>NC_084482.1:170978622-172371747 GCF_030035675.1 Rhineura floridana | reverse complement strand
GGATGATTATTTAAAGTGGAATAATAATTGAATAAATGTATGGTGTGAATGTAGCCCAATTCTAATGCTATTAATGTCAGAAAAGTTAAAAAAAGAATGACTACTACTAGGTGACAGATGTGGGAGAAGAAGAGCCAGAGGCAGTGTGTGTCTCAGAAGAGCTGATGTATTCCATGCTGGTTAGTCAAAAATTTGACTTGCCTAAACCTCACACTAGGAAAGAGGAATGACGTCTATGTTTGAAACAAAGGATAAGAATTAGTGTGGGCATAAAAGAATGAGCAACAACTAATGTCTGGACTCAAAACTGGGTGACTGCCAGAGTTGGGGAAGAAAGGACACATTCAGTGTTTGTGGGAAATTGAACAATTCTGTTCTTCATACAAAGACTTGACCAGATCGAGGCTATTTATCCATTTGCCATTGACTACTATGGCCCTGTACACATGGCCAAATAACACTAGCCTACATGAACACTGCTGCTGTTCTATTTTTGTGTAAGTTTTGGTCAGTAATTATTGGTACTGATAGATCAACTCTGTGATTAGAAAAGAGAGCTTCTGCCAGGTGCTGTAGGTGAGACATCAAAAGAAATCAATAATCCAGAAGTTGGTATATACATAAAATTTGTATGGAATTATAAAATTAAACTATACATCAAAGCAAGCTCATAATACTCATAAAGAACAAGACTAAAAACAAACAATTTCGGAGACATGGTGAAGCTTTCGCAAGGATTTAGCAAATATATGAATGTAGTTCATGTTGTGTTAGTTTCTATGGACTATATATACTTCATACCTTAATGAATTCCTAACATCAATTGCTTTATTAATTTTATAATCAATCTTACCCCACTCTTCAGCTGAAAAGGCTCTCAAGAGTGGCTTATAGATCAGTTTTTTTAAAAGACAGTCCATGTCCTCAAGGAAAAGGGAATGGGAGGACAGAGGAGAGAAGCGAACTTGGGCATCAGTTTTTAAAATGACAATTCTTATAACAACTAGCTGGGGTGGATATAACGCATGTGGAATAGCTACTGCTAGGTGACAGATGGATGAAGAAGTGGCAAAGGTAGCTGGTGTCTCAGCAGAGTCAATGAAATAGCTCTGCTTCCCTTCTCTCCTGCAGAATGGCTGCCGCTTAGGTGATAGTCAATGAAGAGCCAAAGGCAGTTGGTCTGTCTGTGTCCTGCCCAGAGCCCAAAACACAAGATGGAGACGAGGTTTGGTTTAATTCTTGTTTTATTAGAGTGATGCTTATGTCCAAAGCAGTGTGCTTCATAAACTTGTCTAGCTCACTACGTTCTCTGCAGCATGTGGGGAGAGTTGAATCAGCACTGGAGCTTGGGCGGGCATCTGCATATGTAGGGAAGGTCTTTGCCTGTAACCAAGGGCTCCTCCGAAGTTCTGCCCTCTCAAGGACCCTTTTCTCACCCTGTCTTGTGCAGGGGGAGGGGGAGCGAGCCTCCGATGGCCTATCTGACAGTGGGGCTTCGATAGGTGATGGCTTGACTTCAGGGAGCAGGGAGCTGGTTGGCTGGGAAGTGTTTGAAGTGCCAGGCAGGGATTCCTGTGAGGACGTGGTTGGCGCACGGCACAAGAGGTCGCTTCCCAACGGCTCAGGCGGGGGGGGATTCGCAGGCGGAGCAGGAACTGCCTCGATGGGGGGGGGCTGGCTGAGAGACTCTGTGGGCTGCCTGCATTCTCCCTTCCTTCAGTGCTCCCAGGAACCTCGTCTTCATCTGACTCCTCTCCCTGAGTTAACTCCTGGTGCACCTGGGGCACAACAGTCTGGAGAGCTGATGGAATAGCCCTGCTTCTCTCTGCTCTGCAGCCTACTTAAAACAACTATGGGTTGTATCCAATGTTAATCATACTCAGAGTGGACCCACTGAAATCCATAATTTATTTATTTATTTAATTAATTAATTTTAGTTATATCCTGCCCTTCTTCCCAGCAGGAGCCCAGGGTAGCAAACAAAAGCACTAAAAACACTTTAAAACAAAATAGAAACAGACTTTAAAATACATTAAAACAAAACATCTTTAAAAACATTTTTAAAAAGCTTTCAAGACATCTTTTTAAAAAAGTAAAAAAATCATAGACATGACTAATTCAAGTCTATTAATTTCCGTGGGTCTACTCTGCACAAAACTTAGTTGGACACAACCCTATGACTTCTTATGTGAGATTCTGTGAAAGAAATCAGATTAATTATAATTATTATACATTAGGCAAAGAAATTAGGTTTGGCTACAAAGGTATTTTCCAAAGTGGACATCTGTAGAAACCCTGCTTCGTTCCATAGGTTTGAATGGCTGACTGAAAACCAGCTGCCTTGCTGCAGTGGCTATCCAATCATCTTCAAAACTCAAACCATAGAATGATCTCATCAGTTCTGACATTTGGGAAGTCCCTTTGTCAGACTGAGAACTGTTCAGATTCTTAATAATAGATGCTGTGGTGGCTATCATCCTTGTGATGATGGAGGTGAGTTTGGTAACACTTAATAAGATCTAATGAGTCTTAAACCTTACTTTCCAAATATGGCTCATGGAAAGTGACTGAAATTGGACCTCAAGAAAAAAAAGAAGAGTCACAAAATATGACTGGTTGGTATGCATTAGTTTGCTTTTGGTCATGAACATGAATCACTGTGCAGAGCAATGACACAAAGATGCATTCTGTGCTGCCAAGAGGAATGTTAACTTGCTAAGAAGTGTTAACTGCAAACCCCCAAATCTGGTACTCCCTCAAAGCCTTTACCAAAGTTTTCTGCTGTTTTGTTCCCCAAACCCTATGCTTTGTGCCCTCACTCACAAGCATGTATTGACAGGAGAAGGCTTGGAAGAAGGGTAGGGAAGAAGCCATGAATAGAGGGTCTAAATAAGAGTAGTATAGAAAGACCACCTGCTGTCAAAATGATTGATGATGCCCCCTGTCCTCTGACCCCTTCCCCCAACCCCAGCCCTTACCCCCCTTCCAAATGACATCACCAACCCCAACCCCTGTCTGTGAACCTAGGAGTGTTGATTTATGACCCCGACCTCCCCCACCCTCCCCCACCCACAACCCTTTGGAAATGGACCCCTTTGGACCCCCTCCAGATGGCCCCACTGTTGCTATGGCAACCATCAGGCCAAGGTTTTGAACCAATCAGGAAAGGGGGGCGGTCAAAGCGGGCATTTTGCATGCCCAGGCATGTTCTGTGCCTTGAACACATCCCTGGCCAGTATTGCATGCCCAGGCTTGTTCTGAGCTTTGAACACAATCTGAGTTTTGAACATGGAAGCAGCCAGCACTCCTAAGAGTCCAGGGAAATTAACCAAGCAGCCAGCAGTAGAGGAGCCTAAACCTCGAAAGCACTATATTAGCACACGTTCTGATGAAGATGATTGTTTTCCACCAGCTAAACTGCTAAAAGAGGAAGTGAATGAGGTCAACCAAAGATGGATCAGCATGTTGGAGATGATTGCCTCAGATAACGCTGTAATGCCAGTAAGCTTTTATTTGGAAAGTAAATGATTGAGGTGTAAAATAAAGATGCAAAAATGTTAAAGCATGTGCTTAATTTTCTAGGGTCCTTCAACAACTGAAAACTCTGTTGAAGTTTGTCAACAGCCAACACCTTCAGCTCTTTGGAAAATGGCATCAATAGGAAGCATTAAAATGCAGGTTTGTGGAGTCATTATTTCCATGATGTAGTATAAAACCAAAGAAAGATCTGTGTATGATTTTCTAAATTATTATTATTATTATTTAGGATTCTGCAGATCTGACATCAAATCAGCCCTCCCATCTCATCCTTAGAAGTTTTCTCAATGTGTTGGGATCTCCTTCCCGTTGTCCCTCTCTGTTGCCCAGACGGAATAAAAATATGTATGGAGGCAGATTACAAGAACCCCCCGGCAGGGAATAGGATGGGACTGCCTGACCCGAAAACGTCAGGGGATTGCCCAGATCCTTACTTGTACCAAGCCATGCGTGCACATAACCTATCTTTTAGGGCTGAAATCGCTGGATGGAGGACCTGGTGTCAGAAAGCGGCTGTGGTGTTTACGCACAGGTATTTGGGTCCCAAGGTGGCGCAATGTATACGGTCAGAGGTGGCATGGGCAGTACAACTTGCTTTAAATTGTGTTAGACCAAAGGGAATGTCACGGCACTCCCCTTGCCCGGCAAGCATGGACACGTACACCCTTGTACAAGAGTATTCCATGTTTACCTATAGGGAAAAAGGCGCCCCAGGACCAAAATACTGTATTGGGGTTGAATTCATAACTTGCTATAACACTTTGAGAGACCTGAGGCAAAAGGGACTGACAGCCAAGTACCGACCCCCATCTGGCACTTCCACTCCAGTAAGAAAGTTTTCACCAGCTCCCTTAATGTACAAGGGGGATAGCTGGAAAGCAAATGTGTTTCTCTCCCTATTGGAAGCTGCCGCCCCTAAGAACGGTACCTGTTACGTCTGTGCACACACACCCCCACATGGGGAAGCTGGGGTTCCCCTGGTAGGCACCTCTCTCTCTATCAAAGAAATACCGAGTTTTCTAAAGCGACCACCCGCAAGAGAACTGGATGGTCCTTTAGAAACCAGTGGTCCGTTACAAGGGGAGATCTGTGTGAGCAGTAGACCTAGAGCGCACTTCGGCATGCATTGCCGCTTCATCTTGAGTAAGCAAAAAACTAATGTATGGGGAGTTTTCAGTGATACCCATTTGCTTTATGGAAACTACACCTGGACACAGGCTTGGTATTCCTTCCTACCCAAAGACTCCCCTGAACCAGGACTATTCCCTTTCCTTTTTAATTTATAGTCCAAGCCCACTCCCAAGGGGCTCTGGTGGCTGTGTGGCCACAGGGCACAAAGACGCTTGCCAACGACAGTCCGCTGGATGTGCACCTTGGGAAGGGTGGTCCCGGGGATCCGAGTTTCCAATGTTCCCCCAGTAGCGCGACACAGGAATTGAAGGAAGACGGGGGAAGCAATCCTTCGGGGCCTCTTCCCACAATACAGGGCAGGGCAAAATTATATGGACCTGATAAAGCTATCTAATTCCTTTGAGGATTTTCTAAATGACACCACAATTTCCCTGCGAGACCTGACTAATGAACAGGGGCAAATTAGGACAGTAGCGTTACAAAACAGATTAGCCATAGACTACCTCTTGGCAAGTTCAGGTGGTATATGCGCATTAATTGGAAGCGAATGCTGCACTTCTATCACAGATTCTAGAGCAGATGTCTTACAACATTTAAATCATTTAGGCAAAGTATATAATGATGTTGAAAAAATTAAACAGTCATCCATAATTCCAGATGTCACTCAATGGTTTAGTGAATGGTCTAGCTGGCACAAGATCGTAGCATATATTGTGGGTGGGATATGCTCCCTAGTACTCTGTTGTTGTCTTATCCAATGTCTTCCCAACCTGGTATCCATTCTTTCCACTTGCTGTACAAAATGTATTGCAGCCTGCCAAAGAAAGCCCCTCTCGATGAGCGAGCTAGCTTTACAGGACATGACTTATTGTTTGATGCGTGTGTCTGTGTGGCCAGTAAAGGATGAGGCAGCTATGCATTAGACATTGGACGTCTGAATGTAGCTGAAAGGGGGGATTAATTGTTGAGGCTATTTAGCACCCGCTAAAGCAGTGTGATGCTCACCTCAATACCCGGGTGTAAGTGCGGGCGGAGGAGAGCCAAATGGGCTCCTGAGCTTTCGGCCAAGTACCAAGTAAAGACACACACTTCTTGATCAAGAGAGTGACCTCAGTCTCACACAGGCACGTCAGCCAGGCAAGAGTGAAGGCCCCGTTTATTTTCAGCAGAGCCAATATATAGGTTTCAGAAGTAAAAAGGAGTAAAAGAGCAATAAACAAAATGTAACATAACATTATTGACAACGTCAGAGACAAGTAACAGGTCCCTGCTACAATTCAAAAGTCAGGACGTTCCTCCCTTGAATCTTTGGAGCCCTTGAGTACTACATTGTGAGATAAGGGTAGGGATGAGGTGAGTAACTGACACTTCTAGTGGTCATAAACATGGGAACATATACACAAGAAAATACACATGGCCCTGAGAAGGCCCCTTATCAATGAAACTACGGGATTCTATTACTAAACCTCCGAAGGAGTACCCAAAATATACATTAAAAGCTAATATTAAATGTTATGCAATTATGTAACTTAAGTATATCAATGGTTGCATTGTCCAGTTGTTGTTTTTTGTGCCTAGTAATTACCACCAAAAACTGGGGGAGGATATGAGGAATCTTTTTAAAAAAAAAAAAATCAGCCTTAAATGCCTAGACTTTAATTTCCAATACTATGCAATATTTATTATATTTATTTATTAAGAGGATTTATATCCTGCCCTTCCACTGTTAAAAATAAGTCAAAATTCAGATAATAATTTTAGAAATACTATAAGTTCTAGATTTAAATCCATTGTGCTACTGGTTCAAGAGAAAAATCAACTCATTTGAAAGAACTTTGCGGATACCATGGACTGCACAAAAAGACAAATAATTGAGTGTTAGAACAAATTAAACCAGAACTATCACTAGAAGCTAAAATGATGAAACTGAGGTTATCATACTTTGGACACATAATGAGAAGACACGATTCATTAGAAAAGATAATTATGCTTGGAAAAACAGAAGGAAGTAGAAAAAGAGGAAGGCCAAACAAGAGATGGATTGATTCCATAAAGGAAGCCACAGACCTGAACTTACAAGATCTGAACAGGGTGGTTCATGACAGATGCTTTTGGAGGTCACTGATTCACAGGGTCGCCATAAGTCTTAGTTGACTTGGAGGCACATAACAACAACAAAGTTCTTTAACATCTGTTGTAGCTTACTAATTCTGTATTGCAATACTGTGACGTTGGTCTACAGAAGACTGTAAAATATATGAAATCTCTCTCACTGACTTGTGAAACTTTGAACATCTATGCTAAATGAGGCAGGCAGAATAGCCTTAACTGGGAACAATAACAATATATTTCAGGGTTATGGGAAATTCTGATCATATTGTTGCGCGCCACCCCAATCTCCAAGCGGAAGAACATCTATGCTAAATGAGGCAGGCAGAATAGCCTTAACTAGGAACAATAACAATATATTTCAGGGCTATGAGAAATTCTGATCATATTGTTGTGCGCCACACCAATCTCCAAGCAGTAGGATTTCTAGGGGTCCCTGTGCTCACCCAGGGTTTGGTTTCCTTGGGAAGGTCAGCAGAGACTGTGGTGTCTTTATGAAATATGGTTAATTTATTCACACACATTCCAACCTGAGCTTAAGATGGAGGCGCTCAAGGCATCAGTAGTCCAATATCCAGCTTTTCCATCAGGGTTATAGGAGGTACCCCAAAGCCATGGTGCAGAGAGCCAGCCTCTCTGCCTGCCTTCAGTTCCCAGCCTTTCTCAGACACAACTAACAACACAAGCCTCTCCTCGGCCCCAGAAGGGGGGGAGGCTCTCCTGAAGAGTTTCAATGACAAAAGGATCTCCCTGGCCCATTCACCAGTGGATGGGCACCTGATAGACCCATTAATCCACCTGGCCACTTCATTAGATTAGAAAAGAAACTCATCTGACCAGCAGAGTGGGTTTCTCACCCCTAGGCGCAAGTTGCCAAATCAGAGGCTGGAAGCAGACTCATAGAAATTATCCATCTCAACCCCAAACCTGTAACACTATCCTCAGTATGAGTTAGTGAAAGAAAACGAACAAAATCTATTTGAATTATTCCACGTATCTCTTTAAAAAAAATACATAGAAAACAAACATAAAAAATAAGGCTGCAATCCAATACACACTTACCTGGGAGTAAATCTCATTGAACCCAGTGGAGCTTACTTGAGTAGACATGTATTGGATTGCAATGTAAATTATACAAGTTTACAAGTACATTTAAAAGTACATCAGAGACAATCTGATCATATATTCTACTACAGTAATCAACACATTTATTCTGTTTCTCTAAAAAGATATATTTTGTCCCACTACATTTCATGTTTACTCCTTATCTTTTTAGCTCCATTAAAAAAAAAATCCTATAGGATTACACAGAGGCAGAATGGCTATAATATGTGATCAGTGCAGTTTGTAGCAGTGTACTACACGGGAGAATGTTATTATAAACTACGAATCAAAGTCTATGTAGAATTTTGGTGTGATATTAGAGTTACTCAAGATAAAAGGTTTTAAATCTGTTACAGAATTGTGTAAGGATTTTAGACTTGATTTTGTAGACTAGACAAGAGATTAGCAGGACCTCCTCTATGACTAAAATATGCTCTTACATTGATCACTATCCCCTGGACTCACCATAGCAACCTGACCAAGCAAAGGGCGGCTGCGGTAACAACAAAAAATTACTGGCAGGCAGCACTTGCACCAGCCAAAGCTCTAAAAGAAAAAGCAAGGAAGCAACGTAGGCTTGTGGGCTTTATGGATGGAGACTGGCGTCGCTCTAAAGCCCTGGTCATCTATATGGTGAAAATGCTATATATTTTGTGTTGGAAGTCTGGGCAAAATGGGCAGAAAACTGCCTCCACGTTTTGCCTTCTATCTCTGGATCCACAAGGGCTAGAGACTTTTTAATGAAAGCTGAGAATCCGGGCCACCTAATGGACTAAGCGGGTACCGGGTGGCATGGATAGAATCTGGGTGAAACTTTGCTAACTGGGCAGTACGGCAACCCTACCATTACACAAACTCTAGTGCAGTCCACTTACTAACATTGCACACCCATTGATAGAGTCCATAGAGGAGGATGAATCTGGTAGGAGATTCCCTTTCCCAGTTATGTCAAGCTCTCCTGATATCTGAAGATTGGTTGCTCTCATGTGCTGCAAGAAGAGTCTCACAAAATTATAAGGCCACAACAGAACTAGAGGAAACCTAATACATTCCTTGCACATGCCATCGTTTGAACAAAACTGCCCTAGGCCAGTACAAGTCAAAGAATGCTAAATATCAAATTGGAGCTTTGTTACTAAGTGGCGAGCAAAGCACCTGTTCAACGAATGCCTTACATGCTTTTAATGATAGTTCAGGCAATGATGGCCAGTCTGTGCCACCAGTGGGCTAACAGACAGTGTATAATTCTATGGAAGTTAACTGGTCATTATTGACCCTTTTCTTAAAACATGCATGGGAGTGTGATGGGCCAGGTTTTTTTCCTTAAGCCTTTTTTCCTGAGCCTTACTTAGCTCAAACCCAAAGAACCAAACTTTATGAAGATGTTCAGTAAAATGCCATCACAACTTTTCTGCATGACCAGAAATACTTTATTAATATCCTTTTATTAAAATAACAATTGCCTGGGAAGCAAGTCTAGTAACACATATTTATTCGATTTCTATCTCACTTTTTGTTCTAGAAGGCAGTTCACATAAAAATCATACCATACAGTAACATTGGGGCTGATTCTATCTTTTCTGGCATATGGTATTACTCTAGGGTAGCATATTATCCTGTCACCATGAACTGCTTTCCACAGCAGGGATGATTCCAAGTGAGAGGTAGCAGGCCATCCCTGCAAATGTTTCCTGCAACCAAAATCACTCCCCTTGCTTTCAGCGACAGTATATTAACAATCAAGGGGTTGGAGCAACTCCCATGTTAGGAAAGGTTACATTTGGGAATGTTTAGTTTAGAAAAAAGGCAAATAAAAGAGGACATAATAGTGGTGTATAAGATTATGGCGTGTGTGGAGAAAGTGAATAGAGAGGTTTCCCCCCCCCTTTCTCATAATACTAGAAATTGGGGCTGTCCAATGAAGCTGAATGTTGGAAGATTCAGGCCAGACAAAAGAAAGTACTTCTTCATGCAGAGCATAGTTAAACTATGGAATTTGCTCCCACAAGAAGCAATGATGGCCACTAATGTGGATGACGTTAAAAGAGGCTTAGGCTGCATCCAATACACGCTTACCTTAGAGTAAGTCCTATTGAACCCAACAGAGCTAACTCCTGAGTAGACATGTATTCGATTGCACTGTTAAGACAAATTCATGGAGGATAAGGCTTTTAAAGGCTACTAGCCATCATGGCAAGATATGGATTGATTCCAAAAAGGAAGCCACAGACCTGAACTTACAAGATCTGAACAGGGTGGTTCATGACAGATGCTCTTGGAGGTCACCGATTCATAGGGTCGCCATAAGTTGTAATCGACTTGAAGGCACATAACAACAGCCATCATGGCTATGTTCTACCTCCACTGTTGGAGGCAGTATGCCTCTGTATACTGGTTCCTGGGAATCACAAGTGGGGAGAGTGCTCTTGTGCTCAGGTTCTGCTTATTTACTTATTTTGTATCCCGCCCATCCTCCCAGCAGGGCATCTGGTTGGCCACTGTAAGAACAGGATGCTGGACTAGATGGGCCACTGACCTGATCCAGCAGGGCTTTTCTTATGTTCTTATATAATTATTAAGGTCCTATAAATCACTGTTCTTCAACCTGAAAGAGGTGGTGATCTGACCACTCCTGAAAAAGCCCACCCTGTTCTTCAACCTTGGGTTCCCAGATGTTGTTGGACGACAACTCCCTTCATCCTTGGCCACTGGCTAAACTGGCTAGGGTTGATGGGAGTTGTTGCATATCAGTCTAACGACGGAAGGAAGTCAGTCAGAACATCACAGGTAAAGGTAGTCAAGCCTATCCATCTGGAGGACCCTAACTCTATCTCCCTTCTGGAACATAAACAAAAGAACAAAACAGGAGTTGCTCTTGCCCCACATCCAAACAATAGTTACCTATGAGTGGACAGTGAATTTTTAGCTGAGTAGAGCACAGAAAAGCAAGGCAGAGCTCATAGCCACAAGAAAGAAGAGAAAGTAAGCCAAAGGCAATTTTCCCTCTCCCCTCCCTAGAAATGCGAAACCAAAATTTGAATACATCTTTTATACCAATCAGACACTCTTGTCCACAGTATAGGTTGCGCATCAGGACAATCAGATGCTGTAGCACCCCCATTTCTTTTAAAGCATTCCATAGTTTTTCATGATCTACAC
The DNA here is from genome assembly GCF_030035675.1 of Rhineura floridana. Lineage (NCBI taxonomy): Eukaryota > Metazoa > Chordata > Lepidosauria > Squamata > Rhineuridae > Rhineura > Rhineura floridana. The sequence continues at coordinate 172,360,707 of NC_084482.1, read as the reverse complement.
AGTCAAAGGCTTTGCTGTAATCTATAAAGCACAGGGTGATTTTCTTCTGAAATTCCTTGGTCCATTCCATTATCCAACATACGTTTGCGATATGATCTCTGGTGCCTCTTCCCTTTCTAAATCCAGCTTGGACGTCTGGCATTTCTTGCTCCATATATGGTAAGAGGCTTTGTTGTAGAATCTTGAGCATTACTTGACTTGCATGAGTTATTAAGGCAATAGTTCGATAATTACTGCATTCTCTGGGATCCCCTTTCTTTGGAATTGGGATATATATTAAGAACATAAGAACATAAGAAGAGCCTGCTGGATCAGGCCAGTGGCCCATCTAGTCCAGCATCCTGTTCTCACAGTGGCCAACCAGGTGCCTGGGGGAAGCCCGCAAGCAGGACCCGAGTGCAAGAATACTCTCCCCTCCTGAGGCTTCCAGCAACTGGTTTTCAGAAGCATGCTGCCTCTGACTAGGGTGGCAGAGCACAGACATCACAGCTAGTAGCCATTGATAGCCCTGTCCTCCATGAATTTGTCTAATCTTCTTTTAAAGCCATCCAAGCTGGTGGCCATTACTGCATCTTGTGGGAGCAAATTCCATAGTTTAACTATGCGCTGAGTAAAGAAGTACTTCCTTTTGTCTGTCCTGAATCTTCCAACATTCAGCTTCTTTGAATGTCCACGAGTTCTAGTATTATGAGAGAGGGAGAAGAACTTTTCTCTATCCACTTTCTCAATGCCATGCATAATTTTATACACTTCTATCATGTCTCCTCTGACCCGCCTTTTCTCTAAACTAAAAAGCCCCAAATGCTGCAACCTTTCCTCGTAAGGGAGTCGCTCCATCCCCTTGATCATTCTGGTTGCCCTCTTCTGAACCTTTTCCAACTCTATAATATCCTTTTTGAGATGAGGCGACCAGAACTGTACACAGTATTCCAAATGCGGCCGCACCATAGATTTATACAACGGCATGATTATATCGGCTGTTTTATTTTCAATACCTTTCCTAATTATCCCTAGCATGGAATTTGCCTTTTTCACAGCTGCCGCACACTGGGTCGACATTTTCATCGTGCTGTCCACTACAACCCCGAGGTCTCTCTCCTGGTCGGTCACCGCCAGTTCAGACCCCATGAGAGTATATGTGAAATTAAGATTTTTTGCTCCAATATGCATAATTTTACACTTGTTTATATTGAATTGCATTTGCCATATTACCATATTGAATGCTTCCAGTATGTGGGCCATTGTTTAGTTTTCCACAGACTATGGTATTCCCAATCTCTATGTATGGATGTGAAAGTTGGACAGTGAAAAAAGTGGATAAGAGAAAAATCAGCTCATTTGAAATGTGGTGCTGGAGGAGAGCTTTTAGCATACCATGGACTGGGAAAAAGACAAATAATTGGGTGTTAGAACAAATTAAACCAGAACTACCATTAGAAGCTAAAATGATGAAACTGAGGTTATCATACTTTGGACACATAATGAGAAGACATGATTCACTAGAAAAGACAATGATGCTTGGAAAAACAGAAGAGTAGAAAAAGAGGAAGGCCAAACAAGATATGGATTTATTCTATAAAGGAAGCCACAGACCTGAATTTACAAGATCTGAACAGGGTGGTTCACGACAGATGCTGTTGGAGATGGCTGATTCATAGGTTCGCGGTAAGTCGTAAACGACTTGAAGGCACATAACAACAAAGTAGAGACCAGTAGGAACCAAAGTAACAGTCATCACTCAGTACCATTCATGAAAGTGAGCAAAGGTACAGGATTATGAAAAAGTGAAATTCAGTCGTCTCAATTTACAATCTTATCAGAATGTTCAAAATAATTTTGACCCCATTCAAGGTAAAATCCTTGTCCATCATCACTCCCCGTCTTCATTTACAAGTCGATTCTCAGTCATTTCGAAGATTTATTTATTTTAGTTCTTGCCATACAAATCTCCGCAACAGACATGTGAATGCTACTGATCGCTTGATATCTTTGCATCATTCTTCTGGCCACCCTCCCTACGAAGTAGTTTATGCGCATGAAAGGAACAGGGTTGTGTATAACGATAGCTCAGCGACTAAAGCAGTAGCAGCGCCCAAACCCAGGCTGGTGAATGACAGGAGTGCTCGTGTGTCAGTGTATACACGGAAGCATATACTAAACTCCCAGCCCCGGCCTCGTCTCCAGACGACGCCCTGACAATCTCCCTTCTAACATACAGATTGGAAGAGAGAAGCCGACACAGCGAGTTTTGCCAGAATATGACGTGATCGGGAGTGGGCGGGGCATCCAACCCAGCTGGTAGCGAGCCAAAGAAAGCGCCTTTTGCCCAGTCTTAAACTTGAGCGATTTTGCCACCGTTGCTGTTCTCTTCAGCCTTTGGGGGAGGGGCAGGCGGGGCGGTGACGTCATCGCTCATGGCCCCGCCTTCCTTCTCACCCCACCTCCCCTGAGAGCGCGCCCCCGTACCGGCGGGAAGAGGAGAGGCTTCTTTCGGTGTGCTTACGAGAGTGTGTCGGGGGCGCGCACGGCGACGGCTTGGGCGCCATGTTGGAAGGTTGCTGAGCCCGGCCGCCGGGGCTTCTGTGTTTTTCCCTCTCTCTCTCTCTCTCTCTCTCTCTCTGTGGCTGAGGCTGAACCACCATCGCTCCCGCGGCTGCTAGTGCCTGTTTCCTGTGAGGGCCCGGGGGGCAGGAGGAGGAGGAGGTGGAGGAAGAAGTAGAGGAAGAGGTAGCAACGGATCATGGATATCGAGAGGCTGCAGGAGGCGCTGAAAGGTGAAGGTTGGGGTTTTTTTTAGGGTTTGGGGGGTTACCCCGAGGTCACGGAGGGGAGGGGGAAGTTACCGGCCTTGGGGATGGGCAGGTAGGACTCTGTCCTTAATATTGGGAGAGACACGTAAGAGGCTGCATAGAACCTCTTTGGGAACAGAAGAGAAGAGATTTTATTTTCGGGGGGGGGGATGACCTGTGTAATGGGGACGGACGGACTCCTGCCAGACTCTGAGCAGTTTTGTTTTCCAGACCCCTACTTTCTGCTTCAGGGTATTTGCGGTGAGGATGATAGTACATGGATCCTAATATGAGCCAGAGGTTTTCTCTCTTTCTCCCATTCTGATTATCCCACCCCTTCCTTACAAGGGCCTTGAGAGAGTCTTCTCTGCTCCAACATTGTCTGTATCTTCTCCATAGCCTATGTCCACTTGCACTCACCATTTTCCCGTTCTTGTTTCCATTTCCTGTTACCTTTTGGTTCCAGATTCTCACATCCTCCACAACACATGCACCATACATACAAGAAATCTCTGGATTACACTGGCTACAGTTTCATCTCACATGAGGCAAGTGGCCTGGTATTAGAAGCCAGCTTTGAAAGGGAAGTTGAAAATAAACTTTTCAGCTATTAACATGTATTTGCTGCCCTTTGGAGGCCTGAGAGGGGGAGAGGTTCTGTTGTTTTAATAACGTTTCTCCTGGTTCTTTTCACCTTTTTGCAGATTTTGAAAAGAGAGGGAAGAAGGAAGTGTGTCCAATACTGGATCAGTTTCTTTGTCATGTTGCCAAGACTGGAGAGACAATGTAAGTAATTTTAATTGACTAATAGCATCTTCATGTGTTTTTGTATGTCAGAAAGTTAGCAACTGAATGGTTTTCCATTATTTGGGTGCTTGATCGGTTAAGTATCTACAGAATTCCAAATTAAGAACTCTGCAGTTTGAGTTTCAAGGGTTTTTTTTGTTCAGGTAACTTTCTAGACTTTGCACATTCACTGAATACTAAGAAGCATCTGTGATTCTTCCTAGTGTTGCTTGTCAGCTTTAATTGAATGCAGTATACTATATTGGATATAGTAAGCCTGCTGCTTTTTCGTAAAAACAATAACAAATCAAGCCACGCTTCTGGCCGCTTCTTTTATAGGCAGAAACTGGAATGCATTATGTGTTTTGCAATCAGTTTTTGGAGTTGTGAGTTAACTCAATGTACATTTATCCTGCCATTGCTACGTTTTGCTGCTTGTGTGAAAAGCTGAACCAGCATGATGCTTCTTGCACGAAGATTAACACAAACTGACTTTCTGGTCTTTAATAGGTTTTGATTCACTAACTAGCATGAAATACTGTTTTTCCCAGGCAGTTGTAAATGTGTGTCAGGACAATGGTAGCCCTTTTTGGCAAACCTAGTTTGGTAACATTATACAAAAGTGTTCATGACTGAAGTCCAAATTTTGAGACAGTGCCACTGTAATAATCAGCAGTGGAAACTGCTCATAATACCATTTTGTGATGTGCATCTTGATCCACAAGTAGAGCCAAGCGCATTTAGCAGGCCCTGTGTTGGTCACTTTCAGGCCTACTTAATAGACAAGGAACTGAACTGAAACAGGGAATGGCTTTCCCACGGCAAATATCTATGTTTTTGTGTCTGTCTGTCTTTTCTTCTCCATGCTGCTTTCCTCTAACAAAATCAAGGGCAAACCCCTTTCCATCACTTAAGATATCCACAATCACTTATGATTTTTTAAAAAAGTTTTAAGATAGTGTTTTGGAGCTGAGTTACAGTTGTTTATTGGCTAGGTGGGAATGGCTATTATTATTTGTTGAATTGCCCTTATTTGCCCAGGAGGAAAATTCATTGGCATTGTTCATCCAGCCAGCTCTTCTGAAGGACAGTGCTTCCTACCAGAATGGCTAACTATTTGCTAAAGGAGGGGACGACTGAGTTTCCAGGTGGAACCAAGTGCTTGGCTTTCCCACATCTCGCAGAACAGCAACCCTTTCATACTCATTCACCACTGTCCCACACAATCAGGTAGTGGCTTCTGCTCTGGTAGGCTGCCTTGTATCCCCGTATTATTCTGTGCCTTCTAGTTCTGACCACTACATCAATTTCAAGAAGTGGTGAGCATGACTTTGGGTTCTGGCCACTTTATTTATTTCTTGAATTTTTAGCCTGTCCTTCCTCCCAAAAGGATAACTTGGGTAGTGGAGAATGGTATAGTGCTGTGCATGGGACAGACTGAGGTTCATTTGCAATAGTCTAGTGTGCCAGCAGCACAGAAGAGTCCTGCCAACCAGGCTCATGGGCCCTCTTGCTTCTGTTCAGGCAGGTGTGCTGTAAATCCCTGCTGCTCATAGTACTTGTGGCACATGCGTCTGGCTTGAGGGAATATGGTCAGCTGTGTGTTTGATATATATAACAACATTTTTATTATGAATATGCACTGTGCATGGTGCTTTACAAAGTAGCCCTGTTACAAGCTTTAGTTCGACACAAGGTGACAACAGAGAAAGAGGAGGAAAATGAAGGGAGGAGTAAATCGAGGAGGAATATGTGTTTTATTTTCATTACCCATACTTAGACTTAGTTATAGTAGGATGTGCGATTAGCTGGTTGTGCCCAAAAGCTTCACATATTGAGTTTTGAGGAGGGATTTGGTGCATTCTTTGGTGTTCTGGGAGGTAGTTCCCAGCACAAGGGGTAACAAGAGGTAAAGCGGGAAATAATTTGAGGGAGCAGGATACTTTCAAACAACTTGAGGATAACATAATGTATAAGAGTAAAAAGGAAGGCCAGAAAGGAGAAGGTTAGCTGCCTTATACTGAGTCTAACCATTGGTCCATCTAGCTCAGTAGTGTCTGCTTCACTAATGTGACTGGCAGTGTTTCAGGGTTTCAGACAGCAGTCTTTGCAGCCCTTCAGTGCCAGGTTTTAAATCTGGGACTTTCTGCTTTCAAAGGATGTGCTCTTAACACTGAGCTACAGCTCTTCCCTAAAGGCTGCAGTAGTCAAGGTGAGAAAGTACGGTTATTTAACACACTTGTTTACGTATCTCGGTTTTTCTTAACTACTTTACTTCTCTAGAGCTTCCTTTACTTCCTTATTGTCTCACTATTTAGCAGGAAGGAACAGGTCTCCAGAGTGCAATGTTACTGAGTGCTCATTTTCTTGCTCCCAAAGTATCCTAGTGGGGGATGGTAATGCCAGCATGCAGGCTTCAATGAGGAATGTTGATTTCAGTAAGTGTTCTTTTAGAGTTTATGTATAGCTTACAATAGAAGCTCACCTTCTCTATGTGACTGGTTTCTTGGGAAAACAGAAGTCATAAAATTTATTCTGCTCTTTCAATCAAAAGGATTCAGCTCAGTAAGGAAAAAAATTATGTATGTTTTTTTCTAATATATATTAAAACTAAATTAGAAAAACATTGTTTTTCTGCACTTAACAACATCAGTTTAAACTTACAGCTATTTTGTTTTTGTCATCATTACCTGGTAGCATTCAACAATGTAGGCAGTAGGATCAGTTTAACACAACAGATGCCATCTGATTATGTCTCTCTACTTGTGCAATGGGTCTGCCTCTTCCTCTCATCTCCAAGCACCCTTCCCAGATCTGTTCCCACAGGTTGTGGAACTCTTCAGAGCACACTTGTGTGGGTGCAAGGAGCTGCAGGGAGGAGGAGAGAAAGGACTAGTCCTATCACACAAACAAGAGTCAGCTCATACAATGTTGGATATCTGTCAATGTCTAATAATTTGTGCCAATATGATACAACTATTGTAATAAGTTGTATATTTCTGTTCTGTAGATTGGCATGCTCATATGCTTAATAATAGCCTGGCTATTACTTGTCCTTTCTTAACCATTTTTATTTTTACTTTTATTTGCTTTAGTACTAGTGTTGATCTTCTTTGAAGGTTTGGTTTTTGAAAGTACATATCTAGTATCTTGAATTTTTGGTATCTCTAAACTGCAATATTTTTCAGGATGAAATATTACAGACATATTGTCAGGATTAGTGCTATAATTTTTTAAATGGGTATTAGCCGGTTAAAGTTTGCCATTATAAGAAGCACCACTATTAAAACTTTTTAAAAGTCTGTGGGTGTTACATAAATTGGGTGCTTTCAGATGAGAGGTTAAGTATTTTCTATTATTCTGTTTAAAAGACACACCTGAGAATTTCCTGAAAGAAGAATTTAATGATGGTGGCTAGTGCGTAGTATACATGTCAGCCATGAAAAAGGGCTGTGTAATAAAGGGGGGTTGTGTGGTTTTACTTGCTGTGAGTCTTGCAGTCTTGTCTTAATGCACCAATGCTATTTTGGGGTGTTTTCATCTGTTTTCTTCTAAGTTTTCCCAAAATAAACTGCTCTGTTTTCAAGTGGTAAACTTCCATGTTCATAGTATTTCTTGAGCCCTTGTGAACACTTAACACAGTTGTAGCCTTGTCTTTGGCTGTTTCTGGGAGCTGCAGTGCAGAGAAGTGGCAATTTGGAGTTCCATCGGGGCCAGATTCCAGTCACCCCACTTCCCCTCCTCATTATCTGATTCAGTGAGCAGAGATATCCCCTTTAACTGTGTACACTGCTGCCCTACATAGCCACTGGTATTGGCACTGCTGCTGTGGTACCAAGGGGAAGATCACTTTTTTTCTCTAGCAGTGCTCCAGAGGTGCTGATTACAGTGCCCATCAGGGCAGAAGGATTGCAGAGACCTCTAATCTTCTAAATCTGATGCTGCCATACTCCCTAATACGGGGGCCCATACTGGGACTTCCTTGACACTTGGTTCTGCTGAAGTATTGCAGTATTATTTCCCTTCTGAAGACATCAGCTGGAAGATGGCCAGTGAAAGTGAGAGAGGAGAAAGGTTAGATAGAGTAAGAGGGAGTTAGGAGACAAAAGGGGGGAGAAAAGGATTGCCCCCCTCCCTTGCTTTGTGTGTGTCTGCTTGTCTGCCCTTCCCCCGTTTGTATGTTTGATGTCTATGTAAGTGCTTTGTGAATTGGTGTGCTAACACATGACATGAGCACACTTGCATGCAGCTCTCAAAGGGGTGGCAATCTTCAATATGACCCTCAGGTTAGAAAAAAGGTTACCCACCCCAGGTACAATACAATTGTAATACAAAAGTCAGCAGTGGATCGTAAGTTTACTGTGTTATTGTTAGTCGAGCTATCTGTTGAATAGTCAGCTGTGTAGCCCATATTTAGTTGCTTTAACCTTTCCTCAGAAAGACAAGCTTGTTGGTTTCTATGTATGCAGCTTTTTTACCCACTTCCTGAAATAGCCCTTAATGAATAATTGTATTATTTTGCATCAGAATGTAAAATGGGAGAACACATGCAGTCATCAATCCTACACAAATTTACCCAACACCATTTGCTGAAAGTAAAATTAAAGTGTGATTACAGTTGCAAGCTTATTTTTTCTAGTTTGTACACTTCTTGGAGTAAGCCAGAGGTAGGAAGCTGGAAATGGCTGGTACGCCAGATCATTATCTTCCCCACCTGCCATGGGCCTAGTTGGATGTCACTTGATGTCCCAATGATGTCAGGAGACCCCATTTTCTCTCCAGGGATCTTATGGAGCATTTTGCAAGGCACTTCACAAGACCCAACTACCAGCTGACAGTTGGGTCTTGTGAAGCCCCTTGCAAAGCTGCTTGGCCAAAATAGCCTCACCAGCTAAACAGGGAGACCTAGTAGGCCTAATTTAGGCCCATGGGTTGGAGGTTCCTCACCCTTGGTGTAAGGCATGATTTATTTGTATAAAGGTGTACCTGTGTTGGGTACCTGGATTCTGTAAACATGGTTTTAGTTGTGCTTTAGCAGAGACAGCTGAAGGACACCTTTTATAACTTTGTGTTAGAATTAGTGGGTTTTGGTTTTTTTCATGATGCTTTGGCCTTTGATGGCCTTATTCTCACTGAGGTGATAAATCTGTGTATTGGTTGCATGTTTCAGACTACTGGGGGCTTGGTGCTTGGTGCTCCTTTACACCAACACAAAATACATTCCTGAAGATAAGGGGAAAGACTAGGCTGCTACCCTTCTCCCTGATATCTAGCTTCCTATATAGAGGGAATTTTTGTATGGATGCTCCCTTATACTCTGAAGTGGTAGACAAAGGTTTTTGTCACCTCTCTGAGAACAACTATCTGTGCAGAGGTATCATAGGAAATTGCCTGTCCACAGTTTGAATAGGTACTTATGATAGATAATGTATTATATAATATGGGACTACATAATATTGGAGTATGGCCTCTTAACAGATAATGCATTTACTGGTTTCCATAGGTTAATCAATTAGAAAAAATGATTGTTCTTGAAACTTGGTTGAGACAACAAAGCTTGAGGGCCAGATTTGATCATCAAGACAGTTATTGTCTTACACACAGACTTCACAAATTTAATGTTTCATCAGTGTTGCTAGTGCAGTTAGACTTGTACAATATATTCTGTTCTGCATTCAGAAGACATTTTGAAAGAGGGTTATCAGAAAGTAAATGTGTGTGTTCAACCACAAGCCATAACAACAATACTAAAATATGAATCCAAAATTTCAGTTAGTCAGATTAGTTTGTTTGGTCTACAGACCATAAACATCAGATACGATATAGAGTTATCCAAACAGCCATAACAGAGGAAAACACAATATCCATCTATATATATTGTGCCTTTTAAATTAAGAGTATTACAAATTCCATGAATGATCAAAAGTAGTTTTAAAAATGCAGATAATTTTGACTCTGAAGTCATCTTCTGTTTAATAGTTGTGGCTTAGTTTTGATGACTGCAGCAAGGCATTTGGCTATATTTTCATTAAACTTGGGGTACTGGGGAGGTAAATTGGGATCATATTACTATAAAAATTAATGGGCTAATGTTTCAGCTGAACCAATTTTGCAAGAACAAACTGTTAAATGCCAAGGCAGCCTTATAAATAGACTTTTCCTAATTGCTGATGGCAAAGTGTTGAACCTAGCCATGCTTTCCTGTGTCTAGGAATATTTAGTGTTGTTCTTATTATTGTTGTTATTTCATTTATATCCCACCTTTCCTCCAAGAGGCTCAAGGTGGTGTACATGGATCTTCCCTATTTTATCCCCACACCAGCCCTGTGAGGTAGGTTAGGCTAACAGATTCTGACTGGCTCAAGGTCATCCAGTGAGTTTCATGGCTGAGTGGGGATTTGAATCCTGGTACCCCAGGTCTTAGTCTGACACTCTAATCACTACACCACACTGCACCACACCTACTGGGTTGATAATCACTACTAGGTTATAGATCAGGTTACAGTAGAGAGCAAACTCCTTTGCCCAAAGCTAATGAATTTTGCAAATAAATATCTGGACATTTCTGTTTGATGAATTTCTGTTTGATGCAGGTGGTTGCTTTTTCGAACTCAGGTGGCAGAAAATGGGGTAGTTAAAAGCCAATGATGATAACTTTGTTGTTAACAAATTTTAGTCAAGAGAAGGCAGAATTATTAAGCAAAGCGAGGGATAGGTAGCCCAAATCTGTTGATACCCATGGGCAAAGCCAGTAATCGATTGTAAGAGACCACACTACTGTTTTCAAAGAGCAAATGCTTCTTGAAGGCACATCTTGGTACATAAAATACCTTTCTCAAAAAAGTGATTTGTGTTGTTTCTAAGGAGTCATTGATTTCCAAAATCTGTAGTTGAACTCCATATATAATCTTGGTTACAACTTTGGCTTTGTGCATCTTCAAAACTGAATGTATATGCAGTCATCCTTAAATCTTAAAAGCAGTACTTGCCCAGGGATGTTAATGTAATAAATAACATGTGCCTGAAAGTGTGGAGAGGGAAGTAGAGGATGCTAACTTTTCTAATTTACTAAAGATTCCTTGGATGGAAAATTCTCACCTACCGTAAGTGACCAGTCAAGTGTGACTAGTTACAAGAGTGCATTTAATTATAATTACCTATCTCAGGGAAGCTGAAGTTCATACATAAAAGTAAATAAATGGGACTTGAGTTATCAAGTGTTGCAAAGTGACACTTGTTAAGAATATCTATAACTTGAATGAATAATAATAACCTAGCAGAGCTTTCCTCAATCAGGTGCCCTCCAGCTGTTGTTAGACTGCAACTCCTTTCAGCCCCATCCAGCATTGCCAGTGGTCTGGAATGATGAGGGGGTTGTAATTTGAAACATTTGGAGGGCATCATGTTTGGGAAGCCTGCAGTATCCACTGTTTAGTTTAAACATTGCTTGATGTATTTGGCAAAGTACTATTGCTACTAAAACAATAGATCAAAGCTCTGGCTCCAGTCATGAGAACCTCCATCATGTGTTCATAATGTCTTTGGATTCTGGCTTTTAACTATTGTTATTTAACAAGTTTTTCTGCTTGTTAGAATTATTGAACTTCGATACAAAACTTGTATTTAATTTCTAAACCACTCCAGGTATTAGGAATACCTGGGTGGTTTAGAAGGCCAATGGATACTGTATAAACTTAAATATAAACAATGAAACAGCAATTTTAACTAATAGGACAGAATATGACAAGAAATACAAATGAAGTTACGTTGCAGACAATATTCCTCAAATTCTAAAACCTTGGAGTGTCTAATTAGTACTGTCAAAAGCCTAGATGAAAAAGTATGTTTCAACTTGATGCTGGAAACTTATTGTAGTCAAGGCTAACCAATGCCTCCAGAGGCAGGGAATTCCGTAGACAGGGCACTACTACAGAGAAGACCCTAGCCTGTGTCACCATACAATGAACAATCTCCCATAATGGGACTACAAGAAGGGCTGTCTTTGCCAATTTTGGAGGAGGTCTGTAATTTCACTTACTAATTGTAGAAACTGAAAGTTTGGATCACATCCAGCTACCACTCTCCTTTTTGGACTATATTCTGAGTTTATAAAACCTTCATATATTCAATAAATGATAATAGTTACCAGATGATTGATGGGGACAAACAAGGTAAAGTTGTGAAGCCTTTTACTTTCACATCTCTTTAGATACTTTTGTATTTGATACAGAGGAATGTTTCTTTTACCATGAACTTTTTTCAGTGGAAAAGTTGAACAACTTTTATTACAGTAGGGCCCCGCTTCTCGGCATTCCGCTAATATGGCGCCAGTGGGGCGATCAGCTGGAGGGGGGCTGGAGCTCCCTGTTCTCCAGCTGATCTTGCCGGAGGAGGGGAAGATCAGCTGTAGAGAGCTACAGCTGATCTCCTCTTCTGGCGCGATCAGACTCCCGCGCTGGAGCTGATCACACCGGAGGAGGGAAAGATCAGCTGTAGTGCGCTACAGTTGATCTCTTCTGGTGCGATCAGACTCCCGCACTCGATCTGATTGCGCCTGAGGAGGGGAAAATCAGCTGTAGCGCTCTACAGCTGATCTTCTCCTCCGGCGCAATCAGCGGGTTAGGTTCCAGACCCCCGTGCTACAGCTGATCTGCTTTTTGGCGGGTTTTGCTTTTCAGCGGGGGTCTGGAACCTAACCTGCTGTATGAGTGGGGCCATACTGTATTGGTCATTCATTTTTGTAAATGAACATATGCATTTGAATGTAATTATTTTTTTTGGTAAAAATGTTGCCAGTTTGGCTGCTAGAGAAGCATCACTGCAGCTCTTATAAACTGAGGACTGTGCATGTAGGGAATGTATTTATAATCTGCTAGTATGTTTTATAAGCCATGTTTCGAGGAAATGTATGAAAGGCATGTGACTTTTATGTTGTCCTTTTTTGAGTTAGAGTTTCCTTATGCTTTAATGAGGCTCAAGTGATAGATGCTTCAAAAAAGCAAACAGACGTGAAAGTTTCACTGTGGTTTCAGAGATGGCTGTTGTGTTAAAGAGCATTACAACTAGATTTTCTGATTAACATAATTTTCTTAATCATCAAGAAATGCCCACAGTCTCTACATGACGTTGTTGTTTGTACTGGAAACATAACTCCAGGCCTAAACGTGTAAGTGAATCAAGTTCTTCCCAAATTCTGTGTTGTCTTACAGATACACACTCGTGCTCTGGTGTGAATTATAGGGCAGTATGTGATGAAGGAAAACAAACAATCAGAGCATCTCTCATTCCTGTCTTCGTGTCTACTAACCTAGTTACATGATGATTCATACTTTTTCATTCTCTTGTATTTACTGAACCTATGCATGAACAGTTCGTCATTTCTGAGCTTTTCTGGGTTTTTATCCCCACCAACATACATCCATATTTGGTCTTATTATTGGATCTTGGGACCAGCAATAGACTTGTCAATATTTGCATATCTAGATGGGTCAAATATACCTGCCAATGGTGGGTACTTGTAATTCCTCTTTTTATTTATGATGATCTGATACTATTCAGTACAAATATGATTTAAGGTAATACGAGAACACTTTCATAGTGGTGTTTTGCTTGCCTTTGGAAGGATTGATAAGTTTTATCCATCAGACTCTTTGCTTGGAGTTGATGATATGTATTGAGTTGTATCCAAAGGTCATCCTGTTCGTGCACGCACTTCCACTTGTGCATTGGAACTTCCCCTCCCTCTCCTCTGCTCTCGGGTACCACCTCCATAAACACCACCCCAGATGTGCTTTGGGGGGATTGCGGGATCTCCCAGAATAGATTTGAGGGGAAGAGAGGGAGGGAAGTTCCATAGCACAAGCAGCAGTCCTTGCACAAATGGAATGACTTCAATGGATATAACCCTTAGTGCTTGTTGTTATTTAAATTTATTCCTTGCTTTTCACAAAAAGTCTGCAAGTGACCTTCAGAAAATTAAAACAAAGATACCATAGAATAACTTGCATAATACTAAAATTGTTCATCCACTGACAGACAATAACAAGGAAAAAATTCTTCTGCTACCCTACTAAAAGATGAACATAAAAAAGGCCATAAATCAATTTGCCTTAATTCCTAGTATTACTAAAGGTGAGGCACTGTTCTTCCCTATATATCCACAACACCCATGCACAGAAAGACCATTTGGCATGTCTAGACAATATAACAGGCCTTTATAGGGGAGATCTGTGTGTGCTTCCCATTTTGGCCCTTTTCTCTTTTCAGCCATGTTACACTGGCTTAGAGTATGTGTAACTTAATCAAGTAAAATAGTGGGACCATGTGGGGATGGGGGCAGCAGGCACATACCTTTCATTGTCTGGATGAACATGCTATGTGTGCTAAGTGAGAATGTGTGTGGGAGATAGAGCTTTCTTGAACCCAATGTGGATCCTTCCACACATGGGCAAGGATTATCAGTGATGCTCTCAGTGATTTTACAACATTGTTTGTATTGGGTGTGTACAAAGTCATGAAGGCTTTAATCAACTGCAGTAATTCAAGGTAGCTGATCATTATTAGGTATAAGAGAAATTATCACAAAACAGTTACACATTACTCAAGAAATTAATAATAGTAATGGTAGTATCAAAACACATTGATTTGGTTCCCTTTGAAATTGTCCCACAGACTTCCAAGGCTATTGTTCTACCATCTTTGCAGAGGTTTTTTTTAGCTTGGGCTCCATCAGTCAGCACCTGTATGTGTGTGTCCTGACTTTTGTGTTGCAGAAATCACAATTGTACTTTGGTATTTTCAGCACCTACTGTTTCTTGTTAATACTGAAATCCGCACGCGCACACACACAGCTCCAGGATGTGGTGGTTATCTCAGATAAGACTGGGGGAGAGGCACTATGGGGATTATAGATGCACATTAAAATCTGTTAACTGTTTAGTCAACATAATCAGTATTAATAACATAAGACTTAGACCAGCATCTAGGCTTGTAGTGATGGAGTGCGACCAAGAAATGTGAATGTTGCATTTGGATAGTTGGTTCTTCCTAGTTGCCTTAGATTTGACGACTTCCGGGAAGGGTGACTTAGCCTGTGCCTGCTTTTGAGACGGGCTCCTGCCTCAAAAGAAGCTTATTCAGATATATCAGTCAGTTTTTTCTTTTTTTTTGACTGATTAAACTTCTCCCGGGTAGGGAGAAACGAAGAGATTAACCTCAAAGCCTATTTTTGTTGGGACGACCAGATCTCATTAATTTATGGGACGAGGTCCAGCCGACGAAGGTGGGACGGATTTTCAACAGCAAGCTCTATCTGTTAAAGCGAACGTTCATCTTATCTTCTAAGAGAGAACGCACTAACAGGCAAGCACCCTTCTTTCTATATTTTTCTTTTACTTGACTTAAATTGTTGCTGTTTAAAAGAGATTTGCCAGATTGATCGGTTTTTGACATCTCACTGGGGAGCCGTAACTTCTCTCTGCTACGCACTAATTAATAGCTTATCTCTGTTTTTGTTGCAAAAAGCTGTCCTGGATTTGCATTCTAAAGATACACACAGAAGAGGGATTTCTATTCCAGATTTTTATTTTGAAAAATATTATACTGTTTTGAGACTACTCTCTTTTTGGTCTATTTTATTTTGACGAATCTGTTTCTTGACGATTGCCATTAATTGCTTCGATCCTGGGAACTGCATTTGGTTTACTTAACTATTGGAGAGATAAGGCTGTCTGCTCTGTTTATACTGTGATGTCACCAAGTTTGGAGTATTAACCCAATTGTTGCTGAAATAAGAAGTGGTTTTCCTATATTTTTCTTTTAAAATGGCAATTAAGAAAGTGGCTGAGAATCTGGAAATAACTATGTTTCAGAGAATAATGAATGAGATTGAGATAACGAAAATTGAATTGAGTAAAATGAAGCAGGAGATTAAAGATATAAGGGTCCCTGTGAGAGAGGTGACCCTGGAAGGGGTCCCTGTGAGAGAGGAGACCCCGGAGATTGGAATAGGGGTCCCTGTGAGAGAGGAGACCCTGGAGACTGGAATAGGGGTCCCTGTGAGAGAGGAGATCCCGGAGATTGGAACAAACGTGGAACAGGAACAAGATTTGGAGTCTATGGACTTTAGAAATAAAATCTATTGTTTGGAACTCAATGTTATCTCTGAAGAAATTAATGAAGACTCTAGAGATAAAGTTATCAATGGCATGGATTATCTTCTGGACTGGAATGATGTGATGGAGCCCAATATAGAGAAAATCTATGGAATTAACTGCAGCCATGTGACAATGGAAAAACTTTTAAGAGATGACCCAGTGTATTTTGAAAAAAAGAACAGAGATATGATTTTACAGCAGTATTTCAGCAACTTATTCAGAATGGATGGCAAGAAAATATTTGGGATAGAGGTAATTCCCATCAGACTCTTATTATATGACTATGGCTTTGACAGCAAGATTATTATGGAATACTGATAATGGAAGATTGGATATTGAAATTACTGGACTTAACAAGACTACTGAAGATGGAAGATGGAAAATGGAACCAATAGAGATAATAGAACAATGGCTACTGAAATTACTGAACCTAACAGATTCTGATGTGATGGATTAATTGAAATGTTTATTTTGACTATGGTTATGACAATAAGATTATCATAATTAGTAATGAGATGGATTAATCGATATGCTTATCTGGAAAAAAAAAATTGATAGATATATTTCTTAAAGAATTGAAACCCCTCTTTGACTTTTTGTGGAAAGAATAAAGTAATGTTTATGAGATTTGATGATTAAGTAAGATAACTACTGGAGGAAAGTGATTTTATAATATGACTTAAGAGACAGGATTGCTATATATTATAGACTTATAACTGATTTGATCTTTGACAAATGGGAAGTCAATATTTTACTCTTTATTTTTTTTTTTTTATTTTTTTTTTTCTTCTTTTCTTTTTTTCTTTTTGTTTAACTATTTTTGATTTTGTTTTTTGTCTTTGAATGTTTTATGATTTTGTCTTGTATGTTTTATGAAAATCTGAATAAAAATTATTGAAAAGAAAAAAAAAAAAAAAAAAGATTTGACATAGAGGCGTGCCCAGGACAGCTGCATTGGGTGACCAGTCTTGCAAGTTTTCATTTCCAGTCAAATAAGTAATATCCCTTAAGCCGTGGAACTCTCAGTAAATTCATTAATCAATTTTTATCAGCTGATTTGCAACCTAATTAAGGTGCTCTTGCCATTCCTGTCACAGTGGTTTCTTGTCCCCCCCCCAACACTTAAGCAGAGAACCCTGGGATTCAGAGACGAAGCAATGCAGTATTGTTTGAGAAAATAGTAGTTTACCATGTTCACTGATATAGTAATACTTTAGGCAAAACCGATGATGAAAGTGACCATTTTGCAACACAAGTGGGAATCACTGAAGGGAATGTTTAAACAGTTTTGGCATCTAGGGGACATAATCCTTTTATTCAAGAATTTGACATTGGTAACATAGATTTTTTTTTATGAGAGACTTTTTTATTTTGTAGAAGCTGACTCAAGTAAGAGGATGTAGAATATTCTCCACTGATAAAACTGTTTTTTAATTCAAAATGACCAGCTTGCTTAAATGCTCTGAATGGGATTTCAGCTTCTCCAAAAACAAATAGGGTCTTGACATTTTAAATGTTTACTTTAAAATGCTTGTAAAATAACCACGTCTTTCAGTTGGTGGAAATGTATTGGAACAAGATGGTTTAAAGTCTTAAACATATGTGAAAATATAAGATATGCCTGAAAGCTGTGATGAAAGCGAACTAGATGTACTGAAGGGTAGATCCCCCCTACCCATTTTAAAAGATAGTTGAGGGTTATTAAGAAATTGAGGAGAACACATTGAGGATTTAATCTGAATTAGAAAGACTTGATTAGGAATCACGTGAAATACTGTCCAAAGCTGTTAATATAAGGGAGTACTTAATGGAGCCTTTGTTGCCCCACTTCTCTCTCTTGTTATTCGACATTTTTTTCTTTGGCATATTTATTTTGCATGCACACAGCTATCTGTAATACTGAGGTGAATGGAAAGCTTTTCCTTGCACAGCTCATGCACATCATAGCAAAATGTAAATGTACTGCCTTCAAGTCAATTCCGACTTATGGCGACCCAATGAATAGGGTTTTCATGAGGCTGAGAGGCAGTGACTGGCCCAAGGTCACCCAGTGCACTTCATGGCTGTGTGGGGATTCGAACCCTGGTCTCCCAGGTCGTAGTCCAACACCTTAACCAGTGTAATTTTACAACAATGATGAATGCAAAGCTAATCTTTAGAATAAATGGAAATGAAAACAATTATTTGATAAATAAAATTCAATTCACTTTTTCTA
This sequence comes from Rhineura floridana, assembly GCF_030035675.1. Classification (NCBI taxonomy): domain Eukaryota; kingdom Metazoa; phylum Chordata; class Lepidosauria; order Squamata; family Rhineuridae; genus Rhineura; species Rhineura floridana. The sequence goes on along the minus strand of NC_084482.1, from coordinate 172,342,762 downwards.
GGATGAATGAATTAATACTAACTATGGTGCCACCTAAAAAGTGGGAAATGTGTTATACTTCGGCTATGGGGCGGTATACAAGTGCAATAAATAAATAAATAAATAAAATTATATATATATCTATATATATTTATCTTACATCTTCTCAATGGGGGCTTCAGGTGCTCTCTTACAAAAGGGGCAGATTGCTGCCTCTAAAGATTCTTCCAGACCATTCACTGGATCACAGATTTCTTTCCTTTTGTTATGCATACCATAATTGCAAAATTGGGAGTTTATCTTCTCTGAAGTGTGAAGGACAACTTGTCTTTAAAATATCTGTGTGTGCTCACATGTGTACATGTGTTACAGTTATACTTTCCACTGCGTAGGCAGTGCTATTACAAAGAGATCTGCCCTCTTAACTTTGTCTTATTCTACTTATTCTCCCATTTTTGTTGCCTTACAAATGTGCTCAGTCTAGTGTGTAAAACTATTTACACAATGCAGCATGTAAAACCACAAATTGCACTAATTAATATACTTTAAAATCATGAATCCACAAAAGATGGTCACTAGTAGCTACCAGATAATTCAACTTCAGTGGTGGCTGCCTGCCACTCCCAGACACCCATCATCATTCTGTATGGATCACAGGAAACCCTACCAAGGAGGGGGTCTCTCACATCACAATAACCTTTAAGGAAAGTCAGAAGAAGGATGCTTGTTGCTTCCCACCTTTGCTGACTGCTGGTACAAAGTCATTTTCATTTGGTGTGATACCAGAAAGTGATGAGTGCCATGAAAAACCAAAATCTGTGAATCTCTGCTTACAGTATAAAGTAAAGAGTAATCAGGTTAAAGTTGTAAACGTTTTTAAAAAATACATAAATACTGTATGCGTGACTTGTAGAGGGCCATACTAGTCTTCTACCATCATCATCACTGCACAGGGGAAATCTTTTATCTGCGAGGGAAGACAAAATTGCCTCTCCTTCAACCTTTCATGGGTATGGTCCTGTTTGTTTTCCTATATGAAACTATGATGTTTGAATCATTCAGAAAAAGCAGGCACGGCCTTTCAAATGTTGGAAGTGTATGTTCTGAAACTGAGAAACAGGCTTGATTTCTCTACTACTTTATTTTCATTTTTCTTTTATGGACTCAAGGCAACATACATAGGGTTCCCACGCAGTCTCCTTTCCATGCATATGCTTAGCTTCAGCAAGATTTCTTCATTTTGCCTTCTGATGCCCAGATACACTAAAATGAGTGCTCTGTTGGTGGCCACTTAGACCTGGACTAGTGGTTTGCAGTTCTCCTTGCTTAACACTTCTAGAGTTTGTGGTGTTGACCATCATTTGATAGAATTTAATGTCTTTTGAAGTATATTGCAGCTTTGGGGAATAAATCAGTTTGAGAATTGAAAAATAAAAAATGTTGGCAAATATTTTAAATTAGATATATATCACTGCTGGCTAATACTGAAAATATATGGGAACTTAATGCATAGAGAGTGACTTGCCAAAGACTTCCATAGTTACTCTGTTGTGGAAGTGTTCGACTTCTACCTCTCTCCCAAATCTCAGCTCTAATATCCACTATACTCTCTACCTGCTGTTTGTCTAAGCTCTGGTATTCACTGTCTCATAGTGTGGATTGTATTATATATAGGGTTTACCTTGTTTGAATCTTTTTTTCTGGATCACAATCTGAATATGATGCTAAAGTTTAACACTGAAAACCATTGCATTCTTCCACGTAATTAAAAAATTGTAATAAAAGTCAGCAAGAATATATCAATGTAAAGTATTGTAGGTTTTTTTCAGGATTGTAAAGACCAGAGCAGCCCTGTCTTATTGATATAAGGCTAAAAAATACTTACTTGTCTAGAAAATTAATATTACCATATGCAAGTACAAGATCTAACCAAGTGAAGGAAGCTTCTCAACTTTGCATCTTAGTGACTTGTAAGGATATCAGTAGGGCTTTCCCCATCAGATAAAAAATAAGAAGGAATTTTCTGTCTGTGAAATTCCAATGAAAAGAGGAGAAATCCCCAGACAGTTTGAAATCAGAGGGTAAGCCCCCATCCACTCCTAATGCCCCCTTGTTACCCCAATTGCCTAAAGAATAGGAGAATAGCAGGATGACTAGTCTCATTATAGGTAGTGAAACTTTGGATTTTCTATATGAGCAGAAAGGATAATGAATTATTCATGACCAGCCCAAACTTGGGGATAACTCTACAAAGCAAGTGTGGTACATAAAGAATTTATGCTAACTGTTTTGCATTAAAATATAGCCCTTGGTTGCTGAATAAGCTACTGTACTGTTTTCCGTACATTCCTCTGAGAGGCATGTTGAAGCATTGTTGTGATGAAGCCATGGTAACAAGAAGAATGAAAATGTCGGTAGGCAGAATCAAGTTATGGGTGAAAGTGGCTAGCAAGAAAAACAGTCTCTTAATCAAACTGATAAAACTGCAAAGTTAGTTTAAGCTCAAGCCGGCAATGACAGTGGCTAAAAGTTTGCCCAATTCTAATCAGATTTTGTAAACTCTAGTGTTTCGAGACAAACACTTGGTTACTTTTGATGCTTTCCGCACACATATTCTAAAAATATTGCTGCTTTTTCTTGTAGTTCAGTCCTGTGATCTGCTGTAGAAGTTTTAAATGTTGGCGGGATCAGGTGCCCTTGCACAAGTGCATCACAGGTGGTGCTGTTGCACCTGTAGAACAGACTGCCAAAGCTCTTGCACAGGTGCGGCAACTCAAAGCAATTCACAAGTGGACAAAGAGAGGGTAGATCACACCCCTTTCCTTGTGTGACTGCAAGACAAGTGCCAGCTGCTCAAACCAGGTGTTTCTTTTAGCTTTGGAGAGACTAGAAGACCTTCTCTTTGTCTTAGGTGGGAGTCAGGAGTCTTTTGATATTTGAAGTGGAAGAAAGAAACCCGTATGCATGTCCTTGACTCAACACTGCCATTTCCCTTATAGCCAGTCTAGCTTTCTGAAGGAGATAGAGCAGGTGTGGAAAACCTCTGGCCTATGGGCCAGTTTGGCCCACAAAGTCATTTCCCCCAAAACACACCCACCTATCACTAAGCTGATGTATGTGGGTAATGTCAGCTGATGGGTAGGGGTCTGGTTCAATCCTGCTGAATGCTGCTTTGCCAGTGCATTGCCTGTGAGGAACATGCTGGCGAAGCAAACCCTTTCCTGTGCATCTATTTAATGGATGGAACCACCTACCTATCATTCATCTGATGTCATTATGACATCAGGTATTTGAGAGGTGGGTGGCACCACTCACCTGACAGGTTGGCCCTCAGGAAGATGGTGGGTGGCCCACGGATTAAAGATCTAACCCACTGTATCAAAAAGGTTCCCCACCCCTGAGATAGAGCATAAACAAAGAGAAAGGTAGGGGGAGAGCCCTCCATGCAAATGTCATATTGCTGCCTTTTGTTTACAAAAATATATATTATGGAAGTTGGATTTGGAGCAGGGCTGCCAATCTTTTTGGACCAAAGGGCACTTTTCAAATTGTGAGAGAGTGCTGTGGGCAACAGTCACAATGGGAGACGTGGTATTATACAGAATTCGAGAGTAATCATGGTAAAGCTTTCCCCATAATTGTTTTTCCATACTAGGCTTGGCCTATTTAATTTTTGCCTGCCACACAGCTGTTAAAGACACAAGAACCCTGTTTTCCCCCATTGCTAACCCTAAACCAAAGCCTAGGCTGCCATCCTGTACCAACTTACATGAAGGTAAGCCCCAATAAAAACAAAGACTTACTTCTGAGTAGACATATATACCATTGTATTGTAATATAGTGAATTCTTAATGAGTCCCTGGTCTTTAGCTCCTGCAAAGCAAAAAACATGCCTAAGCCTCTTTGTAAATTTTTCACATTTGCCCTTTTGTGGGGATGGGGATTCTTTAACATTCACCTACACTATAGCAGTATTTGCAAATAATAATTTTGAACCCAGCACAGGAGAGATGCATCTTGGTTGCTGGGAAAAAAGAAGAGCAAACTATGAAGATTTAAACAACTAGGGATAAAGACAGAAGCAGGAAAAGTACACTTAAAAGGGAGGGAAAACTACAGCTCTTTGGAACCCCAGGGATTCCTATTGCCTGTTCTCCAAACGACTTATTTATCAGTCTGAGCTCAGACTCTACTGATTGGCTAATAACAGTGGCAGCCAGTAGCAGCCAGGCTGGCTCATTTTACATCGCTTGGGAGAGTACCTGCACATTTTGCTCCATAACTGGGTACCTGCACATTTTGTTCCATAACTTTCTTCCTAGACAGTCTAGAGGCTTACTTTTTCAAAAAATGAAACTTCATATTCTGGGCTACCTGGTGGGGGCACCATTGAAGGCATTTGTAGGCACTGTGATGCCCACAGGCAATGGATTGGTGACCCCTTATCTAGGGCCTGCTCAGTTTTTTGTGTTATTGAGCCAATAGCTTTTTAAGGGGAGAAGAGAGAGTCAGACCAATTCGCATTGTACTGCCATGGGGCAGCAGTTCAATTTCAATGAATGCCTCTTACAACTTTTTTTGTTGGCATATCATAATGATGTATTGACACTTGTAACCGAATGTCAGAAAGGCTTGAGTCTTACATATAACACTGTGGAGTCACTCTCTGGCAGCTGGCGGCAGATCTGGTGATGTTTGTACAGGGAGTTGTTTTGAGTGACTATTACAGTTTACCTCTGAGGCGCAGGAGCCAAAGGCAGTGCAACTCATTGAACTGTCATGTGATAGGACCATCAAAAATAAATTTTTGGAAGCAAGGTTATCTGGATTGAGTATCTTAAGCTTGCTAATGAAGCATTATATGTGTTGCTGCCATTTAGTCGTACCTATCTTTGTATGACAGATTTGTCCCACTTTCATTTTCTAACATGATAGTTGTGAAGATGAGATACAGTAGCAGGCTATGTATCAGTAATAATCTGAGACTATGGCCCCACCTTCACTATACAGTAGGGCCCCGCTTCTCGGCATTCTGCTAATACGGCATCAGTGGGGCAATCAGCTGGAGGGGGGGCTGGAGCTCCCTGCACTCCAGCTGATCTCACCGGAGGAAGGGAAGATCAGCTGTAGAGTGCTACAGCTGATCTCCTCCTCTTCTGGCAGGATCAGATTCCCACATTAGAGCTGATCGCGCTGGAGGAGGGGTAGATCAGCTACAGCTGATCTCAGGGCGATAAGACGCCCGCGCTCCAGCTGATCACGCTGGAGGAGGGGAAGATCAGCTACAGCTGATCTCAGGGCGATAAGACTCCCGCGCTCCAGCTGATCTTCTCCTCCTCCGATGCGATCAGCAGGTTAGGTTCCAGACCCCCGTGCTACAGCTGATTCGCTTTTCGGCGAGGGTCTGGAACCTAACTGGCCATATGAGTGGGGCCCTACTGTACATTTAAAGCAGTATTATACCACCTTAAATAGCCATGGCTTCCCCCAAAGAATCCTGGGCACTGTGGCATGTTATGGGTGTGCTGAGAGTTCTCAGGTGACCTTTATTTCCTTCACAGACCTACAATTTCCAGAGTGGTTTAACAATCCCTCTTCCCAGGGAATTCTAGGAATTATAGCTCTGTGAAGAGAATAGGGGTCTCCTAACAACTCTCTGCACCCTTAACAAACTACAATTTCCTGGCAGTTTGGAGCTTAAGTGAACATGAAAAGCCCTTAACACGTTAAACTGATTTTTTTTGTTTGTTAATTGAATAGTTATATTTGAACTCTCTCATGGGCAAAATTGAAAATGAGAAATCCAATGGAAAATGAGAGGAAGAAATATTCTCATTAATAAGAGATCACACAGCATTTAGAAGGGCAAGAATTCACCTTATGCCTATTAAGTAGCTAATTTATTAAGTGAATTAGGTTAGAAATAAGTGTCGCCGCTTGTTTTGCAACCAGGCTCCTGTGTTGTAATTGGAGTTGCCACCTTTTAGTTGCTGCTGCTTTTCCTGTAACAGCTGGTTCATTTTGTGACATTAGCATGGAGTCATGTTGGTTCCCATGCAGTACAATCACTGTGGCTGATTTTTATATGCTGTATGGTTGTTAAAGGCTCAAGAGCAGACCCAGCTAGGGGAATATTGGGTGAACTGGCAAGCCTAGACTTTAAAGTTTAGAATAGAAACAAGAAATTCAGTAGACAAAGCACACACAAAACCATATAGTTGTTCCCTAAATATCTCTTCCCTCTTTTTCTGAAGGCTTTCCTGTGTCTTCAAAAGTTGCCCATCCAGTGCATCTCTGAGCTATTTTGTTCTCCCATGCCTCTGAAACTAGTTTTACTCATTTCCTGCAATTCCTTCTCCCTGTCTTCTTTCACACCTAATTTCTAATCTCTTGGCTTACTGAACTGTAAACTCTAAAAGGCCTGGTCTGTGAGTACTTTCATCTCTCTCATCTCCTCCCTCCCCCCTTTTCTGACCTTCACACAGCCACACTCAGTCATTTTTCAACTTATGTTCTTTGCCTGCCACTCATTCTCACTCTACCCAGCGTTCCATTCAACCTTCCCTTCACTTAAACTTCTCTCACAATAGGTTTGTATTGAGCATGTGCAGAGGACATCCTTATGAAAACCCATTATTAATGCTTTTTTAAAAAAATAAAAATGAACACGTTACACAAGTCATAGGTAATGGCACATACTAGATGTTTCCATTGACCTATTGCAACAAACCCATTTCCCAAAAGATGCAATTCAAATGGAGAAAATGTTTCCCCCAAACCACCCCAGAAAATTCTACGTGAGAAAAATGCATATGACCTGTTAGCTTGCTAAAGTCTCTCAGCAAATATTTAATTCGTCCAAAACAAGGCCTTATCCTTTCTCCCCCAAATTCAGGATGGACCATGGTCAAACTTACATCCTGTGCTGCCAGGTTCCAATCAGTCTGTTGAACCATTTTATTTATTTATTTTCCAAGTATAAGCCATAGAACCTACTGCCCCTTTCCCCTGTTTCTCTTTATAATGGTGGAATGTGATTCTGCTGATGCACCGTTAATGTACGGCCACAACTGTTGCCCTGTCATGTAATTTGTTATGAAAGCTTTTTGATCATAACATGATGATGAAATTGGCTGTGTATTGTAGAGAGTACTTCTCTTAAACTATGGATTCCTTCTTTCAAGGAGTATACTGAATAAAAGCATTTGTACCTCACAATTTGTATCAGAAGTAGTTGTGTTCAGAGAGCTTAATTTAAGGACAAGAAAAGACAAAGACAGTGGACTGGATCTGAAGGTGTCCTGCTAGCAGAAGGAATCTTTCACTTGTGAAAGGACTGTTTCGAAGTCAGTGGAGAAATATTGTATGAGAAAAGCAATCCCAAATTACTTTTCTGTTTGTGCATACTCTTGTGTAAGACTTGACACAAACTCATTCTCAATATGCTTTATGGCTTATTAGAATTTATGTAATGCAGTCTATATTTTCATAGAACCATAGAATAGTAGAGTTGGAAGGGACCTATAAGGCTATCAAGTCCAACCCCTTGCTCAATGCAGGAATCAAAGTATACCCAACGGGTGGCTGTCTAGCTGCCTCTTGAATGCCTCCAGTGTTGGAGAGCCCACCACCTCCCTAGGTTCTATTGTTGTACTGCTCTAACAGTTAGGATGTTTTTCCTGATGTTCAGCCAAGATCTGATTTCTTGTAACTTGATCCCATTATTCCATGTCCAGCACTCTGGGACGATCGAGAAGGGAACCTAGCCCTGTGTGACAACCTTTCAAGAACCATCTTGAAAGAGTACTATCATATCTCCCCATAGCCTTCTTTTTTCAAGGCTAAACATGCCCAGTTCTTTTCGTCTCTCCTCATAGGGCTTTGTTTCCAGTCCCCTGATCATCCTTGTTGCCCTCCTCTGAATCTATTCCAGATTGTCTGCATCCTCCTTAAAGTGTGGTGTCCAGAACTGGATACAGTACTCACTGTTGCTTATACTGTAACACAGCTTCTGAAATGGTTGTACTATATAGCAAGAATTTTTTTGCTAGCTCTCCTGAAAGAATACATAGAACAGCACTAAAACATTTTCTCCTGCTCACAGTTCTTTGGATCACAGCCAATGTTTTTAAGCTGTGTGTTGTTTTCCTTTCCTTTCTTTTTTCTGGCTCTTAATGTGTATTACTCAGGATTCCAAATGTCTGGCATCAGGTTTATACCTCTCTGGGATTTGTTGTTGTTGTGTACCTTCAAGTCGATTACGACATATGGCTACCCTATGAATCAGTGACCTCCAATAGCATCTGTCATGAACCACCCTGTTCAGATCTTGTAAGTTCAAGGTCTGTGGCTTCCTTTATGGAATCAATCTATCTCTTGTTTGGCCTTCCTCTTTTTCTACTCCTTTCTGTTTTTCCCAGCATTATTGTCTTTTCTAGTGAATCATATCTTCTCATTTGTCCAAAGTATGATAACCTCAGTTTCATCATTTTAGCTTCTAGTGAGAGTTCTGATTTCATTTGTTCTAACACCCAGTTATTTCTCTTTTTCACAGTCCATGGTATGCGCAAAGCTCTCCTCCAACACCACATTTCAAATGAGGGGATTTTTCTCTTATCTGCTTTTTTCACTGTCCAACTTTCACATCCATATATAGAGATCGGAAATACCATGGTCCGAATGATCCTGACTTTAGTGTTCAGTGATACATCTTTGCATTTGAGGACCTTTTCTAGTTCTCTCATAGCTGCCCTCCCCAGTCCTAGCCTTCTTCTGATTTCTTGACTATTGTCTCCAGTTTGGTTAATGACTGTGCTGAGGTATTGATAATCCTTTACAAGTTCAATGTCCTCATTGTCAACTTCAGAGTTACATAAATCTTCTGTTATTACTTTAGTCTTCTTGACATTGAGCTGTAATCCTGCTTTTCTGCTTTCCTCTTTACCTTTCATCAGCATTCGTTTGAAATCATTACTAGTTTCTGCTAGTAGTACGGTATTGTCTGCATATCTTAAATTTTTGATGTTTCTCCCTCCAATTTTCACACCTCCTTCATCTTGGCTCAATCCTGCTTTCCATATGATATGTTCTGCGTATAGATTAAACAAATAGGGTGGTAAAATATACTCCTGTCTCACACCCTTTCCTATTGGGAACCAATCGGTTTCTCCATATTCTGTCCTTACAGTAGCCTCTTGTCCAGAGTATAGGTTGTGCATCAGGACAATATCTGCTGTGGCACTCCCATTTCTTTTAAAGCATTCCATAGCTATTCATGATCTGTACAATCAAAGGCTTTGCTGCAATCTATAAAGCACAGGGTGATTTCTTTCTGAAATTCCTTGCTCCGTTCCATTATCCAATGTATGCTGGCGATATGCTCTCTGGTGCCTCTTCCCGTTATAAATCTACATCCTCTCTGGTTTAGCTATCTGCAATGTTGGGAGGCTGTCAAGTATAAGAGGAACATTAAGGGACTTTCTCAATCCCAGCGGTGGAGAAGCTCCAGCTCACGGGCCGAATTAGGCCTGTCAAGGGTCCTAATTTGGCCTGTCAAGCTGTTTTCCCAAAGCCATGCACACTGCTATGGGGCAGATAAAGGTGCAGCGGAGAACAAACAATTGTGAGCCTTAAGATGCACTCCTGATTGTACCTTGGCAAGTAGGTCTTGTACTCTGTGCCCTGCCAATCTGTCAAAATGATCTGTGGGTGTTGGGAAATCCAGTTCCCCATCCCTACTCTGCTCCAAGGCTTGAACTATTTAAGTATTGCACATGATGACCACCTGGGGAACGGCAGATCATACCACTATTGTATAGATTGCCTGGATTAAGTTGTTCATCCACCCAAAGTGGGTCTATCCTCTGACACAGCATAAATGGCATTAGGTAGGTAAATGCCACTGATCTCCAGAACAGATACAGCCATAAAAATTAATATTGGGGTGGTTCATAACATCTGATAGAAGTTAAAAATAACTATCTTGATTGCTCATCTCTATAGCTCTTGAAAAAGGTTCTGAACTGACTCACACTTTAGAAATTGTCTCACTTTATGTGAATCAATTACAGCAACGTCAATATGGTGGTTGTTAAGCAAGTTCGTACATGTTGAATTGCAGTATACACAAAATTGGTTATCGGTTTTAGGACTTCCCAGGAGGATCCCTCTGCCTGTGCTGCCTCTGAGACGGGCTCCCGTCTTGGATGAAACTTTTTCAGTTTTAAATCCAGTCAAAAGGGCTTTTTTGACTGGGGATAATTTCTTCCGGATAAGGAAGAAACGTGAGTTTTCCCACACAGCTTTGTTGTGTTGGTTGGAGACTGGAATTCATTAGAATTGTCTGTGAAAGAAGGTCTTCCAGCAACTCGGACGGAGCTAGGATTTCTAACTAGCTCAGCTGAATAAGTGAGCCTTTTTTTTCTTTAAAGAAAAACCGATTAACAGGCAAACATTCTCCTGTCTATGCTCATTATTTTGTTATCTATACAGTTAAAGAGATTTGTCAAGGAACCAGCAATTAAGAAAACCTGGGTGAGTCAAAACCTTCTCTTTTACTCACGGAACTAAGGGGGAAGAAAATAAGAATAGCCTATCTTTTTTTATTGCAAAAAGCTGGCATATAAATCAGCATTATAAAGATTACAATGGATGAGGGGTTTCTGACTGGGTAATTTTTTTATTTATAAGACTTCTGTGTAATATATGTCTGGGACTATTTTTTCCGGTCTTTTTTTTTTTTTTTGACGAATCTGCTCATTCTTTCTGCAACTAGTTATTTGGATGCTGGGAACTAAAGCTGTTTTTGCACTTCTGGGCATATAAGAGATAAGGAAATCCGTACTGTCTAGAGTGTGACGTCAGTTGGTTTGAAAGATTAACTCCTTTGTAACTGGATAAAGAAATAAACTGCTCTTTGCTTGGGACATTGAAAATTGAAGGAGTTTTGTTCCTTTGGTTTTAAGAATGACAATTAAGAAGATCATGGATGTACAAGAAGGGACTTTATCTTTAGATATGTTTCAGAAAATAATGAATGGGATTAAGTCAATAAAACAAGAACTGAGAAATAATAGACAAGCGTGGAGAATTGAATTTCACGAAATGAGACAGGAGCTGAAAGAAATTCAGGATTCTATGAGAAAGGAGAATAAAGATAGATCTGGAAAACCAAAAAAGGATGAAAGAAAAATTAAAGGCAAGGTTCAAACTATGGAGATTGGATTAAATATGGACTTGGAAAAAGATTTGGATTTCCTGGCTGTGATGGATCCTGGAGACAAATATTATGGTTTGGAACTCAGCGCTGTCCCTGAAGGAATTGATGAAGAGATTGGAGATAAAGATATTATCGGTTTGAAAAAATTCCTGGACTGGAAGGATTTGATGGAACTTGAAATGGAGAAAGTTAAAATAATTAATTCCTGTTTTGTGTCAATGGAAAAACATTCAAGAGATGTGCTAGTGTATTCTGTAAAAAAGAGGAACAGAGATGCGGCTTTGCAACAATATTTCAGTGATACGTTCGGAATTGATGGCAAGGAAATATCTGTGATAAAGGAAATTCCTATCAGACTCTTATATGACTATGACAGCAAGATTATTGGGTGCGTAAAGATGGAAGATGGAAGATGGAACCAACACAGATAATGGAAGAAGAGCGATTTGAAATTACTGGACTTAATAGACTTGATGAGTTGGATTAATTGACATGTTTATCTAGAAAAAAATTGATGGACATATATCTCAAGGATTGGAAACTTCTCTTTGACTTTTTGTGGAAGAATAAAATGATATGATGTTAATGAGATTTGATACCAACTAAGAAAACCGCTGGAGGAAGGTGATTTTATAATCTATTAAGAGACAGGCTTGTTATATATTATAGACTTATAGCTGAACTACGACAAATCGGAAGTCAATAGTTTTTTTTCTTTTTTTCCCTTTTTTATTGTATTGATTTGTGGTTTTTTTGTATTGTTTTGGTTTTGAAAATCTGAATAAAAATTAATTGAAAAAACAAAAACAAAATTGGTTATCGGTTTTAAAACGTAAGGTAGCTAACTAGCCGAGCTCTTAACCATAAATAGGTAGCAGTGGGGAGATATGACCTTTAACTTTTTTTGTTTAAAAATAGCTTTTTCCCCTAAGTGATTCCTGCACCTTGAGAGCGCTTTAAGCTGCCTGTTTTGTTGTTTTTAAAATTGCAAAACCATCTAATTGCTTCTTGCTAGATAAACACACCAACAATAGTCTTGCTTGATTACCCTCCGTAGGGTGGGTCACTCTTGAACTTAACAAGGGCCAGATCAGTGCTTTTAACTCCCATCTGCTGCTAATTTTATTGCCATTCATTTTAGCTGCTCCTTAAAATATATATATATATATATATATATATATATATATATATATATATATATATATATATATATATATGTTATATATATATATATAAAAGATCTGTGGGTTATATATTATACTATGGAGGTAGGAAAAGTCTAGATGTCTTTAATAGGCTCCCTTTTATATACCTTTACAAAAATTATCTTGGCTAAAAATGAGACCTGAGCTAATTCTGTGATTTCCATGTGAAAATATGCGTATTGCAGAGTGAATCTTTCATGAGACAGCTGAGCAAATCACACCAAAATTGAAAAAAAAACTTTTCTCATCTGTTTCTTCTAGGTCTTGGACTCTGGTCACAGTTTAGCGTGAGCTATGCAAAAGTCCCCCAGGTGTCATTTTTTAGGGTCCTAGGGAATAGTACATTCTCTGAGGTAGCTATCAGGACACAGCTCAGGAAACTCATGTGTTTCAGAAGCATTGGACTTGTGTAATCCTTGAGCTTACCTGATGATAAAATTAGGGTTTCAAAAACCCTAAACTGGGGATGGATGGATGGATGGATCTCAGAACAGTCTAGTTAAGGCTGAGTATGCTCAGTGGCCACAGAATGCCGGCTGACTACTGGGAAAAAACATGGAAATGGGATGGGGAATGGAATGGCTAACTGTCTGAAACTCTGAGCAAGGACACTCCACATTCCAGCATTTTACTGCAAGTCCCACCTCTCTGAGCACAGCTAAATCACCTTAAGGTTTCGATACAAGCCCCTGATCTGCTGCACTGGGGAGGAGGTGGTTTGGGTGGGATGGGGTGAGGGTCTCTCTCCATTCTATCCCATAACAATTCCCTGGCCTCTGCCCACAAAGTAACTTCAGCATCACTTGTCTGACACAGAGCTCCCCTTTCCAGGGGTTGGTGGAAATATTGTAATCCATGGAATGGGAAGTGGCTGACTTAGTCTGGGATCCACTAGATCCCAAGCTGGCTCCCCTAACATTTAAAGGCATCAGGCCAATCCCTGTGCCAGTTGCAGGCTGGTGTAGTATGGAGCAGAGTTTTGCCTGCCCGCTTGCCTTCTACCCCTGCTGGCATGAGTGGCAGGGTAGAGGATACAGTGGGAGCTATACTGGTCTGTCACCTCATTGCTGCCCAGCCAGGGGTAGGGTTGCTCTGCCCATGAACTGTATTTTTTCCCCTAATCAGCCATTTCCATTCAAATACCTTTGGCTGCTGGAGAAATCTTCTGACATGCTTCACAGAGTACATAGAATTAACATGGGATAGTTATGTAGCTTAGTATACTAATATAGGTCAGACATGAAATCAGATTACAGTACAACTAGGGAAAGAAAGCCCATAACCCTGCTTAGGTTCTTCTAGTCCATGCTTGCTCCTAGTGTCCAGAACTTAGATGAAAAAGACAAAATATTAAGAGCAAGAGCATGCAAATATTTGGCAAAAGCAAAACTTAAAACTGTTTCATCTCAGTGAAGAATCTCCACTTTGATTTTTAAAATGACATTTTTAACTTTGGTGATTGTAGAGCAATAATATGCAGAAAATATTTTATCATTGGATACGTAATGCATGAATGTGGGTGTGTGCACAATGCAAAACTGCATATATATTTGGTCTCTGCATTAGCAGTTCTAAAACAAGGATGGGTAACCTGTGGCCTTCCCGATGTTGTTGGAGTATAGCTTCCATAATCTCTTATCATTGACCATAGTGGCTAGGACTCACAGGAGTCCAACAACCCTGGAGGGCCACAAGTTCTACAATCACATTTACACATTATTCTGGTTTTTCTCTGGTCTTCAGTTGTCTTTTATCTGATCTTAGCTATAGTGTGAAAAGCAACATAATAGGTGTCAGACCCCTCCTCTTATTATGCATCTCATTTGCTAACCTCTGGATATAAGTTAAACACACCAAATGGAAGTGAGCAGCTGAAGTGCAAGGAGAACTCAACTTTGCTGGTCACCCCACAGAGACAGGTGTTACCAAGCTCCTTGTGTGTGGGTTCGCCTGCTCAAAAGACAGTGGCTGAACTACATAACAGGAGTATATAGTTAAGATTGGTGGTGGCAGAGAGATGCTGGGAAGGACCCTATAACTGAATTGAGTCTCTGGGTTCTGATTTGACAATCCCTAGTTTAAAAACTAGGATTGAATAAACTGCTAAAATATCTGGTCACATAGTTTTTAAAAATTGTAATTATGCTTTAGTTGGTTTGGACTGGAACATGATAAAATATTGACAAGAATTCTTCCAAGCTTTCTCATATGTTAGAGAGCATACTTTGTGCTGGGCTAGCAGGCATGATTCTTGGAGGATACCCTAGTGTATTATACTTGAAAGTCAACAGGAATCTAATTTAGGCTGTTTGAGGCACAAGGGAGTAAATTTTCAGTGACATGATTTTACAACCAGTGTCTAGATTAGCTGCCAGTTGTGATTATGATACTGGATGTTTATATTCCTTATGTGAATTGAGAGTGGTTTTCAGTGAGATGAAACATTAACCCCACCTTCAACCCTTCTTTCCACTGAGAATAAATACAGTCATGCTCCTCCACATACCAACTGGCCCCCATCTAGACAAATTCATGCATCACTGGAGCCGCATAGGAGCTGCTTTCCTGAAGCTGGTCCTAACCTACCCTGGTAATGCCTGAATGGAGGACTCACATGAGTTGGTCAAACAACTTGGTTTATTCTGACTTGAATATCAGAAAGGATCTGAAGTAAACCAACCTCAACTGGGGAAAAATGTGTGATGGGCCTGTTTTATCAGAAAACAGAAGGCACATTAGATGATGGGGTTTTTCCCATTCAGAATTGAGGCATCCTTGATTATGGGTCTTATTTGATCCTTATTTTCCTTAGTTCTTATGAAAGTGTGATCTTAATTTAATTTTATTCTCATGTGCATCTTTATGTAAGAGTTCCAGTTTGGGAGCTTCATGACAGATCTTACCCTGTTTTGTTAATAATTTACATTTTATATTTTGGCTCCGAGGTATAACCTAAAATACTTTCTATTTGATCACTGTTTGTCTTGCTTCCCTATAGGTAATTTTAAAACTAACTGTGCTGTGCGTACTTTAATATAAATATAGTTAGCATGTGGTTTTTCATATGCTGTTAAGCAAGCCATGTGTTCTTCCTTTTTTTAGGATTCAGTGGTCGCAGTTCAAAGGCTATTTTATTTTCAAATTGGAGAAAGTGATGGATGACTTCAGAACTTCTGCTCCTGAGCCAAGAGGCCCTCCTAACCCCAATGTGGAGTATATTCCCTTTGAGGAGATGAAAGAACGTATTCTGAAAATAGTCACTGGCTTTAATGGGTATGCAATCTTAGATCAAACCTCACTTGTTGTTTAGACCACATTATTTATTATCAAGTTTAGGCATTCTGTTTCTGTCTTTCATATTGTAGTAATTTTCTGCCATATGCTCAGCAGCGTGAATAATTGCTATAAATAAGTGTTTATTGGAAAAGTTCAGAAGATTGTGGTAAGCTTTCTGAATTGTCCTTATACAAAAACCACTTACTTACATTTTTTGGCTCATATTATGAGAGGGACTGATAATCTTCAAAGGTTGTGCCTTCTAATTTGCAGGACAGCTTTTAAATACTTTACCAAATGAATTATGATCCATGTGAACCTGCAGTCAGGACAAAATATCTGTTTGAATTACTAATTTACTAGATAGTATTTCAGGTAAGAAAATTGCTGCATCTTTCGATTTCTTTTCCACTGTAGTTCAAAATAAGAATCTTGCTTTTGAAATTCAGTTACTTTTATTCATTGGAAACAAACACAGGAAACTACCTTACACTGAGTCAGATCATTGGTCTATTGAACTCATTGTCTATGCTGACTGGCAGTGACTTTCCAGGAGCTCATGCTGGGAAACTTGCCTGGAGATGTTGGGGATTAAACCTGGGACCTTCTGCATGCAAAGCAGATGCTCTGCCACTGAGCTACAGCTCATTTAATGATTTGGCACATGTTTCTAAGGTTTTCATGTTCAGGCACAGGGAGCTGATGCAGACACAATGCTGGCTCCATGTCTAAGTGAGGTTAAGAAGTCAGGAGCTAGCCTCTGGACTGCAGGCCTCTTCCCCTTAACTTCAGTTAAGCAGTTTCTCAATACTAACCTTTTTTTATCATTAATTTTTATTCAAATTTTCAAAGACAAAAAACAAAACAAAACAAAAATAATTAAACAATAAAATAAAATGTTGACTTCCGATTTGTCGCAGATCAGTTATAGGTCTACAATATATAACAATCCTGTCTCTTAAATTATATTATAAAATCACTTTCCTCCAGTAGTTATCTTAATTAATCATCAAATCTCATAAATATTACTTTATTCTTTCCACAAAAAGTCAAAGAGAGGTTTCAATTCCTTGAGAAATATGTCTTTCAATTTTTCTCCAAATAAACATGTCGATTAATCCATCTTGTTCAAATCTGTTAGGTCCAATAATTTCAATAGCCATTCTTCCATTATCAATATTAATTCCATCTTCCATCTTCAATAATCCTGTTAAGTCCAGTAATTTCAGTAGCCATTCTTCCATTATCAATAATCCTGTTAATTCCAGTAATTTCAGTAGCCATTCTTCCATTATCAGTATCCCATAATAATCTTGTTGTCATAGCCATAGTCCAAATAAACATATCGATTAATCCATCTCATCAAACCTGTTAGATCCAATAATTTCAATAGCCATTCTTCCATTATCAATATTAATTCCATCTTCCATAGTCCTGTTCAGTCCAGTAATTTCAGTATCCATTCTTCCATTATCAGTATCCCATATTAATCTTGCTGTCATAGCCATAGTCATATAATAAGAGTCTGATGGGAATTTCCTTTATCACAAATATTTCCTTGCCATCAATTCTGAATATGTTGCTGAAATATTGTTGTAAAGTCATATCTCTGTTCTTCTTTTTTACAAAATGCACTGGCCCATCTCTTGAGAATTTTTCCATTGTCACATATCTGTAGTTAATTCCATAGATTTTTTCTATGTCAAGCTCCATCACATCATTCCAGTCCAGAAAATTATCCAAGACATTGATAACTTTATCTCTAATATCTTCATTAATTTCTTCAGAGACAACGTTAAATTCCAAACAGTAAACTTTGTTTCTAATATCCATAAACTCCAGATCTTTTTCCAATTCCACATTTGTTCCAATCTCCGGGGCTTGTATCTTCCCTTTAATTTTTCTTTTCTCATCTCTAATCTCATCAATCTCCTCTCTCACAAGATCCCCTATTTCTTTAAGCTCCTGCGTCATTTTGCCTAATTCAATTTTCATCTCCTGTCTACCCTGTCTCAGGGTTTGTTTCGTTATCTCAATCTCATCCATTATTTTCTGAAACATAATTTCTTCCATGGTCTCAGCCACTTTCCTGATTGCCATTCTTAAAACCACGAAAACAAAAATTATTTCAGCCACAATTGGGTTAATATTCCAGGCTTGATGACATCACAGTATAGACAGTACAGCCTGCCTTATCTCTTATTTGTTCAGGAATACAAAACAAATTTAGTTCCCAGCTTCAAAACAGTTAGTGGCGTCGTGAACAAGTAGATTCGTCAAAATGAAATAGACCAAAAAGAAAATAGTCCCGGACATATAATACTCCAAAGTTCATAAATCAAATTTATTTATTTTTTTCCCCTTCTCGAAATAGAAATCCCTCTTCCGTTTGTATCTTTAGAATGCACTTCCAGGCCAGCTTTTTGCAATAAAAACAAAGATAAGCTTTTTCAATTTCTTTCCTCCTTAATTTCGTGAATAAAAGAGAAGAGTTATAACTCACCCAGAAATTCTTTATAACTGATTCATTGACAAATCTCTTTTTGCTGCAACGATTTAAACCAAGTGAAAAAAAAATAGAAAGAAGGATGCTTGCCTGTTAAAGTCCGTTTTTCTTTGAAGAAAAGATAAACGTGTCGCTTAATCAGTTAGAGCTTGTTGGAAGTCCGTCCGGCATTTGCTGGCTGAACCTTCTCTCATAAATTAATGAAATCCAGTCCTCCCAACAAAAACAGGCTTTTGTGGTTAATCTCTACGTTTCTCCCTGCCCGGGAGAAAATCTTTACCAGTCAAAAAGAACGTTCTGACTGATTTTAAAACTGAAAAAGCTTCTTCTGAGACGAGAGCTAATCTCAAAAAGCAGGCACAAGCGAAGTCACCCTTCCCGGAAGTCCTCAATACTAACCTTGAAGTGATGTCTAGAGTTGGTCATTAGAGTAGACCCATTGAAATCAGTAGACTTAGAATATTAATTTCAGTGGGCCTCTGGTTAAATTATTTATTTAATTTGTTAGTTGCCTCATACTTAGTGGTCTCTAGGTGACTTACAACACATTTTAAAAACATACAATACAAAATGAATTTAAATCATACAATATACGAGATTTAAAACCCAAAGGACTAAGACAGCATACTGAAGGCCTGAGTAAAAAGGAGGTTCTTTGCATGGCCCATAAAGATGGATAGAGAAGGCGCCAGATGAATACTATGAGCAGAGCGAGTTCGGCAGCAGGGCGAGGAGGCCAGGGCCCCCCACTCTGCCCGTCTGTTCCCTGACCTCAACTATACCGCAGTCTCCAACCCATTGACGTAATAAACCTTAAACAAAACTATGCAGGTAAGAAGCCAGCAGGGGTGTGGGGGGCTTTCCAGTGTTTTGCACCGCCTGCAGCATGTTGGACAGAAGTCGTGGGTGTGCTCTCGGTGCAATGAGCTCCTGGCTCTCCGGGAACGACTTCATTTCCTTGAGGCCAAGGTGGCGAACCTGGAAAAGCTGAGAGAGGCAGAGAGGTGTGTGGAGGAGGCCTTCAGGGACGTTATAGCTGTGTCCCACTCCAACGATGATAGCTCTCCTGCTATCATGGAGAACGATGGTCTCGGGGAAGGAGAGCATCCAGCTGAGGAAGAGGGAAACGATCCCTTAGAAGGGACCCATTCCTTGGGGGAGAGCAGCTATCCTCTCGTGCCGAGGATATATCTCCAGGGGCTGGAGGGATCCTTGTAGTGGGTGATTCGATCATTAGGAACATAGACAGTGGGGTGTGTGATGGGCGTGTAGACCACAAGGTGTTTTGCCTGCCTGGTGCGAAGGTTGCGGATATCGCCCGTCGTTTAAATAGTTTGGTAGACAGTGCTGGGAAGGAGTCAGTGGTCGTGGTGCACGTTGGCACCAACGACATGGGGAAATGCAGCCGTGAGGTCCTGGAAGCAAAATTTAGGTTGCTAGGTAGGATGCTGAAAGCCAGGACCTCCAAGGTGGCTTTCTCTGAAATGCTACCAGTTCCACGCGCAGGCCCAGCCAGACAGGCCCAGCTTTGCAGTCTCAATGCGTGGATGAGACGATGGTGTCGGGTGGAAGGGTTCGGATTTGTTAGGCACTGGGGAACATTTTGGGACAAGCCGGGCCTGTACAAAAGGGACGGGCTCCACTTGAACCAGAATGGAACCAGACTGCTGACACTTAAAATTAAAAAGGTGGCAGAGCAGCCTTTAAACTGACTGAGGGGGGAAACCCGACAGGAGCTGAGAAAGGTCCGGTTCGGAATAAACCTCCCCCCTGGGATAAAGACCAAAGAAATGATGAAATGTTAAAAGGGGTAGGCCTAGAAGTAGGCATTGTGAGAGCAGGGGCACAGGATATACATTCAGAAGAGCAAAATTACCACAGGCCTAACCACAAGTGCCAAAGACACTTGAAGAGAGACACTGCTTACAAGTGCCTGTACGCTAATGCTAGGAGCCTGCGAACCAAGATGGGAGAACTGGAGTGCTTGGTCTTAGAGGAGAGCATTGATATAGTGAGCATAACGGAGACCTGGTGGAATGGAGAAAACCAGTGGGATACGGTTATCCCTGGATATAAACTATATCGGAAGGACAGGGAAGGACGTATTGGTGGCGGAGTCGCTCTATAAGTGAAAGAAGGCATTGAATCCAGCAAGCTTGAAACCCCAAAAGAGGCAGACTCCTCCACAGAATCGTTGTGGGTGGTGATACCGTGCCCCAGGAGGGACTTAATACTGGGAACGATCTATCGTCCCCCTGATCAAAATGCTCAGGGAGACCTTGAGATGAGATATGAAATTGAGGAAGCATCCAAACTAGGAAATGTGGTAGTAATGGGTGACTTCAACTACCCAGACATAGACTGGCTGCATATGTGTTCCAGTCATGACAAAGAAGCAAAGTTTCTAGATATTCTAAATGACTATTCCCTAGACCAGTTGGTCATGGAACCGACCAGAGGGACGGCAACCCTGGACTTAATCCTCAGTGGGGACCGGGACCTGGTGCGAGATGTAAGTGTTGTTGAACCGATTGGGAGCAGTGACCACAGTGCTATTAAATTAAACATACATGTAACTGGCCAATTGCCAAGAAAATCCAACACGGTCACATTTGACTTCAAAAGAGGAAACTTCACAAAAATGAGGGGATTGGTAAAAAGAAAGCTGAAAAACAAAGTCCAGAGGGTCACATCACTCGAAAATGCTTGGAAGTTGTTTAAAAACACTATATTAGAAGCTCAACTGGAGTGCATACCGCAGACCAGAAAAGGTACCGCCAGGGCCAAGAAGATGCCAGCATGGTTAACGAGCAAAGTCAAGGAAGCTCTTAGAGGCAAAAAGTCTTCCTTCAAAAAATGGAAGTCTTGTCCAAATGAAGAAAATAAAAAAGAACACAAACTCTGGCAAAAGAAATGCAAGAAGACAATAAGGGATGCTAAAAAAGAATTTGAGGAGCACATTGCTAAGAACATAAAAACCAACAACAAAAAATTCTATAAATACATTCAAAGCAGGAGACCATGAAGGGAGACAATTGGACCCTTGGATGATAAGGGAGTCAAAGGTGTCCTAAAGAACGATAAGGAGATTGCAGAGAAGCTAAATGAATTCTTTGCATCTGTCTTCACAGTGGAAGATATAGGGCAGATCCCTGAACCTGAAGTAACATTTGCAGGAAGGGATTCTGAGGAACTGAGTCAAATAGTGGTAACGAGAGAGGAAGTTCTAGGCTTAATGGACAATATAAAAACTGACAAATCACCGGGCCCGGATGGCATCCACCCGAGAGTTCTCAAAGAACTCGAATGTGAAATTGCTGATCTGCTAACTAAAATATGTAACTTGTCCCTCGGGTCCTCCTCCGTGCCTGAGGACTGGAAAGTGGCCAATGTAACGCCAATCTTCAAAAAGGGATCCAGAGGGGATCCCGGAAATTACAGGCCAGTTAGCTTAACTTCTGTCCCTGGAAAACTGGTAGAAAGTATTATTAAAGCTAGATTAACTAAGCACATAGAAGAACAAGCCTTGCTGAAGCAGAGCCAGCATGGCTTCTGCAAGGGAAAGTCCTGTCTCAGTAACCTATTAGAATTCTTTGAGAGTGTCAACAAGCATATAGATAGAGGTGATCCAGTGGACATAGTGTACTTAGACTTTCAAAAAGCGTTTGACAAGGTACCTCACCAAAGGCTTCTGAGGAAGCTTAGCAGTCATGGAATGCGAGGAGAGGTCCTCTTGTGGATAAGAAATTGGTTAAGAAGCAGAAAGCAGAGAGTAGGAATAAACGGACAGTTCTCCCAATGGAGGGCTGTAGAAAGTGGAGTCCCTCAAGGATCGGTATTGGGACCTGTACTTTTCAACTTGTTCATTAATGACCTAGAATTAGGAGTGAGCAGTGAAGTGGCCAAGTTTGCTGATGACACTAAATTGTTCAGGGTTGTTAAAACAAAAAGGGATTGCGAAGAGCTCCAAAAAGATCTCTCCAAACTGAGTGAATGGGCAGAAAAATGGCAAATGCAATTCAATATAAACAAGTGTAAAATTATGCATATTGGAGCAAAAAATCTGAATTTCACATATACGCTCATGGGGTCTGAACTGGCGGTGACCGACCAGGAGAGAGACCTCGGGGTTGTAGTGGACAGCACGATGAAAATGTCGACCCAGTGTGCCGCAGCTGTGAAAAAGGCAAATTCCATGCTAGCGATAATTAGGAAAGGTATTGAAAATAAAACAGCCGATATCATCATGCCGTTGTATAAATCTATGGTGCGGCGGCATTTGGAATACTGTGTACAATTCTGGTCGCCTCATCTCAAAAAGGATATTATAGAGTTGGAAAAGGTTCAGAAGAGGGCAACCAGAATG
Source organism: Rhineura floridana (assembly GCF_030035675.1). Taxonomy (NCBI): domain Eukaryota; kingdom Metazoa; phylum Chordata; class Lepidosauria; order Squamata; family Rhineuridae; genus Rhineura; species Rhineura floridana. Next base: position 172,320,212 of record NC_084482.1, on the reverse strand, counting down.
ATCAAGGGGATGGAGCGACTCCCTTACGAGGAAAGGTTGCAGCATTTGGGGCTTTTAGTTTAGAGAAAAGGCGGGTCAGAGGAGACATGATAGAAGTGTATAAAATTATGCATGGCATTGAGAAAGTGGATAGAGAAAAGTTCTTCTCCCTCTCTCATAATACTAGAACTCGTGGACATTCAAAGAAGCTGAATGTTGGAAGATTCAGGACAGACAAAAGGAAGTACTTCTTTACTCAGCGCATAGTTAAACTATGGAATTTGCTCCCACAAGATGCAGTAATGGCCACCAGCTTGGACGGCTTTAAAAGAAGATTAGACAAATTCATGGAGGACAGGGCTATCAATGGCTACTAGCCATGATGGCTGTGCTCTGCCACCCTAGTCAGAGGCAGCATGCTTCTGAAAACCAGTTGCCGGAAGCCTCAGGAGGGGAGAGTGTTCTTGCACTCGGGTCCTGCTTGCGGGCTTCCCCCAGGCACCTGGTTGGCCACTGTGAGAACAGGATGCTGGACTAGATGGGGCACTGGCCTGATCCAGCAGGCTCTTCTTATGTTCTTATGGTTAATGTTGGTGTCAGTGAGCAGCCATAACCATGGTTAAAAAGCAGCTTGGGGAAAGAGTATATTTGCAAGATTGGCTCCCAATTGTGAATTCAGTTAATTGGCAGCCAAAGTTGTCTCTATTCCAGTTTCATCTTGTTTATTTGAAGTACCATATTTAAATATTCCCTTGATCTTGAATTAATTTGCTTGAGGTAATCAGATGATTGTGGCAGCTGAAGTCAATTTAAAACTGTGCTTCTCAGCCTTTTACCTGGTTTAGAATTCCTACATTGAAGTTAAATTCTTCTACCGTAGTGCAGTTTTAATTGTGGAGATAAAGGATGTATCATACCAGAGCTTACTAAAATAAACCTTATAGTAATTTATTTGAATAATAGATCTTAATGCATCCCATAATGCTTTAAGTCATAAATGCATGAGACTTCTGCATCGTTCAGAAATGGGCTGTCTTGCCATAAGACTTGAAATAGTGGTTTAGAAAAAAAACATTTGAGTTTTTCCTTAAACATTATTTGATATTGACATTCAGAAACTAACCAGTTGAGGGAATAAAATTCTAGAAAACATAGTCTAGAGGAACTATAACATTCAGAACATTTGGAACATAGTCTGTAGCTGACAATGTAGGTTTATAAATATTATGAGTCTTAAGTTTCCCTAGCTCTCTCATGAAGAGAAGCTGACATTCTTTTTTGCAGTCCTGCCAAAACTCTTAATCCATACAATTAATATTTACACTAGGATTTTGGGGGTCACACGCCACATATCTTAATAATTGAGCATAAGTTATTCAGTTCTTGTACATTTGAGATTTACATGTCAAAAAAAATCTAGTTTTACATCTTGGTAGTTTCTGTCAAGCATACTTTAAGTGGTTGGTGCTGTAGGATTTAGATAAAATGCACCCAAAATTTACCCTGTTTTTATTCAGGCTGCAAATAGTTGATTGTCAATAAATTCTTCCTTCCCAATTTGAAGCAGGATAACTTACACTTTTAAAGAACTGTGAAGACTGCAATCTGCTGGCAGCCCGTGACACTTGCAGTCGAGATTAAACAAGCAATTTTGATAGACCCAAATTCCATTTTTCTCATTGCCAATATCTGTAAACTTTGGGGGAGTTTTCTGCTGTCTTTAGAAATATAAACACCAGTTCCAATATTCATAAATTGCAAAGATTTCTGGGTTCTGTCCTCTGTAGTGTCATTCTTTTTAGAATCATTTCAGAATAATATTAGCACTAGTATATAATCTTGTTTGTTTTGCTCCTTTTCTCACCTGGCTTTACCTGATGCTCAATATAAATGAAATATTTACAAATGCTAATTTCAAAGCAGAAATGGGATAGCCCAATTTCTTTTAGTCCCAGAGAACAAGTTATTTTGGTATTGCTTGGGAGGTGGGGGTTGGGCTCAGATACTTAACCCCTCTGTCTCAAAAAAAAAAAAGTGGTAGAAAAGCTTGTTTGAAACGGGTAGTAAGTCCTGTCTCATTCTTTATGGTACCATTTGGGTCCCTGATGTGTTCTTGTGTACTCTGCAGGCTCTTTCTCAAATTCTGCTAATACTGGCTTTCATTTACTCCTTCCCGCTTCATGAAAACTATTTGCTGCTTTTATTCCTATTTAAAATGTATTTAGTGTCAAGTGTGTGATACAATTTTAGGCCATATTACTTTCCCTCTAGGATTTTGAAAATCTTTCAGAAGAAATAGCCATCCACTATAAGTATGTACGATGGAGACAGTACTTTTGCTGATTTGACCAGATTAATGCCTCCCGGTATACTCTGAGCACATAAGCCTTTTTTGACCTCCTTGAGATCCTGGGGAACTTTGAGTGAATTGTTGCCAAGCAAATGAGTTTGTGATGCTGCAGCGCCATCTATTGTTCATAAAGCATAGTACATTTTAGAGGTACTAAATGAGAAAGTGTTACATTCATGTGTATTTCTAGTAACCATACAGATAATGTACAAACTGATCTCCGTCCATTCAACACAAAATTTAACTTATTTGAATTTTGTTCTAGTATCCCCTTTACTATTCAGCGACTCTGTGAGCTGCTGACAGATCCAAGGAGGAGTTACACAGGAACAGAGAAATTTCTCAGAGGAGTAGAAAAGGTAATGGTTATCTTCTGGTTGAATTGTTGGTCAACTAAAATTGCAGTTACTCCATTTATCAGACATTTTTAGGACTGTTATGTCATGGTCAACAGCAGTTCTGCAAGGGAATGTTTTTCTTTAGCAATTGTTTATAGAGTTCAAAATTATTTGCTTTCCATTTTTTGCCTTAGCTGGTGTAAATTCATTCATGCTGAGCATTCTCATGTACATAGTGGTATTGAGAAGGTACACATGCAACTGGAATGACTTATGTCGACAACTAGCTTTCCGGCAGCAATTTGTGTAACTGTAGTGAGTAAAAAATGGGTCGACATGTGATTGTGTGAGGTTGGATGCTGCTACTTTCATGCTATTGCAACCATGGTGACATGTAGTGTGAATGATTTCACTTTGTATAAAGTAGGCCAAGGCCTGTATTCTTGTATCTACAACTGCACAAGATTTCCAGGTGCAGTGTTTTGAAAGGGAATTTCAAGTGATTTTATATAATAAACAGAAATCTTAATGTTGCCTGTGAGGGCCCCTGCCCTCTTCCCACTTGTTGCCTGAGCTGCTGTGATGTTATAGAAGGTATACAAGCATTTAACTGATGTCAGGAATACTGTGTAGACAGTAGGCTGAGAAACTGGAGCCTGAATCAAAGGAGCAGAGGCATGGGAGAAAGGCAGAGAAGATAGTAAAAAGGGAAACTGAGGAAGGCCTCATAGGGAGCTTAGGAGTGAGAACTATATCCTGTTGGCAGGAAGTGAGGAAGAAAAGATGAGGAGGGCTAAGGCATAGGAAGAGAATTGCATTCCAGAGTACCTGAAGGTAGGAGGACAGGAAAGACAGGCCAGAAAGGAGGTACCAGAAGAAAGAATGGGATACAGAAAAATAATAGTACAGGAAGCCTGAGAAAGAAGGTTACATGGAGACAGAAGAGATTGTGTGTTGCTGATGCAAAAGAGAGTGAGCAGGCAAGGACTCTTCAGAGGCTTGGAGATTTTGCACTAATAAGGGCAAAGGGCACTACAGGAAAGTGGGATGGAAAATGCATTTTGCTTACTGATTTGAAATTGCTAGCCAAATCTTTGGCTGCAGGTTTCTAACTTGAACAGTCCAATGCTTTGTGAATTCTTTTGACTTTACAATGTTATTGAAGACTTCTTCACAATATCGTTGACTTAAAGGATGCTGGTCAGGGCATCACACAGGGCTCAAGTGTTCATTTGGGGAAGATGTGCATGTTCCAGAAGGCACGATTGATCATTCCATAGCAAGCCTTAAAGCCAGAAATACTTTCCTTCATCTAAAAATTCTGGCTTGTGTGTTGTCTTTTTTTGTCTTACAGAATGTCATGGTTGTCAGTTGTGTGTATCCATCTTCAGAGTGAGTATGACCTTTGTTTTCTTTGTTTAAAATAATATTTTGGAAGCCTTCTACAATTTTTGACGTTGCTGCTCATTCTGTAATAATGATTACAATGCATTTCTTATTGGTGAAGTGTCCCATGTTTGAAAGGAATGACAGTATCAATTTCTCATTGGGGCTCCTAACTGTGTAAGAAATGGCCATCCTGCTGACATGTATTATGGGTTCTCCCATGATGTTATACTGGACTTGTGTAGATTTAGTTTCCCCTAGCACTCGAATGCAGGAAAGCAGTTGCCTCACAGAAAACTTTTTTAAGCTCAGTTCCCTTGAAGTGACCCCTGTTACATTCCTGCCTCTCGCTTGAGATTATCACATACTGTAATGAGTGGTTAACATGGGTTAGGCGTCATCTTGAGTACTGTGTCCAATTCTGGACACAGGACTTTAAGAAAGATGCAGACAAACTGGAACAAGGTTCAGAAGAGTGCAATGAGGATGATCAGGGGACTTGAACCAAAGGCCTGTGAGGAGAGCCTGAAAGAACTGGGTGTGTTTAGCCTTGAAAAGAGAAGACCTAGGGGAGATATGATAGTATTCTTCAAGTACTTGAAAGGTCCAAGTACGTGAAAGGTCGTCACACAGAGGAAGGCCAGGATCTCATCTCTTCTTCATTCAGAGTGCAGGTCATGGAATAATGGGCTCAAGTTAGAGGAAGCCAGATTTCAACTGAACATCAGGAGAAATTTCCAAACTCTTAGAGCAGTACAACAATTGAACCAATTACTAGGGAGGTGGTGGACTCTCCAACGCTGGAGACATTCAAGAGGCCACCTGTCAGGTCTGCTTTAATTTGGATTCCTGCATTGAGCAGGGGGTTGGACTCGATGGCCTTATAGGCCCCTTCCAACTCTGATTCGATGATTCTGTGATTCTAGGTTAATCCAGTTTGTGATTATTTTGTTGCATATGTTATCAGTTCAACTCTCTAATAAGTTTAAAATCAACAGTTTTAGATAACTGCTTCTGATAGGATGTTGCATAAGATCAGTTTTAGAACAGCAAGATGGGAAAATTAGGATCAAACACAAACAAGCTATAATTCAGGAATGGTCAGCATAGAGACCAGCTAACTCAGCCTTTCCCAACCAGTGTGCCTCCAGATGTTGTTGGACCACAACTCCCATCTTTCCTGACCATTGGCAATGCTGGCTGAGGCTGATGGGAGTTGTGGTCCAACAAGATCTGAAGGCACACTGGTTGGGAAAGGCTGAGCTAACTGATGGCCTCCAAAAAGCCACCAGGGTATTCCTCCCATTTAAATGAGGAGCTGGGGTGTGAAGTGTGAAAGACAGCAGAATAGCTTCCTAGCTGGTTTTGCTGCTAAGAAAAGAGTTAACTTTGGGTGGAGGGGAGGGGAAACAGATGGAATCAGTTGTGTGCTTTCTGGCCCAACTATGCAAGACTCTATCATCTGAATATTTCCCCTTTCCCTCCAATCCAAAGTTAAATCTTCATCTGGCTAGCCACCATGAAACTGGCTAGAGAGTTATGCATTACCTTTCACCTTATGGTGTGGCAGTGGAAACAAAATACATTTCCATACATTTTTACTGCAGAGTGTGGCCCTTTACCCAGCATTTCAGACTAATTGGCCTGCAGTTTAATACAGTTGCCAAGTCAATCAGTCAAATATCCTGCTGGGAGGAAGGGCAGGATATAAATCAAATAATAAATACAAATAAATATTTACCGCATTCAACCAAGCATTAAAGAAAATTCAAACTGAAAAATACATCATCACCTCAGAAGAACAAAGGTAACAAATTAAGCGCTAACAATCATAGCGTTAAGTGCAAGATTAGGAGAACTAACATTATAGTAGAGAGGAGAGACCTTGCTTTATGATAAGCTGCTTCACTTATGTCTTTCCTAGCAAAGGCTACAGAGTTTTGAAGAACATGCCCTGAAATTTCCTGAGGGAGTTGCATGATAGGAGTAAAACAATGAAAGATGCTAAAGGTTGTGTTTGATAGCAAAGCAAAATTGGAAAAGTATCTGAAGAACCCGGAGAAATGGAACACTGTTATAAAGGCTAAGAAACCAGAATAACGACAGGGGATGAATTACATCGGAAAGGAGTAAATGTGCCAAACTCACATTTTTCTATCCATTAGTACCATGCTCTGATTATATTGCACAATTATTTTCTTCATTATTTCACTTTTTTTGTTTTGGTATGAAACTTTGCCCTGTGGGGAGACAAGAGGAAGTCAGCCCCTGAATGATCATCTAGGGCAGTGGTAGCTTACTATATGCCGTCTTCGTGATCTCTGTGCAGTCACACATGCGGGTTCTATACCTATGCAGAGCAGCCACTTCAGAATTTGTCTCTTACCTTCTCCTTGAAATATCTTCACCTCGGATTTTATCTGGTTCATCTGTCCATTGGATTTTTTTCTTCAAAAGAGAAAAGAAAGGAAAGGGGGGGGACTATTGCTGATGTCACCTGTGAGTATTCATCACCTGTGTTTTCCCATATACTTTTTCTCTCCCACAGGCTGTTTCCACTGTCACCAATTCTGCTAGGATTCACAACATCAATCTCTGTCCTCACAGCTAGTATAGTTTTGGCCAAGTATGTCAAAATTGGGCCTTGACTTATATACCTCTCTGGGTATGGACAGTTATAGTTTTATAGTGATGCCTTCTTTGAACTAATGCCTCCATATGTCCAGTTCAATTCCAGTGTTATTGTTTTAGCTGTTGAGGGTACAGCCCCAGCGAATCCATGTCCAACCCAGGTGCAATTATGAGCTTGATTGGATATGATTCTGGATCATAATGTGTGGCTTGGTCCACCTACCTTTGTTGCTGTGCTGGTCTTGACCATAGTTCATTGACAGTCCAGCCCAGTGGACTGTTGCTTGGGGCTTTAGCTTGTAGGCCATCCAGCCCTGATGAGCCAGCTGTCAGGCTTGCAAATGATCAGTTCTTGTAGAAATACCACACAATGCTGATCCCAGTACCTTTCTATCTCTGTAGCTGCATATGTTCATTATTGTAGCAGCCTCAGTAGTTTCCAGCTGTGATACCTGGACAACTTTTCTATACAGAGAGCCTCTTGTTACGAAGCTCTAGCTGCAGTCTAGAGTGTGTCTTAGTATAAAGCTCCAGCCTTGTTACCTATAAGGTTTCTCAGTCTGTAAGCAGAATTTACACAGCTTGACTCAGCAGAAGCATAGGAACAGATAGTTGGGTGTCTAGTTATTTTGGTAGTTGCTTGGCTTGGCCCTAGCACTTGTGGTGCCAGTACTTAGCATTCATGCTGTAAAATGTCAAGCCTTGGTCTTTTTTCCAAGTTGCACAATCCACTGACTTTGCAATCATGGTACCTCCTTAATTTCAAGATGCCTTGTTCCTTTGGTGTAGAGGGGCATTCATCTTTTGCCTTAGTCAACATGTGAATGATACTGTTTGCTTCATTTTTGTTCTAAATTATTTTTTTCTGCCTGTTTCTTTCTGTTTTTTGTCTGACTGCCCATGATTTGGCTTCCCTTTAGCACATTTGCTCTGAGGAGCTTCAAATCCCATTGGTTCTACTCCAGGTTGTGTAGGTGGATTCAGTCTTTCAATTTCCTTCGGCCAGTATACTCTAAGACTGTTCCTCCCCCCCCCCCCCGGGAAGGATCTGGTTAGCGTAATAGCTGTCTCTTTTTGCTCTATCTGCCTTTTTGGTTTCAGGTAGCTATGCTGTGGGGTCTGGTTTGAACAATATTTTTTCCTACCTTCTGTTCTTGAAATTTTACATCTCTTCATTATATTTGAAAGCTTTCAGTTGGCCTTCCTGACACTTTCTCTGTGCGTTGATCCTTACTAGATCATTCCACAAAGATCACTTCAGGATCCCAAGGTCTTTTCTCAGTTTTTGCTTACTGTATGAAACACCATACCAGCTGCAAACTCTGGAGCCTCTCCACATGATCTTCGCTTGTACTGTCTGGGGCTCTTATTGACTGCAGCATCTCGTCCCATGGGTCTCTGCAGTTTTCTATGCCCTGGTTGAGGAGACAAAAACTGTAATCTTACGGGCTGTGGCGTTTGTCACAGAACTTTTCGGAGGGTAGTTTGGCTTCCTCCTCATTGTTGGCCAGCTTGCTCATCTCCCATATCTGTGACTGCACAGAAACCATGAAGAATGGCAGATTGCTTGCCTATAACTAGTTCTTTGAATGTTCATCTGTGCGTTCATACAGCCCGCCCTCCAAGTCTTGTGCTTGGATAGTCTCAAAGTAACTGAGGACAAAGAACACTTTGGCTCTGCTCCTGAGCCATGCAGAAGAAACTGGCTTCCCTGCTCAGGCAGGGGCTGCAGGCTGTGCTAAAGGTTTCAAAATGGACTCTGCACATAACCCATATGTGTTACTGTACAGATGACCACTCAAAGAAACAAGATTACAAGTAAGTATTCTGTGCTTCAAAAGAACTTCAAGATTTTTAATTTTTGTTTATTAATTAAATTTATTAGTTGCTTTTCTTCACAAAAGTGAACCCAAAGTGACTTAACGATCAATAAAAAGATGAAAACCAATATAAAAAATAAAAAGCTAAACACAGTACATGAATATAAAAGGCAATGGAAAAGCCCGTACCCTAAAGGAGGCTACAACATCAAAAGCCCTCTAAAAGCCTTCCAAAATTAAGACCCGAATACCTGGGAGTAGAGAAATGTTTTTGCCTGGAATCTAAAGACAGATAATGATGGCACCAGGTGTGCCTCCCTGGGGAGTGTGTTCCATGAATGTGGGAGCACTACTGAGAGGGACCGTTCTTGTGTCATCACCCTCCACACTTCCCTTGGAGGGGGCACACATCTAAGGGCTACAGATGCTGAATGCAAGGTCCAGGGTGGTTCATATGGGGAGAGGACGTCCTTGACATATTGGGGTCGTCAGCTGTATATGGCTTTATAGGTTAAAACCAGCACTTTGAATTGAGCCTGGAAACTAATTGGTAACCAGTGCAGTTGTGCCAGAATTGGTGTTATATATTTAGACTAGGGTTGCCAGGTCTCCGGTTTTCTGCCGGAGTCTCAGGGAAAATGGGGCCGTCTCCGGCCTCTGGCCATATGTCAGTCAACCTGGTGGATCTCCGGCTTTGTAGCGGCCCCCTCAGCCATGCATGCGTGAAGAGGCGGTGGCTGTGGAGGCCAGGCTGAGCTGGCTCCTCCTTAGGCCCGGAGCCAGTTCCCCTGCTGCGGAAAGGAAAAGAACTCTTTCCGGTGGCAGCTCAAGCTTAGCAGCCCCACAGAGCTGGCTCGCCCGGTGGAGAGAAGGCAGCGACTCTCGCCTGGATTCAGAGACCCCAATTGCTTCGGCTAGCGGAGCCCAAATGCACAGGAAACTGTTCAAGGTGAGGCTGCCTTGATTTAGCCCTGTCCACTTTGGAACCCGTTTCCTCGCTTTCGTGTTATGTCTGGCCCCGAGATCTCCCTCCCCTCCCCCGTCGCTTCTCCCTTTCTCTCTCTGCCCGCCCCCTTTCCCTGGTAATAACGACATGTATGCCCTCCTGCCCACATTCTAGCAACTGGGAATGTGCCAAGCGCCGCAGCAGGCAGCTGCTGCCACCCACTCACCTTGCCTTGCCTTGCCTTGCCCTGCCCTGCCCCCTCGCGCAATGCAACAGACCCCCACCCCGGAATCCTGTGCCCCCTCCTCTTTCCCTTGGGAAAAAGGGGTGAGCCGGCGAGGAAGGGGGCTCTCTTTCAGCCTCCCCCCCTCAATTCAAGGCTCCCGGTCTCCTCTCCCCGCCCGCCAAGCCCCCGATCAAGGGGGGGCAAGGCTGGCATTGGCCGGCCTCCCTTCCCTTCCCCTCGCCTGCTGGTCCCCAGCCGGCCCGTGCGGTGCCTGGGGTGCGCGCCTCCGCCGCCTGCCCTGCAGCCACTTGTGGCTGTCAAGCTCTCGCTCAGCCCCTTCCTGCCGATTGCAGCTCTCACACACTCACACGCACCTGCTCTCACATACACGGCGCCGGGAGGGAGCGTGGCGGCACAGTCAGACAGGCGGAGCCGGACTCGGCGAAGCTGGTGGGTGAACACTCACGCCCACACACCGAGCGAGGCAGCCCAAGCCGCTGCTATAGTCCGAGCGGGAGCTGCAGCTGCAGCTTCTCCGAGCAGCATGCTCTGGGAGGGTGGCGTGGGTAGCTTGCTGGCTGGCCGGCCGATGCCAGCCTTGCCCCCCTGATCGGGGGCTCGGTGGGCGGGGAGAGGAGACCGGGAGCCTTTGGGAGCCCTGACTGTGCCGCCACGCTCCCTCCCTGCACCGTGTGTGTGAGAGCGGGTGCGTGTGAGTGTGTGAGAGCTGCAATCGGCAGGGAGGGGCTGAGTGAGAGGTTGACAGCCGCAAGTGGCTGCATCGCAGGTGGCGGAGGCACGCACCCCAGGCACCGCACGGGCCGGCCGGGGACCAGCAGGCGAGGGGAAGGGAAGGGAGGCCGGCCGATGCCAGCCTTGCCCCCCCGATCGGGGGCCTGGCGGGCGGGGAGAGGAGACCGGGAGCCTTTGGGAGCCCTGAATTGAGGGGGGGAGGCTGAAAGAGAGCCCCCTTCCTCGCCGGCTCACCCCTTTTTCCCAAGGGAAAGAGGAGGGGGCACAGGATTCCGGGGTGGGGGTCCGTTGCATTACGCGAGGGGGCAGGGCAAGGCAAGGCGAGTGGGTGGCAGCAGCTGCCTGCTGCGGCGCTTGGCACATTCCCGGTTGCTAGATTGTGGGCAGGAGGGCATACATGTCATTATTACCAGAGAAAGGGGGCGGGCGGAGAGAGAAAGGGAGAAGCGACGGGGGAGGGGAGGGAGATCTCGGGGCCAGACATAACACGAAAGCGAGGAAATGGGTTCCAAAGTGGACAGGGAAGGACATACTGTTCACTGTGGACTTTCACCGTTAAAACCATTTGGAACAGAAAAAAGATCAGAAGAGCTCTGTATTGCTAATTATAATAAGGAGTTTTGTAAAGACTGCACTAAAGAGTATCAGAAGCTATTGTATAGTGACCAGCACTGTGGAAGCCCCAAGAGTGTTGACATCAAAAGCGAAGGAAAACCTCTACATAATAACAAAGAAAAACAACAAATTTTGTGGAGGCATGTTGGGAATGCTAGTGAAATGGACAATGGAAAGGAGGACAGTGGATACTCCTCTTTGTTGGCCAGTCAGCACGAGCCCACAGATAATGACGATAGTATGCTACTGGTAGGAAACATAAGTGATACACATATATGCATATTCTTTATCTTTTAAGGAGGCAAGTCCTAAATGGGGGGTGGGGGAGAGAGAACACACACCTCTGCATTATTTTAGAACAATGAAATGATATATAAATAGTCCCCTGAAAATATATGTAGGTGACATTGTGTACTTTGTAAAGCCAGAAGCAAGTAAGCTAGATTAAATGTTCCCTAAAACTGTTGAACTGTGACCTGGCAGACCAGGGTTTGAATCTCCACACAGCCATGAAGCTCACTGGGTGACCTTGGGCCAGTCACTGCCTCTCAGACTCAGAGGAAGGCAATAGTAAACCACCTCTGTCTGAATACTGCTTACCATGAAGATCCTATCTGGGATCAACTTGAAGGCAGTCCATTTCCATTTTGCATCACCCTAAGCTTGTGAGAAAGAATGACCTTGTCACTTCAGATGGACCTAGGAACACCCTATTTTAGATAAGATTTCTATTCTATTTTAGATAAGATTTCTATTTTAATCTCCAGAGAATTTTTTTTTGAATGGTATGCTCCAAGCAACTGTGGTTGATACAATGTATCATGTGTAATGACGTCACTAGGGCCCGCCCCATGACGTCACTAGGGCCCGCCCCGTGACGTCACTAGGGCCCGCCCCGTGATGTCACTAGGGCCCGCCCCGTGACGTCACTAGGGCCCGCCCCGTGACGTCACTAGGGCCCGCCCCGTGACGTCACTAGGGCCCGCCCCGTGACGTCACTAGGGCCCGCCCCGTGACGTCACTAGGGCCCGCCCCGTGACGTCACTAGGGCCCGCCCCGTCACTAGGGCCCGCCCCGTGACGTCACTAGGGCCCGCCCCGTCACTAGGGCCCGCCCCGTGACGTCACTAGGGCCTGCCCCGTCACTAGGGCCCGCCCCGTGACGTCACTAGGGCCCGCCCCGTGACGTCACTAGGGCCCGCCCCGTGACGTCACTAGGGCCCGCCCCGTGACGTCACTAGGGCCCGCCCCCATTTTCTCAGGTTTTTGGATGGTTCCGACCTGGCAACCCTAATTTAGACCGTCTTGCCCTGTTGCGCAATCTGGCTACCGAGTTCTACACTAGCTGCGGTTTCCAAACTGTCTTATTTAGCTAAGTCACTGACTTTTAAAGTCCCTGACCATTTAAAGACATTGTCTTGATTCCTGCATTCTCTTCTACTAATGGAAGTGGGGGACGGGGGCAGTTTTGCTGATTTCTACAGAAATCAGCGTGGGGTTACAGGGAGAGGGCAGATTAAAACTGCCTCACATCTTCCTCTAGCAGGATCTAGCTGGATTGACAGCCTATTGGTTGGCAGAAGGGACACTTGGGTGCCAAGCCATATGTAGTTATAAGCAGAACTTTTGAAGAGGAGTTCTTAAAGGATTAGGGAATACATTAATCTGACTTAGTTTGTATAGTGTAACACAGGGAAGAGAGGCTATGTTGCTCTGAATACTGTATAAAACATGCAAGGTCCCCAACTGACCACTTATATCTAACTTGGTGTGCAGGCCAGAATAAAGGTATGACAGACCTCAGGCTAAGTAATATGTTCTACATATTGCAAAAAAAGATCATAAAGTAAACAAATTATCTAAAATGAATAAATGTATTCAAAGAGAAATCCTGAAACATAAGATCACTCATTACACTCATTTCTTCAAACATTTTCTTTTCTTTTCTTGGGATGTGGCAACGTTATGCCATTCTTTCACAGGGCTTGAGATGGCATATGTACATGGATTTCCCTTTTCCATCTCCCATCCACATAACATTCCTATAAGGGAAGATAAGGCTAAGAGAGTGTGACTGGCCCAAGAGCCAGTGGGCTTCATGGATGCGGTGGGAAATCCAGGGCCTACGGTTACATGGATTAATCGGGTTCTGTGTGTGTATATGTCTGATTAAAGCCCTGTGTTTATCAACAAGAGCCAGCTTTAAAAGTATATTCTGTAGTCGAGGTACTGAGACTTGCGGTGACTTGGACAGAACTGCCTGATCAGCATAGTGGAACACTGCACATGAATGACTTGCCATGTACAGCTGCTTGTGTATTTGAATGCATCTGATCCTACTCTTGTCTTGTTCCTGGTTTAATTTATATATATTGGTATTAAATATTGTTGAAAGAAATGTATAGTAGGTTTGGGTTAGCAAGAGTAGATATGTATATATACTTCAGGAATAAAGAATACTTATGAGCATTCTGAAAGTCTGGAGGTGTTTGTTTTTAGCCAAGATAATTTTTTTAAAAAAACCTTCACACAGTGCGCAAGACTTACAACACTTTCATTTCTTGTAGGAAAAATAATTCCAATAGTTTAAACAGGATGAATGGTGTAATGTTTCCCGGAAACTCACCAAGCTATTCTGAGAGGTAAGAGAGTGCTTAATGAGAGAATAAGTGCTCTGAAAAATAAAATCTTCTTGATCTTTTGGATCAGTTATCCTGTAATGCAAAGCTAAGCTCTATGAAGGACCAGGTTTATTCATTTAAAGTTGACAATGAGGACACTGAACTTGTCAAGGATTATCTATATCTCGGCATAGTCTTTAACCAAAATGGAGACAATAGTCAAGAAATCAGAAGAAGGCTAGGACTGGGGAGGGCAGCTATGAGAGAACTAGAAAAGGTCCTCAAATGCAAAGATGTGTCACTGAACACTAAAATCAGGGTCACTCAGACCATAGTATTCCTGATCTCTATGTGTGGATGTGAAAGTTGGACAGTGAAAAAAGCAGATAAGAGAAAAATTAATTCATTTGAAGTGTGGCGTTGGAGGGAGAGCCTTGCAGATACCATAGACAGCGAAAAAGACAAATAATTGGGTGCTAGAACATATTAAACCAGAACTATCATTAGAAGCTAAGATGATGAAATTGAGGTTATACTTTGGACACATCATGAGAAGACATGATTCACTAGAAAAGACAATAATGCTAGGAAAAACAGGAGTAGAAAAAGAGGAAGGCCAAACAAGAGATGGGTTGATTCCATAAAGGAAGCCACAGACCTGAACTTACAAGATCTGAACAGGGTGGTTCACGACAGATGCTGTCGCTGATTCATAGGGTCACCATAAGTCCTAATTGACTTGAAGGAACATAACAACAAGCAAGAATGCTTTTCCAGGCATATGTTAAACAGATTATTTAAATTCTCTTAGATTTAAAGAAACTTAAAACTCCTAAAAATTGTTTAACATATTGAAAAATAATTGAATTGTATGCAGTTAAGTTGATGCATCAATTTTTTTTTCTGATTTTGGAACAAGACTACAAATATTAAAATTACAACAATGGGCAATGGTTTACTCTAAAAATGTTGTTTTTGACATTCCAACATTTTCAAAAATATTTCCATTCTTTCCTGAAGTTATGAGATCCAGACTGCAAGCCTAAACTCACTCCTTACATGAGTCCTCTTTAACACACTGGGACTTACTTCTGAGTGACCATGCTTAAGGCTATGCTGTCAAATTCTCCCTGCTTCATTAAGTGATCTTGTTCAATACAGCCAAATATGTTAGCATATAATAATCTTTCTGTCAAGATCATATGAAGTAAAATAATCTTGTCTCAAGCTACAAGCTTTTTTTTTTAAGGCAACCAAACATATCTTTGTTAAGGGATCCAGTGGCAATTTGTTTGATACAAAACATCCCTATTTTTGCAGATCTAATATAAATGGTCCTGGAACTCCCCGACCCATAAATCGATCAAAAGTTTCTTTGTCACCTCCTATGACAACAAACGGTTTACCAGATAGCCCAGAAAATAAAGAGTCTGGTCTCCCGCAAGCGGAAGAGAAAACTAACAGGTTTGTAAGGAGAGTATTTGGTTGGCTTTTGTTTTTCTTGTAGACAATTTTACAACTTTTAATCCACCTTCCTTAGGACAAGCTATATGTTTTCCCCAAAGAAATGTGTCATAGTTAAAGAGAGAACTCTCTTTTGAGCCCTTAACGGACTTTTGCTCTGAATTGGAAATCATTACATGTTCTTGATAAGTGCAAATGTTTTTTGCAGGCACAGGCTATTTCTGTATTTCATTCTGTTCTCTAAATCACTAGATCAGAACACTAGGTTGCTATTTATGAATAATGTACCCCAGAGTAACTCAGTTGTTACCATTAATATCAGTGAGACTACTGTATTAGGCCTGAGGATAGTGAGGAACTTTATCAAGTGTTAAATGAAGAACTTATTGAGAACCAAATTTCCCAGCTGAGTCTAAATGGTAACATAACCTTGTCCTTCATCTGTGATTAGTGCCAGAACTCACACTATGCAGATTTTATATGAAACATTTGCTTCCAGTCTCCATATTGTACAACAAGATTAGTCTCTTGGTTTGTGCCCGAAAGTTTATTAAACATATTTGGGCAGAGTAATCGATATTTGCGTGATCCAAGAAAGCTAGTATTGTAAGCTGCAATGCCTCTGTTTATCTATTAATGTGAAATACGAAGTTTTGTATCCACATCAATGTTTGTCTTCCAGTGAAACACCAGCATCTGAGCCTGAAAGAGTGCAAAGCAGTCCTGTAAAAAATAAACATCCTGAAGAAGATCCAGCAGAAGTTGAGGAGCGTGAGGTGAAGAGACTTAAATTTGACAAAGAGGAAGAAGTTGAAGAGACCTCCAACCAAAGTGGTTCTACTGAAGTTTGTACAGCAATGGTAGAAGAGACTGAGACAACCTCTGCATCTCAAGAGAAGGAAAAAGAAACCATTTGTGAGAGACAGCATTGTAAAGAGGACGATGAGGAGGAAGGTATATTGATGGTTTCATATTACTGGAAACATTTATTTCCTGATTTACAGAGCAATCCAATTTGCAGGAGGCTGGCGGGAGCAAAGCTGGCGGGAGCGAAGCTGGCAGAAGGGGCCGCCACATCCAGCTGCCACTCGAAGGCCTCTTGGAGGGGAGGATGCTAACTATGCTGGCAGGGCACAGTGGAAGGAAACCAAAGACATGTTTCCTTCCACAACAAAGGGCCATGGGAGGGAGCTGAATGGGACCTGGATATTGCGTAAGTTCCCCCCTCCCGCCCCTGGAATGCCCCTTTTGCAGGCCTTCCGCTGGCTCCCCTTATGCCTGGGCTGGGCTTCTCTGGCAGATCTCCAGCTGAGCCAGGATGAGGGATTATGCTGGCATAGCCCGGCATGCTGGGACCTCAGCTGGAGATCCCCTGTATCCAGTTCCCCTCAGCCTGGCATAAACAGCACTTGGATTGCACCCTTAGGTACTTAGAATTATGGTTTGACTTTAACTTCTAAGTTTTCTTGTCTGAAATGCCATCTGTCTACATTTGAAGACACATATTGAACTAATACTTGGCTATGGGGAAGAAGTGAAAGAACAAGAGGTCCTTAATGTTGGTCTTGTTGTATATCACATAGTGGTACTGAAGTAGCAGAGTTCATATAGAGTACATGTTAAATTCAAGTGCAGAATCTAATGCTTTTAGTAACATATCCAAAATTACAGATAGCTCAAATTAATGCCAGCACATAGATCTGAAGTTCTGTTTGTGAATATCTGCCTCCATGCTATTCCTGCAAACCTTGAGTTCACTCGGGCATGGTCTTCTCTGTCACCCTAATGATGATTTTGCCCTTCTCAGGCTTAAGGAAAAGGGGGATATAAGCCACATGTGGAGAACCTTGGCCCTCCAGCTGTTGCTGAACTGTAACTCCCATCAGCCCCAGCAAGCATGGCCAATGGCTGGGGATGATGGGAGTTGTAGTTCAGCAACAGCTGTGGAGAGCGAAAGGTTTCCCACACCTGATGTAAGCTCATAGTGGAACTCCAATACATGACAGATTCATTCTTGTCTGTGCTTTCTTCTGTTGGGTAGGTTCAGAACTGTCTTGGCCGTTAGGCCAGGTGAAGTGAATCACCTCCATTTATTGATTATAAGATGCCATTAAAGAGTAACAAATTGTCACACATTTCATTTATTATAATACTGAGGGGCAGGGCAGGATTGCCATTTAGGTTTCTTGCTTAAGCAACAAAATAGCTGGATCCATCTGTGGTTGGGAGACTTGGTGTTTGTAGCTATGTTCTGCTAAATGCTTCCTTTGTGACTGAGGGAATGACAAGGGATGCATATGTGTGGCTGGGGGGGAGCTGTATTGTGTGTTACTGCACACAGGGCAAAATGCCTTAATGTGCCTAGTCAGGCTTCTAGTTTGGTTTGGTGAAAGAGAGTAAGAAATCAAATGCATCCATATAAAATTTGTATAGCCCTTGGTTAAACATTTAATGCGAAATTCTTAACACTAAATTCTAACTCTATTGCAGAATCCCTCATGACGCCAAGAGAAATTATTCCAGAAGGAAAAGATCAAGATAAAGACAATGCATCTTTAACTGTGAAAGAAGATGTTTCTGAGGAGAATAATCAAATGGAGGAATCTGATGAGACTCAAGCAGAGAAGGACTTGCCTTCTGAAGTCAGTGAAAACAGTGGGTCTGTCAGTAGGAGAGCTGACTGCAGTGAAACAGAAGAATTGGGCTTGTATGCCCGTGAAACTCCTGAAATGGCATCAGAGACCCCAATGGAAAACAGCGATGAAGCCACAGAAGCTCCAGAAGAACCTATGGAACAAGATTAATAATTTAAATACACTTAGAGGCAGTATTTTCCATGAGGCTCTGGTTTTACACTGTATAAATAATTTTATGTAATAAAAGTGGAGCTTTAGTTTTACAACAGAAGCAGGCTGTAAATTGAACTAAATGAATGAAATCCTGGAAGAGTTGTACTTATTAAGAACTGTGAAATACTGGCTCCTTCAGGTCCTGCTTACCGCTGAAATTTCAGTATGGTCAAATCTGGTCTGTGTATAGTTTTTTTATTTAGAATTAAAGTTTTTAAACTGGAAGGTAATTATAATTTTGACAACTTTTTGGAGATTACCACATTTAGTTATCTGTATGCAAGAAAGCTTTTGTTCTCTCTCTCTCTCTTCTCCCCTGCTCCCCCCAATGCTGTAGCAGTTCTGTTTTGATTAAAGTTCAGCATTAACATGTGAATTGTAGGGCTCTTTTTGGTTTTCAGGTTTTCAGCATTGTGTACTTTTAAAAAGCTACACATTTGACACATAATACTTGAAAACATGCTAATCTAAAAAGAACCTATGCTTGCACTGTAAGATGTATGATTTTTTTCTAATGGAAGCAGTTGAGTTCATTTCACACAAGGCAACATTTTCACCTCTGAATAAACCAAATAAAATATGGCCCACCTGATATCCTGAAGATCCAAATGCTGTTGAAAGTACCGGGTTAAATACGTTCCAACAGAACTGTTCTGAGAAAATGTGTTAAGAGGAGAACAGTCTTCAAAACAGCTTTCAAAATAGTTTCAGCTTTTTGTAGGGGGGAATGTTTGCAAACCTGAGAAGACAACTGGTGCAGTTTTGGCTTTTCTCAGATAACGTGTTCAAAGTAGACAGAACAGACTGGTATAAAAATATTGCAACATTTGCAAGACAATATTACCTTAGTTATGTACCTGAGCTGAACGGCTGACTAGCAGTGTAGGTAGGAGTACATAGAAACTACCACAATTTGTACATCATTTTGAAAGTTTATTAAATATTTTTGAACATGCTACTTTGACAGCCAGTGTTAACACTTTCTTTTCCAAAACCAGCTCAAAGCACAACTACTGCTTTAAACTCTTCATATTTTTTTTCAGACATCAACATGTAAAGACATTCAAGATGCAACCTCCCAGTCTCATTTACTGGCTGCCAAATTTATACCTGTTTCTTCAACTGTACCTTTTTGATATTTAGAATTTTTAAATTTCTGTAAAGTAGATTTTTGTAGATTGTAAAGAGTGCTCACTGCCATTGTGAAACGGTATATAATTGTATAATTTGTGTGTAAACTGAATGCTTGGGCTTTCAATACAGTATTCATATAAAGCAATAAATATTAATGTTATAAAATGTTTTGAGTACATTTTAATCAAAATTCGGAGGGAATCCTCTTTTTTAGAGGTGAAGTCACATGGAGTACAAAAATAACTATCAAAATGCATGCTAAACAGTTCTTGTACTGCCATTGTGGGCTTCATTTTGGAGAAGGGTGGGACTGAATTCAATCTATACTCCAGAATAATTTGGCTAAGCTTTCATATTTATACAGTGGTAATAAACTGCTGTCTTTCAGGTTCAGACAAGGAGTTGCTGATGAAAAAAGTTCAGTTGCTGCACTATATACAAAGGAAAAACCAGTTATTCTCTTTTCTACAGAGGCAGGAGGGTTGGGTGTGCATAATATACAGTAAGGAGCATTAGAACCAAAACATAAGAATTAGAATGTCTTTTCCAAAAGTGCAAGACTATAAAACATTTTTCTCCCCCTTCCCCTTTCTGTTCTCTCCCCCCCCCTTTCAGGGATATTTTGCCAATGAGAACAAATTTTAAGTTTAGAAATTTTCCATAGAATGTTTGTGAAAATATTGTTAATAAACCTATTCTTTAAGCATCTGTGTTCTTTTGACATTTTTATTTTTTAACAAAACTAAGTGATACCTGATTTCACTGATCTTATGAACAACGTATTTACTCATGCAATGGGAGATCACATGATCATCATCTTCCGGTAAGATACTCAACTTTAAGCTCCTGAAGTTAGTTTGAAATAAGCTACAAATAAGCTACTAATAAGCTTTTGCACTACAGTTGGAACTCTGACTTTAATCTGCTTACCTTCGCTAACAAGGAAGCAGTAAAGATTGCCAGAGCGCAGTTTAAGAGCAGGCAAGAGAACGTCTTTGAAGCTTTAGACTGCAGCGCTAATTGCCGTCATCAATCAGGATAATTGCCACAATCTTTCTCTGCATTCTACCCTGCTAAGAATGCTCCTCAGAGGGAAGCTCATACAAAATTTCATCTATTGTGGCAGTGTATAAGGATTAGAGGGTATTTACCAAAGCCCTATAGTCAAACATCTGACTACATTAAGAAAGAATTTTACTAACACATTAAGCAGAGAAGAGCACTGTCATGGAGGCTGAAGGCAGTTTTAATAAGTCACAATCCAAGATAACTAAATTCTTTCCTCGGATACATGATGTTACTCACCCGCCCCAGCCTGCACAGAAATCCTTGAGCTGCTCCTTCCCTTTGCCGATGACTCAGGAGTGGTCTCTGGTGAAACCCTTTGCAGTTGGCAGCCATACTGACTACGCTGATGAATTTACCACCAAAAGTTTTGCTGAGGAGCTGTTAGACGCCGGCTTTAATTGCTCTCTTAATTCAATTTATGAGCTGCCTCCCTCAGAGCCGGTTACCATAGACTCATACCATGAGCAATCCAGTGAAACATCTATCAGCTCTAAGCCCTCTGGAGCCTTGAATCCAACACAGTCACTTGCTGATCCTTTATCTACGTCGGCGTCCAATTTAACAGCTATAGACTGGCAAATTTTTCTGTTTCAGGAACTAAGACTAATCAAATCATTTATCAATGAAACCAATAGTTTACTTACCACTCTGGTAAACTCTTGGGAGGCTCACTCCACATATAACACCACGGAACAACGAGCTGAGTTGGACCAGCAGAGGGAGTTGGTTAAAGAAACGAAAAAAAGGGGAAGAGTATGAACAAACGAAAGCAGCCCAAGGTTGCTCCCTCAGGGAAGAAAAAACAAAAACAAGCAAAGAACTGTAAAAAAATCTAAGAACATTAAAAATACAGAAATTCCAGCAGCAAAAAAAATGAACTTTAAACTGCTATTCAAGCTTCTTGAACCACAAAGGCCATCTACTGTTATACGTGATCATACTCCATCTTCATTTTCCATTAACAGTAACCAGCAGAATGTGTCTTCTGCTCATGCCGGTGGAGATTTGTTCGATGAGGTCATAACCAATGTTGGAGAAGAGAGTTATAACACTATGGCCTCTCAGACAAATAGGAAGATAACAGATGTCAACACTCACATCCGGCCTTGGAATCTAGTTCTACAGTCTGGAAAACTGGTGATAACATATAATGCAAGGTTCCCAAGACGATGGCCTCCTTTCCCAAGCGTGACAGCTTTGGATAAATGTTTTGCCCGCCTCCTGCACGCACGGCACCCTACTAACTATATTAAATCTATGACCAATATATCCACTATGTCTGGAATCTGGCGCCTAATTGTAACATTTCACTCTCAAGCAAGTGCGCATCAGATCTACAATGCAAGAGAGGAGTTCTTGCTTAGAGGTCTACATATCCAGCGGTACTACACCAATGCATCCACTCCAGAACCCCTATGGCCTCATCTAGAACGTTCAGAGCGCAATAGCTGTCTAGAGTTAGAGTCATCTTTATCTCCTAACAATTCGCAGGACAAAGTACGAGCTTCTCCTGAGTCACCAGTGATCCCACACCCATCGCTTTCTACTCTGCTCGGCGAAATGGATCCGGAAGAGACCCAACTTGCGGAGCTATATTCCCAGTTACCAGCGCCGGAGAGAGTTATGGTTATTAATAAACTCTATTCTCTAATTCAACAGCTAACTGACATGAACCAGAGCAAAGATTATACTGGGGAAGTGGACACTATTTCTGCATCGGATATGTCCCTATCCTTGTCTACGCCCCTTCTGACTCAAGACAAGTCATCGAAATTGCGTCCAGCAACTGGGGCAGTCTTCCTAGGCGAAATGGGCCTTTTGGATCAGCTTGAAATGCTGCACTGACCTCTTTATCCTAAGACTTCCCCCTCTACATTACAACTCTTGTCCTGGAATATAGCGGGATGGTCTGCTAAACAAAACACCCCAGATTTTATTAATTACTTAAATAAACAAGACATAATCTGCTTACAGGAGACCTGGAATACATGTGACCTAAATATAGATGGTTTTACTTCTATAACTTTACCTGCTGACTCCGCCTTGCCCAAAACTAAAGGACGCCCTAAAGGAGGCTTGGCAATTCTTATCTCAACATCACTAAAGGTTCTATGTCATAAACTTTCACCTTGTCACAAATATGCCATGGCTGTCATCTTGACCTTTGACTTTTTGTCACTTTTACTAATTAATGTTTATATCCCACCAGCCATCTCCAGGGCACTCACGGACCAAACATGGGAGGAGATAGATCAATATATCTCAGAGCAGGAGGCACAATTCCCCAAAGCTTCCATAGTCATCATGGGAGACTTTAATGCTAGAATTGGACAGAACAATGAGAGGCTCCTTGACTCCAAGTTATGGAGGGGTGAAGCCAACTCACATTTAGTGCCCAACTTAGAGAGGTCCTCTAAGGACCTAAAAGTCAATTATTCGGGTATATGTCTAACCCGTACTGTCGGAAGCCATAATCTGTTCATTCTTAATGGCCTAAGGCCCTTTGATTCTAGGGCGGAATTTACATTCATTTCAAACAGGGGAAGCAGTGTGATCGATTATGTGATCACATCTTACCCTCTTTTGAATCTAATAGCTAATTTTTCAATAGATAAGAGATTGGGCAGTGACCACTTACCCTTATCCCTATCAATCCGACTAAAGGCAAACTGCCGGCTTCAGGCAAATTATAATCCTGCCATTAATCACTTGTACTTTACCCACAAACGCCCTAGGTGGACTGTGACAGTTGACTCTAAAATAGCGGAATTTATCTCATCTCCTTCAACCAAAATCATACATGAGGGCCTTGGAAGCTCTTTCAACCTTCCAGAGTCTCTAACTGCTTATGAAGCTTTGATTGAGTCTCTTCAACCTCTTCTAGTACCAAAAGTCGCAGCCATTCAAACCAACTTAAGCTCTGGTACACATAACTGGTACGATTCAGAATGTCTAACTCTGAAAAGACATCTTAAAAAAATCTATGTTATCGCCGGCAAAACGCTAACTGCTTGCCAGATGCTTATTATAGTATTAAAAGGAAGTATAAAGTGCTTATAGCCTCCAAAAAATGGCAAGCCTCTTTAAAGGGATGGGAAAATTTGAGACAAGCAGCCATTGACAAAAACTCCAAGAGTTTTTGGTCACTAGTTAACGGTTCTACCAGACCGTACAATCTTGCCCCCTGTAACATATTACCGTGTGTTTGGGAACAATACTTTACTGATCTACAAAAGGAGTCATGTTTCACTTCCTTAAAGGCCCTGCCTACTGATGACAATGGAAATCTTCCCATCTGGACCCCGGTCTCGCAGTTAGAAATTATGGAGCTGATTAATAATTTAAAGCCGGCTAAAGCCCCGGGTGGAGATAATATTCCTCCAGAACTCCTGAAAAAGCATTCAGCCTGGTGGGTTCCTCTTTTGGCCAATTTATTTACATTGATTAACAACTCTGGACACTTCCCTCAGGCCTGGAAGGAAGCCATTGTGGTACCCATTTTCAAAAAAGGCCCTAGGGATGAGCCGTCCAGCTATAGGCCAATAAGCCTGCTTTCGATCATTGGAAAGCTTTACGCAAACTATCTAAAGAGGAAATTGTTAAATTGGATGGAAGGGGAAAATGTACTAGGATGCGAACAGGCAGGATTTAGGAGTGGCAGATCTGTTATGGATCACTGTCTCATCCTCCACCACTTAGCCGAAAAATATAGGAACCACGTTGGGAGTGGTCTTTATGTCGCATTTATTGACCTGAAGTCCGCTTCTGATTCCATCCCGAGGGACTTACTTTGGGCCAAATTGGATAAAACCTCTATTGACAAAAGGCTCCTATTCCTGATATACAATCTCCATCTGAACACCCCAATTCGTGTTCGCTGTGGACGTAATGGGGATCTCTCCAACTTGATCCCCACGTCAAAAGGTGTCAGACAGGGATGTGTATTGGTTCCTCCTCTTTTTAATCTTTTTTTGAACGACCTGGCTTCCAACTGTCTTGCGCAGGACCTTCATTCGCCCAAAATCAAAGGAAGTAGATGCCCCCTCCTGCTTTATGCAGATGACGCGGCCCTGCTTTCCTTTTCAAAAGTAGGCCTTATACGACTGATTAGAGTTTTTATGAATTATTGCTCAGGGAACTCACTAACAATTAACTTCACCAAAACTAAAATTTTAGTGTTTTCAAAATCCCGCTCAACCTCTAGATGGAAAATCAATGGCCATTCTATTGAGCAAGTCAGTTCATATAAATACCTAGGGATGATATTCCACTCCTCTCTTTCGTGGGCGCCTCACATTCATGCGGCAGTTGCTACGGCATGGACAACATCGAAGGGCATTCTACGTTATCATTTTAGTAAAGGAGGACAATTTATACCAGCAGCCATTCAGGTCTTTAGAGCCAAAGTTCTACCCCAACTATTATATGGGGTCCAACTATGGATATACTCGTTTAATTCCACAGTTGAAGCAGTTCTATCTATCTTCTTGCGCCGAATCTTTGGAATCCCCAACTGCGTTCCGAATGCGGCCTTAAGATTAGAAGCTGGCCTAAGTTCGGTCGAATGCCAAGTGTGGTCTATGGCTTTTAATCTATGGGCTAAAATTGCTTATGTTTGTCCATCAGGCTATCTGTCACTCCTTGAGGAGGACAACTTTCTTCCTGGAAAAAATCCATGGTAGCTAAGCTTCCTTATTTGGGCCTTTCAACTGAATTTCTTTCCTCCCAAGCTTTTAATAAGGCTAGACAGATTATCGTTACCCGGCTTCAGGACATTGACACACAAGCTACGATTCAAGCAGCAGCTAAAGTCTGCTCCCCTATCCATCATAATCTGAGTTTCCATCCTTTAAAGTATGCTCCCTATCTGGAGGCTCTTACGAACCCCAAATATCATTTGGCCTACTCTAAGGCACGTTTTAACTGTCTAGAGTCGGCTCTTCTGGAGGGTAGATTTCAGGGTATTCCTCTGGAGCAACGTCTCTGCCCGTGCAGTGAAGGATATGTAGAGACGCTTACCCATGTTCTTTTCGTTTGCCCACTATATTCCATGGAAAGGAACCAACTTATCTTACCTTTTATCCAAGAGTACCCTAATTCTGTAGAGCATTGGATGTCTAAGCTTTTGTCTGGTAATAACAGCTCACATCGATATCTGTCGCTAAGTTTTTATACATAAGCCAGTGTAAACGCTCAGTACTTGGTCATCATCACTCTCCTTAATTGTTATGTACTAGCATTTTAGTAGTTTTAGTGTATAATTTTAGTAGTTTTAGTGTAAATTGATACAAGTGTCTAGATTTGTTTGTACTGCTCTATTTTACTTCTTTTGACGGGTCATTGACCGTAATAAAATCTGACTGACTGACTCATGCAATGGCAGCAGGAGTTTGAAAAGTAAATTAACAGTGCAATCCTGTACATATCTATTCAGAAGTAAATCCCATTTACCTCCAGTGAGACTTTCTCCCTCGTAAGACAGCAGCCTAAATCAAGTACACCAATATAAGTTACATGGCTATTGTGTCATCTAATAACTTAATTTCCGTTATCCATATGATGCTTGACTTTGGGCATTGTAGCTGAGATTTAGTTCTGAAGGTACAATTTAATTGCTGGCTCCATACAAACTAGTCAGCACCAGGGAGCTTGCATTCATTGTCAGTGCTTAGTCTCCACTAAATTCCATTGCCATGGCTTATCATTGGAATGGCTGCTGCAGTCATTGAATTTTGTTGCCCAGGGAATCTCCATTCTCTGGCAGAAAGAAGCATTTGACATGTACATACCCTGGAGCACTTCTTTCTCTGAGAAAATGGATTGCCCTGGCACAAGTAGCGCATTGAATATTGGCCATTCACAAAGATGCCACCTTTTTATTGAGCAGTTCCGTTCAAAGCAATGGGACTTGTTTCCAAGCAAATGTGTTTAGTATCTGGAACAAGTCAGATCCCTAATTGTAATGTTTAATGCTGGGGTACGATTGTTCTCTGCTACTTAAAGTAAATTAATTACTATGAGTAATCTGGAAAGTAGCAAGCTGCAAAGGCTATTGCCCTGTTAAACAGGGATGCTATGTCATAGACAGCTATGTAACCTGCCTTAAGTTATATATAATTCCTATGCCATATATAAAAGAAAAATTCCACAACTGGAAATTAATCACGGCCTTTATGGACTGCAGGGGGAAGGAGTAGGAAAGGCCCCATTATACAAATGGAAGTTTGCTCATATAACATTGGATACAACCCAATATGTTTCTACCTAGTTACCTGTTCATGTATGTTTTAGAAGCATGATTTGATTTGTGTGTTAGCTTACTCTGGAACAACTGGATTCTGGGTTGTATTCAGCTAAGTCAGGGATGGGAAACTTGATCTGGCCGGGAGGCCACATTCTTATCTCCCTGGTACCTTCTGAGCCACCTGATGACAATGACATCTGTTGATGGAGCTCAGTGAGTCCCTGAGATCACTGGGATTTCAAAGCACCACACCGAGCCCTGTGTGGTGCTTTGACATGCCGCTGACTGTCAGTGCTTCAAAGTGCTGAGCAGGGTTCTTTGCATACCCCTTCAAGGACTGGCAGTTCTGTAGCACAGTTGATCCAAGCTGGCTTGGTCTACAGTAAGCCTGCCTTGCCAATGCACAATTGGGAGTGTGCTTTATGACACTGACAGCTGTGTCTCCACCTGCCCCCTCACATGATGTGCTCTCATCAAGGGGATAAAAAGCTGAAATCTTATGGGTGGGGTGTTTGTCACAGAACTTTGGGGGATGTGATGGCTTCCTCCTCCTGGCTGGCCAACTTGCTCATTTCCCATATCTGTGACTGCACAGAGACTATGAAGAATTGGCAGGTTGCTTGCCTGTAACTAGTTCTTTGAATGTTCATCTGTGCGTTCATACAACCCGCCCTCCATCTTTGCTTCAGGCTTAGTTCTTGGCTTGTGCTTGGATAGTCTCAAAGTAACTGAGGAGAGAGCGAGCCTTGGCTGTGTTCCTGAGCCATGCAGAAGCAAGGGGCTTCCCTGCTCAGGCAGGGGCTGCAGGCTCTGCTAAAGTTTTCAAAATGGGCTCTGCACATATCCCATATGTGTTACTGCACAGATGACCACTCAAAGAAACAAGATTCTGTGCTTCAGAAGAACTGCATGATTTTAATTTTTATTCAGAGATTAAATTAGTTGCTTTTCACAAAAGTGAACCCAAAGTGACTTATCAATAAAAAAAAGTTAAAACCAACATAAAAATTTAAAACAGGAAGTTTCATGTTTTTTAAAAAACATGAATATAAAAGGCAGTGGAACAGCCCACACCCTAAAGGAGGCTACAACATCAAAAGACCTCTAAAAATCCTCCACAATTAAGACCTGAACACCTGGGAGAAGAAAAAAGTTTTTGCCTGGAGTCTAAAGATAGATAATGATGGCGCCAGGTGTGCCTCCATAGGTAGAGGTTCCTTTTTTTTTTTTTTTTTTTTTTTTTCAATAATTTTTATTCAGATTTTCATAAAACATACAAGACAAAATCATAAAACATTCAAAGACAAAAAACAAAATCAAAAATAGTTAAACAAAAAGAAAAAAAGAAAAAAAAAAAAACAAAAATAAAAAATAAAGAGTAAAATATTGACTTCCCATTTGTCAAAGATCAAATCAGTTATAAGTCTATAATATATAACAATCCTGTCTCTTAAGTCATATTATAAAATCACTTTCCTCCAGTAGTTATCTTACTTAATCATCAAATCTCATAAACATTACTTTATTCTTTCCACAAAAAGTCAAAGAGAGGTTTCAATTCTTTAAGAAATATATCTATCAATTTTTTTTTCCAGATAAGCATATCGATTAATCCATCTCATTACTAATTATGATAATCTTATTGTCATAACCATAGTCAAAATAAACATTTCAATTAATCCATCACATCAGAATCTGTTAGGTTCAATAATTTCAGTAGCCATTGTTCTATTATCTCTATTAGTTCCATTTTCCATCTTCCATCTTCAGTAGTCTTGTTAAGTCCAGTAATTTCAATGTCCAATCTTCCATTATCAGTATTCCATAATAATCTTGCTGTCAAAGCCATAGTCATATAGTAAGAGTCTGATGGGAATTACCTCTATCCCAAATATTTTCTTGCCATCCATTCTGAATAGGTTGCTGAAATACTGCTGTAAAATCATATCTCTGTTCTTTTTTTCAAAATGCACTGGATCATCTCTTAAAAGTTTTTCCATTGTCACATGGCTGCAGTTAATTCCATAGATTTTCTCTATATTGGGCTCCATCACATCATTCCAGTCCAGAAGATTATCCATGCCATTGATAACTTTATCTCTAGAATCTTCATTCATTTCTTCAGAGATAACATTGAGTTCCAAACAATAGATTTTATTTCTAAAGTCCATAGACTCCAAATCTTGTTCCTGTTCCACGTTGGTTCCAATCTCCGGGATCTCCTCTCTCACAGGGACCCCTATTCCAGTCTCCAGGGTCTCCTCTCTCACAGGAACCCCTGTTCCAATCTCCGGGGTCTCCTCTCTCACAGGGACCCCTTCCAGGGTCACCTCTCTCACAGGGACCCTTATATCTTTAATCTCCTGCTTCATTTTACTCAATTCAATTTTCGTTATCTCAATCTCATCCATTATTTTCTGAAACATAGTTATTTCCAGATTTTCAGCCACTTTCTTAATTGCCATTTTAAAAGAAAAATATAGGAAAACCACTTCTTATTTCAGCAACAATTGGGTTAATACTCCAAACTTGGTGACATCACAGTATAAACAGTGCAGACAGCCTTATCTCTCCAATAGTTAAGTAAACAAAATGCAGTTCCCAGGATCGAAACAATTAATGGCAATCGTCAAGAAACAGATTCGTCAAAATAAAATAGACCAAAAAGAGAGTAGTCTCAAAACAGTATAATATTTTTCAAAATAAAAATCTGGAATAGAAATCCCTCTTCTGTGTATATCTTTAGAATGCAAATCCAGGACAGCTTTTTGCAACAAAAACAGAGATAAGCTATTAATTAGTGCGTAGCAGAGAGAAGTTATGGCTCCCCAGTGAGATGTCAAAAACTGATCAATCTGGCAAATCTCTTTTAAACAGCAACAATTTAAGTCAAGTAAAAGAAAAATATAGAAAGAAGGGTGCTTGCCTGTTAGTGCGTTCTCTCTTAGAAGATAAGATGAACGTTCGCTTTAACAGATAGAGCTTGCTGTTGAAAATCCGTCCCACCTTCGTCGGCTGGACCTCGTCCCATAAATTAATGAGATCTGGTCGTCCCAACAAAAATAGGCTTTGAGGTTAATCTCTTCGTTTCTCCCTACCCGGGAGAAGTTTAATCAGTCAAAAAAAAAGAAAAAACTGACTGATATATCTGAATAAGCTTCTTTTGAGGCAGGAGCCCGTCTCAAAAGCAGGCACAGGCTAAGTCACCCTTCCCGGAAGTCCACCTCCATAGGTAGAGGTTCCATAAACGGGAGGCCACAACTGAGAAGGCCCCTTCTTGTGTCACCTCCCTTGGTGGGAGCACATGACAAAGGATCTCAGATGCCAAATGCAGAGTCAGGATTGGTTCAAATAGGGAGAGGCAGCCCGTGAATGATAAGGCTTTGAGGTAAAAAGCAGCACTTTGAATTGATCTTGGAAGCTAAATCGGTAGCCAGTGCAGTTAAGCCAGAATAGGTGTTATATGCTCAGACTGTCTTGCCTGAGTCAGCAATCTGGCTGCTGAGTTCTGTACCACCTGCAGTTTAGAACTGTCTTCAAAGGTAACCCCACTTATAACACATTGCAGTAATCTAACCTAGAGGTTACCAGAGCACAGACAACATAAGTTAGGCTATCTCTGTCCAGATAGGGGCGTAGTTGTGACACCAACTGAAGCTAATGG
Source organism: Rhineura floridana (assembly GCF_030035675.1). Taxonomy (NCBI): domain Eukaryota; kingdom Metazoa; phylum Chordata; class Lepidosauria; order Squamata; family Rhineuridae; genus Rhineura; species Rhineura floridana. Next base: position 172,290,125 of record NC_084482.1, on the reverse strand, counting down.
AAAGCACTTCATGGCACCAAGGCCACTTGAGCCGCAAGTGACAGTAATGGGCCCAGAAGGTATCCTCAAGCTACACATCTGCTCATTCAGAGGGAGTGTAACTGCATCCAAAGCAGGACAAGCTCCACCCATCTATGGAACCACCCACTAACAGCACTTCCAGTCTTATCTGGGTTAACCTTCAATTCATTGGCTCTCATCCAGAGGCCAGACATTGGTCTGGCACATCCACTGGGGTACAATAATTTAAGCATCATATATTAAAATCAGCTTAAAACAAATTGCAAATAGGGTGAGTTTGCCATGTATTCAGGTAAAATTTATGGATGTATTATTTCTGTCCCTGTAGTTTCACAGTGGAACAAAGCATGCACACTAAACAAAACATACTTGCAATACAACAGTTACATCCCAGCAGCATAGCATAGTCAGATAAACACATAAAGATCAGAACAGCATAGGCTATGTGTAATTCACAATACTATTTATTTTTTGTTGCCTCCCATCTTTGTCTATGATTTGATAGGCAGATTGTTTTAATTTAAATGTTTGTCTTATTTATAATTGTAGTGAGCTGAATTGTTTTACTGACTTGAAGACTTGAAGTCATTTATAATGTTTAAAGGACATTGCTGTATAGTTTATCGCTCTGTTCTCTCCAACATGTGGTAACATGTTTCCCATCATTGCTATACACCACATCTCTTATCTCTCCCCCCCTCTATCTCTGCAAGAATGGCCTGCAATAAAATGTTACAGGTGAGTAAGAAACATAACAAAACAACAGGCCTGTGGTTTCTTGAACTTTCAGGCACCCTAACTTGAGCAGAACCAGGCATGTATATGATTAACATTTGATAAACCGTTATGTTGCTTAAGACTGAACCTAAACCTTCAAAACGGGAACGGGGGAAATAAGGGATCTAAGGTGGACCCTTTGCTGGGGACACCTTTGGACAAAATGATAAAATTTTATAGTCAACCTGGAAAATTGCCGGCTGGTTTAAAATTGAATAGGATGATTGCATTGGTGCAGTGATGGAATAGATACACATATGAGGATAGTGTAGAAGGTACCTTTGATTAGGACAAAGTAAAATATTTAAGAGGGTTCCTGGAAGACTCACACCCTGCCCAGATGGATTATTTTTTCATCTGGGATGATCTGGCCTCTAAATTGAGAGATAAAAGCATAATGGCTAGCCAAAAGGATTCCACTGAGAAATTGCAGAAACAACTGACCGAAATAAAGACCCAATTGAAACACAATGAGATAAATTGCACTTGAGTTTCTCTTTCTGCCCCATCCCCAACCACTTCCCCTCACTCCATCCCCTGCTCTCCCCCTTCCTATCAGACTAGTCTATACCCTTCTAACCTCCTCCCCAGTCCTGTTGTCCCAGATCGAGAACCTGATCTCCTAGATCTCTGAAGACCTGTACCCCATCCAAATTGTACCTCCTTTACCTCCACTTCCATCAGAAGCTCTACCTCAGCCTCAGCTACCTCACCCTCAAACACCATCCCTGACAGTCCCTACTAATGCTGCTATCCCCTTCTACTCCTCCTACCCTTCATCTCCAACCATCATCCTTATCTCCTGCTCCTGCTTCTTGTCCACCTTCCATTACACATACTCCTAGAGCGAGTCATACTTCTGTGTCTGATTGGGGTTCCCCAGTATCCAGTGTTCTCCACTCTCTCCATGAGTTTACTACTGATTGGTTTGGTGGTACTACCCCTTTTGACCGGTCCCTTACTGAAACTTCCCCCCCTGAATCCGGTTATATGTCTGCTTTGACATCCTTAAAGGATGTGTTTCGACTCTCCAAAAATCCCTGCACCCTGCCCTGAAGTCCCTGAATGTAAAAATTACTTCAGTGGACCTCAATAAGAGGATTGTTTACTGTTTAGATGCAGCCAGGACAAAACAGGTGCTTGGTTATACCACTAAAACTTTTGCCGGTCTTTTTGCTGGTCCAAAGATAAGCAAAGATGAAAAACGTGTGTTGCCCCTCCGCCAATTTCCAAATCCAAATGGGGGAGACCCCACTGTGGTGAATGTCCCTTGGACTGCAGCAGACATCCTAAATTTCAAAAATATGCTCCCCCAAATTAGAGAGGACCCTGGAGGCCTCCAGAATGAGCTCTGGAGGTTGTTTAATGTATATAGTCCAAGCTGGAGAGATGCTGATTGGCTATTAAGGGTATCCTTGAGACACATGACTATGCCGCTCTAGTGCATCACTGTTGATTTCCCTCCAAGAGATTGTAGGATCGTATTGCATCACCCAGGTCATCTCCAGAACCACCGGGAATCAGGGCAGGGTAACTAGGTAGAAGGACAGTTGCTCTACATGCCCAGGTAGTTCCACTTGCAACCCAGCAGTTGCCTGTGTGACTGTTTCTGATGTCAGGGGCTGCCTGTACATGGTGTCCATGGACAGGGGAGTCTCGAGCCCTTGAGACTGGGATGCTCTGTCATTTAGCAAAGTCCAAGTCCATAAAGTTACTGGACGCCCCTGAATTGACCATGGCAAACCCTTGGATGCTTTGACCCGAGGGCAAGCCTAGACGTATTGGCAGGTGTAAAGTGGACTTTGGTGGGATAGGGCCAACTTGTCGGTTAGTGTCGGTTAGCTGCAGTGTTGGTTAGCTGGAGGGAAGATAATGGTCCCAAGATTATCTAGGGAGCTGAGCGGGGACTTGAACCTGGGGCTCCCCAGTACTTTCGATTTAACTAATAACGTCTTCAGATTGGAACCCTGGGCCCTCCCTGCTTTTAATTAACAATATTATGATAATGTTATTTGTTATTTAATTTAATTTTTGTAAATTATATTGTTTTTATTGTATTTTATACCTGTGTTTATTTTTCTTTGTAAGCTGCCTTGAGGGCCTTTGGCTGAAAGGCAGGGTATAAATAAAATTTAATAATAATAATAATAACTTGAGGTCCCTGGCTTACAGTCAATCACAGCTCATGGACCTCTACAAGAGCTGGGATTTGGAGTTTTCCTGCACCGGGGTCTTCTCCAACTTGGAGGGCCATGCCTTTGCGAGGTGTCCCGCCTTCCAATAGTACAGACATTATCTCTCTCTGTGATCCTTCTCTTTCTCCACCCCTGTCAGGCGTGGCCATGCCACCTATCTGCATAGGCTCTACCCCCGACTGGGTGGAGGTTTCCACACTGGGCGAGAAGCGTGTGTGAGGGAGTGGGGTGGGAGGCAAGGCTCGGGCTGCCTCAGCCTTGCGTTCTAGATGACAACCTTCAAGTCTGCTGTCTATCAGCAGGCACAGCTGGATGAACTCTGATAAGATGTCCAGTGGTGGGGTTCGGCCAATTCATGGAGTATCTCGCTGCTGAGACCATTATGGTATTGGTACATCAAAGCAGACTCATTCCAGTCCATCTCTTGGGCCAGGATATGAAAAGTGTTAGTATAAGTCCTGACAGAGTTCTTGCCTTGCCGCAGGGTTCCCAATTGGCGGGCCACGGTGGCTTTTTTCTGGGGGTCTCAACAACGTTATACTGAGCTAGCATGGGGTCATTTCAAAGCAACAGAGTGTTGCTCACTGGGCAGCCTCCCCTTCCAGAAGGCTGATGATGAGGGCCACTAGTTGTTGGGAAAATCTGACTGTTGCATGCAGATGTAAAGCTTGCACTGAGTGATGAATGTGGCAAACTGCTCTTTTTTCCCACTATAATGCTGGGGCAATCCCATGGGCATTTTGACACAAGGCACTGGCAGGGCTGGGGAGCCCTCTGCTGCAAGGCTGACACTTGATTCCCAAGCTGAGTCGCTTGCAGGTACAAGGTCCGATTCTCCTTTGGGTCTGGGTCTCGACTTGAAGTTTCTGGAGTTCAGCCAGCAAGCTCTCAAAGACTCTCTGATAGTCCTCCCCTGTCCTGCTGCTCATTTCCATCTCAGTCATGGGGTCGATGGGTGGAGGTGGTGGCGGCTGAGTCAGACTGTCCTGCCTGAACTTGAACAACTCAGACTCAGACATGTCTGTAGTTTTTTCTTTTATTGTAGTAAGAAAAAGTTTCAATTCAGTGCACTTCATGAATCTACCTATGGCTTTCTCAGAACCTCAGCATCTCTCTAGGTCTAACTTGGCATGACTTCGCTGCATTAAGATGCTGACTTAGCAACTACTCCCCCCCCCCTCGGCTTAAGTAAGTCTGGGCAGACACCAGGCTGACTCTCCACAGGAATAACTGGAGCTGCTGGGGTTGAACTGTCAAAGTCCGAAGCTGGGGGGCCTTCTGAGTCCAACTCCCCACTCACCCTTTCCCAGCTCGACCATCCCACTCTAAATCCTCCTCCCCCGCTTCATTCTCATCAGTCAACCCCCTCAAGCAGGGCTCACAACACACTCCCTTATTGTGAGGGTGTGCTGACTAACCCGCCATCATCAAGGAACGAACAAATGATGTGCATGCCCAGAGAGGTAAGGAATTTACAACTTCTACTACAGTTTAGTATGCTACATTTAATGCTCTCCCAGCATTTTCTTATTCTCTTGCACACTAAATCACTGTATATCGTTATGCTCAATTTTATCCACATTCAAATTCCCAGAAGGAAAATGTTCACATCCATTGGAATATATCAGCAAAGTGTTTCATTACAGGAGGTGACTAGTTAATATTTTAATTCCCATTTTCCTCCTCCTCCTGGGTATAACTATTGAAATGTGAACATAGCTCAGTATTTTCATAGGTAGGTCACTATTCCCATTTAATAGGTGGGGATACTGATGTGTCAGTGATTCAAGCAGAGCTAAGGCTTGTGTCAGATCCTCCTGCGCCATCCAGCTTGCTACCTCCTGAGTTGTCCATGGCTTCCTTCCATTTCCACTTCTCTCTATGACATGTACAAGAAATATTATGTAGCATTTATATTGAGTTTTTATGTTGTAAACCGCCCAGAGAGCAATGGGTAGGTATACAAATGTAATAAATAAATAAATAAATATTATGCTGATGGTCTAAACGTGAGATGCAAGAAGAGATAGGGGCTGGAAAAGAGATAACAAGAATGAAGCAGAGGAAAGTGGTTGTCTTCAGAGGCCTGGGAGGACTCTTAGAAATAAGAGCCTAGATTCAGACTCAATAGATGTATACTTTATTTATTGGATTCCATTTATGAATTTCTCCCCATAAAATATCTCTTAAGTGATTTCTCAGTACATCCTTCCTTCATTGCATATATGGCCACTAGTAGATTTCTCCTCCTTCCAGAATCATCCTTGTTCTTCCAGTCTCATTTACATCCTGGATCAGACTAGACTGTAATTAACCCAGGGCATTTTCAACTCTTGACCTAAAAACGGATCAGCCACAAATGTTACAAGGGTCAGCAAAGGTGCATAAAATACCAAGCCTGATTTACCTAAGCCTTAGTTTTCTTGTGCACCTTTAGTTTCCTAACACTAAGTGAGATTAAAAGACAGGGGCAAGCAGTGAAAATGAATCCAACAAGGATTGCTGGAAGGTGAAAGTGAGAAGATTTCAGGTTGCATGTATCACCAATCCATTTTTTTGCATCTCAGCTGTGGTATACAAAACCATTATAGCCAGTTCAAATAGGTGCCTTCTGCCATCTGCTGGGAAAGAAGGCTCTCGTCAGTCTGCCAGCCTTGCTATTTTCTTGGTATTGCATATGTTTTTAGTCAGCAAGCAGTTTTGAAATCCTGACAGTTCAGTCAAAACAACATAATTCAAAAGACTTAAAAGTAACCACAACAGAAGAGGCCATGGAGATCATTCAAGTTTATAGTGCAAATGATTGGCTATTAAAGGAGCCAAAACATTTTGGAAGGAATCAGAGGGGGGAAATGCTGGAAATAAAAACAGGGTTAAATCAGCAAGGGAAAAACAAACTAGAATAACATGAAGTCCTTCAGATATGAAATACATCTTTCAGGACAAAAAGAAAAAACCACAAACATTCTAGAAGGTGAGGTGGTGGAGAGAAGGTCTCAGCAAGCAGTTTCAGGATGGGAGACAAAGAACTCTCTCCCTCATCACTCAGAAAAGCAATGAAGAAAAATGGCTGCCATGTATTCCTGTGTTCAAATGAAAGAAACATTAGTGTGGTTTTTAAATACCTTTTCATGTTACATTTATTTTAGCCCTATTCAGTCTCTTGCCTGAATGCATATGGGCCAAAAGCAGGGAGGGGTAGGAACACGTTGAGACAAAAGGAATGAAGTGAAATTCCCTCAGCTTTATCAGAAGCCCCAGTCAGGAGGATTCTTCTTCTTTTTTAGATTTACAAGATTTATTAATGGAATAAACTTAATTTCCCATAACATAGTAATAATTGAAAATACTGTCAGTAAATAGAAGGAAGGGAAATATTATACAGATTTGTGGGCATTTTAAAGGAAAGAAGAAAAATAATCATGCTTTTAAAATAAATAAATATATTTCTCTTTTTCATAATATTTTCATATTATCTTCCTTTCCCTTTTATAATGTATATAAAGAATATGGATAAATATTATCTTGGATCTTGTTGTACCAAAACATAAAAATTAAGGACCGCTGTTCTACAAGTCTATTTATTTTGCAGAGTAGCGAAATTAGGTATTTTAGCGTCTGAGTGAGCTTTGTGTATTTGAATCTTTGCTAAAGATTACACCTTCCCTGCGAATTAGTCAGACAGAGACTTTAAGAAATAGAAGTGCAATCTTTGGTGTCTCCAGCCCAGTCAGCATCAACGTATCCCAGAAGCTTGACAGCTTTAGTTTTAGGTTTGCAGTGCCTTTCAGATATGTTGCCACTCTCTTTACTGCTTCCAGTCTTTCATGGTTGGCAAGCTGGTTTTTCTGCAAAGGTATCCCACTGCTACCGCCACATCTGGTCTGGTTATTGTGCTGATGTATAGGAGTTTTCCTATAGCTTGTCTGTAGCTTTCATTGTCTTCCCATGGTTGATTGTTCTGGTCTGGTTTCAAGTATCCTACTTCCATTGGTGTAGGTCAGAGCTTGGAAAAGTTACTTTTTTGAACTACAGCTCCCATCGGCCTAATCCAGTGGCCATGTTGCCTAGTTCAAAAAAGTAACTTTTCCAAGCTCTGGTGTAGGTGCTGGATGTGCATCCTTCAGTCCTAGTCTCTCAAGTAGGTCTTAAATCTTTTGTTTTTGGTTCAGTAGAAAGGATCCATCTTCCTCTCTTTCAATTTGTATTCCAAGGTAGTATGTGATTTCATGTAGACATTTCTCTTCAACTTCCTTGTTTAGCTTATTTACTAACTCTTGCTTGTCTTGTGGACTCTCATAAGTCAGTAGTAAATCATCTACATAAATCAAAATATAAGTCCATTTGTTGTTCTTGAATCTGCTGTACAGGCATTTGTTTGCTTCGCCTCTTTTAAAGCCTTCTTTCAAGACCATTTAGTTCAGTTTGTCATTCCATGCTCTTGTAGCCTGTTTCAGTCCATAGATGCTCTTTTGTAGTTTGCTTTCCTTGTATTTCAAAACCTGGTGGTTTTTGCATGTAGATTTCCTCTTCTATTTCTCCGTGCAAGAACGCTGTTTTTATATTCATGTGTTCCACCTGCATTTTCTTGTCAGCAGCAACACTTGGAAGAGTTGTGCTTGTTGTGTGTTTGACTACAAGAGCAAAGGTTTCATAGTAGTCTTGTCCATACTTTTGAGAGTATCCTTTGGCCACTAGTCTTGCCTTGTATTTCTCAATGTTTCCTTCAGCATCTGGTTTTTTCTTGAATACCCACTTAAAATCTACAGCTTTCCTTCCTTGAGGAAACTTGGTAAGTGTCCAAGTTTTATTCTTGTGTAAAGCTTCCTAAAAAAAATGCTCACCAGTGAAGCGTGCATAGCAGAGGGCAGGACAAGTGAGCAAGCGGGGAGAAGGAAAGGAGCTGAATCCTAAAGAATGACAACTCTAGCAAATCTCACCCAAAACAAGCATTAACTGGGCATCCACAGGGACAAATGGCACCAGGAATTTACCAAGGAAATGGGTTTACCAAGAATGGGTAGTGGAAAATCAGGGCCATCCCTAGTAACTATGGACAATCAGAGTAAATTGAGCAACCATGCATGACTAGTGGTGAGCAGTACTTAACTTGGTGGGTTATCTACACAAAGTTCACCATTATGGGATCATTTTGAAGAAAAGACGGATGATATTCAAAACCACATTCATTATAATAATCTCAGGTATGAACAAATATGGAGTTTCTAGTACAGGACAAGAAACTACACACACTAGGCAGAGGTTTGCAAATCATCAGTGGTCTCAATGAATCCAAATGTTTGCTGATTAACAACAGTGCAATCCAATGCATGCCCACTTAGAGACAAGTTCAATGGGACTTATGCCAAGGAAAGTGTGTAAATAATTAAAGGGTGTAAACACTCCCCTACTCTGAACAGTTTTCCTTTCTCAAGGCCAGGACTCTTTAAGGGCCATATATGTCTGAGGCTGTCTTAGGACTTAACAATCTTGGCTGTAAATTTGGAATATTTGCTTAAGAACCAGCTTTAGAGGGCAAAGGGTATTATGTTGCATATCCTGTAAATATAGTATAATTGCTCAGGGACAGCTATCCTGGCAGTGTCTATACACCTCATCATAGAAAATCTGATATACCCCTAACAGTATTCAGGTTGCAATCCTATATACACATTTAGCTGGACTCAACAGAAGCTATGTCTGAATAGGCATGTATAGGATCACACTGTTCAGACCTATAATGCAGTTTATAAATATCCCCACAGGGGCCTTTATCTTTGGAGCAAGCTAGAAAGAGCTGTGTTACCCAGAAAAACTGGAGGAATGCCCAAAGGCAAGATTTGTTGTTTGCCTTATAAATGCCCAGGGCTCTTCTAACTTACAATTTTTATTGATGTTAAAAGGGAGGCCTGCAGCAGGATGAGTGAGCAAGCAGGGGGCAGGTGGGGGAGAGAGTGGGAGGCAGGGCAATTGAGTGAGTGAGTGAGTGGGGAGGGAAGGCAGGGGAGAGAGAGCAGGGGTGGGGGGCAGGGTGATTGAGCGAGCGAGCGAGCGGGGAGGACAAGTGGAGGAGAGAGTGGGGGTGGGGGGCAGGGTGATTGAGCAAGTGAGTGAGCAGGGAGGGCAGGCAGGGCGAGAGAGCGGGGATGGGGGCAGAGTGATTGAGCAAGTGAGTGAACGGGGAGGGCAGGTGGAGGGAGAGAGCGGGGGTGGGGGGTAACACACACACACACACATCATCGACACACACACACACATCATCGTCACTCACCTCCACAGCTCTTCACCTCCATTCTGCTGCTGCCTTCTCTGTCATCCTTGCCCTGGCTTTCTCCTCCACCATCCATTTTTTCTCTCTCCGGCACTCCATGACCCTCTGCCTCTTCATCTCCTCCCTCGTGCCTCCTAACACAGAGCATGAGGGAAGAGCGAGGCTGCGCAAAAGCCCAGTGTGAGGAACATGTCTTCTGTCCACCAATCACAGGAGCAGAAGACTTCAGCTTGCTCCCCGCCAAGTAACGCCCAAACGTAACACAGGAAAAGTTACTGTTGCTGCTAAAAAGTAGGGAAATTACTAGTCATTCTATTACTAGCAAAATGTAATGAAGTTACGCACTCGTTACTTTAAAAAGTAATAAATTACAAGTAACTCGTTATTTCTAACGAGTTGCTTCCAAGCTCTGAATATACGCTTTGAGTTTCTGCAGCAACTGCCCCTTCTCTTTCAGTATATAGATTACAGTGAATCTTGAATAATCAAGAAAACTAACAATATATTGATTTCCATCATCTGAAAGTATTGGCATTTCACAAATGTCACGGTGAATCAACTCTAGGGGGCACTTTGTCTTCCTTTCACTTTGCTTAGGAAAACTTGGTCTTTTCCCTTTAGCATATACATCTTCCCTTTCCTTGGCAGGGTTCAATTTTCATGCTTTTTACTAAATTCTCCTTTCGAAGGGTATTAATTTTTGCAATATCTCCATGTGCAAGCCTTCTATGCCATAAATGCAAACATGATTTGTTACAGCAGTCCTTCACAATATTAGCCTCTGGACTTTGCTGATCAATTTCATACATTCATTTTCTCTTGGTAGCTGTGCAAATAATTACACCATCTTGAGAAATTGTGCAAAAATTATATAGCCACAAGAGTGGCTGTATACTATAGCCAGTGTGGATTTTTCACATTCTGCAATGTTAAATTGAAAATACCCTCCATGCCATTCTGATGCTTCCCATAAGCTCATTTCAAAACAAAACCTTACACATTGTATAGTCCTGAACTCAGAAATGCTTGCTTAACAACCCTCTACATTTTCATGGCGATAAACAAAACAGTCAGAGAGAACAGAGAGTTCAAAGTCTAAAAAGAGAGGAAAAAAACCCAGAGCCCTTTTGGACTTTTTCCTATCAGAGTTCTCGTAATCTGTTGAAATACATTACAAATCAGCCATGTTCACAGAGTACCTGGAATCCTATTACTGACCTTGCCCCATACTCTGACCATCTTCTGCAGTTTAAAAGTTAAAAAAATGCTGATTTTTAATTAATTTAAGAAATTTTGCATTGAACTGACTGATAGTGTCGGGCATGCTCAGTAAGAACCAAATGTCAGTGTTCTAAAAGCCAGACTCACAGCTGCTTGGCTTGGCTAATCAGGGGGCCACACCCACACCAGACTTTGATTTCACTTGAGACAGTCATGGCTTCCCCCAAAGAATCCTGGGCAGTGTAGTTTGTGAAGGGTGCTGAGAGGAGACTCCTGTTCCAGTGAGAGAGCTCCAGTGGCCAGACTGGTTTAACAGTCAGCCACTCTGACTGAAGGTCTGTGAGCAGAACAGGGCATTTCCTAGCAACTCTCAGCACCCTTCACTAACTACACTTCCCAGGATTCTTTGAGAGAAGCCATGACTGTCTAAAGTGAAGTAAAGGTCTGGTGTGGATGTGGCCAGGGAGAGCTTTGGTTTAAATTTGGGTGGGAGTCTACATGTGCCTGCTGTAGAATAAAAGGGTGGGGGAAATGCTGAAAAGCAATGATACTGTTCACAATGTTTTCTTTTTGGAAAGGAAAGAGGCTTCCCCTCTGCCCAGTGCCCATCCACCCAATCTTCTACCCTCCCCTCCTCCTACCCTCCCTGCCCCTCCCCCAGGTCAGTGTTGGCCTACGACCTGGGAGACCAGGGTTCGACTCCCCACACAGCCATGAAGCTCACTGAGTGACCTTGGGCCAGTCACTGCCTTTCAGCCTCAGAGGAAGGCAATGGTAAACCACATCTGAATACTGTATACTATCAAAACCCTATTCATAGGGTCACCATAAGTCAGGATTGACTTGAAGGCAGTCCATTTCCATTTTCAAACATGATTGCACAGAAATTAATCCCATTGAACTCAAAAAGTATGCAAATCATCAAACCCACCCTCTCTTCTCCCTCTTGCCCCTTTTCCTTCCCCCTCCTTTGCCCCTTCCTCCCCTTCCCCATCCCCTTCCAATCCCCTCTTTCTCCTTCTCCCTCCTCCCACCTTCCTGTTACCAAACATGTTACCAAATTCTTCCAAGCTACACAGGAAGTGGATTGGATTGTGAAAGACCAACCCAAATGGTGTTTGCATTTTGAGAAATTTGTAGGGCAGTCCAATATCTCAGAGAGGAGGACAGGTCTCCTGCTCCCCTGGTGCATTCACTATAGCTGCCCAATCTCCCTGCTTTCAAAAGTTTGATAGAAATATCTGTGGGCTATAGGCACATTCTTAAACCGCAAGGTTTTTTGCCTATTAGTGAATATCAATGAGATTAAATGGGAAACCTATTAACATAACCATAATCCAAGTCTATGCTCCAATGGCAAATGCAGAAGAAGAGGAATTGGAAAGATTTTATGCAGAACTACAGGAAGAAATTGATCACACGCCAAAACAAGATGTGATGTAATCATGGAGGACTGGTAATGGAGAATTTTTATATATCTATATAAACATAGATATTAGAAGGTATATGCTTAACACTTAACAATCACAAGAAATAAAGCAACAAGCCCACAGGTCTGTGAGACTCTTAAGATTCAGTGTTCACCATCTTCAGTGGGGCAAGTGAAGTTCACTCTGAACTCCTGTACTCCTGAAATGAAGCAAACAGGCCTGTGTGTGATTAACTTTTGATTAATGAGTATATTGTTTGTGAGCAAGTAAGCATGTAAGTGAAGATTTACCAGGGCTAGATGTGCTTTAACAGCTAGGCTTGTTAAATCAATGATATAGATGGAAGGCTATAGTTAGCATATGGGGAAATCATATATATTCCTATTCTCAAATGTTTCCTAAGCAACAAGTATGTTCTGTCTTGAACTTCCAACAACCCTGACTTCAGCAGTTGCAGGTTCGTATATGATTAACATTTGATGAATGGTCATCTTTCTTAAGGGAGTAGCTATGTAGAAGATGTTTCTATAACAACAAATGGACTGGTCAAGCCTGACCGATCAGGAGCAATGGTAACGTTATGGGCTAAGTATGCATGGCAAAGCATTTTCAGTATTATACAGTTATATTTGGGAGTAATAGGCCCCAAAACATTAGTCAAGGGGGACAGTAGAATGGTAGTAACATTAGTCAAGTAGACAGAACAAAAATACAAAGAAGATGCTTGCTTATGATGCATGGTGACCTGTACGCGTGTTCTTGTAACTAGAGATTGGAATGACCTAATATTATCTGATTGGGTTGGATAATAATGTAAGCAGCGGCATCTCTATGTAATGCTTGGCTGTAGTCTCATGATTGCGAAATGCTAATTTCTTTGTCCCAGAACTGTATAAAGGATCCATGCAGACACTGTCACGGTGCAGTCCTCACCAGGCAGTTTGAGGGAACTGACCCTGCGTACGCTTGTAAGGAATAAAGGCCTACCTTTTTGATACAAGCCTGTGTCTTCAATTTCTTCAAGGAACCCCGGTCCAAGAACCCAAAATTCCCTGGCATTTCAATGCAAAAGTAGAGAACAGAGAAGAACTAGGAATTGTGGGGAAATGGGGCTTAGGAAATAAAAATGAGCAGAAGAAAGACTTATTGAATTCTGTGAAGTAAATAATTTGTTTCTTGCAAACACATCTTTTGAGCAACCAAAAAGATGACTGTACACGTGAACATCACCAAACGGTCAATATAGGAATCAAATTGATTATATAATTGGTAGCAGAAGATGGAGAAGTTCCATACTTTCTGTGAAAACAAGATCAGGAGCAGACTGCGGTACAGATCACGAACAAGCAATATCAAAAATCAGGGTAAAGCTAAAGAAAAACAACAAAGCAATCCATAATGCCAAAATACAACTTAAATAACATCCCAGAAGAATATAAAGATCAAATAAGGAACAGATTTGAGGCTTTAAACTTAGTTGACACAGAACCAGAAGAACTATGGACTAAAGTCAGAGACATTATGAGGGAAGAATGCAAAAAGGCAATACCTCTAGTTAAAAAGAAAGACCTCAATGGATGACTGAAGAAACTCTTCAAATGGTTAAAGAGAGAAGGAAAGCAAAAGGAGAGAGAAACTCCGTCAGAACCCTAAATGCAACAATACAGCGACTAGTACGTAGGGACAAAGAGAACTATTACAATAGTTATTGTATAGAAATAAAAGAGGACAACAAAAAGGGAAGAACAAGAGCCCTATTCCAAAAGATCAGAGAAATGAAAGGGAAATTTAAACCAAGAGTAGGGATGTTGAATAATCTACAGGGGAACACACTGATTGACTGAGATGAAATAAAAGGAAGATGGAAGCAATATACTGAAGAACTCTATAAAAGAGATGCCAGGATGACAGATTCATTCATGGAGGAACCGTATGATGATGAACCAGAAATTTTAGAATGTGAGATGAAAGCTGCTCTTAAAATACTTGGAAGAAATAAATCACCAGGAACAGATGGCATATCAATAGAGTTGTTACAAGCTACTGAGACTGAATTTGTCCAAATGTTGACAAAACTTTGTTAACAAATACGGAAAACTAAACAATGGCCCACAGACTGGAAGTGTTCAATATACATCCCAACTGAAAAGAAAGGGGATCCCACAGAATGCAGTGTTGCGCACCCAATCTCCAAGCGGTGAGATCTCAGGGGTCCCTGCGGTCATCCAGGGTTTGGTTTCCTTTGGGAAGAAGGTCAGCGGAGACTGAGGTGTCTTTATGAAATACGGTTTGTTTGTTTACACACATTCCAACCTGAGCTTAGGATGGAGGGGTTCAAGGCATCAGCAGTCCAATATCCAGCTTTTCCATCAGTGTTACAGGAGGCATCCTATAGCCATGAGGCAGAGAGCCAGTCTGCCTGCCTGCCTCCACTCTCTAGGCATTCTCTAGACACAACTAAAAACACAAACCTCTCCTAGGCTCCAGGAGGGGGGGGGAGGCTCTCCTGAAGAGTTTCAATGACGAAAGGATCTTCCTGGCTCATTCATCAGTTGCTGGACACCTAATAGGCCCATTAACTTTCTGGCCACTCTATTAGCTTAACAAAGGAGACTCATCTGACCAACAGAGCGAGTTCCTCATTCCAAGGCACAGGATTCCAAATCAGAAGCTGGAAAGGTGACCGAGAGGGATCATCCATTCCAACCTCCATGCTCATAACAACAGTAATTATCGAACTATTGCCTTAATATCCCGTGCAAGTCAAGTAATGCTCAAGATTCTACAACAAAGGCTCTTTCCACATATGGAGCGAGAATTTCCAGATCTCCAAGCTGGATTTAGAAAAGGAAGAGGTACCAGAGATCATATCGCAAACATATGTTGGATAACGGAACAGACCAAGGAATTTCAGAAGGAAATCACCCTGTGCTTTACAGGTTATAGCAAAGCTTTTGACTGTGTAGATCATGAAAAACTATGGAATACTTTAAAAGAAATAGGGGTGCCACAGCATCTGATTGTCCTGATGTGTAACCTGTACTCTGGACAAGAGACTATTGTAAGGACAGAATATGGAGAAACCAATTTGATCCCAATCAGAAAGGGTGTGAGACAGGGGTGTATTTTATCACTCTACTTGTTTAATCTATATGCAGAACATATCACACAGAAAGCGGGATTGGACCAAGATGAAGGAGATGTGAAAATTGGAGTGAGAAATATCAGTAATTTAAGATATGCAGACGATACCATACTACGAGCAGAAACCAATATAATGATTTGAAACGAATGCTGATGAAAGTGAAAGAGGAAAGCACAAAAGCAGGACTGTAAGTGAACATCAAGAAGACTAAAGTAATGACAATAGAAAATTTATATAACTTTAAAGTTGACAATGAGGACATTGAACTTGTCAAGGATTGGAGACAGCAGACAAGAAATCAGAAGAAGACTAGGACTGGGGACGGCAGTTATGAGAGAACTAGAAAAAGTCCTCAAATGCAAAGATGTATCACTGAACACTAAAGTCAGGATCATTCAGACCATGGTATTCCTGATCTCTATGTATGGATGTGAAAGTTGGACAGTGAAAAAAGCACATAAGAGAAAAATCAACTCATTTGAAATGTGGTGTTGGCGGAGAGCTTTGAGGATAGCATGGACTGCAAAAAAGACAAATAATTGCATGTTAGAACAAATTAAACCAGAACTATCACTAGAAACTAAAATGATGAAACTGAGGTTATCTTACATTGGACACATAATGAGAAGACATTTCACTAGAAAAGGCAATAATGCTGGGAAAAACAGAAGGGAGTAGAAAAATAGGAAAGCCAAACCAGAGATGGATTGATTCCATAAAGGAAGCCACAGACCTGAACTTACAAGATCTGAACAGAGTGGTTTCAGATGCATTGGAGGTCGCTGATTCATAGGGTTGCCATAGGTCGTAATCGACTTGAAGGCATATAGCAACAAAATAAACATTACTAGGATACTAGGATTGTACTGTAAGCAGACACATAAACAAGCTCTCCCCCTTTCCTTTCTCTCCCCCCAAACTGGAATCCTAACCTTCTTACTTGGGAGTCCCATTGAACGGAATGAGATTTACTTTAGAGTAGGCATGGTTCGGATTGCACTGTGAATGTAAACCAAACTTAATTTTTTTAAGAAACCAACAATTTAGACAGTCCATGCCTAACTCTAGCTTCCCTGACAGGAATCACTGTATTTTTAGGCAATGCTAACCCCACATACCTGTGAGTAAGTCCCATTGAAGGAAGTGGAACTTACTTCTGAGTAGACATTTTTAGAATTACAGTGTGAACTCTCAGAAGCTGTCACTCCACACAGGTTTCTGCATTCCTGCCTCCTTTTGCTTTGTCTCAGGGCAATTTTCACTTGACTGAAACCACAAGAGGTTTGAACTCCATTTAAATTTGTAGATCAAAATTAATTTCTTAGAATTAACAACTTAGAGATGTAAAATTTCTAGAAATTCTGAAGCCATGAAAAAAACCTGGGCTTTTCCTGGGTTTTTTCAGGAAAACTAGAAATTTTTGGAAAAATTGAAAACCCCCCCACAATATTAGCACTTTTTACAGATGGAAAGTCACTTTGTTACTTCAGGATCATCAAATGTAATTATGAACAAGTTAGTTTGGCATACAATTATCACATTTGGTATATTAAAAGTACATTTTATTCAAACAATTATTTCAAATTGAATTTACTTTTTAAAATGTTTACTCTTTTTGGTAACAAATGGATCTACAAGATCCTGAACTGTAAGGAACCTCTTTTGTTTTGCCAGTTTATGAGGAGCAGGCAAAAAATAATTTAAAAAAATAGAAGAAACCATCAACATTAATAACAATGAAAATTATTTATGTCTCCACTAGTCCTCCACAGTGTCAAGCAGACATAAAGCATCCATTCCCATAAAAAGAACTGAGAAAAAGGGGGGGACCAAGATTCAATGAAACATTTTATTCATCATGCTAAAATAAAACATTCCATAATCCATTTTTCTTTTTTTTTCTTTTTTCAGAAAAAAACAAAAAAGGCATCTCCGAATTTTTCCGCACCTTCACATCTCTAAACTTAGACAGTCAATTTCTCACTCTAGCTTCCCTGACACACACACTCACATTTTTAGGCACTCCTAACTCCACTTACCTAAGAGTAAGCCCCGCTGAACTCAATGGGACTTACTTCTGAGTAGACTTTTTTAAAAAAATTGCAGTGTGAGTCCTCCAAGTCCCCCACCATTTTTTGCCTCCTTCCTTCAAGCTCATTCATTGCCAGCACACAGGAGTTCTGCTCCAGGCTGTACTTTCCCTCTTTTTTGCCCTTGCCTCCATTTTAGCCTTATTCCTTTCCCACTCTCCATAGCTCCAGCAATTGACTTTCCTTGAGCTCATTTCTGATTGACAGCCCCTGCTGCTGCTATGACAAAGTCTCTGGCTCTCCCTAGGGAGGAAAACTAATGGTTTAGGATCAACTCCACAAGAGCAGCTGAACCCAGGTACAGGGGGCTTCTACCTGGGTCCAGAGTAACGTGTACTGAAGAACTCAAAAGCTTGCTACACTTTTGTGACATTTTGGTTGGTATTGCCCAGTTGGGGATTTTGGAGTTTTTTAGCTGCCGCTGTATGTGTGTGTGTGTGTGTGTATGTGTAAAACAAATGTAATACAGGCACAAATATATTTGTGTGTGTGTTACACAAATGGGTTCATTTGACACCTGGTGGGAGCCCAATAATCACCAAATGGGAGACCAGATCAGATCCAAAGCCTTTACTGATTACCATAAACTTTTGCAAAAGGAGACTGACCCTCGACTCATGCCTGAAGGTTCAAGTCTGGCGCTTAATAATATGGGTGCAAGTTATATAGTTCTCTTAACATGCTCTTTGCTCCCTCCTCCCATCGACAGTACTTACTTCTCCTTTCTTTGCCTGACTGCATGAAGCCAGCACCCTTTGGAGGTTAGCCAAGTCACCCACTCGCACCCCCTCCCTCCTTGTCCTCGGTGTTTTCCACAGAACTCGGGGTGATGATTTTGTGTAACAATCACAAGATGTGTGTGTTCATCCTGGTGGCTGGGTCAGCCGCCTTTCCCTGTCGCCACACATAGGAGTGAGTCTATTGACTCATGCAAGTCATGCCATGCCTGGGCTGTGCACCACCCTTGTTATTTCCTATTGCCAGCCTAAGAAAAGGAGAAGTAACTGGGGCCCAAGTCAGGGCTTTTCTACTGCATGTTAAGCAATTACTGGCAAGCAAAAAGCAATTTTTTCAAAATCATAACTCCCCTTGATTTGTGATACATATTCTTTCAATCACATCCATCCCACCTTGATCGATTTCATTTTACTCAGCCCTTATACCACAACTCCTCCCTCAAAAAGCCTTTAGGGAATTGAACTAGGGTATAAGGCTCTAATGCTCCTCTGGGATGCCTCCAACTCCAACATCCTCATATTCCTCCTCAGTGGGGGGTATCCCCTGATACATGAGCATGAGTTGCTTATGCGTAATGCTTTTTACCATTCTTTTGATTAGCAAGCAAATACATGGGATGAAGCAAGGCAGAATTAATAGAATGAGTAAAATTACACAGATGATGATGAATCCCCTTTTCAGCCATGCCAAATCAGGCAGCCAACTGGTAGCCCAGTCCCAATTACATCCATTCCAGATCTGGACAGGAACATGAGCCACCTCTTCTATTCTTTTTAAATGTTCCTCCAATAATTCCCCATACTCATTCACTATCACACAACAATCAGAGACATTTAAATATCCACAGAGTCCCCCCGGCTCGCTAACAGGAAGTCCATTCCTAATTTTATTTGTAAAATACTTTGTTTTATGGCCTTTATGTCTTCTACCAATAAGCGAAGGGCCGCTACAGTTTCATTTGCCACTATTTCTACTACTGCCTGCAAATGAATGAGATGATTTGTCAGGTAGTGGGAGGTTCTGGTTCCGATAACGGGTTCCCAAGTTGCTGGCCCCACCCAATTTATTATCTTTTCTGCAGTCCAAAGTTCTCCCTTCCATTTTTGGGATCCTCCTTTGGCCACTCCTCCTTCTAGTGTGATGGACCTGGCTATTCTCTGATGCACTGGACCATAAACTTTAAGGTTGGAGTCTTTATAGACCGAGATGGGGGGAAGCAGAAGGGCCACATAACATGTCCCTGTCCAGTTGGCAGGGAGTTCCTTATAAGCCCTTGTGCCACAAACAAAGTGGTGCCCCAATCTGGCTTTTATACCATTGGGAAATGGTCCCCTATCCCAAGGGCGGGATCCATCTACTCTTGAAAAGGTGTTTCTTCTTCCCTTCTTTGGATCATACCATCCCTCTGGAAAGGGACCATGAAAAAATGAATTTTCCCTATACAATTTACACAGGAATGGTCCTCCCTTATCTTGCTCACAGGACATGGTGTGAGAACTCGGTGCTTCTGCCTCATACCATGTTTCTTTAAATCCATCTGCTCCTGTGCCATTCTCCCATTCCCATTTGAGTGTATGGTGGTTATTGTTGGGAAGAATTGGACCCAGGGCCTGAAATAAAAAATACCTCAGAGACTCTATAGGCAAACCTAGAAAGCTTAAGCTCCCTGGGTTTCGTTTTCCCTTGCGTGGGAACCCAGCGTCAGATGTGCCTGCGAGGCTGCAGCATTGTTTTGAGAAGATAGCTACATTCTGTTCTACTCTCCTTGCCCTTTACCTCATTTCACGCCCACATATCTTTTTGTTGCAAAATCAGCAAAACAATTCCATAATTCTCATTAAAATTGTAGCGCCTTCACTCTTGCCTGGCTGATGTGCCTGTGTGAGACTACTTTTTGATCAAGAAGTTGTGTGTGTGTCTTTACTTGATACTTGGCCGAAAGCATAAGAGCCCATCTGGCTCTCCTCCACCCGCACTTACACCCGGGTATTGAGGTGAGCATCACACTGCCTTGGCAGGTCCTAAAATATGCCTCAACAATTTGGGGGCTCGTCCGGGATCAAGTGCGCTCTCGCGGTTCCGTGCCAGGTTTTCCAGAATATCGACAGGCGCCAGGAGAGATTTCTCTCAGCCGGTGTTTGGGAGACAGAAAGCGGAGCCGCTGGGGTAAGGTGTTGCAGAGGTATTTCTGCCAGGTATCATGGGACAGGAAAAAAGCAAAGCATGTAATGTTGGTGTTTTAACCCCTATAAGTCTTATGTGCAGGTTCTGGGAAGAAATGATAAGATTATGTGTGTCCGAGAAGGGACACGGATGACCGTGGCCAGGGCCCCCCTGAATACAGGTGGCCTCGGGTTGGGTCCTTTGATGCTGCGTGCTTAGCTGGGGTAAGGGCACGGCTAGACAAGGATAGCCCAGAGCAGTTGGATTTCTGGCTCCTGTGGCAAGCAGGAGTGCAGAAATGGACTGGCTTCAATGTGATGGTAGGGAGAACAGTAACCGGCAATGACCCTCCTCCCGGCTACTTTGCTGACGACCCACCCAGACGGCAGCCTATTGGCCGCACCATAATTCCGTCTGCACCGCCACCTTCACCTCAGGACGGTGGTTCCCCATCGGGGCAGGCATCCGACCCACATCCAAAGGTCAGTGGTGCACTGTCTGAGACTGATCCAGTTCAAAGGTCCAAGTCTCTCGGCAGAGGCGGAGGCCTGAGAACCGGGAGGGGTTGGGAGAGGGAACCTGAGGGCCAGCTAACGCGCTTGCGAACGCCCTCTCCAAAAGCAAGAGACAATGTTTGTTTAAGCCAAGCTCGATGAAGCAAGCCCCGTAAGCCCTAAAGCCTCGAGGCAGCCCTCAGCTCTACCTCATCGGATTTCCAAACCCTACCCCCCTTTCTTAATCCTCTCACTCCTGCGACTCTACCCCTCTCTGCTTTTTTGCAGCAGCAACATCCCTCTCTGCCACAGGCGGCTTTCTTTCACCCCTTTCCACAATCCTCCCCTCAACCTCCCGTCTTCTCTCCTGCATCCCATTCCCGTCAATCATGTACTCCTCAGAGAGTAAGTGGCTCCTGTGTCAATTAGGACCCACATCGAGACGTCTGGCTCAGCCGCCGGGGCGGAGAGCGAAAGAAACAGTGCGAGCATCCCCATTTCCCCTCCCCCTTTTTGCCCAAGACATTTCCTCCCCCCCCAACCTTCCGTCCTCCCTCCCGCATCCTTTCCCTGGCAATCACATACTCCTCTCCTGTCTCCCTTAACCAGGAATGGAATCTTAAGGAATGGAGTCAGTTGTCAGGCTCTCATGTGTGTAAGGTTTGTAGTATTTTCCCGGGAAACAAGAGTGGTATTAGGAATGATTTTGTTTAAATAGACGTGTATGAATTAAGTACTCAAGTGTGAATTGGTTATATGTGTGAAGGTGTGAAGATTTCTTTGAGTGTCTGTGTGAAGGTTTTCTGTGGGAATGTTATAAGGGAACTTTCCTCCCTTTACTGGCACTTCCTAAAATATGTTGTTTTTTCCTTGCTGCTTGGATCAGCTGTGCTGTTTATGCTACTATTTCTGCTGGCTGTCCTTGTTTTTCATAGGATTTAAAGAACCTAATCTGTTCCTTTGGTAGCTTTTAGCAATCTTTTAAGTTAGTGTGAAGAGATTTGCTCTGTTTGTTTAAGCAAGTGATTAAGTGAGGTAGAGAAGGGGAGGGTGAGGAAAAGGGAGTACAGAGATGGTCCTGGAAGCTTCCCTACAGCAGGCAAAAGCATAGTGACATAACCTTTAATGAAGGGTGGTACGTGGAAGGATCCCCTGTTTCTATGGGGGCAGTTGTAAGATTGAGGCATACAGGATGTAGACTGAAGGTTTGGGCAAATTAGTGGATTGTTTTAGGGAGAAGAAAAGATAATAATTTCTGTTCTAGAATGTCAGAGTCCCTTTTCTTTCTTTGCTCCAGTACTGGGTTTTGTTTTCATTACTGCAGCTTGTTCTCTGTGTATGTGTGTGTCTAAAATTACAACCCCTCCTTCCTTTCCCCCACTTGACAGGTAAACAGCCAAAAGAGCAACGCAGCCGCTGCCCCTTGCAGCCCGGTATAATTCTATTATATCTTTCCGATTATTGTGTGATTGCCTTTGTTTCCGAGCATATAGATCATGATTTAATTACAGGAATCAGTTCTCAACTGACCCGAGCTTTTCTGCTGATAACTGAGCGGACAGAGGGTTTTCTTTATGCATTTGTATATGATCAGGTCTAATCTTTTTATCCCATTTGCCTTTCCGATTATAGGACGAAGCAGAAGCCAGGAATCTCCTTTTATTACAGGTTTTCATTTGTCTGTCTTGATTGATAAACATTAACAATGTGTGTTTTGTCTTTACATGGGTATAGAGGAGAACCTTCAGGATCTCCCTTTTGTCATTCTGGTATAGTGTTAAGAAATTAAGAAGTTTTCTACTGTCTGATTTAAAGTATAAATATATTTTGGTAATTTAAGAATGCAGCTGCAAATTGTTTTTCTTTCTCTCTCTCCTTGTATCCCTCTGTGCAAGGTTTTAATTCCTCCGGAGCTCCCTTCTCTTATTATGTTTCTTAAAGTTGTTTTCTCCAGTCTGTGTAGAAGCCGCAAAGTAAGCCCCCTTCTTCCTACAGGCTGCTTTCCGTGGCTACTTTCATGGGCAACCTCTGTACAGGACCAGAGGCTAGGGAAACTCGAAGGGTTTTAGAATGTGTAGTCCTGTTGTGTGTTTGTCTGTCTGAAACTTTTTTTAATTATATTTTTTCACACTACTACTCAGTGCAAGGTACAAAGCAGCTAAATTGTTAGTTGCAACACATTATTTTGGGTTTTGTCCACTTTTGTTCAGAAGTTTCATCTGTGACCATGAATACATTTTATTTTTATATTTTCTTTCCTGCGCTGAAACATTTTCTCCCAAAGGAACATTTCCTTTTGTGTGTGTGTGTGTCACAGGAGATTTTATTGCAGGCATTTTTGACTAGAGCCTCACAGATCACTGACATGAAGCTGGTACCAACACCCTGGGCCAGGACATAGCTATGCAACTGGCGTGTCATTCTCCAGCATGTGCTACAATAACAGCATAGGGACCTGCCTCATTCTTCCCCAGCTACAGAAACTGGCAGGTCTACTTTGGTCATCGACCTGAAATGGACGCCACTATTCCTTCTGGCGAGATGTCCCACATTGTGCAAGCTTGCAATCTTTATCACATTCACTCGGGGGGAGGGGGAATGACTATTCTTCATGGTTCCAGTCTTTTTGCCTAGCATCGGCAAACCACACACAGTTCAGTTACAGCTTCCACTGAACATGACCAGCTGGTTTCCTGAGGATGAACTCTGTACAAGCCACCCTGCAGTATGATGCAAGACCCTGACACTTGTTTTATTTCCATTGTAATATTGAATGTAATTATTTATGCATTGTCCTTTAAGGATGTGTTGACCGTTGTTGTTCTTTTTTTTCTTCTTTCTTTCATAATTTATATGTTATGGCTGTTTTGCTTCTAGGATGTTTTTTTTTTACTTTTTTAAATCCCTCTGAGTGATTTCATAACAGGGGGTTTACAGAATTTGGCTATTTCAGATGTGGGGCTCATCAGTGTAGAGTTTTGGCCCATTTGTTTACTTTCCCATTCTGTCATAACAATGTTTAGGAGTGCAAGTTACACGGCAGATAATACATGATTGTCATGCAGTCACTCATATCATAGATAAGCTCTCACAGACAGAGGCACACGGGTGGTGGAATTCCTTGTTTGGCTGGGGTGAGGACGCCAAAGGAGGTTTCAACCTTATACTGCACCCCATTGTGGTGGTTTTGGTTTTTCAGAAAAATTCTGATCTTTGTCTAATTGTAATGTGTATCCATCTCATATGGCACAGTTACACCGACTGGAAGTCAGCATTGGAGCCCGGGGGCAGAACTGTGAAAGGACATATACATCTACATTTCAAAGAGGGGGGGAGTGGTATGGCTTGGCTAACCCCATGTTAGTTCAAGTGGACTCTAGGAGGCGCAAGGCCAAGAGCTATGACTCCCACCCCAACTCTCATACAACTCCCACCTGATGGCATGACTGGTGATGCGTTCCAGAGGTTTTGTGCCAAGGAAAACAAAGGCAGAGTTAAACGCTGTTGCATAAATGTTATCTTATTCCTTGGCGTATACACCCCCACCCACAGTGAATCCCATTGTTCTTTAGAAAGAGCCTTAGCGTTTTAGTGTCAATTAGAAGCACACATACAGATATATACACACACGTATGGGGTCTCCTTACGCCGAGACTCCTTTTTCTTTTGGAGAGCTCCCTGATTTTCTAAGACAGCCACTTGCAAAGGAACTAGATGTGCCTTAGTAATTTGTTGTTGTTGTATTCAATGTCTTCCTAACCTTGTATCCACACTCTCCACTTTCTTTGTACAATGTGCTTCCGCCTGTCTAAAGAGGCCTCAGTCGGGGACTGAGCCAGCTTTAAAAGACATGACCTATCATTTAATACACATGTCTGTGTGGCCAAAGGAAGATGAAGCAGCCATCCATTAGATGCAGGACGTCTAATGGGGCTGAGAGGAGGGAATGGTTGGGAAGAATTGAACCCAGGGCCTGAAATAAAAAATACCTCAGAGACTCTATAGGCAAACCTAGAAAGCTTAAGCTCCCTGGGTTTTGTTTTCCCTTGCGTGGGAACCCAGCGTCATAGGTGCCTGCGAGGCTGCAGCATCGTTTTGAGAAGATAGCTACATTCTGTTCTACTCTCCTTGCCCTTTACCTCATTTCACACCCACATATCTTTTTGTTGCAAAATCAGCAAAACAATTCCATAGTTCTCATTAAAATTGTAGCAGTCAGAGTGACCCTTTATATGTATGTATTTTCTTGTGTATATGTTCCCATGTTTATGACCACCAGTAGTGTCAGTTACTCTCCTCATCCCTACTCTTATCTCACAATGTATTACTCAAGGGCTCCAAAGATTCAAGGGAGGAACGTCCTGGCTTTTGAATTGTAGCAGGGACCTGTTACTTGTCTCTGACGTTGTCAATAATGTTATGTTACATTTTGTTTATTGCTCTTTTACTCCTGAAACCTATATATTGATGCTGCTTAAAATAAAGGGCGCCTTCACTCTTGCCTGGCTGATGTGCCTGTGTGAGACTGAGGTCACTTTTTGATCAAGAAGTTGTGTGTGTGTCTTTACTTGATACTTGGCCGAAAGCACAAGAGCCCATCTGGCTCTCCTCCACCCGCACTTACACCCGGGTATTGAGGTGAGCATCACACTGCCTTGGCAGGTGCTAAAATAAGCCTCAACATTATCATAATACCTCTAGGTTGTCCTGGGGCGGCTACACAGACACATTAACATTAATTCAGTATGGCGTTTCCTTTCACAATCCTCCACTGACCTTTTGGAGTCTCTTGTGCCATTCAAATGGGTGTTATTCCACATCCCCTTGTATTTGGTGCAATCTAGGCCCTCAGGCCAAACTGGTTGCCTATGCCATTTATAGGTGGCCATACACTTAGACTCTCCCATTGGTATGCTTATCTCTCCATTGCGTGCATCTCTTTGGAAGCACCACATTCCAATCTTGGGAGTAATCTGATACCAGCTTTTTCCAGTGGTGAAGTTATAAGTGCTCCAAGTCTCCTTCCTGTTTCCATGTTGCACATGTAGGATTGATTCCTGATACACGTGCCCATAAGCTGTCAAAGGAAGGGGCCTAAAGGGGAGGAAGTTAGCACTGCTTCCCCCTGCATGTGCACATACCCAACAACTAGTAAAATTGAACTCTTGTACCACTCTCTGGAGTAAATTCAAAACTGAATTCTCTTGCTCTCTAGTTTGCACACAAAGAAAGAGTATACAAGCCCACAGCAGCTTCATTTTAAGCCAATTAAAGAAGATATAATCTTAGTTTCTAAGTGGCCACATAGGTATGCACCAATAGTTGTCAAGATCAGAACAGGTTATAGAGACTAGGGCCACCCCTTTCCTATTTACGTATACTGCTCCAAAAGATCCAGTCTTGTGCTGGTTGCCCCACAAAGGCAAACCATGATAATTTCCCACTATAGTACAAAATACTGGTTTGCTTACCTGCTTTTTCTCCTTTTACATGAAACATTTGCAGCAAAGAAAATACAGGAACCCAATCACAATCACAGCCCCACAAAGCTTAGCTATTATTCCTTTCCAGGTAACCTCCCATGAGGCTACTTGAAGCCTAACATGTCCATTTTATTCAGTCTTCTTCTTGAACCTCACCTTCAGGCCGAAACCCGGCAAGATTTCCGAGAGCCATTTTTCTTCTGGGTTTTTCTTCCTTCCCACAGCTGTTGGGGGGTCCTGGGCTATCCCCTTCCCTGGTTCCAAGAGTGGTGATGCTGCTTTAAGCCTGCTCACATGGATCCACTTAGATGCTCCGCTCAGCTTCACCGCAGCGTGTGATGTCAACAAAATCTGTTTGGGGTCACTCCACTTGTCCTTAAGGGGTTCCTGCTGCCACTTCCGAACCCGGACCCAGTCTCCTGGTTTGTATGAATGGACAGGTCCCTCCAGCGGCAGTCTCTGGAATTCTCTAATGTATCTGTGGAGATCATGTAATACAGACTGCGGGGCAGTTACATATTCCACAACAGTATTGTCCCCCACCATCATATTTACAGTCAAATTTGTTCCATGCCCCAACCGTGGTGGCCTGCCATACAAAACCTCAAATGGTGACAATTTAGTCTCCCCCCTTGGACTACACCAATTCTGGTTAATGCAATTGGTAATGCCTCCGGCCATTTTAATTTGGTTTCCCTACAAATTTTGGTCAAAGTCTGTTTCAGGGTTCTGATAGATCTCTCGACTTGGCCAGGTGATTGCGGTCTCCATGGGGTGTGCAGCCTCAATTGTATTCCTAAAAAGTCACTTACATGCTGGAACACCTTCGAAACAAAATGTGGCCCCTGGTCAGATTCAATGCATTCTGGCAACAAAAATCTTGGGATGATTTCCTTCACCAGTATTTTGGCCACTACTTGTGCTGTTGCATGACAACAAGGGTAGGCTTCCACCCATCCAGACAATTGATCCACCATAACTAACATGTAGCGCCACCCCATTGTTCTTGGGAGTTCTGCAAAGTCTATCTGAATACGTTGAAAGGGGTGGAAAGCCCATGGTCGACCTCCCATTGGAGCTGGGGGCTTTGGTCCAGCCACATTTAAGGCTGCACACGTAGGGCACTGTGCTGCCACCCTCTGAGTCTCTACATACAGTCCTGGTGCAATCACATACCGTGCCATCAAGTCCCCTAATGCACTCCCTCCCAGATGCGTGGCTTTGTGCATATTTATCACCACATGTTTTAACAAAGAATGGGGTATAATGATCTGTCCCCCTGGCACCTGCCACCATCCTCCTGGAAGAACTTTAGCTTTTGCCTCTTGAGCTCCTTGGATTTCTGCAGGGGAATAAATGGCTTGGTAATTAGACAAATCTAATGATGTTTCTAATCAATGCTCCTTCCATTTCAGATCCTTCTTTACTTAGAGCTGCTTCTTTCGATGCCTGGTCTGCCAGCCTATTTCCTGCTCTTAACACTGGGTCTTTGCACTTGCCGTGTGCTGGCACATGCATGACAGCTACTTTCCTTGGTTTGAGTAATGCTTCTAGAAAAGCTTTGACTTCTGTCCCATGATGAATAGGCTGCCCATTACTACTTAAAAATCCTCTTTCCTTCCATAAAGCTCCAATTGCATGAGTAATTCCAAAAACATATTTAGAATCAGTGTACAAATTGATTTCTTGGTTTGCATACAAGTCCAAAGCCTTAGTAGCAGCCCATAACTCTGCTTGTTGGGCTGACCAACTCAGGGGAAGGGCTTGTTTCCACAGGATTTCTTTATCTCTGGCGACAGCTGCCCCCATGCAGTGCTTGCCCTCTATCACCTGGCTGGACCCATCCACAAAAATCCTATCAGCTCCTTCCAATGGGATGTCTCTCAGCTCTGGCCTTATGCTGATGTCTTGATCAAAAACCTCTAAGCAATCATGTAACAACTCTCCAGGCTCTGGGAGTAGGGTTGCTGGATTCAAAGTATTACAGACAGACAGGGTCAAGTTATTGCGCCCTGTTAACAAGTTCTCATAGGATGTCTGTCTTGAGGGGTTTAGAACTTTGTCTGCCTTCGTTCCCAGTATTCTGGCTACATCATGTGGACCTGTGATTTCCAACTGTGCTCCCATGACAATTTTCTCTGCCTTTTTCAACAAACAGGCTGCTGCTGCCACGGCTCGCAAACAGGTAGGCCATCCCTTTGCAACTGGGTCCAGCACTTTAGAATAGTACCCAACAGGTCTCCACTGATTTCCCCACCTTTGAGTTAGAACTCCTGAAGCTATGCCCCTGTTTTCACTTACATACAGTCTATAAGGCTTGTCTCCATCTGGCAGTGCCAAGGCTGGGGGTGCATTTAAAGTCTGTTTCAATTCCATAAAGGCTTTTTCCATTAACTTTGTCCATTTCCACCCTTTGAGTCCTTCCTTTGTCAGTGACTCATAGAGAACAGCTGCTTTCACACCAAATTCTGGGATCCACTGTCTGCAGAAACCTACTAGTCCCAAGAATGCTCTTAGTTCCTTGGGGTTTCGAGGGCTAGGCATGCCATAGATCGCATCCCTTCTCTCTGATCCCAGACACCTAGTTCCTTGCTTGATTTGGTAGCCCAGGAAGGTCACCTCCATCTGGCACCATTGTACTTTGTCCTAGAAGTTTGTCCTAGAAGTTTTAGCTCGCAGTTGCAATGCAAACTCCTCCTAACCAATTTTTTGAGGAACATTTCTATAAAGAATTTGTTGGTGGAGGATTTAGAACATGTAAATTATTTGCCCAACTTCGGTGCCACGTCCCGAGTAAAGGTATGTTTCAAGGGGGCTCAAATAGCTAAGAAATTGCTTGCTTGCAGAGGCGTCCTGAATTTTAACAACATTGGGGTTCACAGAGTTTTTGATAATGTGGCCCCACCTATGCCTCTGCTTCCTAACAGGAACGCCTACTTATCTCCTCCCAAGCCCAAGGTTAAATCTTCACCATGTGTTGTGGCCTTACCCGAGGAGAGGTCTGCATCTGTCCACAATGAGATAGAAGCCCCTATCAACGCAGAGTATGATCAAGTCGCAACTTTCGTTCCACATCTTTCAGAACCACTGAATACAGTACTGGCAAATGAGTCATTTGTTGTGGAAGAAAATGATCTTTTTGAGTCTTTTGGGGCCCTACCTGTTCAAGCTCAAGAGAATATAATTTCGAGACTGGACTCCCTCAGATCTCGGCTCTTTACTTTATTCCAACCTACCAAAGACTCTAAGTTGGTTATCCAGGCGGAAATCAACCCCGTAGCTGATAAGCATCTTACACTGAACTTTCTGGGTTCTTCTGCCCATGATACAGTGAAGGGAAGTTTCTCTCTCGATCTTGAACAGTTCCAAGAGACTATAGGTTCCCCCATTAGGAGCCAGGACAAAATGAGGGCTTACGGTGGCCCTACTTTGCAAAGCCCTCTCATTTCCCCTAATGCCTCCAGTACATGGTTGAATACTTCAATCCAACTTAGATCTCTCCCAACTTCCATCGGCCATATTGATGGCACCCTTGCTTCCCTTGATAATGCAAAGAATTCCACAATCTGACGTAAAGTTCCCCAGTCCAAGGATTTGCTATACATAGCAAAGGAAGGGATCCACGGGGTGAAGGAGGGAATCCAAGGGGCTGCCATTAATGTTGTTGAAGGCAGAGGGAGATACGAAGTTGGGAGACAGCCATGCTATCATGGGAGGGTAAAGTGTAACCGACTGTTGATAACCCCCAAGCTGTCTTCCCGTTCAAACAATCTGGATGCCCTTGGTGACAGTGCCCCTGGGTTAAAACTGCTGCTGGTGAATGCCAGGTCGGTGAATGGAAAATCGATGCTCATTCAGGACTTGATCCTCGATGAGCATGCTAACCTGGCTTGCATCACAGAAACCTGGTTGGATGAACCTGGGGGGGTTAATCTCTCCCAGCTTTGTCCTCCTGGTTTCTTAGTACAACACCAGCCGAGACCTGGGAGACGGGGAGGTGAGATCGCAGTGGTCTATCATGATACTATCCCCCTGACCAGGTGTCCTCTCCCGCAGTTCTCAGGTTTCGAGTGTGTGTACCTGAAGTTAGGTGGCCTGGACAGAATAGGGATTCTGTTGGTGTACCATCCACCCCGCTGCTCCACAGTCTCCCTACCTGAGCTAGCCGGGGTAATCTCGGGGTTGGTATTGGAGTCCCCTTGGCTTGTGGTACTGGGTGACTTCAATATCCATGCTGAGACTGCTCTGTTGGGAGTGGCTCAGGACTTCATGGCCTCCATGACAACCATGGGTCTGTCCCAAGTAGTATCTGGCCCCACTCATATTGCTGGTCACACCCTCGACCTTGTTTTCTGTGCTGGGCGGGATGACGGTGATCTGGGTGTGGAAGAACTTGCGGTGGTTCCATTGTCATGGACAGATCACTACCTGGTTGGTTTTAGACTCACTGGGACTCAGAGTCTCTGCAGGGGTGTGGGACCGATAAGAACGGTCCGTCCCAAGAGGCTGATGGATCTGGATGGCTTCCTGATGGCTGTTGGAGATTTCCCTGTTGCCTCGGCAGGCGACCCTGTCGAAGCCCTGGTTGATCTTTGGAATGGAGAAATGACCAGGGTGGTGGACACAATCGCTCCCGAGCGTCTCTTTCGGAGTGGAGCCAAACCGGCTCCATGGTTCTCCAAGGAGCTGGTGGTGATGAAACATGTCAGACGGGGACTAGAGCGACGTTGGCGGAAAACTCGGAGCGAATCTGACCGATCTCGGGCTAGAGCCTACTTGAAGGCCTACTCCGAGGCAGTACAGGCTAAGAAGAAATCTTTCTTCTCGGCCTCCATTGCATCTGCTGGGAGCTGTCCAGCAGAACTGTTTTGAGTGGTTAGGGGGCTTTTAACTACTAGCCCCCGTGAAGGTAATTCTGACCACTCAGCAGTCTGCTGTCAAGAATTTGCACGGCACTTTGCGAACAAAGTCGCTCAGATTAGCTGTGTTTTGGACGCTAAAATTGACACAGTCTCTGAGGATGTAACTTTGGCGCCTGTTTGTCCAATTAAAATGGATTCTTTTCAACTTGTTTTACCCAAGGATGTGGACAAGATCCTTGGAGCGGCACGCGCCACTACGTGTGTATTGGACCCTTGCCCTTCCTGGCTCATTAGAAGTACCAGAGGGGGACTGGTCGATTGGATCAGGGGAATAGTTAATGCCTCTCTACAACAAGGCAGAATTCCATCATGCTTAAAGGAGGCAGTTATAAGACCATTGCTGAAAAAACCCTCCCTTGATCCCTCTTTATTGGGCAACTACCGGCCAGTCTCCAATATTCCATTTTTAAGTAAGATAATAGAACGTGTGGTGGTCGCCCAACTCCAGAGATTCCTGGATGATACGGATTATCTAGATCCATTTCAATCTGGTTTCAGACCTGGCTATGGGACAGAGACGGCTTTGGTCGCCTTGGTGGATGACCTACACAGAGAACTGGACGGGGGGAATGTGTCTCTGCTGGTTCTACTGGACCTCTCAGCGGCTTTCGATACCATCGATCATGGTATCCTTCTGGGCCGCCTTGCCGAGATGGGACTTGGGGGCACTGTTTTACAGTGGCTCCAATCTTTCCTGGAGGATCGAACACAGAAGGTGGTACTGGGGGACTCCTGCTCGACCCCTTGGCCATTGACCTATGGGGTCCCTCAGGATTCTGTTTTGTCCACCATGTTATCTAACATCTACATGAAACCGCTGGGAGAGGTTGTCCATGTTGTTCAGTAAAGCAAGCTATGAGACTCACAGACAGGGATTTTTAGTGAGAGAAGGAAACCTGCAATAAACGGGTTAAGCAGAGCAGAACAGAGCGCCAGGTTTGCCAAGGTCAGCAGCTGGTGGGCAAGTAGATAAGCAGGAACTTGCAGAAGCTCTGGTGTGGGGGAAAAGTAGTTTTGGAGAGAGAGAACTGTGTTTAGTATTTTGTCAGTAAAGACTCTTACAAGAAACTTGCGTGGCCTGGCTCATTTACTGATCTATGCGTCCCTAGAATTTCTTCTTTGTATGATCTCTATACACACACACCGACAGGGGTTATGGGCCCAGCTTATCATACAAAGTAAGGGGTTCGAGTGCCGTTGCTGCAGAGAAAAGAAAGTGTGAGAAAGAGGCAAGTAAGAGTGGACAACATGGCTGTAAACCTGTCATCCGGGATGCCGATGGAGAGACTGAATGCTGTAAACTACTCCAGCTGGAAATGGAGAATGAGAGCAGTTCTGATTAAAGAGGATTTGAATGATGTCGTAGAAACCCCCCCTCCGGCAGCTCCTTCAGCAGCGCGGACGAAGAAAGATGAGAAAGCGAAGGCTTTTATTACTCTGGGGCTGTCTGATTCTCAACTGTTGCTGGTGAGTAATGAGCCGACAGCTAATCAAATGTG
The DNA here is from genome assembly GCF_030035675.1 of Rhineura floridana. NCBI lineage: Eukaryota > Metazoa > Chordata > Lepidosauria > Squamata > Rhineuridae > Rhineura > Rhineura floridana. The sequence continues at coordinate 172,257,676 of NC_084482.1, read as the reverse complement.
GGAGAAGCTAAGGGCCCCTCATGTGCAGCAAACCGCAGGGAGCCGGCTGTGTTTAGCTCGGAAACTTTATCAGATGCGTTTTACAGATGAAGTGACTATGACAGAGCATCTGGCTGAATTTCGTAGATTATTTGCTGAACTTCAAGAAAGAGGAGTGCATCATAGTGACATTCAGATGGTCTATATATTGTTATCTTCATTTGATCGAAAATGGAATGTAATGGTCTCGAGCTTAGAAACTTTACCAGACGGAACTTTAAATTTGGACTTTGTAGAACGAAAACTTCAACAAGAATGGAATAGGAGACAAGAGAGTAAGAAGACTGAATTAAAAGAGACTGAGGCTGTACAACAACATCAATATCAAAGAAACAGGCAAGGGAATAAAATATGTTATTTTTGTGGGTCCCGAGGACATATACAGAGACATTGTTTAAGTAAGAAGAGAAATAACAGGGACTTTGGACGTCAGAGAACAAGCGTGAACTTTATTACTAAGGAGGACAATAAACTGATTAACTCTAAATGGCTGTTAGACAGCGGAGCGTCTAATTGCCTGATCACAGACTCTAGTTTATTTTACACATCAAAGCCAGTGCAGGAGAAGATTTATCTGGCTGACGGATCGACTCAGGACGCAATTGCAAGAGGCACGCTCAGGTTAAGTAATTTGGGAACTATATTGACAGATGTGTTATTAGTTTCTGGTTTAAAATATAACATTCTATCGGTACGAAAACTAGCTCAAATAGGTTGTAAAATTACATTTGAAAGGGATAGATGTTTTGTGAGAAAAGATGGTGAAATCTGTATGCAAGGGAAATTACAGAACCAAATGTTTATGGTAGAGAGCAAGCTTGATAAACCCACGTGTGCCTGGATAGGAGTAAATAAAAACAAACACGAAAACTGCATACATGAATGGCACAGAAAATTAGGGCACGCACATTTTGAGAAAGTGAAAAATACTCCAAAGCATAGTCAAGATTTGGAACTAACGCATTGTGAGCATGTAGATGAATGTGAGGTATGCTATAAAACAAAAATGACTGTGACTCCTGTAAATAAGAGCTGTGAAAGTACTACCACTAAACCCTATCAGCTCATACATGTGGATTTGGCTGGACCTTCCCAGTGCTCAAAAGGTGGGGCAAGATTCTATTTAGTGATTGTAGATGATTTTTCCAGATTTACACATGTATTCTTATTGAAAAAGAAACGTGAAGCAGAAGATAAATTAAAGGTATTCATACAGAGGACAGAGACACAATATGGGGTTGTTATCAAAAATATCAAATCAGATCAAGGTGGGGAATTTACCAGTAATTCATTTAAAACATTTGGAAAAGAAGGGAATAATACAAAGTCTCACTGCTCCCTTCAGCCCATCCTCCAACGGAACTGCAGAGAGGAGGAACCGGTCACTGCAGGATTCAATGAGAGCCATGCTGGCTGATGCAGATATGAATAACACCTATTGGGGTGAATGTATTCTGTACACTGCTTACATTCAGAACCGCCTTGTGCACAGAGTAATAGGCATGTCTCCATATGAGAAATTGACTGGAAGAAAACCCAGGGTAAAACACATAGAGCATTTTGGAGCAAAATGCTGGGTGCATGTGTCAAAACAGAAAAGACATGGTAAATTAGCTTCAAGAGCTCAGGCAGGTCATATTTTGGGATTTCAGAATTCATATTATAGAATTTGGTTGCCTGAGAAACAACAAGTAGTGTTAAGTAGAAGCATAAAGGTAATAGATAAACCTTGGAGAGACAGTCAAACAGTAATACTTGATGGTGCAAGCAAGCAGGAAGCAGCAGATGTTCCTTTTGGGCATCAAATACTATTAAGAACCGCATTGACTGACTTAATTCAAAGTGGCAAACGTACTGTGAAAAGACTGAGGAATGAAGACATGGCAATGCATGATAAAGAGGTACCAGGTACTAGTGCAGGAACAAGTGCAGACACAGGTGCAGGACCAAGTAAAATTGAGAGTGAGGAAGAAATGGAAATAGATACTGTTAGACGGTCAGAAAGAAAAACGAAAGGAAAACCACCTCATAGATTCACATTTAACATTGCACAAAAGAATGATGAGACTGTATTGAAGAATGAAATATAAATGAGTGTTATCAAATAAAGTGAACAAAACTCTGTAAAACTTGTATGAATAAAGAACAAAAACTGAAATGTAAATGTAAATAGATACTGTAAGGAAACATGTACTGAAGTGTATTGAAATGACAAGTTAAGATTGTATAAAAGTAACAATGACATGTAGTTTTGTAATCTGTGAGTCTCAGGTGGGGGCTGTTGTTCAGTAAAGCAAGCTATGGGACTCACAGACAGGGATTTTTAGTGAGAGAAGGAAACCTGCAATAAACGGGTTAAGCAGAGCAGAACAGAGCGCCAGGTTTGCCAAGGTCAGCAGCTGGTGGGCAAGTAGATAAGCAGGAACTTGCAGAAGCTCTGGTGTGGGGGAAAAGTAGTTTTGGAGAGAGAGAACTGTGTTTAGTATTTTGTCAGTAAAGACTCTTACAAGAAACTTGCGTGGCCTGGCTCATTTACTGATCTATGCGTCCCTAGAATTTCTTCTTTGTATGATCTCTATACGCACACACCGACAGTCCAAGGTTTTGGTGTTCGGTGCCATCAGTATGCTGATGACACTCAACTCTATTTTTCTTTTCCACCTGAAGCCAAGGAAGCCGTACAGACCCTAAACCAGTGTCTGGCATCAGTGATGGACTGGATGAGGGTAAACAAGTTGAGATTAAATCCTGACAAAACAGAGGTACTCCTGGTCAGTCGGAGGGCAGATCTGGGAGTAGGGGTTCAACCGGTACTGGATGGGGTCGCACTCCCCCTGAAGTCTCAGGTTCGCAGTTTGGGTGTACTCCTGGACTCAGCTTTGAATTTGGAGGCCCAGATTGCTGCAGTATCCAGGAATGCATTTGCCCAATTAAAACTGGTGCGCCAGCTGCGCCCGTTCCTGGACCTGCCTGATCTGACCAGGGTGATGCATGCCTTGGTCACATCCCGCTTAGACTATTGTAATGTGCTCTACGTGGGGCTGCCTTTGAAGACTGTTCGGAAACTTAAATTGGTACAAAGAGCTGCAGCCAGAGTACTAACTGGGGCTGGTTACAGGGACCATACAACTCCCCTGTTACAACAGCTCCTCTGGCTGCCAATTTGTTTCTGGTCACAATTCAAAGTGCTGGTTTTGACCTACAAAGCCCTATACGGCTCAGGTCCAGACTATTTGACAGATCGCATCTCCCTATATGTGTTGTAGCGGTGATTCCAAGCGTATGCCCAGTGACCGGTTGTACCCGGTTGTGGCTAGCAGCAGTGTACCCAAGATAGATAGACGCAGACAGTTATAGGTTTAAGAGTCTTTACTGACTTCAAGTTACAGACATAAACGCATTCCTGGCTTCTCCTAACATCTAACGACATCCCCCACACTTTGTGCTTTCGCTTTCAAGGATATATAGCTTTCACTGCCCTTCGCCAGCCGCATCTGCTGTGAGCTGACCTTGGCAGTCCTGAACACAGATTAACCCCTTTATAGTCAGTTCTGTACTGTCTTTCTGGAAAACTCTACGCACATACTTCTCAGCAGCCTACAGCTCCCACCTTTTCCATAAAGACATACATTTGCACTTACAATACATGTTTGATACATTGCTTTACAGAGTTACAATCATTACAGAAAATCATGGTTTCACACAATCTAGATACAACGTTTCCTCATCATACATTTCTGTGTATTTATTTGTTTCTTTACTTCTGATTGTGCCAATCTGAAACCTTTCCGGTGGTTTCCCCAGGTTAGCTCTTTCAGAGCGTCTCAGTGTTACAGTTTCCTCTGTTTTCCCCATCCACTCCAGTAACAGGTTGTTCTTCTTCTTGTTGTTTTACCTCCTGCTCTAAGTCATGTTCTGTGGATGCATCATGTGAACTATTTAGATCAACATATGTACTTTGAACCCAATCCTGCTCTTGTATTTTGATGCTTCTACTCAGCACCACCTTTCTCTGACTTTGTACCCAAACACGGTAATATGCGTTCTGGAATCCGATCACATTTCCCCTCTGTGCTCTTTGAGCAAGTTTCCCATGTCTCTTCCCTTTGGGTATGTGCACCCAGCACCTTGCCCCAAACCTTGCAATGTGTTGAAGTCTCGGTTTCCTCCCTGTGAGCTTTTCATATGGTGTCATGTTAAGTGCTCTATGGAATAGCCTGTTTTGAATGTAAGCGGCATACAACATACATTTCCCCCAAAACGCGTTTGATAACTCAGAGTCCCTCAACATGGCTCTTGTTGCATCCTGAAGTGTCCTATTTTTCCTCTCTGCAATTCCGTTTTGAAATGGTGAAAATGGTGCAGTGAAATTCTGTCCTATACCTTTCTTTGACAAGTACTGTTCTAGGGACTTGCCAGTAAACTCTCCCCCTTGATCAGAGCGTATTCTTTGTATAGTCACACCATGTTGCACTTCGACCTTTTTCACAAATTGCTTCAGTTTCCCCTCTGCTTCATCTTTAGTCTTAAGCAGATATATGGCGCTATACTTAGTATAGTCATCCACAATCACCAGAAAATACTTGGCACCTCCTTGTGAACTTTGAAACGGTCCCGCTAAATCAACATGAATCATCTGGTATGGTGCGTTTGTGGTACACTTTGCCTCTTTGCATATGGGAACAACTGTGGCTTTGGTTTGATTACACACATCCCTTGTTTAAATGTTACAGTATATCCCATTGCATTCAGTTTCTTTACAGACATTATATTACATTCCAAACCTGGTACATACAATACATCTGTCATAATTGTATTTAATACACTGAGTTTTACTGTACCTCTTCCCAACACCTCTCTGTGTGTGCCATCCGCCAGCACAACATCCTCTTTCACGGGAAGTGAAGTTCTGAACAAAGTTTTGTCCTTTGTTAAGCTATGGGTGGCCCCAGAATCAACAACCCATACATCTCTGTCTTTGTTCTCACAGCTTTTCTGTTTACTAGTCCCAGCACTCACCAGCTGCACACTTGTCGGCTTCCAGCCTTGTTCTCTACGCTTCGCTTCACAGTCTCTTTGTAGATGTGTTTTCGAACCACAATAATAACAAGCTTTTAGTCCAAACGATCTTGCTTCTGTGTCTTTGAAGTTTGTCTTCCTGCTTTCTCTTTTCTCCGTTTTCTCCCATCCTTTGGCTTCTTTCCTTCTCTCCCATTCCTGGAGAAGCTTGCCTGAGACATAATCCGTAGTCAAGCCTGCGTCTGACATAGCCTTTAATGAACTGACTAACGGATCCCAAGACGAATCCAATGAAGATAGGATTATATAAACTCTCTGCAACTGTGTGTGCTCTACATTCTGCTCCTGCAGCTCTGCAAACAGTCTTTGAAATTCCAACAAATGCTCAGACATTGTCCTGTCCTCAGCCAGCTTCATCTGATAAAGTTTACGTGCTAAGTATATCTTGCTACTGGGTGTCTGTCTCACATGTACTTAGTTCAAAGCAGTCCACATAAGTTTCGCTGTTGGCCGTTCTTTCACGTGTAATAACTGAGAGTCTTCCAAAGCCAATATAATAAATGCTCTTGCCTTTTCATCCATGCGAATCCACGCTTGCTGCGGAGCTCCTGGTGGGTCGTCTTTGATTACTTGCCATAAATCTTCTTTTGTCAGGAAAGCCTGCATTCTAAGTCTCCAGCTAGAATAATTACATTTAGTGAGCCTCTCCAGAGGCATCCCGGCTGAAAATGAAACTGCCATCTCCACAGCACACTTCTCCCTCGCCTTTCTCGATCAAGCACTCAGCCACGTTACCGCTTCTCCCAAGCTCCTGGCTTGCTTGCTTCTTTGCTGAACTGGTTGCCCCTGTTCTGGGCTTCTCTTGTCTCACTCTGGGTTCGAATGCTGCCTATTCTGGGCCGTAGCCTGGGCCCATAACCCCTGTTGTAGCGGTGATTCCAAGCATATGCCCAGTGACTGGTTGTACCCGGTTGTGGCTAGCAGCAGTGTACCCAAGATAGATAGACGCAGACAGTTATAGGTTTAAGAGTCTTTACTGACTTCAAGTTACAGACATAAACACATTCCTGGCTTCTCCTAACATCTAACGACATCCCCCACACTTTGTGCTTTCGCTTTCAAGGATATATAGCTTTCACTGCCCTTCGCCAGCCGCATCTGCTGTGAGCTGACCTTGGCAGTCCTGAACACAGATTAACCCCTTTATAGTCAGTTCTGTACTGTCTTTCTGGAAAACTCTATGCACATACTTCTCAGCAGCCTACAATATGAACCTGCCCGGGATTTGAGATCTTTAGGTGAGGCCCTTCTTGTGTTCCCTACACCTTCGCAAGCACATTTGACGTGGACATGAGATAGGGCCTTTTCGGTGGTCGCCCCTAGGTTGTGGAACTCCCTCCTGAGTGAGGTACGATCAGCTCCCTCCTTGCCGTCTTTTCGGCGACAAGTAAAGACTGTTTTATTTCAGCGGGCATTTGGGACAGAGAACGACCAGGATTAATGTCTTACAGGCTTGGTGATCATATTATATGATTATTATTTTATACTGTTCGCTGTTTTAACTTTTATCTTATAGTTTTTAATTTTCTCTTATCGTTTAATTCTTTTTTAATAATATACTCTGTATGTTTTAATGATCTTGTTTTTAGTTGTAAGCCGCTCTGAGTCCTATTGGAAAAGGGCGGAGTAAAAATAAAGTTTTATTATTATTATTATTATTTTGACACTTTATACCCTTTCCTGGCTAATTCCTTTAACAGAGATATAGTAGCTGCTAGGCAAGCCCCCCTATTTGCTGCACAGATCAAGGTATTGTCCACATAGACCAGAACCGGGGTCTGGGGGTGATTTTTCCTGCAGTCCTCCAAGTCCTTTTGAAGGGCTTTTGTAAATTCCGAGGGGGCCGACAAAAATCCCTGCAGGAGCACATTCCAAATCATTTGATGGATTCTCCCCGTTTGGGGGTTCTCTCATTCCAAAGCAAAGAGATTCTGACTATCTTCATGGAGGGGAATGGAGAAAAACGCATCTTTCAAGTCCAATACAGTGAAATGGGAAGCCTCAGGGGGAATCTGGGCAAGCATAGTATGTGGGTTTGGGACTACAGGGTGGTCTCCGGCCACTTGATAATTCACGGTCCGAAGGTCTTGGACTAAGCAATAAGCCCCTAGTTTTCCTGCTTTAGGGACCCCCATGATAGGTGTATTATATGGCGAAGTGGTCTCACGCAGCCACCCATCCTCCAAAAATTGCTGAATAAGGGGCTGCAAGCCTGCTCTTACTTCTTGTCTGAGAGGATATTATTTATTTATTTATTTATTTATTTAATTTCATTTCTAGACCGCCCATAGCTAGTAGCTCTCTGGGCGGTGTACAAAACTGGATTAAAATACAATAATATAATAAAATCAATAACACATAACAACAAGTTAACTAACAAAATTAAATGTAAAAACATTAAAATGCCTGGGAGTATAGCCAGGTCTTAACCTGGCGCCTAAAAGAAAGTACCGTAGGCGCCAGGCGTATCTCCTCAGGTAAGCTGTTCCAGAGTTCGGGGGCCACCACAGAAAATATTGCTTCACTGGCTGTGTTTTAACTCCAGGCTTTAGAATTACTTTCACTGGCTGTGACTCCAAGGCTCTAGCCGGATTGCCTTTGCATGCCCACACTTTCTCTGGGACATCTGTCGCCTCCCTCTCCCATGGTATTTCTGGTTTGGGCTTTTGCCGTTTATCCTCCCTCAAGGCCATTTGATAAGAAGAGCTGCAACATTTGGGAATAATCACTTTCATCTGATTTCCTTCGAATGAAATGGAAGCTTGCAATTTTGCCAGAATATCTCTGCCCAGTAGAGCAACAGGGCAGTTTGGGGATACCAGGAATTCATGTTGTATGTATCCATTTCCAACCTTAGACAGCTGGGGCCATGTAAAGTGAAGGCTTTGTTTTATTCCATCACTGCCTTCCACCTTCTTAACGTGGGGGCTTATCTGGTCAGGCTTTGCCCCTGGCAATATCGAATAGGTCACCCCCGTGTCAATCAGGGCCCTATATGTATGTCCCCTAACTTTAAGAGGCACAGTTGGTTCTTCTAGCCTCATAGGGGACTGTCCCAACCACCTTCAGTCTGAATCTTCTTCGTAGTCCACCAACTCCTTCTCTACATGGAAAGTTTCTTCTTTCTTTGGGGATGGGCTTGTAGGCTGCCTCTCCTTTACCGGAGCTTGAGCACAATCCCTGGCCCAATGGCCCCTTTCCCCACATCTTGCACATTCGTCCCTTTTTAGTCCTCTCCTTTGCCCTTCCCGCTTCTGTCCTTCCTGCTGGGGGCAATCTCAGGCCCAATGGCCTTTTCTAAAACATTTTGCACATTCATCCAGCTTTGCCCGCCTTCCTCCATCTTGACAGCCTCTAACCCCAGTGGCTACTGCAGCCGCCATCATGCTACATTCTTTTCTCCAGCTTTTCTTACTTTCCCTCTTTTCCACTTGATCCCGATTCACAAACACCTTGAAACTCACATCCACTAACTGTGCAATAGGCATCTCCGCTGCCCCATCCAATTTTTGCAACTTCTTCCTTATATCTGGGGCTGCTTGAGGAATGTACATGGTTTTTAATAGCCGACCATTCTCAGCTGCATCAGGGTCCAGATTGCTAAACTGGCGAAATGCCTTTTGTAATTTCTCCAAATAAGCAGCTGGATCTTCTTCCTTTCCCTGCCGCACCTCATAAATCTTAGTCAGGTTGCACGCTCTAGGCACAGCGCACTGCAGTCCATGCAAAATTAACCTTCCGTAATTCACTAAGGGGGCAGGGGCACCTGCCCTGGAATTCCACCCTGGATCCCTTGTAGGGAAGGCATCCGCAGCGGGGATCCCATTTTGCTGCATGGCTTCGGCCTCTGTCTGTCTTCGAGCCTTACTGATTACCATGGTTCGCTCCTCTGGACTGAGAAGGGTTTGCAACAAAGTTTGAATGTCTCCCCAAGTTGGGTTATGACTTAGGAAAATGGACTGAAACAGATCATTCATTTTAGTGGGGTCCTCTCTCAGGGTGGGAGTTTGATTCTTCCAATTAAACAGGTCAGAGGTGGAGAAAGGCACATACAGATATGCTTCTCCACCCCCTGGAATAGCCACTCCCTCATGGGATAATGACCTGCCAATTTTTCCTCCTTCTTAGACTGTGACCTTGTCTTTACTCCTGTGGCTGAGGTTAATTTTCCTTCTGGCTCTGGCTCTTCTTCTGATTCTGCACTACTGGGGTCTGAAGTGTTTTTCCCTTGCTGCTGTAACCATTCACCTTGTTGCTTTAAGGCTTTTGCTAATTTCTGGTTTAAAAGTTCTTGGCTTCTTTTTTCTTCCTCCAATTCCCTTTGCATTTGTTCCACTTAGTCAATTTGTCCTTATCCAAACCTCCACTGCCACCTGGTGTCCCTGGGTCAGGAGAGATTGGTCTTGGACTGGCAGCTCCTGGGGAGTCATCTTGCACCTCCGGGCCTGGGCCAGGACCTCCTGCTAGGGCCGGGGCAGGGTTTGCATTTGGAACTAGAGCAGGGTTTAGAACTGGGCCTGGGTCATAAGGAGGGGGATGCAATGGAAAATCCTCCTCTTCTTGTTGTAACACCTTTTTTTCCTTCCTCCCTGGAGGCCTGGTTCTTTTAGCCCCCATGGTTGTTAGCCATCATCGCTTTACAACTGGTTTTCCTACACTTCTGAATCCAGGGTGGATTCTGCTCCACCCTATCCTGCCACACATCAATACAGGGAAACTGATTCCACCTTCCTTCATGCACTACCTTTGCATGTACAGCAGCTATGACATTTTTATCCCAGGTTCCTCCCTCTGGCCATCCCAAATCCCACATGGTCCATTCCCGGTTGCAAAACTTGATCAACTTCCACTTTGTAACTTCGCCTTCACCAAAAGAACCCCTAATTTCCTTAAAATTTCTCAGAAAACATGGGTTCTGTAACTTCTCCTCTAGAAAAGAAGTTCCACCTCCCATCTTCCCAGAACACTCTTCCCAGAACACGGACCTAGTCACTGTAACTAACCCCCCCCGTAGTTTGGACCTTACCAGTCTCTTCCGTTGGACAGGTAGACCTCACCACCACGACAAGAGGCGTTGGTCCACTGGTCTCACTGTATGGGGACTCCAGTCGGTACCGCAGTGCCCTCCGTCCTTCGTCCAACGTTCCAAGGCAAGCCAAACTTGGCCTAGGAGCTCCTCCTTGGCCAGTCAACGGCCTTGGGAAGGCCAGTGGGTTAACGCAGGAGTTCCTTCGTGGTCGCCAGAATTGTTACACAAATGGGTTCGTTTGACACCTGGTGGGAGCCCAATAATCACCAAATGGGAGACCAGATCAGATCCAAAGCCTTTATTGATTACCATAAACTTTTGCAAAAGGAGACTGACCCTTGACTCATGCCTGAAGGTTCAAGTCTGGCGCTTAATAATATGGTTGCAAGTTATATAGTTCTCTTAACATGCTCTTTGCTCCCTCCTCCCATCGACAGTACTTCTCCTTTCTTTGCCTGACTGCATGAAGCCAGCACCCTTTGGAGGTTAGCCAAGTCACCCACTCGCACCCCCTCCCTCCTTGTCCTCGGTGTTTTCCACAGAACTCGGGGTGATGATTTTGTGTAACAATCACAAGATGTGTGTGTTCATCCCGGTGGCTGGGTCAGCCGCCTTTCCCCGTCGCCACACATAGGAGTGAGTCTATTGACTCATGCAAGTCATGCCATGCCTGGGCTGTGCACCATCCTTGTTATTTCCTATTGCCAGCCTAAGAAAAGGAGAAGTAACTGGGGCCCAAGTCAGGGCTTTTCTACTGCATGTTAAGCAATTACTGGCAAGCAAAAAGCAATTTTTTCAAAATCATAACTCCCCTTGATTTGTGATACATATTCTTTCAATCACATCCATCCCACCTTGATCGATTCCATTTTCCTCAGCCCTTATACCACATGTGTATTACATTTGTTTTTATTGGGTTTGAAACTTGTGATTGTGTGTAAGGAGTTTTTTTTTAATTAGAAAAGATATAGATCAGGTAAATTATAGTTCTTTTTATTCTGCTTTGTGCCTCTTGCATAGGAAAGAAAAGTGGAATAAAGGTGAAGAATAAATAAGAACGATGGGGCTACTTTTAAGACATTATTCAAGCGATTGAGAAGTTATTATTACTTGGACTTCCTGGAAGGAGTGCTGGCTGGTGATTGTCTCTGAGTGAGCTCTATCTCAGAGGAAGCTTATTTCAGTTAAAAGCCAGTCAAGAGGAATTTTTGACTGGCGTAAATGTTCTCCAAGATAAAAGGGGAACCGAAGAGATCATCCACGGAACTCCATCAAGCTGTAGATTGCTAGATTTGATCAGGAATCCCCCTGAGATAAGAAGGCTTCTCTAGCAGCGGAAGACTGAGTCTGGATTTCCAACAGGCTGTGCTGAAAGTAAGCGAGACGTTTTTTTCTTTCTCTTGTAAAAACGTTTTTAACGAGCTAGCCTCCTTCTGTCTAAATCTTATCAACTAACTTAAATTACTATTGTAAAAGAGACTTGTTTACGAATCGGCAACTCAGAAACTTGGGTGAGTCACATTTTTTTCGTATTATACAAAGCTAAGGAAGAAGGGAGCAATTCAAAGAACCTGCTTTATTTTTTATGACAAAAAGCTGGCTTAAAGCTGGAATTACAAAGTTTAAATGGATAAGAGGCAACTTATTAGATAAGATGATTTGATTATTTGAAGGAAATATATCTGAGAATATTTTTTTTTATTTTGGATTAATTTTTTTTTTTAACGAATCTGCTGTTCGTGTATCTTACTAACTGCTGGATGCTGAGAACTGGATTTGTTTTACATTCCTGAATGTGCTGGAGATAAGAACTGTGTTGGTTAAACAGGCCTGGAATATTAACTTTTTTGTTGCTGGGAGAAAAGAAACTGTTTCCCTCTACATTGGCTAATAATAGAAAAGGTTTTTTTTCTCCAAAAATGACAACTAGGAAAACAGCCAAAGTTTTGGAGCGAAGAGTTTCAATTGATACACAGGAAGGGATGGACATGTTCCAGAAAATTATGGAGGGATTTAGTGATTTTAAACAAGAGTTGAAACAAGAGATGAAACAGGACAGACAACAACTTAAAGATGAATTTTGCAATATGAAAAAGGATTTTAAAGATTTACAAGATCATATTAAAACAGAAGTGGGTGAGATTAAAAATAACATTGGGCAATTAACACAGGATGTAAAAAATGTTAAAGATAAGGTGCAAACCTTAGAGAATAGAATAGATATTACAAATATGGAATTGGAAAAAAATTTGGACTATATTGCTGTTATGGAACTTAGAGATAAAGAACATTGCTTGAGATTCCGTGCAATTCCTGAGGAAACAGGTGAAGATATCAGAGAGAAAATTGTTAATGTTTTGGCAAAATCCTTCGACAGGAACGAAGATCGGATGGAATTTGAAATAGACAAAGTTTATAGAATTAATTCCAGATATGCAACAATAAAAAAATCCCAAGAGATGTGCTTGTTTATTTTTTAAAAAAGAGGACCAGAGATATGGTTTTGCAACATCATTTTAACAATGTCTTCAAAATTGACGGTAAAGAAATACAGGTGATGAAGGAAATTCCTGTTAGGCTTCTACGTAAGAGAAAAGATTACGCTTTCCTCACAGAAAAACTTAAACAATGTAAAATTCAATTTAGATGGGATGTTCCAGAGGGAGTGATTTTTACATTTAGACAACAGAAGTATTGATTAAATACTGTTAAAAAAGCAAGGGATTTCTTGAGAAAAGCTTCAAAAGACATGGAAGAAGATAAACTCAAAGATATGGACATAATTCCTGGGAAACAAAGTCAACAGAAACAGGTAGAGGAAGAAAAGGATGATGATGGATCAAAGGGAGCAACAGGCACAGACTTTTCTAAAATATATGCTTAAAAATGGATTACAAATATCTAACTTGGAATATAAATGGAGCTAATTCGTCGCAGAAGAGAAAGAAAGTATTTCATTATTTGAAAAAATTAAAATTGGATATAATTTGTTTACAAGAAACTCATATTAAGAAGAAAGATTCTAAATATTTAATTTGTAAAAATTTGGGTGAAGAATTTATTTCAGCAGGATTCAAAAAAAAATGGTGTGGTTCTTTATATTAATTCACAATTGTCTCCTAAATTGATATTATTGGATGATAGTGGCAGATTTGTGGGAGCTGAAATCAACATTCAGGGTACAAAAAATTTGATAGTGGGCATTTATGCTCCTAATGAAGATAAAACAAGGTTTTATACTGGACTTATGGAAAAACTATCAGAGTTTGCATATGATCATTGGTGTGTCATGGGTGATTGGAATGGGGTAATTTTACCAAAAATGGATAGACTTTCTGAGAAAAATATTAAAGAGATACAGGGCAAATTGCTGAAGATCTGTTTCGAATTGATGGAAAATTTAGAATTGGTGGATGCTTGGAGATATATAAATGACAATGCAAAGGAATTTACTTACTTTTCAGAAAGACATAAAACATTTTCAAGGATTGATATGATTTGGATGTCTAAAAATTTAGTGAAAGATATTTCCAAGATGGATGTGTTACCAAAAACCTTTTCGGATCATAATCCAGTGATATTGACTTTAAAAAAAAAATCTTGGATTTAGATGGAGACTAAATGAATCTTTATTACAGAATGATAAAATAGTGCAGGAATGTAAGAAGAAATTAAAAGAGTTTTTTGAACACAATTTACATAAAGGAACAGACGAAAATATTGTTTGGGATACAAGTAAAGCATTTATGAGGGGATATTTTATTAAATGTAATTCTGAATTAAAAAAGAAGAAACAACAGAAAATGCAATTGATCTTGGAAGAAATAAAACAAAAAGAGGAAGAATTGAAAAAGAATCCAACTAAAGCTTCTACTGTAAATCAAATTAAAATGTTACAAAAACAAGTGTCAATGTTGACAGTTAGAGAAATTGAAAGGAAATTAAATTTTGCTAAACAAAGGACTTTTGAATTTGCAAATAAACCGGGGAAATTGCTAGCATATAAATTAAGAAAAGAACGACAAAAAAATCTTATTTTAAAGATACAAGAAGGAGATGAGATGTTGACAGACAATTTAAAAATCCAAAGGGTTTTCCATCAATATTATTCAACTTTGTACAAGTGTCAGGAAATTCCCTCAGAAAAAATAGAAGAGTATATATCCAAACAGAATTTGCCCAAAATTACAGATCTTCAGAGACAAGCTATTAATGGTCCTATTACGTCAAGAGAAATATCTGAGGCTATAAGTAAAATTAAATTAGGAAAGGCGCCAGGACCAGATGGACTATCAGCAATGTATTACAAATGCTTGGAGGAGGAACTTTTACTACCTTTACAGTATACAGTGAATTCTATTTTACAAGAGGGGAAGATACCGGATAGTTGGGAAAATGCCAATATAACATTAATACCTAAAGAGGAGCAGGATTTAACTAAAACAAAAAATTATCGGCCAATATCTTTACTGAATAATGACTATAAATTTTTTACAATGATTTTGGCTGAAAGAATGAAAATAATATTGCAACAATTTATTCAGGAAGATCAAGCGGGGTTTTTACCTAAAAGACAATTACGTGATAACGTCAGGAATGTTTTGAATGTGTTGGAATATCTAGAACAACGAAATGACATACAAGCTGCTTTGATTTTCTTGGATGCTGAGAAAGCATTTGATAATTTGAATTGGAAATTTATGTTTAAGGTTCTAGAGCAAATGGACTTTGGAGATAATTTTATAAAATGGATCAGATTGATTTATACATCACAAAAGGCACAGATAATTGTCAATGGGGATTTAACGGACTCATGTGAAATACAAAAGGGTACAAGACAGGGATGTCCATTGTCCCCCCTTCTATTTATTCTGGTTTTAGAAGTGCTGCTTAGAGACATAAGGCAAGACAAAAGGATTTCGGGAATAAAGATAAAAAAAGAGGAATATAAATTGAGAGCATTTGCTGATGACTTGATAATTGTATTAGAAAATCCCTTGGAAGGAATCAAAGTATTGATGGATAAATTAGAAGAATTTGGACCATTAGCAGGATTTAAGATCAATAATCAAAAAACGAAGATGCTGGTGAAAAATTTATCTTTAAGAGATCAAAAAGAGTTAATGGAGAAGATAGATTTTAAAATAGAAGAAAAGGTGAAATATTTAGGTATCATTATGACAAATAAAAATTCAAAGTTGTTTCATAATAATTATGAAAAACTATGGACAGAGATTAAGAAAGATTTGTTAAAATGGGATAAATTACAGTAGTCATTAATGGGTAGAATATCTGTAATAAAAATGAATGTATTGCCGAGAATGATGTTTCTATTTCAAACAATACCTGTCATATCCTCTGATCTACCTTTCAAACAATGGCAAAAAGATATTTCTAAATTTGTTTGGCAGGGGAAAAAACCAAGAGTTAAATTTAAATTATTACAAGACGCCAAAGAAAGAGGAGGGCTGGGATTACCAAATTTGAGACTTTATTTTGCTGCTTGTTGCTTAGTCTGGATAAAGGAATGGATTCTATTGAGGAATAAAAGATTATTGGATTTGGAGGGTCACAACCTGAAGTGGGGATGGCATGGATATCTATGGTATGATAAAGTAAAAGTTAATGTGGATTTTAATAATCATTTTATAAGACGTCCTTTGTTGAATATATGGAATAAATACAAAACAAGGTTTTTTTCAAAAATACCACTATGTGTTTCAAGTCAAGAAGCATTTTATAGAAGAGAAATGGCTGGAAAAGAGAAATGGTTAACTTACCAAGAACCATTAGAAAATGTGCATGGTGAATATATAATGAAAGAGAGAGAACAACTAATAAAGGAAGGATATAGTTCACAATGGTTTGCCTATTTACAATTGTTAGAAAGATTTAAAATGGACAAGAAAATGTATGGGTTTGAAATAAATAAATCTGATTTTGAAATAGGTTTGTGTACAAATGATGAATGCATAATTGCAAAAATGTATAAATTTTTATTAAAAATGGACATGGAAGAAGAACAAGTAAAAGAGTGTATGATTAAGTGGGCAAAAAATTTTGGTTATAATATACAAATGGATCAATGGGAAAATATGTGGAAAAAAGGTTTGAAATTTACATTATGCTATAATCTTAAAGAAAATTTTTATAAAATGATGTATCGTTGGTATATGACTCCAGAAAAGTTGTCAAAAATGTATAGTAATGTTTCTAATGTATGTTGGAAATGTAAACAACAAGAAGGATCTTTTGATCATATGTGGTGGTTGTGTAAACAGGCAAAATTATTTTGGGCACAGATAGGTAGGATGATGCAAAAAATCTTAAAGATAAATATTCAGTCAAAACCAGAATTTTTTTTATTGGGTTTTATGGATAAACAAAAGGAAAAGAAATATGGAAGAATAATATTATATATGATCACGGCAGCAAGATTACTATATGCACAAAAGTGGAAAATGGAATCAATACCAACAATGGAAAAATGGCTATTGAAATTAATGGACTTAGTTGAGATGGACAAATTGACATGTCTTATTAGAGAAAAAATGACAGATACATTTCTTAAGGAATGGAAGCCTCTTTTGGACTTTTTGTTGAAAGAAAAAAATGAAATGATGATAATGGGATTTGACGATTAATTAAGATAGACTTTGGAAAAAAGTGAATTTTGTATGTTCTAGGAGACAGGTTTGATATATATTATATACTTATAGCTGATCTGTAACAAATCGGAAGTCAAGTTTTTCTTTTTCTTTTATTTTTTTCTGTTGTATTGTTTTTGTTGTATTTGTATTTGTTTTTATAAAAATTTGAATAATAAAAAAATTATTATATATAAAAAAGAGAAGTTATTATTACTTGTTATTTATTAAATTTCTATCCTGCCCTTCCTTCGCAGGGCAGCAAACATCAAAATGTTAAAAAATTACAGTTAACAATAAAATAAAATAAAATCATCTTTAAAACATTTAAAAAACATTGAAACATTTATTGTATTTTTATTTCAGGTATTTATATAGTACTTAATATTCAGAATTTCTACATAAAAAGGACAAGAAAAATTAAAATTCAACAAAGAAACTGTAAGCTACATTAAAATGCCTGTTGAAATAGAAGAGAGTTTGTCAAGCACTTGAGTTCAGCAGGGAGGGGGAGTGCCTAATCTCATTCAGGAGTGGGTCCCACAGGACTGGACTCACAATACTGAATGCACTGTTTCGGAATGGTGTAAAAGCCAGAACGGAACGGAACGGGCCAGAATGGGCCCTTTATAAAAGAATTTGATGCCAAAAACACTGGGATGTGTTAGAGACACTTCAGAACTACATTTAGGAACAAAAACGATTCCGATAGGATTTTATTAACCCTTTAACAACCAAAATGCCCCCCGGAACAGAATGGAACAGCCCAGAACGGCGACTTACCAGTGAGCCAGACCTCCGAAATTCACCAGTCCCACATGACTACATGGGATGCATGCAATAAGACACAAAACCTCCACGCAAACCACGTTCAGAGACCCATTCTGGGCTATAATACGCTTTGACGTAAAACAGCCCGGAATGGCAACTTCCCAATGAGCCAGACCCACCAAATTCACCAGTCCCACATGACTACATGGGATGCATAAGGGGATATATAAGCCGGCTGGCTGAGGGGGCTTGGGAGATCCAGTGCCTGCAAGGGAAGAGGACCATCACCGCCCAGGGAGGGAGAGCCATCTGCCTGCTTTGCTGCTGCTGCTTGGTCAACATCTCTGCTCTCTCCTTCTTGGGCTCCTGCTCTGCACGTGGGCACCTCGCAGGACCAGGCTCCAGGTACTCAGCCAGCTGTGCCTGATACTGTTCCACCTGTCCCTTCTCTGGAGGGGATATATAAGCCGGCTGGCTGAGGGGGCTTGGGAGATCCAGTGCCTGCAAGGGAAGAGGACCATCACCGCCCAGGGAGGGAGAGCCATCTGCCTGCTTTGCTGCTGCTGCTTGGCCAACATCTCTGCTCTCTCCTTCTTGGGCTCCTGCTCTGCACGTGGGCACCTCGCAGGACCAGGCTCCAGGTGGCGCTTTTCCCGGGAAGAACGGTTTGAGAGCTGCGTTGGTGCGCATGGAGCACGGGACTGTGGTTGTTGTGTAGATCTGAATGGAATGAGTGGATGTTTGTATGACTGTATGTTGTGAGTGTGTGTGTATTTTTATTTTATTTTATTTTTATTTTATTTTATTATGTGCCTGGGCGGGAGGATAGGGTATTGGGAGGGGGGACCAGAGGGGGCCCCTGTTAGCGTAGTGACGGGTAATGGGAGGTATGGCGTTGTGAGGAGGACATGCCGGTTGAGGGGAACTTGGCACAGACAATTGGTGGCTGTACCGTCTTCCGGTCCTCCCCACATCCACAGGATTGCTGGTAGTTCTATCAGCCAACTCTCGGATCTCCAGTTGCTGCTTCTTAATGCCAGATCGGTAAATAATAAAGCTTCCCTCATCCATGATTTAATTGTGGATGAGGCGGCCGATCTGGCATTTATTACTGAGACATGGGTGAGCGATCTGGGAGGCATTAATCTCTCCCAGCTGTGCCCACCTGGGTACTCGGTTCAGCATCTGGGTAGATCCGAGGGTCGGGGAGGGGGAATCGCTGTGGTCTATAGAAGTTCCATCCCTCTCATTAGGCACCCTATCCAGGTAGCTAATGGTCTGGAGTGTCTCCATATTACGTTGGGCCAGCGAGACAGACTGGGAATACTGTTGGTGTACCATCCACCCTGCTGCCCAACAGCCTCCCTAACTGAGCTGACAGAGGTGGTCTCGGGTTTGGTGTTGCGATCCCCCAAATTTATGGTATTGGGGGATCTCAACATTCATGCCGAGACGGCTTTGTCTGGGGCGGCTCAGGACTTCATGGCCTCCATGACAGCCATGGGGCTGTCTCAATTTGTTACTGGCCCTACGCATATTTCGGGGCACACTCTAGACTTAATTTTTGCTACTGGAGCAGGGGATGGTGATCTGGGAGTGAGGGATTTTACATCTATTCCTCTGTCATGGACAGATCATCGCCTATTGAGGTGTAGGCTCACAATGTTTTCTCCCCTCTGCAAGGGTGGAGGACCTATTAAGATGGTCCGCCCCCGGAGACTAATGAATCCTGAAGGTTTTCAGAAGGCTCTGGGGAGTTTTCCGGCTGATAAAACTGACGCTCCTGTCGAAACCCTGGTCAATCTGTGGAATACGGAAATGACCCGGGCAGTTGACACGATCGCCCCGGTGCGCCCTCTCCTCTGCAGAGCTCAATTGGCTCCGTGGTTTACCCCGGAGCTAAGAGTGATGAAGCAAGAAAGGAGACGGCTTGAGTGCAAATGGAGACGAACTCCCGATGGCTGTGGTCTTGCACTTGTGAAGATCTCTACCAAGCTCTATGTGAAGGCGGTGAGGGCAGCGAAGAAGCAGTACTTTGCTGCCTCCATTCAGTCATCTTCTAACCGCCCAGCGGAACTTTATAAGGTTGTTCGGGGACTTTTACACTCTGGTCCTCAGAACGCAATAATACCATCAATAGCCTGCTGTAATGAGTTTGCGAGACACTTCCAAGATAAGATCGCAAACATCCGCCGGGACCTTGACTCCAATATTGTAGCAGTTGAGCCTAATGAGGTGTCCGGAGCACAGTCCTGTCCTGTTTTATTGGATGAATTTCAGTTGGTTCAGCTCGAGGACGTGGACAAGGTGCTTGGACAGGTGCGGGCGACCACTTCTGCTCTGGATCCTTGCCCCTCATGGCTAATAAAAGCTAGCAGGAACAGAACAGCCGGATGGGCCAAGGAGGTGATCAATGCCTCTTTACGAGAGGGAGTGGTACCACCCTGCCTGAAACAGGCGGTGGTGAGACCGCTCCTAAAGAAAACCTCCTTGGACCCTGAAAGTCTTGACAACTATAGACCGGTAGCAAATGTTCCGTTCCTGGGCAAGGTTTTAGAGCGTGTGGTCGCTCACCAGCTCCAGGCTCTCTTGGATGAAACTGATTATCTGGATCCATGTCAATCGGGCTTTCGGCCGGGGTTTGGTACAGAAACAGCCTTGGTCGCCCTGTATGATGACCTCTGTCGGGAGAAAGACAGAGGGAGTGTAACTCTGTTGGTTCTCCTTGATCTCTCAGCGGCTTTTGATACCATCGACCATGGTATCCTTCTGGGACATCTTGCGGACTTAGGAGTTGGAGGCACTGCTTGGCGGTGGCTGTGCTCCTACCTGAAGAGTCGTCTCCAGAAGCTGGTGCTTGGGGAGCATTACTCGAGTCCCTGGATACTCCAATATGGGGTCCCACAGGGTTCAGTTCTGTCCCCCATGCTCTTTAATATCTATATGAAGCCGCTGGGCGAGGTCATTAGGAGATTTGGAGTGCGTTTCCAGCAATATGCTGATGATACGCAGCTCTACTTCTCCTTTTCATCTTCTTCAGGTGAGGCTGTTAATGTACTAAACCACTGCCTGGCCGCAATAATGGACTGGATGAGAGCTAATAAACTGAGACTCAATCCTGACAAAACTGAGCTGCTGTTGGTGGGGGGGCTCTCTGCCCAGATGGTTGATGTCCGACCTGCCCTAGATGGGGTTACACTCCCCCTAAAGGAGCAGGTCCGTAGTTTGGGGGTCTTATTAGATCCGCTCCTGTCACTGGAGGCTCAAGTAGCCTCGGTGGCACGGAATGCGTTCTACCAGCTTCGGCTGGTAGCCCAACTACGACCCTATCTGGATAGGGAGAACCTTGCCACAGTTATCCATGCTCTGGTAACCTCTAGATTGGACTACTGTAATGCACTCTACGTAGGGTTACCTCTGAAGACGGTTCGGAAACTTCAGCTGGTGCAGAATGCTGCGGCCAGAGTTCTTACTGGGACAAAAAAATTTGATCATATAACACCTGTCCTGGCCCAGCTGCACTGGCTACCAATATGTTTCCGGGCCAGATTCAAAGTGTTGGTTCTTACCTATAAAGCCCTTAACGGCATCGGACCGCAATACCTGGCGGAACGCCTCTCCCGCTATGTACCTACCCGGTCGCTGCGCTCGACGTCGAAGGCCCTTCTCCGTGTCCCAACACATAGGGAGGCATGGAGAATGATAACTAGAGCTAGGGCCTTCTCAGTGGTGGCCCCCGAACTATGGAACGCCCTCCCTGATGAGATACGCCTGGCGCCTTCTTTGCTATCTTTTCGGCGCCAGGTAAAGACCTACCTCTTCGCCCAGGCATTTTAAAAATTTTAAAAATTTAAAAATTTGAATTTAAAATAGAAAATTTTTAATTATGTTTTATTGTGTTTTTGTATTTTAACCTGTTTTATTATGCTGTACACCGCCCTGGGAGCTTATTGCTATAGGGTGGTCTAAAAATGTAATAAAATAAATAAATAAAAATAATAATGCATGCAATAAGACACAAAACCTCCACGCAAACAACGTTCTAATACCCGTTCCGGGCTATAATATGCTTTTACGTAAAACAGCCCGGAATGGCGACTTCCCAATGAGCCAGACCCACCAAATTCACCAGTCCAACATGACTCAATGGGATTCATGCAAAAAGTCACAAAACTTCCACATAAGCCACGTGCCATGCAATAATACATCTTTCTGAACAAAGCCCAGAACATCTGAACCAGCCAAGTCAATAGCCAGTTCAAAAGCATCCCAAACAATCAAACTTGCCAGTAGACTGCTAACCCACTTGCATACACACAAGCAAAGATTTGTGCTATGCGCTCCAATTGTTTTCAATGGTATATAGCCAAATATAACTTCAGTTAATTTAACAACAGAGACAAATTTCATTTGATGATGTCAAATTTAAATTGGTACTGCTGAAAGTTAAGGGCACACTTCTGTATTTCTGTGAATACTTTGATTCTCTTATGTTACTGTAATATATATTAAAGATGACCTTTCATTCTAACAATGAGTGGTAGTGTTTATTTATGAATTATACAGTCATCTACACAAAACATCCTGAATGAAATGTTGATAGTATGCAAATTTAACTGCAAAACAAATTGCTCCAATAAATATTATTACTTAGTTGGCAGCTCTAGAAATGATTAATGAGGTATGTGTGTGGAAACGATATAGTACATTGTTGTTTTTCTTTCCTACCAAGGTTTTTGTAGTAAGCTATATTAGTATTGAATGCAACTACAGATAGCTTTTGGTGCTAGACAATAGCTGCAGTTTACTCTTCTTCCCACTATGGGCACTATAAGATCTGCTGGTCTCTGCAGAGACAGGATGATCCCTTCTTTTTTCAGACCAAAAAGACAGCAGGCCAGGTATGCTGTATTTATACTGTGAAGGTGGCTCAGTGGCAGCAACCAGTGTCTTCTCTCATTACCTACAGCAGAAAAGCCATGAGTAAAAGCCAGCTGACTTGCCCCTACAATCTCTCTTTCTCTCTCTCCCCCCAATTCACCAGCCATTCACAACCTGGTAGCAGCACCAATAGTGCTGATTAGTGGACCTACAAACAGCAAGAAAGGGTATTGCTGATCACCCCAGAGGTTCCTGGGTCATCCTGTGTTATCTCCCATTTCCCAACAAAAGGAGAGGCAGCAACATGTGTGGTTGGTGAATTTGGTAGGTCTGGCTCATTGGGAAGTCGCAGTTCCGGGCTGTTTTACGTAAAAGCGTATTATAGCCCAGAACGGGTATCGGAACGTGGTTTGCGTGGAGGTTTTGTGTCTTATTGCGTGCATCCCATGTCGTCATGTGGGACTGGTGAATTTCGGAGGTCTGGCTCATTGGGAAGTCGCCGTTCCGGGCTGTTTTACGTCAAAGCGTATTATAGCCCGGAACGGGTATTGGAATGTGGTTTGCATGGAAGTTTTGTGTCTAATTTCATGCATCCCATGTAGTCATGTGGGACTGGTGAATTTCGGAGGTCTGGCTTGCTGGGAAGTCGCCGTTCCAGGCTGTTTCATTCTGTTCCGGAGGGCATTTTGGTAGTTAAAGGGTTAATAACATCCTATCAGAATGGTTTTTGTTCCTAAATGTTGTTCTGAAGTGTCTCTAACACATCCCAGTGTTTTTGGCATCAAATTCTTTTATAAAGGGCCCATTCCGGCCCGTTCCGTTCCGGCTTTTACACCGTCCCCATGGTTTCTGATGGTTACGAGCTGTGTATCTGAACTATGGGGGACTACTAACATCTAAAAACAATCATATACCCTCACAGGAATTTCAGGTGAACCAAAATGTTCTTAAGTTCTTCCTGAACATTAATCATGAGGAAGAGAGACACACCTCACAAATGGGGAACTGCCACTGTGAAGGTCCTGTCACAAGTCCACACCAATCAGGAAGCAGCCAGTGGTGGCAGTACCACCAACAGGGCTTCCCCTGCTGATCATAGGGCTTGAGGTAGTTGATATGGAGGCTATCCTCTAGTTTCTCCTACTGTCTGAGGTGGGGTGGGTGGTGATTGGGGAAGACGGCCTACCCTCCCTGACCAGTTTTCTTAGGCAGGCCTTAACTTTTTAAATTATTATTTCAAACCACCTTTAGTTGAAGAGGCTATAGCATTATACAGTAAGACTGTATTACAATAACTCTATAGCATTATGGCATCATATAGAGTTATATTTTTTTCATTTTTTAAGAAAACAATTGTGCCTGGAAAAGTATTTTAGCAATAACTAAAAAATTGATTAAAAATAAAAAACACCACAAGGAAATATAGGAGGACAATCTCTAAAAGATTAAGGCAATCATGTTATGACCTGATCTGTAAAAAATAATTATTTCTATTTTGCTATTTATACCTTTATTTACTAATGTACTGTTTCACACAGCAATAAAAAATGGGGGGGGGAGAAACAGTCATAAAGTGGTGCCCACCACTAATGTTATAACGAATATGTGCCACATGGTGATAGGTTCACTCTCCCAAGGGTCACTGAACATGTCAAAACCCAGCCCTTGAAAAATAAAGATGACAGAGTAGTTGTAAGGTCATTACCTTTCCATTCTTTTTTTAAAGTCAGATTTTCTGTGGTCTGAGAAAGGATGGAAGAACCACAAGGAAAATATAGAATGACAATTTTTGGATGACAGAGTTGTGTGAATGCCTAATAAAAAGAGAGTGAATGAAGCATGGCAATTCCACACTAAACACCTAGTGAGGAAACACTCTTAGCCTAGCTTCCCTAATTGCATTTTCACCAGAATGTACAATTTTTCCATTCTAAAGAGACCCTTCAGGGCATTCCTTTCTGAATTGGCTTTCTCAGGGCATTCCCCTTCCTTTTGAGCCAAAATATTTTCACCTCAATCTAGGCCAGTTCCATTCTTTCCTGGAAGATTTTCTCTTGCATAGTGACATCTTTGCTACTGACATATTCTTTCAGATACCCCAACCAGCAGCGTCACTAGCGGGAGTGTGGGGGGGTGCAGACCTCCAGTGTGCGCCCTCCCAGGGGCATGGACGAGGTGGCTGGGCACGCACACTTGAGGCCAGCCACCCGTCCATGCCCTTGGGAGGGTGCGCGCCGGAGGGGCACCCAGCTGGAGAAGGCCTGGGAACGCCAACGCGCCTCCCTCACCCCGCCAATGCTTCTCCCAGTCTCGCCCGCCCACCCGCCCGCCTCTGAGAAGAAGTTGGAGCAGCCTTGCCGGGCAACGGCACGGGGTGGGGCGGCTCAGGGTGTCACCCCCCTCATGGTGACACCCTGGTGCGGGCCACACTCTCTGCACCCTGGTAGTGACACCCCTGACCCCAACTGGTCTCCCTCCTGCAAACTGGTATGCAATCACATCCTCCACAATCCCCAATAATGGACAATTTACCTGCAGGGATGGAATGGAGTCCAGTGCCAGCTATGAGTGTGTCAAGCCAAACTAGACAATATGGTAAATGCCTGACTGGATTTAGAATAGCCATGGGTGGGTGGGGGATCAGTATCAAGACCACAGCATGCATGGAACTCACTTTTAATCCTCTACCCCTCAGTTCTCCTGAAGTCAACCCTGAAGGGAAGCTGTGATGGGAGGAATAGCAGCTTCCCTCTCTGGGCGAAACCAGCATCAGCTGATGAGAAGGGGCAATTATCTAAAATAATTAAATAATTATTTAATTCAGCTTCAATTTAATTTAATTTGAAACCAAACATCTAAAACACAGTCATGCATTTGATGCACTGGCTAGTTTGGACCTGAGCAGCAGCAGCTTCAGCTTTGAATGCACACATGCAGAGAGAAAGAAAGAGCCGAAAGCTTGATTCAGTTAGCATTCTGGTTTGCTGTGCTAAACCACTAACAGAAGAAGCTTTGGGATGCATCTGCAAAGAGTGTTTGAAAGGGCTCAGATTAATTTGGATGCTCTTCCAAACATGCAGTACAGTTGCACTGTAGCATACATAAGGCCTTGTTGCCCCCACCTGTTTTTGGACACCTTTTCCCTGACAGAAGTTCTGGACTTAATATAGCTGTATGATGCCAGTCAACAGTCCTATTCAGGTATTGGTTAACTGTATATGTGGATGGGCCACAGTGTTGGCTTACTAGGCCGTACTACCAATGTGTTTTTTCATCAAGTCTGAAATGTTTCAAGATGTATGGGAATGGTTCTGTGTTATCAGCTATGCCTGGCCTGAGCGAGCAGACATTCAAGGCCAGACAGGTTGTCATGGTAATGGGAGATAACAGCTGGGAAAGTTGTGACAGCATGCTGTTAGTTTTTTTCTTCTTCTGTGTGTGTCTTTGAAGCAAGCAGTTCTACCTAGTTCTATCTTGAAAGGGGGGTGAAACTCTACATGTATCTACTTGAAATGCCTTTGGCCATAATGTCTTAGTAAAGACTCTTAAAACTTTCTCAAGCCTCTGTGATGCTTCTTTACCATCTTACATCCAACGTAACGTGTTGTTTCACGCAAGAAATCGCCAAACATCAACAGGGTTATGGGCCCAGATCCACAGCGCGTTACACAGGAGTAAGTGGCTGGTCTGAACGGCAGACGGAAATCCAGAGGGCAGCTTGATTGATTGTGCCAGACAGAGGTGAGCAGAGATGGCTGCTGTAAACTTGTCTGGAGGCTTGCCGATGGAACGACTTAATGAAAAGAATTATGGCAGTTGGAAGCCAAGGATGCGTGCTTTCCTAATAAAAGAGGATTTATGGAAAGCTATTGAAGGTACACCCCCTGCACTCCTGACAGCGGCCTGGACACGGAATGATGAGAGGGCACAAGCTTTTATTACTCTGGCTCTATCAGACTCTCAACTGCTACACGTGAGAGATGTTACAAACGCCAAACAGATGTGGGACGTGTTGGAGGCCCTTCATGTGCAACAGACCGCGGGATCTAAGTTGTGTTTGGCATGGAAGCTGTACCAGATGCGCTTCACGGGTGAGTGTGAAATGAGTGAGCATCTCACGGAATTCAGACGCTTGTTTGCAGAGCTGACGGACCAAGGCGTTGAACACAGTGAACTTCAGAAGACCTATTTGATCCTGACTTCACTCGATGGGAGTTGGAATAACTTTGTTATGGGAATTGAAGCCATGCCCGATGGGGGGCTCAATGTTGCATTTATTGAGGAAAAGCTGAGCCAGGAATGGCAGCGGAGACAAGAGGAGAAGAAAAGTGCCGTGCCGAAGGAGGCAGTCGGAAGCAAGCAGTATTACAAGCAGGAGCAGCAGCGGCTAAAGGCTTGTTATGTTTGCGGGGCTCGTGGGCATCTCCAGAAAGACTGTGCAGTCAGGCGCAACTCCAGGGATGGAGGCTGGAAGCAAGGAAGTGTGAACTTTGTTTGTAAACAGAAGTCTCAAGATTTAGGACCTGTTGACTGGATTCTTGACAGCGGTGCGAGCCATATATTAATTACAGACAGGAGTTTGTTTTACACGTCTACAGATGAGCAGGACTTTGTTCAACTAGTGGATGGATCGCGGAAGAATGTGGAGGCTCGAGGTCTGGTGAGATTTGATAAGCTTGGAATACTGTCAGATTGTTTGTTTGTACCAGAACTGTCTCATAACATGTTGTCTGTGAGAAAACTGACCAGTTGTCAATTTTCAGTCTTGTTTGATAGAAACAAATGTTATGTAATGAGGGGTGATCAAGTGTGCATGCAGGGAAGCCTGAATGATTCCCAGTTTGTAATAAAAGGCAGTCAAGCAGGGTGTGCTGTGTTAAACGCTGAGGCACAGACACATCAAGGCTGCGTCCATGAATGGCATTAGAGGCTGGGGCATGCAAACTTTGACACAATAAAGAAAACCCCTATGCATAGTGAAAACATGCGTTTGAAAGATTGTGGACAGTTAATGGATTGTGATGCATGTCATAAAGCGAAAATGACAATTGCACCCATAAACCGGGAGGCTGAAAGGACCACATCAGCTCCCTACCAGCTAGTTCATGTTGATTTATCAGGGCCAATAAACACTTCACGAGGAGGTGCGAGGTTTTTTATGGTAGTGGTAGATGATTTTACGAGATACACTCATCTTTATTTGCTCAAGCGTAAAAGTGAAGCTGAGCAGAAGCTGAAACTGTTCATTAAGAGAATCGAAACTCAACATGGCACCACGGTGGGGGCTATACGCTCAGACCAGGGAGGGGAATTCACGAGCAAAGCATTGAGTGACTTCCTTGAGAGTAAGGGAATAAATAAGAGTTTCACAGCTCCGTTTAGCCCATTTTCCAACGGAACTGCTGAGAGAAAAAACAGGGTGCTTCAGGAAGCAATGAGAGCCATGTTAATGGATTCCAGTTTAGGGAATTCTTTCTGGGGAGAGGCAATTATGTATGCGAATTACATTCACAACAGGGTGTTACACAGTGCACTTGGAATGTCTCCTTATGAGAAACTCACTGGGAGAAAGCACTTCAGCTTCCAGAAAAATGCCAGGAGCAAAACCAACCTATATATATGGCATTTATTGATCTAACTAAGGCCTTTGATACTGTCAGTCAAACTGCTCTCTGGACCATCATTCTGAAAACTGGATGTCCTGATAAATTTGTGAATACTTTGCGACTCCTTCATGATAACATGACAGCGACAATTCTGGATAACAATGGCTTTCAGAGTGATACATTCAGAGTCCGATCAGTTGTAAAACAGGGATGCATAATTGCTCCGACCTTATTTGTTATTTTATTGCTATGATTCTGCACCTTATTGAGGGGAAACTTCCTACTGATGTGGAAATCATATATCGAACAGATGGAAAGCTTTTTAATCTCAGTAGGCTGAAAGCAAAAAGGAAGATAATTACAACCTCTGTCGTAGAACTTCAATATGCTGATGATAATGTAGTCTCCACACATTCAGAGAAAGATCTTCAAACTATTGTACATGTCTTTGCAGAAACATATGGAAAGCCTGGGCTCTCGCTTAATATAAAAAAACCCAAAGAGCTTCATCAGCAGGTGCTAACTAGTCTCTTTGTAGTATGATCAATCCAGCTTAATGGTGTGACGCTGGAGAATGTTGATCACTTTTCTTATCTTGGCAGCCATCTCTCTGTAAAAGCTGACACTGACGCTGAAATTCAATATCGTCTGAGCTCTGCAAGTGCTGCATTCTCCTGAACGAAGCGTTGAGTGTTCGAGGATC
This sequence comes from Rhineura floridana, assembly GCF_030035675.1. Lineage (NCBI taxonomy): Eukaryota > Metazoa > Chordata > Lepidosauria > Squamata > Rhineuridae > Rhineura > Rhineura floridana. Next base: position 172,228,921 of record NC_084482.1, on the reverse strand, counting down.
AGGATATTTGCAGGGAGACCAAAATGCTTATTTACAAAGCCATTGCACTACCAACCTTACTGTACACCTGTGAAACTTGGACCATTTATAAATGCCACCAATGCTGCCTCTGGAAAATTCTGCAAATTACTTGGGAAGACAGATGGACTAATGTTAGTGTTTTGGAAGAAGCAAAGACCAGCCATGTTGTTCGAATGCCTGATTACCATCTTCCAAATCAGCTACTTTACTCCCAACTTAAGGATTTGTTGTTGTTGTTATTATGTGCCTCCAAGTCGATTACGGCTTATGGCGACCCTATGAATCAGTGACCTGCAATAGTATCTGTCATGAACCACCCTGTTCAGGTCTTGTAAGTTCAGGTCTGTGGCTTCCTTTATGGAACCAATCCATCTCTTGTTTGGTCTTCTTCTTTTTCTACTCCCTTCTGTTTTTCCTAGCATTATTGTCTTTTCTAGTGAATCATGTATTCTCATGATGTGTCATTATGTGTATGATAACCTCAGTTTCATCATTTTAGCTTCTAGTGATAGTTCTGGTTTAATTTGTTCTAACATGCAATTATTTGTCTTTTTTTGCAGTCCATGCTATCCTCAAAGCTCTCTGCCAACACCACATTTCAAATGAGTTGATTTTTCTCTTATCTGCTTTTTCCACTGTCCAACTTTCCATACACAGAGATCGGGAATACCATGGTCTGAATGATCCTGAATTGGATGTTCAGTGATACATCTTTGCATTTGAGGACCTTTTCTACTTCTCTCATAGCTGCCCTCCCCAGTCCTAGCCTTCTTCTGATTTCTTGTCTGCTGTCTCCATTTTCTTTACTGACTGTGCCAAGGTATTGATAGTCCTTAACAAGTTCAATGTCCTTGTTGTCAACTTTAAAGGTACATAAATCTTCTGTTATCATTACTTTAGTCTTCTTGATGTTCAGCTATAGTCCTGCTTTTGTGCTTTCCTCTTTAATTTTCATCAGTGTTCTTTTCAAATCATCACTGGTTTCTGCTAGTAGAATGGTATCAGCTGCATATCTTAAATTATTGATATTCTCCCTCCAATTTTCACACCTCCTTCATCTTGGTCCAATCCCACTTTCCGTATGATATGTTCTGCATATAAATTAAACAAATAGGGTGATAAAATACATCCGTCTCACACCCTTTCTGACTGGGAACCAATCAATTTCTCCATATTCTGTCCTTACAGTAGCCCCTTGTCCATAGTATAGGTTGTGCATCAGGACAATATCTGCTGTGGCACACCCATTTCTTTTAAAGCATTCCATAGATTCATAGGGTCGCCATAAGCTGTAGTCGACTTGAAGGCACATAACAACAACAAAAATAGTTTTTCATGATCAACACAGTGAAAGGCTTTGCTGTAATCTATAAAGCACAGGGTGATTTCCTTCTGAAATTCCTTGGTCTGTTCCATTATCCAACGTATGTTTGTGAGATGATCTCTGGTGCCTTTTCCGTTTCTAAATTCAGCTTGGACATCTGGCATTTCTTGCTCCATATATGGAAAGAGCCGTTGTTGTAGAATCTTGAGCATTACTTTATTTGCATGGTATATTAAGGCAATACTTCGATAATTACCGCATTCCCTGGGATCCCCTTTCTTCGGAATTGGGATATATATTGAACACTTTCAGTCTGTGGGTCATTATTTAGTTTTCCATATTTCTTAACAATGTTTTGTCAAAATTTGGACAAATTGAGTTTCAGTAGCTTGAAGCAACTCTATTGATATGTCATTTATCCCTGGTGATTTGTTTCTTCCAAGTATTTTAAGAGCAGCTTTCACCTCGCATTCTAAAATTTCTGGTTCTTCATCATATGGTTCCTCCATGAATGAATCTGTCATCCTGGCATCTCTTTTATAGAGTTCTTCAGTATATTGCTTCCATCTTCCTTTTATTTCATCTCGGTCAGTCAGTGTGTTCCCCTGTAGATTATTCAACATCCCTACTCTTGGTTTAAATTTCCCTTTTGTTTCTCTAATCTTTTGGAATAGGGCTCTTGTTCTACCCTTTTTGTTGTCCTCTTCTATTTCTATACAATACCTATTGTAATAGTTCTCTTTGTCCCTACGTACTAGTCGCTGTACTGTTGCATTTAGGGTTCTGATCATGTTTCTATCTCCTTTTGCTTTCCTTCTCTCTTTAACCATTTGAAGAGTTTCTTCAGTCATCCATTGAGGTCTTTCCTTTGAACTAGAGATATTGTCTTTTTCCCTTCTTCCCCGATAATGTCTCTGACTTCACTCCACAGTTCTTCTGGTTCTCTGTCAACTAAGTTTAAAGCCTCAAACCTGTTCCTTATTTTATCTTTATATCCTTCTGAGATGTTATTTAAATTGTATTTTGGCATTATGATTGCTTTGTTAGTCTTCTTTAGCTTTACTCTGATTTTCGATACGACCAGTTCATGATCTGTACCGCAGTCTGCTCCTGGTCTTGTTTTCGCAGAAAGTATGGAACTTCTCCATCTTCTGCTACCAATTATATAGTCAATTTGATTCCTATATTGACCATTTGGTGATGTCCACATGTACAGTCATCTTTTTGGTTGCTCAAAAATTGTGTTCACAACAAAGAAATTATTGGCTTCACAGAATTCAATGTCTTTCTCCTGCTTCATTTCTGTCCCCTTAACTTAAGGATGGACAATGGAATATTGGTGGACAGCAAAAGAGGCTTAAATATGTTCTTAAAGATAATCTAAAAAAATGTAACATGAGCATAGAGAACTGGGAAGTTTTGGCCCATGAGCATCCTAATTGGAGGTAGGCTATTTTCTAAGGTGCTATGGACTTTGAAGAAGCACAGGGCGAAAGGGAGAAATGAGCTAAGTGGTAGGCACATCAAGCAAATCCTCATCATGACTGTCTTCCATCTAGAAACCTATGTCCTCACTGTGAGAAGCTTTGTGGATCTAGGATTGGCCTCCACAGTCACTTCCGGACCCACCATTAAAGTCATTATCTTGGAAGACAATCTTACTTGGTCACGAGTGATCACCAATGAGGTAATTCTTCAGTGACGAGCTGAAACATTGGGACCCTTCAGACTGGTCTTTTATTGTGAGTGTATTCTACAACATATTATTGACACAATAATCGTGCTTTAGTTGATAGATTTATTCTGCTTTAGTTTGTTCTGTGATGCATCCCCAATGCTAGCACACTATTTTTATCTGGTGGGCTATAGCCTGACAAAAGAAGGACAGGAATAAACCAGAACATTTGTGGTATAAAAGGTTACAGCATTTCAACTGAAAGTTACAGGATATGCACTGACTGGAAATGAAGCAGTGTGAAAAATGAAGCAGTGTGATTTGCAGGTGCAAATAGTATTGAGAGTGGGATAACATGTGACTGCCCCAATAGCATCATGAGCACAAATCATAATGAATGTGCAATAAAAGGGACATCTGAAGGGGCCCCTAGTCACAGCAAAAGGAAGGTGGTAAAGTGCAACCAGAAATGAAGTGTCTCGTCTTGCTGATGAGTGACATGGGTAGAGTGGGTACAGCGCCTGGCAGTGCTTATTCAGCCAATGACAGGTTGACATTAAACAGTCTGTAAATCAAGAACATCTTTCTGATTTTTACAAATAACCTGTCTGGTGCCTGCGCTTTTGTGCATTCCCTTGGGTGACTGTTGGATGGCTTAGTAGCGGCTAATTATTAGCTGCTTTAACTACAGGAGAAGTTTGATCTCTGTAATTGTCTGATGGTATCAGGATGGTGTTCTGTGTCTCCTAGTAATTCTCCAGGGAAGTCTGTCTGGCAGCACAGCAAAAGGCACACTGAAGTTTACTAATCCAGAGCTCAGTTCCACAACGCACAGAAATACATGCTTACAATTTGTTGTTTAAATAGATGAACTATTTAATTTTGGCACTCCATTTAAGATGGTTAAAATAGTAATATGTACATTCTGAAAAAACCCTGAAGCTAAGGAATTAGCAGGGCCTTGTTAATACTAGCACTGCTATTTTAGAAATGGCTGGATAGCTGCTATGCAGATTTGTAAGTATATAAAGACAACCTTTGGTAAGCCTGCTGATATACTACTCTTGATGTGGTTCTTTTATGGCAAAATTTAGTACAAACCAGTGATCTAGAGCTTAATCAAGAATACAGTTTGTTGAAAATATTTCAATTTTAGCAGATTTATTTCTGTTGACTTGCAGTCTTGTGCTTGATTACATGGTTGCAAGCTCCTTTGAGATCACTGCATCTTAGCTGTATATGGGACTGGATTAACTTCAATAGAGTAAATATGGTGCCTCATCACATGTATTTATCATGCATCTATCTATCTGGACAGTAACCCAGACTGTAACCCCCTCCCAGTCTTTTTTCTGGTTTTTTCTTCCATTTATTTTATTTATTTATTTATTTTGTTCAATTTTTATACCGCCCAAAGCCCGAAGGCTCTCTGGGCGGTGCACAGCATAAAATTATTACAACTATAAAGTACAATAAAATCACAATAAAAACATCAAAACATACATTTCAAACATTCAACATCCTAAAACATTATTAGCTACAAGTGAAATAAGTTAAAATAAGTTCAAGTATTAAAAATATTAAGAATATTAAAATGCCTGGGAGAATAAAAAAGTTTTGACCTGGTGCCGGAAAGATAAAAGAGTGGGCGCCAGGCGCACCTCGTCAGGGACACAGTTCCATAATTCGGGGGCCACCACTGAAAAGGCCCTAGATCTCGTTGCAACCCTCCGAGCCTCTGTGGGTCGGAACTCGGAGGAGGGCCTTTGATGTTGAACGTAGTGAGCGGGTAGGTTCGTATCGGGAGAGGCGTTCCGCCAGGTACTGTGGTCCCGCACCGTGTAAGGCTTTATAAGTCAAAACCAGCACTTTGAATCTAGCCTGGAAACAAATAGGCAGCCAGTGCAAACGTGCCAGAACAGGTGTAATATGCGCGGACCGCCTGGTCTTCGTCAGCAGTCTGGCTGCAGCGTTTTGCACTAGCTGAAGTCTCTGGACCGTCCTCAAAGGCAGCCCCACGTAGAGCGCATTGCAGTAATCCAGTCTAGAGGTTACCAGAGCGTGCACAACTGAAGCGAGGTCGTTGCCGTCCAGATATGGGCATAGCTGGGCTACCAACCGAAGATGGTAGAACGCATTCCGTGCCACCGAGGCTACCTGAGCCTCAAGAGACAGGAACGGATCGAAAAGAACCCCCAAGCTACGGACCTGTTCCTTCAGGGGGAGTGTAACCCCATCCAGAACAGGCTGAACATCCATCATCTGGGCCGAGAAGGTACTTACCAACAGCGTCTCAGTCTTGTCAGGATTGAGCCTCAGTTTGTTAGCTCTCATCCAGTCCGTTATCGCGGCCAGGCAACGGTTCAGCACATCAACAGCCTCACCTGAAGAAGATGAAAAGGAGAAATAGAGTTGCGTGTCATCAGCGTACTGGTGACAACGCACTCCAAAACTCCTGATGACCGCGCCCAGCGGCTTCATATAGATGTTAAAAAGCATGGGGGACAAAACCGATCCCTGTGGGACTCCACAATGGAGAGTCCAGGGTATCGAGTAATGCTCCCCAAGGCCTACCTTCTGGAGACGACCCGCCAAGTAGGAGCGGAGCCACTGCCAAGCAGTACCTCCAACTCCCAACTCCGCGAGTCTTCCCAGAAGGATACCATGGTCGATGGTATCAAAAGCAGCTGAGAGATCAAGGAGAATCAACAGAGTTACACTCCCCCTGTCCCTCTCCCGACATAGGTCATCATACAGGGCGACCAAGGCTGTTTCGGTGCCGAAACCAGGCCTGAAACAGGATTGAAACGGATCAAGATAATCGGCTTCATCCAAGAGCACCTGGAGCTGGCTGGCAACCACCCGTTCCAAGACCTTGCCCAAAAATGGAACGTTTGCAACTGGTCTGTAGTTGTTCAAATCATCTGGGTCCAAGGAGGGTTTCTTCAGGAGTGGTCTCACTACCACCTCTTTTAAGCAGCTAGGGACCACTCCCTCTCTCAAGGAGGCATTTATAACCTCCCTGGCGCAGCCAGCTGTTCCATCCCTGGCAGCTTTCACAAGCCAAGAGGGGCAAGGATCTAGTGCAGAAGTGGTTGCACGCACTAGTCCAAGTACCTTGTCAACGTCCTCAAGCTGTACCAATAAATTCATCCAATAAATGAGGACAAGACTGTGCTCCGGATACCTCATTAGGTTCAACTGCCATAACATTGGAGTCTAAGTCCCGGCGGATGCATAAAATTTTCTCTTGGAAGTGCCCAGCGAACTCATTACAGCGGGTTACCGATGAATCTTTAATATACTGAGGGCTAGAATGTAGAAGCCCTCGGACAATTTTAAAGATTTAAATATGCTCTATGTGGGGTTGCCCTTGAGGTCGGTCCGGAAGCTGTAGCTGGTGCAAATGTGGTGGTTTGACTGCTTACTGGGCCAGGTTATTGCCAACATGTAACCCCGGTGCTGAAAGAATTGCACTGGCTGCCCCTTAGCTACTGTTGCACCCCGGGCGCAAGGGGAGTTAGATCAGAGAGAGAAGTCAGATGAGGGCGAGGTCCCCAGAGACATTGAAGGAAGGGGGAGCACTGCCAGCCCACAGACTTCTTCAGCCAGCTCTCCCATTGAGGCAAATTTCACTACACCTTTGAGCTCCCCGCCTGAGCCGTTGGCAAGTGACCCCTCGTGTGTGCCACCTCCACAGGAATCCCTGCCTGGCACTTCAAACGCTTCCCCACCAACCAGTTTCCAGCTCCCTGAAGCCGAGCCATTACCTAGTGAAGCCCCACTGTCGGATGGGCTGTCAGAGGCTTGCCCCCATCACCCTGTGTGAGATGGCACAAGAAAAGGAACTTTCAGAAGGTGGAACTTTGGAGGACCTGGTGTTTATGGGTGAAGACCTTTTTTACTTAAGCAGGTGCCCACCCAGACTCTTAGTGCTGAGTCAACTCTCCCCACATGCTGTAGAGATTGTTTGGGTAGCTTAGGTAGGGATCTGTTTTTTCCATGCACCCCATAACAATCAATTAATATAACATGACTACTGAGCATGCTCATACCTTATTGGGCTGTTTTGGAGTTCTGACTTAGGGATTTTTTCCCTATAGAATTTTTTTTTTAACTTCTGCAAACTGCGCCTGTTGATACCTCCCTCTTGTGCATGAGTGTTGTCATTTTGGCTAGATGAGGAACAACGCTCACTTCTGAACATTGTGAAATAGATGAAATGATCCTTGTAAATTTATTGATAAGAAATATGATGACTTATTTACAAGACAGTTTCACTTCCTGGTTGGCTTACACACCTAAGGTTCACCTACTGTGTTCTTTGCTAATTTGAACTGCTTTCCTATGCAATATTATCAATGACCAGCAGAGAGAGCACTTTGTTTGCAAATTGGCAGAAGGAGGATTTGCCATGCAAAGAATTGCAAGGGACACTGAGATAAAGAGCCATTTTCTGCTTCTGTATCCAAAACACAAGGAAGCGTATACAAGTATGTTAACAGATTATCTGGCATCATACATTGTATGCCTTTCCCACCCCATCCCCCCTGAACCTCCTCAAGCTATGTACAGATGACAGCTTTTGAGACAGCTGGAGGCAGTATCACACAGGTGTCATGCCCTATAGAACTCTTGTTCATTTTGTGTGTGTCTTGGCATGCTCCTTAGTCTTACTGGTTGTGCAGTCTTTTGAAGAGCTTAAAGCTATGCTTCAGAGATGCTGAAAACTGTCCCAGAGGCATGCAATAGAGCTTGCTGTATTGGTGCAACTGCTGTGGGTCCTCTATGCCTAGTGCACTTTTGGAACTGTTTTAAAACTTTTTTTAAAGTACACAACAATATGATATATATCTGTACGATTGATCACTGTTCCAGTTCAAAAGGGGGGGGATAGGCAAGGTTAATTCTCTCAGTAACACCCTGCCATTCTAGAACATGTTAATTTCCTTATTTCCTTTTTACCTGTCCCTTAGGAGCAAGGAAATTTACTACACCAGAGGCTGATTATAATGTGGTTTAGTAAAACTTGCTGCACGTTGACTTGAATGGGATGTGGGGAAGTAGCTTCAGTGAGGCATTAGGGAAATAGGTCAAACAATTTCCCCCTCCCCACCTTCTCTAGACAAGACTTCCCTCCTTCAATACATGCATATAATTTTCAGTGGCTGCATACACACCTTGTGTTTTCAATGTATGGTGTGTATACAGCCAATGTGTTGTATTCAGGCACAGTGAATTAACAGTGTACTGTACCTTTAAGCCTAGCCCAGATTCCTGTATCTCCCCCCTTTCCTCTGTTCCCTTAGAATGTTTTCTTTATTAATAACATTTATATCCTGCCTTTCCTAAAAAGATCCAGGCAGCTAAGGAAAAAGGAAAAATACCAGAGAATTTGAGGGGAAACCCTGTGGCAAGCCTGTGTTTATGGCCTTGACAGGAAGCTGCATTATAAGCCAAATCTGTTCTATTGTTGTTGATATTAATTTAATTTGTTTGTTGCTTCCTATCAGAGAAAGTCTCAAAGCAACTTACAATATGCTAACACAGTTCACTACAAATACATAATTTTAAGAAAAAATTAATGTTAAAGTCTGCTGGAGATTGCAGGCTTGGGAGCTTGCTGATTCAGTCAAAATCAAAAAGAGATAAGGAGCCCCACACACAGAGACAAAATGGAAAGAAATATCCTCTGCTGCATCCTCTACATCTGTCTTCTCATCTGATAAGAATTTCCAGTGGAGAAAAGAGGCAAAAAGGAAAAGGTATGGGAGTAAACCAAAACACGCCCAGCTATGCCGCCATCTTAACTCTGACTCAGAAGCAGTTCATTTTCAGTGCTGGCACCGTCTATTAAATGTTTCTCTTTAAACAAATGCACCACCACTTGGCGGAAAAACTGGCAGTGGCAACATGCTGAAATGAATCAACAACACACTAAAAGAATTCATCCACAACAATCAGTTTAGAAATAAAACTTCTTTCTTCACTTGATGCCAGAATGAACACCAAGGTATAACCAAAATGGCCACAAAAATCACAAGGTTATCACTATCCATATGCCTGGGATAATAAAAATGTTAACACAGTGCTAAGTTGATACCAGGCAATTGTATATGTGGAACTGGAATCCCTTAGTTAAGATTCAAGAGACACTTAGTTCACTTCCACACCATACATTTAAAGCACATGGCTTCCCACAAAGAATCCTGGGAGCTGTAGTTTCCCCCCTCACTGAGCTACAATTCCCTTAACAAACTACAGCTCCTAGGATTTTTTGTGGGAAACTATGTGCTTTAAATGTATGGTGTGGATATGATCTGAAATGACTCTTGGTGGATTAGAACTAGCACCACAATTGCGCTAGAGGTGGAATGGCTCCTGTTGGTCCACCGTAAGGACTAGTCTGTCCACAGCCTGAATTTCCTTGTGTAGCTTAGACATCTCTCACTTTTTGGGAAATACTTGCCTCACTTGTCATGCCAATGAAGTATCTTTGGAAAGGAACAGAAGTGTGTAAAAACCCTCTGAATAATGTACAAAGAGTATTCAGTCACCAACTCTGGCTATGCAGAGCAGCTAATGAGATAAACCTTAAGGGCCCTTCTCTTGCACTTTGGAGAATTTTTAGCATAAACACAACCAATATGCATACATTAGCTTCTTTGAATAATTAATAGGCAGAGTGTAACTATATGAGTAAGGTAAGATCCTTAATTGTTCGATGTCGAGATGCATACTTATCGCTTAATGAATAAATAAACTCTCTTGCTTCACAGGTCTAGCTGTTGTTAGTGTGCTGCAAAAAGTATTGTAAACAAATCTCAATAACAGATTAACATGCGGTATCTCAATCTGTTCATTACTCTCATGCCTTTATAATGGCCATTCAGGGACTGGTTCAGGGATAGCTCTTGACTGATAATGGAGTGTATCTGTTAAGTGTGCAGGTTAAGAACCAGTGTCAAACAATAATATCCAGCAGGAATGAGGACTAGAGCAGGTGTGGGGAACTGTTGGTCCTCCAGATGTTGCTGAACTACAGCTCCCATCATTCCTAGCAATGGGCCATGCTGGCTGGGGCTGATGGGAGTTGTAGTTCAGCAACATCTAGAGGACCAGAGGAATTCCCCACACCTGGACTAGAACAAGGATGGGGAACGAGTGGCCTTCCAGATGTTGCTGAACTACAACTCCTATCATCTCTGAACATGCTGCCTAAGGCTGATGGGAAGGACCACATGTTTCTCATCCCCGGACTAAAGCAATGGAAAAAAATATGCGGATATGGTTTTGTGTATTGTATTTTCAGTGTATGATAGAGATTATGGGCCAGTGGCTGGTGAAAGGAGTGTAAATGTGACTGGATCACGTCGGTCATATGTGACAGCACTATACAGCCACAGGAGTGTCTACCTAGTTAAGGCAGTTAGCTTAGGCTGCATATGTATGTACCTGTTAGTAGTGCAAAAATGAATATGGATTCATTCATGTTCACCCTGAACATGCTGCTTTCAATCTAGAATGATTGTAGATCTTCCTGTCTGGAGGGGTGGGTGTGGTTACTTAATATGTGTTTGAAAACCCTCCTCTTGATTGGATTACACATTTGAAAACCCTCCTCATGTAATCATGGTATATGAATGGTATATACAATGGCTTTCAGGAGGTGTGGATACAACCACCAGTCCTGGGACTGCCTACAGCTGTTTTCAAATGGACCCACTGCAGAATATGCAGAATAAATCTGCAATGAGCTTTTCAGAAAGAAACCAAGAAGTGCTTTTCAGGAGCAAAAAATACCAAAAAGGTCTAGATTGTGTGCGGCCTAGATAGAAAACACAAGAATTCAGTCTCCTTTGATTTTAGAATAAAACATGGCGTGTACACAGCCTTATTCAGCTCTCTTTTCATTATAAAGCTTTGAAATTCTAACCCTCATAAAATCAAACTGATTTGTCCTTTCAGTATGATATTTGGCATGAAAGCTCTATATCAGAAGAGGACATGATGATGAGGCTTTGATGAAGCCTTGGCATGAAGACAGGCAGAACCCTCTTCAGGCATTCAGGTGAAGATTTAAGGATTCAAACTGCATAGTGGGGTAGGCTCTGTGTACATCAACCCTGACTTCAATGTCCCCGTGTACAGCAGCTACTCCGCCTCCTCTCCTGATCTTTGCACATTCAATATGAAGGTCTAAAGGGGATTCTAACTGCATTTGCTTGAACATACTGTAGTTCCCTCCAATTGGAACCCTGCACAATCAAGGATTCTGTGTTCATCTGAACATGGTTAGATTCCCCCTTCAGACTTTGTGGAGAGGTAGGGCAGTAAAAACAAAGACCTTAGGGGTGGAGCTGGTGCGCATGTTCTCTGAGCCCCCTACACAGTTGGAGCCCTCATACATTCTCCTGAATGCCTGAAAACGCCTAAAGTGATCCTAAATGTGTTTTAGAAAATCACAGATGGTGCAAAAAAAAAAATAGAAATTGTAAGTTAGGTTTCACACTTGATTTTAAAAGCAATAAAGCTACCAAAAAAAATCCATTGCACAGTCTCAAATTTGGTGTGCCAGTCTCTGAACATAAAATAGGTTATATTTGCCCATGTGAAGATAAAAATGCTAGAACTCTGGGTGAATGCAGCCTTGGATGTTTTCGTGTTTGTGTGTACTGCTCACAGCTACACTGCACCTCAGGTTCTGTAGTTATAAGGCTTGCTTGCATAGGCAGTTGCATATTTCATGCATGAGCAAGAATGCCTAAAATGACAAGTGTCATTTTAGTGTCATCCATGTGCCCGTGGATATGGAGAATGGCAGATTTCTGTGAAACTGCTGATTTGTAATAAAACTTTTCATTTGAATTATATAAAAAGCAGACCCCAGTGGCAACCAAAATAATTGGTTTACATCAGGGGTTCCCAAATTGTGGACCACCACCAGTCCATGAACTTCATTCAGGTGCTATTTGCATGGATTTGTGGTTGAAGATAGGAGAAGGCATCACATTAAATAGTCATTGTTGTTGCGTGCCACCCCAATCTCTGAGCAGTGCAAGATTCCAGGGATTCCTGTGCTTACCTAGGGTTTGGTTTCCTTGGAAAGAAGGTCAGCGGAGGCTATGGTGTCTTATATGATATATGGATTTTAATTACACATATTCACAACCTGAGATTAAGATGGAGGGGTTCACAGCATTAACAATCCAATAGATCTTGCTTTTCCATCAGACTTGTAGAAAGCACCCCAGAGCCATGGTGCAGAGAGCAGGCCTCTCTGTGTGGCTAGTTCTCAGCTTCTCCAGACTAACCCTCACACAAACCACACCTGAAAGAGTTATTATGGTCCACATTGTTCTCTTGGTCAATCCCTTACACATGTTAATGAAGGCACTTGATGGACTTGGTTGAACCCATTAACTTATGGATGGAACTAACCAGTACAGCAAGTTTCTTCCTTTGCAGATCCCAAATCAGAGGCTGGCAAAGGAATTCACATAAATCATCCATCTCACCCCCAGATCCCATCTTCATCATCATTATTGCGCACCCTTCACCATTAAGTCCCAAGGCAGGTTACAGAAATTTAAAATACAATATTAAAAACAATTAAAACACATGACATTCACAGGGATAGGGTGGGTCCTGAAAACATACATCTTAGGAGCCAAAGGTCTGGGTAAAGAGGTGTGTATGTAGCATTTGCAGAAAAGGGTATAGCAAAAATGCAAGACGCACCTCTGTAGGAAAGGAATTCCAAAACTTAGGGACTGCGGCAAAGAAAGCTTTCTCCCGGGTCACCATCCCCCAAACTTCTGAGGGTGGCAGAACTACCAAGAAGACCCTCTCTGCTGATCTTAATATCCAAGAGGGTCTGTAGGAAACAGTCTGTGAAATATTTGGGGCCCAAGTCATTTAGGGCTTTAAAGCACCTTGAATCAGGCCTGGAAACAAACTGGCAACCCATGCAACTGTTTTAGAGCAGGAGTTTTATGAGTTCTAAAAGGAACTCCAGCCAGTAATCTGGGCGCTACATTTTGGACCAGTTGAAGTTTCCAAGTCATCTTCAAGGCCGGCCCCACACAGAGTGCATTAATCCAATCTGGAAATTATTTATTTATTAAATTTATATCCCACCCTTCCTCCCAGAAGGAGCCCGGGGCATCAAAAACACTAAAAGCACTTTAAAACATCTTAACAAAAGACTTTAAAACATATTAAATAAAACATATTTAAAAACACATTAAAACAAATCTTAAAATTTTAAAAAACCTTTAAAAACATCTTAAAAAGCAGGTGAGGAGGCATCCAGGGCTTAAAAGTGGGTTACAACAACCCTGCAGCATAGTCTAGTGTTAACTCCATATTGTAGATGGAGGTGGGTGTTGCAACAACCCTGTACCACAATATGTATATTGTAGGTGGGATCTGAGATGGTTTGCAAGAACATTCTAACAAAGACTTTAAGAACGGCCATCTAGTCTATCTTTTTTGGTGAAGCATAACCAGATTCAGGTCTCCACTGAAGTACTACTATAAGTTCACCCATGTTGTCAAGGGAAAGCAGTTATGTTGCATGGACATAGACAATTACTATAATTACCAGAGGTTGGGGTACAGGAGCATGGAGTATTGCATTTTTATTGCTTATTTATATATATTGCATTTTATTCTATAGAATTCATAAGAACACAAGAAAAGCCTGCTGCATCAGGCCAATGGCCCATCTAGTCCAGCATCGTGTTCTCACAATAGTCAACCAGATGCCCATGAGAAGCCTGCAAGCAGGACATGAATGCAACAGCCGTCTCCCCATTTGCAATTCCCAGCAACTGGTATTCAGAAGCATACTTATTTATTTATTTATTTAATCTGTATCCCACCCTTCCTCCCAGCAGGAGCCCAGGGCAGCAAACAAAGCACTAAAACACTTTAAAACATCATAAAAGCAATCTTAAAATACATTAAAACAAAACAGCATTAAAAACTTTTTTTAAAAAAGCAACTTTTAAAAAGGTTAAAAACATTATTAAAAACATATTAAACAATTCTGACACAGATGCAGACTGGGATAGGTCTCAACTTAAAAGGCTTGTTGAAAGAGGAAGGTCTTCAAAAGGCACCGAAAATATAGCAAAGCCTGCCTAATATTCAAAGGGAAGGAATTCCACAGGGTAGGTGCTGCCACACTAAAGGTCCGTTTCCTATATTGTGCAGAATGAACCCCCTGATAAGATGGTATCTGCAGGAGGCCCTCACCTGCAGAGCACAGTGACTGACTGGGCATATAAGGGGTAAGACGGTCTTTCAGGTATCCTGGTCCCGAGCTGTATAGGCTTTGACACTTGGCTTTGTCACATATCCATCATGTCTGGTAGGCACTGATAGCCTTATTCTCCTTGAGTTTGTCTCATCCCCTTTGAAAACCAACTAAACTGATTTATTTATTTATTTTATTTATTAGATGGCCATCACTACAACTTGTGGGAAGGAATTCCATAGTTTAACTATGTACTGTGTGAAGAATTTTCTTTTGTCTATCCTGCAATGCAAACACCATCAATTATTTGTTATCAAATAAAATGTTGTCTCTAACTGTTCCGAAACTACTTAGGAACACTGGGAAAATACTTTTAAAAGCTAGGAAATGTAAGGAGGAGATGAATAGGAAGGAAGGGACTTTGATGGGATGGGTTGGAAAAATGGGGCAGCTTCAGGAGAAATCCATTTGGCCAAATGTTGCCCCTCCTGGCATATGTCATTAGTAGGACCTGAACCTTTCCCAACAGAAGTCTTATCCACATATTGCCTAAAGCTCATATCAATGCAAGGTAAGAGTACAGTCCAAACACCATTTTGCAAACCCATCCTTTCCTTTCACTTCCGCATGTTTGTTACGCAAATAGCATGCCTACCCACAGCAGCCAGTCTACAGTCTCTGTGTTTGCATTGCAGGACATTAGCTTTTCACCTGCCCTTGCTTCATTGCCACAGTGGCCTCCGTTTATCATTATTTAAAGGTCTGAAAGCTTCATATTGTAAACGGCAAAGGATCATTTTTATATTTACATTTTTTACATGTTTATATTTTTGGAGCTATAAAAACTGGGGCAAGAGAAAGACAAATAAGAAGAACAGAGTACCCTGTTGGCCTTTATAGAAAGCTTATTTATCTGTTCCCTCTCAAAAGGCTTAGGCTGGAGAAGTGAATATAGGGCAAGCTATAAAGTCGGGATAAGAAGTGCCCATGTGGTGAGCTGAGGACTCCCAAACCATTGTCACCTGTGACCTTAACAGGGCTTAAGGATAGGCCTTGTGAGGTGAAAGGTTAGTTGCCTTCACTCAGCGCTTCACAAAAGCCAGCCCTCTGCCATTTCATTTTCTGTCATGACATTACACCAAGGGTTTTGCTGAGTGTTTTCCTGAAAGTCACACTCTAGTGTGAAAGGTTATTGTGGAGCTGAAATTATTTTCAGAGGCTCAGCTGGGCTGTGTCAATAAGACACACCAGAGCAGGGGAAAGTGGTGGCAGTAAAGCATCCTTTTAAAAGCATGCAAATTGGGATCATGTTTATGACATGAAAGAGATGGTCTCGGATGGTGTGAACTGATCTAACAATTTATCCTGTTTTCAGAAATGACGTATATCTTTAACAACCATGAAGTAGTTTGATGTGTCACAATTTTTAGACAGTACTAAAACCTATGGATGCTAACAATGTTAGTGAAAGTTAAACAGTTCCCATAGAATTCTAACTGGTAGGGCCAGCATCAGCACCTGTACCCTTGGGCACCTGCCAGGACCCCAATGCCATGGCAATTTGGCCCACAGCTGACACCTGACCTCTCATATTCAAGGGCATTTTTGGAAATTTTAATGGTAGCCCACAGCTTCTACTGCCTGGTAAGCAGCTCACACTCAGGGCTCATCCAGACGACTGTAAAATGTGTGACATGATTGCTTTGTGTTTTCATTATTTTTCAGTCATCCATATGATGCCGCACGCTTTTGTGCATTTTCACATGGTTAAATCCGCTCCTGCAATACCGCAAATAATGCAATTTGCTTTTTTAAACCGGGAATCATCCGCTGTACCTTCAGGCGCTCGGATGCAATACCGCGGACTTTACAACTGTGGGCGTTTGATGGGCAGTTCTTCATATCCCTTCCCTCATTCTCAGCCAATCACGTATTTCCACTGTTGCGCATGTGCACGAATGTCCAGGGAAAGCCCGGGAAAAAGGAACCTATCAGAGCAATGGTGTGATGTTGGGGGGGGTGTCCTGCAACTTCTACTGCGCAGATGCAAAAAAGCGCATTTGCGCAGAAGCAGCAACAACGGTTAATTTTTAGCCAGCCTGCAAACTGAGCAGCCGCTCAGGGTGAGATCTGCAATTGTGGTTTTTTGTAAACTTTTTCAAGGGAGAAAATATTTATGTTTGCCTAACCTCCACCTCCCACCCCTCACCCCCTGCATCAAATGCCCTTCTTGAACATATTGCTCTTTGCTTCCAGGCATCCAGAGTCGAGGGAGAGGGGGGGAGAAGAGAAATAGAGGCTTTCCTCTTGGATTACAGACACTCACACACTCTTAGTCAATTTCGCTTTCCTACCTGCAAGGCTACTCTCTTTGAGTCTTGTCAATTTCAACCACAGCCTGCAGGTTCTCTGCAGCTCAGCTGAGCTGAAAAGCATATAGTCGCTTTTGCAAAATATCGTAAATACAAGCAAAAAACCCACAGGAATTATTGGCATATAAGTGGTTTGCTAGAGAGTCTCAGCCACCCGCAACCATAGAGACTGGTGGTCTACCTTCCTAGACATGACATATCATTACTTGCTGTTCTGGAGAAATAAGTGGAATTGCAATCATGTATCTCCAGAAATGTTACAGGTAGAAAAGCATACAGTCGGTTTTGCGAAATATCGTAAATACAAACAAACAAAAATACAGGAATTGTAGGCATATAAGTGGTTTGCATGTTTCTTTTATCAGATGGAACACCACAAAGCCTGTGCTGGTTGCTTCAGCACAGACTGACGCAGCAGCACGTGGATCTGTTTGCCCTCATTCCCTGCCCAAGCCAAGAGCGGCCACCCATGGGGGGGCTGTTTGCTTCCCTCAGGGGCAGCATTCCTGCCGCCGAGTCGCATAACGGTCCGGGGCTGAACCCTGCAGTGAATGAGCCCAAGGGTTATGGGGGATTCACCCGGCGATTACAAGTGCTGATCCCTTGCACTGCCCACAATCCCCCTGGATGGTCAGGGGCACCTGGAGACACACACCCCCAGCCGGCGCTGCTCCAGAGTGGTGAGTGACAAGGAACTCCATCACAGCCACTACTACCAAACCATCAGGAAATTCAA
This sequence comes from Rhineura floridana, assembly GCF_030035675.1. NCBI lineage: Eukaryota > Metazoa > Chordata > Lepidosauria > Squamata > Rhineuridae > Rhineura > Rhineura floridana. The sequence continues at coordinate 172,211,530 of NC_084482.1, read as the reverse complement.
ACTTTCGTGCTCGTGCGTTCAAGCTCATGCGCCTTGTTGTCCTTTGTTGCAAAGGGGGAGAGGAGCATACGTCATATTTTTGCGGACCAATTGGCTGATAGGGGGGAGCGTTATGGGCGGAGCTGGGAAAAAACTAGAAGAAGCATGGGTCCTCTCGCTGTGTGTGTGGGCGCAAAAATAGCGGGGTTTTTTATTGGGAAAGAGTGAACAAACAGGCAAAGTGAGGACTGTCAGATGACGAACCGGATATGGAAAATGTGGATTATCCCGCTCCGTTTGGATGAGCCAAAAGAGAAGCCCTGCTATTGAGAAACTAAAGTCATTTTCCCATTTCCCAGGATCGTTGCTGCCTCCTGTTTAAAAGAAAAAGATGTTAAGGCATTGTAGTCAAATACTGCTCACCTAAACTGATTTATCTTCACATTGTAGGATGCCATACAATGAGAACTTTGGGGCCAAGGTCACCAACTTTGTGTGTGCATTTCTTACAGCTACATGATAAGCAGAAATTCAGCAGAGTAAGCTTTCCCAACCATGATCACTTCATGCGGAGGAAAGTTTTGCCTGTTGCAATAACAACAACCAGTCAAAATTCAGGGAACTATTTATATGTCACAATTTTAGCATGGACGATTCCTGAACTTTCCCCTTTTATTAACAGGTTTTTTAAGCCTAGAAAAATACTAAAGTGTTCTTGTTTCGCATTTATAGAAAAAAAAACTACACCTGGATTGTATTTAAAGTGCTGCTGATGAGATTCTGCCTCTGGTTTAACCTACAGAGGGGAAGGGAGGGCCCTGGGTTTAATCAGAGTGTGAAGATGTAGGTATTATCATTTGATTGGCTTTTCCTGGATTTAGCAGTTATTGAGGGATCTTGACCACAGATCTAGTCAGGGGAGATGCTATCCAAGGCAGGCTTCTACTACCCACTTGACAAGAGAGCACAACCTGTGGACAGTTTTATGCTAAAAGGGCATGAGTTTAGGCTTTTTGGGTTTTTTTTTTTTTGCTTTTGAACAGCTGTGTTCATTCATGCACTGAAAAGGGTGGAATTTATTTCAGAAGTGAATACTCATTTAATCAAGAGTAATTCCTATCATTAAGTAGTAGGAAGGTTTGTTTACTTTCAGTAGCAGCTTTTGCCAGAGTTTAAAAAGAGAGAGAAAAGAACAACACCACAACACCTGTGCATTTTGTAGATATTTCAAGGAGGGAGGTTACATTTTCAGTAGGGTTACACAGTTCCAGCCCAGAGAGCTGCACTGTACCAATGCACTCAATGCAGATGTCAGCGATGGCTTCTCCTGCTCATTTGTTCATAGTCTTTTCTTCTTCCTTCCTGCCAGTGGTAACTGGTTCCCAGTGGGACTGGTGGGGCAGCAGGAAGGAAGCCCAACAGTAGACCAACAATGTAGTGGCAAATTCAGAAGTTCAGGGTCCCTTCATAATAGTCACAGCCACACTCCCTTCTAAGACTAATAAAGGGTTGCTTCCAAATGACATTCATTGGGGCCTACATAACTGACTCAGAAAGCTCTACAGCAATAAAGACTTCACACACACCCCTCTCTTTCTCTGGGAGCTTTTTTGCTGCTGGGTTAAGATAAAGCCTAATTTTCCTAAATGAAATAATTCATACTCTCTAAGCAGGCCACTCATTTTGCATAGGAATTTGTAACCTTTTCAACTTTGCCACCTTCTAGAAGGTAGGAAGGGATTTTTTCACCCCATCTCCGATCTCCCTATGTCACCACATACCTAGAGTGTTAGAAAAAGAGAGATGTTTTAGTCCAGCATTACCCAGCCTTTCTCGACCCAACTCCCCTTTGCAAAATCTTTTTGTGCCCAACGCCCCCCTCAGATTAAGTATATGCCAATGCTTCCTATTCTTTCCTTAAAATATGAATAATGCATAAAAGGTATTTTCAATTATTATTACTGATCGTTTTTATCATGCCTTTTTATTGCACTTAGATTACACATTGAATTCTTAGTATGATTTATTAATATACATACATAGTTACAGGCAAGAAACAAATTGCAGATATAGTTGTTTCTTATTTCACAAATCCTAAAAACATAAGCAAAAACTAACTCCACACAGTATGAACCAATATAATACACTGTGTTACTTAACAACAAACTCATTTAGTTTACTGGCATTGTTTCATTAAACAAGTTCATTTAAACATCACAGAAACGAGTAGTGAGTGTGTCCCATTCCTGAACAAAACCAGTGAATAACTGTCTGCGTCACCCATTTGCACACAGCAGTCATCCGTTGGAAGAATACGCCCTCCACCAATACACCCAGCTTATCAAACACTCTCTCGTGATTGGTTCCAACATCCCTCAAGACAGCATTGGAACATTACCTAGTGCCGGGTCGTGGCTAATATTCTCATTCCTTGATATGACACTGGCCGCTATTCAGAATTTCTTTACTAAAGAGCACACACTATTTATAGTGTTATTTCCATGAATTGAGACTATTAAATACATTCTAACTGGGGACAAAACAGTTTAAAAATTAATGATTTGTGTATTAAATAAAATTAAACTTAAATGCTTCAACTGTCGCATCAGACCGCCAAATGTCAACGCCCCCCTAATGAACCCAAACACCCCCTAAAGTTTGTAGTCATGCCAACACCCCCTTGAAAGGCTGTAACGCCCCCCCAGGAGGGCGCTACTGCCCACGTTGGGAATCGCTGCTTTAGTCCATTCAGTTTTCTATCATCATCATCTTACAGCAAGGTAATGGATTTCCTTTGCTGAGTTTTCCTTCTTGGCTGTGAAACTAAGACTCAGAGTAACTGCATTTGGGCAGAGCTTATGAGTTTAAGAGAAAACTTAAGTATGGAAATTCCTAATCTCTGATGTTGGCCATATTCATTTGCATTTCACCTTACCATGCACACCATCATTAAAAGCTGAAACACCATCACACACACACTTTCTCCTCCTCCCCCCCCCAAACTGATTTTTTTCTTACCTTCTGCCTCCTGGCTTTGGGCTGATACAAACCCACACATCTTCCCCTCTCCTTTTTTTCCTGTTTTTGCTACTGGGTTAAAAATGAGATCCTTGTTCACAAACAAACTGGAGGACATGTTGCAGAGCGAGAGGGAAGGACCCCTCTTCTGCCCAAATTCTCTCCCTACTTCCTTTTCCACTTTCCCTTACCTCTCATCATCCTGGTTGTGTCCACCCTTCTCCTCTGCAAACTCTTGTTACTCACTTGTTTGGTCTCCATTGTTCTCTTCATACTCTTCATTCCGATTCCAGTGCATTTCTACCTCTCTTTTCTCAAAATGGAGGCACACAACACTAATCAAACTCTATCCCTTTTTACTCTTAAAACTTCATCAGATCAGCGCCAGTGCATTTTTTAAAAAAAATCAGCTTCAGGGAGGTTTCTCAGCTGATTGGTAGACTGACCCCCTTGTCTTCCAGGTGTGGTCAATGGAAACGCTTTGCTGCAGGCTCAGGTGAGCCCAATACTTTATTGTGGGTGGTCTTGAAAGGTCTGAAGGCAGCAGTGGAGAAGTGAGGTGTGGCTGGCAGAGGACAGTGTCGCTTCAAAAGGCAGTCAGAAAAACCATTCTGGCTGCTTTTGAAGTGACTAGTGTGCCCACAGCCATAGAAGAAAGGAGGGAAGTGGGAGCACTTGAGAAGCATATGTCATCATGCAGGTGATGAACAGCATAAGCCATACATTCTGGCTTAGTTTTAAGTGCAAATGTAGCCATTGTGAGGCTTGTCATCCATCTCCTTTCCAACAGGATGCTGCGGAAGTTGTTTGTAAGTAAATTCCCATTAGTAACCTATTGTGTCTCATGAAATTTTACACATGAATACTTGCTACGTCTGCTCATCAGTGAACTTGTCCAAGAGTGGCATGGTAGCTTGCTGTTATGTCCTGCTTGCAGCAGCAAGTTGCAGCAGCTACTTCTAGATAAATTAAGAGTAAGCACAGCAGCAAGCTGTACAAAAACTATTATTTAGTCTGACACCTTTTAACTATTTTTAAGCTTCAGTGCATACCAGCTTGCATGTGCAAAGGCCCGGTTTAATAAGACCCCCATCCCATCCCAGTCTTTGCATGTATACATTAGAAAGAAACAAAGACAACTTTCTAGAACACATCATTCTTGCTAGCAGGGCTTAAGTATGCCTCGCTAGTTGCAGCCTATAGGAATTGATTTACACTGGTTGCTTGAAGCCTAAAAGCTTTGTTTATTTAATGCACAGCATTTCTCCCACTAAATCTTTCCATGACATATGAGAGAAATGTGATTCCAAGAAAGCCTTGTCTAAAGAGACTTTAGAAACATTACTTTAAAACTTGGTTCTCTCATGGCCTACACAAAATTGCTTATTTCCAGAGTGGTTTAACAACCAGTCCCTCTTCCCTGAGAACTCACTCTGGGAGGGGAATACGGGTCTCCTAACAACTCTCTCTAGGGTTGCCAGGTCAGAAGTATCCCAAACCCTGAGATTTCAGGTGTGAGCTCTAGTAATGTCATCGGGACAGGCCCTAGCCTAATTGCTTCTGGCAAGAAGGGTTTAAAGTGTACTCAGTCCAGTCCAGTCACCAGAAGGGTGATAATAGGGCCTTATCTTGGCCTTGATTTTCCATTAAACACCAGCAGAAGAAGGAGAAGGAGGAGAAATCACCAGAAGGCCGCTGTAGGAAGTAAGGAGCCTAGTGTTATGGAGATGTTAGATGGAAGCATTCAGGAATAAAGATGGATGCCCCTGAAGGCTGCAATTCTAAACACACTTACTGAGGGACTAACCCCCATACTACTCAATAGGACTTATTTCTGAGTAGATAGGGTTTGGATTGTGCTGTTGGTAAAGATTGACTATGGATCGTCTGCAAAGATATCCAAGCAGGGTTGGTAACCCCTAACCTGGAATGCCCTACCCCTGCCTTTTAAATGGCTGCTCCAAACGTCTTTACAGACTTGACCACTTCAGAAAGAAATTTGAGAAAGGAGTAACAGTATGAAAATTCTCTACCCTTTCTGCTACCATGTGGGTTGCTATAAACTTGCTTTGACAGCCAACCCAATTCCATTGAGTAATAATTGACAGAGAGAAAACACACATGGTTTGGTCTACCTTCACAGGTAGCAGTTTGGGAACAGCAGCAATTGAAGCCACACTTCCCAGTATGTGAATTCTCTTTTACCACTATTGGGTAAGAAACAAACTGTCATGCAACCAACAAGGTGCATCATCAGTGGGTTTAAGGGGGTTCAGCTGAGTGCATGGAACCACTGTTGTTGCTTTTATGGATGTAAGGGAGTGAGGTTAAAGGTAAATGAAGTGCAAATAGAAAAAGAAAAACACAAGACAGTGATGATTTCCTAAATGCAATACTATTAACAACCACAAGATGCCTATGAGGAAGACCGAAAACTCAATATCCCACAACCAGTCAGGATTCCTAAATAAAAACCCAAACTAAAAAAAATCCTGGCAGCCAGTCAGTCAAGGTCAAAGAAATCCTCATGCAGCACAACCTGTCTTAGGGCCTGCAGTTAGTGTAGAATGCTGTGGCATGATTGCTTACATGAGTGAGACCCTATCAGCACCTAATACCTCTGCTCTTGCTGATTTGTTACCAGGCCAAGTTCAAGGTGTGCTTTCCGTGTTATGGATGCCACATACTACTTGTTCTGCTCTTGTAAGAAATCAATCATTTAGTGTGGCAGCACCTGTGCTTTGGAACTCCCTGCCTGTTGACATTAAGCATTTTATTTCTTGTTGTGAGCTGCCTTGGTTTCCAATCACCAACCCTACCTCACAGGGATGTTGGAAAGACTCCATACACACACACACTGGAGATGTAAAATACATATACCCCATATAATAGTTTATTGTCCAAATCAGTTAGTCATTGCATAACATTTTTAAAAAATAAAATAAAATCAGTATTAGTTTCCTACATAATACAAGCAGTGACACCTAAGTAAGCCCTGCTAACGGCTTTAAAAATAGGATTGGAGGGGGAGAAAAAGGTTTACAACACAAGCACAATCCTTTGCTATGTTCACTCAAACATCCTGTAATATTTGCAACCAAAAGTAGATAGTCCTTTCTTTCAAATTCAAACAAGTCCATTCCTAGCTTCTGCCAAGGTCTTCTTGGAATTTCATGAGGTAACATTGGTTCTTTTTGGTTTTTATTTCTGAAGGTGTGACATGTGGTACATGACAGTACCAGTTCTTCAATTTGGGCACACATATCTGGCCAATATACAGCTTCTCGTGCCCGCTTTTTACATAATTCAACACCCAGATGACTCTCATGTATAATATTCAATATCTCTTTCCTCAAATCTTGTGGTACTACAATTCTGTCACTTTTAAAAGTGAGTCCATCATGAACACTTAATTCCTCTCTGTAATTCCAATAAACACGTATACACTCTGGAACTTCTACTCTTCTATCTGGCCACCCCTGCAAAATGGCATTTTTCAGGATTTGCAAAATGCTATCATTTTCAGTGGCCACCTGAAATTCTTTCAGTTTTGATTCGGAGATTGGTAAATAAGATAACATGAGGTTAACAGCAACCCCAGCTTCTTCAGAACTTATTCCTTCACCTTGTTCAAGATATGACCTGGACAGGGTATCAGCAATGATTAATTCTTTGCCTGGTCTATAGTGCACTTGTAATTGATATTTCTGCAGTGTTAACTGCCATCTTTGGATTCTTGGAGGTGTATTATGCAAAGGTTTTCTGAAAATTGCCTCCAATGGTTTGTGGTCTGTTTCCACAGTCACTTTTTTGCCATAGAGAAATTGATGGACTCTTGTGTATCCAAACACTATTACCAACATTTCCTTTTCTATTTGAGTTCTGTTGGGCTGCAGTCATTGCTTTAGAAGCATATGCAACAGGTGCACATCTTTGCAACAGTACAGCACCTAAGCCTGTAGAACTAGCGTCCACTGACAGAGTTACAGGTTCTTTCACATTATAATATTTCAAAACAGGAGTTTTTGTTAACAGTTCTTTCAACTGTGTGAATGCTGTTTCATGAACTGACATCCAGCAAAATTCAACATCTTGGGCCAACAGCTGTCTTAAAGGGGTTGTTACTGTTGACAAATTTGGGATAAACTTTGCTAGGTAAGTCACCATTCCTAGAAATCTTTGAAGATCAGCTTTGTTACTTGGACTGGGGATATCAGTGATGGCCTCTATTTTAGATGAATCAGGTTTTAGTCCTTCTTTGGTTAAGATGTGTCCTAGATATTTTATTTCAGTCATGGCAAATTTGCATTTCACTCTGTTCAGTTTCAGATTCCTCTCTCGGCACCTGTCCAGAACTCTCTTCAGTCTCTCATCATGTTCCTGTTTGGTCTTCCCCCAAACCAGGATATCATCTATGTAGCATGTGACCCCATCAATACACTCAAATGTCTGTTGGATCAATACCCTCAAATGTCTGTTGTCGTTCAAAAAAGTAACTTTTCCAAGCTCTGTACCAGACACATGAAGTCTTTCTCCAGAGTAGGTTATTAATCTAGTATTTGAATGCTGAAGTGGTTCAGCTTGCAAGGCTTTGTTTGTTTTTAAAGACATTAAGAACATAAGAACATAAGAAGAGCCTGCTGGATCAGGCCAGTGGCCCATCTAGTCCAGCATCCTGTTCTCACAGTGGCCAACCAGGTGCCTGGGGGAAGCCCGCAAGCAGGACCCAAGTGCAAGAACACTCTCCCCTCCTGAGGCTTCCAGCAACTGGTTTTCAGAAGCATGCTGCCTCTGACTAGGGTGGCAGAGCACAGCCATCACAGCTAGTAGCCATTGATAGCCCTGTCCTCCATGAATTTGTCTCATCTTCTTTTAAAGCCATCCAAGCTGGTGGCCATTACTGCATCTTGTGGGAGCAAATTCCATAGTTTAAGTATGCGCTGAGTAAAGAAGTACTTCCTTTTGTCTGTCCTGAATCTTCCAACATTCAGCTTCTTTGAATGTCCATGAGTTCTAGTATTATGAGAGAGGGAGAAGAACCTTTCTCTATCCACTTTCTCAATGCCATGCATAATTTTATACACTTCTATCATGTCTCCTCTGACCCGCCTTTTCTCTAAACTAAAAAGCCCCAAATGCTGCAACCTTTCCTCGTAAGGGAGTCGCTCCATCCCCTTGATCATTCTGGTTGCCCTCTTCTGAACCTTTTCCAACTCTATAATATCCTTTTTGAGATGAGGCGACCAGAACTGTACACAGTATTCCAAATGCGGCCGCACCATAGATTTATACAACGGCATTATGATATCGGCTGTTTTATTTTCAATACCTTTCCTAATTATCCCTAGCATGGAATTTGCCTTTTTCACAGCTGCCGCACACTGGGTTGACATTTTCATCGTGCTGTCCACTACAACCCCGAGGTCTCCCTTCTGGTCGGTTGTGAGGCGTCCTTCCCTGGCTCTCCCTGTCAGGTTCCTACCTGCTCATGGTTACTGCCTGTCTCTAGGCACCACCAGGGACTCCACCAGTCCGGACCGCTCTCTCTTATGGTTTCTCTTCCCGCTCTAGCACAGATCTCAACAGATCCCCCTGCTAGGCAACCACCAGTAACGTCCCAATACTAGTATTCCCAGAGACTCTGAATACTGGTATTGTTATTCTCTTCACCGCTGCCACCATTTGTTACAGTTCCCCTTCAGCCTTGGTCATTACCTTACCCTCCCTTCTGGTCTGTGAAACCCCAGCCAAGGATCAGGCCTTTGGTAAACCAAATTAAGTATTTATTAAAGATAACAAAGCTAACAAGATTAGCAAGATTTCTTCTTAAGGCACATAAGCATATGGTTTTACTCAATACTAATCCGAACTCCACCTCCCTCCTGGCAAACAACTCTCTAAACCCCACCAAGCAATCCACTCTTTCTCTTCTTCCCCCCGATTCCACTCTCACTCCTCCTTTTATACATTCAGCCATTTTAAACACTCAGCCAATCATCTCGCATTCTACTGCCCATTCACTCCCCCTCCTCTTTCACTCCACTTACCATGTATCTTCTAAAACAACAACACTTACCATATATACATTAATATAGGAACATCACATTTCCCCCCCTTAAACAACAGCAGAGTATTATTCCTGTTCCAGGATTTATACGTCGCGTTAACAAATAAAAGTCTCTATGGGGAAAATGTCTTTCTTTGTTCCTCTGTCTGGTCACGTCACTGCAGTCCCAGTCACTTGCCTGGAAAGTCCATCGGCCAGTACATTGTCCTTGCCTTTGATGAACTGGAAGTCCACTTGATAGTCCTGTAGGGCCCAGGACCACCTCTGCAGCATAGTGTTATGGTTTTTCATAGTCTGCAACCATAACAAGGCCCGATGATCCATAGTCACTGTGAATCTTCGTCCCCACACGTATGGGTGCAACTTGTTCAGTCCCCACACGACCGCTAGGCACTCCTTCTGGACTGACGAATAGTTTTTCTCCCTCGGCGTCAGCTTGCGACTCAGGTACGCCACTGGATGTCTGGTGCCTTCTCTCTCCTGCAGCAAGACGACTCCCAGCACGAGGTCCGACGCATCTGTAGCCACGATGAATGGTTGCTCATAGTCTGGTGCTATTAATATGTTTCCTTGGCACAAGGCTTGCTTCAGTAGATCAAAAGCCTTCTGACATTCATCCGTCCATACCACACGCTCAGAACACTTCTTCTTTGTTAATTCATGCAAGGGGGTTGCTATTTCCCCAAAATTTCTCACAAACTTCCTATAAAATCCAGCCACACCCAGAAATGCCCTTACTTGTTTTTTGGTTAAGGGGATCGGCCACGCTTGTATTGCCTCCACCTTGCTCCATAAGGGGGTGATTTTCCCACTCCCCACCTTATGTCCTAAATAGATTACTTCCTTTAGTCCAAACTGGCATTTCTTAGCTTTTATTGTGAGGCCTGCTTTTCTTAAGGCCTCCAATACTGTTGTGAGGTGTTGGACATGCTCAGGCACCGACTTGCTAAAAATGGCCACGTCATCGATATAGGCCACTGCAAAATCTGACATGCCTCGCAACACAGTATTGATTAGCCTCTGAAATGAACTTGGTGAGTTCCTTAGTCCCATGGGTAAGGTCACAAACTCATATAACCCATCTGGTGTACTGAAGGCAGTTTTGGCTCTGGATTGCTCGTCTAGTTCCATTTGCCAAAATCCTTTACAGAGATCTAGTGTAAAGATAATGGTTGCTGCCCCCAATAACTCTAACATTGAGTCTACCCTAGGCATAGGATACGCATCTGGGACAGTAATTTTATTGATTAGCCCATAATCAATGCAAAACCTGGTCGTTCCATCTTTTTTCGGAACCAGGACAATACTTGAGGCCCAGGGACTGATGGATTCCCTGATCACTCCTAATTCCAGCATATCTTCCACCTCCTTTTTGATCTCATTCAAAACTTTCCCATTCACACGGTACGGAACAGATCTGATTGGGGCATGATCTCCAGTATCAATGGAATGTATAACTATACTGGTTCGGCCAGGTTTGTTGCTAAAGAGATTCCTATAGGTTTTCAAAACTCTCAGAATCTCTTCTTTTACTTCCTCCTTCACCTCCTCTGACCATTCCACTTGATCTACCCCTCCTTTGTCTTTGCTTTCCTGTACCAAATCTGGAAGTTCAGGCCCACTTCCCTCAGGGAATAAGGTAACTTGCAACACCTGTGCATCCCTGGTATGGTAAGGCTTCAACATATTTACATGAACCACTTTGCTTTTGTTTAATTGGTCTGTGGTGATTACATACGTCACTGTGTCAAGCCTTTCTCTGATGGTATATGGTCCTTCCCAGTTAGCCTGTAATTTGTCGTGTTTCCTGGGTATGAACGCCATAACCATATCTCCCACATCATACACACATTCTCTGGCTGTTCTGTCATACCAGTAACGTTGCTTCTCCTGTGCATGACTCAAATTCTCTTTCACTACTTCCATCATTGATGTTAATTTATTGCAGAATTCCAATACAAAATCTACTACAGAAGTTTTGTACTATCCCAGAGTTCCTTCCCATGAATTTTTTAGCAGTTCCAAAGGTCCCCTCACTTTTCTAGTAAACATGAGTTCAAAGGGTGAGAAGCCTATTGACTCCTGAGGGACTTCTCTGTATGCAAATAAGAAGCATCCCAAACGTTCATTCCAGTCTTGTGGGTGATCTTGAACATAGCTTCTTATCATGCCCTTCAAAACTCCATTGAATCTCTCAGTTAGCCCATTAGTGGCAGGATGGTAAGTAGTGGTCTTTAGATGTTTTAGACCACAACATTTCCACATACATTGCATCACTTCTCCCATGAATACACTGCCTTGATCTGTCAGCACTTCATGAGGGAAACCCAGCCTCATAAAGATTTTTAATAAAGCCTCTGCCACTACAGGGGCTTCTACAGATCTCAGTGCTTCTGCGTCTGGGTACCTGGTGGCAAAATCCACCACCACCACTAGATATTTCTTGCCATGCCTTGTGGGTTTGGAAAAAGGGCCCACCAAATCTATTCCCACTCTATAAAAGGGTTGTCCAATTATAGGAAGGGGCTTTAAGGGTGCCTTGGTCTTTACTCCACTCTTTCCCACCTTTTGGCATATTCCACAAGATAAACAATGTTGTTTTACATCCTTGGAGATATTTGGCCAATAATAATGTGCAGCCAATCTCCTCTTGGTCTTTTTTTATTCCCAGATGTCCTGCACATGGGACATCATGGGCTACCTCTAGCAATCTGGTTCTGTATTTGCTAGGTACTATCAATTGCTTCACTGGTTCACATTCATCCTTTCTCTCAGCAGGCAACCACAGTCTATATAAAATCCCATTCTCACACACAACTTGATTCCTCAGTTTGTCAGTGAAAGGAATCTGTTGGGTCAGGGCTTGTTCCTTTATCTGCTTCAAACTTATATCTTTATGCAGCTCTTCTCTGAATTGATCTGCTTCTTCCCCAGAGACCACTTGATACAGTTTGTCTTCTTCAGCAGGCCTGCTAGTGGTTGCTATGGTGACCTGAGGCTGGTTAACAGATTCCACCCTGTTTGTTTCAGCCCCCCTTAATATGGCTTCTTTTTCTCTGCCAATTTGCTGTCTGGTCACTACATAGATCTTTCCTTGGGCGCCCATTACATCCCTTCCCAGTATTACTGGTTCTTGTTGCTGGGCATTAATGCCTACTTTATATCGGCCCTCTCGGCCTCTCCAAGTCATATCCACCGGGGCCACAGGCAAACTTTCTGGTTGACCCCTCACTCCTTGGATAGTCACAGTTTCCTGAGGTAATATTACCTCAGATTTTATTAAATCTGGCCTCAGTAATGTCTGAGCGGCACCAGTATCAAGCAATGCCCAATAATTTGCCCCTTGTACACTCACTTCCTCTCTCAGACTTGAATCAAGGTCTGTTACTTCTGTCCAGTTTATCTGGCAGAACTGAACCTTTTTTGCTGTTTCTAAAGCCTTGGGCTCTGTTTTCACTGCCCTTGTCTGAGCAGGATTACTAATGGGGTTGGCAACCTCACATTGAAAACGTAGGTGCCCCGGTCTACCACATTTGTAGCATAATTTCTCCTCACTTTTAGGGTACACAGATCCACTCTGGGGTGTCCTGTGCCCTTCAGATTTTAATGGAGGACTCACTCGCTGTGGTACCACATCCCTTCTGCCAGCACTATATGGTCTGGGTTTAAACTCTCTTGATGTTTTCCCCACCCAGCCAGTTCTGTTGGAGGCGAAGTGATCCGCCATCTCTGCGGCCTCCTGCACCGATGTAGGGGAACGGTCTTTGACCAGGAGCCTTATTTCTGGTGGTAAATGATGGTATAATTGATCCAATATCATGAGGTTTTTCACCTCCTCCACAGACTGAGCTTTTGCACTTGTCGGCCATTTCCCAAATATGTCCATCAGTTTTGCCCCCAGTTCCACAAAAGACCTCCCTGTCTGTATCTGGCAGCTTCTGAAAAGCTTTCTAAAATAATCAGGCCCCAGTCTGAATCTTTTAAACACTGCTTCTTTGAATTCAGCATAGGTGACGGGCCTGTCTGAGGGGAAATATTGGTATACCTCAGCCAATTCCCCTTTAATCAGGTTTGATAAATACTGCATGTATTTATCTTCAGGTAGCCCCCACAACTGAGCTGCTTTTTCAAAGGTGCTGAGGTAAATTTGAGGATCTTGACCAGGCTCATAGACAGCAAAGTCCTTTGGAGTAATTTTTATTTTTGCTCCATCTCTGTCTTTCCTTGTCTCCTCAGAGTGAAATTTCTCTCTATCAAATTTTAACTTTTTTACTTGTAATTCAGCATCCACTGCTCGTTGCGTCTCCCTCTCCTCAAACCCCAATCTCATTCTCTCAGCTTCCAACTCTCGCTGTTTATCTTTTTCCTCAGCCTCAAAGACCCGCTGCTTATCTTTCTCATCAGCCTCCCATCTTAACTTCTCTCTCAGGTACTCTATATAAGCGGGATTGCTTAAGTATCCTTCTGGGGTCTCTTCTCTGACAGGTTGTTTTTGCTGGGCAGTAGCAAATCCTATAAGTGCTACCCTCAATTCATCTACCCCCTTACCCTTGTGAGGTAAATTGAATGTTATGCACTTCTCCACCAGCTCCTCTCTTTTCATTTTTATGTATTCAGCCATGGTGTTTGAGTTCACTCACTCTTTGCCACACACTCTTTGCCAGTCACTCTCACAAGTAATCTTGTTTTGTTATTTCTGTTTGCCACACAACTATTAGGGATTGTCTAGTATTCGTATCTCACTGCTACAGCCAACACCTGTGACGTAGTCTCCTTTGTCACCACGTGTCTTTGGGACTCTCTTTGGTTCGTATCTGGATTGTCTGTTGTTCGTATCCCACCGCTACTGACACCACATGTGAGGCGTCCTTCCCTGGCTCTCCCTGTCAGGTTCCTACCTGGTCGTGGTTACTGCCTGTCTCTAGGCACCACCAGGGACTCCACCAGTCCGGACCGCTCTCTCTTATGGTTTCTCTCCCCGCTCTAGCACAGATCTCAACAGATCCCCCTGCTAGGCAACCACCAGTAACGTCCCAATACTAGTATTCCCAGAGATTCTGAATACTGGTATTGTTATTCTCTTCACTGCTGCCACCATTTGTTACAGTTCCCCTTCAGCCTTGGTCATTACCTTACCCTCCCTTCTGGTCTGTGAAACCCCAGCCAAGGATCAGGCCTCTGGTAAACCAAATTAAGTATTTATTAAAGATAACAAAGCTAACAAGATTAATATAGGAACATCACATCGGTCACCGCCAGTTCAGACCCCATGAGCGTATATGTGAAATTAAGGTTTTTTGCTCCAATATGCATAATTTTACACTTGTTTATATTGAATTGCATTTGACATTTTTCCCCCCATTCACTCTGTTTGGAGAGGTCTTTTTGGAGCTCTTCACAATCCCTTTTATTTTAACAAACCTGAACAATTTAGTGTCGTCAGCAAACTTGGCCACTTCACTACTCACTCCTAATTCTAGGTCATTAATGAACAAGTTGAAAAGTACAGGTCTCAATACCGATCCTTGAGGGACTCCACTTTCTACAGCCCTCCATTGGGAGAACTGTCCATTTATTCCTACTCTCTGCTTTCTGCTTCTTAACCAATTCCTTATCCTCAAGAGGACCTCTCCTCTTATTCCATGACTGCTAAGCTTCCTCAGAAGTCTTTGGTGAAGTACCTTGTCGAACGCTTTTTGAAAGTCTAAGTATACTATGTCCACTGGATCACCTCTATCTATATGCTTGTTGACACTCTCAAAGAATTCTAATAGGTTACTGAGACAGGACTTTCCCTTGCAGAAGCCATGCTGGCTCTGCTTCAGCAAGGCTTGTTCTTCTATGTGCTTAGTTAATCTAGCTTTAATCATACTTTCTACCAGTTTTCCAGGGACAGAAGTTAAGCTAACTGGCCTGTAATTTCCGGGATCCCCTCTGGATCCCTTTTTGAATATTGGCGTTACATTTGCCACTTTCCAGTCCTCAGGCATGGAGGAGGACCCGAGGGACAAGTTACATATTTTAGTTAGCAGATCAGCAATTTCACATTTGAGTTCTTTGAGAACTCTTGGGTGGATGCCATCTGGGCCCGGTGATTTGTCAGTTTTTATATTGTCCATTAAGCTTAGAACTTCCTCTCTGGTTACTACTATTTGTCTCAGTTCCTCAGAATCCCTTCCTGCAAATGTTAGTTCAGGTTCAGGGATCTGCCCTATATCTTCCACTATGAAGACAGATGCAAAGAATTCATTTAGCTTCTCTGCAATCTCCTTATCGTTCTTTAGTACACCTTTGACTCCCTCATCATCCAAGGGTCCAATCGCCTCCCTAGATGGTCTCCTGCTTTGAATGTATTTATAGATTTTTTTGTTGTTGGTTTTTATGTTCTTAGCAATGTGCTCCTCAAATTCTTTTTTAGCATCCCTTATTGTCTTCTTGCATTTCTTTTGCCAGAGTTTGTGTTCCTTTCTATTTTCTTCATTCGGACAAGACTTCCATTTTCTGAAGGAAGACTTTTTGCCTCTAAGAGCTTCCTTGACTTTGCTCGTTAACCATGCTGGCATCTTCTTGGCCCTGGCGGTACCTTTTCTGATCTGTGGTATGCACTCCAGTTGAGCTTCTAATATAGTGTTTTTAAACAACTTCCAAGCATTTTCGAGTGATGTGACCCTCTGGACTTTGTTTTTCAGCTTTCTTTTTACCAATCCCCTCATTTTTGTGAAGTTTCCTTTTTTGAAGTCAAATGTGACCGTGTTAGATTTTCTTGGCAATTGGCCATTTACATGTATGTTTAATTTAATAGCACTGTGGTCACTGCTCCCAATCGGTTCAACAACACTTACATCTCGCACCAGGTCCCGGTCCCCACTGAGGATTAAGTCCAGGGTTGCCGTCCCTCTGGTCGGTTCCATGACCAACTGGTCTAGGGAATAGTCATTTAGAATATGTAGAAACTTTGCTTCTTTGTCATGACTGGAACATATATGCAGCCAGTCTATGTCCGGGTAGTTGAAGTCACCCATTACTACCACATTTCCTAGTTTGGATGCTTCCTCAATTTCATATCTCATCTCCAGGTCTCCCTGAGCATTTTGATCAGGGGGACGATAGATCGTTCCCAGTATTAAGTCCCTCCTGGGGCATGGTATCACCACCCACAACGATTCTGTGGAGGAGTCTGCCTCTTTTGGGGTTTCGAGCTTGCTGGATTCAATGCCTTCTTTCACGTATAGAGCGACTCCGCCACCAATACGTCCTTCCCTGTCCTTCCGATATAGTTTATATCCAGGGATAACCGTATCCCACTGGTTTTTTCCGTTCCACCAGGTCTCCGTTATGCTCACTATATCAATGCTCTCCTCTAAGACCAACCACTCCAGTTCTCCCATCTTGGTTCGGAGGCTCCTAGCATTAGCGTACAGGCACTTGTAAGCAGTGTCTCTCTTCAAGTGTCTTTGGCACTTGTGGTTAGGCCTGTGGTAATTTTGCTCTTCTGAATTTATATCCTGTGCCCCTGCTCTCACAGTGCCTACTTCTAGGCCTACCCCTTTTAAAATTTCATCATTTCTTTGGTTTTTATCCCAGGGGGGAGGTTTATTCCGAACCGGACCTTCCTCAGCTCCTGTCGGGTCCCCCCTCAGTCAGTTTAAAAGCTGCTCTGCCACCTTTTTAATTTTAAGTGCCAGCAGTCTGGTTCCATTCTGGTTCAAGTGGAGCCCGTCCCTTTTGTACAGGCCCGGCTTGTCCCAAAATGTTCCCCAGTGCCTAACAAATCCAAACACTTCCACCCGACACCATCGTCTCATCCACGCATTGAGACTGCAAAGCTGGGCCTGTCTGGCTGGTCCTGCGCATGGAACCGGTAGCATTTCAGAGGAAGCCACCTTGGAGGTCCTGGCTTTCATCATCCTACCTAGCAACCTAAATTTTGCTTCCAGGACCTCACGGCTGCATTTCCCCATGTTGTTGGTGCCAACGTGCACCACGACCACTGACTCCTCCCCAGCACTGTCTACCAAACTATCTAAACGACGGGCGATATCCACAACCTTCACACCAGGCAGGCAAAACACCTTGCGGTCTACACGCCCATCACACACCCCACTGTCTATGTTCCTAATGATCGAATCACCCACTACAAGGATCCCTCCACCCCCTGGAGATATATCCTAGGCACAAGAGGATAGCTGCTCATCCCCCAAGGAATGGGTCCCTTCTAAGGGATCGTTTCCCTCTTCCTCATCTGGATGCTCTCCTTCCCCGAGACCATCGTTCTCCATGATAGCAGGAGAGCTATCATCGTTGGAGTGGGACACAGCTATAACGTCCCTGAAGGCCTCCTCCACACACCTCTCTGCCTCTCTCAGCTTTTCCAGGTCCGCCACCTTGGCCTCAAAGAAATGAAGTCGTTCCCGGAGAGCCAGGAGCTCATTGCACCGAGAGCACACCCACGACTTCTGTCCAACAGGCAGATAGTCGTACATGCTGCAGGCGGTGCAAAACACTGGAAAGCCCCCACACCCCTGCTGGCTTCTTACCTGCATAGTTTTATTTAAGGTTTATTACGTCAATGGGTTGGAGACTGCGGTTTAGTTGAGGTTAGGAAACAGACGGGCAGAGTGGGGAGCCGTGGCCTCCTCGACCTGCTGTCGAACTCGCTCTGCTGCTTAACTCACCTTGACGCTTTGTCAGCTGGGGCCTTTGAGGGCAGGAAGGCAGGCTTCCTTCCTGAGCAAGGGGCGGGGCTGTTTAAGCTTTTGGCTGCTTTTAATCTAAGCAAGGGGCTGCGACTTCCAGGCAAGTCTTTTTTGTTTGTTGTTTTCCCACCTAGAACAGCCTGACCTTTCTTGAACCTAGGGAAACAGAGTTTGTGGTTGTGTTTCAGGAAGGCTAAAGCTGCCCTTTTTAGCAAGGACTGAGCTGACTCTCTCCCTGTATGTATCGGTGGAGTTTCCTTTTTCCCCTTCTCTCCAACTGGAATTTAGCCTTGTTTACAGTGTCCCCTGAAGCTTTCCTGCTAGGGTGGTGTTGAAAACTAGCTTTCTATAGGCTTCCTTCTCCTAGGATCTGTTTCCTAAGATATAGGTTCTTTCAGGATTTGGCTCCTAGCTCAGGGTGACCTTGGGCTGCCCTTATTACTTATTGCTTTGAGCTGTTTTAATTCAATTAAATAATGGAATAAATGGGAGCTACTTACCCTCTTTTCGCTCATTGCATTAGCCTGTGCTCCTGTGTCAATCGTAAAGGTCACATACTTGTGATCATTTATGAGAAGATCCACACACCATTCATCTTCCAGAACTGTATAATTCAATGTGCCAATGAAGAAATCATGAGCATTTTTAGCTGTATCTGCTACTGAGAACATTTGTCTGCGTTGACGTTTTCTATCTCTAGTTTTACACATTTTAGCAAAATGATTAAGTTTGCCACATCTTCTGCATTCCTTCCCATTTGCAGGACAAGCATTTATGTCATGATGACTGATACCACACTTGTAGCAGGCCTTTGCTGCTTCTAAAGGCCTCTGTGGCATTTCCTTTTCTTGGGGGCTGGTAGTAGTGCCAAAGCTCTATTTGCTCTGAGGCTGGCTTACTTTTGGCTTTTCAAAGGTACTTTTGCCCTGTAAGGCATCCATTTGTTTTTCTGTTGCCCCAAAATCTTTCATCTGTTTTGCAGCCACTTCTTCTGCCCTGCATATATTCACTGCACACTCAAGGGTTAAATCACTCTCTCAGTAACTTGGCTCTCAATCTGTCTGTCTGAATTTATTTATTTATTTAATTTAATTTATATACCGCCCTAAGCGAAAAAGGCTCTCTGAATGCCACACGCTATGCAATCCTTAATAAGAGAATCACACAGCTCCCCAAATTCACAGGTCTGAGCCAAAAGCTTCAACTCAGTCACATATTGGTCTATTCTTTCTCCTTCACTCTGTATTCTAGTGAAGAACCTGTGCCTTTCATAAGTAACATTTCTTCTGGGCACACAATAAGCTTCACATTTATTCATCAAAACTTGAATGTTATATTTATCTGCATCATCATCAAACTGGAAAGTATTAAATACCTCTCTTGCTTCTTCACCTGCCACATGCAGAAATAATGCTGACTGGAGTCTCTCATCTTTCTTATCTGCTCCACTTGCAATGCAGTACGATTCAAACCCTTGCTTCTATCTTCTCCAGTTCTCTGCTGCATTTCCTTCAAACACCAACTTTCCTGGAGGCTTCAACTGGTCCATTTTTCACTGCCTTATGTTTTTAGGTAGTCTTCTGACACCATGTAATATTTGCAAGAGTTGAAATGAATCACAAATACTTGTTAGAAGGCACAAACTTTACTTAGCAGTCTGTTGCAGCATAACCAAGAGCTCTGCTTTCGTTTTCCTACTGGTCCCTCTCCCAACTGATTCCCCCATTAACTATATCTAATTCACGTGAGTTCCTACTCACATTACACGTCCCATTAATTTATAGCACAATCTATGTCTAATCAGAAGTAAGTCCTACTGAATTCAATGGGGTTTACTCCCAGTATGTGGGATTAGCATTGTAGCTTTACTCCCAGAAAAGTGAGTATAGGATTAAAACTTCATATTGGGAAGGTTTTCAAACCACTGTCCTCTTCAACAGCCCAGGAAAATTTAAACTTGTTTGACTCCTCATAATAAGAAAAGCATAACATATTGTAATGGCATTTAGATGTCCTGTACACAAGAGAGAAAGAAACATTTGCTGCTGCTGAAAGCTACAAACTTACTCAGTTTATGAGATTTTCAGACAAGCAGGAAAAAACCAACAGTTTTCTGAACTTGCAATGAGTTCTAGCTATTGCCTGGAGATCAACAAATACCTTGTCAATCATAACCATGATTTCACTTATTGGCTACAAACCTGAAAGGGTGGGGTTAGAGCAATCAGGTACAAGCTCATTTAACAGAAGTTGCGGAGGGCACAGCTGACACTTTGGTGTATATCTTGTGAACCAGATCACCTAGAAACTTTTTTTTTTAAATGAAAGCTGCGAGTTTGGAGAGTGAGGTGAATCACCAGTAGAGGACTCCAAAAATCCAGAGTCTCCAGGCAAAAACCAGAGATTTGGCTCCCCAGCCAAACCATACAGTAGAGGCTTCTGCAAAGCTCTGAGCAGGCAGAGGAGGAAGAGCAACACCGCAAGGCAAGAGACAGGCTGCCTGCAGAAACCGGCAAAAATCTGATTAATTCCGGAGTGTGTGTGTCATAATTAAACAGATATTTGCCCAACCCAGCCTACAGCCTGTCTCTTGCCCTGCAGTGTGGCTCTTCCTCTTCCTCCTCCCTAGGCTAGCATTCCTGGGGAAGATATTGCTGTGGCTGTATGGATGTGCCTGAGGGGGGGGCTCCTGCCTCCTCCTTCATGGTAGTGGGGTGGCAGATCTGTCGCGGTGCAGTGTGTGTGAGTGAGGGAGAGAGGTAGTGTGAAGGGACTCTGCACTTGGGAGGTATGGTGTTGTGAGGAGAGCAGGCCAGGTAAGGGGAACCCATCCCAGACAAGTAGTGTCTGTGACCCGTTCCGGTTCTCCTCACATCCCCAGGACTGCTGGTTGTCCTATCAGTCAGCCTTCGGATCTCCATATGCTGTTGTTAAACGCCAGGTCGGTACAGCATAAGATCTCCCTTGTTCATGATTTAATTGTGGACAAGGCGGCCGACCTGGCGTGCATAACCGAGACCTGGGTGGGTGATATGGGAGGAGTCGCCCTTTCCCAGCTTTGCCCACCTGGGTATACGGTTCAGCATTATGGTAGAGCCGAAGGTTGGAGAGGTGGGGTTGCTGTGGTCTATAGGAGTTCTTTCTCACTCACCAAGCACCCTGTACAGGTGACGACTGGTTTGGAGTGTCTCCACCTTGCGCTGGGCCAGAGAGACAGGTTGGGGATTTTGTTGGTGTACCGCCCGCCCTGCTGCTCAACAAATTCCCTAACTGAGCTGACAGAGGTAGTCTCGGAGATACTGTTGCAGTCCCCTAGACTGTTGGTACTGGGGGACTTCAACGTTCATGCCGAGACTGCTTTATCTGGGGCGGCTCAGGACTTCATGGCGTCCATGACAACCATGGGGCTGTCTCAGTTTGTTACTGGCCCGACGCATGTGTCGGCACATACTCTTGATTTGATCTTCGCCACTGGACAGGGAGATGGTGATCTGGAGGTTGGGGTTTTTTCATCTACCCCATTGTCATGGACAGATCACCACTTGCTGAGGTTTAGGCTTACGGCGACCCTTTCCCTCTGCAAGGGTGGGGGACCTATTACATTGGTCCGCCCCTGGAGACTAATGGATCCTGAGGGTTTCCAAAGGGCTCTGGGGGATTTTCCGACTGAGAAGACTGGCGCTCCTGTTGAAGCCCTGGTTGAACTGTGGAATACGGAGATGACCCGGGCGGTTGACACGATCGCTCCCATGCGCCCCCTCCTATGTAGAGCTCATACAGCCCCATGGTATACCTCGGAGCTGACAGCAATGAAGCAAGAGAGGAGGAGGCTTGAGTGCAGATGGAGGCGGACTCCCGACGAATGCAATTATGCCTTGGTAAGTGCCTGTTCTAAGCGATATACAGCAGCGGTGAGGGCAGCAAAAAAGAGATATTTTGCTGTCAGTATTAAGGCATCACTCTCCCGCCCAGCGGAGCTTTTCAAAACTGTACGAGGGCTTTTACATCTTTGCCCTCGGGATACTATAGACTCATCTGTAGCCCGCTGTGATGAGTTCGCTGGACACTTCCAAAATAAGATCGCCTGCATTCGTCGGGACTTAGATTCCAATATTATAGCAGTTGGATCCAATGAAGCATCCAGATCACGGTCTTGTCCTCTTTTATTGGATGAGTTTCAGTTGGTGCAGCTTGAGGATGTTGACAAGATTCTTGGACTGGTGCGTGCGACCACGTCTGTGCTGGATCCTTGCCCCTCTTGGCTGGTGAAAGCTGGCAGGACCGGAACCGCCGGCTGGGCCAAGGAGGTAATCAATGCCTCTTTGCGAGAGGGAGTGGTCCCTGACTGCCTAAAAGCGGCGGTGGTGAGACCGCTCCTGAAAAAACCCTCCTTGGACCCAGATAACTTGAACAATTATAGACCTGTGGCAAATGTTCCGTTCCTGGGCAAGGTTCTGGAACGGGTGGTGGCCGGCCAGCTCCAGGGTCTCTTGGATGACACTGATTATCTTGATCTGTTTCAATCCGGTTTTAGGCCTGGGTTTGGTACCGAAACAGCCTTGGTCGCCCTGTATGATGACCTTTGTCGGGAGAGGGACAGGGGGAGTGTGACCCTGTTGATTCTCCTTGATCTCTCAGCTGCTTTTGATACCATCGACCATGGTATCCTTCTGGGAAGGCTCACGGAGTTGGGAGTTGGGGGTATTGCTTGGCAGTGGCTCCACTCCTACTTGGTGGGTCATCAAAAGAAGGTAGTGCTTGGGGAACACTGCTCGATACCCTGGACTCTCCATTGTGGAGTCCCGCAGGGATCGGTACTGTCCCCCATGGTTTTCAACATCTATATGAAGCCGCTGGGTGCGGTCATCAGGAGTTTTGGAGTGCGTTGTCACCAGTACGCTGATGACACGCAACTCTATTTCTCCTTTTCATCTTCCTCAGGTGAGGCTGTTAACGTACTAAACCGTTGCCTGGCCGCGATAATGGATTGGACGGGAGCTAACAGACTGAAGCTTAATCCAGACAAGACCGAGACGCTGTTAGTGAGTGCCTTCTCTGCCCAGATGGTGGATGTTCACCCTGTCCTGGATGGGGTTACACTCCCCTTGAAAGAACAGGTTCGTAGCTTGGGAGTTCTCCTCGACTCTTCCCTGTCTCTTGAGGCTCAGGTAGCCTCAGTGGCACGGAATGCTTTTTACCATCTTCAATTGGTAGCCCAGCTACGTCCCTATCTGGACAGTGACGACCTCGCCTCAGTCGTTCATGCTCTGGTAACTTCTAGATTGGACTACTGCAATGCGCTCTACGTTGGGCTGCCCTTGAAGATAGTTCGGAAACTACAGTTAGTCCAGAATGCAGCGGCCAGATTGTTGATGCGGACCAGAAGGTCCGCTCATATAACACCTGTTCTGGCCCATCTGCACTGGCTTCCTATTTGTTTCCGGGCTAAATTCAAAGTGCTGGTTTTGACCTATAAGGCCTTACACGGCATGGGACCGCAATACCTGGTGGAGCGCCTCTCCCAATATGAAACTACCCGTACACTACGCTCAACATCTAAGTTCCATCTCATCGAGAAGCTCGGAGGGTGGTGACTAGAAATAGGGCCTTTTCAGTTGTGGCTCCTGAACTATGGAATGGTCTCCCTGATGAGGTGCGCCTGGCGCCGACGCTGCTATCTTTTCGGCGCCAGGTGAAAACCTTTTTATACTCCCAGGCATTTTAAAGTGTATTTTACAGTATTTTAGCATTATTTTGCATTTTGACGTTGTTTGGTTCTTGTATTGTTTGTCTGTTTGTGGTTTTTTGATTCATTGTACTTATTGTATTTATATATTGTACTTGTTTTTATTTTATGTACACCGCCCAGAGAGCCTTCGGTATATAAATTAAATTAAATAAATAAAATAAAATAAATAAGGAGTTTACACGGGAGAACGGTGGTGAGAATGTTTGTGACCCCAGGAATGACTATTTTGACTTCAAATCACCCAGCCTAGGAAGGAATTTAGGGTTGCCAGGTTCATAGCCTGAGACTGATCCTGTATCTTTAGGAGAAGAGAAAGTCAGCCAAGTGCAGGTGTTCTTGCAACCCTGTAATGAGAAAAACCACAAGGTGGAATTCTCCCTCTCTCTCTCATTAACAAACTTAGGGTGCAATCCAATACACATTTACTTGGGAGTAAGTTCAATTGAACCCAGTGGAGCCTACTACTGAGTAGACATGTATTGGATTGCAACCTTAATCTGCTCCCTGTGGGGAATGGCTGCTGCTGCTGCTGTGGGAGGAGCGCTCAAGGAAGCAATTTTCTCAGCTAGGAAGGCAGCAACACCAGCATGTTAAAGCTAACTTGGTTTACTTGGGAGTAAGCTTCATTGATCACAGTGAGGCTTGGTTATGAGTAAACATGCCAATGATTGGGTTGCATGAAACTATAGCAGATTTATCTTGATAAAATAGGTTAACTTCTTTCTTTGGCTGGTTTGTATGACAAGATTAGATATAAGAAGAATGATAGTTTAAGAATGAAAATGTGAGTTAAGGTCATTTTATTATTCTAGGTACATAACCTTGGGGTGGAGAAGGCATGGAAGAATCTTTCAACAAATGAGCTTCTAAAACCACAATATGCTTTTTAAAAAATTCCTTGATGAAAATAGGCTTTAAATGGGGGAAGGGCCGTAGCTCAGTGGTAGAGCAGAAGATCTCAGGCTGCATTCCTGGCATCTCCAGGTAGGGCTGAGAGAGACTTTCACCTGAAACTAGGGTTGCCAGGTCCATGGCCTGAGACTGATCCTGTATCTTTAGGAGAAGAGAAAGTCAGCCAAGTGCAGGTGTTCTTGCAACACTGTAATGGGAAAAACCACAAGGTGGAATTCTCCCTCCCCCCTCCACAACTTTTAAAGATGCAGAAGACCTCTTGGTTTCCAGGCCCAGCTGTGTTTCAGTTCTCATGTTGTTACAGGAAGTGTGAATTTGATAAATTTGGCCTTAAATGCAAACTGAATTGAATTTCTCATCCATCCCTACTTGGGAGTAAGTCGTATTGAACTAAGTTTGGCTTCCTTCTGAGTAGACACATATAGTCCTGTTTTATAAATGTTGGGTGACCATTAAATATTATTATTACTCTAGAATTTACCAGGTGCATATTGTAAACAATGAGGTTCTAGGGATTCTTAATTCTTCCTAAACAAACCATGACCAGAAGTAAAGATTTGCTCCTGGCTTGATTGCTTGAGTTTATTTGTATGCCACCTTTCCACAGTGAGCTATGCCCAAAGTAGCTTACAACCAATGTTCAAAATACAAAGCACTGGGGCACTGGAGAGAAGTCAGTTTACAAAACATAACAATAAATTCAGGCAGGACAAAAATCAACAATTTAGGAAACACAGACTAAATTCAGTATTGCAAAAGAAATGATCTAGACTTAAATACAAAAGTATATAAACAAAAAGAGACCTAGGAGACAGGCCTCCGGGTGCTGCACTCCAAGGAGCTTCAGCAGCCTGGCTTAAATGCAGTCCAGAGGGGAGGGGGTCCTCTCACCAGGCTAGATGACTGACAGCTGGCTCCCTCTTCTCTTTTTCAGAGGAGACAAACAGCAGCAAAAGGGAAGTGCTGGGCAGGACAGTGATGGTAAGTCCTCTTTTCCAGCCTTCTGAAAGTTCCAGCTGCTGATGCAGGTTGTGGGCTTATCCATACCTAACCTCAAAATCCATGTTTTCCATATTTGGTTGATGGTCTCACGATCCATACATGCTCTGTCTGTGCTTTGATTTATTTTTTAAATCCAAATTTTCAGACATCCATACACGTGGGTTTTTTTGGTCTATTCCGTTTTGCGGTTTGTCACGCCTCTAAGTCCACCCTTTAAAGATGACTGGTCCTTAAAGGTATTTTGCTTTTCACACATTTTTCCATTCTGGCAAACCCCAGGGAAGAGCATGAAAATGTTTATCTGTGTTTTTTTTTAATTGATGCACATGCACGGGTTTGTATATATGTAGAAGAAAAAGATCCAGAACTCGAGTAGAGAGTAAAAGATAGAGTGTCAGACTGATGAGGGTCTGCATGAATGATTTGAGGAGGAGGACTGAGAGCCTGCTCAGAAATTGGAGGAGTGGATATTTTCCATCCTACTCCAACCTTGACAATGGGCTGCAGAAAATGGTTACTAGCAAGGAAGGAAAGGAGGACCTGGAAACAAAGGTGTTTTGCAGTCTAGAAGTTAACTGACCTTTTATTAGGAGGCATCAAAACATAAACATGAACAGTACCTCCCTCCAAGGTGCAAGCAAAATAAACGCCACTCCTAAGCCTTTAAAATCTACAAGTCATCTTATATCAAAATGTACATTTGTATGAAAATGCAAAAAATGTACGTTTGTAAATAATTGGTTTTTTGATTGAGCACAAAACACTCAAGCAAAAAAAGAGAGTTTTTTTTTACTCAGCAACCCTTCTGTGGGCTGTTACATAGAACACTGTACATAGTACTTAGAATTAATACAATATAAATCTTTGTAGTGAAGGAAAGAGGTGCATTCCATGGTTTCAAGAAATAGTCAGGTTTTTGATTGTTGGCATAATATAGCAAAATAGCTTTTAAAAAGAAAAGTGATGGTGTGTTTGACTGAATAATTGCTTTTATGTTTGATTGCAAAATATAGATTTTTTTTTAAAAAAAGGGAAAACAATGAGCAATGCAATACAGCTACAGAAGTGAGAAGGAAGGGCCCAGGTTCAGTACCAGAAGCATGAATGAGCTGTAAGGAAGAAAGAGGAGGTGCAGACAGATAGTGAGATCTACTCTTGTGATCTACCCATAATGCAAAAAAAAAAAACTGGGCAAGATGTTCTCACTACAGATGTTACAGTGGTTAATAATTGGGATAGGAATAATAATTGGTTTATAGCAAGGTAGGGGAATGCAGATTTATTTAATATGACAATGTCATACGGATGCTGATGAATTTATGGACACACAAGGGGCTTAGCTTGCAGGTTAAAAGCAGGTACAGATGGGCATTCTTTCTGATTATGGTTTGTTTGCAGAGGAACAAATAGCAACCCTGGTTTGAACATGGTAGCCAAGGTTTGTACTTTGTCGCTCACACTAGGGGAAGAGTGAAGTGGGAATGATTGGGCAGTGGGCCCTATCACAGTGGTTCCCAAACTTTTTTTTCTTCCATGGACCACTTGAAAATTGTTGAGGGTCTTGGTGGACCATGTAATGATTTTTCTGTCTATTGGAGCAATTGTAATGCACTGTGCTAGATGCTGTATGATTTTTAAATGTATTTTTGCTGCTGCTTTTATTTCTTACACATTGGATTTTATTGAATTACAATTTAAATTACAATAAAATACAGTATAAGAAATAAAAGAAGCAATAAAATAAAATTAAAATAAATATGAATATTTAATCTTTAACCACAAATCCACAGACACACTGTGGACCATCTGACTTAAGCTTATGAACTACCGGTGGTCCACAGAGCACAGTTTGGGAACCCCTGCACTAGCACATTTGTTTGTGGTAACCCATGGTTTATGATGGTTTACATGCTTTATTATGTGTTCAGAGAGCTTATTTTATTTAGATAACTCCTTTCTTTCTGATTATTAAAAAAGGAACTATCTGTTTTTGGACATAAACCAAAGAAATGTTGTTCTGGCAAAGTGTCTGTCTGTCTTAACAGGATTCCACTGAAAACTATCACAAAGGCTAGGCCTGGCTGGACCCTGGCTGAGGGCCTAGATGGGCCCCTGAAGGGCCCCTCCTTAGGCTGGGAAAATGGACCTCCCATTTTGCCATCCATGCCAATGTTGGGTTATAGGACTTAGCGGCCTGATGTTCACGAATCGCAGAGCCGGAGCTCCTAGGCAATATCCCCAATACAGGTGGTGCAGGCTTAAATAAGCCCATTGGCCCCACCTACCTGCCACATCAGTATGTCAGTGTGCGCGTATGCATGCCATCACCCAAGATGATGGTGGGGATGTCCCTAAGGGATTGATGCCCACACCGCCATATTGGGTGATGGCAGGTGTGCACCTACAGTGTATGAGGTGTACTTACTGATGTGGGAAGTAGGTGGGGAGGGTAGCCTATTTAAGCCCTCCGCTGCCTGCATTGGGAGGGGTTGTTGGGTAGTATGATTCTGCAGGCAGGCCTGGGCCCTAAAAAAGGCTTCCAAAAGTGTGAGTGGATAGTCTAGAACTAAACATAAGAACATAAGAAGAGCCTGCTGGATCAGGCCAGTGGCCCATCTAGTCCAGCATCCTGTTCTCACAGTGGCCAACCAGGTGCCTGGGGGAAGCCCACAAGCAGGACCCGAGTGCAAGAACACTCTCCCCTCCTGAGGCTTCCGGCAACTGGTTTTCAGAAGCATGCTGCCTCTGACTAGGGTGGCAGAGCACTGCCATCACAGCTAGTAGCCATTGATAGCCCTGTCCTCCATGAATTTGTCTCATCTTCTTTTAAAGCCATCCAAGCTGGTGGCCATTACTGCATCTTGTGGGAGCAAATTCCATAGTTTAACTATGCGCTGAGTAAAGAAGTACTTCCTTTTGTCTGTCCTGAATCTTCCAACATTCAGCTTCTTTGAATGTCCATGAGTTCTAGTATTATGAGAGAGGGAGAAGAACTTTTCTCTATCCACTTTCTCAATGCCATGCATAATTTTATACACTTCTATCATGTCTCCTCTGACCCGCCTTTTCTCTAAACTAAAAAGCCCCAAATGCTGCAACCTTTCCTCGTAAGGGAGTCGCTCCATCCCCTTGATCATTCTGGTTGCCCTCTTCTGAACCTTTTCCAACTCTATAATATCCTTTTTGAGATGAGGCGACCAGAACTGTACACAGTATTCCAAATGCGGCCGCACCATAGATTTATACAACGGCATTATGATATCGGCTGTTTTATTTTCAATACCTTTCCTAATTATCCCTAGCATGGAATTTGCCTTTTTCACAGCTGCCGCACACTGGGTTGACATTTTCATCGTGCTGTCCACTACAACCCCGAGGTCTCTCTCCTGGTCAGTCACCGCCAGTTCAGACCCCATGAGCGTATATGTGAAATTAAGGTTTTTTGCTCCAATATGCATAATTTTAGACTTGTTTATATTGAACTGCATTTGCCATTTTTCCTCCCATTCACTCAGTTTGGAGAGGTCTTTTTGGAGCTCTTCGCAATCCCTTTTTGTTTTAACAACCCTGAACAATTTAGTGTCGTCAGCAAACTTGGCCACTTCACTGCTCACTCCTAATTCTAGGTCATTAATGAACAAGTTGAAAAGTACAGGTCCCAATACCGATCCTTGAGGGACTCCACTTTCTACAGCCCTCCATTGGGAGAACTGTCCATTTATTCCTACTCTCTGCTTTCCGCTTCTTAACCAATTCCTTATCCACAAGAGGACCTCTCCTCTTATTCCATGACTGCTAAGCTTCCTCAGAAGTCTTTGGCGAGGTACCTTGTCAAAAGCTTTTTGAAAGTCTAAGTACACTATGTCCACTGGATCACCTCTATCTATATGCTTGTTGACACTCTCAAAGAATTCTAATAGGTTACTGAGACAGGACTTTCCCTTGCAGAAGCCATGCTGGCTCTGCTTCAGCAAGGCTTGTTCTTCTATGTGCTTAGTTAATCTAGCTTTAATCATACTTTCTACCAGTTTTCCAGGGACAGAAGTTAAGCTAACTGGCCTGTAATTTCCGGGATCCCCTCTGGATCCCTTTTTGAATATTGGCGTTACATTTGCCACTTTCCAGTCCTCAGGCATGGAGGAGGACCCGAGGGACAAGTTACATATTTTAGTTAGCAGATCAGCAATTTCACATTTGAGTTCTTTGAGAACTCTTGGGTGGATGCCATCCGGGCCCGGTGATTTGTCAGTTTTTATATTGTCCATTAAGCCTAGAACTTCCTCTCTCATTACCACTATTTGTCTCAGTTCCTCAGAGTCCCTTCCTGCAAATGTTAGTTCAGGTTCAGGGATCTGCACACTTTTCTGCAGGAGCACCTAATATGGTTTTCACAGTTAGAAACATGCACATTTGCTTCTGAGTACCATGCTTTTTAATGAGCTTGAAGGCAAGAAGTAGCCAGGTAAGTGGATGCAACCTCAACATATATCAGCAGAATTATAGCCTGGCAAGAATTCCCAGTCTTAAACCATTCTTGTTTATGTATTCCCTCCCCAAGTGCCTTCGCAGTTCCCCTGGCCAGTTTGTTCCATCAATGGATTCTTTTTATTTATTTATTTTACAATTATGACAGTTTGCTGCTTTTGTATGTAAAGCAACAGCAGCTTTGCTGCAATTTGAACACATTGCTGCTTGTTCCTTCTCTCAGTGGCCTTCATAAATGGACCTAACCCTTAGTCATGTGGCTCACTTTTAGATATTAAAAATAGATGCTTCTGTCTGGGCTCTCTCTTGGTAAACTGAGGGTTCTCCCTATTTTTAACCTGTTGGCTTTCTGTGGTTTTTAAAAATTTATATAATGTAATAAAGGTACCTATTGGTATAAATATTACTAATGCTGGCAGTAATCGAAGGTGAAATTGTCAAATGCATGTATCAAGCACTTTTACAAAGTAATCATTTATGAACATGGCTCTATTAATTTGTTTAGTCAGATGCAGGGAAGCAATAAAAGTGATTGACTAAAAACAATTAAAACAGTAAAAGTAAATTGTGTCCATTAAAACCTGCTGAGCCTGTCAGATGGAAATTGTGGGTTTAAATGTGAAAATTAAAGCTATTGATTTTATCCAGTATGTTTGTGAATATCTGAGTTCTAATTTGTTTTACTTTTCCCTACCAAAAGCCCCTGAGGTCAGAATGAAGGTGTTTCCCTAAATTAGCTTCCACAGATGCTACTTGTAAACCTTCTAAAAGTCACACATGATAAATAATGTCTTTAAGATGGGAATGTTTTTTGACAAGGGAGAGTTATGTTTGTTATCAGTATCTCTGCTTTGCAGGACTGAATGCAAATGTTTACCAATAATGGTAATTTATTGCATTTTTTTTAAAGCCAGTGAGGAAGAAGAAATTGACATAAGAGAAATATGACAGCTAGAGTTTAGGGCTTTTTTAAAAAAAGTTTCTGCGTCAAATTTTATTGTTGCTTTCTTTTTTATGAATTGCACTAAATCTTGAATTCACTGAACTATTATCTGTTAGTATTCAATTAAAATGATAGCATAAAAGGAGTTTTAGACAGTTGTCTAATATTTGAAAAATGTGGGTAATGACAAGGAGAGCATCATAGCCATACTGGATTAAACTAACATATATGAGGAGGGCATTAGATAGGGGAGAATTCACCTTTCTTGTCCTCCTCGATCTCTCAGCGGCTTTTGATACTGTCGACCACAGTATCCTTTTACATCGCCTGGAGGAATCGGGAATAGGAGGCACTGTACTACGGTGGTTCCATTCCTTTCTTTCTGACAGGCATCAACAGGTAGCATTGGGGGAGGAGGTTTCAGACCCTTGGCCTCTCAATTGTGGTGTGCCACAGGGCTCTATCCTCTCTCCCATGCTATTTAATATCTATATGAAGCCGCTGGGGACAATCATCAGGAGATTTGGGCTGCAGTGTCACCAATATGCGGATGACACTCAGCTCTATCTCTTGTTTAAATCTTCACCAGAGTCTGCTGTGGAGACCATGTCCAAGTGCCTGGAATCCGTGAGTGGATGGATGGGAAGGAACAGGCTGAAGTTGAATCCTGATAAGACTGAGGTGCTACTCGTGGGAGACAAGGGAAGGCTGGGAGATGTTGACCTGGTGTTCGACGGGGTGAAATTGCCCCTGAAGGACCAGGTCCGCAGCCTTGGGGTTGTTCTTGATTCGAAGCTGTCCATGGAGGCTCAGATTTCGGCAGTGAGCCGGGCAGCTTGGTATCAATTACACCTCATTCGTAGACTGCAGCCCTACCTTCCTGCTCATCAGCTCCCACTGGTGGTACATGCCCTGGTCACCTCTCGGTTGGATTACTGTAATGCGCTCTACGTGGGGTTACCCTTGAAAACGGCCCGGAAATTACAACTTATACAAAATGCTGCGGCTCGACTACTTACAAACTGTCGCCGCCGGGAACACATCACCCCAGTGTTGTTTGACCTACACTGGCTCCCAGTTATTTTCCGGGCCCAATTCAAGGTGTTGGTATTAACCTTTAAATCCCTATACGGTCTCGGCCCAGTTTATCTGATGGAGCGCCTCCAGCGCCACCAACCATGCCGCCCAACAAGATCAGCCACACAGGACCTTCTCTCAATCCCGCCAACTAAAACAGCTAGGTTGGCGGGGACAAGAGAGAGGGCATTTTCAGTGGTGGCCCCCACTCTCTGGAACTCCCTCCCGTATGACCTTCGACATGCCCCTTCCCTGAATGTATTCCGCCAAGCTTTGAAGACCTGGCTCTTCAGACAGGCCTTTGGGACTTACGGGGAGGGTTAAATTTTTACGACCAATAGCCTACTACTCTGTACTGGAACTGTTTTATTGTTTTATTGTTATATTGTATTTTATGATGTATTTTATTATGATGTAATGTATTGTTAAATTGTACGTCGCCTAGAGTGGCCATTGGCCAGATAGGCGACCCACAAATTAAATTATTATTATTATTATTATTATTATTATTATTATTATTATTATTATTATTATTCTGTTTCCGATTCCTATGCCTTGAAACAAGGTCCTTAGGAAATCTTCAGCTGGTTGCTGCATTAGCTGAATGTAGAATATTGGTTTAATACAAGTCAGAAGCATATGTAAGGGGGTCTAGAGGTGAACTGGTTCATACTTGGACCAGACAAAGGCAAGGAGCTGTGTCCAGTGCAGGAACAGCAAGCTGGCATAAGCAGATCCATCAGAAGGAAAGCCGGATGCCTTAAATTAAGAATATGTTAGTAAGCCTTTGTTTTTAGCCCTAGCTGGTCATGGTCTATGCTCAACATAAGAAAAGCCCTGCATCAGGGCAATGGCCCATCTGGTCCAGCATCCTGTTTCCACAGTGGCCTCCCAAATGCCTAAGGGAAGCTTGCAAGCAGGAGCTGAGCGCAAAAGCACTCTCACCTTCTGGGGTTTCCAGCAACTGGTATTCAGAAGCATACTGCCTCGGGCCATGGAAGTAGAACATATTCATCAAGGATAGTAGCCATGGACAGCTACTATCCTTTATGAATTGGTCTAATCTAATCTGTCCTGGGCTCCTTTGGGAGGAAGAGTGGGATATAAGTCCAATAAATACATATATTTTTCTTTTCAATGCATCCAAGTTGGTGGTCTTCACTGCCTTTGTCAGAGTGAATTCTATAGTTTATTCCATGCTTGGTGGTTCATAGATAAAAGTGTACTGGGCACAAATGTCAGACCTCTCCTTCTAGACAAAAAACATCCTTGTTTTTGATGGGACAGGATAACTGCAAGTTTTTGTGGAGTCCCTTCAAGAGTACCAATAGGATACACAAATAGAAGGTGGAAAGGTTCAGATCAAAAGAGCTGGAAATCGTTCCCATAATCTGAAAGCTCTAGAAACTTAACAGGAACTTGGGAGACCCAGGTTCAGGTCACCACTCACCCATGGAACTCACTGTGTGCCAGTCATTCCTGAGGCCACATATTCCTGTTAAGGTTCACCACCCTGAAATGCTATTACTGAAAGCTGAGGAATCTTTCATACTCTGAAAGCAGCATGGGAAGCTTCAGGCCATGGAAACCCTGGTGCATGATGAGTGAAATGGCTTTCTTAAAGTGCAGTGTACCCAGATAACATCAGTCCATGTTCATGGCTTACCAGGAAGCAGTAGAGACAGCTGGTGTGATGAAAGGGTTAAGTTTCATGGATCTTCATGCAGCAGATGTTCTGACTGTGCATTTTTATATAAATAATCATTTATTCACACAGGTTTTATTTTGTAGTCTTAAAATCCGACATATTTTTTGCTTTGCATTATCACAGGAGGGGACTATTCCCTTGGTGACTAAAGCACAGTGAATTTTTACATAAGCACCATCCCTGCATATCGTTCCTTAGGAAGACTGCAACATTCAGCATTTCTAATTCTTCTGGGAACCATAAAGTAGTGCCATTATAGCGAATAATTTGAGCAGTTATGTTCCTAAGTAGTGTACCAGCAATTCCATGCTGAGCATTTCAGGCAAAAAGCAGGTGTGATTTTTATTTCTGGCTTAAGAACAAGGGTGTTTTGATTTTTTCTCTCTTCTCTTTCTGAGGATGCATCAGAAGACAAAGCATAGAAGGGGGGGAAACCACATTTGATGCTGTGCTATAGGAGCTTTTTCAGAATAATTGTAAAGATTGCAGGATAGAGAAAGGGGAAGGGCAGTGACATTCAGGTGGTTCAGTCACCCAGAACTTTCGAACCTACTACATGATACCTCCTTTGCATTGTTTGCTTAATGTCCTATTAGCAGTGAAAGAAAACATTTTAAACGTTTTAAATATGTTATCTGCTGCTGGAGCAATAGCTTTTGGTTGGATGGCAAGCCTCCTTTCTCTGGACAGTACAGTTGTTGCCATCTCCTTGACCCTAGAGTATATCTTCTTGACTTGGGGTGGAGGCAGCTTGATTGCCGTCCTTTCTTTCAGTTAGCACAGCAGAAGTGAATGAAGGATGCATTCCTTGAATTAGCTTGCTGGTACTGAGAATCAGTTGGGAAATTCTGTTTTTAAAAGTTTGTTACTAAGTTCTCATACTTAAAGCCCTTGAAGTCTTGGGCTACCTCCAGACTGTCAGAGTTTTGCAGAACGGATTCAAGCGCACATCTGGAAATTTAAATTTGCACAGTGAAAGTGGATTAAAGTGCTTTGTTGCCCTAGCCCAACAAATCTAGTTTAAAAAATAGACTTTTTGTGGTTAAGAAAATGGGGAAGTGCACTGAAAAATGTGCAAGATTAACGAATACATGACTAATGGAAAGATGTGTGTGTGTGTGTATTACACATACCATGCAAGCAAATGAGGATGAATGCTCATTGCTGTATAACCTCTCCACAAACAAATGAGACTGAATGCTCAATAACAAGAAGATACAACTTCCATGTTATCTTTCAGCGAGCAAATCAGGATGAATGTTCAGTAAAGTTGTCTGAAGGAGCCTTGGTTAGCAATTATTTGACATGCTGGCAAGTGAAGTGACCTCCCACACCCCAATTTCTGCTACCTCAAATAGGGATGGGACTGTGAAGGAAAAGTTTACCATGTATGTTGAAAAGTGAATGATCTCTCCTTTTTTTTTTAGCTGCCTGCTACCAGGCTTCCATCTCTCCTTCCCTCTAAGACGCATAGCTCTGACAGCTCCATAATGCTTGCTTTATAATGCTTAGTTGAACACGATGCATGTAACATAATTCAGATGCACTGTGTATTGTGCAGCCAATGACAGAGGGTGAGGTGGGGTGATCCAATGCATTGTGCTAAAAGGTACATGAGGATGGAGGAAAGATACTTTCTTCTCTCACTAGGTCTAGCTGCAGACCCACCAAAAACTGCTGCACTCTTGCCCCCATTCAAACCTGTAGAAACAAAACAATTTGGCTCTCCCCAAGAGATCTGGAGCAGTAGCAGTTCTGTTTCTTGTAATCTCTAGTTAGGCCAGATCTGGAGACTCTAAGTCCGAGGGGCCAAATGCAGTCCTCCAAGTCTCTCTGTCTGATCCTTGAGGCTCTCCCTACACCACACCACACTACACCCCCCTGACCACAACCCTCACCAGCTTGTTTTGCATCCTCCTTGAGTGTTTTTGCCTGGCTGGAACTCCCACTGGAACCTTGAACTCTGATAATGGCTCATGCTTGCCTGGATGGAGAAAAGAGAGGTATGTGTGTAGAAACTAGCCTACTGCACTCAAGATATATTGACATGTGTTGCTTTGCCACTTTTGCCTCTGGTTCTGGCGTGTGGCCCTCAGAAGGTTGTCTAGAAGGGAATGTGGACCTCAAACAGAAAAAGGGTCCTTTCCCCAGATGCACACCTTTCTAGAATGCACACCTTAATGTGGTGAGGAGGTTTGAGAGTGTTGAAGAAGCTGAGAGCAATGCCGTCAGAAGTCTAGACCAAGAGGCTAGACTCCTAGCAGGGGCACCCAAGGCAGAATGGCCAAAGCTGAGACACCAGACTAAGATGCATCCAAACTCAGAGGAAGGCAGTGGTAAACCACCTCTGAATACCTCTTACTATGAAAACCCTATGAACAGAGTATCCAAAATGCAACAGGAGATAGTGCTGGAAGATGAGACCCCCAAGTCAGATGGCACTCAGTGAGCTACTGCGGGAGAACAAAGGATGGGTAGCGCTGTGACTAATTACGCAACCAGGTCAAAGCTGAAAGGAAGCCCAGAGGCTGAAGTGCACAGGTGCGAAAGGAGAGTCTGGAGTTGTTGTTATGTGCCTTCAAGTCGACTACGACTTATGGTGACCCTATGAATCGGTGACCTCCAAGAGCATCTGTCAAGAACCACCCTGTTCAGATCTTGTAAGTTCAGGTCTGTGGTTTCCTTTATTGAATCAATCCATATCTTGTTTGGCTTTCCTCTTTTATGTATGAAATAGGAACATGGAATGTGGAAAGCATGAACCAGGGGAAGTTAGAATTTGTCAAGCAAGAATTGGAAAGCATCAACATTACAATACTTGGTGTGAATGAATTAAAATGGATGGGAATGGGACAACTACAAAATATTTTATGCAGGAAATGAGAAATAAAGAAGAAATGGGATTGCTCTAATAGTGAGAAGTGATGTAGCAAAAGCAATTACGAGCTTTAATGCAAGGTCTGAGTGAGTGATATCAATGAGACTTAACGGGAAACCCATTAACATAACCATCATCCAAGTCTACGCTCCAATGGCAAACACAGAAAAAGAGGGATTGGAGAGGTTTTATGCAGAAGTACAGGAAGAAATTGATCACCCACCAAAACAGGATGCTCTGATAATCTTGGAGGACTGGAATGCAAAAGTAGGGAACAGAGAAGAACTAGAAATTGTGGGGAAATGGGACTTAGGGGATAGAAATGAAGCAGGAGAGAGACTTACTGAATTCTATGAAGCCAATAATTTGGTTCTTGCAAACACATTTTTCAAGCAACCAAAAGATGACTGTACATGTGGACATCACCAAATGGTCAAAATAGCAATCCAACTGATTATATAATTGGAACCAGATACTTTCTGCGAAAACAAGACCAAGAGCAGACTGCAGTACAGATCATTAACTGGTCGTATCGAAAATCAGAGTAAAGAAGAAGAACAAAGCAATCATAATCAAAGCAAAAGACAATTTAAATAACATCACAGAAGAATGTAAAGATCAAATAAGGAACAGTTTTCAGGCTCTAAACCTAGCTGACAGAGAAGCAGAAGAACTATGGATTGAAGTCAGAGACATTATCAGGGAAGAATGCAAAAAGACAATACCTCTAATTAAAAAGAGAGGAAGACCTCAATGGATGACTGATGAAACTCTTTAAAATGGTTAAAGAGAGAAGGAAAGCAAAAGGAGACAGAAACACAGTCAGAAACCTAAATGCAATAATACAACAACTAGTACGTAGGGACAAAGAACTACTACAATAATTATTATACAGAAATAGAAGAGGATCATAAAAAGTAGAACAAGAGCCCTATTCCAAAAGATTAGAGAAATGAAAGTGAAATTCAAACCAAGAGTAGAGATGTTGAATAATCAACAGGGAAACATATTGACTGACCAAGATAAAATAAAAGGAAGATGGAAGCAATACACTGAAGAATTATAAAAAAGAGATGCAAGGATGACAGATTCATTCATGGAGGAACTGTATGATGAAGAACCAGAAATTTCAGAATGTGAGGTGAAAGCTGCACTTAAAATACTTGGAAGAAACAAATCACCAGGAATAGATGGCATACCAATTGAGCTGCTACATGTTACTGAGACTGAATCTGTCCAAAGTTTGACAAAAAATTGTCAACAAATATGGAAAATAAAACAATGGCCCACAGACTTGGAAGTGTTCAATATACATCCCAATTCCAAAGTAAGGGGACCCAGGGAATGCAGTAATTATCAAACTATTGCCTTAATATCCCATGCAAGTAAAGTAATGCTCAAGATTCTACAACAAAGGCTTTTACCATATATGGAGCAAGAAATTCCAGATGTCCAAGCTGGATTTAGAAAGGGAAGAGGCACCAGAGATCATATTGGAAATATACGTTGGATAATGAAACGAACCAAAGAATTTCAGAAGAAAATCACCCTCTGCTTTATAAATTACACCAAAGCCTTTGACTGCGTAGATGATGAAAACCTATGGAATGCTTTAAAAGACACGGGGGTGCTACAGCATCTGATTGTCCTGATGCGCAACCTATACTGTGGACAAGAGGCTACTGTAAGGACAGAACATGGAGAAACCAACTGATTCCCCATCGGAAAGGATGTGAGACGGGTGTATTTTATCACCTTATTTGTTAAATCTATACGCAGAACATATAGTACAGAAAGCAGAATTGGACCAAGATGAAGGAGGTGTGAAAATTGGATGTAGAAATATCAATAATTTAAGATATACACATGATACCATACTACTAGCAGAAACCAGCAATGATCTGAAATGAATGCTGATGAAAGTTAAAGAGGAAAGCACAAAAGCAGGACTACAGTTGAACATCAAAAAAACTAGAGTAATGACAACAGAAGATTTATGTAACTTCAAAGTTAACAATGAGGACATTGAACTTGTCAAGAATACCTCGGCATAGTCATTCACCAAAATGGAGACAATAGTCAAGAAATCAGAAGAAGGCTAGGACTGGGGTGGACAGCCATGAGAGAACTAGAAAAGATCCTCAAATGTAAAGATGTATCACTGAACACTGAAGCCAGGATAATTCAGACCATGGTATTCCTGATCTCTGTGTATGGAAGTGAAAGTTGGACAGTGAAAAAAGTGGGTAAGAGAAAAATCAACTCATTTGAAATGTGGTAGAGGAGAGCTTTGCTGATACCATGGACCACGAAAAAGACATATTGAGTGTTAGAACAAATTAAACCAGCACTATCACAAGAAGCTGGAATGATGAAACTGAGGTTGTCATACTTTGGACACGTAATGAGAAGACATGATTCACTAGAAAAGACAATAATGCTGGGAAAAAGAGAAGGGAATAGAAAAAGAGGAAGGCCAAACAAGAGATGGATTGATTCCATAAAGGAAGCCACAGACCTCAACTTGCAAGATCTGAACAGGGTGGTTTACAACAGATGCTATTGGAGGTTGCTGATTTATAGGGTCGCCGTAAGTCGTAATCAACCTAAAGACACGTAACACCTCCCCCCCGAGTTGCATCTTCAGAGAAGAGCAGGGACAAGGATAATTTCACAAGCTCCATTTTTTCAGTGGATGTTTATAAAGTGTTTTAAGCAGCCACCATATGATGTATGTACCCATTGCATATGCGTCTGCCATTTAAACTACCTGTGACTGGCCAAAATAAATTCAGTTTTGCCATTTACAACAACTGGTGAGAACAAATGATCCATCCAAAATAAGTGAGGTAACATTTTCTTTTATTGGTATCATTAGAAGGCTTTCCCTTCATAGGCCGTTCTTTTTAGTAGGTTCATTCTGAGGACAATTAAGACCTCAGATTAAATAGGAAAAGAGTTAAATGGTTCCCTTCTTCTGTGAAGACCTGCCTGTAAAAATGGTTTTGAATGGTGAAAAAATAGTGCATTCATTGGGAAGGTTCAAAACACTGGAAATGATGAGCCAACTGTATTCAATGAAATAACAAAGGACATAAAAAGGGATAAGTCTATTACCTTAGTTCTATTTCCATTGAAAGGATGAGAAGGGACCCATTTGAGCAAGATGCTGTAAAAAGCGATAATAGAGGCATTCTCACCTGCTTTTCCCTTTGGACCAACCATTATTGGGAGCTAATGTGTGCCACTTTCAGCAGTCCTGTATAAATGCATGCTGTGACTAATGTATATGCAAATAATTTGCTTTATAGAAGCAAAACTTCATATAAATTAAGGAGATAATTAGTGATGCAATTTGGGCAGTGTAATATGCACCATGAAATTCGCCATTAAACATCAGATATTGTTCCATAGCCGAGGCACAAATAAATTGAAATTGTGGATATGGGGGTTGGGAGCAGATCTTGGTCAACAAGCGTATGGTATCGCTTGTCCCTCTGAAACAAATAAAGAAACGGATAAAGCTCCTTAGTTTAGAATTTATATACTATCTATAAAGATATCGAATTAAGATAGAATTAGGGTTTTGTTAGGGTTTAAGAATCCCACATAATTGCTGTGTAAGTATGTTGTAAGTGAATGAGGAAACGTTTTTGACAGAACTTGATTTAA
Organism: Rhineura floridana; assembly: GCF_030035675.1. NCBI lineage: Eukaryota > Metazoa > Chordata > Lepidosauria > Squamata > Rhineuridae > Rhineura > Rhineura floridana. Next base: position 172,171,344 of record NC_084482.1, on the reverse strand, counting down.
AACAGAAGTGCAAAATTCAGATATCTAAGAACATAAAACCAGGCTGGATTAGGCTAGTGATCCATCTAGTCCAGCATCTCTCTGAGGTCCACTTCTATATTTTTTACCAGCTCCAGTCACATAGTGACATCAGACTTGGGGAAGCATTTTTGTTACCATTTAAGGAAAATATATATGCTTAACCTATTGAGTAGGGCCTCAAGTGTGGTGGCACCTCCTTTTTGGAAGATACTTCGCCTGAAAATAAAGCATGCACAGACAATGTTTTCGGTGCATGCTAAAAACATTTTGCCCAGGCTTTCCCACATGAGTGTTTGTTATTTGTTGGTCAAGTGCACTGCTGGTCACTGTGAATATGTGAAATTATTATATTGTATTTTACATTGATATTATATTATCTTCAGTTTTTGTATGCCACTTTGATATTTTTAGTGCAAAGTGATTTATTAATCTTTGAAAATAAATGTTCATGTAGAATAAATCTACAGAAGGGGAGTGGGATAATGTCTGTTAGCTCTGCTCGCATCCATGCTCTGTGTACAGGATTTTTCTTTTTTCAGGCTGTATACAGAGATTGAGGGCAGGGACAGCTTGTGCAATAGTACTCCTCCCCCCCATACACATTGATTCTACATGGAATTTAAAGGTCTGAAAAGGGCTTCTATGAGGATGGTGAGAGAAAAAGTAAAGTCACAAAATGAATCTGCATGGCATAGGTTTAAGTTTGCAAGGCTCTCTTACAGCTTAATTTTAATTTCATTCTACAGTTTGTCACGTATTGTATTTGGTAGAGAAAAGAGAATATGTACAGCAGCTTTTATTCTCCACCTGGCTGGAGAACCATGGCCCACCGGATGTTGCTGGACTACAAATCCTTTCATCCCTGACTATTAGCTATACCGCTAGAACTCATGTGGGTTGTAGTCCAACAACACCTAGAGGACCATCAGTTCCCCACCCCTGCTCTACACAGCACTTTGTGTCATTTAATATCACTTCTCAGGTTTAAAAACATTTCACATTCTCCTGTTGATGTTTTAAACGTCCTTTAATTCCTTCTTTGCATTTGGCTTATATTTTTTAAATAAATATTTTCCAGCTTTAGTTTTGATACAAGCCACTTTGGTAGCTTTAATGAAGTTGTTTTTATGGATCCATATAACATCAGCACTTTAATTACTCCAAATGGATAATAAACCCTTTCTCATATATGAGAATGGGAAACACATAGAGGGAATGTCATTAGGAACAATTGGATTTTCACTTGATAATTTAGTAAAAAATGTAAATACTACAAGCAAACGCCTGAGGGGAGGTTTGATAACTACACCAGGAACCATAGAGCATAACTAATTTTTTTTCATGGAGATTGTTCTTTTTGTTGTCTGAGTGTACCATATGAAAAAGCAGAAGCCCACATTCATTCACAAAAATAAATGTTTTTGAGGAAATTATTGATCCCCCATCTCTACCCAATGTATTGGAATGTTTCAATATTTTTCTTTTACTAATACAAAAAGATTGCAGTGATTTGTATATGTTCTATTCTGCTTGCTAGAATCCATTTGGGTACTACTACTCACCCTGCTGTTTCCATTGTCACTGGGTAATAAAACCAATCCTTTGTTTCAAGGACCGGCTGAAAGCAACTTCCTTGCCACATACTGAATAGATGATTAGTTTCTTGCACTCTGAAAATGGCAAGACTTTTCATTTACGTTTGTATCCATCTTGCATTTGAAGAAGGCTCTTGGAATCCAGCGGTGGCTTCCATGAACAGAAAGGGAAGGGAGGCAATTTTTGGAAATTTCCCCTTTCTCCTGCAATTCCCTCAAGTGCTGTTCTGGAGAGTCCCCTGGTGCTTTGGAGCACAGTGGTTGTAGAGGGAAGGGGATATCAGTGAAAATGGTCCCCATCTCCTTCCTTTCATGGAAGCCTCTACTGGAGCAAAGACCCTTCAGTGAAGGGAAGAATACAGTTTAACACAAGTTAGATGACGAGGCTCTTTTGTTGGGCGAAGAGAGGCTTTGGTGTTTGTGCCTGCTTGTATAGAGTGTGGGACTGTGTTGACCAGTGTTGGGGTGTTTGGTTTTTGAATGAATGTTGGTGTGTATATGTGATTGTGTTTGATGTGAGTGTGTACGTGTGTTTGTATATAAGTTTCATTATGTGCCTGGGGAAGAGGCTTTTTCACCAATCGGGGGGACTTGAGGGGGCCCCAATTAGTGTAGTGACGGGCAGAGGGAGGTATGGTGTTGTGCGAAGGATGTGCCAGGTAAGGGGAACGCGGCCCAGACATGTAATGGCTGTGCCTTGTTCCGGTCTTTCTCACACCCGCAGGGTTGTTGGTTGTCCTCTCAGCCAACCCTCGGATCTCCAGCTGCTGCTTTTAAATGCCAGATCGGTACATAATAAAAAACCCCTCGTCCATGATTTGATTGTGGATGAGGCGGCCGATCTGGCATGCATAACCGAGACCTGGGTGGGTGAGCAGGGAGGAGTTAGTCTTTCCCAGCTTTGCCCACCGGGGTACTTGGTTCAGCATCATGGTAGATTCGAGGGTCAGGGAGGGGGGGTCGCTGTGGTCTATAAGAGTTCCATCTCACTCATCAAGCACCATGTCCATGTAGTTACTGGCCTGGAGTGTTTGCACCTTGTGTTGGGTCAGAGGGACAGACTGGGAATCCTGTTGGTGTACTGCCCACCTTGCTGCCCAACGGCTTCCCTAACTGAGCTGACAGAAGTGGCCTCGGAGGTATTGCTGAGATCCCCCAGACTATTGGTACTGGGGGATCTCAACATCCATGCCGAGGCTACTTTATCCAGGGCGGCTCAGGACTTCATGGCTTCCATGACAACCATGGGGCTGTCCCAATATGTTAGTGGCCCAACACATGTGTCGGGGGCATACTCTAGATCTTATCTTTGCTACTGGACATGGAGATGGTGATCTGGATGTGGAGAGTTTTACATCTCTCCCTTTGTCATGGACAGATCACCGCTTGCTGAAGTTTAGACTCACAGTGGATTCTCCCCTCTGCAAGGGTGGGGGACCTACTAAATTAGTCCACCCCCGGAGACTAATGAATCCTGAAGGTTTTCAAAGGGCTGTGGGGGATTTTCCGGCTGATAAGACTGGTGCTCCTGTCGAAGCCCTGGTCAAACTGTGGAATGCGGAGATGACCCGGGCTGTTGACACGATTGCTCCTGCGCGCCCTCTCCTGTGTAGAGCTCATACAGCTCCATGGTACACTCCAGAGCTGAGAGTGATGAAACAAGATAGGAGACTGCTTGAGCGGAGGTGGAGGCGAACTCCCGACGGATGCAACTATGTGCTGGTAAGTGCCTCTACTAAGCTGTACTTAGGAGCGGTGAGGGTGGCGAAAAAACAACGTTTTGCTGCCATTATTAAGTCATCTCTTTGCCGCCCAGCGGAGCTTTTCAGGGTTGTCCGAGGGCTACTTCATTCTGGCCCTCAGGACATGGTTGAGTCATCGGTGGCCCGCTGTAATGAGTTTGCTGGGCACTTCCAGAATAAGATCTTATGCATCTGCTGGGACTTAGACTCCCAGTTTATAGCAGCTGATCCAAATGAGGTGTCCGGAGCACAGTCTTGTCATGTTTTATTGGATGAGTTTCAGTTGGTTCAGCTCGAGGATGTGGACAAGGTGCTTGGACAGGTGCGTGCAACCACTTCGGTACTAGATTCTTGCCCCTCTTGACTAATAAAAACCAGCAGGGATGGAACAGCTGGCTGGGCCAGGGAAGTGATTAACACCTCTTTACGAGAGGGAGTGGTTCCTGGCTGTCTGAAAGAGGCGGTGGTGAGACCACTTCTGAAAAAACCTTCCTTGGACCCAGAAAATTTCAACAGCTACAGACCAGTAGCAAATATTCCATTCCTGGGCAAGATCTTGGAACGAGTGGTTGCTGGCCAGCTCCAGGCGCTATTGGATGAAACTGATTATCTAGATCCATTTCAATCGGGTTTTAGGCCCGGTTTCAGCACCGAAACAGCCTTGGTCGCCCTGTACGATGACCTATGTCGGGAGAGGGACAGAGGGAGTGTAACTCTGTTGATTCTCCTTGATCTCTCAGCGGCTTTTGATACCATCGACCATGGTATCCTTCTGGAGAGGCTAGCGGAGTTGGGAGTTGGAGGTACTGCTTGGCAGTGGTTCCGCTCCTACTTGGCGGGTCGTCTCCAGAAGGTAGTGCTTGGGGAACATTGCTCGACACCGTGGGTTCTTCAATATGGAGTCCCGCAGGGGTCAGTTCTGTCTCCCATGCTTTTCAACATCTACATGAAGCCGTTGTGTGCGGTCATCAGGAGTTTTGGAGTGCATTGCCATCAGTACGCTGATGACACGCAGCTCTACTTCTCCTTTTCATCTTCTTCAGGTGAGGCTGTCAATGTGCTGAACCGTTGCCTGGCCGTGATAATGGACTGGATGAGAGCTAACAAACTGAGGCTCAATCCAGACAAGACTGAGATGCTGTTGGTGGGTGGTTTCTCTGATCAGATGGTGGATATACACCCTGTCCTGGACGGGGTTACACTCCCCCTAAAGGAGCGGGTTCGTAGTCTGGGGGTCCTTTTAGATCCTTCCCTGTCACTTGAGGCTCAAGTAGCCTCGGTGGCACGGAATGCGTTCTACCAACTTCGGTTGGTGGCCCAGCTACGTCCCTATCTGAGCAGGGAGGACCTTACATCAGTTGTACATGCTCTGGTAACCTCGCGATTGGATTACTGCAATGCGCTCTATGTAGGGCTGCCTTTGAAGACAGTTCGGAAGCTACAGCTCGTGCAAAACGCGGCGGCCAGATTAATAACAAGGACCAAGTGGTCTGAACACATAACATCTGTCCTGGCACGCTTGCACTGGCTACCTATATGTTTCCGGGCCAGATTCAAAGTGTTGGTCTTAACCTATAAAGCCTTATACGGCGCGGGACCACAATATCTGTTGGAACGCCTCTCCCGATATGAACCTGCCTGGACACTGCATTCTACATCGAAGGCCATCCTCCGAGTTCTGACTCATAGCGAAGCTCGGAGGGTGTCAACAAGAACTAGGGCCTTCTCGGTGGTGCCCCCCGAACTGTGGAATAGTCTCCCCGATGAAGTGCGCTTGGCGCCGACATTGCTATCTTTTCGGCGCCAAGTTAAAACCTTCCTCTTTTCCAAGGCATTTTAATCTAATTTTAATCTAGTTCTTAAGTTTGCTGTAATTGATTCTGATTTATTATTTTTATTTATGTTTTTGTTGTATTATATTATGGAATTTTATTGTTATATATTTGTATTCTTGTTGTACACAGCCCAGAGAGCTATGCTAGTGGGGCGGTATAAAAATTTAACAAATAAATAAATAAATAAAATAAGTGAAAGCCATAGCTCTCTTCTTTTCTCTCTCCTTTTTTTTTAAAAAAAAGCATTTAAAATGAGTCTGTCTGCACTGTATATGTAGCTCTGTCCATTTTGCAAGATCATTCAGATAATTCCTTTTGATGACTAGCCATACTTTCACAACCCAAATCAGCTTTGTATGATGTGTCTAGACCAGCCTTTCCCAACCAGTGTGCCTCCAGATGTTGTTGGACCACAACTCCCATCAGCTTCAGCCAGCATTGCCAATGGTCAGGAAAGATGAGAATTGTGGTCCAACAACATCTGGAGGCACACTGTTTGGGAAAGGCTGGTAGACTGTAGTTATGACGTAGTCCTATGTATATTTAATGAGAAGGAAGTCTCACTGAGCTTAACAGGTTTATTCTCTAGTAGGTGTGTAGATGACTGCAGCCTCAAAGACATAAAAATGCATTGCAGCAAGATAACTAAAATTCTTGTTTACTTCAACTTGCCCCAAAGCTCTGAACTTTGCAATATTGACATTTGAGAAGTGTCTGGCATCTTATAAATCCAACCCAATAGGTGGAGCTGACCAGTGAAAATGGCAGCAGAGGGCAGGTGCAGCCTGTGGGCTGTCGATTACCACCCCTGCCCTATGGAAAACCATGGTACAATGTTAATGCAATAGGGTTAGGAGGGTCTAGTCAGCTGTAAGTCTTGGATTAGATAGAAGTATGAGTTATCTTCACACAGAGACACTTACTGTATGAATTGTACAGAGTATGTCTCATTGTTCTACTGTTTTTTTTAAATTGTTTAGGATTGTTTTTAATTTGTTAACATATTTGTAAGCCACTTTGAGTATGATTTATCGTTTAAAGGTGGGGTATAAGTGCTGAAATAATAATATTGATAATGACATCAGTGGATAGGTCAAGCTGCTCTATATTCGATTACTACAATATATATCTACATCTGTGGAGACTGCATTGATATTCCATTCTATCCATTTCTTTGTATCCTCCTAAAAGAAACAGGAGGCGGGAAGCACAGGAGAACAATAATTTGATTATGATGTCATATAGATGCCTCCCAAGTGAGTGAACAAAATCATGACAAAACCAGAATAAACACCTAGCGTAGAAGCACCCTTAGTTAACATAATTGGTCTCAAGGGATTGCTTGAAGGCACACATCATAGCAGCCTTGCTAAACTGGTCTGTGTCAGCCTGGATAAGAGACTGGGTAGGAATCCTATGTTTGCTGATTTGAGCAAAGGCCCAGGAGGAAGGGCCATAGTTCAGTGGCAGAGCATCTGCTTTGCATGCAGAAGATCCCAAGTTCAATCCATGGCATCTCCATGTAGGACTGGAATGCCCCCTGCCTGAAACCCTGGGGGGCTGCTGCCAGTCAGTGTAGACAATACTGAGCAAGGTGGACCAATGCAGCGTCCTGTGAGTTCTGAGAAAAGAAAGATGGAAAAGAGAAAATAAATACAATACTGTATGGGCACCCAGTTTGGGGAGTGCATGCAAGCACTAATACTGTCCAGTTACCTGGAAGAAGTCCCACCCATCTCAGCATCTCAGAGGAGGAGCTGCAGAGGGGTCTGGAGTTCCCGGGGTTATGCCCAAGCGCATGAAGGCAGTTAAGGGAAATGCTGAGGAAGGCCTACATCTCTTTCATGATTTTAGAAGTAGGGATGTTGAGCTGAGGGAAATGCAATGGGTCAGAAGGGTGTGGAGTTAGAAACTAGTTAAGGGAGGCATGTGCTTGGGGAGAGACTGGGAAGTTTATTTATTTTTAAAATGTATCTTGCTTATTTCTTCAAAAAGACTCAAGGTGGCTAACAAACAGTAATAAAAACAGAATAAAACAAACATCCCTAACCCCCAATATACATTCAAATTAATAAATTAACAACATCTAACCTGTGTCAACAAATTCCTGTGACGGAATGGTGGAGAATTTTGCAATCAACAAACATAAATGCAAGCTCTGGAGCAGTTTGCATGTTCACATACTAGGTCAGCTGGTTGGTTTCCATGCAAGTGCTTTATCAATACCAATTTTTAAAAAATCCCAAAACATTAACGGCACTGTTTTTGAACCTATATTGAATGATGATTTCTTATACTGTTACTTTGTTGATCATCACTGGGAGTTGCCATCAGATCAGCTGTGATGAAAGGTATATTCCATTGACGTGTTGATGGTAGCCATTAACACTCATTGTTATATACTAGCACTAGCATTAGGCATGGCAGGCAGTACTGTTGTGTTTCAGAAGAGGAAAAAAGCCCTTCAAAAATATTGTTGCTGTGAGAGGCTGTCTTTCCGGGATACATTCTCAGCTCAGGCACAGCACACAAGGAATGGGGTGGTGTATTGGCATTACTGGAAGACGGGTCTGTATTTTGAAGTTATTGATGCACCACACTTGCTCCTTTCATGCCTAGGAATCTTTCTGGGCCAAGGGCATATAACTGGTTAATGCCTGCCTATAATACTTACTATTTTGTAAAATATTCTCTGACTAGTATGTCCCAGGCACAGAGCTTGGAAAAGTTACTTTTTTAAACTACAACTCCCATCAGCCCCAGCCAGCATGGCCACTGGATTGGGCTGATGGGAGTTGTAGTTCAAAAAAGTAACTTTTCCAAGCTCTGCCCAGAAAGCACATGGGAATGTTGATCACTTAGCCCTTTCACAGAGATAAGCTCATTACATTCACATCCCATAGCCTCCCCACCTGCTACCAAAATCATAAGTCTTAGTTATTTCTCACAAGTTACGTGCTGTAGATAACATAAACATTGTCACAAGCACTAAGGAATCATCCAGATAGCAGGTGTGGCTTATTACCATTTAACAATATATAAAGCCCTGCAAAACCGTCCCATATCAGGACTCAGTGTAGATCACTGGTCATGATGCTGTATGCTGGTCAGCTCCTATAGGAGTCCATTCGCTATCGTTCTGAGGGCTCTCTGGCAGCAGGAAGAACATAAGACTGACTGCTTTGCTTTCTGTTTCTGTATGCTTTGCTTAGTAGTTAATAAAACCTGTAACTTTCACCCCATTGGTTTCGCTATTGTCTCCAGATCCATAAAGAACCTTGCCCTTTGACATTACATGAAGCCTGGGTAATGCAGGTGGGGACAGTCAAAACAAGAAAAGCCAAAACAACTTCCTGATTCCACTGAACCGCTTCCTCAGAATCAATGTACACTCCAGTGACTGGTAAATTAACTCACCTAATTTAAACTCAATCCCTGTAAACCCTGCAGAACCCTGTCCCTGCTTGCGGGCCTCGTTCCACCTGGCCTGGAAGGGTGGGGCCTTGACTGACTGCAGCTATAAAAGGTATCACTACCTGAAGATGCCAGAGACCACCTTGACTGTGGGGTGTTGTTTAGGGGCTTCTGTTTGGGTAGAAATTTAATTCTGCTGGTCAGTTTTTTGTTTTGCTGTTATTGGGATTTTGCTTCTGTATTTTATTGTTGGATCTTATTAGGAATTACAAGGGTATATCAATTTATTGTATGTTTCTTAAGATGTTTTTAACATTGACATTTGAATTTATTTTCTAACAGTTAATTGTGTAACTTTTTTTTCATGTTGTGCGCCACCTTGAGCATAGATTGCTATGGAAAGGCAGCACACAAGTAAACAGTGATGATGATGAATCCCTCTGGACAGAGTTTTATCATCCTCACCATGGCTTCGCCCATTCAGACATTTCCAAACACAGTCATTCACTTAAAACACCTTGTCACTGTTAGGAAAATCGAAAACAATGTTATTTTTGCAAATTGCCATACTCGGCCAAGATTGTACAAATTTAACAAAATGCAGACCACAGTGGTCTGAGTTTGAGTAACAATAATATCACCAAAAGATGAACAGTACAGAACAGTGAACTACATCCCTGACCTATGGTACAAAAATATTTAAGCAGTCTTCACTAACTCCTTAAAGCACTGTCGATAGGGCTTACTGTCCTTGCTCAGCAAGACATTCCATAGGGTAGATGTCCTTAATCGACACCAGCCTCATCATCTGGTATGGGAACAGAATGGGACTTCTCTATATGAAAGTCAGTGGAATTGGGGTGAACTGGTGCATCACCAAAATTACTCCTTTTTATAAATATAGAAGTAAGGAATTTACTTTGGGGGGGGAGCCCTGTGGTGCCTATTGTTCATGCAAATGCATCCAGCATCAATACAAATGTCAGATTAACTATTTTTTAGGATTTGCAAATGATAACTTGGGCTGCAATCTTAACTCAGTTTACCTAGGAGTAAGCCTCATTGAATTCAATAGGACTGAGCAGGCATGGTTAGGATAGCAGCCTAGGTGACTGTAGAAAGAGGGTAAATTATCTTAGAATAATCCTTGTCATGTCATGTAATCAGCACCTCAGCAGTGCATTTCTGGCCTTCCAATTCATTAACAGAGAAATCGTGTGGATGCCTGGCCCATAAAGTTCAATGGGTTTTACTCTCAGGCAAGTGTGTATAATGCGTGGGGAACCATTTTCAGCCTGATGGCCACATTCCCTTCCAGTCCAAGGGAAACATGCCAGGAGTGGGCAAGGTCAGAAGCAAAAATGGGTGGAGCCAGGAACATGCACACTTACACACCCATCTCTATCCTCTATCCAGGCAGGCAAAAGACAGTATCATCGTTCAAAGACACATTCCAGCTAGGAAAAAAAATCAATTGCAGATCAGGACCAGTAAGGGATGTGGCCGGGGGGGAGTTCTGAGGGCCAGATAGAAAGGCCTAGAGGGCTGCAATCCTATACCACTGGGTATAGGATTTCCGACTTAAAAATCCCATTTCTGTTCCTGATTCCTTATAAGAACGTGGCTGATTTGTATTATTTTTTGTTATGAAAGATATAGAAAGCTGCATCTTATACAGCAAGAAGCTGTATAAACTGGCTGGTCACCTCTTTCTGTTCTGGGTGGCAATCCTACATTTCCATGGGGGCTCTGCTAGGTTCGCAGTTTTAGAGCTCTAGTTGGAGGCTAGTACAGACAGCGAAAGCTTTGGTGATAACTCCCTATGTGGACACATTCACCTTGCCTCCCTGCCTCTTTCCCAGCTGCATCAAAGGCTGCTGTATCATTGACAGACAGGTGAAGGCTCTCTGTGTTGTTGTGACACATATTGATTTTTCAAACGACAGTTGTGTTCTTTTTAAGAGTCACTTTCTCTACTTCCTCTGTTACTCCTCGGCCTTTCAGAAACCCACTTAACTCGCTATGTAGCCTTTCCTAGCTGCTTCTGATATTTCCCCTCTAAGTAGCATTTCATTTCATTGTAGACCCTAGGTGTTCGCTCTTCCTTATTTAGCTGACACTTGTCTGGTAGAAAGTGCAAACAGCCCTACAGAGAACATGTGGATCAATATTTTAGAAAAGGAGGCACACTATTGGAGTAGACTCTTGTCCTCCTGTGGTGACTGAAGGCAATTAACACTTAGGGTGAGTGTTGCTGGGTGAACTTTTTTCTTATTTCAGCCAATGCCTTCCTTGCTTTAGTTTTCCTTTTGATAAAGATATCGGTGTGGTTGTGTTTTACTGTTTTTTCCCCTTCCTATGGATGTTTCCTAGCTTGGGAGTAACCTTAATGGATCATCGGTATCCTTTTAGCTCTTTCTCTATTAAAAAGGGAAATAAATAGTTTGACACAAAACACTGAATACAATTTTTTTTAAAAAGAAGTAGGATATTAAATGATGTACTCTCAGTAGCTGGTGCAGATACAACATTAGAGACCTCTTAGCCAGATTTAAAAAACAGGTATCAAGCTGTGGGATTCTGTGCTCTATCATTGGAGCCCATCCCTGAGGTAAATCCCTCCCTCCTGCCTTAAACACTGGTGAGAATCCTTGGAAAGTAATCCTTGGAAATTTATCTTAAGTGCAGTTCTTTGATCTTTGAAGATGGCTAAGATGATCTTTGACAATGGGGAGAGGTTCACTCCACAGGAGAGGTGGTGGTGAGGGAGCACATAATCCTTCATCCTTTTCCTTGGCTGCATTCAGACATGGAGTTTATTGCATTAGTTTTACCAGATATAATGGTAGTATTTCTGTCCTGATTTCCAACATTCGTTTCACACGGCAGTACCTGATGCATTATGAAACTGGTTTTTTGATTGATTTACCACCATGTTGCACTAAATTTCATTCACACCAGTGGGTGTGGTGAGACACAGCAATGAATGTCATAGGACAGGAAAACGGCAGGAAAGAACCGCATATTAGTATACCTCCCCAATTTTTTTCACTTCACTCCCATGATTTTCTGGATTAATGGGGTTGTAAATAGATTTTTCTGGAAGCAATTGACATGGAAATGAGTGATAAACTTCAACTATATTCCTCTAGATTTCCAGAAGTGGATTTTATGTCATGTGAAACATCAAATGTGGAAATTATCAGGTAAGAAAATGTCAGGAAAATAGAATATACTGCTCTCTGAATGCAGCTCTGGTCTCATAGCCATAGTTTAGAGAGCTCAGATGTTAGATCTGTACTGGTCCAAAATACAGGCCACATCTGCACCATACATTTAAAGCACTGTTATACCACTTTAACAGTCATGGCTTCTCCCAGAGAATCCTGGGAACTGTAGTTAGTCAAGGATGATGAGAGTTGCTAGGAGACCCCTATTCTCCTCACAGACCTACAATTTATAGAATGGTTTAATAATCAATTCTTCTTCCCAGGGAACTGGAAATTTTAGCTCTGTGAGCACCTTCATAAACTACCCTTCCCAAGATGCTTTGGGAGTTCCCATAACTGCTAAAATGGTATAATACTGCCTTCAATATATAGTGCAGAGAGTCACAGTAAGAAAAAACATCATAGCGCTGTTATACACTCATGAATTTAACTTGAGTGAAAAGATGATGATGATTTATATCATTTAGGGGAAAATTGAGAGCTGTTTAGGTACTGATTGGCACTGGAAGTTCTACAGACACTGGGTGACACTTACAAAAAAGTCTGGTGTAGGAAAACATGTGGAAACTCTTTTTTGTGCTTAAATTGAGCTTGAGCAGCATGTCATGTATTCTGAGAATGTTTATTTCCAAATGTCTAGTGGATTGACAGATGTCTTTTAGGGCTCTTCAGCATGAACAGTTTATTACATAAGAGATTATATTACCTGTTATTTTACATTCTGTTATTATTATTTTGTTATTAATTTCAGATTCACTCTTCACATGAGCCTGGAGGCAATTTACAAATATACAATAAAAACAACTAATAATAGTTTTAAAAACAGTACAAAAACAACTAAAGACATATTAAAAGAATATGAAATAAACATATAAGGCAGAGCCCTTTTCACCCAGCTGGAAAGGCTTTTCGAAATAAAAATGGCTTCAATTTTTTCCAGAAAGTGCAAATAGTTGGCGCCGGTCATATTTCAACAGGAATGTTGTCAGTGGCATCACTAGGGTTGGTGTCACCCGGTGTGGTAACTCATGGTGTCACCCCCATGACCTCCTCCCCTACCAGACCTAGGGTGCCTAGGGGTGGGGCGGCTCTGGGTTAGGGTTGCCATATTCCAGTTCCACAAATCTGGGTGGGCTAATTTGCATATTATGCAAATTATTTGCATATTATTTGCATATTATGCAGATATTTGCATATTAATATTTGGATTATCCAGTTGTTTTGTTTTTGTGCCTAGGAATTACCACCAAAAACTGGGGAAAGATGTGAGAAATCTTTTTTTAAAAAAACTTAACATTTTCAGCCTTAAATGCCTAGACTCTAGTTTCCAGCACTATGGAATGTTGATTGATTGATTAAGAGGATTTATATCCTGCCCTTCTGCTGTTAAAAACAGAGCTCAGCACAGCTTACAAATATAATAAAAACAATAAAAATGTACAATCAATATAAAAACATAATAAAAACACAAAATAGCAACAAACATAAAGTAAGTCAGGGCAGCAGTACGGTTAACCATTACATATACGATATATTTCAGAGATGTGGTGGGTGGAGAAAAACAAGCCAAAATGTTAGGAAAAGGAGACTTTCACGCCACATGCTCAGTTCTAAATACTGTTGCAGCAAGTTTTACAAGTTCCTCCAGTATTCCACTGGTGCAGGCACTCAGACATTCAAAGTATCTGTATGTTTCTTAGGTTTTATAAAAGCAGAGCTTTCCTTAACTCAAAATTTCTTCTCCCTTTGATCAACCATATCTACACAGGTTCCACCTTCATACTCAAAATAAAACTGTGCCTGGAAGTGTGCAACAACCCCACACATACCTTGCTAATTAGATTACCAATGCCAGGATGTCTGTCTTATCGACTACTCTCCTGCTCCCAGGCATCATGAAAGACCCAGTCTTGGGCTCAGAAAGAAAATAAATATCTTGTCCTCTTCAAAGTACTGATAAGCCTCTTGTTTTAATAAAAACCATAATTATAAGTTCTTGCTCTTATCACTAATGGGTTAATTATCTTGCATATGCTGCTGTTGCTTCTATGGCTGTAATGGAGTGAGGTTAAAGATAAGTGAAATGCAAATAGGAAAAAAAACCACAGAAGGCAATAACACTTTCCTAAATGTAATACCATACAAACCACAACAAGATTCCTATGAGTAAGGCAGAAAACTAAGCATCTCACAACCAGTCAGGATTCCTAACCAAAAACCAAAAATATGATAAATGAAGAAATATTTATATAAGCATGACTGTCAAATATATTTATTATTTACATGAACTGTAAAGATATTTATAGTGCAATCCTAGGTTTATTTATTCAGAAGCAAGTCCCAGTGTATTCAGTGGAACTTACTCAAACAGGGACAGAACTGCACCCTCAAGTGATAAGCAACTTCATTCACACAACCCAAAATTCTGAATCATGCCACTTTACGCTGTTTTGCAACTGTTTATACTTGTTTTTATGGTTATTGGATTTTAAATGGCTTTATTTCTTGTTGTGAGCTGCCTTGGTTTCCAATCCTACCTCACAGGGTTGTTGGAAAGACTACACACACACACTGCAGATGTATAAATACATACAGCCCATATAATAGTTAGCCTACCACCTGTCTGATTGATCCTTGCCCATCATGGTTTCTTATGAAATGTAGGGAGAAATTAGGCGAAGGGATCAGGGCGGTGGTAAATGCATCCTTGAAGGAGGGTGTTTTGCCACCAGCCCTCAAGGAGGCAATTATAAAACCTATTTTGAAAAAGGCCTCCTTGGATCCCAAAGTCTTGAACAACTTTCACCCCGTTTCAAATCTGCCATTTTTGGGGAAGATCATTGAGCGAGTGGTGGCTGGCCAGTTGGCAGCACACTTGGATGAAACGGATTATTTGGATCCATACCAATCGGGTTTCAGGACTGGACATAGTACTGAAACAGCCTTGGTCGCTCTGGTGGATGATATGAGGAGGGCATTAGACGGGGGAGAATCCACCTTTCTTGTCCTCCTGGATCTCTCGGCGGCTTTTGATACCGTCGACCACGGTATCTTGTTGGATCGTCTGGAAGGATTGGGAATAGGAGGCACTGTTTTGCAGTGGTTCCGTTCCTTTCTCTCTGACAGGCATCAACAGGTAGCATTGGGAGACGAGGTTTCAGACCCTTGGCACCTCACATGCGGAGTGCCACAGGGTTCTATCCTCTCTCCCATGCTATTTAACATCTATGTAAAGCCGCTGGGAGCTATCATCAGGAGTTTTGGGCTGCGATGTCATCAATATGCAGACGACACGCAGCTCTATCTCTCCTTTAAATCTTCACCAGAGATGGCTGTGGAGACCTTGTCCAAGTGCCTGGAATCTGTGAGTGGATGGATGGGAAGGAACAGACTGAAGCTCAATCCTGATAAGACCGAGGTGCTACTTGTGGGTGACAGCGGGAGGTTGGGTGCTGTTGACCTACAGTTTAATGGGGTGAGTTTACCCCTGAAAGATCAGGTCCACAGCCTCGGGGTGGTTCTTGATTCCAAGCTGTCCATGGAGGCTCAGATTTCGGCAGTGAGCCGGGCAGCTTGGTACCAATTACATCTCATACGGAGGCTGCAACCCTACCTCCCTATTCATCAGCTCCCACTGGTGGTACACGCCCTGGTCACCTCTCGATTAGACTACTGCAATGCGCTCTACGTGGGGTTACCATTGAAAACAGTCCGGAAACTACAACTGGTGCAGAATGCTACTCCGCTTTTAAAACAACTACACTGGCTTCCAATCTCTTATCGAGTTCAGTTTAAAATCCTGGTTTTAACGTTTAAAGCTCTATCGGGCTCAGGTCCCAGTTATCTATCAAATCGTTTGTCATTTTATGAACCGGCCCGTCCTTTAAGATCTTCTTTAGATCCTGGTCTTAATATTCCCTCCTTTTCCCAAATTCACCAGACGGGCATTAGGAATAAATTGTTCTCAGTGGGGGCACCAACTCTTTGGAATGCTGTTCCGCAGGAAATTCGTTCTTCCCCTTCTCTGTTTAGCTTCCATCGCCAAGTTAAGAACTTTTTATTTCGGTTAGCTTTTAATTGTAATGTGTGATATACTGTATATTTCTTATAATGTTTTATAACTTGTTTGGTATGTTATACTGTACTATGTTGTTTTATTATGCTATTGTTTGCCGCTTAGAATTCCTTGGAACTGAAGCGGGATATAAACTTTTTAAATAAATAAATAAAATAAATGTGGCGGCTCGGTTGCTTACAAACAGCCGCCGCCGTGATCACATCACGCCAGTATTATTTCACCTACATTGGCTGCCAGTTGTTTTCTGGGCCCAATTCAAGGTGTTGGTATTAACCTTTAAATCCCTATACGGTCTCGGCCCAGTTTATTTGAAGGAGCGCCTCCAGTACCACAAATTAAGCCACCCAACCAGATCAGCCACACAGGGCCTTCTCTCAGTCCCACCAACGAAAACAGCTAGGTTGGTAGGGACTAGAGAGAGGGCATTTTCAGTGGCGGCCCCCACTCTCTGGAACTCCCTCCCGTTCGATCTTCGCCATGCCCCTTCCCTGGATATATTTCGCCGGGCATTAAAAACTTGGCTTTTTGGACAGGCCTTCAGGAATTCCGGGGAGGGCTAACTTTTTTGGGATATTTTATTATCTATTGATCGCCCTAACTGATTTCATGCTGCTGTGATTAATGATCGTTCTGATTTTATTGTATTTTATTTGTATTGTATTGTAATTTACTGAATTTTAGTTTGTACGTCTCCTAGAGTGGCTTCGGCCAGATAGGCGACACAAAAATTAAATTTATTATTATTAATTTATTATTATTATTATTGTCAAACCAGTTGGTCATTGCAGAAAAATCAGTATTAGTTTTAAAAAAATCAGTAGTAATTTCCTACAGAATAAAAACTGTAATACCGAAGTAAGCCCTGCCTACTTGCTTTAAAATAGGACTGGAGGAAGGAGGGGCAGAAAGAGAACACAAACACAATTCATTTTTACATTCACTCCAAAGTCCCATTGATTTTCAGCACATTCATAACCATGTCTACTCAAAAGTAAATCCTATTCAATTCAATGGGATTTACTCTGGAGATATGGGATTAGCAATGCTTTTACCCCCACAAAAGCAAGTATTGGGAAGGTTTTCAAAACTCTGCCCAGGATCTGACTCCTACACACAAGAGAGGAAAAAACTGAAATGTATATACTTACCCAATTTATGAGATTTTCAGATAAACAGAGGGGGAAAACAACATTTGCTGGCCTTGCAATGAGGTTTACTAGACACTGCCACAGGTCAACCAAATGCTTCACTGATTGGCTGCAATCCTGAATGGGCTGGGTTAAAGCTACAAAGTGTTATACAGTAGTTTAAAAAAAGATTTAACAGGGGGGCTGATGTTTTTATGTATATCTCGAGAACTAGACCACCTAGAAACTTAATTTTTTTTTAAATTAAAGCTCAGAATCCAGGCCAGCTAAGGGGCTAAACGCGCACTGGGTGGCATGCAAAGAATCTGGCTAAAACCCAGCTAACCGGGCAATATGGCAACCCTACTCTGGGTGACACCCCCCTCTCATGGTGTCACCCTGGTGTAGTCTGCACTCCCCGCACCCGGCTAGCAACGCCGCTGAATGTTGTTACACCCAACATGAACATCCATGCTCCAAGTTGCTGTGGAGTATCCTTGAGATATTTTAGGGACTGAGGAAAAAAGTCTTCTGCAGAGCTCTGGGGCCTACAGGATATATAAAGGATAAGGTGGTCTCTTAAGTAAGCTAGTACAAAAACTTTGAAGTTGGCCTGACAGCAGGTTGGCAACCAATGAAGATTTCACGGACAAGGTGTTAAATGCAATCTGGCCGTCACGTTCTGCACTAGCTGCAGCCTCAGGATCAACCTCAAGGGTAGCCTCACAAAGAGTTTATTACGGCAATCCAATACTGAGGTTACCAATGCATGGACAACTGTGGTCAAGTTATCCTCATCCAGGGACATAGCTGTCTTATAGCCAAAATTGGTAAAAGGCACTTTTAGTCACCAAAGGCACATCTGCCTCTGGGGACAGAGATGAATCTGTGTGACTCTTCACACACACACACCCTACAGGCAATCGCAGTGCAATCCCTATGTATATTTACTGATAAGTAAATCACATTGGTTTTACAAGGGCATGGTACGGTTACTGTTAGACTAAACGTGCCATGCAAACACAGTGTAGTGCATGCTAGGGAGCTGCAAACACTATCCACTGACCGTGGCAAAATGATGGAGAAGGAAGGATAACTGTTTTTACTGAGAAAATTGGCAGTGATGGAGGCAGGCTGGAGTTGCACAGGGCAAAACTGGGATCAATAACTTTTAATTTGTTTCCAAGATCTATTTGACCAGAAGCAACAGTGGAACACAAAAAAATGTGTGCAAATTATTGGACTCACTGTCAAACACTATTATCTTTCCCTAGCCTAAGATTATACATTCTGTGGCCCTGTTGTTGGTGTTTTAATTCTCTTGACAAAATTGTTCAAAGTTCTTTTGGCAAGGCTCTTCAAGTGGAAGACACAAATGTGATGCAAACTCTCTGAAACATACAATAAACAGTTTATGCATAATTTGGCTCTTAGGGGTGATGCAGTTAAGTTCGGCCTTCCTAGTTCCTAGGAAATGAAAGCTGCAGCTGTTAGCCATATTGAACGGATTTTAACAAGGCTGGTGGCAGCACCTGGCATCCTTGGGCAGCTGCTAGGGTCCTATTTTAGCATGTGTTTTTTAAATGTTTTAAATGTTTTAAATTGTGTTTTAAATTGTTTTTAAAATATGTGTTTTAAATTTGTATATTTGTTTTTAATGTTTTTAGTTACTGTAAACTGCCCAGAGAGCTTCGGCTATGGGGCGGTATACAAATACAATAAATAAATAAATTGCCCTAGCAGGGGCCACTGCAGATGTGTATCCTTGGCTACCGAGAGCCTGGGTTTAGCCACTACTTAAATTTTGAACAATGCCCCCTGATGTACCACGGCTTCAGGACATTATAGGAAATACAAATGACAGTTAGACCCAGTAACTCAGTGCTCCTTGGATTGTTGCTGCTGCCCAAAAGAGGAAAGGCATCAATAGAAAAAGACATATTTGCATAAAAATTGCATATCCTAATTTTCTACTTATAGATGCAAATTTAAAAGTAGTTACTTCAATTTAAATAGAAACACAATCTATCTCACCATAGTGGGACGGTTGTGACCCGGTGACTTGTTTGCCTGCTCAGTCTGCTGTCCAAGTGCTCTCACTGTGGATGGGCAAAGTCAAGGTCCCTGCTCTTCTTTCCACATATTTAAACCAGATGTGGCTGTGGGGCATGGACTTCAGTCCCAAGGTTCATCCAGCTCTTGCTGTACCACTGCCTATGACAAACTTGTAATGTGTCCCCCCCTTCCCCCTCCTGAACAGCCCTATTTTGAAAAATTAGATGATTGACTGGTGCCCTCAGCCCTTCTGTCTTTAGGTTGATTAAAGCTCCTTAAGCTTCTGGCTGCTCAAGTCATATTTATAGCCAGATGCGCAATATGGCATTTTAGAATACATATTAATTATCCTGTTTTTATACTTTGTTCCCTGTCCCTATTAAATCTTCTATGAACTCACCATAGCCTAAATAATTTCTCTAGGATTTATTTATTTATTTAATTTGTATCCTGCCCTTCCTACCAGCAGGAAACTAGGGCGGCAAACAAAGCACTAAAACACTTTAAAACATCATAAAAACAGATCTTAAAATACATTAAAACAAAAAAGCATTAAAACATTTTTAAAAAACTTTTAAAAAAGGTTAAAAACAGCATTAAAAACGTATTAAACAATTCTGACACAGATGCAGACTGGGATAGGTCTCAACTTAAAAGGCTTGTTGAAAGAGGAAAGTCTTCAAAAGGTGCTGAAAAGATAGCAGAGATGGCGCCTGCCTAATATTCAAAGGGACGGAATTCCACAGGGTAGGTGCCGCCACACTAAAGGTCCATTTTCTATATTGTGCAGAACGAACCTCCTGATAAGACGGTATCTGCAGAAGGCCCTCACTTGCAGAGTGCAGTGATCGACTGGGCATATAAGGGGTAAAACAGTCTTTCAGGTATCCTGGTCCCAAGCTGTATAGGGCTTTGTGCGCCAAAACTAGAACCTTGAACTTGGCCTGGTAGCAAATGGGCAGCCAGTGCAATTCTTTCGGCAGTGGGGTGACATGTTGGCGATACCCTGCCCCAGTGAGCAGTCTCGCCGCCTCATTTTGCACCAGCTGCAGCTTCCGGATCAACCTCAAGGGCAGCCCCACATAGAGCGCATTACAGTAATCCAGCCTGGAGGTTACCAGTGCATGGACAACAGTGGTCAGGCTCTCCCAGTCCAGAAACAGCTGCAGCTGTCTCACCAGCCAAAGCTGGTAAAAGGCACTCCTAGCCACTGAGGTCACCTGGGCCTCTAGCGACAAAGATAGATCCAGGAGCACCCCCAGGCTATGGACCTGCTCTCAGAGGGAGTATGACCCCATCCAAAGCAGGCAACTGACCAATTATCCAAACTCAGGAACCACCAACCCACAGCGCCTCCATCTTGCTAGGATTCAAACTCAGTTTATTGGCCCTCATCCAGCCCACCACCAAGTCCAGGCAGCAGTCCAGGGCTTGCACAGCCTCTCCCGATTCAGATGTTATGGAGAAATAGAGCTGGGTATCATCAGCATACTGCTGACACCTCGCCCCAAAGCTCCTGATGACTTCTCCCAAGGGCTTCATAGAGATGTTAAACAGCATGGGGGACAAGGTGGTACCCTGCGGCACCCCACAGCACAGCTGCCAGGGGGTCGAAAGACAGTCACCCAATGCTATTCTCTGAGAACGACCCTGGAGATAGGATCGGAACCACTGTAAAACAGTACCTCCAATACCCATCTCCCCCTTGCTGGTCATGGACCGAAATAAACATTCATTCATACCCATCTCACCAAGTCGGCCCAGAAGGATACCATGGTCAATGGTATTGAAAGCCGCTGAGAGATCAAGTAAGAACAACCGGGTCGCATTCCCCCTGTCCTTCTCTCGATAAAGGTCATCCATCGGGGCTTCCATAACCAGGCCTGAACCCAGGGTTGCCAGGTCAGAAGTGTCCTAAATGCTGGCCCTGAAGCCAGCTGCATCCCATGGGGGGGACAAGGAGGAACTTCCGCATCCCCCCCCATGTAGCCAGTTCCAAAACCAGGTGTATGTGTGGCAACAGTGTTGTCACACCCACAGCTTCTGAGCTGGCTGCATTCGGTAAGGGGGAGGGAAAAGGTCCTCCCCCCCACATTGAATGCAGCCAGTACTGGAGCTAGGGGGCATGTTAGAGGCCTAAGTCCCCTCGACAGGCCTAAATGTAGCCTGTCAGTATGTTAACCAGTGATTGAAGTCAGAGCTATGACAAGTAAGGCTGCCAGGCTCAGGGCCTGAGGCTGATCCTGTATCTTTAGGAGAAGAGAAAGTCAGCTAAGTGCAGGTGTTCTTGCAACACTGTAATGGGAAAAACCACAAGGTGGAATTCTCCCTTCCCCCTGCACAACTTTGAAAGATACAGAAGACCTCTTGGAGGCCGGTCCCATTTTCATCTGGAGACTTCGGTTTTTGGGATCTTCTCCAGGTGAGTCACCTTAATCAGGCTTGTAGCTTTCATTTAAAAATAAAAATTAAGTTTGTAGGTGGTCTGCTTCAAAAGATATAAAACAAGATGTCAGTTTCCCCCCCCCGCCCACTTTGGTTAGTACTGGCTGCTCTAATCCCTGCCTTTTCAGGTTTTTAGCCAATAAGTGAAGTCAGGGTTGTGATTGACAAGATTTGTCAACCCCAGGCAATACCTAAACCCCATTTCAAGTTCTGAGAACAGTTTCCTTTTCCTGCTTGTCTCACATTAGGAATTCAGTAAATATATAGCTTTCAGCAGCATAAGGAATACTTTCTCTGTAGAGGATAGGGACTTGCTTCTGAGAAAACATGCATAGGATTGCACTACAACAGAAGATCACAGCAGGATCTTGGTGGGCATACTCAGTAAACAATTGTAGTTATAATTATAATAAAAGACCTGAACTTACAAGATCTGAACAGAGTGGTTTATAACAGATTCTATTGGAGGTTGCTGATTCATAGAGTTGCCATAAGTCGAAATTTACTTGAAGGCTCATAACAACAACAATATGCAGGCAAAGTTTATGAAGTAATGCAGATTCACATAATACATTTAAAGCATATCCAACTATCATTTAAAGTGCATGACTTCCCCTAAAGAATCCTGGAAAGTTTAGTTTCCCCCTACCAGTTATAGTTCCCACCACACTTAACAAACTACAGTTCCCATGATCCTGTGGTGGGATCCATGTGCTTCAAATGTATGTTGAATGTGCTTTAAATGCATGGTGTGGATCTGCCCTAGGTATGATGTGCATTCATTTGTGAATTGAAAAGAACAATTCTAAAAGATACTATTTTAAACAGGCCTGTAGGTCAGTGGTAGGGCACATGCTTTGCATGCAAAGGTCCAAAATTCAATCTCTGGAAGAGACTATTGCCTGGAATCCTGGAGAGCCAATGCTAGTCCCTGTCATCAGTACTGAGCTAGATAGTATCAAATGGCCTGACTCGATATAAGGCAGATACCTTTGTGCCTAAAACAGGAAAGAGACCCAAGTGACTCCAAAATTTATTTATGTATTTTATTTACAA
This sequence comes from Rhineura floridana, assembly GCF_030035675.1. Classification (NCBI taxonomy): domain Eukaryota; kingdom Metazoa; phylum Chordata; class Lepidosauria; order Squamata; family Rhineuridae; genus Rhineura; species Rhineura floridana. The sequence continues at coordinate 172,148,746 of NC_084482.1, read as the reverse complement.
CATTTATATATAGCTTTATTGTAAAAAACCTCAATTGAAGGAATTAAAACAATAAAATTATTGGCAAAAACAGTTAAAGACAGGTATTTAAAAACATTCAAAATAATAAAATTAACAATGAGTTTAAAACAGAGAAAAAACATAATAGCTTCTACATAAGGCTTGCCTAATGTAATGTAAGGCTACATTAGGCTTGCCTAAACAAAAATATTTTTAGCAGGTGCCAAAATGAGTATAATGAAGCACCTGCCTAATGTAAACAGACAGGAAGTTCCAAAGCATAGGTACTGCCACACTAAAGGACTGATTTCTTACAAGAGCAGAACAAGTACTATGTGGAACCCATAACATACAAAGCACACCTTGAACGTAGCCTGGTAGCAAATCGGCAACCAGTACAGATTTCAGAACAGATATATTATGTGCTGATAGGGTCTCACTCATGTCAAGAATCATCCTATAGCATTCTGCACTAACTGCAGCCCCCTCTGTGACATTGGTTGACTGGCTGCCAGGATTCTTTTAGCTTTGGCTAGGAACCCTGACTAGTTGTGGGATGCTGAGTTTTCTGTTTTACTCGTTGGAGTCTTGTTGTGGTTGGTATGGTATTGCATTTAGGAAATCACTGTCTTTTGTTTTTTTCCAGTTTGCATTTCATTTTCCTCTGACCTCACTCCTTTACGTCCATAGAAACAACAATGGTTCCATGTGTTCAGCTCAACCCCCTTAAAACCACTGATGATGCAGCTTGTTATTAGCATGATGGTTTGTTTCTTGCCCAATAGTGGTAAAAGAGAATTCACATACTGGGAAGTATGGCCTCAATTGCTGCTGTTCCCAAGCTGGTGACTGTGAAGGTAGACCAAACCATGTGTGTTTTCTCTCTGTCAACTATTACTCACTGGAATTGGGTTGGTTGTCAGAGTTAGTTTATAGCAGCCCACAGAGTAGGCAGGAAAGAATAGAGAATCTTTTCTCAAACCTCTCTCTGCAGTGAAGGGTCAAGTCTGTAAAGAGGTTTGGAGCAGCCACGTTAAAAGGCAGGCAGGGAGTTGCCACCCTGCTTGGATATGGATATCTTTGCAGAGGATCCCTAGTCAAGCCTTACCAACAGCACAATCCTAACAATATCTACTCAGAAGTAAGTTCTGTTGGGTTCTATGGGGCTTAGTCCCTTAGTAAGTGTGTTTAGAATTGCAGCTTTCAAGGGTATCCATCTTTACTCCCAAATGCTCCCATCTAACATCTCCACAACACTAGGCTTTCTTCCTACAATGGCCTTCGGGTAACTGTCCTGGCTTGGGGGCACTTAAACCCTTCTTGCCAGAAGCAAGTAAGGTAGATTAAATGTTCCTTACCCAGGCTCTCTAAGCAGATGAGAAGGAATGATCCCATCACTTCAGCTGGACCTGGAAACACCCTCATTTAGGTAAGATTTCTATCTTAATTTCCAATCAGAGAATTCTTTTTTTGTTTGAGTGGTATGCTCCAAGCAAGTGTGGTTGATGCTTAATGTATCATGCTTAATGACATCACTAGGGCCCATGCCCATGACATTACTAGGGCCTGCGCCCATGACATCACTAGGGTTCACCCCTGAAATCTGAAGTCTCAGGGTTTGTGATGCTTCTGACCTGGCAACCCTAGCTATGACTGATGTGAATTGTTTGGGCACCAGGCAATAGCTATCCCTAGTGTCCTAAATGCCCTCCCCTTTAGTGAACTTTTCCTGCTTCTGTCTTTCCCCCCCCTAGTAGTCCTTGGCATCTGTAGTTTTCCCTTTCTTCCTAGCAACAAGGACATATATTTTGTGTGGTGGGTTTGTCTCAGATCAGGTACTCCCTAGAAGTTAAAACTTATGCAAAGATGCTTAGGCATATCTTCTGCTGTGCAAGAGCTGATGCTCAGGTATGCATTAAGAATTAACTGTATAGTTTACTTACAGTACAATGGTATACATGTCTACTACAGAAGTCTCTTTGGGTTTAATGAGGCTTACTCTCAGGTAAGTGGGTATGGGATAGCAGCTTAGACTTTGGTTCGGGATTGGTATTGGTATTTGGGAAAACATGGTTCTCGTACCTTTAACAGATTATCATGTATCTCCATAATCTGGACCAGCAGGACATAACTGACTGCCCGTGGTAAACATGAGATTGTCCAGGGGGTAGGCAGAGAAGTAACAATAACTGTACTCTCTCTAATTTTGTGTTATGCCATGCCCCCCATGGCAGCCACCTTGTGCTATATCACACCCCTATGGCAGCCATTTTGTGACTGGCACCCATAGAACTATCTCAAAATTCAAAATGTGTCCATTGTTCCAGAAAAGGTTGGGGATCCCTGTTTCAGAGGAAGGCCTGAGCCAGCAGTTTACTGTTCAGAATGTTCTAGAAGTGCTTCCGATTGGCACCAGCAAATCTCACAAGATCGTACAAGAGCTGGACATCCCATATAGACAGGGCTGGATTAAGCTGAGGAGGGCCCCTAGGCTGATTGGTGTTTGGGGGGCTCTATTCCCAAGCTTCATCTACCTTTCTGTTGTTTTTTGCGGCGCCCGCAGGTTTGCCATCAATAAAGATGGCGGCTGAGGTTTCCCTAAGGAGCTGAAGCCTCTGCCGCCATCTTTGTTGATGGCAGCAACGTGCGCGTATAACACGCATGCATACCATCAGCCAAGATGGCGGCAGAGGCTTCAGCCCCTTAAGGAAACCTTGGCCGCCATCTTTATTGATGGCAAATCTGCGTGCTGCAAAAAACAACAGAAAGGTAGGTAAAGCAGGGGAATAGTGGGGGGATGGCGGTCTGTAGATGCTTCCGCGGATCACGGAATGAGAGCAGAGGGCCCCCTGTAGCTCCAGGGGCCCTCAGGCCAGTGCCCCACAGGCCCCCAAGAGCTCTGGGCCCCTAGGCTTCAGCCTACTAAGCCTAATGGATAATCCGGCCCTGCATATAGATACACGGAGGTAAGTTTGCGTAAACATCCTAAGGCCTGATCTGTACTTTAACCTCATTCCCCACCCCTTTGTGGTATTGATTTTGTAACCCAGCCCAAGCAACTTATGCTTACACGCTCAATAAAGAGCAGACAAAAGCTTAGGATGACAATCCTAGTACTCTTGCTTGAAAGCAAGCTCCGCTGAAATGAAGAGATTTACTACCAAGTAAAAGTGTTTCAAGACTGAAGAGTGAAAACTAATTTCTCATCTTGATTCGCTGGAGTCAAGCGTAATCACCTACAATATTTCTGGGGATGGAAAAGAAAAATGTTATTCAAGTAAGCAAGGTGATCTATCATATTATTTTTATGCTAGTCACCAGAAATTACAAGCTTGGAGTAAGCCCCTACTTACCATTAAAGAATAAATGAACCATAAGTTTGATAAATGAAAAATTAGACAAAAACATACTGATGTCCCAAGGGGGTTTTATTAATGAAAAGCAATAGAGTGTGTTTTCTCATTTAAAAAATAGTAGCAATGGAATTATTTTTTTTGAGTGGGACATTATATCTCTTAGCATCTATTATTGCATTGGTTTAGGATTTAATGGTTATTCCTTTTCAAATAGAAATGGAAAGCTTTTGTCTAGAAGTATCCGTCTGGTAAAATTATTCCAGAATAGATAAAGAAATCAAAATAAGCTGCTTCTGTGCTTTATTCTAATTTTCCATTGAATCTTTCAAATAGGTTGATGCTAGGCCAGTGTTTTGTTTTATTTTGTCTTTGGCTAATTAATTGTTCTTCTTTGCTCCACGTTTAGCAAGTAGGCAATTTAAAATTTGCATTCATTTAAATTAATTTATGCAGATTATTAATGACCTTTTTCGATAAATGGCTAGGGCAGATGCCCTGACCTACCAAAATGTGCAGCTTTCTGTATGCATGTGTCTCAGCACCACGCATGAAACACAGCATTATATGTTTCCTAAATCCAAATTCACATTGTGAAGGAACAATGGAGACTGGTGGCTCCAGTGTCAATGGTGCAGTGAATCCACTCCGGGTTTTAGTCCAAACTTTCAAGGAGCTATCCAACCCAGAGCAGATTCACTGCTCCACTGACACTGTGAAGGAACAAAGTGACCCTGCTCATAGAGCTGATGTGTACAATATAGCTTGTGTGCATATAGAGTCTGTGCACGAGCCACAATCTATGTGCAAAGGTCAGGGCGGGGCCTGTCCCAGAAATCTTGTTCACCATCCATGCGCTCTGTACTGCATAACTTGTTTCCACTGAACAGGACTCAAAACTCCCATATAACACATACGTAGCAGATATAATAGACGTGGATGGAGCTGACATTGAGACGATATTACTGGTCCAGTTGCTACAGAGCTGGCCAAAAAGGTTTTCATTTTAAGAAAGAAAAAGACATCAAACAATAACAAATAAGTCATCTTGTACGTATTTCAGTGTCAGATGATGACTGTAAGAGATGTTGGTACTTTATTTGTCATTCTTTGAGTTAGGCATTCAGCAAACTTATAGTGAAAATGAAGTATGGCTGAATTGGGAGTTTTCCTCCCTCCATCACTTTTGCAGCTCCTCAGCATCCACCACAGCTGTGTTTGCATGGAACATTTAGCAGTCTCAGTGCTATATCCTATCTGGTTGTAATAAATTTATACTGCAGTCCTATGTACACGTGGGAGCAAGGCCCATTAAACTTAACAGGATTAATTTTTGAGTGAACATGCATAAGATTGAAGTTTTTGTTTTGTGAATAAAATGTTTGCTAGAACAAAATGCCGCCTTGGGCTCCTACTGGGAGGAAGGGCAGGATATAAAGCTAATGAATGAATAAATAAAATAATAAATAAAATACTCGTTCCTTGTATCTGCAAACATAGGGTGATATCCAACTGAGACATGTTCAGAGTAGACTCATTAAAATAAATGGATATAAATTAAGTTCATTGGTTTCAACAGTACTACTCTGAGTATGATTAAGACTGGATATCACTCATAGTATTCTAAAGCTGACTGGTGCCCTGTCCTCTCCAATTGCTTGCAGGGTACAAAGGAAACTCCTGGTCTTGGTCTGCAGTTCATACTTGTGCATTGTCTGTATGTACAGGTCATTATAAATATTTGCAGGACTCTGCATTGTCCTAAATTGAAAAGGCCAAGCAAGTGACAAATTAACTAAATTGTAATAGTAGAAAGGAGATTTCAGATCACATTTTTCACAGCTAAAATTGTTGCCACCAGTGCCTCTCTTTATAAGCATGTTCCCCATATATATCTTTTAAAATGAAGCAGAGTGAATAATGACTCAGGTGAGCCATAAATACATAATGCAACATCACCTTTGAACTTTGCAGCTTATGCCAGGGTCAAAGATTGTATAGGTTGTAAACATGATTTATACAGCAAGTCTTTTTTTTTTTTGGTATGTGTTCCAAACCACACAGCCATTTAGATTCATTTAAATTATTTGTTAACAACAACAGCAACAGCAGCAGCAGCAGCAACAACAAAAGTTCCCATGTTTATTTCTACAGTTTAAATATTTTAAAGAGGGCAGGTACTTAAAAACATTTATGTTTCTGGAATTTGCTCTTTTTACTTAGAATAAAAATATTACTATTGCAAGTAGATTATGTAGGGTTACTTTTCAAGCAAAGCCATGTACTTTTGTTATTAGGCTCAATGAATAATACGTTAATACTCTGATCCAGAAATTTCTGCCCAGAATGTCTTCCCCATTCATTTCAATTTAGAAAGCCAATCTACTCGGCTTGCTCTGAAAAGTTAGCCTTAACTATGACTGGTGAATGCATATCATGGATCATTTCTAAAAGCAATACTGATCGAATTTAAATGACATCAGTCAACAAGTATTGCTTTGATGGCATCATTTGATACTGCCATAGGTTTATTTTAAACAATGCAGTCCAATGACTTGACTTTGTGCCCTGGTTAGAACAACCTGCCATTTAAGTAGCAATAAGAAATGGTATTGATAGAAAATGTGAATGTCTACTTTCAAAGTTAGTTGGTTCTATCGTTACAGTTTGGATAGATTATCAGGTCAACAAAATTCTTTACTTCACTAAGCACTGAGGTCTATGTAGTGAGATTCACTACAGTATTTCACTGTGGCTGCCAACTGGTGGCTAAGGGGCAAGGACCCATGAACCTTTTGACCTTGACCAGTGAATGGCAACTGGATGAGTAAAGGAGGGGTTCAGTACATGCTTCAAAACTCTAACCTGTCTGGGAGATCATCACTGTAGGTCTAGCTGGATGTTTATCTTGAAGCATGGATTCAACAAATGCAAGCCAACATAGAATCATAGGATTGTAGAGTTGGAAGGGGCCTATAAGGCCATCAAGTCCAACCCCCTGCTCAGTGCAGGAATCCAACTAAAAGCATACCCAACAGGTAGCTGTCCAGCTGCCTCTTGAATGACTCCAGTGTTGGAGACCCCACCACTTCCCTAGATAATTAGTTCCATTGTCGTACTGCTCTAACAGATAGGAAGTTTTTCCTGATATTCAGTTGAAATCTGGCTTCCTGCAACTTGAGCCCATTATTCCATGTCCTGCACTCTGGGACGATCGAGAAGAGATCCTGGCCCTCCTCTATGTGACAACCTTTCAAGTACTTGAAGAGTGCTATCATATCTCCCCTCAGTCTTCTCTTCCCCACGGTAAACATGTCCAGTTCTTTCAGTCTCTCCTCATAGGGCTTTGTTTCTAGTCCCCTGATCATCCTTGTTGCCCTCCTCTGAACCTGTTCCAGTTTGTCTGCATCCTTCTTAAAGTGAGGTGTTCAGAACTGGATGCAGTACTGAAGATGAGGTCTAACCAGTGCTGAATAGAGGGGAACCAATACTTCATGTGATTTGGAAACTATATTTCTGTTAAAGCAGCCTAAAATAGCATTTGCCTTTTTTGCAGCCACATCACACAGTTAGCTCATATTCAGCTTGTGATTAAGAACAAGGCCAAGATCCTTCTCGCATGTAGTATTTCTGAGTCAAGTATCCCCCATCTTATAACTATGCATTTGGTGATCAAATTATTATTATTATTATTATTATTTAGATGTACTAGTCATTTGATACCCAAAGGCCCTTAAGCGACTTACACAATGTTAAAACAAAAACGAATAAAACACTCTATTAAAAATGACAATAAACAACAAAACAATAGCAATAGCACCCCCAAGCAGCCACAGGAAGGTTTGGCAGCATATTAAAACAAAACAACACTTCAATCTATCAAATGCCTGGGAGAAAAGGTATGTCTTTACCTGGTGCTGAAAAGATGGCAATGAAGGCACCAGGCAGACCTCACTGAGGAGCATATTCCACAGATGGGGAGTCACAACTGAAAAGGCTCTTTCCCTTGTCATCACCCTCCAAGCCTCCCTCAGAGGGGGGACCTGGAGAAGGGCTTCAGAGGAAGATCTAAGGGTCTGGGTAGGTTCATATCAGGAGATATGTTCCGGAAGATATTGGGGCCTGATCTATAAAGAGCTTTATATGTCAAAACTGACACCTTGAATTGGGCTTGGAAGTGTACAGGCAGCCAGTGCAATTGGAACAGCATAGGTGTTATATGTTCTGTTTGCCTTGAACCCGTCAACAATTGGGAAGCTGCATTCTGCACTAACTGAAGCTTCCAAACTGTTTTCAAAGGCAGCCCCATGTAAATTGCATTGCAATAATTCAACCTTGAGGTTACCAGAGCATAGATGACTGTAGCCAGGTTATTCCTGTCCAGATAGGGTCACAGTTGATGGAAGGTACTCCGCACCACTGAGGCTACCTGTGCCTCAAGCGACAGCAGTGGATCCAGAATCCCCAAACTATGAATTCACTCCAGAGGGAGCATGACTCCATCTAGAGCAGACTGCACACCACTCAGCCGGTCAGAGGAACCACCAATCAACAGTATCTCAGTCTTGTCTGAATTAAGCTTCAGTTTATTGGCCCTCATCCAGTCCATTATCACAACCAAGCACCGATTCAGCATGTCCACTACCTCACCTGCAGAAGATGAAAAGGAGAAATAGAGCTGTGTGTCATCAGCAAACTCTGTATGATCACATTGAGCAGTTTCATGTGGATGTTAAACATGGGGGACAGAACTGACCTCTGCGGGACCCCATACTGGAGAATCCAAAGAACCGAGCAGTGCTCCCCAAGAACCACCTTCTGGAGCAGGCCATCCGTGTATGAATAGAAGCATCACAATGCGGTGCCCCCAATACCCAACTCGGGCAGTCGCCCCAGAAGGATACTGTGGTTCATGGTATCAAAAACTTCTGAAGGATCAAGGAGGATCAACAAAGTCACACTCCCCCTGCCTCTCTCCTGACATAGGTCATCGAACAGGGCAACCAAGGCAGTTTCCATATCAAACCCAGGCCTGAATCCTGATTGGAATGGATGTAGAAAATCTGTCTCCCCCAAGAATACCTGGATCTGGTTGGCACTCACCCTCTCGAGAACCTTGCCCAGAAAGAGGACATTTGCTACTGGATTAAAATAGATGATGATTATTATTATTATCAACAACAACAACAACAATAAAAGTTGCTTGATACCTGAAGGTCGCCAAGTGACTTACACAATGTTAAAACAAAACAAATAAAACACTATAAAAACATAACAATAAACAAAACAATAGCAATACCACCCCCACACAGCCACAGTAAGGTTTGGCAGCATATTAAAAACAAAACATAAAATGTCTAGGAGAAAAGGTACGTCTTTACCTGGCACTGAAAAGACGTTAATGACAGCGCCAAGCAGACGTCACTGGGGAGCATATTCCACAGGAGCCACAACTGAAAAGGCCCTCTCCATTGTCACCACCCTCCGAGTTTCCCTCAAAGGGGGGATCTGGAGAAGGGCCTCTTCCAGGTCCAGGGAAAGTTTCTTCAGGAGGGGTCTTACCACAGTCTCTGCCAGGCAGCCTGGGACCACTCGTTCTTGGAGAGAAGCATTAATTATCTCCCTGGCCCTCCCAGCTGTCCTCTTCCTGGCAGACTTTATCAGCCATGAAGGGCAAGGGTCTGAGAAACAAGTGGTTGCATAGGCCCAGCCAAATACCTTGTCCACGTCCTCAGGCCACAGCAACTGAAACTCATTCAATTGACATCAGACAAGAAAGTGCTCCAGACACGTCACCTGGGTCATCTGAATCAACAATGGAGTCCAAATCCCGGTGGATGGAAGTGATTTTATCCTCAAAATGCTTAGCAAACATGTCACAGCGGGCTTTAGATGCCTCTACCCACCTCCTCAGGGCCAGTATGTAATAAGTCTTTAGCCACTCTAAACAGCTCAGCTGGATGGCAAGCTGAGGATGCAGTGGAGGTGGAGAAGTTTGCTTTTTTAAATCCATGCACCAAATATTACTATGCACACTTACATTTTTATAGGTGTTTTCTGAGACGTTGCTGTTGTCTGCTATATGATGGATACAAATGAACTGGGCTGAGGGAGAGGTAGAATCACAAAAACAGAAGAAGAACAAAAGAGTCAGGCCTCAAGCGAATGTCTGACAGTAGTAATTTTAATAAATATACTTTCTTGGGTGTGTTTTAACTGATGTGCCACAATAAGATGCATGAATACCCTTTGCCTCTGAGGAAGACCTATGGGCAAAATGCACTGGGAGTCTTCATGTAATAAATTGCTACTTTCAAGTACCATCTTGAGGCTTGCATTTTCCTTTGCTCTTCCTATGGGAAGGGACAAATTATCCTTTCAACAGCTGGCATATTTGTTCCCTATGGAAGTCCTTAGAAAAGGGGTTGTGAGTTTCTGGGTGCTTCTTTCTTTTCCTCTTCCGCCAGCAAACAAAAACAAGTGTGGAGGGGTGTGTGGTTTACTGTGAGGAGAATAAAGTTAAGAACTATGTGGAGGAGAAGTGGACAGGATAGGTTAGTGGAGTGGGCCAATCCACAGGAATGGGAAGGTGGAGCGTGAGGCTATTGAGAAGTAGAGTTTATCCAGCATGTGCTGCTGCTGAGAGCCAGATCTGCCCCTGAGACAGCACTTAGTAGCAGAGCTTAAACCATATTGTGTGAGTGTATAGCTAGTTAGTGGCACAGAGCAGAAATGAAAAGAATAAGTTTTGGCTTGGACACCCCTATTTTGGCCTGAGGCAATGGTGGCAGATGTAGCATCGGTTCTAATAAACTACAGGTCCCTGTTGTCTGTATTGTTATATAAGAAAAGTAATAATAATGGTCTCCGAGAGTGAAAACATCCATCAAAGGCTGAAAAAAAATATCTCTGACATAAATTAGAAGAAAAGAAAAGAAAGAAGCTAGTTTAATTTTGAGGGAACTGCTCATAAAGAAATCCATGGTGGGTTTAATGAAACATCATTTTGGGCTTAGGAGTTCTTTCATGTGAAGCTATTTTTTTGAGAATTGTTGTTGGAAAGTGGTTTTGTAATTATGAAAGCATATCACAAAAGCAGGACAGCAAGGGATACAATAGCAGTATTCACAGACAGACATTTGCTCCAAAGCATTGCCTAGAATAAATTTACACTGGTTTTATTTTTAGCAAATCAGCCATGCCATTTTTATTACCCTCCAAGAAAACTCGGTAAACAAGTGGTCCTTTACATTGAAATGCATGTGGTCCACAAACGTATGTATATTTTAATCCTTCGTAAAACAACTACTAAATACAAAGGAGCATATGTAGGAATAATATTGTATTCTAAATACAAAATACAAGTATCTCCCAATCACATGTAGCACTTTGATGATCAAAAGAGTCAAGAGTTTGTTTATTGCAATACTGCCAAGGTAAGCAGTTTAAGACTTTCTGATTTGTGTGGGAGAGAGTTAAGCACATGGTCACATTGAATCAATGGGAGTTTGAGAGGTGTTCCATATGATGATGTAGGTATTCAGTGTTGACTACTCTTTTAATGAAATGAGGGTTCATTGCAGCTGCCATTCATACCTTTGTCATCTTGAGGCTAGATTGTTGTAATTATGTGGGCTGCCCTAGACGATTGTGAAGAAGAGTCAGCTGGTACAAATTGCAGAGAATACACTGTTTTGGTGTGAGAGAATCAACACATTGGCCTTGTTCACACATCACACTTCGCCATAGTTAATGTTAACCATTGTTAACAACCATGGTGAAAGAGGAGGTATTATGCAGATGATCAGATTAACCATGGCTTGTTAGCTGAGTTAATATAGGTGGCTTCTTCTGAGCAGCTCAAGCCTACTAGCATCCCAAAGGCCTTTGCAGTGCCCTTTCACTGGCAATGTCTCATTATGTCAGCAGTATCACCAGCCTGCTTTCTATTGGCTGGCTAGACATGCTGGGCAGGGAAGTCTCAACAGTTTTTGGCAACTCTTCTGGAACTCAGGAGCTTCACCAGCTCACTTGCTATTGGACGGCTGGCTGGATGTGCAGACCAGGGAAGTCTCAGCCACTCTAGAGGCAATCCTGATTCCCCCCATTGCCCTCTCTTTCCCCACAAAAGGGGGCACATAGAATTAACCCCCTTGGTGCATTCTCTTTCTTTGACAGTTGTAAGTTTAACAACACATATTGAAAATGGAAAATACCTTTTCCCCCACCCTATTTTTGTCAGTGTGAGTTGCTTACCAGTAGGCATGGGAGAGAATTCAGCAGAATTTGGATTTAGCACTGGATTTTTCAATAGTCCACATATTCTTCATCTTTGCAAAGAGATCCTGTTTGCACTGAACTTCAGTGACTTTCCCCTAACCTTTTCCCCTTGCATATCCCCTTAAATATATTGTTATAGATTGTGGGGGTGGGTTTGGATGATATCTGAGAGACCCTTTCTAGTTTGATTGTGTGTCAATAAAAGATACAACTAGCAAAGTAAGACATCTGCACCACTGATCAGACTAATCTCCTTTGTTAATCTAATAGTGCGACCAGGTGAGCTAATAGAACTGTCAAGTGCTCATTAAGAGGTGAATAGATTTCGGGCCAGAGAGATCCTGTTGTTATTGGAATTCTTTTCAGGAGAGAGGCCCTTCCCCCCCCCATCTGAGAGCCAAGGAGAGGCTTGTATTTTTAGTCTAGCCGGGAGAAGCTGGGAACTGGGGAGACACATAGAGAGGCCTGTTCCCTGCACAATGGCTTCAGGATGTCTCCTACAAGCCAGATGGAAAAGCAAGATCTATTGGACTGCTAATGCTTTGAACCTATTAATTTTATGCTCAGGCTGTGAATGTGTGTAAATAAACCATATATCATGAAGACACCACAGTCTCCACTCACCATCATTCTAAGGAAAGCAAACCCTGGGTAAGCTCAGGAGGGAATTACCTTCATTCCAAGGAAACCAAACCCTGGGTAAGTGCAGAAACTCCTGGAAGTCTTGCACCACTCAGAGATTGGGGTAGCTTGCAACAATATTGTTCTTTTATTGATTTTACTCACAGCACGGCAGTACAGCTCTCTCTCTCTTTCCCCCCCTTCTACTCCAATAATCCAAGCTCCAGGTGGGAGAAAGCAAGCCAAGCCTGTAATAGAGATTAAAAGGCAAACCTAGCCCTAAACAGTCTCTCCCACATTAAGGACTTTAGGCTTGCTGAGGTGGAGGTGGAGATGAAGGTGGAGGTGGAGGTGGGGGCACTGAAAGCTGGTTTCCTCCTTGCCAGCCAGCCAGTCTCTACTTGCTAATGTGAAAACTGACCAGCCTCAGTCACAGTGAAGAGGTGGCGGGGGCAAAGCCACTTTCCTTTAAAAATATTTGTTTTCTTTAAAAATATAAATATTTCCTTTCTTTTATTGGCATTTCCTTTCAAAATATTGACATCCCTTTTAAAATGTTGATATTAATATCAGTATTGGGGGGATTGGACTGGTAAAAGCAGTGGATAGTGCACAAAGAATCGACTCAAATCAATACCACCTGTTAGGCTGAGGGAATGCTTTTGAAGCAGCACCAGCCAATGGATCCCATCCCTCGTTACCAGTATAATCAGGATGTTGGTGTTAACCTACACATCTCTATACCAGACTTACTCCAGAAAAACTAGTGTGGGAAAACAAAGGAGTTGTAAAGCACATTATTAAGACAGCAAGGATTTAATCCGTGCTGTACAACAGGGGTGGGGAACCATTTTCATCCTGAGGGCTGTTTTCCCTTCTGGGCAATCTTCCCAGAGGGCACATGGTGCTGGTGGACAGTGTTAATTAGCTAGACAGAGCCAGAGGCAGAAGTGGGCACGGTTAAAGGCAAAGGTGGGTGGAGCAACAAATGTGGATTTTACCTTGTACAAGAGGCTAGTTCCTACACCCACTCACAACCCCCTCTATATTCTCCATCCAGACAAGCAAGAGGCATTTTCAGAGTTCAAGGACACATTTCAGATGGCAAAAACACTCAAAAGAAGGTTCAAAGCAGGGTTGGTGAGGGGTGTGGCCTGGGGCAAGAGGGTGTAATTGGGGAGGGGTGTGGCCTGGGGAGAGCACTGAGGGCCAAGCAGAGAGGCATGGAGGGCTACATTTGGCCTCTAGGTCTGAGGTTCCCCACCCCTGCTCTCCAAGATCTCACTGTACTGTGACTGAAAGCTAGGAGAGGGAATAGGATAGCAGGAAGTACTTTGGGGGAGTGCCTGCTACCCCTGTGAGTCATCTCTGCTGGATTTGAAGTGAGTCTGCTGTACTTGAGGGTATGGCTCCTCCATACAACCCCTGAGCCCTTTGAGATTCGCTGATGGGGCCTCTTATGCATCCCACCTATGTTGGCTGTTAAGCTGATAAGGGCTTGGAGGGGCTAGACTGTTTTCTGCGAGTTCCATTTCTATAAAATTTCCTACCAAAAGAGGCCCATTTACCTCTAGCTCTCTGTTCAGAAATGTAGATAATACCTACTTGTTTGACTGGCAAAGCATTTATTGATTTTAGGGCTAGCTACTGGCTTTCTTTTTTAAGTTGTATTGCTTCAATTGTATTTTATTTATTGCATCATGGGGGGGGAAGTGCTTCTCTCTCTAAAAAAAAAAAGCATTTCATATTAGAGCAGTTCACTGTGATTCTGCCCAGCTAGATACCCCTACTTGAAGATGCCATGGACTGAATCTGGGATCTTCTACATACAAAGTATGTGCTGTACCACTGTACTATGGCCTTTCCCCATCAGGTTTGAGATTCTGCCACACTGATGCTTTCCTCCCCAGCCATAGCCCCAACAAAAATAGCACAAGCACACGCCCCAAGCTGTTATTAGCCCCAAGAGAGAAGCTTCCATTAGCATCCCATGTAGTGAGGCTCACTGTCTACAGATACTCAGAAAAAGTCTGGACCTTTAAGCTGCCTTCATCATGCTCTTTGCATTTTTCCAGTAGTCTCAATCCTGCCTATAAGCCCTTCCTGACGAAGATGTTTGTCATTGATTATGCTCACTATGTGGTCATAGATTCTGCCCAAGTTAATGTGCTTGAGATATTATGTGGTGAGGCAGACTGTGTGCTTCAGTTAATTTTTTTAACAGCAATTGATGATTGAAAGGAGTGTGGTTTGGGTGTTTGAGTGCCTAGCCCTAATCTCTGCCTTGAATTTTTTATTTCTTTATTCAATTTATATCCTGCCCTTCCTTCCAAAGGGAGCCCAGGGCAGTTACAAAATTTAGCTTGTGATCATGAGTTAGTAACTTATCTGACCTGCTGCATGGAAGTTCATTCTTGCTTTCTGCTTGTGACACAGTTGTGGTCTGTGTCAAGGTGGTCTAATATCAAGTGTGAATGGCAGAGGTCTTCCAAGCACATACAGTGTTTGTGTAGCTCAGATGTCCAATGTGTTTCCACTGAACTCCATACCATGATCAGCAGGGCTTTGCTGCAGTTTACCAGAAAGGATTGGCCTCTCATTTAATGGATTCACTAGCAGCCATTTTCCCACCAGCATGCTGTTTCTGACCCTTCTCCTTGGCGATTGTTACACAGCTGAGCAAAATGTCTCTTGCATTTCTTTATTTATCTTCTAAAGCCCGCATCAGATATTATTTCTACTCACATATTTGAAACCTTTCATATGTGACTGCAAGATTCAGAGTCTGAAAGCCTCCTAGGGCTTCCTACATAATGCATGTGTCCCCATACTAGCAGCTGAGCTTTCCAAAATTATAGAAACATTCATCTTTGCCCTATTTACTAGATTTTGTTTAAAAATGAGACATATTACACTGGAATAACTCTCAAACATTCTTAGATATGCATTAGATATGCAAAACTATCTCACATACTGGGAACATAATCAAAGGATGGTACAAAAATCTTTAAAATTAATTAATCAATAAGAGGCAAAGGTTATAACTACATCTTGGGGTGTTTCCGCACGGCAGTGTTTTGCAGACTTTGTGTTGCTCCTGCTTGGAAGTTTTTGCAGTGTCCACATAACACTGTTCTTGTAAAAATGGCAGCTGGTATTTTTTATTCCTTCAATCCAGATTTTCCCCTACTGCAGAAAATCTAATTAGTAAAAATAACCCATCATACATCTGTAGTCCCCACCTGTGTGGAAGCTTCTTAGGTATTTTTTTGAGGTTGACGTTTCAATGGGTGATCTCTGTTGCCACACCTCTCCTTTCTGTTCGCTCTTTACATGAGCTGATTTGCGCAAGACCAGTAATAATAAAAAATAAACGCTTGGGGCTGCTTAGTGCTCTGAATGGGAGTGGTATGTGTCAATCTTTCTGTAAACTACGGTAATCCTTCTCTCCCAGCCTTCTTCAACTGACCTTAAACTTCAGCTGAAAGCACCAGGAGACCATGTTGCTGAGAGGGGAAGGGGAGCCTTCTCTAGCTGTTTCTTCAAACTTCTCCAAGAGTCTCCTACAGGAGGAGGAAGCCCTAGGCAGAAGTTCTTAACCTATGGTCTTTGGACCCCTAGGGGCTCCAGGGATATACTCCAGGGAGTCTGTGAACTGGATGCATAAAAAATCAATTTCCAATCCAATAAAATAAATTGTATGCAAATTTTTCTGTCTATATGTCTATGTGCATTTTCTAGAGATGGGAGTCCATAGCTTTCATCAGATTCTCAGATGGGCCTGTGACCCAACAAAGGTTAAGAACCACTGCCTTAAGGCTTGGAGCTATCAGAGAGGTTTTTTTAATACAGAAGGAAGAAGCAAGCCTCTCCCCACAGCAGGATCTGGGCTTGCTTTTCCCCTCAAACCTCTCCAATGCTGCAGGAGACTCTTGGAAAAACAGTATGAAGAAGTTCAGGACCGTTTGATCCCCCAGCAACATGATCAGATCCTGAGGTGCTTTAAGCTGAAGTTGGACAAGAATGGGAGAGAGGAATTATCTTAATTGGCAGAAAGTTTGGTGCCCCCCCTTAGAGCACCACGCAGACCCATTTTGTTTTTCCCATTAGACATATACAATTCTATTCAATAAGAGTCAAGCGAAAATATTTTCTTTAAAAGATCAAGCAAACCACAGTTAACTGATTACAGCAAACTAACTGGGGAAGAGGTGGAAGAGTGATTGAGGAGAGGGACAACCCAGCCCCATGCCCAGGGCTTTAGTTTAAACACTGACATGAGCACCTTTAATTGTGTCCAGAAACGAACTGGCAACCAACGCAGCAGTTTTAGAACAAGAGCTATACAAGTTCTAAAAGGAACCGCAGCCAGTAATCTGGCTGCTGCATTTTGAACCATTTTAAATTTACATGTTGTCTGCAAGGGCACCATGTACAACACATTGCAGTAATCCAATCTGGAAGTTACCAGAGCATGGAGTACTGTTGCCAAGTCATCTCTGTCAAAAAGGGGCCGTAGCTGGCAAACCAGCCAGGGCTAGAAATAAGCACTCCTAGCCACCAAGGCCACCTGAGCTCCAGTGACAATGCTAAATCAAGGAGTACCCCCAAGCTATGAACCAACTCCTTCCAGGGGAGTGCAACCCCATCCACAACAGGCCATCTTCCCATCTCCTGGACTCTAGAACTTGGAACACATAACACTTCTGTCTTTTCAGGATTCAGCTTCAGTTTGTTGGCCCCCATCTAGCCCATTACTGCCTCCAGACACCCGTCTAGCACCTCAACTGCTTCTGATTCAGATGGCACAGCGGTAGAGCTGAGTGTCATTCACATATTGGTGACACTTCACTTCCAAACTCCTGATGACCACTCCCAGAAAAATTGGATCTGAACAGCCTGTTTGCAAGATAATGCCCCTGTCTGGACACAGCCTTGATTTTCAGTCCTGTATTGGCATAATCCCTTTTGAGGCAAACTGGATCTTTGTCATGGTGGAAATGCACTATTCGTCACCTGAAAGAAGTTAAATATCTGGCTAAAAGTTTGGCTGAAGGTAGACATAGGTCACCTGTGCACATAGTGCAAAGCTATGGTTTAGCATTAAGGGCATGTGCAGGAAGGAGCCTAAACAAACCTTTTAACTTGCTCACTTCCCCCTTCCTTCTTAGGACTTTTTCCAGTATTTACTTTCAGTTTCACAGAATCCTGGCTTAATGTACAAACCAGAAATGATGATGTAAAACAAAATATAGTTAGTTAAACAAGCCATCTTAATGACACATGCTTTAAAGTGAACAACATAAGAAGAGCCTGTTGGATCAGCCAGTGGTCCCGCTAGTCTAGCATCCTGTTCTCACAGTAGCCAACCAGATGCCCATGGGAAGCCCTCAAGCAGGACCTGAGTGCAAGAGTACTCTCCCCTCCCATGGTTTCCAGCAACTAGTATTTGGAAGCATACTTTGCCCAACCATGCTGACCTGTCCATCACCTGACAACAAATGATGTGGAACGTGTGACAGGTAAAGCTATGGCACCAAATTCAAAATGAATCAGAAGCACAGCATGGTCCTAGTTTTTCCTTTCCAGCCAGTGCTAGAATTCAGCACTTTAAGAGTCAACATGTGAACTAGCCCACTGGTGGACTTGTAATACTGCAAGCCCACCTTTCCCTGTCTTAAGACCAAACCAGCAAATATGATTCTAGTTCAATCCCATTAGTCTATCCCTCCACCCTTGATTCCTTGATGCTGCCACCTTTGGATAGGGATAGTTTAAGAAAGTACCTCTCAGCTGGTTGCCTGAGATGGGAGAGAATTGTGCCACTTAATAGTCCGTCCCTCCAATTACAGGGTGCCCTTTTGGCTTTCCCTATTCTACAGGTTGAGAATAAAGAGGCAGCAAGGAATGGACTAAACAGGGAGGGAAACGACTGAAGGGGTTCAGTCAGCATTGACTTCAATGGAATTCTTGTCTGACAGTTCAGTTGTGAAGGCAGGCCTGCAGGGTTGTACCCAGTGCTAGTCCTACTCTGAGTAGGCCAATTGAAATTAATGGATCTGACTAACTTAGGTTCATTAATTTCAATGGGTCTACTCTGAATAGGACTAGCATTGTATACAATCTTACGTGTTCTATTTAAAATCCATTTACACTAGTAAATCACCCTCCCTTTAGATACTGAATTGCAGTATATTTTGAATATTTCCACTCCCTTAAAAATGGATAGAGGAGTCAAGCTGGCTTTCTAATTTTAAATTGGGAATTATGTTGTAAACATCCACACCAGGTTTCACTGAGATATCAAGGGAGAAATTACATTAGGAGCTTGGTCCATCAAACTTAGTATTGTCTACACTGACAGGCAGTGGCTCTCCGGGTTTTAGATGGGGTATTTCCAGCCTTGCCTGGAGATGCTGGGGATTGAACATGGGACCTTCTGCATACAAAGCAGATGTTCTACCACTGAGCTACAGCCCTTCTTTGTTACAAATGAAGCAGCAGAGGATGCCAGATGCTCAAGTTTAACCTATATATGCACAAATCACTTGGTTTTATGCAACTAGCAAAGTTTAACTCAAAGGTCTCACATACCACCATGTGAATAATGCAAATCTCTATGCCTTTCTATCAATTTAATAGTATCAGAATGGCAGTTTTGGCTGCTGAAAGCAAGCGGCTTTTATTCATCTGTCCATGTGGAATGATTCTTCTGAAAAGAAGGTTGCAGATTATATTTATATTTCTGGTCAAATGGTTGCAAATGCTTTCCAAATGGTGGGCCACATCTGCAGTTTCCAGTATGGAGGGTTTCTGTAATGGCAGACAGTTATCTGGTGAAGCTAATATAGGAATTTCCCCAAAGGATAGTTATGGTCTTTAATTAACTTCTTTCCCACAGGTCTGTGTTAACACATTATACAATATTTGGCTAATTCTTTAGCTTGTCTTTCCCTTCCTGTGGAGGAGTTATTGGTTCTCGTTCCTGGGGGAACAGTGTAAGCAAAAAGAAGTAGGATGCATTAAACAAGAACTGAACAGTGATTAATAATATTTCATTCCTTCTCTCTCTCTCTTGTCATGTTTCATGTAAATATTCTCGCTGGTTTGTTCACTTTTAGGCTGATTTAAATATAACCTGCCGAAAGGCCCTTCCTCATGTGGGAAATCCACATGGTGAGAACAAAGTGTTTCATGTACTGTTTTAAAGCTTGAGAGCATTTGCACTTCAGTATGAGATGCCCATAGATGCGTGCCAGGGGTGGAGAACCTTTTTCATACTGAGGGTTTCATTACTCCAGTGGAATATTGTTAGGTGCTGCATTCCAGTTGCAGGGGTGCCCAGACCTCCCTGCCCTCCAATCATCTTTAGTGTGCGTGTGTGTGTGCATGCGTGCATGCGTGCGTGCACGCACACACGCATGCACGCACGCACGCACACACGCACACACACAGCTATTTCCTATGGAAACAGAAGCATCTATTTAATTCTTTGCAAATCTAAAATATCACCTTCCGTTTTCTCCGTAGTCCAACATTCTGTATCTGTCTTGAGTGTGCAAAAGACAAAAAGAATTCAGTAACTGCAGCAAATAACTACAAATAACATTGATGCCCATCTGAACTGCAACCCCTTCCTTACAGCTATCCAAAGCCTCAAGCCTCAAAATACAATTGCATCCCCGAAATTGCATGCATGCAACTGTAAAATGCATGGGTACTTTTTACATGTTTGCAAAAAATACAAGTGGATTTATCTGCTGAGACATTTCCCCCTCTGCTGTGATCTTGTACCAAATCTTTTTGCAGGGGAAGGAGCTTCACTGATATACTTTTCACAACATCAGAGCTGCTGTCTGCTGTACAGTTGATGGGTTTGAGAGAACCCTGAGGAACCAGTGAAATCATACGTGGTAATATCCAGCTTGCTAGTCAGTCCATAGTCTGTGTCTTCTGCCAAGTAAACACTGTATAAATAACTCTTTTATCCAAAGGTTTCTGCATGAGAATCTGTGCCACCACCCTGGTTCACTGTGTTAGCACCAATGTGGACGTTAAGGAAGTTGTCTCCAAAAGTAGACATGATGATGAAATTAAACTCTTATCAGCAACACACATATAGGACACAGACTTTGCTGAGAGGCCTTTGTGCTTGGGAGCAGCTCAGCTCAATGAATGTGTAGGTTGCATAAATCAGATTCTTTTATGACCCATCTGTATACAGTTGAAGTAAGCCATTGATTTTCTCAAAATAGATGTAGATACCCTGTTTCTTGTCAGTGATAGTATTCAGTTTGTGGCCTTATTGCTGCTTAGGAAAGCTGTCATATTTTAAAGGGCTGAGGTAAGATAGAGCAACCAATACTGCCTCAGGCCTGCTACCTTGACATCTCATTATTTGAGATGGACCAGACAAAAGGAGGAGACTCTCTGGGATGGACAGTGATAAGCAGACAGAGGTTAATTGGGAGCCAGGAAACTGTTAGAATAAGCAAACTTGCATGTTCCCTTTAAGGGATATTTGGGAAATATCCCATGTACCTGTTTACCAGTGATGTAGCTTCCTAAAGGGTGAGGTTAGCTGGCTTTCTCTTCCTCCTCCTTTGTCTGGTAGTTTTTGCATATTCTCCATTAAGCTTGAGGTGAGAGAAGCATCTACATGCTTCTCTTCCAAGATGACCATTACCATGGACTGAGACTTCTACTTTTCTTTCACCTAAGCTAGACCCTATGTTTCCTGAACATATGAAAGGTCGTGAGTAAACATTCTTTATCTTTTACTTGAGAAGATTGTGTCTGTAATTATGTGTGTCTGAGGGAAAGGGTGGAGTGGTTGATTCTCATCCCACTGCTTGCATTTATATCTCTGCTAAGAAATAGGACCACGAAACTATTCCTATTTCAGATATATTTTTAAAATACCAAATAGAAACAAGAGTGCTGGGATGAATCCAGTAGTAGTCAGGACTGACTGACAGATTAGAAGACAGGACTAAGGAGCAAGGCAGATGTCAGGACCAAAGAGTATGTCAGGACTGAGGGATGAACCAGGAGGCAAGACCAAAGAGTAAGCTAAGAGGCAGGACTGAAGGGCAACCAAAAGATACAGAAACAGACCAGAGGCCAGAAAAACCTTGTTGCTCGGGAAAGATTTAATTGGAACAGGAAGTCCTCTTAAAATCCTTCCTGTCCAGAAGGATCTACGGCCAGGGTCAGTCCAGGGCCTGAAGATGCTAAACTGCCTAGGCAAATGCTGCAACATGCACCTCATGGTGCAGTGGCGTGGGTAGGGTTGCCAGGTCGGAACCATCCAAAAACCGGAGAAAATTAGGGCGGGTCCTAGTGATGTCACGGGGCAGGCCCGAGTGATGTCACCGGGCGGGCCCTAATTATGTCATTAAGCATGATACATTAAGTATCAACCACAGTTGCTTGGAGCATACCATTCAAAAAAAATTATCTGATTGGAAATTAAAATAGAAATCTTACCTAAATTAGGTGTTCCCAGGTCCATCTGAAATGACAAGGTCATTCCTTCTCACAAGCTTAGGGAGCATGGGTGCAAAATGGAAATGGACTGCCTTCATGTTGATCCCGAATAGGGTTTTCATGGTAAGCGGTATTCAGAGGTGGTTTACTATTGCCTTCCTCTGAGTCTGAGAGGCAGTGACTGGCCCAAGGTCACCCAGTGAGCTTCATGGCTGTGTGAGGCTTCGAACCCTGGTCTGCCAGGTCACAGTTCAACGCCTTTAGGGAACATTTAATCTAGCTTACTTGCTTCTGGCAAGAAGGGTTTACGTGCCCTCAGGCCAGGCCATTATTGGAAGAAAGGAGCTTAGTGTTGCAGAGATGTTAGATGGGAGCACAGATGGATGCCCCTGAAGGCAGCAATTCTAAACATAAACATGCTTATTAAGGAACTAAGCCCTATAGAACTCAATAGAACTTACTTCTGAGTAGATATGGTTGCAGCCATGTTAAGGACAAGGGAGGACATTCTAGGCAAGCAGTTGGGAACTGCCTGTTAGCATTGTGCTGTTGCTAAGACTTGACTGGGGATCGTCCACAAAGTTATCCATAGGCCACTGCAACTTTATGTGTTGGCTGGCTACTGTTCTATCCCTCTCTATTCAAAGAAACCGAACAATCACAATTATACAATTACCTCTAGTATTAAGGTAAAGGTAAAAACGTGAGAGAGAAATAAAACCAATAGCACCAGGTTACAAACAATTTTTTTAATTAACAAACACTGTCTTTTAAAGAACAAAGGCAGGTTACATCACCAGTCAAACTGCTAATCATAATCCAATTGCTAGTCCCAACTAGAGTAGAGACCCATTGAAGCAATGGAATTTACATGGTGTCAATTAACCAAGTTCCCATCGATTCAATGGGTCTACTCTAGTTGGGACTAGCAGCTGGATTTAGGCATTTATCTCTCTTACGAAAGAGAAGTGGATGACATCCAAGGGATGTTCTTAAACATTACAAACATTATAAACAGTATTACTCTTTATAAAAGAAAAACAGAAATAATGAACAAGGTGCTTTCACTGTAGTAACTGGTTTTAAAGAACAAAAAAGGCTGAGTTTAGAATTTGTACTTCTCCTTTGAAACACAAGCTTTAAGCAACCTTTGCTCTTCCTTCACATATTTGAACAAATCAGCACAGTTTATGCCAAAGTTTAATTTGACAGAAAGCTCTGCTTTGACAAGGGAAGATAACATACGGTTCCTGTTGTCAGTCCATACGTTGCGCATGAGTGAAAACACTCTTTCCATGAAAGCATTGCTTACTGGGATGGCAAACACTGCACTGACAACCGTCACCAGAATTCTTGATCTGATGCTCTTTAGCAACTGCACCCATTTCTCATCCAGAGGAAGATCAGATGTTCTGACCTCAGGCACAAACTTTTTTACCAGGCAAAGTTCATCAAAAAATCCATCAACATCGACTTCAATGCCCAGATTTGAAACCACTTTACTAACATGGTCTACTGTTAGCTCCTCTGACTCTCTGTCCAGATCAAAGGCTGTGAAGTCTTTTAATTGTGAGTTCTCAAAATCATACCATTTATCAAGGTATGCTATTGCCCGATTGTACATCTGGAGAGCATCTGTAGTGAAAGATGCACGTTGAGATTCAGGGAGGTGTTTTAGACCAGAAAACACCTTTGCTCCAAAAAATATGTTGTCCACACGATTTACCAGCTTCTCCCTCAAGCTGCTCATGAAGGAGTGGAGGTGAGGACTTACTGAGTGTTTTCTTTCCAAAACATTAATAGTCTCATGAAACAGTTGCATGTAGTGATGCACAAAGCAGAGGTAACATTCTGGGACAGAAATCTTTTCAGTTGTGTCACTAGTTGCCTCATCTGCCTGGTCTCCAATAAAGTTCCATATCATCTCACTGGTCTGCTCTTCCCCAAGCTCCAGGAAATAGGATTTTATAGCAGGCCACAATTGGAGTAGCCGCTCAACAGCTGGGAAAAGAGAGAGCCACCATGTGTTTCCATATCTAATTTGTGCATGGTACTGCATGCCTAGCTCATCAAAGCATTCTCTGAGTTTCTCATTTTTAAGGGTGCTCCTGGAGAACTCTGTGTATACCTTATGAACCAGATACTCGACATTGTACTTCTTGTTAAACCAGCCATGCCTGGCAGCATTGTGTAGAACATGGCAAAAAAAGTTTGCCTTCACAATGGAAATTTTCTGTTCCTTTAGGATCTGGAATACAGAGTTCCTTACACTGTAATTTATTTATTTATTTATTTATTTAAAAAGTTTATATCCCGCTTCAGTTCCAAAGAATTCTAAGCGGCCAAAACAATAACATAGTGCAAACACATTATACAATATACAATATACAATAAAAATATAAATTATCTCTCACATTACAATTCAAAAGCTAACCGAAATAAAAAGGTCTTAACTTGGCGACGAAAACTAATTAAAGAGGGGGAAGAACGAATTTCCTGCGGAAGAGAATTCCAAAGAGTTGGTGCTACCACTGAAAACGATCTATTCCTAATACCAGTCCGATGAATTTGGGAAAAAGAAGGAATATTAAGGCCGGGGTCTAATGAAGATCTTAAAGAACGAGCAGGCTCATAAAACGAAATACGATTTGAAAGATAACTAGGGCCTGAACCAGATAAAGCTCTAAACGTTAAAACCAGGATTTTAAACTGAACTCGATAAGAAATTGGAAGCCAGTGTAGTTGTTTTAGGAGCGGAGTAGTGTGAACTCGCCAACCTGCTCCTATTAACATCCTGGCAGCCGCTCTTTGGACTAATTTCAGTTGACGAAGTATTTTAAGGGGAAGTCCAGTATAAAGCGAGTTACAATAGTCTAACTTAGACGTAACCAAGGCATGGGTAACCGTGGTTAGATCAGAGAGTTCCAGAAAAGGGCGCAATTGACGAACCAATTTTAGGCGGGCAAAGGCACTTCTGGAAGTTGCTAAGACATGGGCCTCCAAAGTCAAGGCCGAATCCAGAAGGACACCCAAACTACGAACCTGGGTCTTTAAAGGGAGTAAAACTCCGTCTAATAACGGTACATTCCCTATTTCCAACTTGGTTTGGTGCCCAACCACCAGCACCTCTGTTTTATCTGGGTTCAATTTCAGCTTATTCTGTGTCATCCAGGTCTTAATTGCTGTTAGACAATTATTTAA
Source organism: Rhineura floridana (assembly GCF_030035675.1). Lineage (NCBI taxonomy): Eukaryota > Metazoa > Chordata > Lepidosauria > Squamata > Rhineuridae > Rhineura > Rhineura floridana. Next base: position 172,123,802 of record NC_084482.1, on the reverse strand, counting down.
AGGAAGGATGGCATCTTTCATATCCGGAGGGAAGGAAAAATAAAGCTGGGTGTCATCAGCATATTGGTGAAACCGAATTCCAAACCTCCGGATGATCTCTCCCAGCGGTTTCATGTAAATGTTAAACAGCATCGGTGAAAGCACCGAGCCTTGTGGTACTCCGCATGACAACGGCCAGGGATCAGAGCTAAAATCCCCAAATAGTACTCTCTGTGATCTGCCCTCCAAGAAAGAGCGGAGCCACTGAAAAACAGTGCCTCGTAAGCCCATCTCGGAGAGGCGGCCCAAGAGAATGTCATGGTCGATCGTGTCAAACGCTGCTGAAAGATCAAGAAGGACTAACAAAGAAACTTTCCCCTTATCTAACTCTCTCCGGAGGTCATCCACTAAGGCCACCAATACGGTCTCAGTTCCATGACCCGGCCTAAAACCAGATTGAGATGAGTCGTAGTAATCTGTCAGCTCCAGAAAACTCTGGAGCTGAGAGGCCACCACTTTCTCAATAATTTTACTTAAAAAAGGTAAGTTGGACACGGGACGGAAACTATCTAAACTGGAAGGGTTCAAAGAAGGCTTTTTTAATAAGGGAATGACAATTGCTTCCTTTAGGCTGCCTGGAAGGTGGCCTTGTTGGAGGGAAGCATTGATCACCTCACTGATCCGGTCTGCGAGTCCCTTTCTGGACTGTTTTATAATCCAGGAGGGACATGGGTCCAGTGAACACGTGGTGGGTCTCATCCCTTCCAAAAGATTATCTATATCAGCGGGATGGATGAGCTGAAATTAGTCTAAAGTGGAAGAGCAGATAGTAACTGTAGTAGAGGGCATAGCATCGATTACAACATTATTAGTATCAAGATCAGAACGAATCTGGGCAACTTTAGTACTAAAATATGTGGCTAGTTCTTGACAACGGGAGGCAGAATGATCGAAATTCGGCTTATGTTGGTCTTGATTAAGCAAGTCCTTAACCACCCGGAAGAGTTCCTTTGGTCGGCTGTCGGCAGACGAAATGGCAGCCGAGAAAAAGGCTCTTTGTGCCGTAGATCTAGATGTCATATAATGCTTCAAAAAGTTCTTGGCCTGAAGTTGGTCAAAAAGGCTCCGTGTCTTCAGCCAACGATGCTCTAAGCCCCTGTAAGTCCGTTTCATATCTGCCAATTCCTTAGAAAACCATGGGGCCACCTTAGATCGAGAGTGAGTAAGTGGACGTAAAGGGGCAATAGCATCTATAGTCCTGGACATTGTATTATTCCAAGAATCTACTAAATCAACAATGGAGTCACTAGTTCGAGGAACAAAATTTTTTTCAGCAGTAGATAAGAAAACAATTGGATTTAATAACCTTTTTGGGCGAATCATTTTTAAAGGGTTCTTTCCTCTAAAAGGAGTATGTAATGGTGGTATTTTAAATTTAATCAAATAGTGATCTGTCCAAAGTAATGGGCGAATAGATAAATCACTAAGTGCCAAGTCCTCTTCATCCGGGCCAGTATAAAAAACAAGATCAAGAGTATGACCAGCTCTATGTGTGGGTTCCTTAATTAATTGAGATAATCCCAAGGTGGTCATAGTTGTCATAAAATCACGGGCCGCACCATATAAAGAGGAATTGACATGAATGTTGAAATCTCCCAATACTAACAGGTTAGGGGACACCAACATTAGTTCCAAAATCAACTTCGATAGCTCCTGCAAGGCGGTCATAGAGCAACATGGGGAGCGATAGATCAATAAAATTGCCAAACCATCCTGGCTGCCAGATTTTAGACTAAGGGCTTCAAACCCAGGGAGAGATGGAAACGGCACTCTAGTCAGAGAGATAGTCTCTCTGTATATTATTGCTACTCCACCTCCAGGATCCTCAAGTCTGGGTTGATGTAAGGCCAAAAAGCCAGGCGGGCAGAGACTAATCAAGTTCACTCCTCCAGCCTCCTCTAACCAGGTTTCGGTAATGCATAATAAATCAGCTTGTTCATCCAAAATAAGATCTTGAATAATCACAGATTTCCTATTTACAGATCTTGCATTAAGAAGCAGAATCTGGGATCCGAAAAAATTATTTGGGAAAGAAGTCTGTCTCTCTTTTTGAGCTAATTGTGCAGGGGTTAGTAAGTGGCGATATGCTCTACCTTCCTTGGGGCGGTCATATGGTGTTAACTGATTATACTTCCCTCTACCCGATATTGTGGGAATGGGGTTTTTATCAAAGACCCTCGGTAAACATCCACCCCGATTCTCCGGGGAGGGAGGCATACAAAAGGAGGTCAAATCTAGTTGTGATGAAACTCAAAAGCGAGCGGCATCAGATTCTGATAAAGATCTATATCTAAGAGGGTTTGTATGAGGTTGGTCCCCAAGAGAAACAGAAAGTGCCAAATCCGTCATAGCAATTTTTTCTGAGGAGCTACAGGCAATTTCGGCTACTGAATGATGGTCAGATTTTTTTGTACTCTGTGACAACCTGGTATTCTGCAACAGCCTAAGGAGATTATGCAGGTCATTAATGATGTCTTGTTGAGCCATGTCAGAGAAACTAGGGAATTTAGTCACTAATTCTTCAACATGGGGCCCTTGGAGTATCAGAGGCTGATCAGCTGGCTCTATTCGTTTAGGGTACTCAATTAAAAGTGGGGATACAGTGGGCAAAGACGCCGATACTTTATAATCATTACAGTTGGTTAAGGAGTCCCTAGAACTCATCAAAGCATCTAGGCTAGGGGGAAGTGAGGAAACAGCACGATCCTGATATGATTCTCTGAGAAGTGGTGATTGATCACAGGAACTCACTTCTGGCCGCTTAATGATCAGGGGGGAAGGAGTCGCCGAATTTAAAAAATATCTATGTACAGAAATTGACAGCAGCATTGTCTGCTGTGTAAACCACTATATTTTCAGCAGATAATCCCAGATCAGTCACAGTCTTCAGAAGGCTATTGCTGATGGCAACTGCAGTCTCTGATGGTAACTCATAGAAGTCCAGCAGTTTCTCTTGGACTCCAAGGTCAGCATCAAAGTAACACACAGCCACAGGAAACATTTTATGGTTGCCTTTGTTAGAGGCATCCGTGGCAACTGAAAAAGGAACTTTTTTAGTGGAACGTCCACCCAGTGCCCGCACCACATTTTCTATTGATCTTGGTCCAAGCACGTTTTCAACAATGCACTCTGCCTTGGTTCTTCCACAGTGCAGTTTTTTAACAAGAGCAGAGTCCTCAATCGCTGTAGAAATCAGTTTTATTCCACAATCCGTGCTCATGTAACTGTGCTGGTGCAAACTGCATGATACACACTGTTAACCTCTATAGCAGCAACACGGAGCATTTCTGGTGTACTTTTCTTTGCAAAGAAGGATGTCATGGCAGCACTCTGCTTCACCATTCTTGAGGCTCTAATGTGTGCACCATTTTGCTTGTGTCTCCGAATGGCCTTGACGCCATCGTATTTCACAGTGAAAGTAGAATTACAGTACTTACATCTGGCAAGAGAGTCATATGCTTTCACGATCCAGTCTTTGAAATTATCATTCTGCAACCATTCAGTCTGAAATGATGCTGCATATTTCTTCTGCTACTTCTCTCCTTCTGGCTGCATTGAAACCAATAGCAGAGTTGCAGATACAACAGATGTACAGCACAACAGCACCTGTACAAGAAGAAGAGAGGGTTCATAAGAAAAATGCCTAAATCCACAGCCAAGCAATACCTTTGTTAAGACCAACCAAAATGTCACAAACTATTTATTTATTTATTTATTTATTTTATTTAATTTATATACCGCCCTAAGCCCGAAGGCTCTCTGCTAGGAAGCAAACTTTCAAGTTCTCCAGAATGCTTTACCAAGCTGTATGGCAAAGCTGGCTTGCTGTTGTTGCCACAGTGTCTACATCTGGTCGCAGTCTGGACGGAGTGTAGGAAGAGGAGATTTTATTTTATTTATTAGGTTTATATCCAGCCCTTTCTTCCAGTAGGAGCCCAGGACGGAGATAGCAGACTGGCAGCACAATCCTAAACTCAGAAGTAAGGCCTGCTGAATTCAATGGGGCTTACCCCTAAATAAGTGGAGTTAGGCTTCATCCTTAGGCTGCCCTCTCACTTACTTGCCAAAAAGCCCCATTCAAATCAATGAGACTTACTTCTGACCAGACATATAGGGGATTACACAGTTACTTTTGATTACTTTGCAACTCTCATTGCATTTAATGTAACATAGTAAATGTGTTTAGGATTGAAGCTGGTTAGTTGGATTAATTGGATGCTATGTGGTTTTTAGGTTGTGTTACTAAATGTAGTAAGAATATGCTGAAGCCAGCATGCATAGGATCAGGCTACCTGGTGAGAGTTCCATCATCATAGTAATAATAATTTTAAAAACTCACCACAGTGCTCTTGACTGTGCTTCACAAGTCAATCAAATGATCCTCCAAACTTCTTCACAGACTATCCTTCGCTGCAGAGACAGGAATGAGTAATGGTTAAGAAGATTCTCTACAATTTCTTGGCTACCCTATTGTGGGCAGCTATAAACTCACTTTGAAAGACAACCCAAATCTAGTGAGTAATGATTGACAGAGAGAAAACACACATGGTTTGGTCTATCTTCACAGGCAGCAGCTTGGGAACAACAACTGCAGCCACACTTCCAAATATGTGAATTCTCTTTTACCACTATTGGGCAAGAAACAAACTGCCATGCAACCAACAAGGTGCATCATCAGTGGGTTTAAGGGGGTTGAACGGAGTGCATGCAACCATTGCTGTTGCTTCTATAGCTGTAAGGGAGTGAGGTTAAAGGTACATGAAATACAAACAAAATGAAAAACAAAAGACAGTGATGCTTTCCTAAATGCAATACCATACCAATGACAACAAGATTTCAGAGCAGAGGTATCATGTGCTGATAGGATCTCACTCATGTCAGAAATCGTGCTGCAGCATTCTGCATTAACTGACAGGTTGCCAGGATTTTTTTAGTTTTGGTTTTCGGTTATGAATCCTGACTAGTTGTGGGATGCTGAGTTGTCTGCCTTACTCATAGGAATCTTTTTGTGGTTGGTATGGTATTGCATTGAAATCTGCATTGGTTGCTGATTTGCTACCAGGCCAAGTTCAAAGTGTGCTTTCCATGTTATGGGTGCCACATAGTACTCGTTCTGCTCTTGTAAGAAATCAGTCCTGTAAAGTGGCAGCACCTATGGTTTGGAACTCCTTGCCTATCGACATTAGGCAGACGCCTCTTTTCAGCACCTGCTAAAATCAGTTTTCTTGAGGCAAGCCTCTCCAGGCATGTAGAAGCTATTGAGTTTTTAAATCTGTTTTTAACTCATTGTTGGTTTTATTATTTTGAATGGTTTGAATGTTGGTTTTATTAGCAGTCAGAATATTTGGTTTTTTTACAAGGGCCCCAGGCCAGGCACCAGTGGTGGGGCAGCTCCCTATGGCAGCCAGCCTCTGACGCTGGACTCAGGGTGGGATGGGGTGGGGAGGTGATGAGTCACACAAGATGTGTTAAGCAAGAAGACTCTGGGCATGCACAGCATCTGAGCCCGTTCTGCTTATATTTTACACATCCCCACAGAGCATTTATTGTGTTTCCAGTTCACACTGGCTGTACCAGGGAAAGGAAAGATATAGAGCGCAAGGTTTCTGACACCCGTGTGCATTTACATAGAAATTTATATCACATTCCCCCCACACCCATACTCACAAATGAAGGGGCCCAAAGCAGCTCACAAAGAAAAATGTAAAATCAATAATAACAACTTTAAAAAACAGTAATTTACAAAAAGGCAGCAGTTGCACATTAAAATGGAAACATTAAAAAAGTGTCAGGATGTAATGTTGAAATAACAAAATAAAAGAATATGAAAAAAGTCAGGATGATAAAGATTACTGGAAAAGAAAGTCTTCTGGTGGCAACGAGACACTGGCAACATGGGAGACAGGCTAACCTCTTAGGGAAGTGTGGCATTTACCTTTCTGATGGTAGCACTTTTGGGCAGAATTTGGGATTGTCCAGGTCTTCTCTATGAACAACCAGCCCTCAGGACAAGCTTTGTAGCTTGCAGGTCTTAAGTGCACTGAAGGATCACACCCCAAAACTTCCTAAATTATTGCTGTATTATTTCAATTTTTATACATTACTTTTTTGATCATAAGTTCTCAAGCTGGTTAACAAGTTTAAATAAAGGAAAATAAGCACACTGTATATAGCATAATAAGACACAGCAAGACCTGATTAATGCATTCTCCATAATTCTACCTGATATGAGATAAAATGGTTTTTCAATGCTAGTGCTACTCAGAGTAGACCCATTGAAATTAATAGACATGGCTAACTTAGATCCATTAATTCCAATGGATCTACTCTGAGTAGGACAGGACTAGCATTGGATATAACCCTGTACATTGAGTGCAACAAATTAATCAGGCTCTGTTCCTGGAGCTGCTCTCACTCACCCGACTGCTGGGCTGAGACGCTGCTGGTGATGCGCTGGAGCTCGAGGGCGCCGTTGGGCTGGCCAGGTGCTGCGAAGATGGCCGTGTGGATTAAAGAGTCCCTGGACTCGGAGCCAGCCCTCGAGGCGCAGGAGTGCCTCCTTCTCCTCCTCAGGGCTGCGGCTGCAGGATCATGCCGACCAGGGCCACGAGGGCGCCGCGACTCTGGTTCCAATCCTGATTCCTGAACTGATTCCCGAGTCAACAGTGGCAGCAACCGGTGGTGGTGCTGCTCCTTCGCACCGCCTGGGCAGGAAGGAAGGAGGGAGGGGAAGCAGCGAGCAGCAAACAGAGGATGGCTGACTGGGAAAGGGCGGCCGGCCAGAGCCTTCGGCGTATGTGTGCGTGAATCACGCATGCGTGGCTGGGGGGGCCGCTGGAAAACCGGAGATCCACATGTTTAAGGAGAATATGGCCGGAGATCGGAGACGGCCCCCTTTTGCCAAAGACTCCGGCTGAAAACTGGAGATCTGGCAACCCTAGGCGTAGGTGTCCTCAGTGCTCCCCCCTCCAGGATGAACTATAGCCCCCAGAGTGCCAACTTTTTTATTATCATTTAAAAAAGTAAATTCCTAGGACTAGGGATATGAGGCAAAATGTGCTAGCACTATTCTCCTAATTTGTTTTGTGATAAACTAGCCTGTACCCACCTTTCACTGTTTTATAGTCAATGAATGAAGTCATAACAATGACTGATTTTTCGGAAAGCAGATCTAGCCAATTAGACAAAGAGAAGGCTAGAGTGAAACACCCATCGCCTAGGAGCATCTTGCTATTTTTAAGCCTTTTCTGCTGATCTTCCCTGGTGGAGAAGTGCTTGTTTCCAGCCCATAGAAAACAATTCCAATATTCCATGATTTGAGTGTAGCTGTGATTGGAGAGTAGCATGTCTGTCAACCCAAAAAGAAATGGCAGCAGCAAATACAGGAACTCACTTGGGTCTTATTTCACAGCAAAAAAATGTGATTTCCCCCCCTGCATTTGTAAAACAACAACATTACTCTGCCAATATCAAAGCAGGTAAAATCCATCATTATTTTGTCTGTACTGCAGGGGACAGGACTGTGGCTGAGAGAAAGTGGCTTATGCTAGTCCTGCAAAAGTAACCATAAATATTGTTATACCCATTTTGCTGGGGGGAGTGGAGGCAACTTGCCATTGGTCACAATTAAAACTAGGAGTAAAATATGATGAGTAAAATATGTGCATAGTAGAAGCATTTTCTGAATATATACATAACCAATTTGGCTGTATCCAGAGATGGCTGGGTTACTTTCTGTGGTGGTGTGAATCTCTTTGGAGAACTCTTCACACACTCCTTTATTCAGATATGGAATAATTCCCACAAGTGGCCAATTCACACAGTATGTCCAAATGTATATCCAGGCAGGGTTGTCACCTGGTAAGAATTGTCCCACATCTGGAAATTGTGATACATGAATTGGCTTTTAGTTGTAGCTGATACAGGCCTCCACCCAGAATCTTGTCAAAGTTAAGTGAACCAAAGGATTTGCCACTGAAACTGCCAAGTCAAAGCTTCATTAGTCACAGCTATGCACAACTCCTAAGAGGGCCCAGCGCTTTCAACCATCCCCAAACATGAAATGTGAAAAGCATTCTCCAGGCTCTCTTGAAATTTGGCTGAAATTTATGGAAATATCCCACATGCTTCAGAGAACCTGGCTTCCATTTTCCATTTTGTAACAAAGAGGAAACAAAGTCCAGGGGAGTTTCTTTCAGAGTTTCAACTTAATGTAATTAAAATCTACACACACTGAGCTGGCTTCGAAGAGATGAGACTCTTGCAACCTTTCTATTTCCAAGCCCTACTTCCAGTGAAACAGGGATAACCTATTACTGCATAAAATTTCTTGTTCTTGACCAACAAATAGTCTTTTCTTAACGTAAGACTGGAATAGTGCCTGTCCCTCAGCTTCTGCGATCAGCAGTGAATGGATATCATTGAATCATATCATAGAATCGTAGAGATGGAAGGAGCCTATAAGGCCATCAAGTCCAACCCCTTCATCATCATCATTCTCCATCATTGTTGTGGTTTTCATTCCTATTACTACTACACAGTTTGTTTTCAGCATGGAAGGTTTTTGTTTAAAGGCTGGCAGAAACCGTGAATAAACTTATAAACATTGTTTAACTTTTATTTTAAAGTTTCCATTTTGGTTCAGTTTGACTGACAAGGAAATTTAATTATTGTTAGGCAATGTATGCAAATCTGACACATTTCACAGAATGCCTATGCTAGTATCTCACAATTGGAGCTGTGTGGTGAGGACAGATAAGGGGCTGGTATAGTATGAAGTTGAGGGGCCTATGCAGAAAACTGGAATTAAGTTTACAATTTTACAATTAGTAAAATTTACAATATATGTGCATTGGGAACACATGCAATTTTTTCCATTGCAAGGGGAGCCTTGAGTGCAGTTTCTCCAATGCTGTACCATTTACAACTAAAAAATTATTTCATCCAATGATCTCTGGGTTGCCAGAAATGGTCTCCTTCAGCCATCAAGTGCCTGGGTAAACAGGATTGTTTTCAAATTCCTCCTGACAGTCAGTAGTGAAGGAGATGCACCTCACTGGGGAGGGGATTCCCCAAAAAGGCCCTGCCATGGGTCATCACCAGCCAGGCAGCCTTCAGTGGTGGCACCACTAGAAGGCCTCACTTGGTTCAAGGTGGTTGATACTGGGGAATGTGCTGTTTTAGATACTTGGGTCCCAAGCCATTTAGGGCTTTATATGCCTATGCTAACACCTTGAATTGGCCCCAGTAGTTCACTGGCAGCCAGTGCAGAGCTTTCAGGACCAGTGACACATGGTTCCAATGGGCTGCCTCACTTACCAGCCTAGCAGCCACATTCTGCACTAGCTGCAGCCTCCAGATCATCTATAAGGCAGCCCTGCATAAAGTGCAATACAATAATCCAGATAGGAAGTCACCAGAGCATGGACAGGCTGTCCCAGTCCAGTAACGGCTATAGCTGGCAAATCAGCTTCAGGTAGACATAAGCACTCCTAGCTACAGAGGCTGCTTGGGACTCTAGTGACAATTTGGAATCCAGGAGTACTCCCAGACTACAAACCTGTTCCTTCAGGGGGAGTACAGCCCCTCCCAGAACAGGCTGTACACCTAATTCCTGGACACAGTAATCACCTAACCACAGTGCTTCTGATCATCTTCAGTTTATTGTCCCCCCCCCATCCATTCCATCACTGCTTCTAGTGTGTTTAGGACTGCAGCCTAAGGCCACAACAGGTAAAAAACATGCCACTCATGCAATGGAATTGTTTGTGATTTCTTCGAGCGAAACAAACTATGATTCCCAGTTTGGATGCAACACTAAGGCAGGGCTTGTGGTTTGTTGCTCCCACTCACACTAGGGCTCATCCAGATGACTGCAAAATTTGTGACACGCCAACTATGTGTGTTCATTATTTTTCAGTTGTCCAAATGACGTCTTGTGCTGTTACGCATTTTCGCGGGTTAAATCCGCTCCTTGCAATACTGGCAAAAATGCGATTTGCTGTTTAAAATCGGGAATCATCCGCTGTGCCTTCAGGAGGTAGGATGCAATACCATGGACTTTACAGCTGATGGGTGGTTCTTGGGCATTTCCCCTTGTCCCTTCTCCTCATTCCAGCCAATCACGTATCTGCACTTTTGCGCATATGCGACAATAAGTCTGGGAAAATTGAAGCAATCATCGCAATTGTGGGGTGTTGGGGGGGTGTCTGCAACTACTGCACAGATGCATTTTATTTTTTGCCAGCCTGCAAACTGGGTGGCCGCTCTGGGTGAGATCTGCAATGCAGAGCAAGTGAGAAAGGGGCTGCTGGTCCGTTTCACACCTGCCTCCTGAAAGCTTTGTCAATTTCATTCTACTTGCTGGGGTTTTTGTTTCAAATCATTTTGCTGTGGGAAGGAAAGGGAGAAGGAGGGGTGTGTGAATGAAATTGACAAAGCTTTCCAGAGGCAGGCGTGAAACCGACTAGCAGCCCCTTTCTTGTTTGTATTTGTGATATTACGCTTAAATGAATGTATGCTTTTCTACCTTTATGGATATTTAAGGAGATACACACGCTGGCAATTGCACTTATTTCTCCAAAAAAGCAAGAAACATGTCAACCCCCCTCCTTCTCCCTTTCCTTCCTGCGGCAAAATGATTTGAAGCAAAAACCCCAGAGAGTAGAATGAAATTGACAAAGCTTTCCAGAGGCAGGCTGAAACCGACCACCCCCCTCCTCCCTTTCCTTCCGCAGCGAGAACTCCTTTACAGCCATATTGTGCTTCATTGCAAAGGGGGAGAGGAGTATACATCATTTTTTTGCTGATCAACTGGTTGATAGTGGGAGGTTTTAGAGGTGGAGCCTGGAAAAAGCGAAAAGATGTAGGGGTCTTACCGCTGCGTGTGCGGGTGCAAAAAAGTGTTTTTTTAATTGGAAAAGAGCGAACTAAAAGGCAAAGTGAGGACTATCAGATGACAAACCAAATATGGAAACCGTGGATTATCCCGCTCCGCTTGGATAAGCCCTAGGTGAGGAGCGAAGCAAGAATGATCTCCCTTTTCCTGAGGCCAAAATATGCAAATTCTGAAAGCCAGTGTTCTTATCGTTTGACACTTTATTCTAGAGCACACAGATCATGGGCTCAGTCTTCACACATGCAGGGATTCCAGGTATTGTAAAGAGATGATTGCTTTATAATGCATGGATTCTTCACAACTGCTACAACATTTAGCAAACAGTTGCATAAGAAGGAAAACTGCACATACAGCTGGCTTAGCGCTGGCTTATATTGACCATGATTTTTTAAATAGATCTACTAGCTTTTTAAGGCTGAAAAGGATAAAGAGAAAGTCAACTTAGTGCTGTCCTGAATTTAACACAAGGCAGCCTTGAAACAGCTTCAGGTATAGCTTTGTCCCCCTCTATCTCTCTAGGAGAAAGAGGCAAGACCAGCTCTCCTAAATAATTATTTGCAAGATTGGAATAAATTAAGCAAATGCATGCAAATTTATCCCCAACAATTCTGCATGAATACCTCACTGTGGCACACTGAAATTTTTGTAATCACAATTCAAAAACATCTTTCTGAGAACCTGTCATTGGCTGTCTGTCCCCCCGGTCCAACCCAGTGGAAATGTAGTTATTTAATGATTTCTCTCATCCGCTAGAAAAATCTGTAGTTTGTTTTTTAGTGACAGAAGATGCAGCAGTCCTTGGGGAGGGCTCTGGTGCCAAGTGTCAGCTCTCCACAGATCCACTAAAAAGATGAAGGATCATGCTGTGGTGCACATATACTCAAAATGTACTAATTCGTGTGTGTCTGTCTACTGGTAAAAAAGTCTCCAGAGCCATAAAGGTCTTCATGTAATATGCCTGCTGTAGTATCCTCCATCTGCTGCCTTAGTGGTTACATTAATAATAATCTGATGAGTGTCAAAATTAGGATCCAGTCCAGAAATTTGGCCAAAAGCCTAATAACAAGGGTTTTGCCAATGTGATACTGTAGACAGTCTATTGGATATAGGGTCATCATAATTTCCTAACTGAGTCCTAAAGCTCACATACAAAGGTCACATCTTTTAATACGTTATAGGGGTATTATCAGAGAGAAGAATACACATGTAGCTATGCAGATCCTATACATGGCATCAGGATTGTGTTCACGTTATCCGTGTCTACATAAGGCTTCTGAAAGTCATATAACATGGCAGTTTGTCTTCTGCCAGAGGTGGATCACCAGGAATACATTATGCCATTTATCTACCAGCTGCACTGCACATTGCTTCCTGTGCATAATTCAAAGGGATGTTTTGACCTAAATGGTTTGCCCCCTCCTTGTTGGTTTCTGAAAGATGAGGATTCTCTTTGTTAACTTGATTGGAAGTGGCAGCAAAGTCATACGCCAAAATTGCCTGTCATGAAATTACAAAAGGGTGGGACCAGAGAGACTGGAAGCAGGTTTATAGGAACTTGTCACATTACATAAGGCTATTAATTCTGTCATTTTTAGCCACTGGAGAGAATGACTGACAAGCCAACAAACACTGGTCTCCTGCAAACCATAGGGTGCTTCAAAAAGAAGAAAAAAGAAAAGAAACAGTGTCCCTACTGTCTTTGATTCTTCTCCTGTGGGACATATAAAACTTCTTATGATTTGTTCATGTGCAGGAAACAGAAATGAAGTTAATGGGCATATATCGTTTTGCTGGTTATCACATTTCTGGTTCTTTTAGCACACAAAGTGCTGTATCGTGTTTTTTTTATTTGCTACTAGGAGATCACCATCCCACTTTTTACAAATATGAAATGGAAAGTGGAAGATGGGCTTTCTGCCAACATTAACCAATGAATTCAAGGCAGAATGGGGTTTTGATCCTAGGTGCAAATCTAACCTACAGTGCTAGACCATGTTAGATCTCTTTCCCCCATTTTTTGTATAGAAATGCACTGGAAATTTCTACACAGTGTTGAGAAAATACATAAACAAGGAAGCACATTTATAATCACTCTTTGTTTATATGTGATGAAATAACATAAGGGAGCTGGAACACTGTGGAAGTTAGAGAACATGGTTGGAACACTGTAGCAGACAGAACCCAGGAGGGAGGGGGTGCAAATGGTCCCAGAAGCTGAATCGAAAGCTGTAAATTGATAAGTATTGGCAGAAGTGGCTTGCGGAGTGGAGCAGATGCTAGATTTCCAGCAGGAGGATCGCAGCCACTTACCAGGAGGGGAGGCGGGAGACAGTGGAGAGGTCAGCATGGTGCAGGAGCACTGGATTCTCTTTGGGACACCAATCTCTCTATGGCCTCACCCCTCCCTCCCCTAAAATGGCAGGGACTCTGCTTCCAGGAAGTTAGCATGGCCTTTGTGTGAGAGGGAAACCATTTCCCCATACTCACAAATGGCTCATTGACAACAATGTAGATGGGGGCCGGGAAACCTTTGGTCTTCCAGATATTGTTGGGCTTCAATTCCTATCATTCCTGACCATTGGCCATGGCGACTGGGACTGATGGGAGTTGGGAGTCTGACAACATCTGAAGGGTCAACCGTTCCCCAGACCAGCTGTGCAGCGAATAGCTCTCCAGACACAAATCCATTTCAGAATTCTCTTTCAAAAAAAGCATAAAAGTAGTGCCTATTCTTCCTCTCTTTTTTCAAGTTTTTTGCTTTATTTTTATTGAGTGTGATGAAAGAAATATCCAACAGAGCCATTTTAAAAGCTGTATTACTTATAAAGTTTTGTTGCTGTACACTGTTCTGAAGTTTTGTGGGGTGGTGGTTATATATATTGTTTTCTAAATAAATAAATTTAAGAATATTCTTAGTGTGTTTTTGTGTAATTTTGTCGAGGGCTACTCTAAAATTTCCATTAAAATTATGCTGAGCAATGCAATATGACTGAATTCTGTTTACCTATAAAGGATGAAGCTCAAAAAGATAATTTTTGTTAAGCTCCCACATTATCTAGGCTAGCCAAAAATACAACTTCTGCAGTATCAAAGCTCAATAATGCTTTCCTTAATAGCAATTTCTCTGTCAATATTTTAAAGAAAATAACATGTTGGAGAGAGGTCTGTTGTTGGTTTTTTCTTCCTGTTTTCGATAACCTGCTGTGCCTGATATTTCTATCAGCCTCTGATGACAAGAGAACTTTATATTTCTACTTAGCCTTCCCATGTGAGATTTTAGCAAAGTTTCTGACATGGTGTTCTGTACTGAAGGAAGCCTTCCTTCTTGATAAGAAAGAAGGATTTTCTTCCAGGTATCTAAAGAAAAAAGCTTTCTAGCCATCTTCTGTTGGTAGGCCACAGCTTCATGTTTACAACGTCTATAATTCTCAGAATTCCTGTGACTGTCTCCACATTGCATCTGTCCATAATGAAGCATCTCAAACGCTGACCACATTCACACCATACATTTATTCCACTGTTATTCCACTTTAAACAATCATGGCTTCCCCCAAAGAATCTTGGGAAGTATAGTTTGTGAATGATATTGAGAGTTGTTAGGAGACCCCTATTCTCCTAATAGAGCTACAGTTTCTGACTTCTCTCAGAAGAGAGACTGACTATTAAACCACTTTGGCAATTGTATGAGGGCAATAGGGGTCTCCTACCAATGGCCACAACTGTTTAAAGTGGAATAATAGTGGAATGGATGTGTAGTGTGAATGTGGCCAGGGTAGCATTCTAACAATTGAAAAGAATAACAGGTTTGCTGAATTATCATCGTGGAGTTATCAAGCCGTTTGAGTAGTCCTACTATTGAACTCATCTGTGATTAGTATTTTGAGGATTACAGTCTGAGGCTTTACTGGGAGGCTTGCCAATTGAGACAGTTAATCCCAATTCTACACAGGGCAAAATCTGTGTACTGGACATCCATGGAATATAACGGGGCCTCGCCCAGACTTCAGGCATTCCCATTTGGCACTCTATCTAAACCTAATTTGGACACCCTCAATAATCCTTTTAAAAATAACCCTTTTAAAAGTTTGGAGGAGATGACGAAAACACTTAGCTCCCTCTCCCTTGCCTCTCTTTTCCATGTTGGACCATCCAGAGTTTGGCAGGCCTGATTGATGTGCCCAATTCAAATGTTGGGAGAGGGGTGGAGTCCTACGGTTAAAGGACCTGTTCCAAGATGGTTTACCCGTGTCTCAAGAATGTCTGTTAGCTTCTTTCCCTGCAACTGGTTATTCTTGGTTGCATGCTGCCCAGCTTCATAGCTTTGCAAGCAGGCTCCAACGACGAGACAGACTTAACAGGATCCTGATGCCATTTGAAAATGAATGTATTCAACAACCAAACAGGCCTCGGGGCACCATTTCTCTTTTCTATAATAAGTTATTTTCCATCTCTTTTAAGGATTTGGAAAGGCTTAAATTGGCATGCAAGGGACATATAGGAGAATCTATCCCTGATGCAGCATGGATATCTATTTGGACCAACCCCCCTTTAAAACTATCTCAGCTGCAGTAAGGGAAGCTGCACGTAAGGTGGTTCATCTGTGGCACCTGACATCTGCTCGTCTAAGTTATATGAATCTGACGATGTCTCCCAGTTGTTGGAGAGGTTGTGCACTAAGGGGATCCCTTTTCCATATGTGGTAGCAATGTCACCATGTAGCAGATTTTTGAGGATTTGGTGTTTGATCACATCTCAAAAATAACTAACCAGTCAGTTTCCAAATCACCGGTTTTGGCGCTTCTCTACAGTTGGAACTCAAATTAATGCACATGGATCTTATTGCCCTGCTGCTTGTTGCAGTGCAGCAGGCGATTGCGAGGAGTTGGAAAATATCCTCAGCCTTTACGCTGAGCAACTGATATGCCCATGTCTGGTCCCTGGTTCTGTATGAGAAGTTGACACAATCAGTTTGACAAGCTGGGGGTCATCTCAAACCAGGCTCCTTCGAAGAAACATGGTTCCCTTTCTTCACATTTGTGAATGATTTGGCTGGGGGCACTAGACCAGCTGTAACCCAGAGACAGTTTTGGAAAGGGTTTCTCCAAAAAGATCCTTGGTAGGAGTCCCTTTGACTGCACACTGGTTTCCCCTTGCTCCCACCTTGTCGCCCCCCAATGGAAATGTAACACTGAAACTTCATGGTTATGTTTGTGGTCTTTATTGTTGTTTGTTATCTTTTTGCATGTTTATTATAAACATTGTAATAAAAAATGTGTTTTTTTAAAAAAGTCCAAATAGATGAATTGTGCCACACTATAGTAGTTATTAAGGTCTTGAATCTCAAGTAAGATGACAATTCTGAATATCTAAAGCTAAATTGTTACCCATCTAGAACTACACATTATGTGTGGTTCTGTGATTCTTTTGCCCCAACATAAAGCAACTGCTGGTGAACAGAAGACAGTGTGCTGTCTGTCTCTGTTTGGAGCAGAGCTGTTTAAGGGTACTCCCATCTGTTTGCCTGTTCCAAGTTCTGCTTGGCTGCTTTTCTTCCTGGGAGAGGAAAGATATGGACCTCTGTGGTGTGTGTGGGTTAAAATATATATCAGGGAGAAGAGCAATTCAACGGGGATAGTTTTGAGTGCATAAATAGGCCCCATGGGCAAATTTGAGGGGTGGTCAGGGCTATCCATCCTGGTGTTAACAGGGATGTTAACAGTTAAAAGAGTCTCCTCCAATTCTCTGCAACCTGAAGTAATCCACAACTGTTTTAAGAAAGCGGGAGGGGGGGATGTGGGACAATGGAACCTGTAGTTTCTCTCCTAGTAGTGCTGGAAAACAAATACTGACATAATCTGCACCTTTTGGTAAGGTCTAGAACTGAATACAAGAACTAAGGCTGCAATCCTGTAACCATTTGCCGATCATATTTCCTTGGAATAATTCCTGCATCCATTTCTGCTCATGTACTCCAGTAAGACTCCATTATTGTAAAAAAACCCCAACCCTGTTATTCTGCTATTAAAATATTTTACGAAGTGCTATGAATCTGTATGTCTGTATTTAGTTAAAGAAAGAGTTAAATCTTTGCTGGAAAATGCCTTGTATATGCCATGACACCCATGTGTGGGGTTGAAAAATAATCCAATAAAGCCAAACTGTTTTAAAAATTGGGCAAAGTGGATGCAGATTTGTAGCAACATTAAATTATATGAAAAAAATTAATAAACCTGCTGTAAGCATCAGTGAACTGAACTGAATGTTTGATCTTCTAACTTATTTAATCACATAATCACCACCACTTGGATTGTGAATTAACAAAGCAAATAATGCACTGCACCCAGTGGGAGTCATAACGGTGCAGAACACAACATCAAGTATTTGCTGGTATTATTGTAACTCTTTGGGGACTCTGCATAAATTGATGTGATTTTCTGCACTTTTCACACTGGTATGCTGTAAGGGGAGGACATGTCACGGAAGGGGAGGGTCAGGAGGTAAAGCAGCCAGCTAAGATGGAGGGATATTGGACTGTGCCGCTTCCTGAATATGGTTCCTTGTGATCAAAGACTGTGTGAATGTATCAGTTGAAAGCTGGTGCCTGGTTGGGGGCTCCGTGAGATGTTGTTGTTGTTTACCGGGCCCAATTCAAGGTGTTGGTGCTGACCTTTAAAACCCTATACGGTTTCGGCCCAGTCTATCTGAAGGAGCGCCTACAGAATCACCAATTATGCCGCCTGACAAGATCAGCCTTGCAAGACCTTCTCTCGGTCCCACCTGTGAGAACAGCCAGGCTGGTGCGGACCAGAGAGAGGGCATTTTCGATTGTGGCCCCCACCCTCTGGAATTCCCTTCCTTTTGATCTCCAACATGCTGCCTCCCTAATGGGTTTTCGCCAAGCCTTGAAAACCTGGCTATTCAGGCGGGCCTATGGGATTGGGGAGGATTAATTTTATAAGGTTTTAAATAGAAATTGGTTTTAAATTGATTATGATTGTGTTTGCTTGTATTTTATTTTGTATTATGTACTGCTCTCTATTATTGTAAGTCGCCTAGAGTGTCCACTAACCTGGACAGATAGGCGACCAACAAATAAAATTTATTATTATTATTATTATTATGGTCTTCTCCATTTTCCATCTCTGTGTTTATGAGAATATGACATGGTGATAACTGTTTGAATCCAAGATGAGAGAGCATGACAGCACCTTAAACACTTACCAAATTGTATTCTGTAATGAGCTTTTAAAGGTTGCTTCCAGACAGACAGTTTATTGTGACTTCATCCTGAATTGTTTGCATGAAGTTGGTGGGGATGTTATAAGACGTCCATTGCTTATTCAGGATTCCTTTAGATTTGTTTGTGGGGAGATATGGCATCATGTCAAAGTAATTGTCATCCCACATATCTGTACATTTTTCTACACCTTTTCTTACCTATTTGTATTTTTTGGGTGGAGGTTGTTGCACAAGAGTGCCAAATCCACCTTCATTTGGTGACCTTAATTTCCCAGTAGGCAATTGAACCCCTCCTGCAAGAAAGGGCAAGGGCGGTATATACTGATATTCAACTAATGCATCCCATCAACTCAAGGATTTCTGATTGTGCAATGGGACTTTCCCTCCTTTGTTCCTCCCACTCATGCCCTACACCAGCCTTTCCCAACCAGTGTGCCTCCAGATGTTGTTGGACCACAACTCCCATCAGCCTCAGCCAGCATTGCCAATGGTCAGGAAGATGGGAGTTGTAGTCCAACAACATCTGGAGGCACACTGGTTGGGAAAGGCTGCCCTACACCTTCTCCAAATGTGCTCCAGAGGGTTGCCGGACCTTAGAACAGATTTAGGAGGCATAATCTGTTCAAGGAAAAATCCTTGTGCTGACAGAACACTCACATACCACTATGTTGGATCCAGCCCAAAGTCTGGAACCAGTCAAAGACAAATGTAAGTTTAGTTCTCACTGTAGTAGTAATCTGTCTCAGAGTGTAGGTGCAGTCTCACTTGATTGAATGTTCCTTCCAGAGCTTGGAAGATTACTTTAAACAAGTAATAAATTACAGTTACAATTACATGGCCCCAAAAAGTAGTAATCAGTGTTACAATTACAATTGCTCTGAAAATGATTACTTTACTTTTTCTCAAAAGTAATCACTACAATTACATTTCAGTTACTTTTAAAAAAATGCCTACAAGGTGCTGGCCTTGGCTGCTGCACATCTAAGTAGCCTAAAACAACATTAAAAATAAACAAACACATACAGAGGTAGTAGAATAATTCTCTTTATCCATAAGATAAGATGGTGGTCTCTCTGCTGGTAAGGGAGGTGGGGAGGGAGGCAAAGGCCACTACTCAGATCTTTGCACGTCAAACCAAGTGCAACCCCACCCCACCCTTAGCCAGCCAGCATAATCTCTCTCACTTAACCACCTCCCAGACCCTGCCCTGCCACCAACTAAGGGACGCTTACCCAAGCAAACATTTCCCCCCGAGATGCAAAAAAAGTTAAAATACTGCAAATGCAGCACAGTAGCCAGAGAGGGTGGTGGAGGCCACTTTGTCTGCCAAGTGCAAACACAGTATTCACACACACATGCACGTGCACACACACACACACGTTGTCATCTTTCACCTCCACAGTTCTTTATCTCCATTCTGCTGCTGCCTCCTTCTCTTTTATCCACATTCTTGCCGTCTGGCTCCGTTTTCCCTCCACTCTGTTCTTTACCACCACCATCCATTTTTTTTAATACAGTTGTTTTCTCCACTCCACCCTGTCTCACTCTCCACCTCCTCCCTCATCCTCCTACTCACCCACAGAGCATGAGGGAAGAGTGACGCACATATTTTTGAGACACATAATTTTCATCCACAAATCAGAGAAGCACAATGTTTCCCCTGCTTCCTCCCCCCCTCAAGTAACGCCCAAAAGTAATGCTGGAAACATTACAATTACTCCACAAAAGTAATAACATTACTCCTAGATCTGTTACAAACCCACTCGTTCCTCCAAAAAGTAATGAATTACAAGTAATTCGTTACTTGTAAAGAATTACTTCCAGGCTCTGGTTCCTTCATACAAATAAGTGTTTCTCAATACAAACTGAATTCACTAATAGGCAAAAAACGTTGTGGTTTAAGAATGTACCTATAACCAACAGATATTTCTATCAAACTTTAAAAAGCAGGGAAATTGGGCAGCTACAGTGAATGCACCAGGGGAGCAGGAGATCTGACCTCCTCTCTGAGATATTGGACTGCCCTACAAATTTGTCAAAATGCAAACACATTTGGGTTGGTCTTTCACAGTCCAATCCACTTCCTGTGTAGTTTGGAAGAATTTGGTAACATGTGCCTCTGAGCATATGGTGAGTGGTGGCAACAGCTGCAATCAGCCCAAATAACAGAAACAAGACATGTGCTGTGCTGATCTTGTTTTAGCAGGGGAATCAGCTGATCTTATTTAGGAAGGGGGAGGGAGGAAGGGGGAGGGGAGGCAAAGGGGAGCAGATTGGGTGGGTAGTCACTGGGCAGAGGGGAATCCCCTTTCCTTTCCAAAAGGATAGTATCATTCTTTCTCAGCGTTTCCCCCACCTTTTTATTCTACGGCAAAGGAAAACATTATTAATAGTATCATTTTTTTCGGCGTTTCCCCCACATTTTTATTTTATAGCAGGCACATGTAGTCTCCCACCCAAATTTAAACCAAAGCTGTCCCTGGTCACATCCACACCAGACCTTTATTCCACTTTAGACAGTCATGGCTTCTCCCAAAAAATCCTGGGAAGTGTAGTTAGTGAAGGGTGCTGAGAGTTACTAGGAGATGCCCTGTTCTCCTCACAGAGCTTCAATCAGAGCAGCTGACTGTTAAACCACTCTGGCCATTGGTGCTCTGCCAGGGGAATAGGAGTCTCCTAACAACTCTCAGCACCCTTCACAAATTACACTTGCCAGGATTCTTTGGGGGAAACCATGACTTTCTAAAGTGAAATAAAGGCCTGGTGTGGGTGTGGTGCCCCGATTAGCCAAGCAGCTGTGAGTCTGGCTTTTAGAACACTGACAGTTGGTTCTTACTCAACATGCCCAGTCTTATCATTGACTTCAATGCTAAATTTCTTAAATTAATTAAAAATCAGCTAGGCATTTTTTAAACTTTTAAACTGCAGAAGATGAAGGTCAGAGTATGGAGCAAGGTCAGTAATAGGATTATAGGTACTCTGTGAACATGGCTGATTTTTAATTAATTTCAACAGATTATGAGAACTCTGACAGAAAAAAGTCCAACACAGGTCTAGGTTTTTCTCTCTTGTTTTACACTTTGAACTTTCCATTCTCCCTGACTGTTTTGTGTATCACCATTAAAATTTAGAAGGTTGTTAAGCAAGTGTTTCTGAGCTCAAGACTATATGTTTTGTTTTAAAATGAGCTTATGGGAAGCATCAGAATAGCATGAGGGATATTTTCAATTTAACACTGAGGAATGAGAAAAATCAATCCTGGCTATAGTATACATACACTCTCGTGGCTGTATAATATAACCTGGATGCAGGAAAATCCAACCAGGTGAGTTCAGACCAGCATTGTGAAGTGCTACAGCCCAGTTGGAGGTTTACAACTTTGGTGAAAATGTGACCATATTTGTTAGCGTTTCTGAAATCTCAGGATTTTTTTTAAAAAATCATATTTGCTGCAACAGATATTGCATATTGGCTTTTCTGGAATTTACCTGGATCATCAAGTGACACTTTTCAAAAATCGGCATAAGATGAGTTGCTTTAAAAACATGGCAGAATAGCTTCTTGAGGACCTGGGATGAGAGCAGCAATAGGCCACTGGGAAGCAGATAGTGTGGGGATAAGAAGCTATTGTTGGCAGTTTATGGGGCAGGACAGATCAGAGTCATGGGGTAGGGGCTAAAGTTGATCACCATTTTCTTTAGTTTGGATGTTTATAGGAAGGAACTCTGCTTAAAGTATGGGGATAAGAACCATGGAAATAATTCGTTTTAGTGTGAGCTTGGGCTACACAACCTCAATAGGATTTAAATGCTGCTGTCAGCATGTCGATGGCTGCATAATTACACATGCAGATCCAGATCTGGAGCTGGGCTTCACCATTTGCCCAGGATAGCAAAGCAACAGTTCACTGCTCTTATTTTAACGCCATGGAATTCTTGAGTTTCTCCAAGAGGCTTCACATTAGCACACTTTATTTAATTTTCTATTTACTAGCAACTTGCCCCACAGGCAATTAAGTTTCCAACTTGTTGTTAGAAATTCGCTAGGAGCATTTAGGACTGCAGATGCCTGTATATTAAATAGTGGTGTAATTAGGAAAAGCAGAGCTAAGTCCTTTTTTAGGCCTGGAATGATAGGCATTTTAATTGCGATGTGATTGCTAGATTGAACCTTTCACCCTTTTCCTTTCTGACCTACAAATCCATTAATTTTTTTGGAAAAACCTAGGATGACTGCAGATACACTATGGGCAAAATAATTCATTGGGGCAAATATTTTAATGCATCTCCCTTTGGATGGCAAATTCCCATTTTATGCTGATGTGGCAAGGGGGGAAGTACCAAGCTGGCACTCCCATGTCTGAAACCCTCTAAAGATTAATGGAATGGGTACCAGATTTAACACCCTTGCATGGATGCTGAGGTTCTAGAAATAGTTCCACCGGGTGTACATGTTTTCATTTGCTGTAAGTTAACAGGTTAACTTTGCTCAAGTTACAGCTTGGAACCATATCACATGCCTCTATGCTTCTCATCTGCAGGTACATTAGTCAATGCATTGAGTAGTTTCTTTTTTGTGAGACTGGAAGAAAATGAACCACCAATTCACTTTGATATTGAAGGCATGCAATGATGGGAATGATTTAAGTGACAGGAAGTATTTATGATACAGCTCCTTAGAGAAATCAGGAGTCTTTGTAATGACAGAAATCAATAATTATATATATTTTATGGGGAGGGTTTACAGAGTAATGCCAATTAATTCTATTCAGGAAGGGTATTTGAACCAGACTTCTTCCCACTCAATTCCCCCCAAATGTGAGGTGGCAATCTGTTTACTGTAGAAGAGAATAGTTGGTAGTAGACAAGTTATGTCTGACAACTTCCTGTATAGGAGTCTTTAAAGACTTCATCAACTAGCTACTTAACAGTTCACTGCTAGGTGGTGTTACCTAACAGCTCACTGCTTACCATGTCTACTCAGAAATAAGTTTGATTGAATTTAGTGGGGCTTACTGCCAGGTAAGTGAGGTTAGGATTGCAGCCTGACTCTAACGTTTCTGGGGTAGAACGTCTATTGATACTATAACATTTTGCTGTGTTCTCTTAGCTTAGGATATGTGATATTACTGGTGTGGTCCTAAATCCTATACACATAAATTTGTAAGGTTGTTGTCACGCAGCTGTAGTTTGCATGGCTGCTGACAGGTGATGCTGCAAA
Source organism: Rhineura floridana (assembly GCF_030035675.1). Taxonomy (NCBI): domain Eukaryota; kingdom Metazoa; phylum Chordata; class Lepidosauria; order Squamata; family Rhineuridae; genus Rhineura; species Rhineura floridana. Next base: position 172,100,407 of record NC_084482.1, on the reverse strand, counting down.
CTGCAGTGTGATGACAGACTTCTGAGACCTGCTGAGCCAGAAGATGAGGGGGAGAAAAGAGCCTTGCCGTTCTAGAAGGGGGAGAAGAAAGGTGTCTGGATGACCTGGGTGGGGGGAGAAAAAGAAGGCTTGGCCTGGTCTAAGAGGAGGGGGAGTTTGATAAGGCCTGGGGGCAGTTGGGGATGGGGAGTAGGCTGGGTTGGCATTCCTTTGCAGCTATGGCAAGGTGGGGAAGAGATGGGAGGAGGATCATAAAAAGCTTTTGGTGAGCAATAAGGGGAGGGCTGGTGGTTAGGGGTTTAGGAAGTGGGGTAGGTGAACGGGCAAAGCAAGCAAGGGCAGCAACCCCTTAGTGTTAACATTTATTTATTTTATTTATTACATTTATATACCACCTCATAGCCAAAGCTCTCTGGGCAGTTTACAAAAAGTAAAAACATTGAACATTAAAAACAAATATACAATTTTAAAAACCATACAAAGTTTAAAACCATGAAGCACAATTAAACCAGGTAAAAGACCTGGGGTCAGAGCTCAGCACATACTGTTAGAATGCCTGGGAGAAAAGGAAAGTTTTGATCTGGCGCCGAAAAGATAACAATGTTGGCGCCAGGCAAACTTCATTGGGGAGATCATTCCATAATTTGAGGGCCACCACTGAAAAGACCCTTTCCCTTGTTGCCATCCTCCGAGCATCCCTTGGAGTAGGCACCCGGAGGAGGGCCTTTGATGTTGAGCGTAGTGTATGGGTGGGTTTGTGTCGGGAGAGGCTTTTCATCAGGTATTGTGGTCCCAAGCTGTGTAAGGCTTTATAGGTTAAAACCAGCACCTTGAATAGGGCTCAGAAACATATAGGCAGCCAATGTAAGTGGACCAGAATCGGTTTTATATGTTTGGACCGTCTGGTCCCTGTTACCAGTCTGGCCATAAGTTACCTATCCGCAGAATTAGGTTAGCTTTATTAAATTTATGTAGCACTTATACATCACTAAAAAAAAGTCCTGAAACAAATTACAACCACAGTAAAAATGACATTAATAATATCACATAACTAGTAGGCCAATACTGATCTTTCACAAAAGGATCTGATGTGGATTTGAGGAACAGTTATATTATCTGGTGACTTGTAAAAGTACTATCACAGAAGACCAGTGGGAATCTCAGTAAGAGAGGAGCTGGAATAAAGCTCAAGGACAGTGGTTTATAAAATGGTTTTGGAAGGTATTGAACTCAGTTAAGGATGATAAATTAATTAGAGCGTTTCATAGGTATTTAAAATACCCCAAATCAATTTGGCAGAATTACATTTACAGTATCCTTCCATATCCTATACAAGAATGGAGGACCTGTGGTCCTCCAGATGTTGTTGGACTGCAATTCCCATCAGCCCCAGCCAGCATTGCCAGTGGTCACAGATGATTGGAGCTGTAGTCGAACAACATCTGGAGGACCACAGGATCCCATCCATGTCTTCTACAATACTGATCCCATTTATAGGCTACTATGTTGTGTGACAGCTCCAAAGGCATGTTCTGTAGATAAAGAAACACTGAAAAATAGCTCTTCAAATCTAGACACATTTTCATAACATCCTTTGCAGTATAGATAGTATTATCTTAAGGATTTTGGTAACATGGTCGTTCAAGGATCCTGTCACAGAATGACTGTATAAGGTGTTTGGGGTTACTTTTGCATGGAAACAGAAATAACAAGAGCAGCAATAGCACTGGGGTAGCTAGCCTCAGAATGCAGCGTTTTCCTTCCTCCCACAAAGTTGCTGCTTCCAAAGTTGCTGTGGCAGGGCTAACTGTTTACGCTTTCCTTTTTCTATTACCTCTTCCCTGTCCTTTCTCTCTCCCTGCTTGGATCCCCTGTTCAGTGTGCTACCCTCCAGCCCTTGTCCTCCAGCTGCTTGAGCATCTCTCCTTCTCCTGGCCAGCCTCTTCTGGTCTCCTTGACTCACCTTTGCAGCTGACCATTGGGCTGACAGCATGAAAGGGGAGCGCTGCTGCACCAGCCACTCCTGACAGTAGATCTAGAGAAACTCTGCACAGACGATGATGTACATAGTTTTCAACTTAGCAGCTGTTTAGCCTTGGATTGACATGGGTGGCCCCTTCTTTCATATCCTATCCACACAATGCAAAGCTAGCTGAGTCTTCACACCATTAACTGAATTAACAATTCATCGGAAAGTGTGTTATTCTTAGCTAAAAAGAAACAGGAAATTAACTAGGATGAACTGTATAGGAACTTGATTCTTTTTCCACTGCAAGGAAATTACAATGGCAACATTTTCTAATTCCTTTTTACTAGAACTTTATGAAAAGAACATGCAGAAAAATCTGAAATGGAATATTTATATTTTTAGATCGAGGTCACCAAGCACATGATAATATGGAAGTAATTCTAATGCTATTGTTGTGACTGAGCCCCTTTAGATATTTCTAAGTTGTGACAAACCTTTTGCCTGTGCTTGCAGTCCCTTCACACTTCCCTTTGCAGTGTGAGCAATCACACCAGATGTCAAATCAAACCTCTAGTTTTGGTTGGTTTAACATCCCAGCTTGTCCCAAGGTTGGTAACCCTACTTACTTGTTCAGATGAAGAAGGAAACTGTGGTTAATGACTTTCTCATTTGATTGCTCACACTGTAAGGGAGGAATAAAGGGGCCGTGTGCTCGGGACAAAAGCACATTCATATCTCAGCTTATTAAGCTTTTAAAGCCATTGCCTTGGCTGCAAAGATTTCTGAGCATTGGGTTGGCATTCACATGACTGGATCAATGAATGCTGACACAGGTACAAGTCAGCACATGGTCTATTTTTAAATGTAACTTGTAAGAATCAGTCTATAATGGATTGTGGATCAGTACATGTCCTCAGCTAAGGGACAACACAGTGAGTCTATATCTCCTGTATCTTCCGCCTCCCCAATAATTTTTACAGGTCTTACATATAGGTTTGCTATATCTCTGGTTTTTGCTGAGACACTGGATGTTTTTAGTCCTCTTCAGGTCTCTGGGTAAGTAACCTTAATCTCTGGATGCTCAGCTTTCTTTAAAAAAAAAAAAAAGCTTCTAAGTGGTTTAATTCAAGAGATATACACCAAAACGGCACTGATGCCACCTGCAACTTCTTTTAAATGAGCTTGTACCTGGCTGCTCTAACCCCGCCCTTTCAGGTTTGTAGCCAATAAGTGAAGTCAGGATTGTGATTGACAAGGGATTTATTGGCCTCCAGGCAGTAACTAGACCCCACTGCAAGGCCAGAAAACCGCTGTTTTTATCTGAAAATCTCATTAATTGAATTAGTATATAGCTTTCAGAAATACGAAAAGTCTTTTTCTCTTTGGGGTGCAGGAGTCAAAAATGTTTAAATTTTCCTGGTCTATTGAAGAAGACAGTGTTTTGAAAACTTTCCCAATATGAAGCTTTAATCCAATACTCGATTTTTTGGGAGTAAAGCTGCAATGCTAATCCCACATACCTGAAGTAAACCCCATTGAATTCAATAGGACTTACTTTTGAGTTGACATAGTTAGGCTTGTACTGTAAATTAATGGGACTTTTGAGTGAATATAGCAAAGGATTGTGTTTGTTTTGTAAATTTTTCTCTTCCTCTTCCAATTCTATTTTTAAAGCAATTAGGCAGGGCTTACATAGGTATCACTGTTTTTATTATGTAGGAAACTAATACTGATTTTTTTTTAAAAAAAAGTTCTGCAATGACCAACTGGTTTTGACAATAAACTGTTGGGTGTATGTGTTTTTTACATCTCCAGTGTGTGTATATATATGGTGTCTTCCCAACAACCCTGTGAGGTATGGGTGGTGATTGGAAACCAAGGCAAACCAAATAAATCCCTTTAAAATCCAATTACCATGAAGACAAATATAAACAGTTGCAAAACAGCTTAAAGTGGCATGGTTCTGAATTTTGGGTTGGGTGAGTCAACGTTATCACTTCAGGTTCCAGTTCTGTGCATGCTTCCCTGTTTGAGTAAGCCTCATTGAATATATTGGGACTTGCTTCTGAGTAAACAAATATAGGATTGCACTATAAATATCTTTACAGGCTGTGTAAATAATAAACATATTTGACAGTCACGCTTATATTAATATTTCTTCATACTATGTCCCGATAAGTATCTGATTTCACACTATGGCTGCACGTTATTACTTCCTCTACATTTTAAGTGTGCCCTTCTTCCTTGGGATGGTCATGGTTCCCCTCTGTTGTTTTCATCCTGAGGCGCAGATTAGACTGATAGATGGGGGGGCACCCCATGGTCATCCAGTAAATTTTATAGCTCATTTCCATTTAAAAAATAATAATTAAAACAATTTACATGCAGGCAAAGTTTATTAAGTAGATCCACACAATACATTTAAAGCACATACAACTTGCATTTAAAGTGCATGACTTCCCTTAAGGAATCTTGGGAAGTATAGTTACCCCCTCAGTTATAATTCTCACCACTCTTAACAAACTACAGTTCCCATGATCCTGTGGTGGGATTCGTGTGCTTCAAATGTGCTTTAAATGAATTGTGTGGATTTGCCCTAGGTATGATGTGCATTCATTAGTGAATTGAAATGATACTTCTTTAAAACGGGAAGGGCTATAGCTCAGTCGTGGGGCATATGCTTTGCGTGCAAAGCTCCAAAATTCAATTTCTGAAAAGACTATTGCCTGGAATCCTGGAGAGCCAATGCTAGTCCATGTCATCAGAACTGAGCTAGATGGTACCAAATATCCTCAGCTGATATAAGGCAGATTCTTTTGTTCCTAAAACTGGAAACAGATCCAAGGGCCACAGTGACTCTAAAATCTATTTATGTATTTTATTTACATTTATATACCACTTTATTGTAAAAAATCTCAGTGGTTTACAGAAGGAATTAAAACAATGAAATTACTGGCAAAAACAGTTAAAGGCAGGTATTTAAAAACATTCAAAATAATAAAACCAACACTTTATTTATTTATTGTATTTATATACCACCCCATAGCCAAAGCTCTCTGGGCGGTTTACAGTAACTAAAAACATTAAAAACAAATATACAAATTTAAAACACATCTTTTAAAAACAATTTAAAACACAATTTAAAAATTTAAAACAATTTAAAAACATATGCTAAAATTCCTGGGAGAAGATGAAAGTTAACAATGAGTTAAAAACAGATAAAAAACACAATAGCTTCTACGTATCTGGGTAGGATTGCCTAAACAAAAATGTTTTTAACAGGTGCTGAAAAGAGTACAATGAAGGCGCCTGGTAATGTCAATAGGCAGGGAGTTCAAAAGTGTAGGTGCTGCCACACTAGAGGACTGATTTCTTACAAGAGCAGAACAAGTACTATGTGGTACCTGTAACATGGAAAGCACACCTCGAATTTGGCCTGGTAGCAAATCAGCAACCAGTTCAGATTTCAGAGCAGAGGTGTTATGTACAGAGTCTCACTCATGTCAGCAATTGTGCCACTGCATTCTGCGCTAACTGCAGTCCCTGGATCAGATTGTGCTGCATGGGGATTTCTGTGACCTTGGCTAACTTGCTGTCAGGATTTTTTTAGTTTTGGTTTTTGGTTAGGAATTCTGACTGGTTGTGGGATGCTGCATTTTCTGCCTTAGTCATAGGAATTTTGTTGTGGTTGGTATGGTATTGCATTTAGGAAATTATCACTGTCTTTTTCTTTTTCTGTTTGCATTTCATTTACCTTTAACCTCACTCCCTTACATCCATAGAAGCAACAACAATGGTTCCATGCGCTCAGCTCAACCCCCTTAAACCCACTCCTCCTTGTTGGTTGCATGATGGCTTGTTTCTTGCCAAACAGTGGTAAAAGAAAATTCGCATACTGGGAAGTGTGGCTGCAATTGTTGTTCCCAAACTGCTACCTGTGAAGGTAGACCAAACTATGTGTGTTTTCTCTGTGTCATTTTTACTCACTGGAATTGGGTTGGCTGTCAAAGCGAGTTTATAGCAGCCCACATGGTAGACAGAAAAGTGCAGAGAATCTTCTGTAAAGAAGTTTGGAGCAGCTATACTAAAAGGTAGGGGCAGGGCATTCCAGGCAGGGAGTTGCCAACCCTGCTTGGATATGGATATCTTTGCAGAAGATCCCTAGTCAAGCCTTACCAACCACACAATACAAACCATATTTACTCAGTAGTAAGTCCTATTGAGTTCTATGGGGCTTAGTCACTTCATAAATGAGTTTAGAATTGCATCCTTCAGGGGCATCCATCTTTACTCCTGAGTGCTCCTGTCTAACATCTCCAGAACACTAGGCTCCTTTCTTCCTACAGTGGCCTTCTGGTGACTGGCCTGGCCTGAGGGCACTTAAACCCTTCTTGCCAGAAGCAAGTAGCCTAGATTAAATATTCCCTACCCAGGCTCCATATTTTAGCCAAGATTTCTATCTGAATTTTCAATCAGAAAAAATGTTTTGTTTGAATTGTATGCTCCAAGCAACTGTGGTTGATGCTTAAAGTATCATGCTTAATTACATCACTACCTGTTATATCCATTGGGCCCACCCCATGACATCATTTGGGTCTACCCCCATGACATCACTCCGGCCTGCCCTTGAAATTTAAGGGTTTGTGATGCTTCTGACCTGGCAACCCTACTTACATATTCTTTATTTAAAAAATCAAGTTTCCTCATTTTACTGGAGATTTCATATTTTGAATGCTTGAGGTTTCACAATGGTTTACTGTAACACACCAATCTGGAATAATTTGTTCATCCCTGCTGTTGTGTGGGGAAAACAAATCACAATTGCTAGCTTAGTTTTATGTCCATACAAAAGGCCATGATTTGTTTCTGTCCAAAAAAATCATGATCTATATCCAAGGTTTGTTCATGGCTTACTGAACAATCATAGTTTGTCACAGTGACACAAATCATGCTTCCCCAGTTCAGACATACTTTAAACTAGGGATTGTGGCTTGTTTCTCCATCATGCTAGCAAGGAACAGCAAAATAGTCCAGATTGGTACATTCAGGAGTCACCAATCTTTTTGGGCAATGGGCACATTTGCAAACCAGAGACACTGTTGTGGCCACCCCAAACACCCCAACACCAAGCATACCCCATAACAATACAATACAATACTTCTGTCAGGCCTACTTTCAGCAGAGTGGATGTGGATTAAGGATACTGTGGACATCAGGCAAGACCACTATGGGTGCCCACAACCACCACATTGATGACCTCTGTGGTAAACTATTAACTGATTTATTGTTACGTGTGTGTGTAGCATCATTAAACTGGGAAATCTTAATTTTGCTTACATTTTATTTTATGCTGATGGAACTACTGCAGATGGCAGACATTATTGTCAAAGGGATACAAGAAATAAGCACAAACATGATTACAACAGAGAGACAAAAATGATCATGTATATGAAATGGATATGAGAAGAAACTAAAAATATTAAGACTTAAACAAGAGGCAGCTTTAAAAAAAAGGATGATGAGGGATATCTAAAACCACAAATGATTTAGAAAAAGTGGAAAGGGGATTGCTTTTGTTGTGTTAATACCTAAAACTAGAGGGGGGCCATAATAGAAACAACATGCAATAAGTTTCAAATGAACAAAAGGAATGTTTTCTGCGCAGTGGAGTCAATTTGCCTGTTTGAACAGCATCAGATAAACCTGATTGTGGCTATGTAGTAATATAAAATTTTCTGTGCATGCTCAGATTGAACTTTCATTAGTTCCAGGTTTTCTAGGGTTATGCCTTGTCAATGAAAAAGGTACTGAGGCTCAGCCCTGGCTGGATGAGAATGCCAAGGCTATATACCAGGAATGGAGATTTTTTAGCCCATGACTTCATTCACTTCTCAACAACCTGCCGAGACCACATGCCAGTGGTGGATGGGGCCAAAGGCTAACGTAGGTGGAGCATTAATGAATGTAAATGTTAACTTGGTACTGTAGGCTAGTTTCTACACACTCACCCTTCTCCCACCCCTGCCCATCCTCCATCAAGGGAAGTGAAAGGTTCAAGGACACATTCTGGCCAGTCAAAAACACTCAAGGAGAATGTGAAGCAAGGTTGGCAAGGGGGTGACCTGAGGAGAGGGGGTGTGGCTGGGGAGGGAGTGTGGCCAGGTGGAGAGGCTGGAGGGCCACATTTCGCTCCTAGGTCTGTGGTTGAGGTTCCCCCACCTAGTCTATACTAAACATGTGAAATCTCATATTGTGTACTTCACTTTTTGCCTGCCACCTGTGCTGTAAACTTTTTTTTGCCAGTTCTGCCACTCCCAGCATGCTGGCTACAGAATTAATTTGTAACATACACACACCACACACATATAGAAGGGTACAATTTTGTACCCTTCTATGCAGCTTACTGAAAATGTTATCTAATTATCTAATAACTCCCATTTAATTGCCATCTCCTGCCCCCTGGTATGTAGAGAGAATTATGAGTTTCGTATTCAAATGCTGCAAATAGAACAAACTAAATGGAGCTTATTGCTCTGTAGCAGAAGTGCAAAGTTGCAAAAGCAACTTGAAATATCTGAAGAAGGCAGTAAGAAACAGGCAGATTACTGGGCAATCATTTTGCTTACAAAATAGGCATTGCATAAGAATAAGAAGACAATTTAATTCCCTCAGTAATTTTCAGTTGTGAGGGAGACCCACTTATCATCTGTATACATTTTGGTGGATTTTAAAGCAGCTGTGAAATGAAATGCAAAAGGAAAGTCATTAGGCATCAACTTTACTAGTAGGAAATAAGTCACATTGATTTCAGTGAAATTTACTTTCTATTAAGCATGTTCTTATTCTATAGATTAATATATTGATCTAAATTTCACAAGTCAGATTCACTTGCAAGTAACAATGTTGCAAGGTTACACCAAATTGCAGATGTGATATTCAGGAAGACAATGGCTATGGTCAATGTTTGCAAGATGTGTCTATTTGGCCACATTCTTAAGTACAGTGTAGCTGTGCTGCTCACATCTTGTTGGAACAATCACAGTCCCTTCATGAATGCCTCACATTGTTGTTAGCTGTCTGTCTTTCTCCGTTCTGAGGTAGTCGTAGAAAACTGATTTTGTTAAACTCTCCGATTATCCCTTTGAGGATGCTGCTGCTAGAGATATTTAGATGGGTTTATTCATGACAGCATTCTATAGCCACCTGCTCTCTCCTGTGAATTCCCTCCTCCCATGGTCCCCCTCCCCCAAGTTTTGGCAGCTTGAGCAGCAATTTGGCAATTTCTGTGGTTTTGGTGCCAGCATACATGAAGGAGAAATTTTAATACTGAATATCCCATTTTAAAATTAAATAGTTATTACTGAGTATTCTGATGTTTTTACTTTTTAATATAGAAATGAATGAATCTATATAATTGGACATCACAGAAGTTACTTTCAGAATGGGGTCTGGATATTGAGCAACTGAGGTGAGCTGAGGAGTCTAAGGGCAACTACTTCATAGATTATGGGGCAGCATTAGTGATACATGTAGGTGGAAGTTCTCTCTTGGATGTAAGTTTGTTGTATTCCCACATTACATTTTGAAGATGTACATTTTAAATAATTTATGGATATGCTTTATGTGTGAATAACTCTATATTCACTAATAGGCAAAAAACTTTGTGGTTTAAGAACGTACTTATAGCCAATAGATAGTTCTATCAAAGCAGGGAAATTGGGCAGCTATAGTGAATGCACCAGGGGAGCAGCAGACCTGACCTCCTCTCTGAGATATTGGACTGCCCTACAAAGTTGTCAAAATGCAAACACAATTTGGGTTGGTCTTTCACAGTCCAATCCACTTCCTGTGTAGTTTGGAAGAATTTGGTAACGTGCCTCTGAGCATATAGTGAGTGGTGGCAACAGCTGCAATCAGCCCAAATAACAGAAACAAGACATGTGCTGTGCTGATCATGTTTTAGCAGGAAAGAAGCAACAATATTAAGACAATTGATATAGTTCTTATATTCACTTTAAACATGTTTGATTTACTTTGCAATTTTAGTGAAGTTTCCTATCGTAAATTATTTTCTTTTGCTTTCTCTGTGAATATGTGAAGTACAGCAACACTTTGCATAAATTACACTAAAAGATTTACACTAATTGTGGAGTAATGGCACTACCATTCTGCAGAATAGTCTCCAGTGGAAATCAGGAGTCTCTCAGTTGGCACAAGATAAACCAGTGGGAGGTGAAATATATTCCAGCACATTTCTAGGTATGCTCTATGTTTTTAATTGACAATGCCCACCCTTCATTAAGTGGAGTGGTTTAAGCATAGCAGGCTGAACACATGCATCTTGGGCAGGCTGAGCTTGTTTTTTTTCCAACAGCTAGAGTAACTGCTTAAGTAGCAACATATTTTAATCAGCCCTGTGCAAGTTTGCTGAGAATGGATTGGTCATATGCATGCCTATCTAGTTCAATGAGATTTACTCCCCTGCAATTATGTTTAGGATTGGTAAAACTGACTATGGGGGAAGAGGAGAAGGGGGAAAGGGAGGGCTGGAATGGATAGGGGAGGGGTATAGGGAGGAGGGGGAAGGGGGAAGAGGGGAGAGGGAGGGAAAGGGGGAGGGGAAGACAGGTTTGATCATTTGCATCCTTATTGAGTTCAGTGGTATTTTCTTTCATGCAGTCATGCTTAAATTTGGTGAAATTGACCATGGAGGAGGAGGAGAAGGGGGAGGGAGAAGGAGGAGAAGGGGAAGGGGGAAGGAGGAGAAGGGGGAGGGGGAAGGAGGAGGAAGGGAGAGGAGAGAAGGAGCAGAGGGGGAAGGGGAGGGGACAGGGAAGGGGAGGAGTGAGACAGGGAAAGAAAAGGGAGGGGCGGGCAGGGGGAGAGGATAGGAGGGAGGGGAGGTTTGATCATTTGCATGCTTATTGAGTTCAATAGGTACTCCTGTACAATCACGCTTAGGATAGGTGAAACTGGCATGGGGGAGGGACAGGGATGGAGGAGGAGGGGAAAGAGAGGGGGAGGGAAGAGAGGGTATTGGGTAGGTGGGTGGGCACAGGGCAGAGGGAAAGCCCCTTGCCTTTCCAAAAGGAAAGATTATTAAGACTATCATTTTTTGGGCTTTCCCCCACTTTTTTATTCTACAGCAGACACATGAAGTCTCCCACCTAAATTTAAACCAAACTTGTCCCTGGCCACATCCACACCAGACCTTTATTTCACTTTAGACAGTCATGTCTTCCCCCAAAGAATCCTGGGTAGTGTAGTTCGTGAAGGATGCTGAGAGTTGCTAGGAGAGGCCCTGTTCCCCTCACAGAGCTACAATTCCCAGATGAGGGACTGAATGTTAAACCACTCTGGAGCTCTGTCAGAGGAATAGGAATAGGAGTCTCCTAACAACTCTCAGCATCCTTCATGAACTACACTTCCCAGGATTCTTATGAGATGACAGTACAACAGGTGTCTGGATTCTGGATTCCCCCCCCCCTCTTGCTTTAAACTGAATTCTCTCTGAGTGCTTTGTATATCACCATGAAAACTTTGAGGGTTGTTAAGCAAGCATTTCTATGTTCAGGACTGTAAAATGTGTAAGATATTGTTTTGAAATGAGCTTATGGGAAGCAGCAAAATGGCATGGGGGTATTTTCAATTTAACATGGTGGAAAGAAACAGAAGTCTTACATTTTGTCACTGAAGTTGGTGAGGACCCATCTGGAACAATGTATGTTCCTTTCTGACCACATATTAAGTCAGCCTGTGACTAAGAAGTTGCCCATTCATTAGCCTCATGTGCCATATTGGGTTATAGTCGCCTAAGTTCTTCTCACAGTAGATCCATTTAAATTAATGAACCTAAGTTAGCTATGTATATTCATTTCAATGGGCCTACTCTGAGTAGAACTAGCATTAAACACCACCCACTATTTTCAATAACAATTCTGTTTCTTTGACAGTATCAACTGTAATACATGTGATCCTAGAATATGAGAATAAGTATTTAAAAACTCATTTCATAGGTAGATCCATTTTTAAGGAGTTTATGCCCTAAACAGGGATGTGGATTGGATTCCTATTGTACTTTCCTTCTTGCTCTTTGTAGCTCAAAACATAGGGCCCCTCTTTTTTTTGACCTGATCCTAGCATTATCTCTGTGGGGCTTGCCCGCCAACTGCAGACGTTCTAAGAGAGAGTAGGCAGTGCCTGCTGAAAGGGGAGTTTGCATAGGAAGAGAAAGCATCCGAAGAAAATTTTGATTCTGCTGCAGCCAAGAGAGATGATAACATTTACTGGCCTGAAAAAGATACTGTCTCCCTTGCTCTGTGTTTCTTGGGCTTAGTAATGCAATTTGCCTTACCTACCATCATAACTAGACAACACCCTCTTCTTCCAAACATTCATTTGTTTGGAGAGACAAGTCTCCCCCTCAGCCTCCTGCACCACATTAAAAGCATGTGTGTCCTTTTTTGCCTACAGCACCATATTTGCTTAATGCAAATAGTTCCTTGGGGAGATTGTAGTACTTGCTGCATCTACTAATAAATATGCAAAACTTAAAAGATCAGAAATCAGCCTTGATTGCAATGTGGTGAATAGTATGGAATGGTTTGTGAGAGGTGATCAGCAGTATGAAGAAACAGGGAAATGCTGTTTTTCCTAATAAGTGTACAATTCGTTCCCTGTGTGTCTTATTTAAATTATTTTCTAAAAAGTCTAATGACTACCTCTTCTATCAGGAGCGCTAATAAGGCCCCCTAAAATAATTTTCTGGGCCCAGTACACTATAGCTCTCTGCCCCACTCATGAAAGAGAAACAACAACAAATATGCATAACATTCCATATGCTAATTATATGTATAGATGCAGATTTAGAAATATGATTATTTATTTAATCAATTTATGAATCACTTCCCACGAGGCATCCTGAAACATCTATCTATCTATCTATCTATCTATCTATCTATCTATCTATCTATCTATCTATCTATCTATCTATCTATCTATCTATCTATCTATCTATCTATCTATCTATCTATCTATCTATCTATCTATCTATCAGCACATACATAAAATCAGTCCACATCCACTACAGATACCAACTGGGATAAAGATATCTATTTATAAATATTGTTGAAAGAGAAACACCTTTAGCAGACAATAGAGAAGGCATCTGTCTCATACACAGTGGAAGGGAGTTCCAAAGGGTAGATGCCACCACACTAAAGGCCAATTCTGACTTTATGCGGAATGGAGCTCCTGATAGGTAGGGGTGGGGAAGAATTTTGATTCAATTTACATTTAAAGGCCACCTACCTGGTTTGCATTTTCCAAAACAACATGGGAACGAAATGTAAACATCCTTCAAAATGTACACTTCTTCAAATTTTGCAGTGCAGTTCTCCAGTCAAGTAATGTGTACAAAAATGCATTATATTATGGGAAATTGCTTTGCAAAAATGTGCATTCAGGACAAACAAAGGAAAATACGTCTTCCCACAGAACGTGGTTAAACTATAGAATTTGTTCCCACAAGATGTAGCAATGGCCCTCAAGTTAAATGGCTTTAAAAGAGACTTAGGAAAATTAATGGAGGATAAGTCTGTCAATGGTTAGTAGCCATGATGACTGTGTCCTAGTTCCAGTACTGGAAGCAGGATGCCTCTAAATACCTGTTGCTGAGCAGCACAAGTAGGGAGAGTGCTATTCAGAAGTAGCTTGCCCAGTTGGGCAGAACTACAGTCTTAGCTTCCTGGCCGTGGTGTCACTGCCACTGGCTGGGAGGGCTGAGGCAGCAGGGAGGTTCGTGTGGTGTGGGTGCACCAGCAACAGCCCTGGGTTGGTTCTGCCTGTGTGTGCACACTGCACTAACCTCTCCACTGCCTCTCCCCCGATAAGTGGAAGCAACATCGCTGCTAGGAAGGCAGCACTGCAGCTTTGCATCTGGTGCTGTTGGCATCCGGTTGACTACTGTGAGAACAGGATGGTGGCCTTTGACAGTTTTCTTATGCTCTTATTGTATGGAGAAGGGACTTCCTGGATCATTTTGAAGCCATTTTGATCTTCCCTGGTGCATGTATGACTCTAGTATTCTCTATAGAACTTAACAGTCGTAACTGTGACAGTGCTCATTGGCTAAAAACACTGAAAGGTGGAGCTGCAGTCATTTCTCATAAAGCAATTGGTGAGCACAGTAGTTGCAGATTTTATTTTATTTTATTTTATTTATTTATTTACTTTATATCCCACGCTTCCTCCCAGAAGGAGCCAAGGGCAGCCAACAACATGTTATAAAACACTACAAACATCTTTAAGAACATCTTTTCAAAAATCTTTTAAGACACATTAAGAACAATTCCAATACAGATGCAGACTGGGAAAAGCTCTCTACTTAAAAGGCTTTTAAGTTATGAAAATGTTGCTTCATATCTCTTCTTCTACAAGTTCTAGGCAGTTACTTGTTTTTTTTAAAAAAAATGAAATCTCAGAGTCTAGGCCCCCTGCTGATTCTGGGCCTGGTACAGCAGTACCTCTTGTATCCCTCTCTTAAGGACCCTGGCCACTATCAAATCCTTTGTTATCTAAAACTCTATGTGCCTCTTAATTTATAATGGTATCTATCTCATTCAGCACAATAGATTTCTCACAATTCTTTATTAGATCACCTTAACTAGGGGATCACTTTAGATCACTGGAATAAAGAGATATGCTAGCTCAGACAACTTTTATGTCACTATAGCTGTAATGCACACTTACACAGTGGACTTACTTTTGAGTAAACATCACAAGAACTGGGCTGCAGGATGAAAATGATTGTTTGAAATGTTATGGCCTGCCCTAAATTACTCTAGATTATCATTATGGACCATTTTGTTTTCACAACCTGATGATGATGATACTCTTAACAGTATAGCAACTTTAAAAAAGAAATATATCTCTGTTTTACAATATAATATTTCAGTAAAAAGTAGTAAACACTGACCTCGAATATTAATGCTTTCATGCATGGAGTCATGTATAGACAGATATATAATTCCTGATATTTTCCTCCACTGTACAACATAAGATGCACATAGGCGTGCTATATTTCAAAGCTGCAGCGCATTACTTCCTGACAGAGAAATCACACAAGTATTTTTCGTATGCCTGTCCTTGATAATATTAAATAGAACTGTTCAGCTGACTGATGGTGAACTTTAAGGAAGCAGAATTTGTTGAATAAGTTGGAATTCAAAAGACCAATGACCCTGCCACAATGATCCATGTACAGTATGTAATTAGATTAAGAATTTAAAAAATCAAATCCAATACAACTCAGACAACTCAAATGAGATTTGTCAGGGCTTGTCTGTCACACAGAGGACAAGTATTATAGGAAACTAGAGTGGTGGTTGCGGGGAGAAAGTACTGCTGTACTTGAGGGTGAAAAGGTATGTTTGACAGCAGCGTGAATGTACAAAAGCCATTGGCATGCTGTGGGTATTATAAATATTGTTTTTATTATTGGTGGCTCCTAGCTATAGCCATGTTGCTGATGTTTCCAGTACAATTTACCAGTACGGTTATTTATAATAAACAGCAGAGGGCTAGCCATGTTAGCATGTTGCAGCAAAAGCAACAAAGAGTCTTGCAGCACCTTAAAAGACCAACAGATTTTATAATGGTATATACTTTGGTGGACTAAAGCCCACTTCATCAGATACATCTATAAAAGGGAACACATGAGACTGAGGAGGAAGCTGACTGGCAGTGCCACTCTGGGACTGGTTGTAAGTGAGATGGTAGGCAGGTAGGGGCTGACTGAGGTTGGTGGGGCAATGCCCCATTTGCCCAAATGGACCAGCCTCTTTTGGGTTATATGCACACAGGTACTCCACTGATAGTCAATTGCACTTTGTTGTGCTAGTCAATAGCACCTTGATGGTATTCCAAGGCCCAGAATCTAAGACAACCAAAACAGTGGGATACAAGAATACTGAGTGTTTCAATGCTGCTAGAATGCACACTAGTTCTCTTACTTAGAGCAAAAACAAAACACAAATCTCCAACCAACCCCGCCTCCCAACACACTCACTCATTTAATTCTTCACAGAGCAGGTCCCAAAGGAGAATCCATGGCCAATTTTGTTGGCTGCGAGTTTCCCTTTTTCATTATGTGCAATTCTGTGGAGGCTGAACCCTGTCATATCAGAGTAGCCTTTGGCAGTGAGCTGGGCCATGAGATCTCCCTGGGGGAAAAGACAGCAATATGTGTGGAATTGGAAATCAGGAGGATGCTTAGGTGGGCTGGTCAGCTGTGTAGGGAAATAGTGTACAGTCAACATAGGTACAGTAACTCTAACCAAGGAGATGTCTTTATATTTCCTCTGTGTTAAAAAGTGAACAGCCCAAATCAAAATGCAGAATTATTGTTAAGTATATGTTCAGTGTTTCAACTGCTTTGGCTTTATTAGAGCAGTATAACAGCTACTGCTGCTGTCTCTGTCTTACTGAAGGATACCTGAGACTCAGGCTGAAATTTTAGGAACACTTACTTAAGTGGGCCTTTCAAGTGGGACTTACTTCCAATAAATATATATCAGTGGACTAGGGTTGCCAGGTATTTGGTTTTCGTCCAGAGACTCTGGTTTTTGGGAGTCCTCTCCGGGTGTCTGGGTGACTCACCTTAATCTCCAGACTCTTAGCTTTCATTTAAAAACAAAAATTAAGTTTCTAGGTGTTATGTAAATTTGTATAGATATTAGCAGAGAACGTCAACTGTCAGAGATGCGTGTGTGCCAGTGTGTGTATTTACCTAAGTAGCAGGCTTTTACCCTGCATTGAGATCACTGAGACTTAAGACTCAATAAAATAAGAAAAGCTGCTTTATTTATAGAAATGCATAGTAGATAGAAAGGCATACCTAGTTCTAACTAACTAACTAAGTTGGTTGTGCAACGCCCAGGTTTGGGATTTACCCTCATGGCTCAGGAAAGAGAGAGAGCAGAGACAAAGATGTCTCCTCTCTCTCAGACAGTCGAAGAAGAGGAAAGGGCAGAAGGAGGAGGGGCAGATAAGCTTCCCTAAGCATATCAGTCTAACGAGGGAAGGAAGTTCAGTCAGAGTATCACCGGTAAAGGTAGTCAAGCCTATCCATCTGGAGGACCCTAACTCTATCTCTCTTCTGGAACATAAATAAAAGAACAAAACAGGAGTTGCTCTTGCCCCACTTCCATCAATTACATCAAAAGATGTAAACCAAATTGTCAGCTGCCCCCCCCTGCAACTTCTGTTACTACCAGCTGCTCTAATCCCTGCCCTTTCAGGTTTTTAGCCACTAAGTGAAGTCAGGGTTGTGATTGACAAGATTTGTTGACCCCAGACAATAGCTAAACTCAGTTACCTTTTCCTGTTTTTCTCACATCAGGAATTCAGTAAATATATAGCTTTCACCAGCATAAAGAGTACTTTCTCTGTACAGGTTTGGGACTTGCTTCTAAGTAAACATGCATAGGATTGCACTACAACAGAAGATCACAGCAGAATCTTGGTAGGCATAAAAGTGTACATGCAGGTTCTTTTTAATTACTTGCAAAAATGGCATATTATATATTTTATCTTTCAAATAATTATTGAACAGAAGTTTTAAAAAGTATACATGCTGCAGTGTTATACTTTTCTAATTAAGGAGTCAAACAAGTTTAAAATTTACTGGAAGAGGGCAGTTTTTATTTTGTTTATTTATTTATTAAATTTATTAGTCGCCCATCTGGCTGGTTATCCAGCCACTCTGGGCGACGCACAACATAAAAACATACAATTCACATTAGAGCCTTAAAATTCCAACAATAACACTAAAATCTAACCCACCCCAAAGGCCTGCCTGAAGAGACAGGTTTTCAGGGCATGGCGGATGTCATTTGGGAGGGAGTTGCATAGAGTGGGTGCCACAATCGAGAAAGCCCTCTCCCTAGTTCTCACCAGTCTAGCTGTTTTAACTGGTGGGATGGAGAGACGGTCTTTTGAGGATGATCTTGTTGGGCGGCAACATTGATGATGCTGGAGGCGCTCTTTCAGATAGACTGGGCCGAAACCGTCCAGGGTATTAAAGGTCAAAACCAACTCCTTGAATTGGGCCCAGAAAGCAACTGGTAACCAGTGCAACTCCTTCAGGACTGAAGTTCGTAGTCTGGGAGTCCTTTTTGACTCTTCCCTCTCACTTGAGGCTCAAGTACCTCGGTGGCAAGGAATGCGTTCTACCAACTTCGGTTGGTAGCCCAGCTACGCCCCTATTTGAGTAAAGAGGACCTAACATCAGTGGTACATGCTCTAGTAACCTCACACTTAGACTCCTGCAATGTGCTCTACGTAGGGCTACCTTTGAAGACTGTTCGGAAGCTACAGCTAGTGCAAAATGCGGCAGCCAGACTGCTAACAAGGACCAAGCGGTCCAAGCACATAACACCTGTTCTGGCTCGCTTGCACTGGCTGCCAATAAGCTTCCGGGCTAGAGTCAAAGTGTTGGTATTAACCTATAAAGCCTTATACGGCGCAGGGCCACGATACCTGTTGGAACGCCTCTCCCGATACGAACCGGCCCGTACACTACGTTCCACAACGAAGGCCCTCCTCCGGGCCCCGACTCATAGGGAGGCCCGGAGGGTGGTGACAAGATCTAGGGCCTTCTCGGTGGTGGCCCCCAAATTGTGGAACAGTCTCCCCGTGGAGGTGCGCTTGGCGCCGACGCTGTTTTCTTTTCAGCGCCAAGTGAAAACCTTTCTTTTCACCGAAGCATTTTAATTTAGTTTAACTTAAATTTATACAAATTGTTGTAATTGATTTTTGATTGTTTTTATGTCCTGTGGTATTGTATTATGATTTTACTGTACTTTGTTCACCGCCCAGAGAGCTATTGCTAGTCGGGTGGTTTATAAGCTTAATTAATAAATAAATAATAATATAATGTGGTCTCGCCGGCAGCTACCCTTAATCAGGCAAGCCGTCGCATTCTGTACCAGTTGCAGCTTCTGAACCGTTTTCAAGGGTAACCCCACGTAGAGCACATTGCAGTAGTCTAGGCGAGAGGAGACCAGGGCATGTACCACCAATGGGAGCAGATGGTTTGGAAGGTAGTGGAACAGCCTTCATATCAAATGGAGTTGATACAACGCCGCCTGGCTCACAGCCGAGACCTGAGCCTCCATGGACAGCTGGGAGTCAAGAATGACCCCCAGGCTGCGGACTTGGTCTTTCAGGGGCAATTGTACCCCATTAAGCACCAAGTTAACATCCCCCAACTCTCTCTTGTCTCCCACGAACAGTACCTCAGTTTTGTCAGGGTTCAGCTTCAGCTTATTCCTTCCCATCCAGCCACTCACCGACTCCAGGCACTTGGACAGGGTTTCCACAGCCAACCCCGGTGAAGACTTGAACGAGACATAGAGCTGCGTGTCATGCGCATACTGATGATATTGCAGCCCACATCTCCTGATGATAGCTCCCAGCGGCTTTATATAGATGTTAAACAGCATCGGGGAGAGGATGGAACCCTGTGGTACCCCACAAGTGAGAGGCCATGGGTCCGAGACCTCATCCCCCAGTGCCACCCTCTGGTACCTATCAGAGAGGAAGGAATGGAACCACTGCATTACAGTGCCCCCTATGCCCAACCTCTCCAGGCAGTCCAGGAGGATACCGTGGTCAACGGTATCAAAAGCCGCGGAGAGATCCAGGAGGACGAGGAAGGTGCATTCACCCCTATCCAATGCCCTCCTCATATCATCCACCAAGGCTACCAAGGCCGTTTCAGTCCCATGTCCAGGCCTGAAGCTGGATTGAAATGGATCAAGATAATCTGCTTCCTCCAAGTGCGCTTGCAACTGCTTTGCCACCACCCGCTCCACCACCTTGCCCAGAAATGGTAGTTTTGAGACTGGGAGAAAGTTGTTCAAATCTTGGGGATCCAAGGAGGGCTTCTTTAGAAGTGGTTTTATTATTGCCTCCTTGAGGGCTGATGGCATTATTCCCTCTTCCAGGGATGTGTTTACCACCGCCTTGATCCCCTTGCTCAGTCTATCTTTACAGCTCATAATGAGCCATGACGGGCAAGGGTCAAGTAAGCAGGTGGTAGGCTTTAAGGTTGAAAGCACCTTGTCCACTTCCTCAGATGGAAGAAGCTGGAACCGATCCCAACCCGCCAAGATGCCCCTGGCTGACTCTGGCTCACTCACTGTGTCCACAGCGCACGGAATAGCACTCTGTATACAATCGATTTTATCCGCAAAGTGCCTTGCCAGTTTATCACAGGAGGACTTAAACTGTTCCATCGGATCCGGGGCAACTGGACCAACGAGGCTCCGGACCACTTGGAACAACCTCCTGGGACAGCACTCTGCAGACACAATAGAGGCAGCATAAAATTATTTTTTTGCTGCCCCTATCGCCACATGGTAGGCTGCTGCCACTGCTCTATCCTGTGTTTGATCCTCAGAGCGCGATTTCTGCCACTAGCACTCTAGCAGTCTCACCTCCCGCCTCAGAGTTCGCAGCCATGGAGTGTACCACGGTGCTGTCTGAGCTCTATTCAGGGGGAGAGGGCGTTTTGGAGCCACCCAGTCTATTGCCCCAGTGATTGCAATGTTCCACCTCTCCACCGGAGTCTCAACCGAATGCCCATGTGCATGCTCCAAAGACTCCCCAAGCGCATTCATGAATCCATCTGGATTCATCAGACGCCTGGGGCGGACCATCCTAATGGGTCCTCTACCCACGCGGAGGGCTTGTGGCATCGAGAGGTCCACTCTTATCAAGTAATGATCTGACCATGACAAGGGGCTGACGAATGTACCCCCACTTTCAGATCATTCCCCTCCTCTCCCGAGATGTAGACAAGGTCGAGTGCATGGCCCGCTACATGGGTGGGCCCGGTTGGAATAAGGTGCAGCTCCCAGGAAGCCATGGCTTCCAAGAAGTCCCGAGGCGCCCCTGTGAGAATGACCTCCGAATGTACATTGAAGTCTCCCAGCACCACCAGATTTGGGGACTACACACATACATCGGAGACCACCTCCAGCATCTCAGCCAGGGAGTCCGTCGTGCAGCGGGGTGGACGGTACACAAGCAGAATCCCTAGGCTGCCCTTTGGGCCCAACCTCCAGTACATGCAGTCGATGATCTTGGTCTCCCGGAGAGGGGATCTGGCCAGAATCAGGGACCTTCAGTAGATGACTGCCACTCCCCCTCCCCGACCACCGGCCCTTGGCTGCTGTGCATACAAATACCCAGCTGGACACATGGGCTCAAGAAGCAGAGCCGAGGCCTCATCCAGCCAGGTTTCTATGATGCATTCCAGGTCCGTGCCCTCATCCACTATCATATCATGGATGAGAGAGGTTTTTTGGGCAACCGACGTGGCATTGCACAGCAACAGTTTGTTTGTCTTATTCATAACCTGTCTTGAAAACCTTCCCAATATGAAGTTTCTCTGGGAGTAAAGCTGCAGTGCTAATTCCACATACCTGGGAGCTAACCCCATTGAATTCAGTAGGACTTACTTTTGAGTAGAAATGGTTAGGATTGTGCTGAAAATCAATGGGACTTTTGAGTGAACATAGAAAAGGATTGTGTTGTCAGTCTTTCTCTCCCCTTCGGATCCTCTTTTTTTTTAAGCAGTTAGGCAGGGCTTACTTAAGTGTTACTGCTTTTATTTGGCAAGAAACTAATACTTTAAAAAAAATGTTCTGCAGTGGCTAACTGGTTTTGACAATAAACTATTACATGGGGTGTATGTATTTTTACATCTCCAGTGTGTGTGTGTATGGAATATTTTCAACAACCCTGTGAGGTAGGGTTGGAAACCAAGGCAACAAGAAATAAATCCATTTAAAATCCAATAACCATAAAACAAGTATAAAACAGCTGCAAAACAGCTTAATGTGTCACATTTCTGAATTTTGGATTGGGTGAGTGAAGTTCCTTTTCACTGAATTGCAGTCCTGTGCATGCTTCCCTGTCTGAGTAAGCCCCATTGAATACATTGGGACTTGCTTCTGAGTAAACATGCATAGGATTGCACCGTGGGGTGGTCATGGTCCCCCTCTGTTGTTTTCATCTTGATGGGCAGATTAGGCTGAGAGATGGTGCGTAGCCCATGGTCACCCAGAAAACTTTGTATCTTATTTCCATTTTAAAATTTAATTAAAATAATCTATATGCAGGCAAAGTTTATGAATACAGGGATACCCCGCTTAATGTTGCTTCATTTAACGTTGCCTTGCTATAACTTACATGCTCCATATGCCTGTATTTCTCCAGAAACACAGC
Organism: Rhineura floridana; assembly: GCF_030035675.1. NCBI lineage: Eukaryota > Metazoa > Chordata > Lepidosauria > Squamata > Rhineuridae > Rhineura > Rhineura floridana. The sequence continues at coordinate 172,078,143 of NC_084482.1, read as the reverse complement.
TAGCAAACCACTTACAGGGTTAGATATAGGGAGAGGCACGGCAGCGCAGCAGCAGAGGCTTTAGCAGGTGGGGGTGGAAATAGACGGGATCGCACCACCGCAAATCAGCTGGGAGGCGCGATCGCAATCAGCTGAGAGGCGTGGCAGTGCAGCAGCCGAGGCTTTAGCGCGGGGCTTTGAGGCTCCGCATGAAGGAGAGGGAAAAAAAGTTTTAAAAGGTAGTGCTTCACTTTAAGGACATTTTCGGTTTATGTACTCGCTCTGGTCCCATTGAGTACGTTAATACGAGGTATTACTGTATTTTATTTATTTATTTATTTATTACATTTATATACCGCCCCATAGCCGAAGCTCTCTGGGCAGTTTACAGCAATTAAAAACAGTAAAAACAAATATACAAATTTTAAAACACAAAAAACAATTTAAAAACACAATTTAATTTTTTTAAAAAACAATTTAAAAAACAATTGTAGTAATGCAGATCCACATAATACATTTAAAGCACGTCCAACCCACATATAAAATGCATCACTTCCCCAAAGAATCCTGGGAAGTGCAGTTTCCCCCTTACAGTTATAGTTCCCACCACCCTTAACAAACTACAATTCCCAGGATTCTGTGGTGGGATTTATGTGCTTTAAATGTATTATGTGGATCTGCCCTAGTATGCTGTGCATTCCTTAGTGAAATGAAAAGAACAATTTTAAAAGATACTCTTTTAAACAGGGCTGTAGCTCAGTGGTAGGGCACAAGTTTTTCATACAAAGGTCCAAAATTGAATCTCTGGAAGAGACTATTGCCTGGAATCCTAGAGAGCCAATGCTAGTCCATGTCAGCAGTACTGAGCTAGATGATACCAAATGGCCTGACTCAGTATAAAAGAGGAAAGAGACCAAGGGCCACAGTGACTCAGAAACTTATTTATATATTTTATTTACAACATTTATATACTGCTTTAATGTAAAAAACCTCAAAGTGGTTTATAGAAACAATTAAATTATTGGAAGAAACAGTTAAAACAGGTATTTAAAAATATTCAAAATAATAAAACCAACAATGAGTTAAAAACAGATTTGAAAAACAATAGCTTCTACATGCCTGGGTAGGCTTGCCTAAACAAAAATGTTTTTAGCAGGTGCCAAAATGAGTACAGTGAAGGCGCCTGACTAATGGAAATAGTGTAGGTATTGCCACACTACAGGATCAATTTCTTACAAGAGCAGAACAAGTACTATATGGTATCCGTAACATGGAAAGCACACCTTGAACTTGGCCTGGTAGCAAATCAGCAACCAGTGCAGATTTCAGAGCAGAGGTATTATGTGCTCATAGGGTCTCATTCATGTCAGAAATCATGCCACAGCATTCTGCACTAACTGCAGCCCCAGAGTCAGGTTATGCTGCATGGGGATTTCTGTGACCTTGGCTGACTGGCTGCCAGGATTTTTTAGTTTTGCTTAGGAACCCTGACTGGTTGTGGGATGCTGAGCTTTTCTGTCTTACTCATAGGAATCTTGTTGTGGTTGGGATGGTATTGCATTTAGGACATCACTATCTTTTCTTTTTCTATTTGCATTTCATTTACTTCTGACTTTACTCCCTTACTTCCATAGAAGCAACAACAGTGGTTCCATGTACACAGCTCAACCCCCTTAAACCTGCTGATGATGCACCTTGTTATTTGCATGATGGTTTGTTTCTTGCCCAATAATGGTAAGATAATTAATATACAGAAATGACCCGGGCAGTTGACATGATCGCTCCTGCGCGCCCTCTCCTGTGTAGAGCTCATGCAGCTCCATGGTATACTTTGGAGCTGAGAGCGATGAAACAATATAGGAGATGGCTTGAGTGCAGATGGAGGTGAACTCCTGATGGATGCAACCATGCACTGGTAAGTGCCTACACTAAGTTGTACTTAGGGGCAGTGAGGGCAGCAAAAAAACAATATTTTGCTGCCACTATTAAATCATCTATCTGCCGTCCAGCGGAGCTTTTTAAAACTGTCCGGTGGCTATTACACTCTGGCCCTAGAGACATGGTCGAGTCATCTGAGGCTCGCTGCAATGAATTTGCTAGGCACTTCCAGGAAAAAATCTTTTGCATCCGACAGGACTTGGACTCCAGTGTTGTAGCAATTGAATCGAATGAGGTATCCAGAGCACGGCCTTGTCCTGATTCCTTGGATGAGTTTCAGTTGGTACAGCTTGAGGACGTTGACAAGGTGCTTGGACTATTACCCTCGTGGCTAATAACAGCTAGTAGGATTGGAACAGCCGGCTGGGCCAGGGAAGTGATTAATGCCTCATTGCGAGAGGGAGTGGTCCCTGGCTGCCTGAAGGAGGCAGTAGTAAGACCACTTCTGAAGAAACCGTCCCTGGACCCAGAAAATCTTGATAATTACAGGCCGCTAGCAAATGTCCCATTCCTGGGCAAGGTCCTGGAACGAGTGGTTGCTGGCCAGCTCCAGACACTCTTGGATGAAACCGATTATCTAGATCCATTTCAGTCGGGTTTCAGGCCAGGTTTTGGCACAGAGACAGCCTTGGTCGCCCTGTATGATGACCTTTGTCGGGAGAGAGACAGGGGGAGTGTGACTCTGTTGATTCTCCTTGATCTCTCAGCGGCTTTTGATACCATCGACCATGGTATCCTTTTGGGGAGACTCGCTGATTTGGGAGTTGGCAGTATTGCTTGGCAGTGGTTCCGCTCCTACTTGGCGGGCCGTCTCCAGAAGGTAGTGCTTGGGGAACATTGATCGGCACCCTAGGCTCTCCAATATGGGGTTCCGCAGGGGTCAGTTCTGTCCCCCATGCTTTTTAATATCTATATGAAGCCGCTGGGTGCGGTCATCAGGAGTTTTGGGGTGCGCTGCCATCAATATGCTGATGACACTTGATTGGTCTGCTCCACGAGCTAGAGGGAGCCCCAGCTGACGAAGCGTCAAGGCCCCAGCTGACAAAGCGTCAAGGCGAGTTAAGCAGCAGAGCGAAAAGAGGGTAAGTAGCTCCCATTTATTCCATTATTTAAATTGAAGTAAAACAGCTAAGAGAAATAACTAATAAGGGCAGCCCAAGGTCACCCTGAGCTAGGAGCCAAATCCTGAAAGAACCTATATCTTAGGAGACAGATCCTAGGAGAAGGAAGCGTATAGAAAGCTTTCAAAGCGTATAGAAAGCTAGTTTTCAACACCGCCCTAGCAGGAAAGCTTCAGGGGACAGTGTAAACAAGGCTAAATTCCAGTCGGAGAGAAGGGGGAAAAGGAAACTCCACCGATACATACAGGGAGAGAGTCAGCTCAGTCCTTGCTAAAAAGGGCAGCTTCAGCCTTCCTGAAACACAACCACAAGCTCTGTTTCCCTAGGTTAAAGAAAGGTCAGGCTGTTCCAGGTGGGAAAACAACAAACACAAAAGACTTGCCTGGAAGTCGCAGCCCCTTGATTAGATTAAAAGCAGCCAAAAGCTTAAACAGCCCCGCCCCTCGCTCAGGAAGGAAGCCTGAGAGAATACTAAAGAGTTAAGCCCCAGCTGATAGCCATCAGCCTCAAGTAACACATCATTGGCTGGCAGCAGTAGCTGGGAGGAACCAGCCACACATATAAAGTCAGAGCACCCTAGCGAGGGAGCCTGCTCCACGAGCTAGAGGGAGCCCCAGCTGACAAAGCGTCAAGGCGAGTTAAGCAGCAGAGCGAGTTAGGCAGCAGGGCGAGTTAGGCAGCAGGGCGAGTTAGGCAGCAGGGCGAGTTAGGCAGCAGGGCGAGTTAGGCAGCAGGGCGAGTTAGGCAGCAGGGCGAGTTAGGCAGCAGGGCGAGTTAGGCAGCAGGGCGAGTTAGGCAGCAGGGCGAGTTCGGCAGCAGGGCGAGTTCGGCAGCAGGGCGAGTTCGGCAGCAGGGCGAGTTCGGCAGCAGGGCGAGTTCGGCAGCAGGGCGAGGAGGCCAGGGCCCCCCACTCTGCCCGTCTGTTCCCTGACCTCAACTAAACCGCAGTCTCCAACCCATTGACGTAATAAACCTCAAACAAAACGATGCAGGTAAGAAGCCAGCAGGGGTGTGGGGGCTTTCCAGTGTTTTGCACCGCCTGCAGCATGTACGACTATCTGCCTGTTGGACAGAAGTCGTGGGTGTGCTCTCGGTGCAATGAGCTCCTGGCTCTCCGGGAACGACTTCATTTCCTTCAGGCCAAGGTGGCAGACCTGGAAAAGCTGAGAGAGGCAGAGAGGTGTGTGAAGGAGGCCTTCAGGGACGTTATAGCTGTGTCCCACTCCAACGATGATAGCTCTCCTGCTATCATGGACAACGATGGTCTCGGGGAAGGAGAGCATCCAGCTGAGGAAGAGGGAAACGATCCCTTAGAAGGGACCCATTCCTTGGGGGATGAGCAGCTATCCTTTCGTGCCGAGGATACATCTCCAGGGGCTGGAGGGATCCTTGTAGTGGGTGATTTGATCATTAGGAACATAGACAGTGGGGTGTGTGATGGGCGTGTAGACCGCAAGGTGTTTTGCCTGCCTGGTGCGAAGGTTGCGGATATCGCCCATCATTTAGATAGTTTGGTAGACAGTGCTGGGATGGAGTCAGTGGTCGTGGTGCACGTTGGCACCAACGACATGGGGAAATGCAGCCGTGAGGTCCTGGAAGCAAAATTTAGGTTGCTAGGTAGGATGCTGAAAGCCAGGACCTCCAAGGTGGCTTTCTCTGAAATGCTACCGGTTCCATGCGCAGGACCAGCCAGACCGGCCCAGCTTCGCAGTCTCAATGCGTGGATGAGACGATGGTGTCGGGCGGAAGGGTTTGGATTTGTTAGGCACTGGGGAACTTTTTGGGACAAGCCGGGCCTATACAAAAGGGACGGGCTCCACTTGAACCAGAATGGAACCAGACTGCTGGCACTTAAAATTAAAAAGGTGGCAGAGCAGCTTTTAAACTGACTGAGGGGGGAAACCCGACAGGAGCTGAGAAAGGTCCGGTTCGGAATAAACCTCCCCCCTGGGATAAAAACCAAAGAAATGATGAAATTTTAAAAGGGGTAGGCCTAGAAGTAGGCATTGTGAGAGCAGGGGCACAGGATATAAATTCAGAAGAGCAAAATTACCACAGGCCTAACCACAAGTGCCAAAGACACTTGAAGAGAGACACTGCTTACAAGTGCCTGTACACTAATGCTAGGAGCCTGCGAACCAAGATGGGAGAACTGGAGTGCTTGGTCTTAGAGGAGAGCATTGATATAGTGAGCATAACGGAGACCTGGTGGAATGGAGAAAACCAGTGTGATACGGTTATCCCTGGATATAAACTATATCGGAAGGACAGGGAAGGACGTATTGGTGGCAGAGTCGCTCTATACGTGAAAGAAGGCATTGAATCCAGCAAGCTCGAAACCCCAAAAGAGGCAGACTCCTCCACAGAATCGTTGTGGGTGGTGATACCATGCCCCAGGAGGGACTTAATACTGGGAACGATCTATCGTCCCCCTGATCAAAATGCTCAGGGAGACCTTGAGATGAGATATGAAATTGAGGAAGCATCCAAACTAGGAAATGTGGTAGTAATGGGTGACTTCAACTACCCGGACATAGACTGGCTGCATATGTGTTCCAGTCATGACAAAGAAGCAAAGTTTCTAGATATTCTAAATGACTATTCCCTAGACCAGTTGGTCATGGAACCAACCAGAGGGACGGCAACCCTGGACTTAATCCTCAGTGGGGACCGGGACCTGGTGCGAGATGTAAGTGTTGTTGAACCGATTGGGAGCAGTGACCACAGTGCTATTAAATTAAACATACATGTAACTGGCCAATTGCCAAGAAAATCCAACACGGTCACATTTGACTTCAAAAGAGGAAACTTCACAAAAATGAGGGGATTGGTAAAAAGAAAGCTGAAAAACAAAGTCCAGAGGGTCACATCACTCAAAAATGCTTGGAAGTTGTTTAAAAACACTATATTAGAAGCTCAACTGGAGTGCATACCGCAGACCAGAAAAGGTACCGCCAGGGCCAAGAAGATGCCAGCATGGTTAACGAGCAAAGTCAAGGAAGCTCTTAGAGGCAAAAAGTCTTCCTTCAAAAAATGGAAGTCTTGTCCAAATGAAGAAAATAAAAAAGAACACAAACTCTGGCAAAAGAAATGCAAGAAGACAATAAGGGATGCTAAAAAAGAATTTGAGGAGCACATTGCTAAGAACATAAAAACCAACAACAAAAAATTCTATAAATACATTCAAAGCAGGAGACCATGAAGGGAGACAATTGGACCCTTGGATGATAAGGGAGTCAAAGGTGTACTAAAGAACGATAAGGAGATTGCAGAGAAGCTAAATGAATTCTTTGCATCTGTCTTCACAGTGGAAGATATAGGGCAGATCCCTGAACCTGAACTAACATTTGCAGGAAGGGATTCTGAGGAACTGAGACAAATAGTGGTAACGAGAGAGGAAGTTCTAAGCTTAATGGACAATATAAAAACTGACAAATCACCGGGCCCGGATGGCATCCACCCGAGAGTTCTCAAAGAACTCAAATGTGAAATTGCTGATCTAAAATATGTAACTTGTCCCTTGGGTCCTCCTCCATGCCTGAGGACTGGAAAGTGGCAAATGTAACACCAATCTTCAAAAAGGGATCCAGAGGGGATCCTGGAAATTGCTAACTAAAATATGTAACTTGTCCCTTGGGTCCTCCTCCATGCCTGAGGACTGGAAAGTGGCAAATGTAACGCCAATCTTCAAAAAGGGATCCAGAGGGGATCCCGGAAATTACAGGCCAGTTAGCTTGACTTCTGTCCCTGGAAAACTGGTAGAAAGTATGATTAAAGCTAGATTAACTAAGCACATAGAAGAATAAGCCTTGCTGAAGCAGAGCCAGCATGGCTTCTGCAAGGGAAAGTCCTGTCTCAGTAACCTATTAGAATTCTTTGAGAGTGTCAACAAGCATATAGATAGAGGTGATCCAGTGGACATAATGTACTTAGACTTTCAAAAAGCGTTTGACAAGGTACCTCACCAAAGGCTTCTGAGGAAGCTTAGCAGTCATGGAATAAGAGGAGAGGTCCTCTTGTGGATAAGGAATTGGTTAAGAAGCAGAAAGCAGAGAGTAGGAATAAACGGACAGTTCTCCCAATGGAGGGCTGTAGAAAGTGGAGTCCCTCAAGGATCGGTATTGGGACCTGTACTTTTCAACTTGTTCATTAATGACCTAGAATTAGGAGTGAGCAGTGAAGTGGCCATGTTTGCTGATGACACTAAATTGTTCAGGGTTGTCAAAACAAAAAGGGATTGCGAAGAGCTCCAAAAAGACCTCTCCAAACTGAGTGAATGGGCAGAAAAATGGCAAATGCAATTCAATATAAACAAGTGTAAAATTATGCATATTGGAGCAAAAAATCTTAATTTCACATATACGCTCATGGGGTCTGAACTGGAGGTGACCGACCAGGAGAGAGACCTTGGGGTTGTAGTGGACAGCACGATGAAAATGTCGACCCAGTGTGCGGCAGCTGTGAAAAAGGCAAATTCCATGCTAGCGATCATTAGGAAAGGTATTGAAAATAAAACAGCCGATATCATAATGCCGTTGTATAAATCTATGGTGCGGCCGCATTTGGAATACTGTGTACAGTTCTGGTCGCCTCATCTCAAAAAGGATATTATAGAGTTGGAAAAGGTTCAGAAGAGGGCAACCAGAATGATCAAGGGGATGGAGCGACTCCCTTACGAGGAAAGGTTGCAGCATTTGGGGCTTTTTAGTTTAGAGAAAAGGCGGGTCAGAGGAGACATGATAGAAGTGTATAAAATTATGCATGGCATTGAGAAAGTGGATAGAGAAAAGTTCTTCTCCCTCTCTCATAATACTAGAACTCGTGGACATTCAAAGAAGCTGAATGTTGGAAGATTCAGGACAGACAAAAGGAAGTACTTCTTTACTCAGCGCATAGTTAAACTATGGAATTTGCTCCCACAAGATGCAGTAATGGCCACCAGCTTGGACGGCTTTAAAAGAAGATTAGACAAATTCATGGAGGACAGGGCTATCAATGGCTACTAGCTGTGATGGCTGTGCTCTGCCACCCTAGTCAGAGGCAGCATGCTTCTGAAAACCAGTTGCTGGAAGCCTCAGGAGGGGAGAGTGTTCTTGCACTCGGGTCCTGCTTGCGGGCTTCCCCCAGGCACCTGGTTGGCCACTGTGAGAACAGGATGCTGGACTAGATGGGCCACTGGCCTGATCCAGCAGGCTCTTCTTATGTTCTTAGGTTCTTATGACACGCAACTCTACTTCTCCTTTTCATCTTTCTCAGGTGAGGCTGTCGATATGCTGAACCGATGCCTGACTGCGACAATGGACTGGATGAGAGCTAATAAACTGAGGTTCAATCCAGACAAGACTGAGGTGCTGTTAGTGGGTGCTTCTACTGACCGGATGGTGGATGTTCAACCTGTTCTGGATGGGGTTGCACTCCCCCTGAAGGAGCAGGTTCGTAGCTTGGGAGTTCCGGTGACACGGAATGCTTTTTACCAACTTCGGTTGGTGGCCCAGCTACGCCCCTATCTGGATAGAGAGAATCTCGCTTCAGTTGTCCATGCTCTGGTAACCTCGAAGTTAGATTACTGCAATGCGCTCTACGTGGGGCTGCCTTTGAAGACGGTCCGCAAACTGCAGCTTGTACAAAATGCAGCGGCCAGATTGATAACAGGGACTAGGCATTCCGATCATATAACACCGATCCTGGCTCGCTTGCATTGGCTGCCTATATGTTTCCGGGCCAGGTTCAAAGTGCTGGTTTTAACCTATAAAGCCTTATATGGAGTGGAACCACAATACCTGGTGGAACGCCTCCCCCGATATGAACCCACCCGTACACTACGCTCTACATCGAAGACCCTCCTCCGGGTACCTACCCATAGGGAAGCTCGGAGGGTGACAAGGAAAAGGGCCTTCTCCGTGGTGGCCCCCAAATTATGGAACAATCTCCCTGATGAGCTACGCCTGGTGCCAACATTACTATCGTTTCGGCGCCAGGTTAAAACTTTCCTCTTTTCCTAGGCATTTTAGCATTTTAGTATGTGTTGAAAACTCTCTTGATTCTTCTGGGTATTTTATAATTTTAAAGCTTTTTAAAAAGTTTTTAAATTTGTTTATATGTGACCTATTGTATTTTTATGTTTGACTGTTGTGCACCGCCCAGAGACCTTCGGCTATGGGGCGGTATAGAAATTTAATAAAATAATAAATAAATAAATAAATAAAATACTGGGAAGCATGGCTTCTATTTGCTGTTGTTCCCAATGTACTGCCTGTGAAGGTAGACCAAACCATGTGTGTCAGTTATTACTCACTGGAAATGGGTTGGCTGTCAAAGTGAGTTTATAGCAGCCCACAGAGTAGGCAGGAAAGAATAGAGAATCTTCTTAACTCTTATTTATTTCTCAAACCTCTCTCTGCAGTGAAGGGTCAAGTCTGTAAAGAAGTTTGGAGCAGCCACGTTAAAAGTCAGGCAGGGCATTCTAGGCAGGGGGTTGCCAACCCTGCTTTGATATAGATATTGTTGCAGAGGATTCCTAGTCAAGCCTTACCAACAGCACAACCCTAACAATATCTACACAGAAGTAAGTTCTGTTGAGTTCTATGAGGCTTAGTTCCTTAGTAAGTGAGTTTAGAATTGCAGCCTTCAGAGGCATCCATCTTTACTCCTGAGTGCTCCCATCTGACATCTCCACAACACTAGGCTTTCTTCCTACAGTGGCCTTCTTGTGACTGGCCTAGCCTGAGGGCACTTAAACCCTTCTTGCCAGAAGCAAGTAGGCTAGATTAAATGTTCCTTACCCAGGCTCTCTAAGCAGGTGAGAAGGAATGATCCCATCACTTCAGCTGGACCTGGAAACACCATCATTTAGCTAAGATTTGTATCTTAATTTCCTATCAGAGAATTTTTTTTGTTTTAGTGGTATGCTCCAAGCAAGTGTGGTTAATGCTTAATGTATCATGCTTAATGACATCACTAGGGCCTGCCCCTATGACATCTCCAGGACACCCCCATGACATCACTAGGATCCGCCTCTGAAATCTCAGGGTTTGTGATGCTTCTGACCTGGCAACCCTACAGTGGACTCTATAGCTAAAGCCATATAAATGCCATATTCCAACACAAAGTGCACTTGTAAGCCCACTGATCTCAAACACAGAGAATTTTATTAAATTGGGAAGACGAGTCTGTGGAAAAGCTGATACTGAATAAATGTCTGCCCAAGAGCATTTGATTATGATGAAAGCACTGAATATACTGGCCTTTTTGACTCCAGAGTGAAGGAAGCAGTACACCAGTTCCTTCTCCTCCATGGCTGTTAACTCCCTTTCTGATCATTGGGGTTCGCCGCAAGTCCACCTCCCTCTCTTATATAGGGCTCCAGACATCCTTAGCTAATCACGTAATTCTATAATAGACCATGTCATAGCTGTGGCAATTCAGGGGGAAGTGGCTGAGTCACATAACAGCCATCACTTAATTTGAACTGGTAACCTTGCTTTATTTTCAGGTAAAATGAGCGGAGATATTTATACATGGAGAACGGGTACAATGTTCCCATGTCATGTTTTCTGACCTTGTGCTGGACTAATACTGTATGTCACATTCTATAAGTTGTTGCACCCTTAAAAATCCATACCAGTTTATAAACCCAATCTGTATCGTATTTATTATTATGATTAGTTTTTGCAAGAGGTGCCTGTTGTTTCAACTTGAGTGCAACAATCATCATAAGTGATTGCTCAGAAAATGTAGTGGTTTTGTTTAATGAGAAGTGAAGAAAATATTGTCTCTGGCTTGTGGACACTTGTTATTTTCACAGTTGGTAGGCTGTGATGCAGGTGCTTGTTCTTAATGAGGGATGATTTGTCTCATATTTTAATTTGATAAAGCCTGGCAATGTTGCCTTTTAGCCTTCATAGATGATGTTGTATGTCTTCATGTGTGAACCAAAGCAGCATTTCATCATCGGTTTTAAGCAACTTTTGGGGTTTTGAATGTAAGTAAAATTAATAGAAATGGCATATTCAGACATAGTGCATTGAGTTCAATACAGAAATAGAAGGTGGTTGATTTAAAAAGAAAATCCATATAAAAATACTTTTCTTTCTTCTCCGAGAAGCGCTGAAAGAAATATTTTCTGGTAAGTGAGAGTAGGTCAGATAGTGATTAGGTTTAATTCAGATCAGGTCTAGAATAGCATTTATTTTTATTTAATTGAAAATGTATATTCTGCCCTCTCCAAATGTGCTCACAAGCAGCCAGAGCAGTTCAAAACATACAAATCTCAAGGTATAAAACAAATAAAATTAATAAATGCACAAATAAACAATTCATACTATCAAATATCAAATCCAAGCAAGTGGAAAAACCCTCAAACTCACTGTATGCCCTACTTCATGTGTATGATACTGTGGGATAGTGTCATGGCTGTTAGTGGTAGACATTAAGCTTGTTGACTGGCTTATGTTTTCAGGCTTAATTGTTTAAAACTTCCTCAATGTGTTTTGGCACACAATCTGAACATGTAGCTAGCCTGCAGCGTGGGAAATCCCTATGCAAAGACTGTAAAAGAAAAAAAAACTGCATGGGAGATAAGGCAGGCATGTAAATCTATCCTAATTATCCCAACTGGGATGTCCATCAGGGCAAAGCACACACCATCTTTTTCCTCCATGGACATTTTCTTTCATGCTGTCTATGAAGATAGTTACTGACAGTGCTAATGTTGAGAGATTATCATCTGGAGGCCTTTACCACACTTCAAACAGTTTGGCAGTTGGCTGCCATTAGTTGGCCATCAGGACACGCTTTGCATTCAGCATCTTTATTACCAGGCTTGAAAAAAGAATTCTGAGTGTAAGGCTATAGGCTAAATGAAAGTGAATTGGGGTGAACTTGCAGAAGAGCTAAAAGTGTCAGAGTTTCACCACTTCTCATGGGAGGCCCTTTTACTTCCAGCCAAAGCTGGTTGGCAGCTTAAAATGTAATATTATACCACTGGAAAGGCAGGAGTGGATCTTGCATTTGTGGATATTAGTGGGAAGAATTAAGGGAATGATAGAGACTAGAAAGAGACCACAGATCATCAAGTTCAAAGGTAGCCAACATGGTGCCCTCCAGCTGCTGCTGGACTAGTTCCCATCATCTCTGACCATTGGCCATGCTGGCTAGGGCTGCTGGGAGTTGTAGTCCAACAACATCTGGAGGGCACCACATTGGCTACTCCAGGTCTAGTTCAGCCCCTTCTTTCAATATAGGATCCTCCAGATACCAACCAACATTCACATGCACCATGTAACCCTAATTATTCAGGAAATATATGTGGCAAATAAAAACAGAACAAAAAATACTACATCCATTCAGCTTGAAAAGAAAGAATAATTTCAGAGAAAGCGTTCATACAGTAAGAATAAAATGGCTGATCTCAAGAGAAGAGTGGAAAATAGGACTTGCACACAAATTTTCCACAACTCCTTATTCATTGTCATGGGGGATTTATTCACTATTAGTCTGCTGAATACTTCATAGCCTATGAAATCTGATATTGTCTTTCATGTAGACTTTTCCCACTAAATATCTACTCTTATGAATGCAACACACGGCTACACAGGCTTGGAAATCAATTCCATCATCTTAAAATATTACCTCCATGTGGAAGACTTCTGCTGCAGGGAATCTAGTTCAATATCTTACCTTTTACTTGTATAGATTGCCTCTTTACTTTCTTAATATCCTCAACATGCTATAAGGGGATTTTCCCCCCACTGATGGAAAGTAAATAAAGCCAAAGGTGTTTATGAAAAAAAAAACCCACTCACAGACTTCTTGTCTCAGTCAATTGGTTAACCTGACCTGAAGCTCTCTACTCCCTTCTCTGGAAATTCATGGTAAATAAAGACCAACATGCATTGTAACTAGTATAGAGCCTTTCTGTGGCAGTCAAGAAATTAATTTATAACTTTTATTCTTTCTCTTTCTTCTTTCAGCAAAATGGAATGATTAGTAATGTTAAATAATCAAATCCAGATGAGGGATCTAGTAATTGGCTTGAGCAAATGCTTGGCACAAACCTGATATGCCAGTAAACAACCTAAATTAAGTTCCCAGAGGGAAAACCCACTCTGCAAACAGCATGCATTATCGCACTGTCTCAGTGGGAGGGATGGTTCAATAGCACAGAAACCCTGGTTCAGTCCCTTGCTTAGCCACAGTAGATCTGCAATATAGTTAAGCCTGAAATATTTGGATTGAAGTTGATTTACATCAACTGATACACTTATGTTGTAATCCTATGCATACATATTGGGAGGAAAGCCCCACCCAATGTGGGTCTTGCTTTTACTTAAATATGCATTAGGATTGCCCTGTTAAAGTAACATTTGCCCTGATAAGTGGAGTGGATCTGGACAGCTGTGGCCTGCTTTTGCTAAGTCCCCATTTAAACCTTCTGCTATATTGCAAGATTGCATCTTTGTTAATTGGATGGGTTTCCCAGAATGCAATTCTAGAGGCCACGGGCACTCTGTTTTTCTAAAACTTCTTGTATAGTGCTTTAATGCAGTTTAGAGGCTTTTCTTCTGTTTTTCTTACCAGTTCCTCAATGCCAATGGCACAGTCACCAGGAGTTGCTTATTAGTACATAGCCTTTTATGCTTTGCAGCCATTGAGCTGTTAAAAAGGTAAAGGTGTCCCCGCACTTATAGTGCGAGTCGTTTCCGACTCTTAGGGTGACGTCTTGCGACGTTTACAAGGCAGACCGTATATATGGGGTGGGATTGCCAGTTCCTTCCCTGGCCTTTCTTTACCCCCCAGCATGTGCCGGGTACTCATTTTACTGACCACGTATGGATGGAAGGCTGAGTGCAGAGCTTGGAAAAGTTACTTTTTTGATCTACAACTCCCATCAGCCCAATCCAGTGGCCATGCTGGCTGGGGCTGATGGGAGTTGTAGTTTTAAAAAGTAACTTTTCCAAGCTCTGGCTGAGTGGACCTCGACCCCTTTTACCAGAGATTCGACTTCCTCCTTCCGTTGGAATTGAACTCCAGCCGTGAGCCGTGAGCGTTACCGCCGCTTACCACTCTGCGCCACGGAGGGTCTATTGAGCTGTTAGGCATTCTATTTTAAAGAAACTGGTAATATTTAAAATGCACAGATGTAATGATAACATGTAGAAGTTCTCAGAGACGGAAGAGGTGGGGGCCTGTGAAAAGACAAAGCGTGAAGGCAGCATCAAGCTTCCATGGCTGGAGACGACCAATACTTTTTAAGAGAGTTGAAGATGGTATGAGAAAGGTGTCATTGTTGGTGGTACACTCACTTTGTTTAAATCACTGTTGCCTCTGGTCAAATATGTTTTGCAGGCAGAAAAATACTGATTTAAAACTCTGGTATATTGTCTGTTTAGTAGTGGTAAATTAGCACATTTTCAGAACATAGCTTTAATATGCTTACCCAGTGCGTTTTATGTTAAAAATGAGGTGCCGCTACTCATATTTGATAAAAGGGTGCCAGCACAAAAAAGAGGTGATGGTACTGAGTATCATCACACACATACATAAAAAGCACTGGCCCTAGCACTGACTTGTACCTGCCTGCAATCTCTCTTTGCTGTGTATTCACTCAAACTGCTTTGAGTTTCTTAGGTACTGGGGGTGGGGAAGAGGCAGAGGTAGAATGGCATCAAAAATATATTTTTTGTTTTAAAGGAGAAATAAGATGAATGTAGGAGTAATAGCATATTATATAACATGCTATGTTATCTTGTCACAATTGTTAAGACAGCATCTATTTTTAGACAACTCTGTGTCTGGGTCACCTAAATCAATCAATCTATCTGTCTGTCTGTCATCTTCCTTCCTTCCTTCCTTCCTCTTCCTTCCTTCCTTCCTTCCTTCCTTCCTTCCGAGTCTCCTTAATGTGTAAAAAACTCAGATATGGTTTAGTAAATAATGATGATGTTACATGTAATCAGATACCTGTTCTTGTCATTTGCAACTGTCAGTTTTCACATATGTCATTCCTTATAAAGGAAAAAAATGGCAGCACCACCTACCAAGCCACACACTCACATGCATACAGAAGAATTAGGGTTGCCAGGTCAGAAGCATCCAAACCCTGAGATTTCAGGGGCGAGCCTGAGTGATGCCACAGGGTGGGCCTGATTCTCTACCCTTGTCTGTCTACCACATGGGCTGCTATAAACTCACTTTGACAGCCAACCCAATTCCAGTAAATAATAATTGACAGAAAGAAAACATACATGGTTTGGTCTACCTGCACAGGAACAACAATTGCAGCCACACTTCCCAGTATGTGAATTCTCTTTTACCACTATTGGGCAAGAAACAAACTGCCATGCAACCAACAAGGTGCATCATCAGTGGGTTTAAGGGTGTTGAGCTGAGCACATGGAACCACTGTTGTTACTTCTATGGATGTAAGGGAGTGAGGTTAAAGGTAAATGAAATACAAATAGAAAAATAAAAACAAAAGACAGTGATGCTTTCCTAAATGCAGCAACATAGCAACCACAACAAGATTCCTATGAGTAAGGCAGAAAACTCAGCATCCCACAATCAGTCAGGATTCCTAACCAAAAGCCAAAACTAAAGAAATCCTGGCAGCCAAGGTCACAGAAATCCCCATGCAGCACAACCTGACTCAGGGGCTACAGTTAATGCAGAATGCCATGGCACGATAGCTGACATGAGTGAGGCCTTATCAGCACATAATACCTCTGCTCTGAAATCTGCAGTGGTTGCTGATTTCCTACCAGGCCAAGTTCAAGGTGTGCTTTCCATGTTATGGGTGCCACATAGTACATGTTCTGATTTTGTAAGAAATCAGTCCTTTAGCATGGCGGCGCCTACTCTTTGGAACTCCCTGCCTATTGACATTAGGCAGACGCCTTTGTTGTACACTTTTTGGCACCTGCTAAAAACATTTTTGTTTAGGCAAACCTACCCAGGCAGGTAGAAGCTATTGTGTTTTGTATCTGTTTATAACTCATTGTTGGTTTTATTATTTTGAATGTTTTTAAATATCTGTCTTTAACTGTTCTTGCCAATAATTTTATTGTTTTAATTCCTTCTGTAAAGCTCTTTGAAATTTCTTACAATAAAGCATTATATAAATGTTGTAAATAAAATATGTAAATAAATTTTAGAGTCACTGTGACCCTTAGGTCTCTTTCCATTTTTAGGCACAAAGGAATCTGCCTTAAACCAACTCAAGCCATTTGGTACCAGTACTCATGACATGGACTAGCTTTGGCTCTCTAGGATTCCAGGCAATAGTCTTTTTAGAAATTGAATGTTGGACCTTTGCATGCAAAGCTTGATCACTGAGCTATAGCCTTTCCCTGTTAAAAAAGTATCTTTTCAATTCACTAATGAATGCACATCATACCTAGGGCAGATCCACAACATTAATTTAAAGTACATTCAACACACATTTGAAACACATGAATCACACCACAGAATCATGGGAACTGTAGTTTGTTAAGTGTGGTGGGAACTACAACTGTGAGGGGGAAACTACACTTCCCAGGATTCTTTAAGGGAAGTCATATGCTTTAATTGCAAGTTGGATGTGCTTTAAACATATTGTGCAGATCTACTTTATAAACTTCACCTGCATGCCAATCATTTTAATTTTTTTTTTTTAATTGAAATGAACTATACAGTTTACTGGGTGACCATGGGCTATTCACCATCTTTTAGCCTAATCTGCCCCTCAGGATGAAAACAACAGAGGGGAACCACACCACCCAAGGAAGAAAGGCACACTTAAAATGTAGAGGGCGTAATGATGTACAATCATAGTGTAAAAAATCAGATACTTATCGGTCTATAGTATGAAGAAATATTTATATAAGCATGATTGTTAAAGATGTTTATTATTTACACAACCTGTAAAAATATTTATAGCGCAATCCTATGTTTGTTTACTCAGAAGCAAGTCCCAATGTATTCAATAGGGCTTACTCAAACAAGGAAGTGTGCACAGAACTGGAACCTCAAGTGATAAGGAACTTCACTTACCCAACACAAAATTCAGAATCATGCCACTTTAAGCTGTTTTGCAACTGTTTATACTTGTATTTGTGGTAATTGGATTTTAAAAGGATTTATTTCTTATTGTGAGCTGCCTTGGTTTCTAGTCACCAAGCCTACCTCACAGGATTGTTGGAAAGACTCCAGATATATACACACAATGGAGATGTAAAAATATATATACCTCATATAATAGTTATTGTCAAAACCACTTGGTCATGGCAGAACATTAAAAAAAAAATCAAATCAAATCAGCATTAGTTTCCTACATAATAAAAGCAGTGATGCCTAAGAAGCCCTGCCTCGTTGCTTTAAAATAAATAGGATGGGAGGGGGAGAGAAAGATTTACAACCCAAACACAATTCTTTGCTATGTTCACTCAAAATTCCCATTAATTTACAGCACAATCCTAACCATATCTAATCAAAAGTAAGTCCTATTGAATTCAACAGGGTTTACTCTGGGTATGTGGGATTAGCACTGCAATTTTACTTCAAGAAAAGTGTGTAGAGGATTAAAGCTTCATATTGGGAAGGTTTTCAAAAAACTTCCCTCTTCAACAGCCCAGGAAAATTTAAACTTGTTTAACTCCTGCACACAAGACAGAAAAAGACTGAAAGCTATATAGTCATTTATGAGATTTTCAGATAAGCAGGAAAAAACAACAGTTTTCTGACCTTGCAATGGGGTCTAGCTACTGCCTTGTCAATCCCAACCCTGACTTCACTTATTGGCTACCAACCTGAAAAGGCAGGGTTGGAGCAACCAGCTATGAGCTCATTTAACACATGTTGAGAGGGGTGGCTGATGTTTTGGTGTATGTCTCTTGACCCAGACCACCTAGAAACTTTTTTAAAAAAATGAAAGCTGTGAGTCCGGAGATTAAGGTGACTTACGGGAGACCCAGAAAGGACCCCAAAAATCTGGAGTGTCTGGGCAAAAACCAGAGATCTGGCAACCCTAAGTTTGTCAATTGATGCTTCAGAGGGAAAGTTATAAACTGCAATGGGTGCAGCCCAGTATAAGCACTACTGCAGTTGATTAGTTCCAGTGGGGCTTTCGCAGGAGTCTTGTGCAGTCAACACTAAAGTGGATAATACTTGAGCAGCACCAGTGGCTAGTAGATGTGCCCTTTGTCTACACTAATTAATGGAATCTTGGGCCCTATTACTCTTGAAAACCCAGTATGACTGTATGTATGTATTTTATGGAAGTATTTTCATACTGCCCTTTCACAAAACATCAGGGCAGTATATAGCAACATTAAAACATTTAAAGGTAATACAAAACAATAATTAAAATGACTGGATAGTTTTTTTAAAAAACAACAACAGCTGCATAGGCCTGTCAACACAAAAAAGTATTTAAGAGTTGCCTGAAAGTCAAAACACAAGGATGCCTGCTGATCTCTGCTGGAAAAGAGTTCCATAGCAGGGGACTGGAAACACTAAATGCCTGACATCTGACTGAGGCAAGGTGGGCCTCTGTGACGTGGGGGACAATTGAGAGTGCTCCTTCGGATGATCTCTGTGCTCAGGCTGGGATTAAAGGCTCAGGTGGTCCTTAAGGTATCCTGGATCCAAGTTGCTGAAGCCTTTGCATATCAGCACAAAAACCTTGAACCTGGCCTGGTAGCATATGGGCAGCCAGTGCAGATGTTTTAATAGAGGTGTCACATGCTGTAGGCTGGCTGCCCCCATCAGCAGTCTAGCTACTTAATTCTGCACCAGCTGGAGCTTCTAGACCAGGCCCATGGAAACCCCCACATAGAGTGCACTGCAGAAATCCAGTCTTGAGGTTACCAGCGCATGGAACATAGTGTCCAAGTTATCCTGAGCCAGAAATGGCCACAGCTGGTGTACCAGACAAAGCTGGTAAAAGGTACTCCTAGCCACTGAAGTCATTTAGACTAATGACAAAGATGTATCCAGGAGGTCCCCCTTTAGAGGGAATGCAACCCCACCCAGACCTATCTATATAGAGATTCAACAGTGATATTACATAGTTCATCTTTAATATGTTAGGCCTGTGTGCATGTCTGTAATCAAGTGCAGAGGCAGACTGATTACAAGAATATATGGAAACCAAATGTGTTTCAAGCTACATATAGCTCCTAATCACACTGGTAATGACAATGTGTATGACTACACAGACATCAACCCAACAGATCATGTTAATGGCTGAATTGTTCTTATGCTCAAAGAAATACAACAGCTTCATCAGCCTCAATCCCCAAGCACCCAGGCCTAGGGCATCATTTTGTAAATCATTCTTGGTATCCTCCTCTGATGAAGCTACATGTAAAAATGTGATGGGTTTCTTGCGTGAAAACTGCCTGTGCTCTCTATTATTAATTACGTTTTGTGCCTCACCCTGTTTGACTGCGTCTCTCTTCTGAGACTCTGCATAGGTGTGTGTATGTAGTTTATACATTATGTACGTTACAGAACCTGAATGGAGTTAAGAGCAGCTTCACAAATGCCTTACTCTTCCTGTCCTTTTGCATGTCTGGGTCTCAATCATTTAACTGCTGCCTATATGGAGAGCTCATGGTGATGGTTGCCGGTGCACACCTAGCTTAGCGCAGGCTGACTTTTAACCAGACATAGCTGGGCCTTCACCATGGCTAAAAACCAGTCCACACAGATGTCAGCAGCAGTGGCTGGACAACCTTCTCAGTGTTTGCTGTTGGGGCTTGAACTCCAGTGAGCAGAGCATTTTTCAGCAGCAGCTGGGACTAAAGGAGATTGTGTGGCTGAGATCAAAGATGTACTACTTCCTGGTCCTTCCTAAATCACATTATATTGTTTGACTGCTGTCATATCTGAAATAGGGGTGAGGAAGAAATTTGATTTGGTTCACATTTTAATGCAAACATACCGAATTTGTACTTTCCCACACAATATATGATCTGGAATACAGCTGTTTTTCAAAATTCACACTTCTCTGAGTTTTGCAATGCTGTTTTCCAATTTAAAAATGCATACAAAAATGTGTATACAAAATAACATACAAAATGCACTATAGAAGGGGAAAATACTTGCAAAAATGTGTATATTAGACAAAATTGCATACCAAATTTTGTATATTAGGAGAGTGTATGGTTTAACCATGTGAAGTTTACCAATGCATTTACAATGAATTCAAATGAGTTTTATAGCTACAGTGGGATAATATGGCCCTGTGCCTTGGTGGTTAACTTTATTGTTATATCCATGCATGAAGTATCATCTGCTGCAGTCATTTACGAAGTGCTTCGCAAGGGATTCACACCATGTATGATTCACAACCCCAGTTTTATTTTATTTTAACAGGGTCTCAGAGTACAAGTCTGTGTGGTGTGGGTAGATCAGACAGGCCACACATTCTGTCTTTTTCTCAGTATTATGGATAGACTCATAAAGGCATGGTATGCTCTTGACTATCTGTCACATTGGAATTATACAGAGTGGGGCATATTCAGGATCTCAGAGTTGTAGTCTTTTGTCATTTAAGTTCACCATGTTTCTTTTTATTTTATTTTAATAAATATTTGTATCCACTATTCATTTTTTTAAAAAATGCTGCCTTGGGTTCTGTGATGAAAGAAACACAGGGTATAAATATAATAAATAAATAAATTACACACACACACACTAAAACCCTGTAAAAATTTAAAATCAGACATAATTAACTAAAGATTGCAGAAAGAAATATTCTCAATTGCCTGCATAACCTGGCACCATAGAAAAATTTTCAGCAAATGTTTGAAAGTCAAAACAGAAGGTGCCTGTTGAATCTCTACAGAGAGAGCATTCCGCAGGACTGAGCCAATGACACTTGTGGTGCCTCCGCAGGGTTAGAATTGTATATAGAGATATACCTTCTGTTGTGTTACATAAGACATTTATTGGGTTAAGTTATGGAACTCTAGAGGGCTGTCTCTATGATCCCTTAGCCTCATAGTTATTTCCTGTCAGGTGCCATCACCTCTCTCTTTAATTGGTTAGTTATTATTTTCCCTCCAAAAATAGGCTCAGTTTGTTTCAGTCATCAGTGAAGCTAGAAGCAGGCCTAGTAGCCCCAGAGGACAACACTCTTTTTTTACCTATCTCTCTCTCAGAACCTATCTCGCTCTCAGAAGACCAGAAGCTATCTCTCTCTCTCAGAAGACCAGAAGCTATCTCTCTCTCTAAGAAGCTATCTCTCTCAGAAGACCAGCAGCTATCTCTCTCTAAGAAGCTATCTCTCTACCAGAATTGCCTCTTGCAGAAGCTTCTTCCTCAGAAGGTAACTCTCCACCATTTAATCTACCTCATCAACAATCCTACAATATAATTTACCTGCTACCAATCTTCTTCATCATCATCACCCTCCTCAGTTCATCATCCCCAGAGACTATATGCTTTCTTTTACGTTTTTGTATACTTTTGTGTTTCCTGGTTTAATAAATAGTTCTGATTAAAAGAGAGAGATTGAGTTGACTGTCTGGCAAAGTGAGTTTCAGAACCACGGGCCCAGAACAACACTGAAGGTTCAGTTTCTTCTTGTTGTCAAGTGAGCTTTGCCAACTCAGGGGATGACAAATGATGTTTCTGCAGATGATCTCAATGATCAGGCTGGGATATAAGGGTTCAGACGGTCCCTAAGGAACCCTGGATCTAAGTTCAGGGTTTTGTAAATTAATGCAGCGATCTTGAACCTGGCTCGGTAGTAGATGGGCAGTCAGTGCAGATGTTTTAGTAGTGGTGTCACATGTTTTTGGCCATGTGCCCCTACAACAATCTGGCCGCCACATTCTGCACCAGTGGAGTTTCCAAACCAGGACCAAGGGCAGCCCCACATAGAGTATCTTGCAATAATCCAGCCTCAAGGTTACCAACACATGGACTACAGTGGTAGGATACTCTGTCCAGGAATGACCATAAATGGCAAGCCAGACAGAGCTAGTATAAGGCACTCCTAGCCACAGAGGACAATTGGGCCTCTAGTGACACAGATGTATCCAGAAGTACCCCCAGGCTATACTGTACACCTGCTCCTTCAGAGGAAGTGTGACCCCATTCAGAAGGGATAACTTGCCAATCTGCAGGACATGGGCACCACCCATGCGAAGTGTCTTCCCAGGATACAAGCACAATTTATTGGCCTTCAACCAGTCCACTACTGCATTTTGACACCGATCCAGAGTGTTCACAGCATCTCCTGATTCAGATGTTATGGAGAAATAGAGCTATGTGTCATCAGCATACTGATGACACCTTGCTTCAAAATTCCTAATGACTGCTTCCAATGGCTTCATACAGATGTTAAATAATACCCTCATTCCTATGTTTCCCATTCCCTCCTTTTTTGCAACCCCTTTTGCCCCATTTTCAACTTCACTCCTTTTTCTTCCCCTTCTCCTTTTTCTCAACTCCCCTTTGAACACAAACCACTCCCATTTCTATGCCTCTTCCTCCTCTTCCCTCCTATTCTGCAGCCTCCTTTACACACACTGTTT
Source organism: Rhineura floridana (assembly GCF_030035675.1). NCBI lineage: Eukaryota > Metazoa > Chordata > Lepidosauria > Squamata > Rhineuridae > Rhineura > Rhineura floridana. Next base: position 172,055,582 of record NC_084482.1, on the reverse strand, counting down.
TCACCTTCATTCCCTTTCCTCCCTCCTTTTCTTTACTCTCCCTTGCACACAGCCACCCCCATTTCCATGTCTCCCCCCACTCCTATTCTGCATCCCCCTTCGCACACATACAACATTTTCCACAATGGGAGAGGTTTGCTTAATGCAGGGATGGAGGAACACTGAGGAAAACAGTGTTGGTTTTAAACAATGGTAGGGCTTAGAGTAAACCATCCAGTGAGGTTTTAAACAGCGGGAGTGATCTGAGTAAAACTGACTGAGGAACATGAGTAAGAAAGTGTTGCTTTTAAACAACAGGAGAGGCTTGAATACAGCAAAAAGGGAGTTGAGAAAGGCTCTGTCATACTTTTTGGTGTCAGCTTCTGTGTTGTGTTCATCATTGCTATTTCTCTTTGTTAAAACTTAAAAAAAACCCTCAGTACTCCCTCCTTCCCAATCTATTCAAACCTCTTCTATTGTTTTAGACTGCCACCCTTCCTGCCCCGCCCCCGTCCTTCTCCATCTTCACTGCTTTGCCAGGGCAGCAGAGGACATCGTATGGAGGCCACATCCCCACTTTTCTGCTCCCCTCCATATTTCCATGGAGATGAGGTCTGCGCCTCCAGTGCTGACATTCTTAAGCAAATATAGACTAGGAGACATGGGGGGATGGGACACATTGCATTGTCTGAATGTAAATCCCTTGGTTGCATCTAACATACTTCTCTGGATTAGGCTCTACAATCCACTAACCCACATTGTGAAATGCTAAAGTGGTTCTGTGAATTACACTTATTGGAGGACTTGTTCATGAGGTGTGGGTAGGTGTTGGGACACAAGGAAATGAGAAGAATGCTGGACATGATTGCCTTAAGTTCCAGGGTTTTATAACAACAAAATTTTCCTGTAACGGTCGATTGCTGGACTGTTGTTCTCTAAACTCCATCACTTATATTATTAATAGTATATTGCTTACCTGATAAAATTGCTTCTAAGCAATTTAGAAGTAGAACATGGATTGTCCAGAATAAAGCCACATATAATTAACAATTCTATCAGAACATTAAAATAAACATCAGCAATAGTGTTTTTAAGATGTTTTAAGGGAGGGTGGGATATAAATGTAACAAATAAATAAATACAATAATTAAACTATACAATAAATAAGCCCATATAAGCAATATAGCAATTAAAACAGTTTAAACAATTAGAACAGAAGGTTCAAGTCAGAAGATCAGGGGGATGATTGTATAATCAGGTGTGTCTTCAAGAGCCAGCAGAATGCCAATGGGGCCTCTCACCGTTTAGCAGGGAGAGCATTCTACTCAGTGTCTTTTGTAGCTGAGCATTTGAGAACTCTATGGACCAGCTGAAGGGAGACTAACCTGCAGCCTGTGGGCTGTGTAACCCTCTCCAAAAGGTTCTTGTAGCTCCTCCCTCCAAATGAGTACTCTGTCACAATGCCAACAGTTTTTAAATTTATTTATTTATTTATTTATTAGATTTATATCCCACCCTTCCTCCCAGTAAAAGCCCAGGGTGGCTTTTTTGTGGTCCCCAAATCTTTTTTCAAAATTTTAAATGTTTAAAAACCTTTTTTCAAATTATTTTTTCCTCTCTGTGCCTCACCTGAGGGAGGTAAGAAGGACAGCTACATGAAAATAGCCTTTTTCTGTGGTAGCATGCTCTTCCCAGGGAAATCACTGGCACCATCGCTGTTAGGGTTACCAGGTCTCCAGTTTTTGGGCAGAGTCTCTGGTTTTGGGGGGTCCCCTCCGTTTCTCCAGCTAGCACCCCTTAATCTCCAGACTCTCAGCTTCAATTAAAAAAAAATTAAGTTTCTATGTGGTCTGGTTCCCGAGATATACACCAAAACGTCAGCCTCCCCCACACGACTGTTAAATCTGTTTTACAGATCTTTATAACAGCTCCTAGCTCTAAGTACAACTCCCATTAGCCCAATCCAGTGGCCATGCTGGCTGGGGCTGATGGGAGTTGTAGTTTAAAAAAGTAACTTTTCCAAGCTCTGGCTCTAACCCTGCCCTTTCAGGATTGTAGCCAATAAATGAAGCCAGGGTTGTGACTTGTTGATCCAGGCATGCCTAGGCTTAATTTCAACGTCAGAAAATGGTGGCTTTGAGATTTTGCAGTTTGTGTAAGTAATATGGCTTAATGTTTTTTTTCTCTTGTGTGAAAGAGTCAGACCCTGGGCTATGAAATATGAAAGTATTTAATCCAATACTTGCATTTCGGGAGTAAAGCAATGGTAATCCCATGTACCTGAACTCCATTAGGACTTACTTTTGAGTAGACATGGTTAGGATTGTGCTCTAAATTAATGGGACTTTTGAGTAAACATAGCACAGACTTGTGTTTGTGTTGTAAATCTTTCTCTCCCTCTCCAATCCTATTTTTAAAGCAATTAGGCAGGGTTTACCTAGGTATCACAGTTTTTATTATGTAGGAAACTAATACTGATTTAAAAAAAAATGTTCCTCAATGACCAGTTGGTTTGACAATAAACTATTATATGGTGTGTATTTTTACACCTGCAAATGTGTGTGTGTTTGTGTGTGTGTATGGAGCCTTTCCAACAATCCTGTAGGGTTGGTGATTGGAAACCAAGGCAGCTCAAGTAGGCTAGATTAAATGTTCCCTACCCAGGCTCCATCTTTTAGCTAAGATTTCTATTTTAATTTCCAATCAGATATTTTTTTAATTGTATGCTCCAAGCAACTGTGATTGATGCTTAATGTATCATGCTTAATGACATCACTTGGGTCTGCCCCATGACATCACTTGGGCCCGCCTCCATGACATCACTGGGGCCCGCCCCTCAAATCTCAGGTTTTGGGATGCTTCTGACCTGGCAACCCTAATCACTGTCAGTTTTTAGGGACCAGCATAGGACATTTTTATTTACCCAGGTTAAGTTAGCCTCTTCTGTTGTGCTCATGTGTCAGAGGGGTGGAGTAGGGACTGTCCATATTGTATTATATAAGCATTTTAGGAATTTTATATTATACATTGTTGTTTTTAAAGCTGGCCTTCAATTGATTTTACCTGTTTTTATTTATCGTGTTGTTAAGTTGCTTTGAGATATTTTTTGTATAAAGGTACAAACAAATGCAAATGCAAATAATAACTGACTGCTCCTACAGATCCCCCACTGTGACACCAAGTTTTTTATATACTCCAAGGCCTAACAAATCTATCCATTTAATTCCCCCCTTGACTGTTTCGATAGGTACCCCACTATGATACTAAAAGGTTTTTGAGATTCCTCCAGACTCCACCCTCATTTAAATTACTGACCATTCTCACAGATGGCTTACTGTGATTTTCTTATGCCAAAAGGTTTTTGTGACCCCCCCCCCAACACATGCTTACATTTACACTTTGGTCACACTACTTTTACAGTTCAGTCATATCCACTTTGAACTGTGAGCCTAAGAGAGATGACCGTGGTTTAATGAAACCCTCAGCCCAAAAAGATTACCAAAGTCTTAACTGTAGTTCCTACTTGCTAATGACAAACATTAATCTGTCCTGTTTTAGAACACAAAAAAGAAAAACTACAGGGGAAAAAATTATCTGACAGCAATCTTCTAAGATAAAATTTAGTGTTTACTCAAGGCCTGTGGACATGCCTGCATGATTAGGTATTGCAGGATAATAATCTTTCTTTAGATATTCCACCTTTCAGTTATTCCACTTTTGTGGAGGCAAGACTAAAGGTCAAAACTTCAAGCAACATGAATGTATGTGAGTTTAATACCCTGATTTAACTATCCACATATTTATTTTATCATTGTCTGCCCAGATGGTCACATAATTAGAAAATACTGTATTTTAGTCTGTTGTCTCAGAAAAAAACCCCAAGAATGAGTTCTTTGCTCAGGTCATCTAGTTGCTTCCTCAAAATTAAAGAGTAACCCAACACTTGTATGGAAAAACAAAACGTCGAACTCACCAAGTAATTTTTCTCTTTTTGTTTTCTTACGTACATATTTGGCTAAAACCAAACTGCAGATGTTGATAACCTAATATAGAACTAAGATAAGGGCAGCTAAAATAAGTTTGTATAGGACACAGTATATGTTGTAGCTGAACATTGTATAGACCTCAGTAGAACATGGTGGCAGGGATGATGGTGGTGGATGGGAAATGGCCAGGTTCTTTGGGCCATTTGTAAAAGGGACTTAGTGAAACCTTCTCTCCCTTCTCTGCTTAGCTGGTCTTGACTTTTATAGCATCAATAATTTTAATCTTCTTCTAAAGGTTACACCTGGGCTGACTGCATGGATGGGGAGGTGGCAGTCCCAGCAGGAGAACTAAACTTGAAAACAGGATTCTGCTTTATTGCAGGCAAATTTGAAAGGAAGCAATGGAGTGAAATTTTCTTCTCTAATCTAACAAATATCTTCCCATGTGTACTTTGACGGGTATGCTTGATGTGAGACCCTCTTCAGATATCCTTTTGAGCATTAGTTTAGAAAGCAACTGGGAAGTGCCTTAAAAATGATGAGGTTTTCTCCCCCCCCAATCAAATGCCAACTATTTAAATCCAAAATGTTGATCCAGCATGAAATAGTGGATCACCGCATCTCTTTTATATTGCTTGTTCGGTGGTACCAAAATGGCAACAGCTTTCTACAAAGTTGATGGTATAAGAAAAGCTCTAAAATGCTTCTTTGTTGTCAAAAAAGATTAATTCCTGGATTCATAAATCAGGGATGAGGAACCCGAGTCCCTCCAGATGTTGTTGGGGACTCCAATTCCCATCAGCCCAAGCCAGCTTCGTCAATGGCAGTAGTGGCCAGTGAGGTGGTGTATGTGGGGCTCCATTGTTCTTCTTGCTTTTGAACACAGCGGATCACTGCCACCGACTGAAAGGAGGAGAAGGAAGGGTGAGAGGCAGGGAGCTCAGCACAGTGTGGCATATGGCGGCAGAATCAGTCTGACACTTCTAGTACCACACATCAAGTTGAGCTCCCTCTCCTTACCCCTCCTCCTCTCAGTGGCAGCCACATGCCATGTTCAGAAGCCAGGAAAAAATGAAGCCCACCAGCAGCTATTAGCCAATGGTCAGGGATGATGGGAGTTGCAGTTAAACAAGAACATCTGGAGGGCCTCAGGCTCCCCATCCCTATCATAAACCATTGGTTATAAAGCTGTACATGAGTTTCAAGGCCAAGTGCTCTGCCTTCAACCATCCCCTTATCCCATTATGTGCTGTTTTCAGTGCAAAGATCCTGGCTAGTATTAAGCCAGAGTTTCCCTGTTACATCTGAGACCTCTGGCTTAATGTCAGTTAACAAACTAGGAATATATTCACTAATAGGCAAAAAAACCCTGCGGTTTAAGAACATACCTATCACCCACAGATATTTCTATCAAACTTTAAAAAGCAGGGAAATTGGGCAGCTATAGTGAATGTACCAGGGAAGCAGGAGACCTGACCTCCTCTCTGAGATATTGGACTGCCCTACAAAGTTGTCAAAATGCAAACACAATTTGGGTTGGTCTTTCATAGTCCAATCCATTTGCTTGTAGCTTGGAAGAATTTGGTAAGATGTGCCTCTGAGCATATGGTGAGTGGTGGCAACACCTGCAATCAGCCCAAATAATAGAAACAAGGCGTGTGCTGTGCTGATCTTGTTTTAGCAGGGAAGAAGCTCCCCTGGTGCATTCACTATAGCTGCCCAATTTCCCTGCTTTTTAAAGTTTGATAGAAATATCTGTGGGCTATAGGTACGTTCTTAAACCTCAAGGTTTTTTTTGCCTATTAGTGAATTTCTCTGCTTTTTAATCCGGGAGGTAAGAAATGGGATCCTGTGCAAACTTGCTGAGAATGGATTGATCATTTGCATGCTTATTGAGTTCAGTGGGATTTACTCCCCTGCAATCCTGCTTAGGACAGGTGAAACTGACCACAGGGGATGGGGAGGGGAGGAGACAGATGGGATCAGGCAGGAGGAGAGGTTTGATCATTTATTTATTTATTGTATTTATACACCGCCCCATAGCCAAAGCTCTCTGGGCGGTTTACAGTGACTAAAAACATTAAAAACAAATATACAAATTTAAGACACATCTTTTAAAAACAATTTAAAACACAATTTAAAAATTTAAAACAATTTAAAAAACATTTGCATGTTTATTGAGTTCAGTGGGATTTACTCCCATGCAATCATGCTTAGGATAGGTAAAACTGACCCGAGGGAGGGACGGCTTGAGTGGGCAGGGAAGGAGGAAGAAGGAAGAGGGGAGAGGAGGAGGAAGGGAGAGGAGAGGGAAGGAGGGGAAAGCCAGTTTTGATCATTTGCATGCTTATTGAGTTCAATGGGATTTACTCCTATGTAATCATGCTTAAGATAGGTAAAAATGACCATGGGGAGGAGGAGGGGGAGGGGATTGGAGGGGGAGAGGATTGGAGGGGGAGGGGAGGGGCAAGAGTAAGGCGATAGGAAGGAGGAGAAGGGAGGGTCGGTTTGATCAGTTGCATACTTTTTGAGTTCAGTGGGATTTATTTCTGTGCAATCATGTTTGAAAATGGAAATGGACTGCCTTTTGTACCCAGGTAGAGGCCCTCTGTACCTGGGTACAGCTACTCTTGAGAAACAAATCACCATGTGTACCGGTACCCTGAAAAAAGACATCTTTTGTTCTCCCTGCATGCTGTCCACATGGAGATCGTGAGCAATTAGTTCCCCACCACCACAGCCTGAGGCTTTGTTCTAGGAGCAGCAGCAGGACCTGCTGCCAATCAGGAATGAGCTCAAGGAAACGTCAATTGCTGGAGCCAGGGAGCGAGTGTGAGAAAGAGGAATAAGGATAAAATGGAGACAAGGGCAAGAAGGAGGGAAAGGAGACCAGCCTGAAGCAACAAATGAACTTGAGGGAAGGAAAGAGTCAAAAACAGGGGGGGGGGAGAGAGTCAAAAACAGGGGGGGGAGAGAGGCAAAAACAGGGGGGGGGAGAGAGGCAAAAACAGGGGGGGGGAGAGAGGCAAAAACAGGGGGGGGGAGAGAGGCAAAAACAGGGGGGGGAGAGAGGCAAAAACAGGGGGGGGAGAGAGGCAAAAACAGGGGGGGGAGAGAGGCAAAAACAGGGGGGGGGAGAGAGGCAAAAACGGGGGGGGGGAGAGAGGCAAAAACGGGGGGGGGGAGAGAGGCAAAAACAGGGGGGGAGAGAGGCAAAAACAGGGGGGGAGAGAGGCAAAAACAGGGGGGGAGAGAGGCAAAAACGGGGGGAGAGAGGCAAAAACGGGGGGAGAGAGGCAAAAACGGGGGGGAGAGAGGCAAAAACGGGGGGGGAGCTTTGAATGACTGCAATTTTTAAAAAGTCTACTCAGAAGTAAATCCCATTGAGTTCAGTGCTTCTGTGTGCTGGCAATTATTGAGTTTGAGGGAAGGAAGGAGAAAAAAATGGGGGAAAGGGAAAGCTTTAGAGAATTCATATTTGAATTTTAAAAATGTCTACTCAGAAGTAAATCCCACTGAGTTCAGTGGGGCTTACTCCCAGGTAGGCAGAGTGGAGCTTTTTTGTGCTAGCAATGAGCTTGAGGGAAGGAAGGAGGAAAAATGTCTGCTCAGAAGTAAATCCCACAGAGTTCAGTGGGGCTTACTCCCATGTAAGTGGAGTGGAGCTTCCTTGAAAGAAGGAAAGGAGGAAAAATGTCTACTCAGAAGTAAATCACACTGAGTTCAGTGGGGCTTACTCCCAGGTAGGCAGAGTGGAGCTTTTTTGTGCTAGCAATGAGCTTGAGGGAAGGAAGGAGGAAAAATGTCTGCTCAGAAGTAAATCCCACAGAGTTCAGTGGGGCTTACTCCCATGTAAGTGGAGTGGAGCTTCCTTGAAAGAAAGAAAGGAGGAAAAATGTCTACTCAGAAGTAAATCACACTGAGTTCAGTGGGGCTTACTCCCAGGTAAATGGAGTGCCTAAAAATGTGAGAGAGACTTGTCAGCAAACTAGAGCTAGGAGTGAACTGTTTAAATTGTTGATTTTAAAAAAAAGAGTTTGTTTTACAAATTTAAATGGAGTTAAAGCCTCTTGTGGGCTCAGACAAGTGAAAACTGCTATTTTGAGAAGGGCAGAAAGAAGAAGTAATCAAAAAGTTAGTGAAGAGAGAGAAGGGGGAGAGATTCTGAGGGCTCGCACTGTAATTCTAAAATGTCTACTCAGAAGTAAGTCTCATTTAATTCAATGGGGCTTACTCACAGGTAAGTGGAGTCAGGATTGCCTAGAAAAGCACGAGTTCTGTTAGAGAAGCTAGAGCTAGGCAAGGACTGTTTACATTGTTAATTTTTACAAAATTAAGTTTGATTACATTCATAGTACAATCCTAACCCCAAGCCTACTTTAAAGTAAATCCCATTCAGTTTGGTGGGACCTGGTCCCAGGTAAAAAGGATTAGGGTTGCCAGGTTCAGGGCCTGAGACTGATCCTGTATCTTTAGGAGAAGAGAAAGTCAGCCAAGTGCAGGTGTTCTTGCAACACTGTAATGTGAAAAACCACAAGGTGGAATTCTCACTTCCCCCTGCACAACTTTTAAAGATGCAGAAGTCCTCTTGGTTGCCAGGCCTGTCTCTGAGAAGTTGCTGAGTGCAGGGTTATCAGAACTGAGACGAGCTCACAGTCTTTCCACACATAGATCTATTCGTTCTTTCCACAAGTATTCTTAATTTCAGTTGTCAAATTTCCAAATAGATGTGTGTCCTTTTGTTGCTATTATTAAGCAACTGGAAGCCAGAAGGGCTTGCCAATTGACTACAAATCTCTCAGGGATCTACCAACAGATTACAGTCTATCTTCTGGCCATCCCTGCACTAAAGCATTTGTATGGGCACAGACCTACTTTGCAGGGTTGTTTGTAGCATGGTTCAAAGGAGCGCTTGCAAGAATGAAACTACAATAGCAAAGGTAAGGCTCTTCAAAACATTGCCAAAGAAGGCATTCTCAAAAAAGCAATGTCACCTTTCTACTGTGTACCCAGAAACTGAGAAGAAAAAACTGTAGACTTGCTCATCTCTGTGCAGCTCTTACCTTCTGTGTCAAGTGTCATGCATCAAAATTAGACACACCTGATGGTCAAATGCATGATAATGCCTGCCTCCATTAGAAACTGCTGTCAGAAGTAGCTGCATCACACGGTTTTATGGTAACGCAAACCTGCCTTGGAGGGTTGTAATGTTTAATTTATTTATTTATTATTTGATTTATATCCTGCCCTTCCTCCCAGCAGGAGCCCAGGGTGGCAAATACTCTAGATCAGGATGGTTATACTTCATGGTTAGACTAGATCAGGATCTAATATTCTAGATCAGGGTGGTTAGACTTCAGGTTTTTTTGTATTGATGATGATGATGATGATTTAAAAAAATCCAAAATCCACCAACCAAAGCAAGCCACAAAATATATACACTTAGAGTTAAATAATTCTTAGCCCAGGAATTTGTTTTGAGTTCCAAAATTGAACTGAGCTCACAGTATTTCCACACAAAAATCCACTCAGATTACCCCCCACTTTCTTCTTTTCAGCAGTATAATGGTGGGGTGGTCATGTTCTTGTTTTCATTGTGAAACAGGAGTCTGAAATCCTCACTGATCTTCTGCGAGTCACCCTGAGATACACCAATACATTTTGATCTACTTTCTGCCCACCCTGCATTTAAAGTGCTATCTAAAAGCTAAACATTATGACATAGACCATGAAAAGATACTGATGATCTCTTTTTGATACTGAGCTACAAAAATTTCCACTGAAAAACCATAACAACCACAGCGCAGAGCTTTCCAAATACCAGGAAAGGCTTTCCAGGGGACAGTGTTTGTTACAGTGGGAACAGCAGGCTGGAAAGTCCAATTGATAAATAATTTCCCCCCCATTTATACTTTGAGTGTAGTTTTGTGTATTAAAATGCATGATGTCCTCAAGAAAGAATCAGGTGTACTATGTTGGAAGAATTGTTTCAGTTCATACTCTTTTAAGCAGCTTGTTTTTGTTGCAGCCCCCTTCTCAAAATATTTTCATATATAAATATTCAATATATTTAGGTCTGCAGTTTCACAGATTTATCTATGAGTAAGTCCTGTTGATCTCTAGGGCTGTATAGACATGCATAGGATTGTTCCATGAAAGCCTACATCAAAAACCATACGTACTCTAATAACAGGCAATGAAAAATGCAATATTTTATTAGCTATAATAATTATTATTATTATTTATTTAATTTGTATCCCGCATTTCCTCCCAGCAGGAGCCCAGGATGGCAAACAAGGCACTAAAAACAATTACCCCACAGCACAGCTGCCAGGGGGCTGAAAGACTATTGCCCAATGCTATTCTCTGAGAGCGACCCTGGAGATAGGATTGGAACCACTGTAAAACAGTGCCTCCAGTACCCATCTCACCAAGTCGACCCAGAAGGATACCATGGTCAATGGTATCAAAAGCTGCTGAGACATCAAGTAAGAATAACAGGGTCGCACTCCCCTGTCCTTCTCCCGATAAAGGTCATCCATCAGGGCGACCAAGGCCAATTCAATCCCATAACCAGGCCTGAACCCAGACTGGGATGGGTCAAGATAATCTGTTTAATCCAAGAGTACTTGCAGTTGCTGCGCTACAATCCTCTCAATCACCTTCCCTAAAAAGGGAGTATTTGCAACCGGCTGGTAGTTGTCACAAACTAATGGGTCCAGGGTGGGCTTTTTCAGGAGCAGTTGAATCACTGCCTCTTTCAAGGCAGCTGGAACCACTCCCTCCTGCAATGATGCGTTGACCACACCCTGGATCCACTCGGTCAGACCCCCTCAGCAAGCTCTAAAGACCCCTGACAATACAGAAAAGCTCCACCGGATGACTACTTGGGGATGTGATGGAGGCAGAGAAGTGGGCCTTCTTCGCTGCCCTCACCGCCACACAGTAGGCACGGTTATGATGTTTTACTTGTGCCCGATCAGCCTCACAGCATGTCTTTCGCCACTTGCGCTCTAGCCATCATCCAGCCTGTTTCATTGCCCTTAGCTCACTGGATGAGTGATGAGTGATGCAAGCCAGGCTCCACAGTGCCAGAGAGGGCACTCAGGGGCAACCGTGTCAAGAGCCTGACATGCCTCACTGTTCCACAGCGTGACAAGGGCTTCAACAGGGTCACCTGCTCTATCTACTGGGAATTCCCCCAGGGCATTCAGGAATCTAGTGGATTCCATTAGTCTCTGGGGGCGGACCATCTTAATCTGTCCACCCCCCCTGCAGGGAAGGATCAGAGCCATAAGTCTAAACTTCACCAGGAAGTGATCTGACCATGACAATGGGGTGACAGCCACCACCATCCCCAATTATGATAGTTACAGGCCGGTATTTTCTTTTAAATAGTTGGTATTTTGATTTTAAAAATGTAAGAATCTGCAGGAAAAATGAAAAGAGTAAAACTACATTCCTGTTTCTGCCAAAACTCTTTCTATTGAATGTATCCGTTGACGGGAAACAGTTTCAGGAAGTATAACAGACCCAACGTGCCTTGTCTTGTTGCCAGTAAAAGGAAATTGCTTCAATGGCGCATTTAATAAGTGTCATTGAAGCCATTTTCTTTCCCTGGCATCAAATGTGTATATAACGGATACTGTACACTCGTTGAACGTTACATGTGAATAACTGTACAGCCCAACTACTTGTGTACCCAGGTACACAGACTGTACACTCGTTGAGTCTCCTCTCAGCACCCTTCACAAACTACACTTCCCATGATTTTCTGAGGGAAGCCATGACTGTCTCAAGTGAAATCAAAGTCTGGTGTGGGTAGCGTTGCCATATTGCCTAGTTAGCTGGGTTTTACCTGGATTCTTTGCATGCCACCTGGTGCCCGTTTAGCCCCTTATCTGGTCCAGATTCCCAGCTTTAATTTTTTTAAAAAATAAGTTTCTAAGTGGTCCAGTTCTCAAGATATACATAAAAACGTCAGCCCCCCGTTAAATCTTTTTTTAAACTACTGCATACCACTTCGTAGCTTTAACCCCGCCCGTTCAGGATCGCAGCCAATCAGTGAAGTGTTTGGTTGACCTGTGGCAGTGTCTAGTAAACCTCATTGCAAGGCCAGAAAATGGTGGTTTCCCCCCCCCTGTTTATTTGAAAATCTCATAAATTGGGTAAGTATATACATTTCAGTTTTTTCCCCTCTTGTGTGTAGGAGTCAGATCCTGGGCAGTGTTTTGAAAACCTTCCCAATACTTGCTTTTGTGGGGGTAAAAGCATTGCTAATCCCATATGTCCAGAGTAAATCCCATTGAATTGAATAGGATTTACTTTTGAGTAGATATGGTTATGAATGTGCTGAAAATCAATGGGACTTTGGAGTGAATGTAAACAAGAATTGTGTTTGTGTTCTCTTTCTGCCCCCACCCCCCAAGTCCTATTTTAAAGCAAGTAGGCAGGGCTTACTTAGGTATTACAGTTTTTATTCTGTAGGAAACTAATACTGATTTTTTAAAAACTAATACTGATTTTTCTGCAGTGACCAACTGGTTTGACAATAAACTATTATATGGGCTGTATGTATTTATACATCTGCAGTGTGTGTGTGTTTGTGTGTAGTCTTTCCAACAACCCTGTGAGGTAGGGTTGGAAACCAAGGCAGCTCACAACAAGAAATAAAGCCATTTAAAATCCAATAACCATAAAAACAAGTATAAACAGTTGCAAAACAGCGTAAAGTGGCATGATTCAGAATTTTGGGTTGTGTGAATGAAGTTGCTTATCACTTGAGGTTACAGTTCTGTCCCAGTTTGAGTAAGTTCCACTGAATACACTGGGACTTGCTTCTGAATAAACCTAGGATTGCACTATAAATATCTTTACAGTTTGTGTAAATAATAAATATATTTGATAGTCATGCTTATATAAATATTTCTTCATTTATCATATTTTTGGTTTTTGGTTAGGATTGCTGACTGGTTGTGAGATGCTTAGTTTTCTGCCTTACTCATAGGAATCTTGTTGTGGTTGGTATGGTATTACATTTAGGAAAGTGTTACTGCCTTCTGTGGTTTTTTTCCTATTTGCATTTCACTTATCTTTAACCTCACTCCGTTACAGCCATAGAAGCAACAGCAGCATATGCAAGATAATTAACTCCCATTAGTGATAAGAGCAAGAACTTATAATTATTTTAATTAAAACAAGAGGCTTAGGAGTACTTTGAAGAGAACCAGATATTTATTTTCTTTCTGAGCCCAGGACTGGGTCTTTCATGATGCCCGGTGGGGAGGGGAACAGGAGAGTGGTCGATAAAACAGACATCCTGGCATTGGTAATCTAATTAGCAAGTATGTGTGGGGTTGTTGCACACTTCCAGGCACAGTTTCATTTTGAGTATGGAGGTGGAACCTGTGTAGATGTGGTTGATCAAAGGGAGAAGAAATTTTGAGTTAAGCAAAGCTCTGCTTTTATAAAACTTAAGAAACATACAGATACTTTGAACGTCTGAGTGCCTGCACCAATGGAATACTGGAGGAACTTGTAAAACTTGCTACAACAGTATTTACAACTGAGCATGTAGTGTGAAAGACTCCTTTTCCTAACATTTTGGCTTCTTGTTTTTCTCCACCCACCACATCTCTGAAATATATCGTATATGTAATGGTTAACCGTACTGCTGCTCTGACTTACTTTATGTTTGTTGCTATTTTGTGTTTTTATTATGTTTTTATATTGACTGTGTATTTTTATTGTTTTTATTATATTTGTAAGCTGTCCTGAGCTCTGTTTTTAACAGGAAAAGGGCAGGATATAAATCCTCTCAATCAGTCAATCAACATTCCATAGTGTTGGAAACTAGAGTCTAGGCATTTAAGGCTGAAAATATTAAGTTTTTTTATAAAAAGATTTCTCACATCTTTCCCCAGTTTTGGTGCTAATTCCTAGGCACAAAAACAAAACTGGACAATCCAAATATTAATATGCAAATAATTTGCATAATATGCAAATTAGCTTGCCTGAATTTGTGGAACTGGAACATGGCAACCCTAGGTGTGGGTGTGGCCCCCTGATTGGCCAAGCCCAGCAGCTGTGAGTCTGGCTTTTAGAACTCTTGATAGTTGGTTACTGAGCATGCCCGGACTTATCATAGGGTGCCAGCCAAAATTTCTTAAATTAATTAAAAATCAGCCAGGCATTTTTTCAGCTTTTAAACTGCAGAAGATGAAGGTCAGAGTATGGGGCAAGGTCAGGAATAGGATTATAGGTACTCTGTGAACATGGTTGATTTTTAATGAATTTCAATAGATTATGAGAACTCAGAGAAAAAAGTGCAAAAGGGCTCTGGGGTTTCTCTCTCTCTTTTTAGAATTTGAACTCTTGATTCTCTCTGACTGTTTTGTGTATCACCATGAACATTTACAGGGTTATTATGCAAGCATTTCTGAGTTCAGGACCGTAAGTTTTGGAAGGTTTTGTTTTGAAATGAGCTTATGGGAAGCATCAGAATGGCATGGAGGGTATTTTCAATTTAACATTGCGGAATGTGAAAAATCCACACTGGCTACAGTATACAGCCACTCTTGTGGCTGTATAAAGCTGGGCTATGATTGGTATTCATATAGTGAGCTTCTCACTTCCCAGTCATATTGAGAAGCAGAACTCACCACTATATGAATGAGACCCATCATAAATCCTGTTGACATCAGCTGTTGACATGGATCACAGGTGGCAAAACACTGGATGATGGGCACGTTCAGCTTCATGGTATGCCTAGGTTGTGGGAAACTCTTCACAGAGTTTTTTCTGACATAAAAATTTCCTGATAGGACAATTAATACTTTTGGAGTCTTTGTGCTAATAATACTCTCTCTCTCTTCCTCTCTCTTTTTCACACCCCTGCACACACTGTAAAATTTAACAAACCTGAGCTGCATCCTGATTGAAATGCCCTCCACTTCTTGTGGTTTTTAGGAGTATAATATCCTCTGATGCTTTGCAGTTTCATGGAGTTTTAAGATGACATGTTCAGCTATTACATGGCTTTCTTTCATTGCATGCGCTAGGTGTAACTAAAATCATAAATCTCCCGAATGACAAAACATAAAATTTACATGCAAGATCTCATCTATCCTGTTCTGACTTATAAAAAAAGGGTCACTAGTGGGTAGTAAATTAAGACTGTATAAAAGTTTTACCTAAAGGTGCTAAATCATTTGCAGATATCGGGCTTATAGGATTGTCTTTGTTAATAACTACAGTGCTGGTTGTCTGCTATTGGGTTAGTAAAGAATAGGTGAGAAGGTCAATATTTGCCAAGCTGTTCTTGGCCTAAGTAATGGCTTTCCAGATCCTTGTGGATAACTATTGTCATCTTTGTGATTACACTGTTTTTCATTAGAATGGTATCCAAACTCCAGGCACTGAGCCAGTGTCAGGCGCCTTTAATATCAAGTCAATATATGCCACAGGAAAAGGAGGAAAAACAACTTCTAAACTAATGGAATTTTGTTTGCATTCTTCTTGCTGAGCCACTGATCCAGTAAAATTAAATATTTGGCAATGATTGGACCATGTAAGTAATGAGAGAAAAGCAGATGAGGGCACTGTAGGAAACTGGGAGGAGAACTGGGGAGCAATGGAGAGAGAAATGGGTTCCTCTGTGGATGGTAGAATTTCTTCTCCTGACTTCTGTATACCACTGCCTTCTCCACATGTTTCGGACTACATCTCCCATCAGCCCAAGCCAGCACAGCTTTGCACAGGCTGGTGAAGGCTGATATACCACGATTAAAGCTTCTTTCTTTTTTGACTCTTCCAAGAAACATAATATGTATGATTTTGGAGATGTAGACAGCATTTGTAGCACAGTCTTCTTCCTTTGCATATGGCAGCCATGATGTTTACTGCACATGCTCCTACCTGGGGTGCCCAATCTAGGGCTGAGTTCCATTTTGCCACAAATTTGAGGGTGAAGAAAGGGGGTGGCCATTTTGGCTAGGGGGAGGTAACTACCCTAAGATTTCAGAGGCAGCCCAGGGCAGCAATGAAAGGAAAGAAAAAATAAGCTAAAATAAAGATAAAGAAATTATATATGAATACTAATAATAATAGCAATCCATCAGTACATGCATCTTGAGTTAAGCATATAAATTAATATAAGCCCTCCAGATGTCCAAATAGGTATGTACTTGAAACTGATGACTTTTGCTATTAAAAAAAAAAAGATTAAAAAGTGCTTGCTCTGTCCAAAAAGCAAGAGTGCTCCTTGGGGGCTATTGGTCCCCATTATTCTCCTTCCAAGAGGCACCAGGAGTGGGCAATGCTACCTCTTGCATCAGCAGGGACAGCTGCAGTCGTGATGGAATGTGTGAGAAGAAGGGAACATCTGAAGTTGCATCAGGGAAATTGGATTTGGGGCACACATTTAGGGAGTAAGTCTGGAGGTTCCAGACTCATACCCAACACTGAAAGTACCTCTGTGCAAATCTGTGATAGACTTTAATGCACTTTTGAAAGCTTACTGATGGAGTGCCCTGAAGAAAGATGAATTTACAATTGCAGTTCTTCAACATTCATGTGCTTTTAGCATCAGCTGTGAAACAATGTGCTCTACCTGGAATAGATAATCCTGGGGTGGATGGTCCTCCATCCAGTCAATAATATAGATGTCATGAACCTGTAATGGTCATGAGTTATTAAAAATCTAATAACAATACTTTGGCTCCAGTAAGGGACTCTGGGAGATGGTTACAGTTAGAAAAGACAAGCCTTTGCCAATTTGTAAAGTTAAGTTTCATTTTCCAGCTGAAGACGGTTAGAAGAAGCCTTAACAAGCTGCACCTGTTTATCTTTGCTGATTAGCAAGTGCCTGGCACCCAAGGTCATCCTTGGCCTATACAGTTGGAAAATACCGTTGGGAGGGGGGCCTGAAGGCGCGAAAATGTGAGAAACATCGAGAAGAAAGTTACATCAGCTAATTCCTGATTGGTCAATTAATCTTGGACCGTTAGGATCCTTTTCCCTTAAGTATAGGGCTAGAGACCCATAGCCTTTGTTCTCTGTTCTCTGCCTATGCTGACTGGCACCAGAGTTCCAAACTTTTCTGCCTTATGGTTCCAGGGGTTGCTTATGGGAAGGCAACCTATGTCTGGTTCCATTGCTTTATGTTGAACATCCATCTCTCTTAGGAGAGGTGCCACGCAACCAACTACCTCGTATGTAAGTAGTTAGGTGAGTTAGTTTATTATTTTCTTGTTGTGTGTATGAATTCTCTTGTAAGAACCTAAACCCCTGTTGGGTGAATGGTCTTAAAGGATTACTTGCTGCTATATGATATGTGCACTTATATTTTTTAATAAAGCTACTTCTATTTAACCTGGTGTGTTCATTTGAGAGAAGGGGTGGTTCTGAATTCAGTACTTTGACCCAACTCAGTCATTCACTACCAAAGAGGGTTAAGAAGTTAAAAGCTTGGATTCTAAGTGTTAAACCAGAGGTGCCTGGCAAGGAGTGTAACTGTGACTCTTGCCTTTTAGGACCTTGGTTTCATATCTCTTCTGGGCTCAGAGATCCCCTGGCTCTGAGTGGACCAGTATACAGGGGTGGTGGCAGCCTACCTTCTACCTTGCAGGGTTGTTGTGAGCG
The DNA here is from genome assembly GCF_030035675.1 of Rhineura floridana. Taxonomy (NCBI): domain Eukaryota; kingdom Metazoa; phylum Chordata; class Lepidosauria; order Squamata; family Rhineuridae; genus Rhineura; species Rhineura floridana. The sequence continues at coordinate 172,037,976 of NC_084482.1, read as the reverse complement.
TACACAGCCTTGGCAAGGGTGAAGTAATAGCTTTTTGGTTCCAGTCTCATTTCCCTAAGGGTGGGGGTCTGAGCCTGATGCATGCACCCAGTACCTTGAGGGTCTGGTGGGCATGACAATAGATATCTGGATTTTTTAGGCAAAATAAAAGGGGAGTTCCATCTCCTGCACTACCTGGAGGGGGATTAGGAAAAGGTATTATTTTGGAATGAAGAAAATGCAAATGAGCTGAAGTAGCAGCAGTTTCTCAGGGAACAATTCAAACCTCCACCCTACTGGTGGGGCTGTGGGGAGTGGAGGGGCCACTGCTGCACCATCAGGCCTGCCTTGCATGATGACTGGAGCAGAAAGTGGGGAGAGGGCAGGCAGATTACCCAACAGCAATTAAGATGTGTCAGGATCTACAGCAGCCAGTGGGAGGCCAGCCTGGTTGGGAGAGCTGGGCAGAGGAGTACCTCTGCTCATTCCAACCTTACCAGCCCAGTGTAAATGGTGGTGGTGGGGTTTGGATTGCTCTGTTAGTGATTTCCAAGACAAAGAGAAAATGCCCCATGACTTGGCATAAGGCCCCTAAACTTGAATCTTCTTTCTTTCTTTCTACACCCATTCTCAAACTGTCGCGCCAGGGACCAGAACAATTGGTGCATTGCATATAAACAACTTTAGCTTATTATAACATACCTACCCTTCCAAATGGCAGTCTGAACACGTTACATAAAATAAGACAAATATTGCTCAAGGCCAGGGGTGTAGTCATCCAGGGACGCAGGGGGTCTTAGACTCCTTACTTTTTTGGGAGCAAGGTTCCTATGTCTCCAGCATCCTATGAGCCAATCATCATGAAAGGGAAGCGTGTTAGTCACAGAGAAGTGTCTTCTAACATGTGTCCTTGTCCTTTCCTGCTGATTGGAGCCAATCAGAATGAAAGGAAGTGAGTCAGCCAATGAGAAAACGCTTCTTAGTAGCTAACACTCTTCCCTGTCATGCTGATTGGCTCCTAGCAACATCTGTTGTTGTGGGAAAAGAATGAACAAGGATCAAATTCTCAACCCAGCAGCAAAAAAAGGGGAGATAGGAGTGAGCATGGCTGTCACTATCATGAAGGGATTCTGCATTTCTGAATTTGCCAGTACACTACTGCTCAAGGCATTGCATATAAAAGGAATACAATAAAAGCAACATAAATATAAGAGTGAAGGGGAGGGAAGAGATCTAATAGTGATCACAAAAGCCTCCTGAAAATACGCAGGTGCTTTGGGCACTTTTTGGAGATTGTGTGAATAGATGCAACTTTGCCAGTTTAATTTACTGCAGAATATAATCTTGTTGGTGCAAGACCTATGTTTATGTCTTTTCAAAGAATCATTGGATTGTACAAAAGATCTCAATCACCTGAGCTTTATGGCCTAACTCTGAAAGTTGAGCAGGCTGATTAAAGTTCAACTCATTCCTGCTGACTTTTGCAGGCAGTTCTGATGTCACAAAGAAATCTTCCCAGAAGACAAGTCCAATATTTTGTATCTGACTACTGCTTTGGTTTATTTTTTTCATTCCCCCCCCCCTTTAACCAGTTCTAGTTTATAATTTCAAGAGAACTCTAGCATGTCAGAAAGCGTGTTCAAGTATGCAGACATGCTCTCAAACAAAACACACCAATGGCCACAACCCTGCTTTACCAGAACGTTTGTTTGCAATATTTTCCCATTGAGGCTAGAAATTGAATTGAGTTGTTGCTTTCCCTTTTCTGGTTGCATTGAAATCCTGACAGCAGGGAGTTACTTCCTGCTGAGTTTGGGCTGCCTGTAAGAAAGAAAAGCAGGTGGTGCACCCACTGTGACTTGGGAGGAGATTGGCAAAGGACGGATTATAGTGTTTCATTGCAGTTAAGAGAGATTCTCTCCCTGCCTTTCTTTCAGAATTGGGGGAAATAACATTTCCCTCCTCTATATATTAAACCAAATTCAATGTGCTCTTTTTAAGGCCCAGGTCTTTTCTCAAATTAACCCACAAGGGCTGGTGAGCAGAAGCCAGTTGATTTAGAATTTTAGACTGAAATGACATGGTGCTTAATGGATTGCCGTGCACTGTAATGCAATATGGAAGACCATTTCAGCATGCACAGGTTTTATTTATTTTATGTTATTTATTCCTTAAGAATATAGATGATACATTGTATGCAGTCACTGAGCCGCACTTTACTTTTTTATTTCACTTTATTACTTCATATCATTTCCATACACAGGAAAAAAATTATATGGGCAGGATGAAAATTTGTTGAATACAGTCAATTTATAGTGCAATCCTATACATGTTTATTCACAAGTAATACCCACTGTGCTCAGTGGAGCTTACTCTCTAGGACTGCAGCCCAAGACCCCATCTGTACTATACATTAAAGCATTATCATACCACTTTAAACAATCATGGTTTCCCCCAAAGAATCCTGGGAACTGTAGCTTGTAAAGGGTCCTGAGAGCCGTAGGGAGACCCTTATTCTTCTCACAGAGTTACAATTCCCAGAGTTTTCTGGAAAAAGGGATTGATTGTTAAACCACTCTAAGAACTGTAGTCCTGTGAGAGGAAGAGGGGTTTCCTAACAACCCTCAGTACCCTGAACAAGTTACAGTTCCTAGAATTCTTTGGGTATAATACTGCTTTAAGGGTATAGTGCAGATGGGGTCTTACAGCACAACCCTTGACATATCTATTCATAAAGAGGTGCCATTATGTTCAGTGGGGCTTACTCCCAGCTAAGTTGGTATAGGACTGAAGCCTTTACCAAACTCCATATTTCTCTAATACTGTACCTTAAAACTCCATTGTGAAGTGTGTGGTTAATTAAATGTGAGTATTTAGTTGTCTATTTGGATCGGTGTGGCCATTGGACAGCAGAAGCCTTAAACCCCACTTCCCTTCATCCCGTTATTTAAATAATGCTAACTCAGTTTTAAGAATCCTATGAGTGCTTTAGAGAATTTCCTCCCTTGTGCCAAACCCCTCTCTGGGCATGTGAAGTATTTCTTTATCTTTCCTTAGTCCAATTTTTTGTTCAGCAGCACTTAAAGAGTGCATAGTTTAAAACTGATTTGTCTTCATGAAATTTCAAAAAGCTCTACTTTTCCATTCTTTTGTGATTGGCTGCTTTTTCTATCCTTTTGTTAACTACAAAATGATTTTTCTTATGATTTTCAGTCCCACTGGCATAGAATATTCTGATAAGATTCTCTTGGCACAACCCATTTTCCATCTGATTCTCTTTTGACTGGAGTGATCTGTTCTTATGATAACATCCTGATTCTTCCAGTTGGAGATGCCACTGCCAGTGATGTTCTGCATGCAAAGCATGTGCTGTACCAGTGAAGTATGACCCTTTTCCTAAAACAGAGAGGTGTATGATGGACCATCTCTTAATAAGGTGGGAGGTCAGAGAGCAATAGAAAATTATAAATGAAAATATATTTAGGGAGACAAAGAAATGGCGAAGGTAGGGATGGGTGAGAAATTCAATTCAGTTTGCATTTGAAGCCAAATCTATCAAAACTGGCCGAAACACAGTCATCCTTTGAAATTTGTACTTACTCGAATTTTGCAATGCAGTTCACCAACCAAACAATATTTTAAAAAATGCTTATGTTAGGGGAAGGTATGCAAAATGATAAATATATGAGTGAAAATAACATACAAAAATGCATTATATGATGAGAAATTGCTTGTAACAATGTGTACAGTTGTCAAAACTGCCTACAAAAAGTGTTTATTAGAAAAAAGCACTAAAATGCTGGACAATTTTCATGAGGATTTTTTTTAAAAAATGTTAATTGCTGCAGAAATGTGGAGAACTGAAGATTGGAAAAAATGAGAAACTGAGAGAAGTGAAACTGAACAAACTTTCCATCCCTATTCTGAGGGGACCAGCTCTGTCTCGCATGCATGAGTAGCTAGGGAAACATTGCTCTTTTGGGGGAGGGAGAAGTAAAGCATTGTCCAAAAGGCTGCTTGCTCTTGCCTTTCTTGCAAGATAGAACAGACTATCTGGGGCTGATGGGAGTTGCAGTCCAAACATGTGGAGAACAATAGATTGGAAAAGGCTGCATGGGGCTCATGGTATGACCATTTTTAAGTGAACCTTGTTACTCAACTTCTAATTCAATATATTTATTAAAGGATCCAAGTAAGAGAAATCAGAAATTGCATCAAAAAATAGTAATGCCCAACTATACATGAATGCAATTTCTGATTAAGTTCAGCAATTACAAAATGAACAGCAACCATTGTGTGCCTAATCACCTGGGACTCCCATGGAGGCTGAACTAAGCAAGCACCAATCTTGATGACAAACAGCAATATCCTAACCACTCCAATTTTATGTTGTGTGTCAGGAGGGTGACAGCAGCTGAAGTGGGGAGACAAGGGATAGGTGAATCTGTCACTTTCCATTTTCTCTGTTTCTCATTTTCCATTCAATACCCCCATTTCTGCATCCAGTTGTGTTTTTTAAACAAAGCCTGCTTGAAAATGTGTATACGTTTTTGTGCACACCTTCCTGTAATGCATGCTTCCCCCCCCTTTTCCTTTTGGACAGAAAACTGACTCATACTGGTTCAGGAAGTGAGAATTTGATAGGTTCACATTAAAATGTGAACAGAGTGAATTTTTTCCCTATCCCTAGAGAGACACAAAAGCCTCTAAAGAAGCAACAAAGATGTAGGATGCCAGCATGTAGGCTGAAGCATGAGGAGATGGATGCTTAGCGCTTGTCATTCACAGAATCAGGAAAGGAGAGTGGTAAATTTTGAGAACAACTTTTTGCTTCTTTTCAGACTGGGCTACAAAGAGGGGGGGGAAACATCCTTGTGTGGATTCAAGCAAAATGTGGTGTCTAATGTGCATTGTTTCTCTTGCCCTCACGGCAGAAGAGGGTTTTGTTTTTTTTAACGGACATAATATTCTTAGAGACAGAGGGTCAGAGCTTTGATTTTCATCACACAGGCTTTGAAAAGAAAGAAAGAAATTATGCAGTAAGTCAATGGCACTGTCATGAAGACCTGCTTACCTGACATTCTGAGAGAAAACTATGACTTCCTGGTCTCCTGTGTCTGATCAAATGTACATCATGATATTGTCAGGATAAACCTTGTGGTTTTCCTTTACAAAGGCTGGTATAGTACAGTGGGGAGGAGAGCCTGGCTGGGAGTCCAGAGTCTGTGAGTTCAAATCCCCATGTTTCCTGGGTGTCAAGGGCCAGCTAAAGATCACCCCCACAGGGAGTGGCTCAGGGGTTATGTGCCCTGCCACCTGTGCAGCCGTGGGCAAGCTGCATAGTCCCAAGGAGCCCAGTTGCCCCCCAGCTGGCAGTTGCAGACAAGGAAGGGGCTGGCTTGTGCAGCTGTGGCAAGTTGAGCAGGCCCTGGCCAGCTGGGGAGGACTAGCCTCAGAGGGAGGCAATGGTACACCCCCTCTGAATACCGCTTACCATGAACACCCTATTCATAGGTTCACCATAAGTCGGGATTGACTTGAAGGCAGTCCATTTTTTGCCCCTTTACAAATACTTCTTGATGAGCAGAACACACCTCAAGGCAGTGCTGAAGCATCTCCAGGCCTTCTGGGATCTGCAGTTTATTCCTAGCATTGACACCCCCCATCCCTCTACCCCCAGAGGTAGCATGCCTTTGAGCAAATATGTATCGCTCAACATGGTGATGCCAAGACAGGGGGGGATTCCCCCCCCCCCAATTTAAGGCAGTGGGAAGAATCTTTGTACTTCCCTTCTGGCAGCTGACCAGGTCTCCTTGAGGAACTTGTAGAAAGGGCTGTAAAACCAGCCAGGCTGCTGTAAGGTTGGCAGAAATCCCATGAGCTCTATTTTGGTTTAGCTGTGGCATTTTAAATAGACTAGTATTTGTGTTTTGGCTGGGCCATTGTGGCCACTAGCACTATTAAAACAAATGATCTGTCAGCATTTCAGGGGTGGGGAAGTGTGCTAATTTGGGGGCATTTATAGCTTGGCAATAAAAAGGTGCTCAAAGCTGGAATATGAAATACAAGAGCTTCTTGTGGAAGTTACAATTTATCTTCATATTTTTCCTCCCCCCCCCCCCAGTCAAAACTACTGCCTGTCACTTAGAAGTTATTTCTGCTTACCACCCTGCCTGGTAAAGTGAACAGAGGCAGCACAATAAGAACAAGTTGCATTAGCAATTTAATAGCCTGTTAGACATTTTTTCTGTTTATACTTGCTGATGAAATCAGTGAGGTAAAACCATCCTGCTTATGGCTGCGAAGAGAGTTAGCCAATGGAGAACAACCAGCTAGCTGCTCTGTTCAGAATAAGTCCTTGGACTCAGTTCCTCACCATTGCTTTCTATGTGCTTTTGTTATTCTAGCAAAAAGTTTAAGTAGCAGAGAAATGTGTCCGATTTTATGTGCTTATATTACAAACATTGGTCCAAGACTACTATTCTTCTACAAGTGAAGTGTCTTCATTAAGAACCTAAGAAAGGTCTTGCTGGATCAGGACAAAGACCCATCTATTTCCACATTCTATGCCCAACCAAATGCCTATGGGAAGCCGAAAAGCAGGACCTGAGTGCAACCACACTCTTCTCACTTGTGATTCCCAGCAACTGGTTTTCAGAGGCATACTCCTCCAACAATGAAGGGAGAAACATAACCATTATGGCTAGTGGCCATTAGGGGTGTAGTCGTCCAAGGTCTTGAGGGGTCTTAGACCTTTTACTTTTTTGGGAGCAGGGACCCAACAGGACCCCTATGTCTCCAGCATCCTATGAGCCAATCAGCATGAAAGGGGAGTGTGTTAGCCACTGAAAAGTTTCTTTTAACATGTCTCCTTGTCATTTCCTGCTGATTGGAGCCAATCAGAGTGACAGGAGGTGAGTCAGCCACTGAGAAGACACTTTTCAGTAGTTAATACTCTCCCCTTTCATGTTTATTGTTTATTGGCTCCTAAGGACTTCTGTTGTTGTGGAAGTTGTTAACAAGAGTCTCATTCTCAACCTAGCAGCAGAAAGGGGGGGAGGGAGAGGCATGACTGTGTATCATGAAGGGACCCTGCACTTCTGAATTTGCCACTACACTACTGGTGGCCATGGACAGCCTTGTCCTCCATGAATTTATCTAATCCTCTTTTAAAGCCATCCAGATCAGTGGCCACCACTATTTCTTGCAGGAGCTGATTTCACGGTTTGACTATCTTCTGTGTGAAGAATTCGTTTCTTTTGTCCGTCCTGAATCTTCCAACATTATGGGAGAGGGAGAAAAACATCTCTCTATTTACTTCCTCCACACCATGTGTAATCTTATACACCTCTCTTGTATCCCCTCCTCCATTATTCACCTTTTCTCTAAAGTAAAGACATGCAACTGTTGTAACCTTTCCTCATGGGTGCGTTGCTGTCAACACTTGATCGTTTTGGTTGCCTTATTTTGATTCAAGTACTCTGAATGAATATCGCTTTACAACATTCCTATATAAAAAAAGGGAAAAAAAGTGGTTGGGAGTCAGAACAGGAGAGAGCAACTTATCTGACAGAGAAAACTTAGGACTATTTGTCCACACACAAGCAATTAGATCTCTTCAACCAAATGGTCCAGAAAGGGATATTAAAAAAAGAAAAGCTGCACGTTCTGCTACACAGAACTCACAGGCTGCAATAAAGAGTCTGGGCAGAAAACTTCAACCCTAAAGTCATGGCCACAGTAGCCAATTTTATGTGATTTGTTCAGGGAGATAGGGAAGAGTTGCCTGGTGGGCTAGACGGTCAGGTGACTCTCCCTCTCTTCCAGTGTTGTGCTGCATCGTGCTTTTTCTAGGCTTACAATCCATTGCAGAAGGAAACTAAATGCACAGTCTTTTTTTTGTTCTGTTCTGGGGAGCTATGAACACTCCACAACCAACACTTCTCCTTTGTAACACCCTTGGCCTTCACTTGAAACATTTCTAATGTTCAGAATAGACAAAAGGAATGCTCTATTTTTTCTTTTTGTTTCAAAGTGGTTTCTGAAACAAACAGAATTATACCTATAGAAAGAATTAATTATTGCATATAATGAGTGATAGGCAGGCTCAGGGGGTGACACACTAAAAACAGAAAATGAGTTGCTTTCTCACCTGTCATTTCACTGGTAAAACTGCTTTCTGTTCTAGTGCTTTCCTAACATTTTCCATCAACACTTGGCCGTTTGCCAAAAGTTTTTTTTCTTTCTTTAAAACTCAAAATGAAAAGATTTCTCAAAATGTCCTAAAATTGGTAAATCACTTTTGCCAACGGGGACAAAGCTTTGAAAAACATTAGATTAAGAGCATAGTGATCATAATTAAAAGAAGTTTTTTAATCTGTCAAAGCTCAGCCCAATTGGGAAATACCCACTGAAACCCATTGTAGGCTTCTGGTAGAGAGACATGTGCCAATTACTTACTCGGTAATCTGTCTTCTAACTAAAGCTTGTTGGGTACTAAACAGAATATTGCCATGCAAATATTGATGTTGGCTTAATTAGTAGGCTATTTATTTGCTGTGGATTAATACATTGGGCCTTGTACTATCCATTCGGACTAATGTTAGTGGTGTAGATTTTCTTTCTCTAGAAATATACTTCATGCTTGTGTAATGCCAGTTAATGATGAATTCATTCAGCTGTAATACTATAAACCAGATGTTGCTGGTGTAGACCTCCATTGTCCCTGACCATTGGTCATGCTGGTTAAGCAGCATCTAGAGGGCCAGAGGTTTCCCACCCTTGCTCCACTCTGGGAGAAAGGGCCATTGAGCTCAATGGAACATAATTCTGAGCAGACAGAATTAGGATTGTGATGACAAGCTATTCCCATGACGTATGTGTATGTACTGCCTTCAAGTCAATTCAGACTTATGGCAACCCTGTGAATAGGGTTTTCATGAGGCTGAGAGGCAGTGACTGGCCCAAGGTCACCCAGTGCGCTTCATGGCTATGTGGGGATTCAAACCCTGGTCTCCCAGGTTGTAGTCCAACACCTTAACCACTACGTGATATCAAATGTCTATTTGTTATAAAGCTAATTCATATGGCCAAATGATCCCATCATAGTGGCAAATACTATGTGGATAAATCTTTATGCTGTAATACTTGCCATGAGATTGTTCTAATAATTTAAAAAAATCATTATGTAGTGGAAAAATAAGGACAATATGAAATTGTTCAAGTTTTGTGTGTTGAGGACTCAGCAAGCTTGCAAAACTTGAATTAGGGTGCAAATTTGTTTTGTTTTGAGTGTGTTTCATTTAGTGAGTCCTCATTTTTTCTGGCTGCACAATTTACCATTAACTCCCCAATAGTTCAGTGGAGAGGTTTGACCAGCTCTTTAGACCTGGTGGTAGCGACTGTGGTGCCCTTCAGATGTTGTTAGAGTACAACTCCCATTGCTCCAGCCAGCACGTCCAATGGTCAGGAATGATGGGAGTTGTAGTTCAACAACTTCTGGAGGGTACCAGGTACAGCCTATTTCTGATGCTCAGAAGAGAGCATCCCTTTAGTCAGATCCCAAATTTGGCACCATTGGTGTGTCAAGGAGGGAGGCAGGACTTAGCCAACATACAATTCAACTTTCTTTTTTATCTTACCTTGGTTGACTTTACATTCTAGTGTGGTTGATGAAAACAGCTTGTGAACACTCATGGATGCAAGTCAAGAGGAATGCCCAAGAATGCTCTGCAATATTTATGTCACTTCAAATAGCTACTTGCATGGGTAAATGTATTATTCATTGGTGACAGTGGCAATGTGGCACTTTACAGTGCCATACTATCCATGTCTGCTCAATGGGACTTCCTCTCAGCCATACAGAGCAATACAATTCAGGGGAAGTTGGCGGAAGGGGTGCTGGCAGAAGAGGAGCTGGCAGGAAGGTCAGTGGCATCCAACTGCCATTCGGGAGCCTCTGGGCCAGCTGAATGCCAACTCAGCCGGGAACTGTGCATAGGGACTGGAAAGTAAAAGTCACTCTCACAAATACCCCTACAGGAGAGTAAGCACTCTCCATAGACTCCATTGTAATTATTTTCTTAGACTGAACTTTTTCCCAGCGTAACTTTGGCCTCAATCAGGACCTGCAGGAGCACTTCCAACACAACTTGGATGTTGACTAAGTCCCCCCTGAGCCCCTCCTCTGACATGCCCCCGGAATACTCCTTTTTCGGGCCTTACGCCAGCTTCCACTGGCTCCCCTTCTGCCAGGTTGGGCTTCCCTGGTGGATTCCTGGCTGAGCCAAGGTGAGGGGCTTCTGCCAGTGGAGTCTGGCTCCACCATGGTGGAGGCAGGACCCTGCCAGCTCAGCTGAGGGTCCGCCATATCCATCTCCCCTCAGTCCAGCATAAATTGCAGTTGGATTGTGCCCTTAATCACTAAGATTTTGTTCTTATCCCCAGATTTACTCATGAGTAGGCACAAAGTGTTGCTGACTTGAGCTCTGTGGACCATCACTGGCCTCACATACTGCTGGCATGTGGCCCTCAAGAGAGAACATGTTCCCCACCCCTCTTCTAGACTTAGGGCAGCCAAAAATTACCATAAGAAGTGAAAATGACCATTAACATCTTGGAGTCCATAGTGAATTACCATAAGAAGTGAAAATGACCATTAATATCTTGGTGTCCCCTGTGAAGTAGATTGAATTATGGATATTTAGAATGTGGAACCTAGAACAGTCACACTACTTAGTTGATGCGCTGAATGTTAGGCTTGGACCTTCTTTTATTTCAGCTCCTTTGCTTATTCCTTTCTTGTTACCCTTTTCCTTCAGCAGTAAATTCTGCTGCTGCTGACAGCAGCTGTAATTGCTTTATGTAGAATGAAAGTCCTTCCACTCTCTTGCTCTGTTTTTATAGTAGATGCAACCTTACCGAGCTAAAGTTTAAAAGGACAGAAAAATTCATGGTGTTTGCAGTAAGGACGTGTTTTATGCTTTCCTGGTGCTAAAAGCAGAAGGATGTTACACTGATATGGAAATGTCAAAAGCATGGCGCTGTTTCTAAGGCAGTAAATGTTTCTTTTTTTCCCCCTTTCCCTTTTTACAATGGTTGCTATTAATTTTAAACTTTCCTGGCATTTGCTGCAATCAGAAGGGCAAAAGTTCTCCGGCTCTTCTTTCTTGCCACTGAGACCAAATCTTTCAGCTAAAAGGAATACTGCAAGTGTGCATCACTTTCAGCAAATCATTTTAACTAGGCAAAATGTGGATGGAATGAAATTGTGTGGAACAGCCTTTGACTGGCCCTTCCTGCTGAATCAAGGCCATGGCCAACCTGTCATTCAATCATTGGCGATCACTCATGGCCGAGTAAGATTGTCTTCCAAGATATGGTCTTTAACAGTGGGTCCGTAAGTGACTGTGGAGGCCTATTCTGGATCCACACAGCCTCCCACAGTGAGGACATAGGTTTCCAGATGGAAGATGGTCGCGATGAGGATTGGCTCATTTGTCCCATTCGCCCTGTATGCGTGCTTCTTCGAAGTCCACAGCACCTTTGATAATAGCTGACCTCCATTTGGGATGTTCATGGGCCAAGACTTCCCACTTCTCAATGTTCATGTTACTTTTTTTTAGATTTGCTTTAAGAACATCTTTAAACCTCTTTTGCTGTCCACCGATATTCCATTTTCCATCCTTAAGCTGGGAGTCAAGTAGCTGCTTTGAAAGACGGTGATCAGGCATTCGAACAACATGGCCAGTCCAGCAAAATTGATGTTGAAGGATCATTGTTTCAACACGGGTGGTCTTTCCTTCTTCCAATACACTAACATTAGTCCATCTGTCTTCCCAAGTAATTTGCAGAATTTTCCGGAGGCAGCATTGGTGGAATCTTTCAAGAAGTTGGGAGTGGCGTTTATAGATAGTCCATGTTTCACAGGCGTACAGTAAGGTCGGTAGTACAATGGCTTTGTAAGTAAGCCAAATAATATAAAAATCTGTTGAGTCAAAAGAAACTCGATTTTGCATCCTCCTGTTGGCTGAAGTTGGCTAATGCAGTCTCTTTAAATCAAGACCGACTATTCTGGGACATAGTTAAACAAGGGATGGGATTGTCCAAGCAAAAAAAAGTATACCAAATTCCAAAGTCGATCTGGTATACTCATTTTCATAGTTTATATTCCTCCTTACCATCCTTCTAGACTAATATCCTGGAACTGGATATTGGAAATCTCCATCAGTGGCTTCCAGTCTCCGCTGACGAGATCACATTATTGATTCAATCGCTGAAATTTGGGAAAGCTCCGGGGGAAGATTTCCTTCCCCCTGAAATTTTTAAACACTTTCCCGACTGGTGGGCCCCTTTATTGGCACGCCTATTCACCAGAATTAATAATACTGGTGTTATTCTGGACGGATGCAGATCTAGTATCATTGTTCCAATATATATAAAAAAAGATCCCTCTGACCCGACTAACTACCGTCCCATTAGCTTAATAGATGTGACAGCCAAGCTGTATAGCAAATTTCTCTCCCAGAAGCTAGAACAGTGGGCAGATGCAAATCAGCTCATATCCCCTGAACAGATTGGTTTTAAAAAAGGGTCCTCTTCAACAGATCATTGCCTCACATTATATTTCCTGGCAAAAATGAATATAATAGGACCTGTAAAACATCTTTATGCGGCCTTCGTAGATTTGGCCGCAGCATTTGATTCAGTGGATAGAAATATTCTATGGTCCAAGTTATACAACATGGGAATTGATCGACGGCTATTATCTCTTATAAGGGCTCTTTATACAGATACTAAAGTGCAGATTAGGGTAAACCACCAAGGAAATATGACCCCCCCTGATACTGGCAGAGAGGGGAGTCAAGCAGGGTTATCCATTAGCTCCCCTTCTATTTAACCTGTTGGTAAATAAAATAATTTTAGACCTTTCAGACAAACAATTTCCCCCCCCTTCCATCGGACAAAGGAAGGTATCTACATTATTTTATGCTGACGATATGGTCCTACTTTCCTTAGCCCCTATAGGCCTAAGAAAGATGATGAAAAGACTATACGTACTCTGCAAAACAGACAGGCTGAATATAAACTATGAGAAAACAAAAATCATGGTCTTTGGTAAAAGACCAGTGAACCATCAATGGTCATTGGAAAATCATAAATTAGAACAATGCCGAACATTCAAATATTTGGGGGTGACCTTTTCAGATACCCTTTCTTGGAAATCCCACATCCACCTTATAAAGCAATTAGCAACAAAAAATGCTGGGGCAATTCTAAAATTCTATCGATCCTCAGGGGGCAACTTGATCATGCCAGCCCTAAAGATATTCGAGGCAAAAGTAATTTCGCATGTTATTTATGGTGCAATGGTCTGGGGTTGGGAAGCTGCAACAATTCTAACCCTAGAGACTATTCAGACAAATTTTCTTAGGCGCCTATTATTCTTGCCACCTGGAACGCCTGCAGCTATGCTCCGGGCGGAGACTGGTATCCCCCCAATCAGCGCCCATATACATTTAGCTCTTCTAAGATTTGCGAGAACCTTTACCTTTATTCAAGGTAAAGAACTACTAAAATGCTGTATTTGTCATTCTTTTTCACAAAAAATCTGGGGCTGTAAAATAGAAGAACTGTTGCACAGATATCATTTAACTATTCATCAATTTTATACAATAGATACAAACAAGAGGCTCCGAGAGGTGATTTTTAATCACTGTAAATATCTAGACAGACTTACGTTACTCAATTCCCGTTCAGCTCCATGGTATTGGAGATTCAAAACTGATTTTAACTGTTCCCAATATCTTCTACAGCCACTCCGTATTAACCTAAGACACGCATTCACTGCAATTCGATTTTTTACGCTTCCAAATGCTGGCAGAATGGGCAGAATAACAAATATTCCCAATAATCTAAGAAAATGTGTTTGTGATACTAATGAGGAGGAGGATCTTTCGCACATTCTGCTCTACTGCCCAATATATCAAAATCTTAGGTCTCACCTCCTGCAGGAATGGTTGGCTGCAGATGGGCTGATTACGGATGAGGAAAAAATAGTCTTTTTAATGTCAGATCAAAATTTTCAAGTAACGTGTAAGGTAGCTCTATTTGCTCTAACAGCCCAGAAAATGAGAGTTAAATTCATTTCAGAACTATCCTCCAAATAACAAATAAAGGTTAATTTTAAACAAAGGTAACAAAGGACTATATGAGAATATGGTTTTTTTTAAACTACTGTTTGCTTTTGATGTTTGTGAATAATTTTAAAACTATTTTTACCTCAACTCTCCTTTCTCTATTTTCTGTAATCATATATGTATATTCTATGTATTGAATTTGTATATCTGTGTATATCTGCGCTAACCTATGGTCTTGCAATAAAGTATATTGGTAAATAAGCATTTTGGTCTCCCTGTGAATATCCCGATCCTCAAACACTCTATGCTTCATATGGGAGAATGAGGCACTTGCAGAGCTCAGACGATGTTGAATTTCAGCATTGATGTCAGCTTTTACAGAGAGATGGTTGCCAAGATTGGGGAAGTGATCAATGTTCTCCAGCGTCACACCATTAAGCTGGATTGATGGCGCTACAGAGGAACTAGTTTGCACCTGTTGATGAAGCACTTTGTTTTTTTTAATATTAAGTGAGAGCCCAGCTTTCCATATGCTTCCGCAAAGACATTTAGGATAGTTTGAAGATCTTCCTCTGAATGTGCGGAGACCACATTATCCTTGGCATATTGAAGTTCTACAACAGAGGTTGTAATTATCTTCCTTTTTGCTTTCAGCCTATTGAGATTAAAAAGCTTTCCATCTGTTTGATATGATTTCCACACCAGTAGGAAGCTTCCCCTCAATAAGGTGTAGAATCAAAGCAATGAAGATAGCAAATAAGGTAGGAGCAATGACACATCCCTGTTTTACGCCTGATCCGACTCTGAATGGATTGCCCTGAAAGCAATTGTTATCCAAAACTGTCGTTGTCATGTTGTCATGTTGTCATGAAGGAGTCACAAAATATTCACCAATTTATCAGGGCATCCAGTTTTCAGAAGGATGGTCCAGAGAGTGATTTGATTCACAGAATCAAAGGCCTTAGTCAGATCAATAAATGCCATATATAAACGTCGATTCTGCTCCCGACATTTTTCTTGAAGCTGTCGTGCAGTGAAGATCATGTCCAGTGTCCCTCTGGAAGGGTGGAAACCATTTTGAGATTCGGGCAGGACATCCTCTGAGATCAGTAAGAGGCGATTTGCGAGGATCCTTGCAAGGATTTTACCTGCAGTAGCAAGAAAAGCGATACCTCAATAGTCTCCACAATGTGTTATATCACCCTTCTTTAAAAGGGTGATAATTATGGCATCCCTAAAGTCTTCCGGGATCTCCTCCATCATCCAGATTTTTTCGATGAGCTTATGAAGTTGTTGTGTAAATTCAGGCCCACCTTCTTTAAAGACTTCAGCAGGAATCCCATCAGGTCTACTAGCTTTATTATTCTTCATTTGATTGATGGCTTTACTGACTTCATCCAAATTAGGGGATACTGCAAGCTCATCTCTAGTTTGTTGTGGAATTTGCGAAAAGACCTCATCAGCCGCTATAGAGTTACGATTAAGGAGGTCATGGTAATGCTCTTACCAGCGCAGTGCAATAGACTCTTTATCCTTAAGAAGTTTGGTACCATGCATTGAATGTAAGGGATTTGTACCGTGATTTGTTGGTCCGTAGATGGCCTTTGTGGCATTAAAAAAGCCCCATGCATCATGAGCATCTGCAAAGTGCTGGATTCCTTGAGCTTTCTTTATCCACCAGGTATTTTTAAGTTCTCTAGTTATTCTTTGGACCTGAGCCTCTGCACTGGCATAGATTTTTTTCTTAGCAGCGCAGTTAATGTCTTTCTGCCATATCTGGAAGACTTTCCTTTTCTTGTTGATACATTCAATCTCACTATCATTCTCATAAAACCAATCCTGATGTTTCTTCGTTTGGTATCCAGTAGTTTGTTCACATGCTGCAATAACGGATGTCTTCAGTTTAATCCTTGTTCCTCTACATTTTCAGGGAGTTCCGTTGGTAGATGTTTCTTGAGAGTTGTTTGAAAGCAAGCTTGCTTAATAGGATCTTGGAGGGCATGGGTGTTCATTTTATGCCTTGGTTTTCTTCCTTGGAGCCTACATTGAGGAACAATATTAATGGCCGTAGTGGATCGAATTAATTGGTGATCTGTCCAGCAGTCATCAGCACTGATCATGGCCCTAGTGAGGAGTACATCACAATGATCTCTGGCACGGACAATTACATAATCCAGGAGATGGCAGTGTTTTGACCGAGGGTGCTTTCATGATGTTTTAAATTTATTTTTATGGCGTAATAATGTGTTTGTGATCTGAACAGGGTGGTTCATGACAGATGCTCTTGGAGGTCACTGATTCATAGGGTTGCCATAAGTCGTAGTCGACTTGGAGGCACATAACAACAACAACAAAATGTGTTTGTAATAACAAGATTATGCTCTGCACATTTAGTCAGAAGTAGAATTCCATTCAGGTTGCTATTGCCAACTTCTTCTTTCCCAATGGTTTCTGGCCATAAATCGAAATCTCGCCCAACTCTTGCACTGATATCGCCCAGGAGGATAATTTTATCCTCCTTAGGTATCTCTGATAAGATGGTGTCCAGCTGGGTATAAAAAATTTCCTTGATGTCTTCATCAGCATCTAATGTTGGTGCATAAGCATTTAGAACAGTTGCCTGCTGATGTTTGGCTAGTTTTAACCAGAGAGTTGGGAGTCATTCATTAATGCCAATAGGAACTTCTGACAAGAGCTTCACAAGATTATTTTTAATAGCAAAGCCTACTCCATGTATTCGTCGTTCTTGTTCTGGCAGCCCTTTCCAGAAGAAAGTATAACCTCCTTTTTCTTCCTTCAATTGTCCCTCTCCTGCTCTTCGAGTTTCTTGGAGTGCTGCTATATCAAAATTAAAAGGTCTCAACTCCCTCGCAATGATGGCAGTCCTGCGTTCAGGATGTTCACTATCTGTATTGTCCAGCAATGTCTGTATATTCCATGTTCCAAAGTTCAGTTGTCTTTTGCAACCGCTAAGTGGTGACCCCACTGGATGCGGTGATCCAGTCTGGGAGCGAAATGAGGCAGACTATGTTTAGGGCAGCTTTTCTAGCCCCCTCCCCATACAGGGTGAGCAGAGTGGATCCTGAATAGGACTGCTCAGTCGTGGATATAGCTGCCGATCAACTCAACTGCCTCAGTCCTTGAGCCAGGACGACCGAGTCTGTATCCATCGCCCATGTGCCAGTCCATGACTAGGGGCTTCCGGATTTCACAGTCCTGCCCCCGTTGCCATTCGCCAATCACCATGGGACTTTTGGTTTGGTTTGGTTTGGTTGCAAGACACCTGTGCATGAATTTGTTTTATGTGGGGAGATCGGCGCACGACGATCAGCACACAATCTTGACAGAAAAAGGCTATGATCTAATGGCATGGATACCACAACAATTGGAAGTCTTTTATCTGCTGCAGCCTTCATCCACCTTCACAGCCGTTGTAACGTACACATTGTTATCCTCCGCCTGTTCTGCCGTTGAGGACTTTCTTGTATCGTTCTTTGTCTGGTTCCTCTCCCTTGACTTCACTGCCATGGGTGACCCTGCTGGGAGTACATGACTCCCAACGGCATCGCTCACAGGGTTCATTGGAACACACAAGCCCACTCACCGTTACAAGGTGACGATCCAGCAAGGGGGCCAACCTGTAGGCTGGGCATGATACAGCCAAAACAAAACACATTTACAAAATTATTGATTTTAGTGGGAGAAAGTTTTAGCACTTGTGTGGATGGAGAAGATTTGAAAGGAGGATGGAGAGTGGTGGCTGGTATTCATTAGGACTGGTGGGGCATAAGTCCAGAAGGCAACTAATTTGAGTTTTGTCCCTATCCTCCTCTGGGCGGAGTTCTACAAGGGCAACATTGAGACTATGGAGGAGGAAACTGACAAGCCAGTAAGATGAGAGGCAGCTGGGGGCTCTGGCTGAGGGCAGAGGTTGCTGAGGCAGTTCCCTAATGGACCAGCCTCCACTGGATGGTGATCATTGCTGGAAGGAGGTAATTTGGAAGAAGGCCCTTTTCAATGAAAGCTCTGTGGCATCTGTACCATCTGATCAGATTGTTGAATCCAAATCTCTGAACTCTTATACCATGGCCCAGTACAGATGAGCAACTTACTGATGGAAAGTTGTTCTGCCATGTTTTGCTTAGCTGTCTGTATTCATGAAAATGCAGTGTGATTGGCATGTGTGGCAGAAAAATTTTTTTGGGGAAAGCCAAAGGTTGGGTGATCTTAAGGCTATTAAGAATCTAATCATGACCTATATAGGAGGTTATGGAATCTGCTTTCATAGACTGCATAAAGCACTCAGCCCTTTAGTTTACATAAGGACTTACGAGGGCGGCATACAGGATTGAATATATTGGTTCCAAAGTAAAGTCGTGTTTAATTCTTTTGTATTACTCTCTTTAGTGCTTTTGCATGGTTCAGCTTCGGTAAGAAAAAGTCTGCTTTAGGGTATTATTGGTGGCCCGTTCCACACTGTCCTTTAGCCCATTTATTAGCCATAGAGCCAGGAATAATAATGGTAGTCATATACAAAGGGAGATGTATGTCAGGTTGGATAGACCACAGTTAAGTTTGGATGCCTGAGAAAAGAAATCTAGGATAGGGTTGTGAATTGGCAAATCAAATTTTGAGACAGTGTGGGGATTGTTCTTTTCTAATGAATATTGGTCTTTGTGCTCTTCTATACAAATAAGTGAAAAAGCCAAAAGAAATAAGTGTGTTTTTTTCTTTGTGGATGTTTCAAGTGCAACAGGATTTATGTGAGAAATAAAAAATTCTCCAATCTTTTATTAAGGTGCCTAAAATATTTATAGCTGTTTTTAGCTTGATTTCATGCTGTGCCGTTTTCTTTCTTTTTTAGTTGTCGTACCTCATCAGACTTTCTTTTCCCATTAATCACAGTGGCCTGTGATCAGCTTCTCCTAAACAGTCAACTCTCATATCCCACCAGGCGGAGCAAAACGATCTAAACTCTCCATTGGCTGTTGTAGCCAGTGGTTCACAAACACACTGAGAACTGAGACATCTCACCACAGAAGCCCAGGGAGCAGACAGTTTTTGGACCCTGTTTTCCCTGATCACATTAGCGCTGTCGATGGGTGCTAAATCCCCATCACTTGCCCGGGTTATCAGAGCTCAGAGTATCAGCACCAAATACATTCTTCCTGAGGCCCATGCAAGGAATTTCAGTGTTTGAATATTTTGCACTTGGGTCTGTTGTGGCCTACTCTGGCTTTTATACTATGATTATGTATATGGATATTGTTCATGTATTTTACTTTGTAAATTAATTTCCTATTTTTTTATTGTACCTTGTGTATTCTATTGTAAATTGCTTTGAGATCTTTCAGATAGTAAGCGGTCTATAAATGGAAATATAAATGTTGTTGTTGTTATGTGCCTTCAAGTCGATCAAGACTTATGGCGACCCTATGAATCAGTGACCTCCATAAGAACATAAGAACATAAGAAGAGCCTGCTGGATCAGGCCAGTGGCCCATCTAGTCCAGCATCCTGTTCTCACAGTGGCCAACCAGGTGCCTGGGGGAAGCCCGCAAGCAGGACCCGAGTGCAAGAACACTCTCCCCTCCTGAGGCTTCCAGCAACTGGTTTTCAGAAGCATGCTGCCTCTGACTAGGGTGGCAGAGCACAGCCATCACGGCTAGTAGCCATTGATAGCCCTGTCCTCCATGAATTTGTCTAATCTTCTTTTAAAGCCGTCCAAGCTGGTGGCCATTACTGCATCTTGTGGGAGCAAATTCCATAGTTTAACTATGCGTTGGGTAAAGAAGTACTTCCTTTTGTCTGTCCTGAATCTTCCAACATTCAGCTTCTTTGAATGTCCACGAGTTCTAGTATTATGAGAGAGGGAGAAGAACTTTTCTCTATCCACTTTCTCAATGCCATGTATAATTTTATACACTTCTATCATGTCTCCTCTGACCCGCCTTTTCTCTAAACTAAAAAGCCCCAAATGCTGCAACCTCTCCTCGTAAGGGAGTCGCTCCATCCCCTTGATCATTCTGGTTGCCCTCTTCTGAACCTTTTCCAACTCTATAATATCCTTTTTGAGATGAGGCGACCAGAACTGTACACAGTATTCCAAATGCGGCCGCACCATAGATTTATACAACGGCATTATGATATCGACTGTTTTATTTTCAATACCTTTCCTAATTATCGCTAGCATGGAATTTGCCTTTTTCACAGCTGCCGCACACTGGGTCGACATTTTCATCGTGCTGTCCACTACAACCTCCGATAGCATCTGTCATGAACCACCCTGTTCAGATCTTGTAAGTTCAGGTCTGTGGCTTCTTTTATGGAGTCAATCCATCTCTTGTTTGGTCTTCCTCTTTTTCTACTCCCTTCTGTTTTTCCCAGCATTATTGTCTTTTCTAGTGAATCATGTCTTCTCATTATGTGTCCAAAGTATGATAACCTCAGTTTCATCATTTTAGCTTCTAGTGACAGTTCTGGTGTAATTTGTTCTAACACCCAATTATTTGTTTTTTTCGCAGTCCATGGTATGCATAAAGCTCTTCTCCAACATCACATTTCAAATGAGTTAATCTTTCTCTTATCTGCTTTTTTCACTGTCCAACTTTCACATTCATATACAGAGATGGGGAATACCATGGTCTGAATGATCCTGACTTTAGTGTTCAGTGATACATCTTTACATTTAAGGACCTTTTCTAGTTCTCTCACAGCTGTCCTCCGAAGTCCTAGAGTACTTCTGATTTCATGACTATTGTCTCCATTTTGGTGAATGACTCTGCCAAGGTATTGATAATCCTTGACAAGTTCAATGTCCTCATTGTCCACTGTAAAGTTGCATAAATCTTCTGTTGTCATTACTTTAGTCTTTCTGACGTTCAGCTGTAGTCTTGCTTTTGCGCTTTCCTCTTTAACTTTCATCAGCATTTGTTTCAAATCATTACTGGTTTCTGCTAGTAGTATGGTATCATCTGCATATCTTAAATTATTGACATTTCTCCTTCCAATTTTCACACTTCCTTCATCTTGGTCCAATGCCGCTTTCCGTATGATATGTTCTGTGTATAGATTAAACAAATTGGGTGATAAAATACACCCCTGTCTCACACCGTTTCTGATGGGAAACTAATCGGTTTCTCCATATTCTGTCCTTACAGTAGTCTCTTGTCAACAGTATAGGTTGCTCATCAGGACAATCAAATGCTGTGACACCTCCATTTCTTTTAAAGCATTCCATAGTTTTTCATGATCTACACAATCAAAGACTTTGCTGTAATCTATAAAGCACAGGGTGATTTCCTTCGGAAATTCCTTGCTCCATTCCATTATCCAACATATGCTTGCGATATGATCTCTGGTGCCTCTTCCCTTTCTGAATTCAGCTCGGATGTCTGGCATTTCTTGGTCCATAAGAGCCTTTGTTGTAGAATCCTAAGCATTACTTTACTTGCATGGGATAGTAAGGCAATAGTTTGATAATAATTACTGCATTCCCTGGGATCCCCTTTCTTTGGAATTGGTATATATATTGAACGCTTCCAGTCTGCGGGCCATTGTTTAGTTTTCCATATTTCTTGACAGTTTCGGTCTCAGTAGCTTGTAGCAACTCTATTAGTATGGCATCTGTTCCTGGTGATTTGTTTCTTCCAAGTATTTTAAGAGCAGCTTTCACCTCACATTCTAAAATGTCTGGTTCTTCATCATACGATTCCTCTGTGAATCTGTCATCCTGGCATCTTTTTATAGAGTTCTTCAGTGTATTGCTTCTATCTTCCGTTTATTTCATCTCAGTCAGTCCGTGTGTTCCCCTGTTGATTATTCAACATCCCTACTTTTGGTTTAAATTCCCTTTCATTTCTCTAATCTTTTGGAATAGGGCTCTTGTTCTACCCTTTTTGTTGTTCTCTTCTATTTCTATACAATAACTATTGTAATAATTCTCCTTGTCCCTACGTACTAGTCGCTGCAGCTAGGGTTCTGACCGTGTTTCTATCTCCTTTTGCTTTTGCTTTCCTTTCCTTCTCTCTTTAGCCATTTTAAGAGTTTCTTCAGTCATCCATTGAGGCCTTTCTCTCTTTTTAACTTGAGGTATTGTCTTTTTGCATTCTTACCTGATAATGTCCCTGATTTCATTCCATAGTTTTTCTGGTTCTCTGTCAACTAAGTTTAAAGCCTCAAACCTGTTCCTTATTTGATAATTATATTCTTCTGGGATGTGATTTTTTTAAAAAATTGGCATTATGATTGCTTTGTTCTTCTTCTTTAGCTTTACTCAGATTTTCGATACGACCAGTTCATGATCTGTACCACAGTCTGCTCCTGGTCTTGTTTTTGCAGAAAGTATGGAACTTCTCCATCTTCTGCTACCAATTATATAATCAATTGAATTCCAGTATTGACCATTTGGTGATGTCCATGTGTACAGTCATCATTTTGGTTGCTCAAAAAATGTGTTTGCAAGAAACAAATTATTGGCTTCGCAGAATTCAATAAGTCTTTCTCCTGCTTCATTTCTATATCCTAAGCGCCATTTTCCTACAATTCCTAGTTCTTCTCTGTTCCGTACTTTTGTGTTCCAGTCCCCCACGATTATCAGAACATCTTGTTTTGGTGTGTCATCAATTTCTTCCTATAGTTCTGCGTAAAATCTTTCCAATTCCTCTTCTTCTGTGTTTGCTGTTGGAGCGTAGACTTGGATGATGGTTATGTTAATAGGTTTCCTGTTAAATCTCATTGATATAACTCGCTCAGATCTTGCGTTATAGCTCTTAATTGTTTTTGCTACATCACTTCTCACTGTTAAAGCAGCCCCATTTCTTCTTAATTTCTCATTTCCTGCATAAAATATTTTGTAGTTGCCTGATTGAAAATGTCCCATTCCCGTCCATTTTAATTCACTCACGCCAAGTATTGTAATCTTGATATGTTCCATTTCTTGCTTGACAATTTCTAACTTTCCCTGGTTCATGCTTCTCACATTTCATGTTCCTACTGTGTACATCATACAACTCCAGACTCTCCTTTTGCATCTGTGCGCATCAGCGTCTGGGCTTCCTTTTGGCTTTGACCCAGCTGTGTCATTAGTCACAGCGCTACTCGTACTTGTCCTTTGTTCTTCCCCAGTAGCTCAGTGAGGGCCTTCTGACCTGGAGGTCTCATCTTCCAGCACTATCTCATGTTGCATTTTGGATACTCTGTTTTCGTGGTAAGAGTTATTCAGAGGTGGTTCACCATTGCCTTCCTGTGAGTCTGGATGCATTTTAGTCTGGTGTTTCAGCTTTGACCATTCCACCTTGGGTGCCCCTGCTAGGAGTCTAGCCTCTTGGTCTAGACTTCTGACGGCATTGCTCTCAGCTTCTTCAACACTGTCAAAGCCCCTCACCACGTTAAAGTGTGCATCCTGGGGGGGAGATATAAATAAATAGAAATAAATGTGTAATTAATATTACACTAGCAAATGTATCTTGGTCTTCCATATTGAGATATTTGCCCTTACTTTTGAAAATTAGTGATTATGAATGTGTTTCTTTAGGTATGTGACGCAAACCAAGCAATTAAGAACTATAAGTAGATATTCTAATTCAGAGATGGCAAATACGCCTTGCAATCTTTATTTATGGGTATATTAGAATCCTACCATTCATTGCATCGGATATTTAAGAGCAGAATTCCTGCAATCAGGGTACAAAAGGTAATCTGGGAAATATGCTGGTCAAACACAAGTAGTGTACAAGTAGTGTACAGAAGGATGGGTCTTTTCAGTGGTGGTGCCCCAGCTGCCAAATGCCCTCCCCAGAGATGCTCATTTGAGTCCTACTTGGTGTTATGTGAAGAACTTTCTATTTTCCTAGCTCGATATCTTAATCTGTTTTAGTTTTAAGCTGTTTTTACTCTCTGTGACTTCTGTTTGTATTAGGAGTGTGCATCAGCTCTGCTTGTATGCCTCATTGCAAAGTAAACTGGGGTGATTTGGGGAAAGGGTCTCATGTTTTTGAATTGGATCATGCCACTAACAAAGCATCTCAAGGTGGATCAGCGATGTCTGCAGTTTTCTTTCTCACCCTATCCCACCCCCGCCTTAGAAACAAAGCCAATCTTATTGTGGAAATGCCTGGAGCTTGAGACGGGAGGGGAGAGGTGGGGGGGATCTTTCTTTTTGAGGGGGAGGGCTAACTTTTAGTCACAAAGAAATATTTTCCCAGGTCACTCCAATCACAGTGATTTGGGAGTGGGACTAAAAATTTTGTTTGCTTTATCCATAGAACTATGCTTTCCCCAAGCCTGAGGTCATGCAGGAAATGCCCACCTTACCCCCTGCCATTCAAGATGCATAAATACCCAATGCAAGACAAGTTTTTTGCCATCTGAGACAGAAAATCCCTCCTGAGCAATAAAAATGCAATCATAATTAATAAATGGCTAAGAATTTGCTGTCCTTTCATGAAGCCCCAAATCAGCAGCCTGAGGAAGCCATCTCACTCTGCCTAATATGAAGGCCGGCCCTGTTTAAACTGCACTGCTGCTAGTTTGAAAGGAGGCCATAACTTATGCAAAGATCCAAAATGCAGCCACATCTGAGGGCAGGTAATTTAGTCACTGCTTTATATCAGGAGTAATTGAATGCTCCATTTATAT
This sequence comes from Rhineura floridana, assembly GCF_030035675.1. NCBI lineage: Eukaryota > Metazoa > Chordata > Lepidosauria > Squamata > Rhineuridae > Rhineura > Rhineura floridana. Next base: position 172,013,221 of record NC_084482.1, on the reverse strand, counting down.
CTGATGCAGAGATGGGGGAAATCGACGACATCGAAAATGGATGCTAATGGGAAGGAAGCAAGGCCAGAGCATGCAGAGATGCAATGGGTTGCCTCCTTTGTGAGTAAATACTTTGGCCCAAATGAGCTTTCAAGTTGTTAATTTTATTTCTCATGGCACAAAGCACACCGGTGTGTCGGGATGCATCACTTTGGAAGGAAACTCACCATATTGGCAAGCAAATTTATCTTTGTAAAAGACACAACTGTAGATAGCTGTACATACAACACAGCTGCTTTTTTCCTTATCATTCTTTTATGCACATGTTCTCAGCGGAGGTGCCAAGAGCTTCAGCCTACAGGGATGTGCGGATGCCTAGGCAAAAAGGCACAGTGGGGGATGGAGTGATTCTGATATAATCACACCCTCAGGAGTGTTACAAAGCGCAATCAAGTGCTCAAGTCCCTAAGGGAAATGTTTATTGTGGAGAAACATCTTTCTTTCTTTCTTTTTGGTAATGCTATTGAAATGAAGCCCCACTTACCTGCGCAGCATGGATAAGCGGGGCATAGTTGCGAGGAGGGAGCAATGCTGCTGCGGCCATCTTCGTTAAGGGCAACGTCGTGTGTCGCAGCATTATGTGCGGCAGGGAGGGGAGGGGCCATGGGCCTATTTAAGGCCAGGCCGCCCGTCCTACCTCCTCTTTCAACGAGCGACGCCCACCCTGCCCTCCCTCTCTTATAGTGTGTTCAATGGTCGCTTCAGGACCGAGTAGGAATTTTTACCCTGCCCACCCTTGTTTGGCAGGCAGGTTTTTTGCCTACTCCACACTGTGAGAGTGGGATGGAATCGGGTTAGGGGGTGTTGTGATTAATAGGTGAATTTGGCTAATTTGGCTATTTTGTTATGGTCGAAGTTTAATTGCCCTAGGAGGGCAGTTTATAATTGGGGCACTGGTGTGGGAAGGTGCGGAAAGGGAAATAGGTAAGGACAGCTCAGTGGCCCCCTTTGTGACACTGGGCCTTATTTGTTTGAATTAAAAATGTATTTTGCTTATTTTTGGCTTAAAGTAAAAGGTGCTAGGCCTGTTTAGAATTATAGCATAAGCAAACTGACAGTTAACTTGCTTGTGTATTAATTTGCTGACAGTTAATTTACTTGTGTGTGTGTTTAAAAGAAATGCTAATTTGCTGACTTGCATTATCATTGTTTGTTTGAAGCTGCATTTGCAAAAATAAGGTCTCAGGCTTTTTGTTTCAATGTCCAGCTGTACTGTAGAAAAGTATCAAACTTTGTTGCAGATACAAGGTCAAAATGAACATAACAAGTGTGAAAAACAAGTTCCAAATATGGTTACCAGAAGGAAGTGGGCATGGATTAAGTGATGTAGTTTTGATCATAATGATGCATGAATAATTAGTAAAACAAAGTTGATAAAAGACTTAACTGTGCCTAGTTGAGTCAGAACTAGCTTGCTACTTCTCCATGTGCACGTGTTAGAAATAAATATACTCCATCCTCCATCTTGTTTCGTTCGTTCTTGAGCTCTATTGGGTGAGTATCTGGGAGTGAACCCCCAGCCACTAGGACCCCTAAAAGGGGCCAGGGCGTTTTGTTTATAACAATTTGGCGACATTCCGCTGGGACATCATCTTGCTGGCATTCCTCTTTGCCTCGGACGTGGTCTCTGCAGGGGGTTGGGAAGAGCGCTCCAGGCTATCTTCAGCCTGCCCAAGCCTGTGGGAGCGGATCGGGGTGACGAGGTATTGCTGGGATGACTCCCTTTTAAATCGAAACAAGGTTGGAGCGGAGCAGGGGATTGAAAGTTTCAACGTTCCTGGTTGGCAGTGGTAAGGAGCCCAGTGGGCTTAAATGTGCAGAGAGTGGTGTGTGAGAGTGTGTGTATGAGACAGGGTTTATCTGCAGCGGTTTACCCTGAAGCGAAAGCGGACCTCCAGTAGTGCGTTTCCCACGTCCTCGCGAGAGGCTGGGCCACAAACAGAGGGAAGCGGGTGTTGTAAGTCACCTGTCTGTTGTTTCGTCTTAGACACTTCCCCTGGTAGATAGGAAGGGCTACCCGAGTGTCACACATCGTCTGCAAAGGGCAGTGGGGACTGGACACGGGAGAGATGGGGAATGGTGCTTCGAAACAGGAGGGGACAGAGGGGACAGTCAAGAAGGGTCCACAAAGAGTCAGAAGAAAAAGGGCGATTGGAAAATGACCCCCCTTGAATGTATTTTGCAAAATTTCTCTAGGTTTAAGAAAAGTGTTATTTCTTCTGGAGGGCCGGTCCCGAATGAAGAGCAATTGTTAACATTTTGTAATGAAGAGTGGGTGCAGTTGGGTATTGATTGGCCGCTGGGAGGGACATTTAACATTACAAGGGCTCGGCAGTTGGAAGCCACCCTCTATGACATGCTGCCAGATGAGACAACCTCGTGGTGGTATGCTAGGGGGTGGAGAATCATCTGCCTAGACCCACCGCAAGAGTGTGCGCTGGAGATGGCCTTGGCTCAATGCCAAATTAGTAAGGGGAAGAAATTGGAAATAAAGCCCCCAGTCCTCCAGGCAGAAGAAGAGGAATGGCTGGTTTCGCCTACGGCCCCACCTCCTGCCATTCCTTTGCCAGCACCACCAGTACCACCAGTGCCACCGCAGGCAGTTCAGCCACCACAGATGGTCCAACTGCCACCAGCCCAAGTTGTGTCACCTGCTCAAGTTCAGGCTGTGCCATCAGTTCAAGTACAGCCTCCAACATATCAGCAGTCTACTGTCTCGCAGACCCAGTCCACTAGTTTTGGAACTCCTTCTGGAACTGTAGTAGCGTTCCAAGATTTAAGCCAATCACCCATTGCTGGAACTTCGTCCGGAACTGCAGCAGCGTTCCAGGATTTAAGTCAATCTTTAGGGCGGATAAGACGAGAATATGATATTTTGGACCGTTATGCCTATTCTGTATTACAAAGCCAAGGTTTAGGAGTCTTGCCCCAAATGATTAACCCACGTCTCCAGATGATTGAGGAAGTTAGGAGGGAGAATCAAGGAGTGGACGGACACACCTTGTGGAGTGGGCGGACATATAGTTCCACTTCCATAAGTAGAGATGCAGGCAGAAATAACCCTGCACCAGAGGATATTTTGGCCGATGCCTCTCACCTTATGGCACCAATGCGAGAGATGCTAGATGGCCAGGGACAAATTGCCTATGTACATGTGCCCTTTACTACTTCTGATTTATATAATTGGAAAAATCAGATGCCAGGCCTGAGAGAAGACCAAGATAAACATTGCCAATTGTGGGAGACTATTTTTGCTAGCCACCACCCTACTTGGGCAGATATACAGACATCAGTTCAGAGGAAAAGTCATTAGTACTCTCCCAAGCCACGGCTCTTGCATTGGAAGAGCAAAGACAAGGTGGCAACGCACCTGGTCTAGCCCCAGTACATGTTTTACCAACTGTGGACCCTTGTAGGTGGATTCAAACTCCAGGAGTAGGAGCCCCTGAGATTACTAGGTATAAAAGACTGATTTTATATGGACTTAAGCATGCCATCCCCAAGCCAATGAATGTGGCAAAATTATATGAAATTCATCAGGAGAAAGAGGAAACTCCCTCTTCCTTTCTTAACCGCCTTACTACAGCTATGCGGAGATTTACTATCCTTAATCCCGAGGCAGCTGAAAATCAACAGCTTCTAATTTCCTTGTTTATTGGCCAAAGTTCTTCAGACATTCGAAAGAAACTGCAGAAGGTGGAAGGAGTTACGGGGATGGGACTTGGGCAAATAATAGACATTGCGTTCAAGGTCTATGTAAATAGGGATGAAGCAAGTAAGAAGGAAGAAGGAAAGTTGATGAAAAAGCAATGCAGCATGCTTGAAAAGCAATGCGATTTGACTTCCGGGAAGGGTGACTTAGCCTGTGCCTGCTTTTGAGACGGGCTCCTGCCTCAAAAGAAGCTTATTCAGATATATCAGTCAGATTTTTTTTTTTTTTTGACTGATTAAACTTCTCCCGGGTAGGGAGAAACGAAGAGATTAACCTCAAAGCCTATTTTTGTTGGGACGACCAGATCTCATTAATTTGTGGGACGAGGTCCAGCCGACGAAGGTGGGACGGATTTTCAACAACAAGCTCTATCTGATAAAGCGAATGTTCATCTTTTCTTCAAAGAGAGAACGCACTAACAGGCAAGCACCCTTCTTTCTATATTTTTCTTTTACTTGACTTAAATTGTTGCTGTTTAAAAGAGATTTGCCAGATTGATCAGTTTTTGACATCTCACCGGGGAGCCATAACTTCTCTCTGCTATTCACTAATTAATAGCTTATCTCTGTTTTTGTTGCAAAAAGCTGTCCTGGATTTGCACCCTAAAGATATACACGGAAGAGGGATTTCTATTCCTGATTTTTATTCTGAAGAATATTATATTGTCTGAGATTACTTTTTTACTAGTTCATTTTATTTTGACGAATCTGTTTTCTCACGACGCCATTAATTGTTTCGATCCTGGGAACTGCATTTTGTTTACTTAAGCATGGAGAGATAAGGCTGTCTGTTCTGTTTACGCTGTGATGTCACCAAGTTTGGAGTATTAACCCAATTGTTGCTGAAATAAGAAGTGGTTCTTTTATATTTTTCTTTTAAAATGGCAATTAAGAAAGTGGCTGAGAACCTGGAAGTATCTATGTTTCAGAAAATAATGGATGAAATTGAGATAACGAAACGAACCCTGCGACAGGGTTGTAAGGAGCTGAAAATTGAAATGAGCAAAATGATAGGGGTCCCTGTGAGAGAGGAGACTCTGGAGACTGGAACAAACGTGGAACAGGAAAAAGACCTGCGACAGGGTTGTAAGGAGCCGAAAATTGAATTGAGTAAAATGACACAGGAGCTTAAAGAAATAGGGGTCCCTGTGAGAGAGGAGACCCTGGAGACTGGAATAATTGAATTGAGCAAAATGTCACAGGAGCTTAAAGAAATAGGGGTCCCTGTGAGAGAGGAGACCCTGGAGACTGGAATAATTGAATTGAGCAAAATGTCACAGGAGCTTAAAGAAATAGGGGTCCCTGTGAGAGAGGAGACCCTGGAGACTGGAACAAACGTGGAACAGGAAAAAGATTTGAAGCTTATGGATTTTAGAAATAAAATCTATTGTTTGGAATTTAATGTTATCTCTGAAGAAACTAAGGAAGATTCTAGAGAGAAAGTTATCAATGGCATGGATAATCTTCTGGACTGGAATGATGTGATGGATGGAATTAACTGCAGCCATGTGACAATGGAAAAACTTTCAAGAGATGAGCCAGTGCATTTTGAAAAAAAGAACAGAGATATGATCTTACAGCAGTGTTTCAGCAACCTATTCAGAATGGTTGGCAAGATAATATCTGGGATAGAGGTAATTCCCATCAGACTCTTATTGTATGACTATGGTTATGACAGCAAGATTATTATGGAATACTGATAATGGAAGATTGGACACTGAAATTACTGGATTTAACAGGACTATCGGAAGATTGGACACTGAAATTACTGGATTTAACAGGACTATCGAAGATGGAAGATGGAAGATGGAACTAATAGGGATAATAGAATAATGGCTATTGAAATTATTGAACCTAACAGATTCTGATGAGACGGATTGTTTGAAATGTTTATTTTGACTATGGTTATGACAATAAGATTATTATAATTAGTAATGAGATGGATTAATTGATATGCTTATTTGGAAAAAAATTGATAGATATATTTCTTAAAGAACTGAAACCTCTCTTTGACTTTTTGTGGAAAGAACAAAGTAATGTTTATGAGATCTGATGATTAAGTAAGATAACTATTGGAGGAAAGTGATTTTATAATATGATTTAAGAGACAGGATTGTTATATATTATAGACTTATAACTGATTTGATATGTGACAAATGGGAAGTCAATATTTTATTCTTTATTTTTTTTTCTTTTTGTTCAATTATTTTTGATTTTGTTTTTTGTCTTTGAATGTTTAGTTTTGTATGTTGTATGAAAATTTGAATAAAAATTATTAAAAAAAAAAAAAAGAAAAGCAATGCGATTTGATTGCGGCAGTGGTTGGTGTAAACCAAAGAGGCAAGGAAAGAGGGCCAAGGATGAGAATAGAGAAGGACCAGTGTGCCAAGTACTTGAAAAAAGGTCATTGGGCGAAAGACTGCAGAAATGAGAGGGTTCCTAGGGTCCGCCAGGATGAGAGAAGAGGCTCGTATGGCTATAGAGAAGTCCCTGGCTCTCGGGACAACTATAGGGAACCCAGGACAGTCTTAAGTTCTTATCCAAATCCACCTCATGCCCGGATCGCAGTTGTCAGAGGGCAGGAGGAGGAGTCAGAATGAAGGTGGACAGGATATGAGGGCGGCTCGTGGGAAGAACCATATGTGTCCCTTACTCTGAATAATTCGGTGGTCCAAGGATTAGTGGATACAGGAGCGGCCTTCTCTATGATTCCACGAGCAATGTCCCGTCTACCCTTGACCCTCACTAAAGAAACTAAAGATGTAATGGGAATAGAAGGACAGCGTCGTCAAATCCCTTTGTCCCAACCCATACAGATACACCTTCCTGGTAAGGAAGATAAGCAACAATATTTTACACATCAGTTTTTGGTTTCGGACGGATGCCCCATTGCAATATTTGGCAAATAGCAAAACTTCAGGCCCAGATCACTTTTAGAGGAAACACCTTGGAAGTGGTGATACCAAAGCAGCAAGAATGCGCTTTTCAAATGATCTTAAGGGGGGAGTTAGAGGCCAAAGAGAAACAACAATGGGAGGCCCCAGAAGGAATCCACCCTGATGTTTGGGCCAGGAAGAATAATCCTGCTCGTGCGGTTAACGCTGAACCAGTGAAGGTCAGGTTGAAGTCTGGGGTAGGCCCAACTCCAGTACGTCAATTTCCTTTGAAACTAGAAGTACGCTTGAGCCTGAAGGAATTAGTGACAGACTTCATCCGATACCAATGGTTACATCAAACTACTAGTCCACACAATACCCCCACATTTGGAGTTTCCAAGGAAGGCCGCCCAGGACAGTATAGGATGGTGCAAGATTTGTGAATTATCAATGAAAAAGTTCTAGAAGATGTCCCAGTAGTACCAAATCCACATACTTTGTTGGCTCATGTACCTGGCAATATTACCCGATTTACTGTCATCGACTTGAAAGATGCATTCTTTTCAATACCCCTTCATGAGGACAGCCAAGACCTTTTTGCGTTTCAATGGGAAGATCCAGTTGACCATTGGCAGTGTCAGCTAACATGGTCCGTGTTGCCTCAAGGATTTATCAGTTCCCCATCTGAATTTACAAAGGCTTTGCAGAAAGATTTAGGACCATGGTATAAACAACAACCAAAGTCAGCATTGCTGGTCTACGTGGATGATCTTTTGATCTGTAGCCCAGATAAGAGGAGCAATGAGCAGGATGCTGTGAGCCTATTGAATCATTTGCATGCCTGTGGATATCGAGTGTCCAAGGATAAGGTACAATGGAACCAGAAGCAAGTGACGTACCTAGGATACCAGCTATCACAGGAGGGACGAATGTTGTCAACTGAAAGACGGATGGTGATCTGTGGTTTACCAGCACCAACGAATGTCAGAGAACTACGATCATTTTTGGGTTTGGCTGGCTTTTGCCGACAATGGATACCAAATTATAGTAGTTATGCCACTCCCTTGTATGAGTTACTGAAGAAGGAAATAGATTGGAAATGGTCTAAATAATGTAACCAAGCTTTTGAAAACATCAAACAAGCTTTGCAGAAAGCACCAGCCTTAGCCTTACCAGATGGGCTCAAACCATATAGACTTTATGTTTCAGAAAACAAGGGAACTGTGAGTGGAGTTTTGACACAGCAGTGGGGCCCTGACCATCTACCTGTGGGCTACTACTCATCTCAACTGGATCCTGTAGCAAGAGGATGGCCAGCATGCCTACGTATTGTGGCAGCCACAGGAATCCTTCTGAAGAAAGCTGAAAAGATCATGATGGGAGCCCCTGTGGAAGTGTTGGGACCGCATGATTTGAGAAGAATCCTGGGAGAGAAAGCAGCTAAGGTTCTCAGTCCAAGTAGGCTTACCCAGTATGAACAACAGTTGTTGGGACGACAAGGCTTACGTTTGAAAGCTTGTAATACTCTGAATCCAGCAACACTACTGCCTCAACCAGGAGAATTGGTGCATGTTTGCATCCAGACACTGGAATGCTCATTGAAACCCCGAGTAGATTTGACGGATCAGCCAATAACTGGGCGACACATATATATAGATGGAAGTTCGAAGGTGATAGATGGACAACGGTATGCAGGTTACGCCGTGTGTGAGGATTTGAAGGCCATAAAGAGTGTTAAGTTACCAGCCACTTATTCAGCACAAATGGCAGAATTGGCTGCGGCCATAGATGCTTTAAAGGAATTGGACCAGCAGGAAGGGAATATATATACTGATTCCAAGTATGTATTCCAAACGGCACATGCCTTTGCTATGTTATGGAAAGAAAGGTTTCATTAAAAGTGATGGGCACAGAATTGAGCATCAACAGATGATAAAGGAATTTTTGGACTGTGTTCAACTACCAAAGAAAGTAGCTATTATCCATGTGAAGGCCCATGGGAAAGAAACAGATCCAGCTAGGCGGAAAGGAAATCACCAAGCGGATGAGGCAGCAAAGGAAGCAGCGCTGAGTGGACAGTCGTTGGAGAAGAATTTAATGAACATCATGATCCCATGGAGAGAGTTGATTCCTCAATATTCTAAGAAGGAGGAAGATGCTGCAGTACAGTATGGGGCTCACAAGTTACCTAATGGTTGGTGGCAGTTACCCACAGGACTAATTTTCGTCCCAAGAACAGTACTTCGGGCCCTTGTAACGGAGACACATAGACAGACTCACCTTGGAGGCAACGCTTTAGGAGATCTTTTGATCAGACAAGTAGTTGCACCAGGATTATATGAAGAGACAAAGCGAGCAGTATATGGATGTACTATTTGTGCAGCGACTAATCCTGCTCCAAAGCCACCACCAGCTATGGGAGGAAGACCATGGGCTTACTATCCTTTCCAGAGACTACAAATTGACTTTGCAGAGTTACCTAGGTGTCAAGGGTACAAATACTTGTTAGTAATTATTGATCAGTTGACTGGATGGGTGGAGGCATTTCCAACTCGAAACGCAACAGCTATGGTAGTTGCAAAGACTTTGTTAAAGGAGATTTTTTCAAGATACAACATGCCAGAGACATTTGAGTCAGATCAAGGACCGCATTTTGTGAGCAAGATAATTTGTGCTGTAAGTGCGGCCTTAGGGTTCAAGTGGAACCTTCATACTCCCTGGAGACCACAATCATCCGGTCAAGTTGAACGGGCAAACTGGACGGTTAAGACTTTGTTGACTAAATTATGTCAAGAAACCAAATTGAATTGGGTAACAGCATTGCCATTGGCTTTGACCATCATGAGAAATACTCCAAGGGGAAAAACGAAATTGACTCCTTTTGAGTCACTGTTTGGCAGACCTCCCATTGAGCCTGGGCCCCAGACAGAGATTAGTGGGGAATTGGGGAACAGACAGTTATTGGAGTATGTTACTGCCTTGCAGGGTGTTTTGTCCTCTATTCACAGGCACAATCGTGAGTTTCAGAGGTTACCCTTGGATGTGGCGATCCATCAATATCAACCTGGTGATTGGGTACGAGTCCAGAAGTGGAAGCAAGAGCCCTTGCAGTCCACGTGGGGACCGCCTGAGCAGATTATCCTGATTACCAAATCGGCAGTAAAACTCGTAGGTCACAAGCGATGGGTCCACGCTAGCCGGATAAAGAGAGCAGAGCCTGTCATTACTGAGGAACCAGAGAAGGGAGTAGCCAAGGACTCCCCACCTGGAGGGGTGAAGGATCAAGCGCCTGAAGAAAAGTGGTTGTCGGAAACCGTGCCGGGTTTCAACCTGAAGCTCAAGTTGAAGAGACAGAGAGACTGAGATTGTATGGGAGGATCAAGAGAGCCTTTTCCCATCCAGGCTATTAGTACACAAGTGCTAGGAGATCCTAGAAGGAAGGTTCCAATAACAGCAGTCCAATTTGTAGATACGTGTACTAAGAATAGAAAACAACATCTACATACTATTGCTCAAACCTTTCTGAATTCTGTTCTTCCACCCAATATTGATCTCAGAACTGTACGCCTGAGGTGGTAGATGGGAGGGTCTCCACCAACATCACCACCGGAAGTGTTTCCCAGTGATTGGAGAGGAGACACCTGGGGACGTGTTACAGTAACTGTTATTTTGCCTCGTGTCCCTAGAATTGTTGATACACATAAAAGTCCTTTTCAAGATTATAATCTTATTTTAAAAACGAATCTCACACATCAACGACGTGTGTGGCGTAGATGGGCAGATCGATACATTCTAGACCAAGGCCCTTAATTGCTACATAAAATAGCGTAGTAGGGTAATGAGTGGCTCAATACGTCCTTCTCCTCTTAGAGCTACAACAAATCCTGCAGCAGTAAGACTGAACACAGGTGCCTCAGTGGTGGTACATCAAGCTTGTGTACCTCCTGGACAAATACTTCAGCAGTGGTATATAGTTGTGAAGACTTTTTTGTTTTCAAGACATTTTTAAGTATTAACTTAGATTGTATCTTATGTCAAGATGGGAAGAAACTCTGCAGATATTAGCTCTCTGGGCTTTAAGTCTATGTTTGGTGTTGTTTTGTGTCTCATTTCTTTATTTGTGGTATATATCTGCTTCCCAACTCCTTTTTCCATGCAAGAAACGAGAATACGTAGAAGTCAAAGGCGCTCATTCCAGGAGGAGAAAAGGGAAAATGTCTTTGTTAAACTCGCTCAAGAGGTAGCCAAGGGGTTTAACCTCACAAATTGTTGGATCTGTGGAAGTCTGAAAGGATTTTTAAAATGGCCATGGATAGGATTTCCCCTTGCACCTCACTGGCTTTTGAGTAATAAAAGTGAGGTACATGTTAATCTAAGCACTTGGACAGAGCCACATGAATGGGAGTTGTACAAATCAAGTTTGGGCAAATATTGCCTCCAACAGAATATTTCTAGAGGCAGGTATGTTGGAATCAGTAAATGTAATTGGACGTTGGGATGGCGTGAGTATTGTTCCATTAATGGCTGTCCAGTTACAAATTGTACTACATTTGTTTCTCAATGGAACAATACACATGTCCAACTCATAAATGGAACATGGTGTTCATGTATCCCTGATGCACATAATCGGAGTTCATGTAGATCCAAGTGTGAATCCACAGATATTCAATTGAATGAATGCCAAGAAAGAAACTTAACAGTTCCTGTAGTCTTGAAAGATCAAGGTTGGTTATGGAAACACCTTAATGGGACTGTCATTTTGGGATTTCAGAATTATTGGGCAGAATGGAACCAAACCAGTAATGATACTAAATATACTTACAGGAATGAATCCCAATTATGGAAATGTAGTTTTGTTCTGGGACAAGGGTATCGTATTGTCACAGGCCCTCTTGGTTCAAAGGATACTTATTACATCCCTTATAATAAAGACTCTCCAATTCTACATAATGCTACTATGCCTGCACTAAAAGGACACTATTGGATTTGTGGTCAAAAGCTTATGCAATTCTTCCCTTAAATTGGACTGGCATTTGCTATGTTGGAATTATACAGCCAATGTATACCATAAAAGGTGGAAATATAAATCCTTTAGTCCCAGTGTTTGATGAAGAACAGTCCGAAAGAAAGAAAAGGGCACTTGATCTTTCTTTGACAAAGGGCCAAGGGAATGATTGGGAAGATACTTGGCCTCCAGAACGTATCATTGCAACTTATGATCCTGCCTCATGGGCACATGATGGCACAGTGGGATACCGTGGCCCAATATATATTTTGAATCGCCTTATTAGACTCCAGGAGGTATTAGAGATAATAACCAATCAAACAGCTAAAGCCTTAACATTGCTTGCTGATCAATCAACTCAAATGAGGGAGGCTATACTCCAAAACAGACTGGCCTTGGATTATTTATTAGCCAAAGAAGGAGGGGTCTGCGGACTCCTTAATTTGACAGAATGTTGTGTGAAAATTGATGACAATGGCAAAGTAATAAAAGATATTGCTAATAAGATCAAAAAGCTTGCTTATGTCCCAGTGCAAACTTGGAAAGGAATAAATCTTGGAGCTTGGGGAAGTTGGTTCAATTGGTTTGGAGGAATGAAGACAATGATTGTATTGGTTATTCTGATTTTAATGGGATGTATGCTTTTGCCTTGCTTAATGCCCATAATTATGAACAGTATTCATAGTATAGCAGATAATGCAGCTAAGAATAGTATGCAAATGTATGGTAAAATTATGTATCAACAAGTTATCCAAAATGAAGAAGCTATATGATATAAATATCAAAAAGCTTCTAAGGGGGGAATTGTGACACTGGGCCTTATTTGTTTGAATTAAAAATGTATTTTGCTTATTTTTGGCTTAAAGTAAAAGGTGCTAGGCCTGTTTAGAATTATAGCATAAGCAAACTGACAGTTAACTTGCTTGTGTATTAATTTGCTGACAGTTAATTTACTTGTGTGTGTGTTTAAAAGAAATGCTAATTTGCTGACTTGCATTATCATTGTTTGTTTGAAGCTGCATTTGCAAAAATAAGGTCTCAGGCTTTTTGTTTCAATGTCCAGCTGTACTGTAGAAAAGTATCAAACTTTGTTGCAGATACAAGGTCAAAATGAACATAACAAGTGTGAAAAACAAGTTCCAAATATGGTTACCAGAAGGAAGTGGGCATGGATTAAGTGATGTAGTTATGATCACAATGATGCATGAATAATTAGTAAAACAAAGTTGATAAAAGACTTGACTGTGCCTAGTTGAGTCAGAACTAGCTTGCTACTTCTCCATGTGCACGTGTTAGAAATAAATATACTCCATCCTCCATCTTGTTTCGTTCGTTCTTGAGCTCTATTGGGTGAGTATCTGGGAGCGAACCCCCAGCCACTAGGACCCCTAAAAGGGGCCAGGGCGTTTTGTTTATAACACCTTTGGCACCTTTGGAGGTGATTGGCGGTTCCAGAGGCCTGTCTGTCAGAGCTTTGCGGCTTGAGGGCAGGATATGGGCTGCTTTTGGGGCCAACTTAACTCATCCACCCGAGGGTTGTGCGGCCCCGGGGGGTGGTGACCTGAGAAGGCCCCCCTACTCACCTTCTGGGTGTGGCTGGCGGAAGGGGTAAGCAGATGGGGCTTGCCCTTGTCCCAAGCAGGGGCTGGTCGCCCGTGAGCTGTATGGCAAGATGCTTGCTTACAGATAGTTCCGCACCTAGGTTTCCCTCTGCAGGTCACTTTAAAAGGTGTTTTTGTATAGTTTAATAAAGTGGCCCTTGTTCAACCCAAGCTGATGTGTCCTTGTCTTATTTCCCCCCTTCACTCGCAACAGCCACTGCAGCTGAGAAGGGAGCTCATACACGACTGTTTTGAAACCTGCATTAGCTTCTGTCAGCTTCTTTCTTGGGCCGAGTTAAAATCTAGGAAATGGCCACTTACGTGCCCACAGAGAAAAGCCGTTCTTCAGCACGCAGGCAGATCAGCCCCTCCTTCCTCTAGCATACTCTGGACTGTAATTTTTCTTTTATGTTTTTAAAAACTTACAATTTGCTTTGTACATTTGTATTTTCAATGAACACCAGACAATGAGGGAGAATCAATCTACAATAAGAGGTGGCATGAGCAGGGAGTGCCTGCAGGGCTTCAAACGGCACACTTCTCAAGCCATTTCACAAATTATAGCACAACTTCAGTGTTTTTAAATGCACCGTCTTCTGTATTGCACTTTCAGAAATAAATCATAAAAGCAGCCAATAACAAAACACTGAAAATACTTCCCAGAATACATGACGGCAGTGCAGACTCAGTGCGGTCCATCTAGCAATAGGTAGAGCAGTTTTTGACCGCCTTAGGAAGCCATTGTAAAGCTTAGGTAGCTAGCCTTCATTCAGGATTGTTAGGAAGGTAGCTATGCTTCATTCAGGATTTATCACTATGTAAACATTTCCCTCCACCTCCTCCCTGTATATGTCAACTATAGGGTAAAGTATATAAAATATTAGTTTGTTTTCTGCCCAGCAGCAAAGGAACTGATAACATATTTGTCAATTCAGAGTGTAATACAAAACATTCCTCTTGCCTGCTAATATCTATATGGATGCAGAGAGCTACAGTTTCCAGAGTTCCCTGGAAAGAGGGATTGATTGTTAAACCACTCTAGTAACTGTAGCTCTGTAAGGGAAGTAGGAGTCTCCTAAAAACTCTCTGCACTCTTAATAATGACAGTTCCCAGGATTCTTTGGGGAAAGCCATGTCTGTTTACAGGAGGATGATACTGCTTTAAATGTATGGGCCCAAATTGACACACCATAGAACTGCTGCAGCTTGCCAGTGAAGTCTGCTGTGTCTTATTACTAGGGTTTGGCCTGATTTACAGTTTCTGTCTCTGCTTTGACCTTCTGCAGCAGTATTGGTGGTTGTGGCATGGATGTTCTACCAGGCAGCATCCTGTATCTCTAGGCCTTAGCTGCAGCAATAATTGTTCGTAAAGGAAGGAGAGGAGTTTCAAGCACAAAAGTTAAGTATCAGTTGTTCTGAGCACACTGGAAGCTCATTCGGCACTCGAGAAGTGAGTTTGTGCAAGAGATTGCCTTTTTAAAGGAACACACTTCAAAGATAAGCTTCTACTCTGTTCCTCCTCCAGCATCTTTTCTCACACGCACATGCCAATCAGCAGGAAAAGTGGGGGAAATGGAGCAAGGTGCCCTATAAAGGAGCAGCGTAGCAGTGGGGAAAAGCGGTTGGGCTGCAGATGTGCAACCCGGCCTGTTTCCCCATGTTGCTCACCTGCATCCACTCATCAGCTGAGCATCACCAGCAGTGATTTTTATTGGGATGGGAGAAAGGAGAGCTTCTGGGGCACAGGGGGCCACATGCGATGGTGTAAACTGCCCAGAGCTTCGGCTATGGGGCAGTATACAAATGCAATAAATAAATAAATAAGATGAAGATGAGGGCCGCATAGATTGCCCAGCTGTGGTCTGTGTATGCTTGGACTCTGTGACCTGCATTAACACTGAATCAGATTTCCAGAATTGTGTGCAAACTTTGGCAAATTGAAGGTACTACTGACCTTTCATGTGCACTCAGAACATTTTATAGCAGCTGGTCTTTCCCTGACAAATGAACTTTTAAAACAGTAATAAAATAGTCTTTGGGGTTAACGTTCCTATATAAATAACATGTGATCAGTTATCTTTATTACTCAGCTTTATTCCATTCTAGCTGAAGCAAAATACTATTCTCTAACAGATCTCTCCTCCCCAATTTTATTTTTATTTTTTTAATCCTGCTATGTGTCCTTTTAAAATTCACAAACACTATGAGGAAATAAAACTCATTTATCTCCAGATAGCAGCCTTCTACCGTTCCTCATTTTATAGGATGGCCCATTAAATGGTTGATTAGTTCTGTGTCTTTTATAAATATTTCAAGAGTTGCAATCTCTTTCCAAAGGTTTGCAGAGATTTGTGTCCAGCTTCTATTATACATAGTACTTCAATTGATTGTTTTTATGGCCAGGCTTCCTATGTGCTTCATTTATTGCAAGCCTAACTTGCATGTGTATGGATTTGCTGAGGGTTTCAAGCCATTTTAAAATGGCATTCCTGTTGATATGATGTATTTGGAGGAGATACTTCATGGTACATAATTACTTTAGTATTTTTATGTCTTTCCTTTGTCATTTCCTTCCATATTTCTTCTTCACCATAGCAAGGGATGTCTGCTCATTCAAACATTCACATAAAAACTGGCACATCTTTGAATCTCTTTGGAGATAGAGATAGCGTGGGGTTATATCATCAGCAATTATGATAAATTGGTATGTCTCTCATAGGGAAACAGTTCGAGAAACCTCCAGCAATTTAACTGTGAGAACTAGCAACCATAAGAACGTAAGAGAAGCCCTGCTGGACCAGACCAAAGGCCCATCTAGTCGCGCATCCTCTTCTCACAGTAACTGTGGGAAGCCCACGAGAAGGACATGAGTACAACAGCACTCTCCCTATTTGCGTCCCCCAATATCTGGTATTCAGAGGCGTGCTGCCTCTGATACTGGACATAGGACACAGCCATCATGACTAGAAGCCACTGATTATCCTCCATGAATTTGTCTAACCCCCTTTTTAGAGCTGTCCAAATTGATAGCCATCACTACATTTTGTGACAGTGAATTCCATAGTTCAACTATGTGCTATATGAAGAAGTACTTTTGTCTACCTTGAATCTTCCAAAATTCAGCTTCAGTTGATGTCCCTAGGATCTAGGGTTATATGAGATGGAGAAAAGCTCTCTTATCCACTTTTGCCATGCATAATTCTATACATGTCTATCATGTCCCCTCTTGCTCACCTTTTTTCCAAACTGAAAAGGCACAAATGTTGTATATACAGTAGCCTTTCCTCATAGCGGAGTTTCTTGAACCCCTTGATCATCTCAGTTGTCAATTTCCAAAACTTTTTCAGCTCTACAATATCTTTTTTGAGGTTAAACAACCAGAACTGTACATGGTATTCAAAGTGTGGTCACACCATAGGTTTGTACAATTGCATAATGATTTTGGCACTTTTCAGTCCCTTTCCTAATTATTCCTAACATGTAATTCACCTTTTTCACTGCTGTTGTACACCGTGTCAACATTTTCATCAAGCTATTAACCATGATCTCAAGATCTCTTTCCTGGTCAGTCACTGCCATTTCAGATCCAATTAGTGTATATGTGAAGATAGGGTTTTTTGTTTTGCTCCAATGTACATTCCTTTAGACTTGATTACATTGAGCTGCATTTGACATTTTAATGCCCATTGGATATATACTTTGGAGCTCCCTGCAATCCCTTTTTGTTCTTAACACCCTAAACAATTTGGTGTCATGAGCAAACCTGGCCACCTTACTGTTCACTCCCAACTCCAGTCATTTATGAAGAAGTAAAACAGTATAGGTCTCAATATTGATCTTCAGAGGACCCTACTTCTTACATCCCTCCATTTATTCCTACTCTCTGCTTCTTAGTTTTTAACCTGTTACTCATCCATATCTATTAAAATGTTATATATATTAGATTTAAAAATGAGAAAAAGCTTTAAAAGCTTTAAAAAGCGAGAAATGGGTATTCAAATAGATAGAGAAGACTGTGGAACAAACCCCCATTTACTTTGATATCCACTAAACACAGAGAGCTCTCACTAAAATTGGTATACACGTCTAATTTATGCAACCAGCAATACAGCCTTCCTGTTGGAGGGGCTATATGGAAATATGTACCTGTTTGTATATGTGGTGGGAGTGCCAAAAAGTTCAAAGCTTCTGGGCAACATTTGCGGGAGAAATAGGATAGATAGTATGACAGCAGATTAATTTGTCCTGACAAATGATGTTATTGAACCTGTTCCGTAATGAAGATTTGGAATTCAGTTTTTTTATTATTGGCAGCACAACTCACCATGGCTAGATTTTGGAAGGATCTGGCAGGGGTTAGCATAAAGTGTTGGTATCACATTGCATGGGACATGGCATTACAGATAAATTAAGAATGGCACGAGATACAACGAAGAGACAATTTCACAGTGTTTTGGATTGATTTTATTAGATTTATCAGTGAACAGGCTGAGTCCAATAGTGCCAATGGCATGTTCTTGGGTATGGTACAGTTGACAGATAGTTAACAAGGAAGTTGAACTAAGCCCCCTGAAATGATCCTGTAAAGGCAAAAGGGAAAATATTAGAAATTAATAAATATGTAATTGATTTATTATCTAGTATAAACAAAGGGCCAATTTAACACCTTAATGTTAGGAATTGATGTATGAAAATGTGATGATTAATTCTGTTAATTGTGTGTGTGTGTTTGAGTTTGTAATGTCTAAAGAAATTAATAAAATATTTTTTTTAAAGAACAAAAAAGATCAACAATCTTATGTTTGAGTTCTTTAAGAACTCTGGGATGGACACCATCTGGATCTGGTGTTATTTTCAAGTTGCCATTAAGGCCTAGAACTTTGCCTCTTGTCACTACTATTTGCCTCAGTTCCTCAGACTTCCCTTCTGAGAAACGTCATTCAGGCATAGGAAGGACAGATACAAAAAAATCATTTAGCTTCTCATCAATCTCCTTTTCTTTCTTTAGCACACATTTGACTCCATTGTCATCCAAATGTCCAACTGCCTTTCTAGCAGCTTTCCTGCTTCTAAGGTATTTAAATAATTATTTATTGTTGATTGTAATGTTTTTAGCAACATGCTCCTTGAAATCTTTTTGCATCGTTTATTTTAGGCTTCAGCTTCCTTTGCCACAGTTTGTGTTCCATTCTGTTCTACTCATTTAGGCAAGACTTTCATTTTGTGAAAGAAGCCTTCTTGACTCTAATAGCTTCCTTGACTCTGCTTACTAACCATTCTGGCATCATCTTTGCTTTGGTGGTACCTTTTCTGATCTGTGGCATACATTGTAGACGAGGCTCTATTATTGTTATTCGGATTTAAACCTCTCAATTTTCCTTTTCAACTTCCTTTTTATGAATCCCTTCATTTTTGAGAAATTTACTTGTTTTGAAGTCAAATTTGACTGCATTAGTCTTTCTTGGCAATAAGCTACTTACATACTGTATATGCTCGATTTGATAGCACTGTCACCACTGTTTCTAGCTGGTTCAACAACACTTACAGGGCCTGGGCAGGCACTACTTAAGATGAAGTCCAGGCTGGCTTCTTCTGTGGACAGTTCCATGATCAACTTGTTCTAGGGCACAGACATTTAGGTTCTTTAAATGACAAAAGTTTTTGGAAAAGTCATTTACTTGAGAGGCAAATATGAATAATCTAAAGAAGATTAGACAGAGGAAAATTACAACAAAAATAGCACTACTCTTGACTTCTCTCTCTCTCTGAAATGAGGCAGCACAATGTAATTGTTACATAAATCATGTCTGGCTGGCATTTTGATCACATTTTCTCTTTGATACGGTGATGATTTCAGAATTTAATTTTTTTTATTTATTTATTACACATGTCCTGCCTTTCCTTCCAGGGATCTCAGCACAGTATTTTTAACCTATTAAATTTTCTGAGGCAGGGTTGGCTGAGTGTATGAGAGTGTGGCAGGTGCCAAGTTGAAACGTGCACACACTGACCACCATGTGTAGTATGTTTTTTGTTTTTTGTTGTTTTTTGGTTGTATTTAATTACTGCTGTTCGTCTGTTGGTTGTTGTGTGAATGAGATTGAGTGGATGTGTGTGAGTATTTGTGTTGTTTGTTATTTTTAGTGTTTGTTATATTAGATTCATTTTAAGATGTGCCTGGGAGAACATACTCCGGCCCTAGTAAGGGGATTTTCGGGGGCCCCAATTAACGTAGTGACAGGTAATGGGAGGTATGGTGTTGGGAGGAGAACGTGCCAGGTAAGGGGAACTCATCCCAGACAAGTTGTGTCTGTGCCTTGTTCCGGTTCTCCTCATATCCACCGGATTGTTGGTTGTACTGTCAGCCAGCCATCAGATCTCCAGGTGCTGCTCTTAAATGCGAGATCGGTTGCTAATAAAACCTCCCTTATCCACGATTTGATCGTGGAGAAAGGGGCCGATCTTGCGTGTATTACCGAAACCTGGGTGGGCGAGCAGGGAGGAGTTGCTCTCTCCCAGCTTTGCCCACCTGGGTACTCAGTGCAGCACTGTGGTAGATCTGAGGGCCGGGGAGGTGGGGTTGCTGTGGTCTATAGGAGTTCTTTCTCCCTCACCAAGCACCCTGTCCAGACGGCGACTGGTCTGGAATGTCTTCATCTTGTGCTGGGCCAAGGAGACAGACTGGGAATACTGTTGGTGTACCGCCCACCTTGCTGCCCAACAGCTTCCCTAGCTGAGCTGACAGAGATAGTCTCGGAGGTGTTGTTGGGGTCCCCCAGACTCGTGGTACTGGGGGATTTCAACATCCATGCCGAGGCTGTCTTGCTCGGGGCGGCTCAGGACTTCATGGCCTCCATGACAACCATGGGGCTGTCTCAAATTGTTACTGGCCCGACACATGTATCAGGACATACTCTTGATCTGATCTTCGCCACTGGTCATGGAGATGGTGATCTGAAGGTGGGGTATTTTTCATCTACTCCATTGTCATGGACAGATCATCGGTTGCTGAGTTTTAGACTCACGACAGCCCTTTCCCTCTGCAGAGGTGGGAGACCTATTAAGTTGGTCCGCTCCCGGAGGCTTATGGATCCTGAAGCTTTCCAGAGGGCTCTGGGAGTTTTTCCAGCTGATAGCACTGGTGCTCCTGTCGAGGCCATGGTTGATCTGTGGAATACGGAGATGACCCGGGCCATTGACATGATCGCTCCCACGCGCCCCCTTCAGTGCCGAACTCATACAGCACCGTGGTATACCCCGGAGCTGAGAGTGATGAAGCAAGAGAGAAGGAGGCTAGAGTGCAGGTGGAGGCGAACTCCTGACGGATGTAATCATTCCTTGGTAAGTGCTTCCACTAAGTTGTACATAAAAGCGGTTAGGGCGGCAAAAAAGTCTTATTTTGCTACCACCATTAGATCATCCCTTTGCCACCCAGTGGAGCTTTTTAGGGTGGTACGAGGGCTTCTACATTCTGGCTCTCATGATACTAAGGAAACATCGGAAGCCCACTGCAACAAACTTGCGGAGCACTTCCAGGATAAGATTGCATGCATCCGTCAGGACTTAGACTCTGATGTTATGACAGATGAATCCATTGAAGTGTCCAGAGCGCGGTCTTGTCCTTTATTATTGGATGAATTTCAGTTGGTGCAGCTTGAGAAAGTGGAGAAGGTGCTTGGAATGGTGCGGGCGACCACATCTGCTCTGGACCCTTGCCCATCTTGGCTAGTGAAGACTAGCAGGGCTGTAACCGCCGGCTGGGCCAGGGAGGTAATAAATGCCTCCTTGAGAGAGGGAGTAGTCCCTGGTAGTCTCAAGGAGGCAATAATAAGACCTCTTTTAAAGAAACCTTCTCTGGACCCAGATGTTTTGAACAACTACAGACCGGTGGCGAATGTCCCTTTTTTGGGCAAGATTCTGGAGCGGGTGGTTGCCGGCCAGCTCCAGGCGCTCTTGGATGAAACCGATTATCTGGATCCGTTTCAATCCGGTTTTAGGTCCGTTTTGGCACTGAAACAGCCTTGGTCACCCTGTATGATGCCCTTTGTCGGGAGAGGGACAGGGGGAGTGTGACTCTGTTGATTCTCCTTGATCTCTCAGCGGCGTTTGATACCATCGACCATGGTATCCTTCTGGGGAGGCTCGCGGAGTTGGGGGCATTGCTTGGCAGTGGCTCTGCTCCTACTTAGCGGATCGTCGCCAGAAGGTAGTGCTTGGGAACATTGCTCGACACCCTGGACTCTCCATTGTGGAGTCCCTCAGGGGTCGGTTTTGTCCCCCATGCTTTTCAACATCTACATGCAGCCTCTGGGTGCGGTCATCAGGAGTTTTGGAGTGCGCTGCCATCAGTACGCTGATGACACGCAGCTCTACTTCTCCTTTTCACCTTCCACAGGTGAGACTGTTGATGTGCTGAACCGTTGCCTGACTGCGATAATGGACTGGATGAGAGCTAATAAACTGAAACTCAATCCAGACAAGACTGAGACACTGTTGGTGAGCTCTTTCCCTGCTCAGATGGTGGATGCTTATCCTGTTCTAGATGGGGTTACACTCCCCTTGAAGGAACAGGTTCATAGTTTGGGGGTCCTTTTTGACCCTTCCTTGTCGCTCGAGGCTCAAGTGGCCTCGGTGGCACGGAATGCGTTTTACCACCTGCGCTTAGTAGCCCAACTACGCCCCTATCTGGACAGTGATGATCTCGCCTCGGTTGTTCACGCTCTGGTAACTTCTAGACTGGATTACTGTAACGCGCTCTACGTAGGGCTGCCCTTGAAGACTGTTCGGAAACTTCAGCTAGTGCAAAATGCGGCAGCCAGGCTGTTGACGAGGACCAATCGGTCTGCGCATATAACACCTGTCCTGGCTCGCTTGCACTGGCTACCTATTTGTTTCCGAGCTAGATTCAAGGTGCTGGTGTTGACCTATAAAGCCTTACATGGTGTGGGTCCGCAATACCTTGTGGAACGCCTCTCCCGTTATGAACCTACCCATTCACTTCGTTCAGTATCTAAGGCCCTCCTCCGGGTACCAACTCACCAGGATGCCCGGAGGACTGTTACTAGATCTAGGGCCTTTTCTGTGGTGGCCCCCGAATTATGGAACAGCTTACCGGAGTAAATACGCCTGGCGCCTACGGTTCTTTCTTTTAGGCGCCAGGTTATGACCTGGCTATACTCCCAGGCATTTTAATGTTTAATGCTTTATGTTTATGTTTTTAGTTTAATGTGTTCCTTTGTTACTGATTTTATTCTATATTGTATTTTAATCTCGTTTTGTACACCGCCCAGAGAGCTATTAGCTATGGGCGGTCTGGAAATGAAAATAAATAAATAAATAAATAAATAAATTGATTCCTGTTGATGTACAATCTATGGAGTGTGTCCGAAAAGAAGGGGAGTGGATTGTATGGCTGGGTGTACAATAATGCATTACAGTGGTGCTGGCTGGGACTGACAAGCATTGTAGTCCAGAACATCTGGGGGGCACCAGGTTGGTGAAAGCTGATAATATACATTTAAGCCACAGTTCATTTAGCCTTTTCGAGGGGTGGGTCTTGAATCTCAGGTACATTGCTGTGTCCCACTACATTTAGATTGTACATACCAGGATACAGCATTAATCAACTCTCATCTGACTAATAGCCAGGATTAAAACATTTCAAACATTTAAAAATGTATGTTTCAATATCATGAGAGATCTATTACAGTACAGTAATTTAAGATATGCAAAAGTACAGTAATTTAAGACATGCAGACAATACCATACTACTAGCAGAAACCAGTAATGATTTGAAACGAATGCTGATGAAATTTAAAGAGGAAAGCACAAAAGCAGGACTACAGGTGAAAGTCAAGAAGACTAAAGTAATGACAACAGAAGATTTATGCAACTTTACAGCTGACAATGAGGACATTGAACTTGTCAAAGATTATCAATACCTCGGCACAGTCATTAACCAAAATGGAGACAATAGTCAAGAAATCAGAAGAAGGCTAGGACTGCGGAGGACAGCTGTGAGAGAACTAGAAAAGGTCCTCAAATGTAAAGATGTATCACTGAACACTAACATCAGGATCATTCCGACCATGGTATTTCCGATCTCTATGTATGCATGTGAAAGTTGGACAGTGAAAAAAGCTGATAAGAGAAAAATCAACTCATTTGAAATCTGGTGTTGGAGAAGAGCTTTGCGGATACCATGGACTGCAAAAAAGACAAATAATTGGGTGTTAGAACAAATTAAACCAGAACTATCACTAGAAGCTAAAATGATGAAACTGAGGTTATCATACTTTGGACACATAATGAGAAGACATGATTCATTAGAAAAGATAATAATGCTTGGAAAACCAGAAGGGAGTAGAAAAAGAGGAAGGCTAAACAAGAGATCGATTGATTCTATAAAGGAAGCCACGGACCTGAACTTACAAGATCTGAACAGGGTGGTTCATGACAGATGCTCTTGGAAGTCGCTGATTCATAGGGTCGCCATAACTCGTAGTCGACTTGGAGGCACATAACAACAACAACAACAGTTTGACTGTATCTCATGGTGGTGTAGAGTTGTGCAAATCATTTTTGAGCACTTGTCTGCTGTTTGCAAAGTGAGAATAACAATGACTGGTGTAGCGAGATTGTCCTAAGGGTTAATAATGAGGAAATCTGGTTTCCTCACCTGAGATTATGATATCATTATATTTTTTGTAGTTATTTTGTGTTGCAGTCCATCAATAGTAGCATTAGCAGCTTAGCACTTTTTGCAATTGTCTTAGGTGTATAGAGCTCATTCAGAAGCAGCAAAATTGATGGAGGATGAACACCAGAGGGAAATAGGCCTTTGTTTATTTTTCATGCTGACCTCTCTATCATTCTTCAGTACAATGTATTAATCAATGGCAATAGACACTATTGCCCTTAGTGCGGTCAATGTTTATAGCTTTAACTTTCAGAGCAAGGACATACATACATTTCATTTCACTTTTACTGTTATTTGCTCATCACACACCACTCTGAGATTATCATAAGTCTTTGATGGAAGCCATCAGGTTTTCAGCTTGTAGCTCTCATTAGTATCAAACATACTGTGACAAGGTCATAAAAGCAAAAACCTCTTAGACTGAGATGAAGCTATTAGTCGCGACTGGTCATTTTCTTACTATTGGCATAATAGCAAACCTCATCTTGGGAATTGTGGGTGTGTAAACCTTTCTCCCTCATGATAAAATTCCTGTTCTGTACATGAGATACAACAGCATTTGTTTTTGTGAGTGCAGAAAAATGTTTTGCCAATAGCGTGGCTGATAGATATTTAGCATATCCGCTCATTTTTTCTTTCAAACAGAGCAAGCAAGCCATTTAGAGGATTTTTTTTTAAAAAAAGGATTTCAAGTTGGCTTTTGGTTCATAGACATGCACTGCATCTCGATATGCTATAATAAGCTATAACACCAAGCTGCCTTATTATTTATTTATTTAAAATATTTCTATCCTACCCCTCTACCCTACAATAGTGCACTCAAGGTGGCTCACAATAAAATCATACACAGTGAAAAACACAAAAAACATTAAAATAGATAACAATACATAAAATATGGTCCTTGCATGGACTTTCTTTGTATAGCAGGCTGCATAGCGAAATTCTCTTTCCAATTTTTCTGTCTGGCCAGGAAAATATGGGAAGATTGGGCATCCTCCTCTGGGATGTATGTTATTCACTTATGAAAAGGGATATACAGATATGATAAAAATTAGTAATGATAACTTGACCCCAGTCCATGTTGGTGCAAGAGACTTTTTTCTTTGTAAAAGAAAAGGGAGCCATATAGTGATGAACTCATAATTTGAAAAATGATATTATTTTATTGGTGCATTTCATGAGATCATTGGTTAGGAGCTAGATGTGTTATTTTTCTTCTAATATTTGTATTAAGTGTTCCATTCCACGATCAGTTCTGGGTTATGTGTGTGTCCATTTTCCTCATGGAGTCGCCTGGAAATAAGCATTCAAGCTTGACATCCAGTGCCCTGAATCAATGACTGTTTGATGTGTTTGGGAGCCTCTGTACCTATATAGTGTCTCCTTGTTTGTCAGAGCTTCTTATATATTGTGCTCATCTTACTACACCATCAATTAATTCCAAAGTGGAAGACCTTGTGCACACGAGAGATTTGTGTGTGTGAGAGAGTAAGTTTATGTGCACCAGTATATTTAGAGGATCCTTGGGTTTATGTTGATTCAGATAACAACTTAATCTGGGATTTAATCAGACATAAAAATAACTTTCATTGTTAGCAACATTAATAAAAATCATTTTGACTCTATAACCTGAACTTCTTGACATTCTCTTCTAGTAGGAAGCATAGAAATCAGTATCTGACATATCCAGGACTTCCATCTCGTGCCCATTGAAAAGAGTTTGGGGGTTCTGGGGGGGGATATTGTAAAGTAATGGTACAATGTAGCCTTGGGAAATATTTTCCAACAATCCTTACTGTGACTTGTATCTCTGATCTAGAGATGAGAGTTGTCTTTCTGGAAAAAGGAGGGGAAGCAACAGAAAAAGGGCTACAGTCTGGAAACATAACAGTGACAGCTGGTGAAGCATCAGTGGGGATTCAGAGGTGGAGAAGAAGGTTCATGCTAGCAGTTTGGAAAGGTAGACCTGCGATCGCTGCGAGACAAAATGACTCTGTAGGAAAGGCCTCGCATAATGCTGAAGCTGTGCAGGCCTACTGTTGAATGGATAAATGCAGAAAGAAGTCTGGATTGTTGCATTTTTAACCCAGTTCTTTCCCTGTTTACCTGCCCCTTTAACTCAACTGTTGTTTGTTACCTACTGTATGTGTGTCAGTGTGATTGCTAGAACCCACCAGGATTCGTACAGAGACTCATGCTAACACTGAAGTGCCGTTGGCACTTCCCTCCAGCCCTGATTACACCTGCATGCTACTGATTTGCAAATTTATTACACTGGTGGTAACAGTGGGATTTTAGGCATATAGCCTTTCCAGGACTGGATTATAAATGGAAATGGCCCACTTTAACAGTTGGAGCACACCCCAGAGTTCTATTGGTGGAATTGCACGGGGCAATGGAGACAAACTGTTAACAGTGGCCTGTTTTTATGCCAGAAGTATATATTGGAAATAGCCGAAGCTGGGCCAGCAGGATCTGTTCCTTTGAATGAGCTGCACACATACATTATACCTGGAATGAGGCCAGTAAGCTCGATTTCCTTGGCTTTCTACTACAAGGCAAAGTCCAGGAGATGTATGAGGGACTAACGGAAAGGGGTCTGGGAACCTTCATACACTTCAGTCAGGAATGCTTTGCAGCAATCAGCTTGTGGAATGTTGTTAATTTAATGCCATGCCAAAAGCTAATCCAGGCTGATTTTGGCCCTTTGGTGGGATATGCATACGACTCACTTGCTGAGCTGACACAGCAGTAAGTTAGCACAAACTGTGACTGCCGCACAGCTGGCATGGTTGTGAACATACAGATTCTCATCTTTCATTCCATTCAAAGAGTTTACAAAATGTATAGTGTTTGTACTGCTCTTTGCCGAACAATTTCCTAGACTTTATTAGGAAACGAGGCGTGTACATCAGGACATGTGGTAGACAAGAGGGCAAAGCTGTGACTGTTGCTGGACTCCTGCTGCATGTCTGCACTTGATAAAACAGATATGAAATCCTTACTGTGAGAAACACTGCCAGCTCCTCAGCTATTGTGTTAACACCAGGTGGAATCGGGGATCCCTGCATGAAAGTGGATATGACCAAAGACTGCATGACCTAGGTTTAAAATACCCAGCCATACTTTCATCTGCCTGCCAGGCTGTATATCTGTGAGGACTCCGGACTTCTATTCCAGTCATGTATTTTGTGTGGATGCAGCACTCCTGAGCATTCACTTCAATGGCCAAGGAAGCTCCACATTTCCCTGGAGCTCACGACTCCATTTGATGCCTTTGCAAGAAGGGGAGCTCCATGCCACACATCAGAATTCCCTCTTTTTTTCAGAAATCACTGGACTGGGGCACTGGTCTGGCAGGCACTAATATGCAGCCATCTCAGTTTGTTAGTGACAGTACCCATTGGAGTTTAACTTTTAAATATTACTTTGAGGAATGTGGGTGTCATTCAAGGCACCTGAAAGCTATGCTGTGGGACTGAGTGCAAAGACAGTTATTCACATATGTGAACATTTCATTCAAGTCAGCCAGTTAACTCAAGGTATGATGAAAGCTGTGCTGGCCTTTTTCCTGAACCAAGTCTGGTCCTTTTTGCTGCTGTGCCACGCTGGGTTGGCATGCACTTCAAACTGGGGCTTGTGGTTAAGCGCTCTCCTCCATAACCATGAGCTGTCACCATGGGCATCACTTAGCTTCGCTCGCCCAAGGTTGATGCTCGAAGTTAGCTTCCCACAGTTCTCATTTCCCCTGCAGATGTTATCAATAAAATGTCACCCTAGTTTAACCTATTTTGTGTGTCTCATCGCTTCATTCCTGGTCCTGCTTGCAAAAAAGGATCAAGGAGGAGTAGAGGCTATGCAATCTTCTCTGGGAACCCGCATGCTTGTGTGGTCCCACTAAGACAAGGTTTGGGTTAGCGTATTGAATGAACCGGGCCTGTGGCATGTCTGAGTAACATATTCAAGGGACGTCTGTCAAATTGCTTGGGTCAACAAAAAGTATATAAAATATTTTGATATCGTCATTTCCATGCAGATGTCACACCTTTTCATTAGTTGAGGATGCTGTCATCCTGTTTGAGTGTATCAGTTACCCAGATATAAGAGAGATTATTCCTAAATTGGTCCATCATGTGCTGGAATATCTTTTGCCCTGTTCACTTTTCATTAAGATACTGAAATGAAGCAACACCCACCCACCCCAGCCCAAAGGAAGTAAATGGAAATATTATTGTTGGTGCTATCAGACCCCCCTCCCCACTTCCTGAATGTTGCCCTCTGCAGATGATAATTTCTAGCTCTAAAGTACTGTAACTGGATGTTAAAGCCAGGCTTTATTTCTCATCTTGTTTTGGATTATTCCAAAATGAAGTAGCCAGAGGAGACTATTATTTAGTAATTTCTGTAAATGCAGTTGTATTACTCTATTACAGGCTTATGTGTTGTCAAATGATTTCCTGCTTGTGGAGACCCTGGCCTGTAAATCCTGGTTTGTGTGTGGCATTTTCTGTAGCCCCAGCCGCAGACTTTTTAATATTAGGACAGAAATCTCAATGCCCTTTTCCATGCTGTGTGTTTCCATACATAATGGAGCTGGACAGTTGTTTTCCTAAGACGGCAGAAACATCTGTCTGGTGCTGATGAAAACAAGGCACATAGGTCATGAGGTTGACAGAGATGATGGTTTAGACCTGGATTAGCATCCATTTATGGAGAATGTCTGAAAGTTGTGTCTTATTGTGGTTTTATGCAGCAGCTCCCCATATTCTTGGGTCAGTGTTTCACCCCAGGAAAAGGCAACTTTGATGTGTTTTTTCTTCCTGCTCCTGAACGAGTTCAGTGGCCCAGGATTTCCTAGCGTGGAACTACTGAAGCTCCAGTTAGATCTGGAATCTAGTATGTAACTCCAAACCACTGCCTAAATATGGATTGATCCAAATTTTGGCAGTATATCCAACTTTTCTTCTTAGTTTCCCAAAACTAAGCCATGCAGACTGCACAGCATGTGTTGGCCCTGCAATAACCCACCTGCAATGTGAACAGGACACATTTGGGTGCCTATAGTGTGAGTGGTTGAGTGAAGGGTAAGGGATTTCTTATGAGCTGTCCTGTGAATATACACTAAAGAGCTGAAACGTTTTCCTTTTTAATCCAACCAATATACACAACAGGAAGGAATACACTGCATTATAAACATGGGTTTTCTGCTCACAAATTAATCAGAGTATGTGTAATTTTTGGAATGGACATGCTGTAAGAAATGAATTGATCTTTTTGGCTAGCATAGAGTACATTGATTTCACCCTATGCACATTTTGCTTAGAAGAGTATACTGTGATCCTTTGACAAGAATATAGAAATATGGGCAAATAGAGAAGATTATAGGTGAATACTTCTGCTAGAACTGATTTAGTATTTTGTTTGCCTGTTAGTATTTGAACAATATTGAGACCACGTTCTTGTAGAGTCTGATCTGCTTATCTCAATGTGTAAGCCACTGACTTTTTTTTAAAAAAAGTTTGATGTTGTCTAGACCTTTCTTCCCATCCTTCACATTTATTAAGAAATTTTAGTTGGATTTGCCTTTTGTGGGACCTTGGTTCAGGACCCTCCAAATAACAAAGGCTTACTTAGCTGAAGGATGTTTTATCAAAAACTCCCTCAAAGTCAGCTCTCCTACTTGAGACAATAGAGCCCTTCCCTAGTCACAAGTCTTGCTGTGACACCTGGGGCCCCCACTTTCCAATATGAGCAAATATTTATTTGGAGGGAAGGTCACAGAGAGTTCAGCTTGACAGAAGCACTCTTTCCATGCTCTTAATGGGGCTCCCTGTTGCAAGGTCCTGCAGTGGCTCAGTACATAAAGCGGCTGAATTGTCAAAGGGGTTATTTTAGAAGTCCTTCAACTGATTTTTCCTCTAAAAGCATGGAAAGAACTGTTGTCAAGAAGCCAAATTTGTCACTGAGTGGTGCTGACACCAGGAACTGTCTCATTCCTATTTACCACAATAATTAAGAAGCTGTTGCTACCTCAATTTTCAATTCAAATTGAATTCAGTTGGAAGATACTTTCTTGGCATGCAGTATTGCAAAGTTTTATGGGATGTGCAGATCCCCTAAAGTATTTGCTAAAGAAGGAGGGTAAGCCCCCCTTTCTAGGAACTGTCTTAATCTCTGGTCTTGGAAGTGCTTTGACAGTGTGAGATGGCAGCTGCTGTCCCTTCTCTCTCTAGTGCAGGGTGGGGAACCTTGGGCCGGGGGGGGGAATGCCTGCCCTCAGAACTCTCCCTAGACCACAAACCCTCTCCAGCCCTGCTCCATAATTTGAGTGTTTGGCCTGGCTGGAATGTGTCCTTGAACTCTGATAATGGCTCGATTCTCTGGATGAAGGATAGAGAGGGGTGTGTGAGTGTGCTTAGAGGACAAAGGTGAAATTTACATGAATTGCCTTGTCCACTTTTGCCTCTGGCACTGCCTACCACTGGCACATGGCCCTTGGGAGGTTGCCCAGAAGAAAATGCAGCCGATTGGCTGAAAGATATTCCCTACCCCTGCTCTAGTAATCTATGTCTAGGGTAGCAAGGTTAGGAAGGATCTTGGCTGGAGATTTCGGAGATATCCCATTGGCCTCGCTCTTATATTGTTATCAGTTATGTCTATCCATTCTTCATCCTGCAGTTGACTATCATGTCATCAGCTCTCCTGCTTTGTTTTCCTTTCTCTCTCACCAACTGGCTACACTTTCTCCTTTCAAATCATGCAATACCTCTAATCATTTGAAGAGGAAAAAAGAGGGTTTTTCAAACTTCCTGATATTTGAGATATCACAAATGGGAAGTGTCTCTATTTCAACCATTCTGGTATCATATTTATCACAGTACTTGCCCAATATTCTATTTTTAAACATTTCTTTTTTAGCCATGTGTCAAAATTTGCTTCATGGATTGATTCTAACACTACTATGAATAGGCTTTTTCAGTCCAGGTCCCTGTTTGGAACAGGGCTTTGTTGCTGTTTTATGTATGCTAGGATACTATGGCACAGGAACCACAGGGCCTGCTTCACATTATGGTGATTCATACAACAGGAGCAACGTGTAAGCTTAAGGGCAAGTCTAGTTCATAGATAAAAAAGAACAAGAGTAGAAAGAATAACTCAGTCCCAAAGGTCTCCAGTCACATTTGGAGGTGCTGGTAAAACTTGTTTTAGGTCTTGGACATGGAGTTTCTGGGATTTGTAATCTCACCTATGTGGGACGTTTTATGAGTCCTCACGTTCTTCTGTGACTCAGATGTTGCCATCAACCATCTGGATAGAATGTCTGAGTTGGGGGGTTGTAGGTATGGGGATGCAGTGCTCCTACCTACATGAAGAATTCCAGAAGGAGGTGGTGGTGGTAGGATTATTACACTGCCCATTGGTGATTATGGAGTTCTATAGGGCTCTGTTTTGTTCCCCATGCTATTTAACATCTATATGAAACTGCTGAGAAGGTCATTCAGGGATGTGGACTTAGGTATCATAATATGCAGATGATACTTAACTTCCTGTCTCCTTTTCTTCTAAACCAGGTGAGACTGTATGTGTTCTGAACCAGTGCTTGGGTTTGGTAATGGACTGGATGAAAGCCAATAAACAAAATCCAGACAAGACAGAGGAACCATTGGTGGGTACTCATTTGCCATTAGCTGGCGTTCAACCTGCTTTGGACGTCTGCAAACTCACCGTTGGGGGTGGGTGGGTACTTTTAGATCCATCATTATTGCCTGAGACTCATATGGACTTGGTAACTCAAAAGCACCCTTTATCAGCATCAGCTGATTTACTAACTACAGTCGTATCTGGACAGAGATAGCCTTACTTCATTTATCCAGTTCTGGTAACCTCCTGGTTGAATTACTGCAATGTGCCTCTGAAAACAGTCAAGAAATGTCAGTTGGTCCAAAATAGGGTGGCTATTTTGCTGATGAGAACTGGTAAGTATAATTGTACTGATGTGACACTTCTATCATCTTCAATAGATCTCAGTCTGTTTCTGGCCCCAATTCAAAATGCTGGTTTTAACCCTAACCTTTAATGCCCTGCTGGGACGAGGATACTGGAAAGCTCACTTGCTTCTATATAGACACCTTCCTGGCTCTTGAGATCCCCATCAGGGACCCTTCTCCAGGTTCCCCTGTCTAATGAAGTGAGACGGGTGGTTACTGGGAGGCAGGTCTTTTTGGTGGTGGTGTTCTCTTTATGGAATGCCCTGCCCAGAGAAGCTTGCCTGGTGCCTATTCGATGGTCTTTTTCAGTACCAAGTGTTATCCTAATTGGATGTAGTGATCAGGTGCTTTTAAATTCGTGCATCAAATTATTCCCCTGCTGATTTTAAATTCTTTTTAGCTGCTGCTTGGTTTTTAGACAGTTTTGCTACTTTGTCTTTTTTATTGATTTTATTGTTCTTGTTTTAAATTCAGGTCTGTTTTTTTAGTTTTAATGGGCTTGTATACCACTTAGAGGGCCTGTGTGGCACAGTGGTTAGTGTTGGACTATGACCTGGGAAACCAGGGTTCGAATCCTCACACAGCCATGAAGTTCACTGGGTGACCTTGGGCCAGTCACTGCTTCTCAGCCTCAGAGGAAGGCAATGGTAAACCACTTCTGAATACCGCTTACCATGAAAACCCTATTCATGGGGTCGCCACGAGTCGGAATCGACTTGAAGGCAGTCCATTTCCATTCAAACCACCCAGAGAACTAATGCCATATGAGTGGTATATAAATGTAAGAAATAAATCAGAATTCCCTCTCCCACTCACACAGTAATCACCTCTCCCACATTCCCTCCCCCAGTTACCAGACTGCAGTGAAGAAAGGGTCAGAAGAGAGGAAAGCCTCCCTCCCTTTCTGATGCCTAGGATGCAGCATAACAGCATGTCAGGCTGAAGTGCCCTCCAGGAAATTTAGTGTTCTGAAGGGCTACTGGCATGGCAGCGCCTCTGTCCGGTGGAGACTGGTAGGTCCGATGTCACGGTTGGGCAGTGAATCCGCTCTGGGTTTTAGTCCCAAATTGCAAGGAGCTGTCCAAGGTGCTGAACCTATTTTGGTCTATGGTATCGAAAGCCGCTGAAAGGTCAAGGAGAATTAACAGGGACACACTCCCCCTGTCTCTCTTCCGACATGGGTCATCATACAGCGTGACCAAGGCAGTTTCTGTTGCCAAAACTGGGCCTAAATCATAGATGGAACAATACAATAAATATGAAGGCATTGAACAAAATCTTGACAGCCACAGGATTCCAGACCTATATTTACCATAATAAATGGGCACCTGAAATCCTGTGGAAAAAAAGCAATTTGTGGTTGATTTTAAGTGCAAAAGTGGTAAGTGGTAGAAGGGGGTATGCACCTTGCCCCCTCCTCTGCTCCAGTTTGCCCCTTTCCACACCCATGAGCTGTGTTTCCCCTACAAACAGCAGCCCATGGGTTTTATCACACAACTTCACATGCAATGTGAAGGGAAGAAAAAAATGTTTCTTCATGGGAAAAAATAGCTTGGTTTTAAGGATCATTCATTATGTGTGTTTCCTTTTACTTGATTCTGTAAATGCCTTTTCAGAATAAAGTGAAGTGATGCAGTTGTAAAAGTTTGCACTGCAGGAATGTGCCTTCTGGCAACAAATCTGGCTGCTCATCAGGATTAGCTCCTTTCACCAAAGTATGCAAGAAACACAGATTCTAGGGAAACGCAACAGCACCCAAAGTCCTATCTTTTCTTATTTATGTTGCAAAGAATTTAAATATAATCAAGTCTCTAGGATTAAGATGGGGAGGTGGAAGGGAAGAATGACCATGTTCCAATCTTTGTATATCACCTTTTTGTTTGACGATGTCTTTTCTTAATTAGTTTGTGTTGCAATCAGTTCCTCAGTACAAGGACTCTGCTGAAAACAAAATAAAAGGGGTTTAAACTGCTGATGGCCTGCTTTTGTGTGACTTCTGGGCATTTGAGCCATTTTGCTAACAAGTATCCTGCAACTTATTTCCAAAGGCCACTGGCAGATAATTATATTTGGTTTAATTTACATACTTCCAGTTTATAATCCTAATTAGTTCTCCAACCACTAGCCCCTAGGCAATATTTAGGCCTGCCTACCTCTTGTTTGTTATCCCTAATGTGTGAGAACTCATACTTTTATTTAAAGGAGTGGGCTAGGGTGGGAGAGCAAGCCAAAATCCAACTGGAAGATTGTTTTTAGGTTAGTTTAGAGTTTTCTCATTTCACTTTACAATTCAGTAGTGTGATGACATGGTGGTTGTAAACCTTGCATCGATAAACATAGCTATTGTAATTGCACAGTGTTCTGCCTATTTCTGAAAAAAACTAATTTCCTGCAATTCACAGTCCAAACCTATACATATCTGTGCCAAAGCAAGTCCCACTGAGTTCAATTAGATGTACTCCCAGATACGTGTGTTTAGGATTGCAGCCTCAGACAGAGAGCCAGCTGCTGCTTAGTCTTCTTGGTAAGGTATGGGGACCCACACCTATTGTCTAGTACCATGTCACACAGATACCTGACTGCACACACTCAAATAAAGGTGAAGCTTTTTACTCCTAGACATACACACATACGCTTTACCACCCATGCAGAGGGGTGTAAACATGCATGTGTGAATACACAAAGAGAAATTCATGTGCATCCATTCATACCCCTTCCCCTTTCTCTGTTCCACTTTCCGTGAAGATAAATGACAGGAGGGCTCTCTGCATGCAGCCACCCATATAGCTGGAAATTGTAGCTGACTAGAGTTAAGCCCTATAGAAGAACATTCTCCCAGTGCTGCTCCATCTTTCTACATTAACTTAACAGTGTTTGGGGCACAATGCATAGTGCTAGCCTGGCCTTACAGCAGGCTTCACCAATCTGGTGCCTGCCAGATGTTTTGGACTACAACTCCCATCAGCCCCAGCCAGTACAGCCTTGGGAATTGTAGTCCAAAACATCAGGTTGGCAAGAGCCGGGAGGGCTTGGGTCCTCTGAACTGAAAAAACAGCCATTGGGATAAGCACAAGCATCCTTCCTGTGGCAAGTATAAACTATGAGGGTATTAAAGGAAGTGTTCTCAGAACCAAGCTAGATACGATGTAATTCACATATTTAGCCCTTATGTGGCTGATTTTTTTTAACAATAAATAGCATCTGTGAGGGCCCTCTATTCAGATCAAGACTGCCGCAGGGGGAAAGCTGATTGTAATCTAGTTGCTATCCTCTGCATTTATTTTATTGTTTTATTGTTGTACTGTATTTATTATGATGTATTTTAATTGAGTTGTACGTCGCCTAGAGTGGCCATTGGCCAGATAGGCAACTTATAAATTAAAATTATTATTATTATTATTATTTATTTATTTTAAAAATAGCCACAACAACACAAGAGCTAATTATGCAGATAACAACACATGTAGTTTGATTCTCAGCTTGGAATTTACGTCCTCCAAAAAGTTTGTCAGAGCCTGAACCTAGACTCCTTCACTGACTTTTGACATGAGAAGAAGTGAAAAGCAGCTGATTTTTATTTATTTATTTTAGTACATCATGCAAATATGATTGTTTAATTTGTTCAACCTTTTGTAAGGCTCATTTGGAGTTCTGTGTGCTGAAATTTGAAAAGCAGCAACTGTGAATCAACCTAAAAATGATGAGAACAGAAAAGCTATGAAGTTCTGTTCTCTTTAATAGGCTCTTTGTTTCTTTGAAATTATATAGACCAGAAATCCTTTCTTCCAAATAAACACAAGGGTTCTTACAAGCATGGGAACCTTGGGATCTATTTTCCTGCCATCAGCCAGCATGCTATCAATACCCATCCTAAAATAAACTCAAAATAAAATAATGCATAACATTTCTTTCAACCTGATAAATTCAATTTTGCTCTATTGAACAATGGAGTTTACACAAAGCGTTGAGGTGGAGGTGGCAAAGGATAAAAAAAACTTCAAAGGATATGAAATATAAAACAATAATTTATTTTTAACTTCATTTACTTGTTAATGTTTATAACTAGTCATGAAAACTGCTTTCTTTTTCAATACATTCAAATCTACAAAGCAGACAGCTACTACAATGGGCATTTCAAATTACACAAACGTTCTTGTAAAAACATTAGACACACATGCACATTCTTTAGACAGGCCACAGCCATGGCAAACTTACTCCAGAATCTTTCAGGGCTGCATCATGAAGCAGTTTGCTTCTGCACTTTCAAGTGATACCTACTTAATTCCTTCAGAAACCACAGAGAAAGAAAATAAAAGTGTGTAAGTCTTAGCCAGAACTTTAAAGGGTTGTGTGCATGATATGCTTATTGCCTAGTTGCCCTCTGTCCCCATGCTGCTTTGGTGGTAGGCTGCCTCTCTGCAGTCTGCCTGTCACCATTTAGCTCAAGTGACCTTCCTCTGGTGACTTCTATAAAATAGGCTGCAGCTACCTAGACATATGAAGCAGTCAAAACAAAGATTGTACCACAGAGACCTTTATAAGTTGTGAGTCACCAACAGCCCAAAGTGTATTATTGAGCACATGATGGGTCACAGTGTCTGGCTGGTGGGCTACATTTGGGGTGGTAGATCACAAGCTGAGCCCATATGCTGTGCCACCAAGCAAAACAGTGTGAGTGCACAACCCCAAATATACAACCAGGTGTGATACATGGTGCACATTACTGCAAAATGATTCTATCAAGAGTTCAGCTAAAATATTGATAAAACAGCAAGTTGTGCAGAAAAAAGGGCACAATAGGAAAGATATATTGCAAAATACTGTTTTGTTAAAAATACATATTTGAAGTTGTCTTTGACTTTCTGCATGTGTAACCTTTTTAAAATATGGATATAGTTTAAAAAGATATTACCTGTGTAAGTATGATTAATATGCTTTCCCTGTTATTTAAAACATTTTATGTAAAAGGGTAACAAGTTACAAAAAAAGGTACAATTGGTATTCCAAATTAAAGTCTGTCTGTTCAGTATTGCCTTTAAAGATTTTGGATGGGTGACTCTCTCTTCTTTGAGAACATTTGCACCCAGAGTTCAGTATTTGAATTATAAAGCCGATGAATGTGTCTTTTATATACAAAAAGGAAAAAAGAAAAAGAAAAGAGAGAGGGTTGCCACATTTAACGAGGCAGGAATCTCTACCCCATCGATAGGGTTTTATGTACACAAATTTGGCACAGGAAGATTATACAGTAGTCACCGAGAGGAAGGAGTTGTAAACCTTTGTGCCATCAGGTGATTTTGTGCCATGCGTGAGCAGTTCTTGGATTGTCATCCAATTGTCAAATATCTTTTTATTCCTTTTCTTCATCATTTTTTTGTGGCTCAGTTCTATGATATTCATTTCCTTCTTTTCTTCGGCCCCTTGCTGTTCCTTTAAACATTCTAATCTGCTCTGCATCATAAACTCACGTCTTTTCCTTTGCTCCTTGGCTTTCACTACATGTTGCTTGCGCTCTTCCTTACTCCAGTAACGGCCCATCTTCAATTCGCTTATGGCATCATCATCTGTGGTCATACCACTTCGTTCTTCCTTAATTTTTATGGCACGCTCTCTCAGCAATCTGTCCCGTACTGGTCTCTTAGTAATGTAGCGTGTACCATCACTTCTGACTTTGACTTTCCATTCCATCCTGGGTTCGCTCTGGTTTGAAGAGTTTAAGTCTTTGCACATGCTCACTAAACTCATTTGGCTCTGCGCATACTCCACTGCTGACTTCTGTTGTATCAACTGCATATAGCTCTGGTAGTGTCGGGCATGGGCAGGGATATGGGCATGTTTATATGGAGAGTGGTGATATGAAGACAAGTAGGAGCCACCTGGTTTTGTAGGTTGAGTCGGGCTTTTGCTTCCATCACTGGCTTTCCTCTCCTTGATTTCCAGCTGCTGGCTAATGTCAGCATCTTTGGGGTGGGTTTTAGCCATGCTGTATTCATGACTTTCTGGGCTAGACAGCATTTTTTTCTCAGATCCTTCTGCTCCTTCGCTGCCTTGCAAGTTAAGATCTTCTGCTGTTCTGCACAGAGAGTTGTTGGGAGAGATCTCCAGTGTGAGAGGTGTGCTTCGGCAACTTTCCCCTGTATTGTAAGCACTGGAGCTGTCCTTGTCCGATTTCTCTGGGAGCTCAGTAATATCGGAGAGTTCGTGTCGGCGGACATCAATGCTGGTGTTGTAGTTGCGGAAGCCACTGTTATGCAACATCCATGGCTCTCGGTACTGCTCTTTCAGTTGCTGCATCTTGTGAGCCCTCACTATGTTGAGACACTCCAGCTCAATGTTGCGCAGCTCCTCGTTCAGCATCTCCAGCTCCCTGTCCACACTTTCGTGGTCACTTTTACTCATATCCAGAGTACTGTTGTGATAGTACAGACCATATGGGTTTGTGGACTTCACCTGGCACTTCAGTTCCAGCAGTTCACGAAACCTCTCACACTCGTCCACTGGGATGCCAAGAAAGTCTGCATCCATACAGTCAGCTGAAATGAACGACTCGTTGCTGAACTGCATGTCGCCACTGCCCAGCGTATCATGGCTATACGTCAGCTTCTTCTGGCTTCCTAAGGTGTTTGAGGAAGTAGTGTGATCATCGGCATTGTTCTCTTGCTCTGAGCTTTCATCATTTCGAGTGCTTTCATCAGTACGCCCTACACCGCTGTCTTTCTCATGTTGGTTTGATAAAATGGTTGCAGTATCTGTGGTGCCTCCATCCTCTTCATTTTTCTTCTTCTAAAGATAATCATTAAGAAAAAAAACAATATATTTTTTAAAAAATTAAAAATTAAATAAAGATAACAGGCAAATCAAATTTCTTCTCCTAACTCCTATACATGGAATAGGCATGATCCACTTGGAACGTCTTATGTGAAACACTAATAGGAGATTGTACTAGTGCTACTTTTAGCTTTACTAAGGAATAGCAATTTCAATTTTTAGAAGATCTGCATGGCTGAGGTGGTGATAAACCTAATAGATTTGAGACATATTTTTTCAAATGTTTAGAAACTATTATTGGGACCAGATTTTCAAAAGACCCCTAAGCATAGTCCAATGTATAAAACATAAATAATATTTGTATATTAATATCTTTCTGCATTTGATGAATGTTGAATCAGGGACCTTGATTCAAATCTCTGTGAAGAAAAGGGAACAGCTGTAGTTCAGTGGCAGAGCAACTGCTTTGCTTACAGAAGGTCCCAGGTTCAATCCACAGCATTTCCAGATAGGGCTGAGAGAAACTTTTGCCTGAAATCCTGGAGAGCAGCTGGCAGTCAGTGCAGACAATATTGACTTACATGGACCAAAGATCTGACTTGGTATAAGGCAGATTCCCACGTTCCTATGAAACTCAGTGAATGCCCTTAGTCTATTATTATGTCATTCAAAATAAGTGAGTGGTTATGAAGATCAAATGAGTTACCTTTTGGGGACCAAATACATAAAATGGACAATGCTTAAATAGAAATTAAGTGTGCAAGGGTGGACGTTCCTTTAAGCAAAGAGATACAATGGAGAAATTCTGCATTACATATTCTACAAATGCAGGATGTTCTCTTACCAAGTGTTCTTATTCAGGGACAACTGTTTTATCCATCCTAGGGAGCTCACAAGAAGTGTAAAAAATGTTTAATGTAATTCTTAAATAAAAGTCAGGGAACAGCATGACTTTGGTCTGACAACAGTGTATTTCACCTAACAAAGTATAATGTCATTCACCTGCTGAAGCATGCTGGCAGTAAACTGCATTGCCTGATGGTGCTGTTCCTCCAGCATGTCCATGTGTAAATCATCCAGAAAATCATTTCTGTCATCATCCATCCATCCTTCATCCAGCTACAAGGAGAAAAAATACAAAAGAAATGCATCAAATATTGTTAGGTGGATGCAATTCAATAAATAAAGGAAATTTAGCAAGTGCCCTTCTGGGATCTGACTTATTTTATGTATAATTTGTAATTTGTGCCTCCTTCCTTGCTTGATATGAATCTGAAGTACAGAGGGATATCCCAGTTCATAATAGAACATAATGCTTTATTACATTTTATTTGATGGGAAAAGAATTTTCTCCACTCCTACTAATTCCTAGAAACAGATTTGTTGGTGAGTTAATGGGTCCAGATGGGTTGGAACACGTATGCATGCAACAGTAATGCAGCACTGCATAACTGGAGTACTATCATCTGTTCCTTTTATACCTTATGTTGCAGTACATAGCAAGCCCATGTTGGGAGAGAAAGATCTGTGCATAGTGAGCTGGAGGAGAGGCTACATGGGTGTCAGCAGTATGTGAGACGGTGTATTCTGAACCCGGTGGAGGAAACTGTCAGATTGGGCCTGAGAGCCACCAATTCAAGTGCTCTGCTGCAGTTTAACTGGCTTCCTGTTTGCTCCCAAATCTAGCATAAGGACATTGTCCTTACCTCTAGAGCCTTCAATCAGTGGTCTTGCCATCCCTTATTTCTCTGTTCTCATTATACTGACATACCTCTCTACCAAACCCATTTAGCTCTACTACCCTTGACCATCAGCATCATCATAAATACACAATGCACATCAATGGTGATGTGTAAACAATAACTAATAATAATCAGACGCAGCACCTGGAGAATTTCTGGTCTTGCTATGAGCAAGGAAACATTCTTGCTTTCTTCACTGGTAAGGAGTGCCACAGCTTCCTCTCGATTCTGTATCTCTATGCCATTAATCTAGGGGGAAATTACAAATCCCATTGTACAGAAGTCCAAAAGAAAAACACAATTCAGAAATGATGTGTGCAATGAAGTGTACCTATTGAAGAAACCTGCAACTCCACAGATGTTTTTGACACAGCGAGTTTTAGTCTGGGATTAAACACATTTACCTTATATGAAGTATCCATCAGAGCCAGCTGCACAAACTGCACTGAAATGAACAGAAGCCTCATGCCAGAGATGTGAGTTCAATTATAAGTTTATCCATAAAGTCACTGACCTGCCTTGACCAAGGTTAGTTCCCAAGATTTCAATGTAAAAATAATGCTATATGTAGCATTATTATAATGCTACGCCAGTATTTTCACTGAGCAAGGCTTAGCTTTTGGGGGTGGGGAGCAAGTGTGGCAGTTTGCCTCTTGCTCTTATCTTTATGTAGTGGCTGAATGGTGTGCACTCTTACTATTACCATTTCCCCCCAGCAGCTTTGCAATGGCTTCTCAGAATCTCGCACTTCCTAAAATGCCTGTAATGAGGACGTTATGGGTTGCATCCAACAAAGTCATCCTATTTGTGCACAGACTTCTGCTTGTGCAACAGAACTTCTCCTCCCCCCGCATGCCCCCGAAATTGTTTTCCCCAACCCTCCAGAGCAGATTGGGGGAGGGGTTGGAGAAGACACGGAGGGGAAGTTCCAGTGCACAAAGGGAAGCCCTTGTGCAAATGGGACCACGTTGTCAATACAGCTCTGAATTGGTACGTACTCCACTAGGGTTTGAAGAAGTGCGGCCACATTCCACAGAAGTGTGGCTGGGCAGGATTCTTACTGTGGGGCAATGAAGAGCTTTGGAGGGTTGTTTTTTTTAAACAAACCAGGAGAGCAGTGGAGGATTTTTTTAAAAGTTAAATGATGCTGAAAAACACAGTCTGCTTTGTCAGGGAATTAATAGTTTCACAAAATGAGGGGTGGGGATTTGGCACAGGACTAATTTTAAACCAACACTTTTGACTAGCAACTCTTGTTTTAAGGGCATCTTAACAGAGAGAGTGCAGCATTTTCCAGGTCAGGGTGCACTCTAGTTTTTAAAACTTTGCCCTGGGAAGATAAATACCTGCTCTTGCCAATAAACCTTTACCATATCAAATCATAATGTGACAACTGGGATTCACAGGACTGTTTTGAGGCTGAATAAAATAAAGATGATAAATTTCTTTGCCTGCTAAAAGCGCTATATGATAGCAAATTCAATAACATTACACCAGTGTTAAGAGACTGTTGAACTGTCCCCATAGGTAGTTTCTCACAAACATAATGCTGTCAGGTAACACTCTGGCTTTCATGGCTGATCTATGAAAGTAAATACGACTGCATTCGGCCTGAACTGCTGGCATCCGGCCTTCAGATATTTCACCAGAAGACTATTTGGGGATATTTATACTGGGGACTTTTGAAATACGATTTTCTCATATATGTCTGTACTGTCACAAAATAAGAGAAATTAAGAAGCAGAGGTAGGATTTTATGTAACATAAAAAAAGCTTGAATTATTTGCAAACTCACTTGAATTATACGATCACCTTCTCTGATGCGGCCATCTTTTGCAGCAATGCTGTTGGGATCAATCTATAAAAGAACATAATTGGCTACTTTTCACAGCATTCCCCTACTGCATGCTTCTAATAATTAACATGTTATCTGAGATGACTGGTAAACATAATTCAAAATCTTTCTTTGGAATGGGGCACCTGTGGCCCTTCAGACCTTTCTATCTGGCCCTTAGAATTCACCCCAGGACACACACCATCCTGAGCTACACCCCTCAGCCCAGCTGTGGAACCTCCTTAGTTGGGTTTGCTTGCCTGGAGTGTGTCCTTAAACTCTGATAACGTTTCTTGCTTGCCTGGATAGAGGGTAGATCAGGGTATGTCAGTGTGTATAGAAAGTAGCCTACTGTACAAACACACCATTTACATGTATTGCTCTGCTCACTTTTGCCTCTGGCTCTGTCCACCACTGGCATGTGGCCCCCAGAAACTTGCCCTGAAGGGAATGTGGCCTCAGGCTGAAAAAGTTTTCCCACCCGCTTTTAGAAAAGAGAAGAAGAAAAACTGCACTTTTTACCAGGACATTGTGTGAGCCACATACAGTATATTTCACCAAAAGCTAATAGAATAAAATGGTCTTCACATGACACCTAAAAAGCTAATATAGTAAGTGCAAGACGATGACCCCGAGGAGAGAATTCCACAATGGGAGGGCCGTAGCTCAGTGGCAGAACACATGATTTGCCTGCAAAAGGTCCCAGGTTCAACTTCTGGCATCTCCAGGTAGAGCTGGGAAAGATTCCTGCCTGAAACCATGGAGTGCTGCTGCCTGTCATTGTAGGCCTGGTGCCCTCCCGACGCTTTGGACAACTCCCATCAGCCTTAGCTAGCATGGGCTATGGTCAGAGGTGAAAGGAATTGTAATCCAACAACATCTGGAGGGAACCAGGCTAGGAAAGGTTGATGTAGACAATACTGGGCTCGATGGACCAATGGCCTGGCCCAGTATAATGCAGCTTATTAGGTGCCATATGTTCACAATAGGAACCACTGCTGAGAAGGCCCTAGCTCCACTAGCCGC
The DNA here is from genome assembly GCF_030035675.1 of Rhineura floridana. Classification (NCBI taxonomy): domain Eukaryota; kingdom Metazoa; phylum Chordata; class Lepidosauria; order Squamata; family Rhineuridae; genus Rhineura; species Rhineura floridana. The sequence goes on along the minus strand of NC_084482.1, from coordinate 171,969,932 downwards.
TCATTGGAAAGTGGGAACACCTGGAATGCGTCTTCCAATGAACAGACACGCTGATGTGGAAGCAGGAAGTCCCATGGATAGGAATGCATTTGTTGAAGACGATATAGAGAAATAGGTGGCTCAACTGCAGGAAAATTCTTTAATATTACATCAAACCTTACATTTGGAAGTAATATGAAATATAACTGATAGGGAAAAGTATTTCTCCACAACTTCAGTAAAAAAGCAGGTATTATAGTTGGTCTCACCTCACTGATATAAATGCCAATGTCATCTTCATCATCAGTTCTGTAGCACACTGTAAGCCCAAACTTGTCTTGGCTGTTCACTCGATGCAAATCCACTTCCTAGGGCAAAGGAATCAGACACTGGTGACTGCCTGTCTTTTCAAATATGTGGAAATATTTTGCTTACGTGATCCAGTGTTTCTTTTTCTGTTTTTAAATGATTGCACTAGGTTAATTTACTGAGCTAGAAGTGATTATGGACACACAATCAATACTGGGGGCAATTGTAGCTCTTCCATCACTATGCAGTCAGTTTAGACTCTTTTATTGATCATATAGAAGAAAAATGGCCCATCTCTTATGGAATGGCAACACTAAAAAGATAAATAAATCTAAGAGTTTACAAACTTCTATTTTTAGTGCCACTACTACAGTATTTCTCAAGTCAGTCTTTGGAACCAAAGTTTTCAACATCCTTCAAAGAGTAACATCATTAGCTCAAGAGATAAGACTAATGAGTAAACACCAGGTCTATGCACTTCTATAACTTGCCGTGATGTTTGCTCTCTCAGTATGTTTTAGCATTCTCAGGACTCATGCAATGAAATTCTGGAATAATCTCTGATCCAAATACTTCAGTCCTGATCCAACCAAAGTTAGCCATGACTATACCCCATTAAAGGCACTAGTGAGTTGTAACTACATTGTTCTAACTGTTTCAATGGGTCTGAAGAATAACTAACCTGAGCTAAATTGGGCCCTTCATATGCTAGCAAGTACAAAAAAGCATAACATGAGGTTTTACATTAGGGGATACGTCAATACAAATCTTGATTGACAGAGAAAAGGAAAGGAAGACTTGAGCTTAAAATTAATTCTACCCCAAGAAAGCAAAGCTCACTGCAATTCTGTCTATATATATACGAATATGGTAAATATGACCAATTCAAGGTTCCCTCATATAGTAAGCATAGATTTGGCTCGTCGCCTGATTGCAGACTTCTGAGATTTAGTGGATGGACAGAATCAAAAGCAGTACTCTTCCAAGGTAGGATACTTGGAAGCCCACAGGGGACTAAATGGATTTATCAACATGGGAAGCTGCCTTTTACTGAGTCAGACCTTATTGCTTCTAACAGCTTCTCTGACACTGCTTTTTAACCATGCTGACATCCTCTTGGTCTTGATGGCAACTTTCCTGAGCTTCAGTATACAGTGTATCTGAGCTTTTAATAACGTGTTCTTAATAACAACCAAGGATTCTAGAAAATGGAAGCCTTGCCCAAATGAGTTCTCTCCCTGCCCCCTCCAGATGCGGTGCACAACTACAGCTAAAGTTCAGGGTTGCCTCTGCTCTGTTCTAGGGTGCAGTCATTTAGGGTACTTAGTAGTGTTAACTATTTGCCATGATCCGAACATGCATTTGCCCATTTTATTTTTGCCAAGGGAAATTCTTACCCAATAGTTTTTATGTATGGTTTCTCCAACGGCTAGAACAGCCTTCCCCAGCCTGGTGTCCTCCAGATATTTTGGACTACACCTCCCATCATCTCCAACCATTGGAAGCTATAGTCCACAACATCTGGAGGGCACCATGTCTCTTTCCCTCTGCTTCAATTAAGCAGTGTCATTTTCAGATGCTTGGCAAGTGCAAATGTGAGTGTTAGTGTTTTAGATGACACACCTTCCAAAGATTCATTGTACTGGAAATACACAGTTGTTTCACGATCTGTGAAAAAGTGGCCTGTAATAGGGTAGTGAGAAAATCATTATACAGCCACGAGAGTATACTATAGTCAGCGTGTTTTTTTTGTATTCCACAATGTTAAATTGAAAATACCCCCATGCCATTCTGATGCTTCCCATAAGCTCATTTCAAAACAAAACCTTACAAAACTTATAATCCTGAATTCAGAAACGCTTGCTTAACAACCCTCTCAATTTTCATGGCAATACACAAAACAGTCAGAGAGAATCAAAAGTTCAAAGTGTAAAAAGAGAGAAAAACCAGACCCGTTTTGGACATTTTTCTGTCAAGAGTTCTCATAAACTGTTGAAATTAATTAAAAATCAGCCACATTCACAGAGTACTTGTAATACTATTCCTAACCTTGCCACATACTCTGGCCTTCATCTTCTGCAGTTTAAAAGTTTAAAAATTGTCTGGCTGATTTTTAATTAATTTAAGAAATTTAGCATTCAATTGAATAATATCGGGGATACTCAGTAAGAACCAGCTGTCAGTGTTCTAAAAGCCAGACTCACAGCTGCTGGGCTTGGCTAATCAGGGGGCCACACCCACACCAGACCTTTTTTTCCCTTTATACAGTCATGGCTTCCCCCCAAAGAATCCTGGGAAGTGTGGTTTGTGAAGGGTGCTGAGAGGAGACTCCTATTCGCCTGACAGAGCTCCAGTGGCCAGAGTGGTTTAGCAGTCAGCTGTTCTGATTGAAGCTCTGTGAAGCACCCTCTGTGAAGCACCCTTCACCAACTACACTTCCCAGGATTCTTTGGGAGAAGCCATGACTATCTAAAGGGAAATAAAGGCCTGGTGTGGATGTGGCCAGGAATAGCTTTGGTTTAAATTTGGGTGGGAGGCGTGTCTGCTGTAGAATAAAAAGGTGAGGGAAATGCTGAAAAGCAATGATACTGTTCACAATGTTGTTCTTTTGGAAAGGAAAGGGGCTTCCCCTCTGCCCAGTGCCCACCCATCCAATCTCCTCTCCCCCTCCCTCCCTCCTCCCCCACCAGGTCAGTTTCACCTATCCTAAGCATGATTGCACAGGAGTAAATCCCACTGAACTCAAAAAGCACGCAAATGATCAAGTCTGCCCTCCCCTCTTCCTCCCTCCTATCCCCTCCCTTCTGCCCCTTCCCTCCCCCTTCTTTCACCCCTTCCTTCCCCTCCTCCCCCTTCCCCCTCCTCCTCCATGCCAGTTTTACCTATTCTAGGACTATGACCTGGGAGACCAGGGTTCGAATCCCCACAGAGCCATGAAGCTCACTGCGTGACCTTGGGCCAGTCACTGCCTCTCAGCCTCAGAGGAAGGCAAAGGTAAACCACCTCTGAGTAATGCTTACCATGAAAACCCTATTCATAGGGTCACCATAAGTCAGAATTGACTTGAAGGCAGTCCATTTCATTTTCAAGCATGATTGCACAGGAGCAAATCCCATTGAACTCAATTAGCATGCAAATGATCAATCCATTCTCAGCAACCTTTTCAAGCATGCAAATGATCAAACCTGCCCTTCCCTCCTCCTCCCTCCCATTACCTTCTTTTGCACCTTCCCTCCCCCTTCCTTCATCCCTTCCCCTCCCCTTCCTTCCCCCTCCTCCTCCTTCTGCTCCCCTCTCCCCCTTTCTCTTTCCCTCTATTCTCCCTTCTCGCTCCCCCTCCCCATGGTCAGCTTTACCTATCCTAACCATGATTGCATAGGAGTAAATCCCACTGAACTCAATAAGCATGCAAATAATCAGACCTGCCTTTCCCCTCCTTCCCCACTCCTCTCCCTTCCTCCTCCCCTCCCCTCTTCTTTATTCCTCCTCCCCTACCCACTCGTGGCCTCCCCCCCATGGTCAGTTTTACCTATCCTAAGCATGATTGCATGGGAATAAATCCCACTGAACTCAATAAATATGCAAATGATCAATCCATTCTCAGCAACCTTGTACAGGATCCCATTTCTTACCTCCTGGATTAAAAAGCAGAGAAATTCACTAATAGGCAAAAAACTTTGGGGTTTAAGAACGTACCTATAGGCAACAGATCCTTCTATCAAACTTTTAAAAGCAGGGAAATTGGGCAGCTATAGTGAATGCACCAGGGGAGCAGAAGACCTGACCTCTTCTCTGAGGTATTGTACTGCCTTACAAATGCAAACACAATTTGGGTTGGTCTTTCACAGTCCAATCCAGTTCCTGTGTAGGTTGGAAGAGCTGGGTAACATGTGCCTCTGAGCATATGGTGAGTGGTGGCAACACCTCTAATCAGCCCAAATAACAGAAACAAGACATGTGCTGTGCTGATCTTGTTTTAGCAAGGAGGAAGCAACTATTTTAAGACAGCAGATAGTCGCTTTAAATATGTTTGATTTACTTTGCAATTTTATTGGTTTCCTATAGTAAATCATTCTCTTTTGTTTCTTTGCTAGCTTCTGTTTCTGTGAATATGTGAAGTACAGTAACACTTTGCAACACTAAAAAAAGCTCCAAAAAGAGTTGTGGAATAATGGCACTGACTGTTCTGCAGAATAGTTTCCACTGGACATGAGGAGTATCTCAGTTTGCACAAGATAAAACAGTGGGAGGTGCAATATATTCTAGCAAAATTCTAGGCGTGCTTTATATTTTTAATAGACCGTGCCCACCTTTCCTTAAGTGCAGTAGATTTAGCTTAGCAGGCTGAACATATGCATCTTGGGCAGGCTAAGTTTGTTTTTTTCCAACAGCTAGAGACATTGTTTAAGTAACAACATATTGTAATCAGTATGATTTTACATCAAAGTGCAGTTTCAGATTCAACTTTAATGTGCCAAAAACAGAAATAGAGCACAACCTCCAGTTTGAAACACAAAAGGTTGTCTTCACCATCATATGACATTGATCAATAAAAGGCTTTGAAATTAATAACAATAAATTTGACACAGATTTCTAGGATGAATAATGAGAGAAATATATTTTTTTAGGTTAGAATCTCTGTAGAAACAGTAATAACAGAAAAGAAGCAAAGTAAGAAGAACACCAACAAACATACAAAAATGTAATTCTCCATCTTTGGAGAATATCTCAGAGAGGAGGTCAGGTCTCCTGCTCCCCTGGTGCATTCACTATAGCTGCCCAATTCCCCTGCTTTTTAAAATTTGATAGAAATATATGTTGGCTGTAGGTACGTTCTTAAACCGCAAGGGTTTTTTTTGCCTATTAGTGAATATAAGCAAATGTGGATTCCATCTAATCTGGTTGCATGACATGCTGAATGAATATGAGAGGGGGCTGATTTAAAACTATGCACTTTTTTGACTACTACTACTGCTTATTATTGCTATCACAATGCTGATACTGATGGGAGACTTCTATAGCAACATTCACTACAGAGCAATTTACAAAAAAAGGTAATATAAAACAAAATACATAATATGCAAAGCATTAAGAGTTGTATCCAATGTTAGTCCTACTCAGAGTAAATACATTGAAAGTAATGGACATGGCTAACTTGAGTCTATTAATTCCAGTAGGCCTGTCCTTAGTAGGCCTAACACTAAATATAACCCCCCAAAATAGTTATTGTAAAATACACAAATAACAGTTAGTAGTATCATAAAAATGACAAGTCTGAGCATTTTTCCCCTTTTAAATGTCATACCTTTGTATTGTCAAAATTCAGTACAGAGTGGTTAAATTCTGCACCCAATGCAGATAATCAATATTGTGCCATCGAGATACTTATAAGCTGAACTCTGACATGCCTCTGATTCTCCAAGGACCCTCCTTATGTTGGACTATAACTCTTATCAGCCTTGGCCAGGGTGGCCTATGCTCAGGGATAATGGGAACTATTGTTCAAAACATCTGCAGGGGACCAAGTTGGGGAAGGCAAGGTTAATCCTTTGCAGTGCTACTTGTAGTATTAAACATCACGATGCTCTTTTAGATGGATTTTTGTCAACCTAGAACACTTTACAGGGTTCCCCAGACCTCTACAATCAAATATAAATGCTTCGAAACTACAACCCATCATACCATGTCAAATATGCATCTCAACCACCATCTCTGGAAAAGAAATGACATAGCCTCCAAACAAACGATAAGTGGGCATCACGTCTCCAACCCTGATGACTCTCATGTTGTTCATGTCAGATTGATAATTAAAGGGGTGAACTATACATATTCCCTAAAGTTTCCTCTAACCCTTTCCCCCCTTTCCAAGTCAACAACAGGATGGTGAGACTAGACTAGAGCCCTCATCTCCTGAGGGATAACACCAAAGATGCCACCTTTACCATTGGGTTGTGTATTCAGGGAACAACATAGGAACCTTCCCCAGCTCCAACAGCTGAAGATGTTTTAATGTATTTGTATGTTCTTATTCTGTACGTCGCCCAGAGTGGCTGGATAATCAGCCAGATGGGCAACAAACAAACAAACAAACAAACAAACAAACAAGATAGTATTGTCTCCACAGCAGGGGCTTGATGAGAAATAAATTGCAGAAAAGCAGATACTGGATAGTCAGCTCTAGAAATGGCTTACTATCCCTGGAATGCTCTGCAGAAATGCTGACTCTTCCTGATCCGCAGACTTGCAAAGAGCTAGTAATCAGAGGCTTGATTTCCAGGATCCCAGTTACAAGGCGTGTTCTTAACCCACTTTGTTGCCCTGCTCCTCTTCAGAAGCGGTAGATTCAATGAGGAAATATTTTGTGATCTTTATATTCTGAAGACTAAAAGCAGATCGCATCCCTCTTCAGGGGTATATGTGGAACGAAAAGAGCACCGGTGTGTGATAATGAGTCTGGAAGGGAAGCTCCATTGGTACTGGATCTTCATTACCATTAAAGCCTCTGTTATCAGTGTTACCTACTAGATAATTTCTGGGGCAATATTCTGGATGCTCTGGATAGGATGTTCTTGAAATGGAAACAATCCCCATTGGCAGGCCTCATTTAGGATATTTTTATTTTGTTCCATGCTGAAGAAAGCACATATGAATTTTCCAAGGGCACAATCTGGCAGAAGTAGTTGTTTGGCTAATTCCATGTGTCCTTTCTATTAGCGGTGCTACTTGTCCTCCAGATACCACAGCTGGGCTAGCCAGCCAGGAATAAAGGCACTTGGACTGGTATCTTCACAATGAAATACATTTTTAAATATTGTGAACAATTAGAGAGTGCATTTCCTCTTCTGCTTCTAGATCTGCCAGTGATGAGTGTATTTAGGAACCCGATATGAACCCGATATGAACCTACCCATACACTGCGTGCAACATCGAAGGCCCTCCTCCGGGTACCGACTCATAAAGAGGCCCGGAGGATGACAACAAGAACTAGGGCCTTCTCAGTGGTGGCCCCCGAACTATGGAATAGTCTTCCTGACGAGGTGCGCCTGGCGCCAACATTGTTATCCTTTCGGCGCCAGGTTAAAACCTTCCTCTTTTCCCAGGCATTTTAACATATTTTAGCATATTTAGCACATTCTGGTATTCTAAATTTAAATTGTGTAATATGTTTTTAGCTCTGGGGAATTTTTGTGGTATATTTGTATTTACTATGTGATTTTATTATATTACTGTATTTTTATATTTATGTTGTACATCGCCCAGAGAGCCGTTGGCTGTGGGAGGTATAGAAATTGAATAAAATAAATAAATAAATAAATAAATAATTTAGAGCAGTAAGCACAACGGTTAAAGCCAGATATGGTGCTGAAGCAGAGAGCCTTAAGTGACTGCCGCTGTTGCTGATGCACCATCCCATCCTGGATTTGCATGATGCACTATATCATAATGCACAAATATAGTGGGCAGAATGGAAACCTTGTGGAATGGAGAGAACCAGTGGGATATGGTTATCTCAGGCTACAAACTCTATAGGAAGGACAGGGAAGGGCATACTGGTCACTCTGTACATCAAAGAGGACACAGAGCCCAATAAGCTAGAATCCCAAAAGGGGTAGATTCCTCCAGAGAATCATTGTGGATGGCAATACCAGGTCCCAAGATTGATTTAGTATTGAGAATGTATTATCACCCACCTCAACAAAAATGCCCGGGTGATCTTGAGATGGAGAATGAAATCAAGGAGGAAATGTTATAGTAATTGTTGGCTTAAAATACTTAGACTGGGTAAGCATATGTTACAGTCACAACAAGGAGTTAAAATTTCTAGATACCCTAAATGGCTGTGTCATAGACCAGTTGGCCATGGAACCAACTAAAAGGGAGTTGACTCAGGTCTTAATCTTAACTGGCACCTGGTATGAGATGTAAGTATTAAAAGAATTGGGAGCAGTGACCACAGTGCTGTCAAATTCAACATATATGTAAGCTGACAATTGCCAAGAAAGTCCAACATAGTCATACTTAACTTTAAAAGAGGAAGCTTCCCCAAAGTGACAAGATTAGCAAAAAGGTAGTTGAAAGGGAAAGTTAAGAAGGTCAAATCGCTCATGAATATGGGGGGAGTATTCAAAGCCATAATCACAGAAATTTGGCTAGAATGTATACCACAGAATCTTTTTTTTTACAGTATGTGGAATTCGCCCTTATTATCTCTCTAATGAGAGTAAATAACATTTTCTAAAACAATTACAAATTTGTATAATTTAACACTAAATCTGCATACTTTAGCATAGTCCTTTGGATAAACCAACCTAAAATGACAGCTCAATATTTAGCAGAACACTGAGCCCCAAACAGCTCTTGGGTTACTCATTGCTTAGAACTGATTTAAGTAATACACATGTTTTCTTAAACACTTGGGAAAACTGGTAGTACATACAAACAATGCTGTAATAATGGGCTTGAAATCCATTTAAAAATCCCCACGTTTTTGAGGAAAAGGGGGAAAGCATACCCTGTGTTCAGACTGAAAGGGAGATTGCTGGCTTTCTCCTCCTGGTATTAATGCATTAAAAGTCCTAATAACATAATGGTCTACCCTCTGAGCATCTCTCAATTTCAACCCGCAGTGCCATTCACCCAGGGAAGACAATAAAACTCACCAATATGAATAATTTATTGGCATGTCTAGATGACAGCTGCCATGATAAGCAATCTCTTGTTATTTACTTGTCAACATGTGTAATTTGTTTTTTTTTTTAAACAGAGCAGTAAATGTCAGTGACATTTCAGATGGTATTTAAATGATTTTCAATCAATAGGCACTATTGTGAATGGCTCCACACTCTCTTGTCGTGCTTTCTTTTGTTACAGAAAGGTTGAATGCATCAGTATAGTGGCAGAAGTTTTTCCATATTTCTAAGGCTTTGCCATTATTTTACAAAGGGGATTGAAATTGATCAATAAGGAAGATTAGATAATGTCAGCCAAGTGCAGTTGCTGGGGTCATTACTTTAGGTTTTATCTAGCAAATGGAAATGAAGTCAGTAAACTTTGGTTTTAATTGATGTTTAGGAAAGTTGCTGCCTTTTCCTTTAAAAAAACAAAAACAAAACAGATTTATACAATTTACAGAGCAATCCAAAAGGTATCAGGGTAGGGAACTGATGGTGGATGACTTGCCATGTCCCAAGCATTTTATCTTTCCTTTTCTTTTTAAAAATGAGGTCTGGTGTTATGTTTTCTGCTCTTTTGGCAGAATGGGAAGTCCATATATCCTTTGGTTCCATGCCTTCCCCCGGTATGCCCCCAATCTGCCCCCTTTTTATCTCTACTGATGTTGTAGCTGTGACAGTGGTAAGGTCGGGGGGACCTCATAAGGGTGGATCTCCCTCTCCATGGGTAGGCCTTTCTCTCTACCTTCGGAGGAGGAAATCTGAAACTTCCTATGGCCCCTGGGACACCCTCCTAGAGACCATAGGGTTGTAGTTTTAACATAGCAATGTTTAAATTAAGAAATGTACATGGCATTCATAATTAACAGCCTATAACAATGACACACTTTAGTTTGTTGAAGGAATACATTAGGTTATAGAATGCGTTGCAACAATCCAGTCTGAAAGTTACCAGAGCATGGAGTACCATGGGTAAGCCATCTCTGTTCATAAAGTGCTGTAGCTGCCAAACCAGCTGCAACTAGAAAAAAGGCACTCCTAGCCACCAAGGACACCTGAGCCACCAGGGACTAAGCTGAATCCAAGAGCACCCTGAAGCTACAGGCCCCACCTTTCCAGTGGAATGCAATCCTGTCCAGGACAGGCCGTCTCCCCACCTCCTGGACTCAGGACACACAACACTTCTGTCTTTTCAAGATTCAATTTATTGAATTGAAGTTGAATTTATATCAAAGACAAGTGATGGTTTACTATACATTTTGGAAAGTTGTCTGTTTGCTATGCACTTGGACACCTCTTAAGACATAACCAAATTTTGCATGGTAGTTCCCGAGATCAAGCAGCAAGTCTTCTATGTTTGAATACAACTGGATGCCATTTTGAATCAAGATGGCGGACCAAACCTTTTAAAACTACACTGATTTGGTTTCTTAGAATTCCTGAGCAATGTCAGGTACAAGGCAGATAGTATTACCATTCATTAATAGGCAAAAAACCTTGCGGTTTAAGAACGTACCTACAGTAGGGCTCCACTCATACCGCAGGTTATATTCCAGGTCCCCACTGAAAAGTGAAAACTGCCAGAAAGTGGACCCCTACTGTATTCTAGCCACTGTGCTCCAGCTGTCAGCGATCAGCTGTAGCATGCAACCTCCCCACGCTCCAGTTGACAGCGATCAGCTGTAGCATGTGAGCTGCCCACGTTACAGCTGTAGCGTGCAGTCAGCTGTAGTGTGGGGAGCTCATGCGCTACAGCTGATTGCTGTCAGCTGGAGAGTGGTGGCTGGAGCTCCCCGCTCTACAGCTGATTGCCCCGCTGGTGCTGCCATACTAGTGGAACACCGAAAAGCGGGGCACCAAACAGCGGGGCCCTACTGTATAGCCAACAGATATTTCTATCAAACTTTAAAAAGCAGGGGAATTGGACAGCCACAGTGAATGGACCAGGGGAGCAGGAGCCCTAATCTCCTCTCTGAGATATTGAACTGCCCTACAAATCTGTAAAAATGCAAACACAATTTGGGTTGGTATTTCACAGTCCAATCCACTTCCTGTGTAGCTTGGAAGAATTGGGTAACATGTGACTGATACTTATAAGCCAAATTCTGACATGCCTCTGATTTTCCAAGGACCCTCCTTATGTTGGACTATAACTCTTATCAGCCTTGGCCAGGGTGTCCTATGCTCAGGGATAATGGGAGCTGTTGTTCAAAACATCTGCAGGGGACCAAGTTGGGGAAGGCAAGGTTAATCCTTTGGAGTGCTTCTTGTAGTACTAAACATCACGATGCTCTTTTAGATGGATTTTTGTCAACCTAGTACACTTTACAGGGTTCCCCAGACCTCTACAATCAAATATAAATGCTTCGAAACTACAACCTATCATACCATGTCAAATACGCATCTCAACCACCATCTCTGGAAAAGAAATGACATAGCCTCCAAACAAACGATAAGTGGGCATCACGTCTCCAACCCTGATGACTCTCATGTTGTTCATGTCCGATTGGTAATTAAAGGGGTGAACTATACATATTCCCTAAAGTTTCCTCTAACCCTGTCCCAGTCAACAACAGGATGGTGAGACTAGACTAGAGCCCTCATCTCCTGAGGGATAACACCAAAGATGCCATCTTTACCATTGGGTTGTGTATTCAGGGAAAAACATAGGAACCTCCCCCAGCGCCAACAGCTGAAGATAATATTGTCTCCACAGCAGGGGCTTGATGAGAAATAAATTGCAGAAATGCAGATACTGCGTAGTCAGCTCTAGAAATGGCTTACTATCCCTGGAATGCTCTGCAGAAATGCTGACTCTTCCTGATCCGCAGACTTGCAAAGAGCTAGTAATCAGAGGCTTGATTTCCAGGATCCCAGTTACAAGGCGTGTTCTTAACCCACTTTGTTGCCCTGCTCCTCTTCAGAAGCGGTAGATTCAATGAGGAAATATTTTGTGATCTATATATATTCTGAAGACCAAAAGTGGAGGGCGGAGGGGAGGGGAAGCAGAAGGGGGGATTGGAATGGGATGGGAGAGGGGAAGGAGGAGTGATGGAAGGGGGGAAGGTGCAAGAGGAAGGAGATAGGAGGGAGGGAGGGCAGGTTTGATCATTTGCACGCTTATTGAGTTCAGTGGGATTTACTCCTGTGCAATCATGCTTAGGATAGGTGAAACTGACCTGGGGGAGGGGCAGGGGTAGGAAGAGGGCACGAAGGGGAGTGGAGTGGATGAGACTGGGTGGGTGGGCACTTGGCAGAGGGGAAGCCCCTTTCCTTTCCAAAAAACAACATTGTGAATAGTATCATTGTTTTTCAGCATTTCCCCTACCTTTTTATTCTACAGCAGGCACAAGTAGCCTCCCACCCAAATTTAAACTAAAACTGTCCCCGGCCACATCCACAGCAGGCCTTAATTTCACTTTAGACAGTCCTGGCTTTTCCCAAATAATCCTGGGATGTGTAGTTACTAAAGGGTGCTGAGAGTTGCTAAGAGAGGCTCTGTTCCCCTCACAGACCTTTAGTCAGAGCGGCTGACTGTTAAACCACTCTGGCCAGTGGAGCTCTGTTAGGGGAATAGGAGTCTTCTCTCAGCACCCTTCAGAGACTACGCTTCCCATGATTCTTTGGGGGAAGCCATGACTGTATAAAGGGAAAAAAAGGTCTGGTGTGGGTGTGTCCTGCTGATTAGGCAAGTAGCCATGAGTTTGGCTTTTAGAACACTGATAGTTGGTTCTTATTGAGCATGCCCTACATTGTAATTGAGTTCAATGCAAAATTACTTAAATTAATTAAAAATCAGCCAGGTATTTTTTTAATGTTTAAACTGCGGAAGATGAAGGTCAGAGTATGTGGCAAGATCAGTAATAGGAGTACAGGTACTCTGTGAACATGGCTGATTTTTAATTAATTTCAACAGATTATGAGAACTCTGACAGAAAAAAGTCCAAAAAGGGTCTGGTTTCTCTTTCTCTCTCTTTACACTTTGAACTTTTGATTCTCTCTGACTGTTTTGTGTATCGCCATGAAAATTTAGAGGGTTGTTAAGCAAACATTTCTGAGTTCAGGACGATAAGTTTTGTAAGGTTTTGTTTTGAAATGAGCTTATGGGAAGCATCAGAATGGCATGGGGGCATTTTCAATTTAACATTGTGGAATGAGAAAAATCCATTCTGACTATAGTATACAGCCACTCTTGTGGCTGTATAATAAACACAATCTGAGCTAATCCAACCATATTCAAGTGTATAAATCAAGAAGTATTTTTTAGAACTGAGGTCAAGTTTTATCTTTCAAAAATGCTTTAGTATCTTATGCTTTTGATTTCATTCTCATGTATTTCAACAGTGAGGTTGAGGTTTTCAATATGCTTGAAAACCAGAATGCATCACATCCCCACCCCCTTTTATGCTTTTCTGTTTGGGATATACTGTTTGCAGGAAAATCACTTGAGAAATATCAAAAATACACAGACACACAAACACATCTGAGAAAATAGTACTCAGGCAAATGGTCTTTCTAAAAAATTCCCTTCAGACACTAAGAGCAGGTGTTTAGTACCTGAATTTTTATGAGTGATTAGATGTAGACTCACCCTTGGGTCCTATCCCCCCGCCCTTGTTAGAAGTAGAAATAACTGGGATTTGATGCTAGCCGAGATATGATAATTTTGTGTGCATAGAAAGAAGAATAGCTGTTTCCTAGTTGCCTACGCCTCAATAAAGTTTTAATATAATCATAAAACTTCAAAAGATTTTATGGACATCAACTCTATAAATGTTAAAAGCATCGAAACAAAGAAAAATTTTCATTTCCAGAGTACTTTTTGGAACAGACTTTTTTGCTTAAAAAAAATAAAACCCTGTAAGTACTAAGATGTTCATTATCATTACACAGAATAATTCACAGACTTGTACTTGCTTCTCAAAAAGTAATAATACAATATTTTGGTTAACATGGCTAAAGGTGTATAGATTTTTCATGTCCTATGGCACCAAGAAAGCCACTAAGAGAACGTCTACTTGAATACTGACTGGCACAAAGACCACAAGTGAAGGGGGTTTCTGCAGTGAATGCAAACAGGACTTGAATTCACAGTCTCTACAGATATAGTTATATGTTTCACATCCTAATCCCGAACATGTCTTCACATTAATAAATGTGGCTGTAGCAAGCTGCAGTGTAAGAGAAATGCCATGTATTATGCTATTACAGCTTAGAATATGCACAGAGATCCACTGCAGGCCTACTGGAGTGAATGCAGCATGTGCAGCCATTGTGAAGGATGATTGTACCCTAATTGTCTTAGAAGTCAGGAATGATCTAAAGACGATACATATTATAAGTGTTATGAGTAAGCATTAACATAACTTTTTGAGATGTAGATTATCCTTTTCTTATGTAGAGCTCTGATAAAACCAAAGCATGTGCAGATATGAGATCTCTGAATTTGCAATGGATGCAAGACAATTACATAAAATTATTCTGGCCCTATGCCAAATGGCAGCAGATAACGAAAGCTAAACAACCTGAATACTAAAATACAAGTGCTATTTACAGTGAGACAAGAATACAGTAATGTGTTATATTATTATGCCTGTGGCCATTCATAACAGTAAGATTTCAAAACAAAAGATAAGAGCAAAGTAGCTTCTGTATACTCAAAAGGTGATTTGTGCTCAACAGATTATTATATTGTGTTGCAAACAATCTTCTGTTGGGGCAGTTTAACTTTTCAAAAGGACACAAATAAGTGCTTGTATTGGAAATGAATTTCCCTTGCTCTCTGGAGTGAGTGGGGCTATAAGATATTGAACCTAGGTGCTTTCCCCTATTTTGTCAGACAGACATTTGATATTGTAAGACTGTATTCCGATAAAGAGTCTCATCAGAAAACATGTTTGCTGCACATACACTGATGTTTCCTGCAGCAAAATGTGAAGCACAGATTTCATGAAAATGGAAATGGACTGCCTTCAAGTCGATTCTGACTTAAGGCAACCCTATGAATAGGGTTTTCATAGTAAGCAGTATTCAGAGGTGGTTTACCATTGCCTTCCTCTGAGGCTCAGAGGTAGTGACTAGCCCAAAGTCACCCAGTGAACTTCATGGCTGTGTGGGGATTTGAACCCTGGTCTTCCACGTCGTAGTCCAACACCTTAACCACTACACCACACTGGTACATCTATATATATTTACCCTGTTTACATGCATATGGGAATGTTATCCTGATTAGGGTTCTCAGAAATGTTTACGTCTTCCATACTTTACCATGGAAATATACTGGCATTTGCATAGTATATTTCCACGAAAAGTGTGAAATTTGCCCCATGCAATTTATCCACTACTGAGAGCATAGGGTTTAAAATGGAAGAAAATTGCATTTACTTTCCATTGAATAGAGAAAGTAAAGTCTGCATGAACTAGGCCTGACGATGCTATCATTTGGACAAGGAAATAGAAAACAACAACACCACCACAACAGAGATGTTGAATCTGGCGAAATAAGGTAAAAGGAAGCTGTGGGGTAGAATCGTAGAGATGGAAGGGGCCTAGAAGGACATTGAGTCCAACCCCTTCCAACTTCACGCATACTCAGCAGCTGACTGTCCAGCTGCCTCTTGAATGCCTCCCGTGCCCACCACCTCCCTAGGTCATTGGTTCCATTGTTGTACTGCTCTAACAGTTAGGAAGTTTTTCCTGATGTTCAGTTGAAATCTGGCTTCCTGTAACTTGAGCCCATTATTCCATGTCCTGCACTCTGGGACAATCGAGAAGAGATCCTGGCCCTCCTCTATGTGGCAACTATTCAAGTACTTGAAGAGTGCTATCATATCTCCTCTCAGTCTTCTCTTCTCAAGGATAAACATGCCCAGTTCTTTCAGTCCCTACTCATACAGCTTTGTTTTCAGTCTCCTAATAATCCTTGTTGCCTTCCTCTAAATCTGTTCCAGTTTGTCTGCAACCATCTTAAAGTATGGTGTCCAGAATTGAATGCAGTACTCAAGATGAGGCCTAACCAGTGTCGAACAGAGGGGAACTAATACTTCGCGCAATTTGGAAACTATCTTTCTGTTAACGCAGCCTAAAATAGCATTTGCCTTTTTTGCAGCCACATCACTGTTATGTAAATTTGTATAGATATTAGCAGAGATTGTCAATGGTCTGAGCCCACGAGGTTCATCTTGTCTCACAGCTTACAATGTGTGACTTTGCCCAACACCTTCGTGAGAGCGTCTGCAGTCATGTCTTCTGTTGGACAATACTCCATCTTGAGTAGTCCTCTGCAGTAGGTATCTCTAATGAAATGGTGCTTCACGTCTATGTGCTTGGTTCATGAACTCACCCCTTCTGACTCCATGAGTCTGTTGCATCCTTGGTTGTCCTCATGCATCACAACAGGCCCATGTATAGAGATGCCTAAATCTTTGAATGGTTCAAGTAGGCTTTGCATATCCCACTAGTTTGGGATCTTGGGTACCTGCTAGCTTCAGTTTCATGGTTGTAGTGCCCTTTAGATATCTCACCATTATCTTTATTGCTTCCCAGTCCTTCTTGGTTGGCGAGCTGGTTTTTGGCACTGCTACCACTGCTACCACCACATCTGCTACCACCACATCTGGCCTGGTAACTATTGATATACAGATGTTCTCTGATGGCTTGTTTTGTATCTGTCGATGTTTCCTTTAGCATCTGGCTTTTTCTTGAATTTCCTCTTGTAGCCTACAGCTTTCCTTTCTTGAGGAAGCTTGGTCAGTGTCCAAATTTTATTTTTGTGTAGTGCTTCCAGCTCTTCATTGGCTGCCTGCCTCCGCCTCTCAGCTTCAGCTTTGGGTAAGGCTTCAATCTCTTTCCAGGTCTCTGGTTCTGGAAGTTCATCTCTCATGAGGTAAGCAAGTCTCTCTGGTGGGACACCTCTGTTTGTGTGTTCAGAGTGTCTGGGTGCTGGGTGCTGGTGCTTCGGCTGCCCCTTCTGGCTCCGTTGCCTGTTCTGGCTCAGACTCCTCGCCTTCCTCTGCAGGTGTATTATTGTCATGCCTTCTGTGGTGGAAGAATAACTGAGCTTCTTCTTCCTTTTTGCTGTCATCTGTTTGGTGTGGTGCCCCTTCTGGCTGGTGTGCGTGCTTTCCTCATCAAAGTGGACAGCTCTGTATACTCCAACTTCACCAGTTTTGGGATCTATGACTCGATATCCCTTCTGTGTTAAAGAATATCCAATGAATATTACTTCCTTGGCAGTGTTGTCAAGTTTTGACCTCTTTTGTGTCGGGATGTGCGCAAAGGCCCCCGAATACACGAAGGTGAGACACGCTTGATGTCCTATCATGCCATAGTTCAAATGCTGTTTTGTTGGTTGCAGATGCAGAAAGTTGGTTCTGCAAATACGTGGCAGTAACTGCTCCTTCTCCCCAGTACTTTTGTGGTAACTGTGCATCTTCCAAGGAACAAATCATCTGTCCAAGCGTCCTGTTCATGCGTTCTGTGACCCCATTCTGTTCTGGACTGTAAACAACTGTAGTCTGGTGCTCTATGCCTTCCTCATGGAGAAAGTTCTGCATAGCCCTAGACACATATTCTCCTCCATTGTCAGATCTTATGATCTGTGCCTTTCTGCTAAATTTGTTGGACACAATTCTGACACAGTCCTTCAATTTTTGAAGTACTTGACTTTTCTCTTTTAGCAGGTACATTGTAGTATACCTTGAGTAGTCATCTATAAAAGTCAGCATGTATCAATTTCCACCCTGGGATGGCACCTTCATTGGCCCACAAAGATGTGTGAATTAATTCTAGAGGCTTTTTTGTTTTCCTCTCACTTTTCTTAGGAAATTTTGGTTTCACACTCTTTGTCTTTATACAGCACTCACATCTTTCTGTGCATTTGTATTGTCTCATTTTAATGCCTCTAGCCAAATTCTCATTCTCTAGAGCACTTACTCTGGCTAAGCTGGCATATTCCATTCTTCTATGCCAAATATGCAAACATCCAGAATTACAGGTTTCCTTGACCATATTTGCATGCATAGCTTCAAGGTATTTTAAATGCAAAAATCTATTTTTCAATTTGCAATATTTCTCCTTCATCTAGAATGTGGCAAAATTCTCCACTCATATAAAATTAACCCCCCAGTTCCATTATCTTAGTAGCACTTACTAAGTTGTCTTTAAAATCTGGAACATATAGGCAGTTTTTAAGTCTTTTGCCTTCTGGAATTTTGCAAAGCAGTTGGACCGTGCCTATTCCTTGAGAAAGGAATGTATCTCCAGAAGCAGTTTTTACTTCCTGTTTATAGTTTTTAAAATACTTAAACAAATTTTTATCTTTCATTAGGTGGGTTGTACAGCCTGAATCAATTAAAAATCAGTTTTTATAATCATTTTTCCTTTCATCAGATACATGGTAACTAGAAGCGTTCACTTTAGTCTGCCCAGCAGTTTTTCTCCTTTCAGTTTGCCTTTGTTTAAAGTCAGGCTTTGCTCCTGTCTGACACCTATTGCAATCTCTTTGAAGGTGATTTGGAGATTTGCATATGAAACCCCTTTTGCTGTGTTTGTCTATGCCCTTTTGTGGATTTGGGCAATGACTCATCCCTCTGTCTTTTCAATCTCTGCCTGTAGTAAGGTTTGCCTTCTCAGACAGAGTTTGTTCCTGTCTCTCTTTAAAGTCCTGGTACTTCAAATATGATACAATTTGATTCATATTCTGGTGTGTCTGTTCTAGCACATAAGCAATTAATTTATGACATTCACGGAGAGAGCTTTTTGCATGTCATCATCAATTTTTCTCCCACATCTCTCCAGTTCTCGGAGCAGTTCTGTGAACCTTTCTAGATGTGTATTGAGAGTCTCTGCCTCTCTCAGAGTAAACAATTCCTTGTAAAGGAACATTACATGATTTTCAGACTTTCTGTCATATTTCTTCTTGCTTCTGCCATATTTCGTTCACATTCTTACATCCTATGCAAACATTTAGTGCCTCATCTTATAATGCAGAAATAAGAAGATATTTCACTTTTGCATGCTTAGGTCTCCAGGATGCTGTAGCAGTTGCATCCTCTGCTGAGGGTTCAGGATCGCTCAGGATTTCATACAGATCCTCTCCTTCCAGGACTGCAGTCATTCGAAGACTCCAGACCACATAATTGTCCTTCTCTAGCCTCGGGATGCTTCTCTTAAGTGTTGATTCTTCAGCCGTCCTTTCCTATCTTTTGTTCTGTTTTTCTTTCTCTAGCCTAGTCTCTTTCTTCGATTACCTTTGTAAATCACACACAGTATTCAGCCTTTTTAGCTTTTAGGCACAACTTGCAATTCAACTTAGTTTACTGGGCCCGTAACCATTTGTTATGTAAATTTGTATAGATATTAGCAGAGATTGTCAATGGTCTGAGATGTGTGCATGCCAGTGTGTGTGTTTACCTAAGTAGCAGGCTTTTACCCTGCATTGAGATCATTGAGACTTAAGACTTAATAAAATAAGAAAAGCTACTTTATTTATAGAAATACATAGTAGATAGAAAGGCATACCTAGTTCTAACTAACTAACTAAGATGGAGGTGCAACACCCAGGTTTAGGAGTTACTCTCATGGCTCAGGAGGGAGAGAGCAGAGACAAAGGTGTCTCCTCTCTCTTGGACAGATGAAGAAGAGAAGAAGGGAAGGGCAGAAGGAGGAGGGGCAGATAAGCTTCCCTAAGCATATCAGTCTAATGATGGAAGTCAGTCAGTCACAGCATCACAGGTAAAGGTAGTCAAGCCTAGCCATCTGGAGGACCCTAACTCAATCTCCCTTCTGGAACATAAACAAAAGAACAAAACAGGAGGTGCTCTTGTCCCACTTCCAACAATCACACTGTTGGATTATATTCAGCTTGTGATCACCAACAATTCCGAGACCCTTCTTGCATGTAGTATTGTTGAGCCAAGTATCCCCATCTTATAACTGTGCATTTGATTCACCCCTACATGTAGAACTTTGCACTTATCCCTGTTAAATTTCATTCTGTTGTTTTCAGCCAATGCTCCAGCCAATCAAGATCACTTTGAATTTTGTTTCTGTCTTCCAGAGTATTAGCTATCCTTCTCAATTTTGTATCATCTGCAAATTTGATAAGCATTCCCTGTACTTTCTCATCCAAGCCATATGAGCCCTGTGGTAGTCCGCTCAATACCTCCTCCCAGTTTGAAAAGGAACCATTAATAAGCACCTTTGGGTATGATTCTGTAGCCAACTGTGGTTCCCCTGATAGTTGTTCTATCCAGCCTACATTTAGCTATCTTGCTAATCAGAATATCATGGGGCACTTTGTCAAAAGCTTTGTATCCAAATCAAGATATATTACGTCCATAGCATTCCTACAGTCAACCAGGGAGGTTGCCTGATAAAAAAATGAGATAAAATTAGTCTGGCAGGATTTGTTCTTGTTAAATCCATGTTGCCTTCTAGTAATCACTGCATTGTTTTCAAGGTGCTTACAGATTGACCTCTCCAGATTTTCCCAGGGATTGATGTCAGGCTGACTGGTCTGTAGTTCTCAGGTTCCTTTTTTTGCCCTTTTTGAAGATAGAACAACATTAGCCCACATCCAGTCATCTGGCACTTCACTCATCCTCCATGATTTCGCAAAGATAATAAACAGTGGTTCCAAGAATTCTTCAGCCAGTTCCATCGATATTCCAGGATGCAGTTCAACAGGCCCTGCAGATTTGAACTCGTTCAAATTGCTTAGGTGTTCCTTGACCATTTGTCTATCAATCTCAAGTTGCAATCCTGCCCCTTCAAGTTCATGTTTTCCAGGAGGGTCATAGACCCTGTTTGAGAGAACACTGAGCCAAAGTAGGAACTGAACACTTCTGCCTTTTCTTCGTCATCTGTTATCATTTTGCCATCTGTTTGACGTCTTTTATCATCATGGTGGTAGCTGTACCAATTTTCTCCATTTTGAGAATATCATGATTGTTCTTCAAAGAGTTGGATGGTTTACCTGCATTTCTAAATTCCAATTAGGCTTTACATTTTTGTTTAGGTAAAATTAGATCTCAAACAGATTTTATGAACTTTCTCAGATTCAAATTCAAAGTATCTGGATACCTCCTTGGTCTTCTGCTCCCTAAAAACTGAGGTGCTTAGGTTGAGATGGCTGCAAACATGTAGTACAATGAGGAAGATACAGGACAGCTAGGAAAGTGAAGGTGCCAACAAGCTCCAACTTGCAAATCCTGAAGACCCATATCAAATCTGTGTCCAAATGCACATCCCTATAATGGAGCACAGACAAAACTAAAGAATAGGATCCCACAGAGACAGCCTGGATTATTTTGTGTCATGTTTTCTTGAGTGATTTACATCTGAGGAAGTGTATCAGTTATGCCCAACTCATGATGTGACATTAAAATCTTTAGTGTCACTCTGTTCTTCTTGAAATGAAATTAAGGCCAGAATCAAATTCAGACTTTTGGGGAATAAATCCCACTGAATGCAGCTAAATTTACATCTGAGAAACTTCTCAGAAGTGTTGGAAGTAGGGGCAAGAGCAACTCCTCCTTGGGTTCTTTTGTTTCTTTCCAGAAGGAAGATAGAGTTAGTGTCCTCCAGCTGGCTAGGCTTGCCTACCTTTACCTGTGCTCTTCTCTACCTAACTTCCTGCCTTTGTAGACTCATATGCTCAGGGAGGCTTATTTGCCCCTCCTTCGTCTTCTTCGACTGTCTGGGGAGAGAGGAGACATCTTTGTCTTTGTTCTCTCTCCTGAACCATGAGGGCAATACCCAAGTCTGAGCATTGTGCCTCCAACTTATTTAGTTAGTTAGAACTAGGTATGCCTTTCCCATCTACTATGCATTTCTATAAATAAAGTACCTTTTCTTATTTTACTAAATCTTAAGTCTCTGTGATTTAAATGCAGGATAAAAGCCTGCTTCCTAGGTAAATACACACACTGGCACATCCAGCTCAGACCGCTGAGTTACTCTGCATATTTCATTAACAAAAAGTACAAAATCAGGCTGATGGTAGATTGACCTGTACTTCTACTGCTCTCACGTCTTTCCTTTTTTTTAGGACATGGTGCTCTAGACATAAAGGCACATGTTCTAAGGTTCATTTGCAGCAATGCATTTAATGATATTATACCCCTCAGAAGAAGCAGTCACTGCTTTTGTTGTCATAATATCTGTTAGTTTAGATTAACTAGACTGTCTGAAAGTGACCCTCAGGTATAGACATCACTTTTAATACCCCTATCCCAATCTTCTCTATGTTGAAAATACATGCAAATCTACTTGAAGATGTGATGACCCTTTTAGGAAGTATGTACAAGAAACACACTTTCTCTCTTGCCTTGCTAATTTTTAAAGGGATTTGCGGTTCATATGTGTACCAACATGGATACATATGATATGGTCCCAATTACAGCGTTAGACTTAGAAGTAAAATTTAGAAATCTGTCGATATGCTGCCATGACATCTTCTTTTGTTTTTTGTTTTTAAGAGCGGCTGTATAATATCCTGAGGGTTGAATTCCTTGTAACTCCAGATGCCAGCTTCTGATACTGAACTCTTGCCTTCAACGGCCTATTCTTGGCAGATACTCAATTCCTGTGACTAATATCAGCCTGGATGGATTGGTAGGCAATTCTACTGCATTTCATTGAATTCTAGCAAGAACTATAGTCATTTACACAGGGGACTTGTTGACTATATCTGTTAAGTCATTAATTGTGAGTTAGGATGGCCATAAAAACCTAGATGATGGACTGGAATTCAGAGTGTTTTTAATGGACAGAGTAGTTCAGGTGGTCCAGTCTGATTTTTACTTCCCTTTCAGCATTCCGACTAGAGTCAAGAAAACAAGTGCCTTTGCAGCCAATAAGCCAACAATATAGCTAGAAGCTGCCTGAGTGTTTGTTACACTTTGACCTTTTCCATTGATCTTACTCTCCCAGGTTTGAAATGATTCTTAAAGGCTTTTAGAGAAATGCTATTAAGTGGCAAACATTTTCTTAATGTTTAGCTAGTCCTGCTATAGAGTTTTTCCTTTTTTTTAACAATCTAAGCACTCTTTTAGTGTCAAAATTATCAAATGCTGTGAAATGATTCGACTCACACATGCTAGTTACAGACTGGCAGCTGAAGAGCACATATGTAAACTGCTGCCATCTTAACCAGTCCTACCGTTTGAGCAGTGGCAACAGCAACGATCTGTTGCACAGTTACTGCCACGTCCATAACATCTCAGTGATGGTTGGAGATTCTCTGAGTTTAGCTTCCTGTCCTGAAACTGGTGAGATCTGTGGATCACATTCAATGTTTTCAGAAAATCCATCATCTGTACGTAGGGGTGCCCCCAGTTTGCTGAATAAAAGAGCTTGGCCATCTGAGGATGAGCAGTTAATTTGGTCCCCAGTGATGTGGAGTGGGGAAGCTGCTCTTTTACCTTTGCATTTATGCAGAGTGATGTATGGCAGTGGCTATATTTATTTATTTATTCAATTTGTATCCCACCCTTCCTCCCAGCAGGAGCCCAGGGCGGCAAACAAAAGCACTAAAACACTTTAAAACATCATAAAAACAGATGTTAAAATACATTAGAACAAAACAGCATTAAAAACATTTTTTAAAAAAACTTTTAAAAAGGGTTAAAAACATTATTAAAAAACATATTAAACAATTCTGACACAGATGCAGACTGGGATAGGTCTCAACTTAAAAGGCTTGTTGAAAGAGGAAAGTCTTCAAAAGGTGCCAAAAAGATAGCAGAGATGGCACCTGCCTAATATTCAAGGGGAGGGAATTCCACAGGGTAGGTGCCGCCACACTAAAGGTCTGTTTCCTATGTTGTGCAGAACGAACCTCCTGGTAAGATGGTATCTGCAGGAGGCCCTCACTTGCAGAGCGCAGTGATCGACTGGGTATGTAAGGAGTAAGACGGTCTTTCAGATATCCTGGTCCCGAGCTGTATAGGGCTTTGTATGCTAAAACTAGAACCTTGAACCTGGCCCGGTAGCAAATGGGCAGCCAGTGCAATTCTTTCAGCAGTGGGGTGACATGTTGGCGATACCCTGCCCCAGTGAGCAGTCTTGCTGCTGCATTTTGCACCAGCTGCAGCTTCTGGACCAACCTCAAGGGCAGCCCCACATAGAGCGCATTACAGTAATCCAGCCTAGAGGTTACCAATGCGTAGACAACAGTGGTCAGGCTATCCCAGTCCAGAAACGGCCGCAGCTGTCTCACCAACCGAAGCTGGTAAAAGGCACTCCTAGCCACTGAGGTCACCTGGGCCTCTAGCAACAAAGATAGATCCAGGAGCACCCCCAGGCTATGGATCTGCTCTCAGAGGGAGTACGACCCCATCCAGAGCAGGCAACTGACCAATTATCTGAACTTGGGAACCACCAACCCACAGCGCCTCCATCTTGCTAGGATTCAGACTCAGTTTATTGGCCCTCATCCAGCCCACCACAGAGTCCAGGCAGCGGTCAAGGGCTTGCACAGCCTCTCCTGATTCAGATGTTACAGAGAAATAGAGCTGGGTATCATCAGCATACTGCTGACACCTCGCCCCAAAGCTCCTGATGACTGCTCCATATAGATGTTAAACAGCATGGGGGACAAGATGGTACCCTGCGGCACCCCACAGCACAGCTGCCAGGGGGCTGAAAGACAGACCCAATGCTATTTTCTGAGAGCGACCCTGGAGATAGGATAGGAACCACTGTAAAACAGTGCCTCCAATACCCATCTCACCAAGTCGGCCCAGAAGGATGCCATGGTCAATGGTATCGAAAGTCGCTGAGAGATCAGGCAAGAACAACAGGGTCGCACTCCCCCTGTCCTTCTCCACCACTCTATATGGTGGTAGGAAAGCTAGAGGTCTTCCAGTAAGTGGCACCTACCAATTCCCACCCTCACAAAATGATGCGCTGTATAATTCTAGCTCTTACATGGCCAAGGAAAGGTGAACAAGGAAACCACATTTTGCCATGCTACATTATTCATTGATATAGAAATCTTGTTTATTTGCCTAATTTAGTTTGAGCAAAAGCATGGAGTTGGAGCCAGATAAAATTAGCCATGTTTCAGTCCCATTAGAGTCCATGCAACAAGTTGGTCATGACTAACAAGTTTCATTGATTTCCATGAGACCAAAGTGTGACCAGCTTCCCCTGGATCCACCAATGTGATTTTGCTCAAGCTAAATTAGACACATAATATTTCTGCAACTTGTCTTTTTTGTATTTCACTGCTCTACTTTCATACTTTATACTACACTTGTTATTTGAATTTATTTTGTATGTGATAACAAGGAAAACATCTTGATTAGAGATTATGAGAGAATAATAACAAAGCCATGCAGGACAAAGAAGCACTTCACTATAAACAAATGGAGACACTGCATGAACCTTTCAAATATGTCATATCTACAAGGACTAGAAACACACATATATAAAAAAGGCCAAGTTTTTCTTTGAAATCTATTTCAGGGATAAAAGTTTGCTTTTGTTACTACATTCAAAATTAAAACAAACCAGGGGATAGCTGTGATTTCTTATATATCAGTTGAGGACATGGCCTCTAATTGTTTAATTACATAACATTTAATTAACTACATATTAAAGTTAATAAGCACTAATTTCCTGCAGACTGTATACCAAATTGCAGAAGAAATATATTTTCCAGTATATAAGTGCATAATATGAACGTATTAGCTGCTAAGTCCTTGGCACATGAAAATAGAATAAAATGTTTTGTATGTTAAATGGCTACTTATTACTCATACCTCTAATTCTAGCTCCTCTCTGTCCATTTCTTGATGAATGCTTCCCATGTAATCATTTGGGTCATAGTATTCGTGTCCTGATGAATGCCTAGGAAAATAAAGCACGGTTTAGGTTATCACTCCCCATTCTAATTAACATATTAATCCTCCTTCAGCTTCATGGCAGATTATCACTAATATGTCACATATACATCCAGACTGATGTGCTGCATGTGATCAATGGTGTTGAGGATGTAAGCTCATTAAACAAAAGAGCAAACAAATATAAAAAACCCCTATCCTGCTGCCTTAACATATTGGCCAACCAGGCAGGGCTGGTCCACTAGAGAGAGAGGAATGTTTGTCATAGCCAGGTGGTGGTACTGCTGTTCACCATCAGGAAAGACAAAAATGCAAAGGAGGTAAGGCTTGGGGGTAATATTTTGTGGATGGTGCCATCATAAACCTGTGAGGGGGTAAAAGGGGAGTGTTGAATAAGAAGGATGTCAGAGCTTTGCCTCAACCAGTGTTCTCTATTGGAAAGAGCTTGCTTTGGAAGTGGGTAGCTAATTTAAAAAGTTTAAACTTCCAAAAGGGAGAGGCTGTGCAAGCCCTGGATGGCTGCCTGGACTCGGTGGTGGGCTGGATCAGGACCAATAAACTGAGTCTGAATCCTAGCAAGACGGAGGCGCTGTGGGTTGGTGGTTCCCGAGTTCATACAATTGGTCACTTGCCCACTTTGGATGGGGTCATACTCCCTCTGACAGAGCAGGTCCGCAGTCTGGGAGCGCTCCTGGCTCCATTTTTGTCACTAGAGGCCCAGGTCACCTCAATGGCTAGGAGTGCCTTTTACCAGCTTTGGCTGGTAAGACAGCTGTGCCTGTTTCTGGACAAGGATAGCCTGACCACTGTTGTCCATGCACTGGTAACCTCCAGGCTGGATTACTATAATGCGCTCTATGTGGGGCTGCCCTTGAGGTTGGTCCGGAAGCTGCAGCTGGCGCAAAATGTGGCAGCAAGACTGCTCACTGGGGCAGGGTATCGCTAACATGTCACCCCACTGCTGAAAGAATTGCACTAGCTATCTCTTAGCTACTGGGCTAAGTTCAAGGTTCTAGTTTTGGTGTACAAAGCCCTATACAACATGGGACCAACATACCTGAAAGACCATCTTATTACTTATATACCCAGTCGATCACTGACCTCAGCAGGTGAGGGCCTCCTGCACATACCATCTTATCAGGAGGTCCGTTCCACACAACATAGGAGACGGTCCTTTAGTGTGGTGGCACCTACCCTTTGGAATTCCCTCCTCTTAAATATGAGACAGGCACCATCTCTGTTATCTTTTCGGCACATACTGGAGACCTTCCTCTTTCAACAAGCCTTTTAATTTGAGATCTTATCCCAGTCTGTGTCAGAATTGCTTTTTAATATGTTTTTAAACCTTTTTTTAAAAAAATATGTTTTTAAACCTTTTTCAAATATGTTTCTAAAGCCTTTTTAAAAAATGTTTTTACAGATGTTTTATTTTAATACATTTTAAAGTCTGTTTTTATGATGTTTTAAAGTGTTTGGTGCTTCTGTTTGCTGCCCTGGACTCCTACTGGGAGGAAGGGCGGGATATAAATCAAATAACAAGGATCCATGCATTATATTAATTAAGGTGGTAGTTGTAGAGTCCCATGTTACACTTGAATACAGCTCCCAACCACACTTCCACTGCTTCCAATAAGAAAACCTGGAGGGAAATATTCAGGCTGGTTTCCTAGTAACCACCTTTTCCATGCTCCCTCTTATCATCTCAGGAACAGGAAAGTATACTGACATGCTTCCTCCAGTTCCCTCTGCCTTGGAGGTGAAGGGAACAACAGTGAGCATGGGGGAAAATAGTAGCTTTATTTATTTAAATTTGTTAAAAGTCATCCTCAGTGAAGTAATATGGGCACTGTACAACAAAATAGTGAGAACATGACACTTAGGCCTGTCCTCTGACAGAAATGACACAAATAGACCACCCCACCCCACCCCAGCTTTGTAGCTTTTGTATTTGCCAGATTTCTGGTTGTGAAAAGGATATATTGATGTTAATGTTAATATCACACACACATATACAGAGGCGTGCGTGCACACGGATGCATTCATGCACGCACACACGCACGCACACACACACACGAAGAGAGAGTAGACAACCAGGTTTTAATTCCACTTTTAATATTAGAACTTGGGATCACCCAATGAAATTGATTGGCAACAGGTTCATAACTGTCACAACAAAGAAGTGTTACTCTAAGCAATGTATATTAACTTATGGAATTCACTTCCTTAGGATATAGGGATGGCTAAAAGTTTAGAGGGAGTTAAAAAGAATTGGACAAATTCATGGAGGATAGATGTATCAACAGCTATTTTAACTATAATAACAAAATAGAGCCTCTATGTCCAGAGACAATGTATGTCTGAATGCCGGATGTTGACGTCATATAATGGGGAGCACTACTGAACTCATGCTCTGCTTGTAGACTCCTGCAGATATCTACCTGGCCAGTGTTTGGAAATAGGATGCTGGATTGGAATGGAACCTTGGGCTAACCCAGCAGGTCTCTTATCACACTGTTTATATATTGGAGCAATGTAGATAATACATGGTACTTTTGGATAACTAAAGAGTCTGGCATGCTTTATACACACACACACAAATGCACACGCACGAACATGAGCTGCTTCCATGTAATGCGATCCCATGCTGTGGGAGGGTGCTGACCAGGTGGAAAAGTTCCATGTGACTGTTCTACTTGCATGGGTTTTTTATTCACAGAACTCTCAGAGCAGTTGGGATCATACAACAGGGAAGCATCACTGCATGCGATGGGGACCTAAGCTATCCAATGCTCCGCAGTTACTGATTTTTCCTCTGTCATATATCAGCCTTCCTGAACCTGGTACCCTCCAGATATTTTGGATTACAACTCTCATCATTCCCTGTGCAGAGCTGTGAAAGGAGTCAAAGAATGGCCACATTCTTATGCATTTAGCTGAAACCCCATTGAAGCAAGAACACCATCCAAACCTCTGCTTGATGTTCCTGCTCCTGCACTTCATTGCCAATGCCTGCACAGATATGAATACTGTTTTTCACCACATGCGTACCTTGCTATCAATAACATAATTGCCAGTTTCCATGAACGAGATGGGAAGAAATCCATCACAAACAACACTTTACAGCGTCCGGCAAAATTTCTATCACCTTCCATTTGCTGAAAGTATCACGTATCTTCAGAGAATGGATTATATGGAAAACGTTTTCCTGTACTAACAGTATGGGTGGGCTTGCATATAGGTGAAGACATAGGTTCATTTCTTTGTTTTACTTGAAAGTATAGAAGTATCAGGCTACCACTACAAGTAAGTAAAAATTGATTTTAAAACCTCCTTAACAACATTTTAAGGAAATATCAGGAAATACAGAACATTACATTTGCACAACATTGCCACAGGATTAGAATAAAAATAATTAATACCCTGAATTGGAATTTAGTGGCTCCCAGTCATTTGCAATTAATGGCCACCATTTTTTTTTTAAAAAGAGAGATTGAACAGCAGCAATGCAAGGAGGTAGTTAAGATAACTGCCAGACACATAAAACACAATCCAGATTTTAGGGGAAGACCTGTAGCGTAGTGGGAAAACTTATGCTTGATATATAGAAGGTCCTAGGTTCAACCCTTGGCTTTTCCAGTGAACAGACTCAAAGCTTCAGGGCTGGAAAGTATCTCTGTCAGAGAACCTGGAAAGCCACTGCTATCAGCCAGAGTATTAGGGATGAACAGATTTCTGTATTGTTCTATGGATTCACTCAGCTCAGTGTTCCATTCCTGCAGAATACTGGCTTAACTAGAAAGATTTCTAAAATTAATTCCCTAGCTGGGGCATGCACAGATTGCTGCACCTTGCAGTTCCCTTTCATTTGCACGGTCTCCTCTATGTGACATGTGCATTGACAAAATGTTGTAAAAACCCCATCCTGATACAATTACATGTTTGATTTCTTCAAAATTCTTTTTTTTTAATGCTCTTGCACATTGGTAAAATGCTGCATGACACACACAAAATGTATGGATGCAACTGTATATACAAGGCCACCAAGACTATTGTCTTTGTTGTTGGAAATTATTATTTATTTCGTATATTAAGACATTTATAAACTTGGAGTCCAGAGTCTGTGAGTTCAAATCCCCACTCTTGTCTCCTGGGTGTAAAGGGACCGCTAAAGATCACCCCCACAGTGAGTGGCTCACCCTATTCATAGGGTAGCCATAAGTCGGGATTGCCTTGAGGGCAGTCCATTTCCATTTCAAACTCCCCTTCACCTCAAGTGTCAGGGCAGTGGATTATAAACATAACCAAAAATGGTCATGAAACCATAAATGTTGAAATGTTTTATCAAATGTGCACATGCACATCAGTGATGGATAGTAAGGATGAGGAGGAGATATGAAAGGAACAGAAGAAACTGAACGCAAATGACACATGCACACCTTTCTTTACATTCATAAATTTAAAACAAAGGGACAGTGGAGAGTTTCAAATCCATCAGTTCCACTTTTGAAATAAGACCAGGTAATCTGGAACTCTGTAGATGCTTCAGAATTTCCATTGAATGGAATTTCTTCCCAATCCCAAAGAAGACTGACAGTCTGATTCAGTAAATGACAAGTTAAAAGTGATATAAGCATATGTGTTAAGTGTAGTCTGAGACGTTCTTTCTTTTTGTTGGGGGGGAGAGGGAGAGCAGCTTCCCTGTGCTGTACTGTAAACAGGCTTTGAAAAGTCACAACTTTCATAAACTTGCAATGCAGCATGTGAGATAGCTCAAAGCCGTGTTGTGTGTGGATCAATACATACATTATCTAGACCATTTTGCACACTTTATCATAATAAAGGGCCAGTCATTCGACACCCACATATAGGCACTTCAGTGGGTCCAGAATGGATCAGCTAGGGCTCTCACGACCATATAAGCATATTATGCCCATTTTGGAACATTTGCACTGGTCAACAATTATACTTCCAGACACAAAGTGCTGATTAAAACCTAAAAAGCCCTAAATGGCTTGGTTCCAGAGTACATAAAGTGCCACTTCTTCCCATATGATGCCACTTGTACTGTAAGATCTGTTGGACAGGCCCTTCTCTGCTGGGGTGAATGCTGTGAGGATTTAGGTTAGCCGAGATACGTAAGAGGGTCTTTTATGTGGCAGAAGACCATAAGAAGATCCTACTGGATCAGTCCAAAGGCCAATCAAGTCGAGCAACCCTGTTCTCAGATGCCTATCAGAAGCCCACAAGAAGGACCTCAGCACAACAGCACTGGCATTCAGAGGCACACCATCTTCCACAGTGGACGCAGAACTGGCAACATCCCAGTTGTGGAACTCTCTTCTGCTGAGGATTCATTTGGCCCCATCTCTTTTTTAGCTTCAGACTCTAGATGAAGACAGTTTTGTTCAGGTGTGCATTTTATTAATCTTGGTTTTTAAAGCAGATTCTGCCATGCTGTTACTGGTTTGTTTTGTCTTTTTGCTTTTCGTTGTTTGAAATGTTGAATTGATTACTGTTCTATTCTTCTTCGAATGCTGTTAACTTCACTAAATGTTGCTCTGGCAAGTGGAAAGGTGGGCTATAAATTATTCTGCAAAATAAATATGTGGTCTTAGACTATCCTGTTTCAGGAGAAACCAGCTACTTTCTGTGTGAATGCCTGAGACATTGTGTAGCTGCTATTCCCCAAAGATTTCTCGAAATCTGAATTATTATATATTCATGGGATTATTGGTCAAAAGATACCATTCTCTGAGGCATTCACATAATATGGCTCTATGTGGTCACTCTAATATATGCATCTGTCTTACAGAGCTGATTCACATATGCATATATATCACCTGATTACTCAGCACAAGAAATCTTCCCCATTATTTCTACAGATACTTCTCCTCAGTAAAAAAAAAAAGTGGCATTGTATGCTTGGGACACTACAAAAACATATGTGCAATTTTTGAGAATATAAGACTTTCCCCAAATTGTTATTTTGCATGTTAGTTTTTGTGTCCCGCCCCCTCATTTAAAGGGACAGAGACCTGGCATAATAATGTGTGAAAACTTTGAAGTGTGCAGATAGCCTCATACAATTTTATTTTTAAGTGGTTTGCTGCTGGAAGGGCTATTTATTTGGTTCTTCATTCAAAATGTCGATAGGTTTGTTATCTCTCAACTGTCAAGGTTATTGATTTCATCATTTTACGAAACAGGTTGAACAAGTGGGACCTAGAACAGTGTGAAGTGTTCCCAGTTTGGGATTCCAGCCATGCTATGCCACTGTATTTGCCTCCCCCCAGTTTTCCACATTTTCTTCCAGCATTTAGCATTCTGTGGACATTGAGCATGCTCAACCCTATTGGGATCCCTTGCTTTCTCCTTAGATTTTTTCCCCTTAAAGAATCTTTTGTATTTATGAAAGCCTGAATGTTCCTTCAAGTCTACTGATACCCCCTTCTTCTGGGTATGAGATGTTGCTTTGACTACATAAGCAATAGCAATGGCACTCACAGATTTAACATGAAAATCAGAGGGGACTTCTAATTTTGTTCCTGAAAATAGCAACCATGGGTGTTTCTTACATCTCTACCCAGCACTGAATTACTGATCTAAATCTTTAGGGTGATAAAAAAAATGTTGGCATCAAGAGACAAACATTCATGTTTTGAATTAGCCCAGAAAGGAAGACAGAAACTTCTGGATTCTTTCTCAGGTAAACACGCCATTTTCTTGGATCTTCATATTTCTGACAGCCATTATATTTGTATGCCTAATCTATGAAATCTAGCCCTGATATTATTTGTGTTGCTTCGTTGCTTCAGTGATTATTGCATTTAATGTAGTAAGTGGCGATAAAAATAGTTTTTAGAGTTTTAAGAAAACTGGTACTTACTCCTCAGGTAAGAGATAGGGATCCAGGACTGTAACTGGTGGGGCTGGCGAGCTCATCTTGGTAAGAGCCATAATGTGTTCAAAGGTGATATCTGTCTGGGTGCCCATATCTACCAGGAGACACTCATGAGAGGGGCTGAAGATCTTGGTGCGCGGTGCTCTCCGCAGGACCTGCACTACAATGGGATCTTTCGCTGTTTTGAAGGCTTCTACTGCTTGGTCATGGGTTGCTTTAGATAAATCTTTTCCATTTACCTGGGGGAAGGGGAGAGAAAAAAAGAGGAAAAAGGTGAGTCCTGTTTTTCTAGCATCCCCTTTGCATAAAACTATTCAGAAGATACATTTGTAAATGATATTTGAAACTAAGGCTGCAACTCTGGAATTCTTTACTCCAAACCTGGTGTACATTAGCAATGACAAAGAAGGGCAAGCAGTTCATAGTGGGTGGGTTAAATCCCTATGGAACAAGACACATCTCTTAACCTTGGCCTTTGACAACTGAGACATGTATTTTTAGGACCCACCCTATTTGGGATTTTAGGTTGTTTTTAGTGTCATATTTTAAAATTGTTGTAACCCTCCCTGGGACCTTTGGGTGAAGTGTGGGTAATAAATAATGATGATGATAATATGTTGTTGGATTGAGAACGGTTAATTTCTCCTTTTGGCAACTTCCAAAAGGCAGTGTCAGATTCACTTTCATCTGAAATCAGTCAAGGGACAGAGTGGGTGTTAAAGAAAAAAAAGTTCAGGAAATTGTACTAAGCTCCTACTGCACTATCAGGCACATTATCAAAGGCTAATAGTTTTAAATTGTATTATCACAGCTGCTTGTTTTAGCTCTCAGCTACAGAAAAAGAACATGACACAGGAAGTGAAAGTGGCTACATCAACTAATATATAACAAGCAAAACTCTTCAGTTTCCTCCACAACCTTGGGAATGCATTTCCTAACTGCTGAAGAGGCATTTTAAAAATTAAAAGTCATTTACATAATCTAAGTTACTACATGCAATATTGACCATTCATAAAACAGTTTTAATGGAGTAGAGAATAGTCCTGTTTCTGAAAGGAAGCTGATGTGGTGCCGTAAGCTACCTGGATGGGACAGTCATCCCCTCCCTAAATTTAGACATCCTTTGTGAGTGCCTACTGTATGGTCTTCATCTTGGTGCCAAAGTTTCCGAAGGCTGCAGTCCTCAGGGGATGGTGAGGTGAAATATGAAGGTGGTTTAGCTGCATTATCCTATGCCTTGCTGGGCTTGAACCAGCAAGGTTGAAGGGATGACAGAGTCATGATATTCCATTCCTCTGTCTGTTTCCTGTTTAATCCATGTATGGTTTCTGATGTTTTCCCTCCTATTGGAAGCATTAAGAGCAAACAGCGGGGGAGAGGTTTAGACCTGCTCAGAATCCCCAAACCCCAGGTTGGAGGCATGACAGGGGACTAGGAAGCCTTTGGAGCCATCAGATCCCAGCTGCTTCCTGACATGCTCCTAGGACACACACCCTTTTTGGGGCCTTTCAGTGTCAGACGTCTAATGCCAGTTGGGTCAGGGCTTTGGAAGAGTCAGGGTCAATGGAGAGGTTGGCTCCAACATTGGACCAACACTTGAGTAATGTTGGAGAAGCAGATCCAATCTACAGTATGGCCCTGAGCCACACAGGATTGTACAAACGATGTAGAGACCTATCCTCTCCCTTTCCTCCTGCCCTTCCCCTTCCCCTTCCCTCTCCCCTTCCTTCCCCACCCTCTCCCCTCAATTCCCCACCCTCTCCCCTTCCTTCCTCCTCCCTTTCCCACATCAGCCCTTCCTCCCTCCCCTACGTTACCAAATTCACGTTATTAAATTCTTCCAAGCTACACAGGAAGCGGATTGGACTGTGAAAGACCAACCCAAATGGTGTTTGCATTTTGACAAATTTGTAGGGCAGTCCAATATCTCAGAGAGGAGGTCAGGTCTCCTGCTCCCCTGGTGCATTCACTATAGCTGCCCAAGTTCCCTGCTTTTTAAAGTTTGACAGAAATATCTGTTGGCTATCGGTATATTCTTTAACTACAAAGGTTTTTTGCCTATTCAAAAGGCAGGATGAAGAGGTGTGTTGTCAGCATACAACAAAAGCTGTACAGTGAAGATGCCAGATGCATCCTGGCATCCTGGTTGCTAAGAAAAAAGGAAGGGCAAACTAAGGTCATTCTAAGGTCTACTTGAAAATAAGACAAAAGTAGGAAAAGTGCACTAAAGGAGAGGAGAAAACAGCAGGTCTTTAGGACCCCAAGGTTTCCTATTGCCTACAGTCCAAATAAGTCATTTGTCAATAACAGCTCTGACTTCACTCACTCATTGGCTAAAAACACTGACAGATGGGAGCAGTCAGGGTGGCTCATTCCACAGAAATTACTTAGAAGGATAACTGCACATTTTGCTGCATAACTTCCTTTGTAGGAGAACTAGAGGCTTACTTTTTTTTAAAAAAATGAAAGCTTAGAGTCTGCCTCCCAATGAGGGAACACCAATCACTGCACCCATGGGTATCAGGTTAGTGACCCCTAGTCTAGATGGGTGATAAAGGCCACTGTGCACACTAAATACAGTATGAACGCTAACATAACAGAGAATTATTCTGTTTGTCACTGGCAAGGTACACAGCTCAGTTAATGAGAAAAACACTGCTCTTTCCTCAAAGCCAAAAAACCACTTGCAAGTAGGTCTGTTACAGTTAAAAAAATTTCACCCAGGCACCAGCGAGAAACAAATTTCAGCTTACACATCTTGTGTGAGAATGAGGCCTTATTTCTTCTCAGAATCTCTCCTGCCCTGCCACTGGAGTGATGGAGCGGAGTTGCTAGATGATATTTTTATACCCAGGATCCAGCTTTACCCCAAAATCTCAGTAATACACACTGGGGAACGGCTGCAGCACTGGAGAATGGAGAAGACCTGCCTTGGGAATGAGTACCTGAGCATCTGGGTGCTTGCTTGCTTGCTCCTCTGGGTTGCTGACAGCTGGTCCCTGGTAAGTGCTGCAAGAACTGTGATTCCCTGCCTGCCCTGAATCCAGAGAGAGGCTGCAGTCAATTTTGCAGCCTCTTGCATCAGCTCCTGGCTAGGTCAGGGGGCATAAAAGCTGGCTGCCCTTGGGTGGTAGGTCATAGTTTGGTGGTTCTCCTGGACTTTGTGCATTCTATGGAACCACAGCTAGTATCTGTTGCTAGGAACTTATCTCAGGAGATCAGACCTTGCCTCAGTAAATCATGCAGGTTAAATTATTATAATGTACTGTATGTGGGGTTGTCTTTAAAGATGGTTCAAAATGCTGCTGCCTAAATTGTTGGTTGGAGATCAGAGAATGTAACACCAATCTCATACTAATTGCATTGGTTACTGGTGCATTTTCAAGCTCAAATCAAAGGGCTGGTTTTGCTCTTTAAAGCTCTACATAGTTTGGGACTGAGCTATTTGAAGGACCACCTACGCTTGTATGAGCTCACCCAGGCATTAAGATCTGCATCAGAGACCCTGCTTCTGACAGTAAAGCCAATTTGACTGGTGATCACAAGAGACTGGGCCTTTTCTGTGGTGGCCCCCAGATTAAAGAACTCCCACCCTACAGAGGTGTGAATGGTCCTGACTCTTCAAATTTTGAAGAAGGTGTAAAACTCATTTTTTTCAGGCCACCTTTTCTCCATTAAGGCTGTGCTTTCAAAGAGCTATTCTATTTCTACGTTGCTGTTCTAGTTTTAATTGCCCAATGTTATTAAATACTTGTTATACTGTTGCTTTTAAACTATCAGCTTTTGAATGTTTGTATCTTTTTATGAGATAGAAGCTGCCTTGGATAGGCTATCCTTCCCCCCCCCCCGTGTTCTATAAACAGTTACTTGAATAGGGTTAAGCTAAAGGCTTCATGGATGATTTTTGATCTACACTCATATGTAAACTGATAAGAGTGTAAGATATAGTTTAGTAGATCAGACCTTTAGGATCACTTTTGTTATTTTAAAAGAAAAATGTTAAAATTTTCTCAGGTCAATATGGCCATATAAAATTAAATAATGGGTAGCTATGACAAAACACCTGCTCCTTTCAGTTTTATAATCAATCCAAATGTATCATAAAGCTTTCATATATGGACTTGATGCACAGAGAAGTGAATTTACATTAGACTGAAGCAGGCCATTATTAGAAGCTAAGGTATGCACACATCAAAAGCCTTATTCTGTTAGTCACTCAAAGTATAATGATTGGGGAGGAATGACATTCTCCTGTTCCTTTTTCCTTAGTTTATTTATACAGTATATGTAGCACAATAGATCTGAAAGGCACTAAGTACAAGACAGCTACAAGAGGGTATTAGAAGAGAAGATTTATGCAGAAAAGCAGCCGAGTTCAAAGTAGGCCTCACAAATGTTCCTTTTTTCTAATTTAAGACCTCTATGTTCATACTTCTGTTTTTAAAATGCATACAACTGCATGTAGAAAAAGTTACTTACTTTAGAATCGTGGTAAATTATCTCCACTGTGAGATATGCATATATGTGATATCATAAGCCTGCTAACATGTTGAATGGATGCATCTCAAGACATGAGTGTGCACATCTGTATCTTGAAAAGGCAACAGCTGAAGTGCTCAAGCTACTCTTGGTGAAAGATTTTCCTAGCTCAATGAATATCATGTAAGACAGGCTTAACACAGTATTTTTAATTAAGATGCCTAACAATTATCTGCTTTACAGGCTGAAGATGTTTCACTGTTCAAATGCCTTATTTGTCTTGGGATAGTTTGAAGGAACGTGATGATCTATGGCATCTTTGTAACAGCTTTGGCATTATTGCAGTGCCAACATCAATTAAGGGAGGAAGGTGTGATGCGTCCTTCCCTGGCTCTCCCTGTCAGGTTCCTACCTGCTCGTGGTTACTGCCTATCTCTAGGCACCACCAGGGACTCCACCAGTCCGGACCGCTCTCTCTTATGATTTCTCTCCCCGCTCTAGCACAGATCTCAACAGATCCCCCTGCTAGGCAACCACCAGTAACGTCCCAATACTAGTATTCCCAGAGACTCTGAATACTGGTATTGTTATTCTCTTCACCGCTGCCACCATTTGTTACAGTTCCCCTTCAGCCTTGGTCATTACCTTACCCTCCCTTCTGGTCTGTGAAACCCCAGCCAAGGATCAGGCCTTTGGTAAACCAAATTAAGTATTTATTACAGATAACAAAGCTAACAAGATTAACAAGATTTCTTCTTAAGGCACATAAGCATATGGTTTTACTCAATACTAATCCGAACTCCACCTCCCTCCTGGTAAACAACTCTCTAAACCCCACCAAGCAATCCACTCTTTCTCTTCTCCCCCCAGATTCCACAATTCACCACCTCACATTCACCCAGATTTACCTGTCATCCTTTCATTTATACTGTCAGCCATTTTAAACATTCAGCCAATCATCAAGCATTCTATTGCCCATTCACTCCCCCTCCTCTTTCACTACTTACCATGTATACTCTAAACAACCAGCACTTACCATATATACACTAATATATAGGAACATCACATTGGGCACTTGTAATATTCCTGTCTAGTGTCGAGTATATGTCAGATCTCACTCCAATAAATGTTACATGCATTATTAATCAGAGATTGATGAATCAACCTTTTTGCCACAATCCACTGGCAAAATGGATCCTGAATGACTATCAGAATTAATGTATATCAGGTAGCATTATAAACTTTGTGACTATGGCCATTTCTATCCAGCTAAATGACATTGCAAGGAGGAAGGATTATTAAAGGAGAATATTTGAAGTATAAGAGTGTTTTTCAAGTATGGACAGAGTGGATTCAAACCACTAAGAAGCCATAACCCACATATATGCAGCAGATTTGGGGCCCAGAAAGGGATAATTTCAACCTGGGTTTGAGTCTGAGCCTTTTTCTGCTTAAAAACTAAATAGCACTTCTGTTCACTTTCAGGACTTACATTCAAATATCCAATGTAGTGTAGTGGTTAGAGTGCTGGCCTGGGACCTGAGCAACCAGGATTCAAATTCCCACTCAGCCATGAAGCTCTCTGGGTGATCTTGGGCCAATCACTGTCTCTCAGCCTAACCTACCTCACAGGGTTGTTGTTAGGATAAAATAGGGAGGGGGAGAACAATGTTTGTAAGCCACCTTGAGCTCTTTGGAGGACAGGTGGGATAGAAATGTAATAAATAAATATCCTTCTGTTTTTCTCCCTGCTGCAAAGCAAATGCTTTAAAAGACCTTAAGCGCTATCCCCAATCCACCACACTTTGCTGTTTGCATCAATGCAGTGCAAATAATTTTTTCTCTACACCTGCCAGATAGCTGTTGCACTTTACATGCAAAAGTAAGGACTCTCCCACC
Organism: Rhineura floridana; assembly: GCF_030035675.1. Lineage (NCBI taxonomy): Eukaryota > Metazoa > Chordata > Lepidosauria > Squamata > Rhineuridae > Rhineura > Rhineura floridana. The sequence continues at coordinate 171,930,843 of NC_084482.1, read as the reverse complement.
CCCGCCAGCATTTTCCTTAAAAAAGAAGAACAGTGACTTAAATTGTTACATTGTTTTCACAGGGACACAAGAGAATTGTCACTGAATTTGTGACATACACATGAGGCTGGGTGGGAAGAAGTAGTAACACAAAGTGAAAATTATGTGTGTGCTCCCTATTTGGAAGTTTTGCTCCTGTTTGTCAGCATAAAGCAGCCCTTCCCCCAGCTTTTGCTCAGGGTTCAACTTTCTGTAGCAATAGAGCCTTCATACATACAGATGGTCATGTTCTTTGAGGATGAGGAGGGGCAGGGATACTTGGATTATCCCTCCTCCCAGGCCTGGTACTACTGGGTGGCCAGGTTGGGCCCTGGCTGAGGGCCCCTGAAGGGCCCCTCCATAGGGTGGGGTTGTGCTCCCACTCTACAATTTGTGGCAGCATTGGGTCATATGACCTGACACTGCCACGGATCGTGGAGCAGGAGCTCCCAGGCACACCCCCATACAGGCAGTGTGGACTTCAATAAGCCTGCCTAAACCCCACCTACCATGCATTGTGCACGCATGCCTGCCATCACCCAAGATGGAGTGGGGACGTACCTAAGGGGTTGATGCTTCCGCCACCATCTTAGTTGATGAGTAGCATGCACAGTGCACATGATGTGCACACTGATATGAGAGAGATGGGGTGGACAGGCAGGCTTATTAGCCCTGCGCCGCCTGTATTAGGAGGGGGTGGTGGGCTGTACAGCACTGTGGCCCTGGGGCAGGTTGGTGCAGTCATGCCTAGCCCTGGCCCTGTCTCCTTCAGTGTTGATTAATAGGACAGCCACAATGCCCAAATAAGGCTATAGTAAATGGGAATCACTGGTAGGTGGTGGGGCTCTTGAAATTGGGAAGAATTGCTAAATATCCCTTCAATAAGAGTAGGCATTCATTCATTCATTCATTCTAAAAGGTTCAGCAACCCTGGAACTCAGTAGAGGGTGATGGAAGCTCCTCATTTGAAATATATGAAAGATCTACTCAAATTCAGAAACCAAATTTCTGTTACCATTATCTGTTTTTTGATGATTTCAAGGCTAGGCATCCACAGTTGCCTAATATGAAAGCTGAATCCAATGGCAGCAGAAGTTGGGAGATGAGGTGAGGCAAGGGTGAAAATCAAAATAAAGAGTTGAGACTCCAAGGGATTCTTGAAGAAATAATGGATGTGACGACAGATACCTTTTGAGTAAGAAAAGAGCATAAGAAAAACATAAGAGGAGCTCTGTTGGATGACAACAAAGGGCCATCTAGTCCAGTATTCTGTTCCAATAGTGGCCAACCAGATGCCTAAGAGAAGTCCACAAGCAAGACAGGAGTGCAATAGCCCTCTTCTGCTTGTGATCACCAGCAACTGGTATTCAGAGGCATACTGCCTCCGACACTGCAGTGTGTATACACTGTATAGACCCATCATAACTAGTAGCCGTTTATATCCTTATCTTTCACAAATCTGCAGAATTCCTTTTTAAAGCCATCTAAGAGGCAGCCATTGCTCCTTCCTTTATAGCAAACAAATAGCTCTGTAATGCTAATTAAAATAGACTGGATAAACCTAAGCACTTTTAGTCAGAAACAAATTCCAGTAATATTGAGGAATTTATTTTCATATCAGCCTAATTATGATTTCAGTTGTAGCTGATGGTGATTGGGACTGGTAGGACGGAAGGCAGGACAGTAGGCAAATTCAGAGCCAGTGACAGGCAGAACCAGAACCAATGACAGGAGGAGCCAATTAATTCCAGTTTTGTCCCCATCTTTCTAAGTTCTACAAGGGGTGACACTGAGATTAAGGAGGAAGAAGCTAATAGGCAGTGCCACCCCCTAGACTGGATGTAAGTAGGACATTAGGCTGGTGGGGCTGGCTGAGGGCTGGCTGAGAATGGTGTGGCAGTACCCCACTTGCCCTAATGGATCAATCTCCACTGCTAAGAACCAGTGCACCACAGTAGCAAGAGTATTGGTCCCTCCTCCCTCCACAACTTTTAAAGATACAAAAGACCTCTTGGTTGCCAGGCCCAGCCTCCAAGAGGTCTTCTGTATCTTTAAAAGTTGTGCAGGGGGGAGGGAGAATTCCACCTTGTGCTTTTTCCCATTACAGGGTTGCAAGAACACCTGCACTTGACTGACTTTCTTTTCTCCTAAAGACACAGGATCAGTCTCAGGGATTGAACCTGGCAACCCTATCTGTGACACTTGTGTGTGGCCTTTGTCATGACCCCAAAGTCCAGCAGTGATCCAGACAGAGAGACAGATGTAGGGGCTAGTGGTCCTGACTGAGGAAGCACAGGGTTTGAGCCACTGAGCCAGATACCCGAGCCCAAGATGCCAAAGACCCCTGAATCTGGACCTCCATTTACTACAGCTTCCATGTCCAGTTCCATAATCGGGCTGTCTTACTTGCCTCCATTGATTTAGGGCATTAACAACTGCAATGTGCCTGATCAGAGCTGATGGAAAGACAACAGCTTGCTAGTCTCAAAGCCAGACGGCTGCCACTTAAAGGCTCTACGCTCCCCATCAAAGGGTGGAGCCTGAGAGATATAATCTGGGAGTATAAAAGGACTCAACTGTGCCTAAACTCTCCTTAGAAGAAATAGTGCTCTGTCTGCTCTATGTGCTCTGTTCAGGGTACTGAAAGGCCTACCACTGACTTTCCTTGCTTTCAGGAATCCTCACATTGGCTGTACCTTGCCAGTCCTTTTCCTTCCAGAACTCATCTTCTGCTGGAATTTGCACCCTCATAGAATTTACTTTAGTAAGAAAGACCCAGTAGCCATATCCCACTCTAAGCTTGCTCACAGGGCTATTTTGAAGTTAAAATGCAGCTCTGGTCTACTTCGAAGCTGGGGCAGGGCGGGTGTAAACAATAAGCACTTCTTAATGATTTGTCAGTTCTAAGTTAAAGCAGAACAACAAAGAGTCTTGTGGCACCTCAAGGATTAACAGATCTGACATACATTTTGTGGTGCTGCAGCTTTCAATTTGTTGTGGACAGATTAAGATGATCCACCCTTGGAGACTAATGGAATCCACAGGATTCCTGAATGCCCTGGGGGAGTTCCCAGTAGATAGAGCAGGTGACCCTGTCATACTGTGGAACAGTGAGGTGCATCGGGCTCTTAACATGGTTGCCCCTGAGCACCCACTGGAGCCCAGGTTCACCTTGGTACACAATGAACTAAGGGCAATGAAACAGGGTGGATGACGGCTAGAGCGCAAGTGGCGAAACACATACTGTGAAATTGATCAGGCACGAGTAAGCCATGCCTACTGTGCAGTGGTGCGGGCAGCAAAGAAGGCCCACTTCTCTGCCACCATTGCATCCTCAAGTAGCCATCCAGAGGAGCTTTTCCGTATTGTCAACTCCAGGAAATTGAGTTTTGGACCCTTCAGAGGCCCACTGTGAATTGTTTGCCAGGCTCTTTGAGGGTAAAGTTGTTTGCCTCCGTAGCAATCTTGATGCCTCATCCACAGCTACTGAAATCCCCAGTGAAGTGTCCAGGACAATGTCTGCTGCAACTTCTTGGGAACGGTTTCAGTTGATGCGGCCTGATGACGTGGACAAGGTGCTTGCGAAGATGTGGCCAGCAACATGTCCTCTCAACCTTTGCCCTTCTTGGCTTATCAAAGCTTGCCGAGGGGGTTTGACAGAGTGGATCCAATGTGTGGTCAATGCATTGTTGCAGGGGGGAGTGGTTCCAACTGCCCTGAAAGAGGCGGTGATCTGACTGCTCCTGAAAAAGCCCACCCTGGACCCATTGGTTTGCGACAACTACTGCCCGGTGACAAATATCCCCTTCTTAGGGAAGGTGATTGAGAGGGTTGTGGCACAGCAATTGCAAGTACTCTTGGATGAAACTGATTATCTTGACCCATTCCAGTCTGGGTTCAGGCCTGGTTATGGGACTGAATCAGCCTTGGTCACCCTGATGGATGACCTTTATTGGGAGAAGGAAAGGGAGTTCGACCCTGTTATTTTTACTTGATCTCTCGGCAGCTTTTGATACCATTAACCATGGTATCCTTCTGGGCCAACTTGGTGAGATGGGTATTGGAAACACTGTTTTATAGTGGTTCCAATCCTATCTCCAGGGTCATTTTCAGAAAATAGCATTGTGTGATTATCTTTACGTCCCCTGGCAGTTGTGCTGTGGGGTGCCTCAGGGTACCATCTTGTCCCCTATGCTGTTTAACATCTATATGAAGGTCTTGGGAGAGGTCATCAGGAGATTTGGGGCTAGGTGTCAGCAGTATGCTCATGACACCCAGCTCTGTTTGTCTGTAACATCTGAATTGGGAGAGGCCGTGCAAGCCCTGGACTGATGCCTGGACTCGGTGGTGGGCTGGATGAGGGCCAATAAACTGAGTCTGAATCCTAGCAAGATGGAGGTGCTGTGGGTTGGCGGATCCTGAGTTCAGATAATTGGTCAGTTGCCTGCTTTGGATGGAGTCATACTCCCTCTGAAAGAGGAGGTCCGTAGTCTGGAGGTGCTTCTGGCTCCATCTTTGTTGCTAGAGGCCCAGGTGACCTCAATGGCTAGGAGTGTCTTTTACCAGCTTTGGCTGGTAAGACAGCTGCAGCCATTTCTGGACAGGGATAGCCTGACCACTGTTGTCCATGAACTGGTAACCTCCAGGCTGGATTATTGTAATGTGCTTTATGTGGGGCTGCCCTTGAGGTTGGTCTGGAAGCTGCAGCTGGTGCAAAATGCAGCGGTGAGACTGCTCACTGGGGCAGGGTATCACCAACATGTCACCCCACTGCTGAAAGAACTGCACTGGCTGCCCATTTGCTACTGGGCCAAGTTCAAGGTTCTAGTTTTGGTGTACAAAGCCCTACACAGCTTGGGACCAGGATACCTGAAAGACCGTCTTACCCCTTATATGCCCAGTTGATCACTACGCTCTGCAGGTGAGGGCCTCCAGCAGATACCATGTTATCAGGAGGTCCGTTCTGCAGAACATAGGAAATGGAACTTTAGTGTGGTGGCATCTCTCCTTTGGAATTCTCTCACCTTAAATATTAGACAGGCACCATCTGTGTTACCTTTTCAGTGCCTATTGAAGACTTTCCTTTTTCAACAAGCCTTTCAAGTTGAGACCTATCCCAGTCTGCATCTGTGTTGGAATTGCTTTTTAATATGTTTTTAAACCTTTTTTAAAAAACAACAACTGTTTTTAACCTTTTTTAAAAAAAGATGTCTTGAAACCTTGAAAAATGTTTTGAAAGATGTTTGGTTTAAAAGTCTGTTTTTATGATGTTTTAAAGTGTTTTTAGTGTTTTTGTTTGCTGTGAGGAAGGGTGGGATATAAATTTTACACAGAAAATGAGAAATTAAGAAGATACTGTGTTGCTTTAATAGTGAGAAGTGATGTAGCAAAAGCAGGAGCTATAAGGCAAGGTCTGAGCGAGTGATATCAATGAGATTTAACAGGAAACCTGTTAACATAACCATCATCAAAGTCTATGCTCCAACAGCAAACACAGAAGAAGAGGAATTGGAGAGATTTTACACAAAAGTACAGAATGAAATTGATCACGCACCAAAACAAGATGTGCTGATAATCATGGGGGTCTGGAATGCAAAAGTAGGGAACAGAGAAGAACTAGGAATTGTGGGGAAATGGGGCTTAGGGGACAGAAATGAAGCAGGAGAAAGACTTATTGAATTCTGTGAAGCCAAGAATTTGTTTCTTGCAAACACATTTTATGAGCAACTAAAAAGGCGACTGTACATGTGGACATCACCAAATGGTCAATATAGGAATCAAATTGATTATATAATTGGTAGCAGAAGATGGAGAAGTTCCATATTTTCTGCAAAAACAAGACCAGGAACAGACTGTGATACAGATCATGAACTGGTCGTATCGAAAAGCAGAGTAAAGCTAAAGAACAACAACAAAGCAATCATAATGCCAAAATACCTTTTAAATAATATCCCCAAAGAATATAAAGATCAAATAAGGAACAGTTTTGAGGCTTTAAACTTAGTTGACAGAGAACCAGAAGAACTATGGAGTGAAGTCAGAGACATTATCAGGGAAGAATGCAAAAAGACAATACCTATAGTTAAAAAGAGAGAAAGACCTCAATGGATGACTGAAGAAACTGTGAAAATGATTAAAGAGAGAAGAAAAGCAAATGCAAAAGGAGACAGAAACAAGGTCAGAACCCTAAATGCAACAATACAGCGACTAGTATGTAGGGACAAAGAACTATTGCAATAGTTATTGTATAAAAATAGAAGAGGACACCAAAAAGGGTAGAACAAGAGCCCTGTTCCAAAAGATTAGAGAAATTAAAGGGAAATTTAAACCAAGAGTAGGCATGTTGAATAATCAACAGGAGAAGACACGGACTGACCAAGATAAAATAAAAGGAAGATGGAAGCAATACACTGAAGAACTATATAAAAAGGATGCAAGGATGACAGATTCATTCATGGAGGAACAGTATAATGAAGAACCAGAAATTTTAGAATGTGAGGTGAAAGCTGCTCTTAAAATACTTGGAAGAAACAAATCACCAGGAATAGATGGCATACCAATAGAGTTGCTACAAGCTACTGAGACTCAATCTGTCAAATTTTGACAAAAAAATTGTCAACAAATATGGAAAACTAAACAATAGCCTACAGACTGGAAGCATTCAATATACATCCCAATTCCAAAGAAAGGGGATCCCATGGACTGCAATAATTGTCCAATTATTGCCTTACTATCCCATGGAAGTAAATACTGAAGATTCTACAACAAAGGCTCTTGGCATATATGGAGCGAGAAATGCCAGATGTCCAAGCTGGATTTAGAAAGGGAAGAGGCACCAGAGATCATATTGCAAACATATACTGGATAATGGAATGGACCAAGGAATTTCAGAAGGAAATCACCCTGTGCTTTATAGATTACAGCAAAGCCTTTCATTGTGTAGGTCATGAAAAACTACGGAATGCTTTAAAAGAAATGGGGGTGTCACAACATCTGATTGTCCTGATGTGCAACCTATACTCTGGACAAGAGGGTACTGTAAGGACAGAATATGGAGAAACCGACAGAATATGGAGGAAGTCAGTCAGAAAGGTTGTGAGATGGGGTGTATTTTATCACCCTATTTGTTTAATCTATACATAGTACATTTCAGATGGAAAGAGGGATTAGACCAAGATGGAGGTGTGAAAATTGGAAGAAATATCAATAATTTAAGATATGCAGATGATACCATACTTTTAGCAGAAACCAGTAATGATTTGAAACGAATGCTGATGAAAGTTAAAGAGGAAAGCACAAAAGCAGGACTACAGCTGAACATCAGGAAGACTAAAGTAATAACAGAAAATGTATGTAACTTTACAGTTGACAATGAGGACATTGAACTTGTCAAGGATTATCAATATCTTGGCACAGTCATTAACCAAAAAGGAGACAATAGTCAAGAAATCAGAAGAAGGCTAGGACTGGGGAGGGCAGCTGTGAGAGAACTAGAAAAGGTCCTTAAATGCAAAGATGTATCACTGAACACTAAAGTCAGGATCATTCAGACCATGATATTTCCAATCTCTATGTATGGATGTGAAAGTTGGACAGTGCAAAAAGCAGATAACAGACAAATCAACTCATTTGAAATGTGGTGTTGGAGGAGAGCTTTGCACATACCATGGACTACAAAAAAGACAAATAATTGGATGTTAGAACAAATTAAACCAGAACTATCATTAGAAGCTAAAATGATGAAACTGATCATACTTTGGACACATAATGAGAAGACATGATTCACTAGAAAAGACAATAATGCTGGGAAAAAAAGAAGGGAGTAGAAAAAAAGAAAGGCTTAAAAAGAGATGGATTGATTCTATAAAGGAAGCCATAGACCTGAACTTACAAGATCTGAACAGGGTGGTTCACGACAGATGCTATTGGAGGTCGCTGATTCATAGGGTCGCCCTAAGTCGTAATCGACTTGAAGGCACATAACAACAATATTACCCTCTACAATAGCCATACCAGAGCAGTTTCTGTGGACTTGTGAACCTATGCATAGTCCAGAAGACAATGGGGTAATGAGGTTAAGGAACAGGAAAGAGAAAATGATTGAGAGAGATGCACACCTCTTTGGGCTTTCCCCCAAAACATCTACATTAGAGCTGTTCTAGTCCTTAAGCAGCATTAGGTAATAGAATTCTGTACTGTACCAACTGAACTTTACAGGCATTTAAAAACACTTGTATTCCTTTTTGTTGTTGTTACAAAAATAGACAGGCATGCAAAACAAAGATAGGGTTGTTGTTATGTGCCTTCAAACTCTCCTCTAACACCACATTTCAAACGAGAGGTTAGAAAGAAGTTAAATGTGGTGGAAGGTGGTCTTGTGGTGAGAGAAAAAGTGAGGATAAAAGACAGAGAGGTATAGACAGTCCTGCAGGGAAGAGAGGCAGAAAGAGTGCAAAGGGGGCTAATAGAGGTGGGGTGCAGAGAGACCTGTGAGGTGGAGAAAAAGATGAATGCAGATGAGATGATGGTGCAGACAGGAAATGATATGAAGTACAGAGAGAGAAATGAAAAGAAAAAGAAGGGTTAATAGAGAGGATCTAAGAAAAAATGCTGTACTACAGTGTGCCAGAGATGCATTTCTGCAGCTGACATAGCAGTGTGACCTTCTTAAATTAACACAAATGTAAAAGAGACTCTCAGAGTGATCTGAGTTGCGCACCCCCAATCTAGTGTGTGCATTCAACCCGAGAATTAAAGTATTTTTGTTTTACCACACACATTGTATAATCATTTGGCAATGACTGTAGCTGCAAAAATGTAAGACCTTGAGGCACGCTACATTTTTGGCCTGGTCAAATTAAATATCATTAACTTGCCCACTTGAGCACATTACAATTTGTACAGCTGTAAAATTAAGCCCAATTTAATGTTTTCTGTTAGTAAGAGAAATGCTGATTGTGTCCTAAGTTTTATTATTTACAATAAATTAAATGTGCAATTTCTAATGCCTGAGGTTTAGTACTGATCTTTTCTTCAGAAGACTAAGCAATTAGGGTGACAAAGCAATCAGAGTTAAAGCATACCAAAACAACCCATGTTATATTGAGTGTAACATTGCTAAAGATAGTTGTTTGCTGTTAGTGGAGAAACACTTAAATAACACATGCTCTAAAATTAATGTAAACTTTAGAAAGCATTGTCTGGCCAAGTTTAAAGGTGAGTTGTGATCTCAAGGCTCAGTCAGTAAAAGAGCAGTAACAGGTAGTATATACGATTCATAAGTATAAGCATTAGGATATGTTCCATACTTGCTTCATGTTTGGTGCTTGTAGAGTAGGGATGAGGCACCTCAGGCCCAGGCGCCAAATGCTTCTCTATTTGGCCATTGGGATTCTTCCCAGTGGCCACACCCTCGGGTGCTCTTGCTTGTCTGGAATGCACCCTTGAACTGTGATGATGACTCTTGTTTGGTTGGAATGAGGATGAGGAGGCGTTTGTATAAATCTCTATTTTTTGCATGGCTTGAATGTAATCTCCTGTACAAAGTAAGAGTCACATCCATTGCTCTGCTTACTTTTGCACTGGGACCTACCTACCACTAGTATGCTGCCCCAAGAAGGTTGCCTATGAAGGAACACGGCCCTTGTGCAGAAAAAGGTTCCCCACCCCCATCATAGAGTGCAAGATGTGAGTGCCCAAGTGTTCATACTTCCCAACCTACAAAGGGGTTATGTTTGCAGTTGACCTTGAGTTCTATGGAAAATGGTTCTCATTCGTTTTCCATAAAACTAACCTCCTGGTTTGCCAATACTTTATAAAAAGACAGAAAAAGAATACATCTCACAGTGGTTTCTTCTGAAATTCACAGATGATTTGATTTAGTTAGTTACCTCCCTAGCTGCTTATTTGCAAAATATTTAATCCTCCTTTTTTTCTTGGGTTAGCGGTTGGCAGGTTCACACCTCCCCCCTCACACAGGCCTATTAACTTTCCGTTGTAGAAGTCAGTGAGACATGCTGACAGATATGTGGAAAAGTGAAAGGGCTGCATGGTGGGGGTGAAGAATTGGGCAAAGGCTGCCGTTTATTAATGGATTAGTGACTGCTGTGTCTGGAGAGGATAGGTGCAAATTTTGACAACCTTCTTGACTGCTGCTCCTTTACTCTTTCTCTTAAAAGTTAAAGGGAGACAATGACTTCTGTGGGATAAAGTAAACAGCGTTGCCTCTTCCCTGTGTCTCACTGTAGTTAGTGTGGGAGTTCCTTAGAGCTCAGAAGGGTGCAGTCTACTGGAAAGGTTGTATTGACAATAATGGACTGAAGCCAGGGGGCTGGCTTTTATATCTTATAGCTGACAAGAGGTCTTGTCATCATTTTACCTTGGATTAGCAATAGAGCATGTTTACCAGTATTATGGTTCATTAAAACAACCCCTTTCTCATAAAAGGTTGCTGGGGGCAAAAAACTGATGACAGATTGTTATTGTTTCTCTGAATAGCTGTTCAAATGTTATGATTACCTAGATCATTTTAAAGTGCAAAGAATGAAATTTCTGGAACTTGGACTCTGCTCTTCCTCTGGATTCATATGGCCTGAAATCCATAAATCTCTGGGGTGGAGTAGACACTACTATAAGCAGAACTGGTGTTTGTAGAGCAACAGGATTGACTTTGGACAAGCCCTGGCAAACCTACAATTCCAGCCATTTGCGTGACCAGCTAAAACTCAAGGCACCCACAGATGTACAGAGGCCATTGGCAACCCACAATCACTTTAGCGGATGGTAGCCATGACTTGCTTGAGGCACTAAGTGTAGATTTATGTAAGTACTTTTCTCCCACTTTTCCCCAGTCATCCCATGGTGATATTTAAATGAAACTGGGTATTATGAAAAGTTCTAACACATGAGGAGAGATGCCTGATGTTTAGCATACTGATTGTGTATTAGATCTTTCACATGGGGGATATCTGGGGTGACTGAAAAAGTCACCAGGATATGGAAAATCAGCCACGTGAATCCAGCACAACACTACCGCTTTCCTGGGAGTTATTTAGATTTATACTACTGTCAACATGGTTGACACCTCATCCCATAGCCTACTAGCAAGACAACTTTGAGCACAGTTAATGAAGAATGAGGTATTCTAGCAATATGTCTATCTTGCCCCAGGAATCCAATTATAATGATCCCATAGTGTGTGAAGGAGATCAATGGTAAAGCACATCCAGCCCAATAATTCTTTGGAAGAGGAATATTTTAATAAGAAGCCAGTCACTTAGTTGATTTATAGAGTTACTTCTGTTAACTGGCATCCTATATATGGAGTGAGCTTCTACGTGATTTAAAGCAGCTATTTTTGAAGTTCTTGGTCTCAGTCATTATGATGGGCAGAGTATGTGTATAAGAAGGGACTCTTTATTGGGAGGACCACTGCTCATGTGCAGATGTACACCTGGGCAATGCACCTCTGTGCCCTCTGCATAGAGAAATGTTCTGCTTCTCCTGATGTATGATTTCTGAGAGTGGGAGGCCGTGTCAATGACACTGGAGGAAAGTCCCCAATGCAGAACTCTCTCCAAGTGTAATTCTATACTTTTTTTCAGTGGGGAACTGTAGAGAGATACACTTGGGGATACCTCTAGTGTGGGGGCACAACCTGCTTCCTTTGTATGAGTGTCCAACAGCCATAAATATTGGTGACTGTAGTCTGTTTCAATCTGTATAACCTCATCCCTTCATCATCATCAAAGCTCCATCCCTGCATCTATTTTGTAGTGTGATGACATGTTTGGTACTGGCTATGTATAAGGTGGGCTGGGCATTTGCATTAGCCAGAGCATATAATCACAAATGGATTTCACTATTTGAGTGAGGGAAGAACAACCCTCCCTTGCTTGGGGCTGGTAATCATGTATGTTTTTGACTGCCCCTCTACTATGTGATCATGAATATTACATGGAGATGTAATATTAAAAATAAATACTGGCCCTGTGGGTACATCTAGGTTAAACAAAAAATACTTCGCTTTTGCTTGGAAATTTTATACAGCAACATTTATAAGTGTTTAAATCTTAAATGATACGGTTGATGTTGGGGGGGGGAATCTATGCATACAAATGTCTTATTAAACTCCCTAGATGTTTAATTTCTTAAGAATATTACTTGCACATATTACGGATCTAGAGACCTTTTCACAGATAAAATGTTACATGAATTCAATTAGAATAGGTAATTGTCTTATATGAAGGACCTATAATTAAACATAAGTGACTGGGAAATAATTCAGGAACATTAACAACACAATCTGTCTACTCATCTACTCAAAAATAGGTCCCACTGAATTCTTACTCAGAGGCAGAGCTTGGAAAAGTTACTTTTTTTGAACTACAACTCCCATCAGCCCAATCCAGTGGCCATGCTGGCTGGGGCTGATGGGAGTTGTAGTTCAAAAAAGTAACTTTTCCAAGCTCTGCTCAGAGGTAAGTGGATTATAGGATTGGAGCCTAAATATTTGTATAACTTCTTAATCTTCCTTTTGACTGTTGAAAAAAATACGAAAATGTACCTCTAATATATATGCTTTGACTCAGTGGTAGAGCACGTTTTGTATGCAGAAGGTTCCAGGTTCAGTTTGTTGTTGTTATATGCCTTCAAGTTGATTATGACTTATGGTGACCCTATGAATCTTTTTGGATATACTCATAGGGTTTTCATGGTAAGAGTATTCAGAGGTGGTTTACCATTGCCTTCCTCTACGCATACGGTACCAAGTATTCCCAGGCGGTCTCCCATCTAAGTACTAACCAGGCCTGACCATGCTTAACTTCAGACGAGATCGGGTGTGTTCAGGGTAGTATGGCCATAGTCCAGGTTCAGTACCCTCTTCAAAAGATCAGATAGCAAGTAATGGGACAGACAAAGGCTTCTGCCTGAAACTCTGGAGAGCCACTGCTAGTCAGAGCAGGAAATACAGACCTAGGGTACATTTACACCATACATTTATTCCACTATTATTCCACTTTAAACAGTCATGGCTTCCCCCAAACAATCCTGGGAAGAATAGTTTGTGAGCGGTGTTGAGTGTTATCAGGAGACTCATCTTTTCCTCACAGAGCTATAGTGCTCTGAGAACTGTAGCTCTATGAGGGGTATACAGGCATCCTAACAACTCTCAGCATCCTTTACAGTTTAAAGTGGAATAAATATATGGTGTGAAAGTGGCCCTAGAAGGACAAATAGTATGACCTGTTATAAGACAGATTCCTTGGACACAAGGAAAGGCAAGTCTGATGGTTTAATTTGAACCAATACTCGGTTTTTTGGTATGCTCACATGGTGAAACCAGGCTCACAGTGTAGCTAATGAACATGTGATATCCATGACTCCTCTTTTATATTATGTCTGTCTTTATTTGTGGTCCATCTGATTTTCTAAGATATGGTACTGATTTCAGAATGTTACTTGACTAATTTTTGAAGAATTTCACAGATAATGTGCAGATATTGCACAGCATATGTTGTGTCAACACGATTCACAATAAAAGCAGCAATGTACAATAAATAACTCTAATTATTATTATTAGTTTTGGCAAGGAAGGATTTTGACATGCTATGGTAAAGAGTTAAAACTTTGATCTTAATCAGAAAGAATATTATAGAAAATGAACTGTAGTGGCTCTGGCTCTGAGATGAACAGGTCAACTTATTGTGCAAAGAAAGTTACACACAATATAAAAGGATAGTGATCCATCTGTATGTAATAAACATGGACTCTAGAAAGTCATGGGAGAGAAATAGAATGATACAACAGACCATTAAGGCAACCCATGATGTATGTTTCTAATCAAGAAAAGATGACACCATAATGTGAAAAGTGGGAGACCTAGGAACAAATCCAAATGGAAAATCTCCCAAGCAAGAGAATGCAAAGGACATCTGAAACTTTCACATCAATCATGTGGATTTTTAAAAAAAATATCCATTTTGTTTCTGATGGACAAACAATGGTGAAAAGAAATAAAGGTTCACAATAAGAGAAATAATGAAATGTGGTTAGCAAGTTTAGTTTATGAAAGTCATTGGGAGGAGCTGTGTTTGCAAGCTCATCTTTTTTGCAAGCTGGCGTGGAGGCTGCTACCATGTGGTAGTTATTCTGTGTTCCACTTATGATATCCGAAGTGTTTTGCTATGTGAATCTTCCTAACATCACGGAGAGTTTCCAGTCCAACACCTGAAAGTCCTCATGGCAGAAGGTGTTGGCATGGAAACCACACAACAAGTAGTGTCTATGAGGAAAGCAGAACCATATCATTTATTTATTACATTTATATACTGCCCCATAGCCGAAGCTCTCTTGGCGGTTTACAGCAATTAAAAACATTAAAACCAAATCTACAAATCTACAAACACACACAAAATTTAAAGCACAATTTAAAAACGTTATAAATGAGATGCTGAAAACTCACCACAAGAGGCGTTTTGCATGGGACCAGAAGCTGCTGTACATTTAATGGTTACATAGAAGAAGGGATTTTTGTGTGAAGCACGAAGCCAGGGCTTACAAGAAGAGATAGAGGGACTCCATGCTGCCAATTCTCCTCTCCTTGATGCAGCACCTGGGCTCTGCATCTGCTACAGACAACAACTACCCTCCCATCACGACGGGGAAAGAAACACTGAGAGCTGCTGACTTAGCACCATCACCTGCAATACCAATCATAGTGAGCTGGAGAGGCCTGGGGCCAATAAAGAGAGCTCCAGAAGCCAAGGCCATGGCCCTTAGGAGAGAGAGAGACTCTATGCTGCCAATTCCTCCCTCCCTGTTGCAACACCTTGGCTGATATTTCTTTTTCTTCTATTTTTCTCTGTGAAACTAGATTTATGTACCTCAGTACTAACACATGTGTTTCTATAATGGAGATGTTCATTTTTTTTTGTCTGACCAACTGAGATGCTCCTTGTGAGGTTATGAACGACAGGTGGGCTGGTGACTGCGCCAGACTCCCTACAAGGTGACAGTCTGTTGGTGGGGATGGGCTTAATTTCCCTAGGTGAGAGGTGAGGAGAAGGTGTCTGTACTACCCCAGGTGAGAGATGGGGTGAAAAAATGCTATGTCATTCTTTTCTGTTGCTAATGAATTGTTTGATTTAATGGTCTTGTTTTCCTGTACTGATTATTGGTTAGTCAATACCAAAGGCTTCAGTGCCGTAACTAGGCAGGTGCAACAGGTGCACAGGCCCAGGGCCCAGGACGAAGGGCCCCCTGAAATGGAACTGACAAAAAAATTGTCAAATATAATAATATTTTCAAATTTTAAATTTTGCCGTCGTGCTCTGCTGTGCGGTTCAGATGTCGGTGAACCGAGTGTGTCGAGTGGGCCCAGGCAGCCCATTGCGTTATTTAGCGGTTTCGTGATTGGTCATTGCGTCACTCAGTCCCTGGACGCCCTCGATGCCTTCTGCTCACCAACATCTGAATGACTGAATCGCAGGACTGATCGACGCATCACACGCGCAACAGGAGCGAATGTTTATGTTTATGTCGTGGTTTATGCCGCTTTTTACCCAACGACCACAGCTCAAAGTATATTTGATGCTGTTTGTTAACTAGTCTGACTTTGACTTGTGATTCGATAACGAACGAATTACTTTGTTTTCGTGTTTATGTGTTATTGTGAAAACAGGTAGGTAAGCTTTATTAAATAATAAAAATCTCAAAAATACGTTCGTATATTTTAAGGTTAAGGTGGCGAATCATCTATTTGAATTTAGCGATATTACATTATTTTGCTACAATTCTATACCGGGGTAGATATTTTAATTTATTATATTTATATTGTACATAAATTAAATTAAATTAAAAATTAAATACGTATGTGATTGTGGAATGTAATTTATAAGGCATACAAAAACTTAGCTCATAATTATCGTTATTATTAAAGTAAAGATAATGTCAAATGCAAATAATTACAAATATAGGAAGATATTTATATAAAAGATTATCATTGTAATACTTAAGCTCTTAATTTCCAGAAGATTTGATGATTTTAATTTTTTTGAGATTTTTTATCGATTTAATTTTTTAAATATTTTTACCAATACTCATGCAGTGTGAAAAATAGTATTTTTGTTTTTTTCTAGTCCAAAAATGTCCAAGCAACTGTCGGGTGCACAAAATAAAAAAATAAACAAGCGAAAATTAGAAGAATGCAAATCAGTGTCGCAGCAATTTGTTAAATGGCTGAGAAAAGAAACACCAGAAGGCAAAGAGCCTGCGCAAGAGGCCAAATCTAGTACTGCTTCACAAGATGATAATACCGTACTACAGTTGCATTCTACTATTTCAAAGGATGATGATACACAGGAAGGCAAGGAACCTGCGCAAGAGGACAATTTTTTTCTCATCCTCAACAACACGATGGGAAATTTTAATGAAGTCTTTAAAATTGTCACTAAAAAGTTTTTCTGATACAAGGTGGTCATCAAAGGTCAATGCAATAAAGTCACTATGTTTACAATTATCCGAAGTAAAGAAAGGATTGGAAACGATTGCAAATGATTTATCAAATCCGGAAGCTGTATCAAATGCAAAAAGTTTGCTGTTACAAATTAATTATAGATTTATCTGTATTCTTCCTGTGTGGAATAAAATTCTACAATGCATTGAACGAACAAATAAAGCATTACAATGAAAAGATGTATCGATAGACCATGCAACAAAATTAGTTGATGGACTTACGTGGTACTTTACAAGAACTATGAGAAACAGGTTTCGAACAAAATTTCCTGGAAGCAAAAAATTTGGCTGAAACAATGGATATAGAGATTGGATTTCCTAATTAATGGAAGAGTTAATAAAATGGAAATAGATGAAGCACCAGATGAAGGAAGTAGCATGACACCCGAAGAATTATTTAAAATGCAAATTTACAGCGTTTTTGACACTCTGTCTCAAATAGATTGGTGTTATGAGCAACTGAGAACTATCTGTGACGATTTTTGCTTTCTCTATGGCTCATCTTTAGAATCGATGAGCATTGCTGATTTACAAAAATCGGCTGCAGATCTCACTATTAAGTATAGCAAAGATTTAAATATGTACGAGCTCACATGTGAAATTCAAAGCTTTAAGTTTGAAGCCTCGACACTAATACAAAACATTAAAACTCCGCTTGATATTCTACAGGCTCTTCATGACTTTGGATTAACTGAGTCATATCCGAATATCAATGTTGCTCTCCGAAATATTTCTCACTCTTCCCGTTTCTACCGCTTCGTGTAAGAGAAGTTTTAGCAAGTTAAAATTAATTAAGAATTATTTAAGATCGGACAAGAACAATTATCCAATTTCCATAATTTTGATTGAATATAATATCGTTAAAGATATTAATTATGATGATGTAATCAATGATTTTGCTGAAATGAAAGCCAGAAAAGTGCAATTAAAATAATTATTTTCATTTATAAATACATGTGAATGATCTAGTATATTTCTTGTGTACACAAAAACAATTGTTATATCGTATTTGTTTTATTATTATTTCCCCCCCCCCAAAAAAATTAAGGGGCCCAAAAATAAAACCTTGCACAGGGCACATGAAAAGCTAGTTACGGCACTGAAAGGCTTGTTGGAATAGAAAGGTCTTTGCTTGACGCCGGAAGGATATTTGGGTCCTAAGCAGTTTAGCATTTAAAGGTAAGCATCAGCACCTTCGATTTAAATCAAGCTGCAGCTCTACTTACAAGGTAAGGTTTCTTTGACACCAGGTATGGCAGCAGTTCCAAGAATACAGGACTCACTTCATTCTCAATCCACTCAGCCTCTCTTCTGCCTTCTCCTAATGTGTACTGATGCAAAGTACACTGCTAACTTTCCACTCAGACTTTCTTCCCTACCACTTTAGTGCATTCTGAAGCTGACCAATCAACATTCTGCTCAAGGAAGCTCCCCCCACCCGCTCCCATTAGTCCTGTTCTCTCTCCTTACCCATGATCCCAGTCTTCAGTGTTGCTTGGGCATGAAATCATCCAATTGCACCTGCACAGCCTATTTTTGATTTTTTAAAAAATAATAATAATGCAGGACTCTTTTTCAAGCAGCAAGTGCTGCACATCTTGTGGCCCTTCACAACACAACAGCCCACTCCTACCCTCTCATTAGATCAGTGGTTACCAATGTGGCACTCTGGGAATGATGGAGCCCTTGAAATCTCCCCCTGGCCTCCACAAAGCCTCTGAGCTTCCCTCACTGCACCCTTAGTAATGATGTAGTCAAGATGGTTATCTTCCAATCCTTTGAAAAGTATACAGAGCTGAAGGAGGCAGTTGGAAGAAGGACACTCTTTCTCACTTCCTCTTTCAGCTTGATGTGCTTTTCAGGTTTCAGATTAATTCTACAAGATCTGACTTTTACCCAGATGTCTTGGAAAAGTGACGTGCGTGTATGAAATCCCTCTGGGTAGTGGGCTGAGCTGGAGAGGGGGAGAGAAGTAACTAAGGATGGTGGTCCCCACGGCAGTTGTTCAAAAATCCAAATGTATGCACTGACTTTAAAAGATTGGCAACCCCTGCATGAGATCCAGTACACCAGCACATTGGATAGTTAAGACCTTTTTGTTGCTGCTGCTGTTTCTAAAAGTAAGCACTCTGAAGTGCAACCCTATACATATCTCCTCCTCAGAAGTAAGTTCCATTCAGTTCAATGAGGCTTAGTCCCAGGTAAGCGTGCACAGGATTGCACTGTTATTTTGCTTAAGAACAACAGTCAGAGAGGCCTTGCATTTTCTAATATGTGGCAAAAAGTAAATGTGTGGTTCCCCTCCCCCCCCAATGCTGTCCTACTTTTAAAGAGAACAAAAGTTTGGACTCCCAAGGGAGATTGGTTCCTTTTTGGACATGGCAACAGGCGGTGAGAACTGAAGGTACCCATGTACTTGTGAATCTGCTTTTCAGCACATGCAGTGCCATAAGCATCCTTCAGTCTTGAGGACAGACACATTAAAGAAAAAAAGACCGCTTACATTAGCTTTCATGTTCTGAAATAAAATCCTATATGGAGCTGCCTGTCAGATGAGGCAGACTTTCTATTGACTTCATGAACAGCAAACTTTTTAATACATCATTCATTTTGTCCACATTGTCCATTATGTCATTAACAAATATGTCTAAGAAAACATTTGTGCGTAAGAAAGAATAAGAATTTTTCCTTTGTAGAAAACCATGCCAATCCTTGGGCTTTGTACTATAAAATGCAAATTTTGACAGACTACAGATTTCTGTTTCCCATTTAGAACAACTTTATGGTCTGATACACTTCTTTAGCCTACTCTTAAGAAGTCTGCATTTGTTGTTTTGAGGGGGGAACAGTACAACTTCATAGCAACAGCAAAAAAGCCTATTTTCTAAATCTTTTTCTCCTTCACAGTCTGGAGAAATGAGGTTCAAAGTGGAGGTTAATTCTTTTTACAGCTTCATCTAATCCTTCTTTTATTTCTCTAGAAAGGACAATTCTTTTTTAAAGAAGCAGAACTATACTGTTTAGTAATAGACTGTTTCCAAGTGTGCGCACTTCCCTTCTTTCTTGTAAGCTACTCATGGTATAGAAAAACAGACTAAAAGGAGAATTATTATTTGAATAAAACAAAATCCATTTGTCCTCTCTAAAAGTGTTTAGCTTTCCAAAGAAAAATTCCTGAGTGGGAAATATCAGACCTAAAGAAAATGATATTGAGATAGTTAATTAGAATGAACCTTACATAACTGATAAATTTTGGTGTGTCGCTGGCATATTTAAAGTTGCTGTTTAAAAAACAGAATATTGTGGGGCTGACTTAAACAATGAGCTCGCTGCAAATGCATTTTACCTATTTGCTTTAAACCAAAAGTTTCTGACACTGAGTTAAAACTTGACTTCCAAGTACTCTTAAGTTGGATTCCTGCATTGAGCAGGGGGTTGGACCCGATGGCCTTATAGGCCCCTTCCAAATCTACTATTCTATGATACTAGCCTTCTCATTAGAAACATCCAAGAGTAAAAGCCAAGAGAAAAGGCAAGCTGAGTCCAGCAATGTAAATGGTGAGGAATGGTGATAAGGTGACAAACTGAGACCCTTTTTTCAGGGCAGCCATGATGAATGAGAAGAAGTTAGTAGGCTTAGGAGATCTAGATTGGCTGGATGGGTCAGAAATGGTAATTGTGACTCTCTTAGATGTTCTCATCAGGAAAATTGCAGCAGTTAGAGAATTCTGTCTCTGATGCAGACAGTGTGTCTGGCCCTTTGGGAAATGTGCTGCTTGCATGGTTGCTAACTACAATGTCATAGGTGTCATGCTGGTGGAAGTTTTTAAACGTTCTTTGGATGGAACATCAAAAGCAGGGGAACACTGACAAGCTACTGCAACCATGCTGATAAAAGAGAACATCTAAAGAGGTCTATGATAAAACACTAAGAGCGAAGACATATATAAAATGAAAAGAGAACTCCCAGCAGCTTCTTTCTGGCTCCATAATGAAACTGTCTGATGTTCATATCAGAAAAGTGAGAGTTGTTTCAAGGCTTGAGGGAAGAGTCATCTTCCCTGGTTGCTCTCTCCCTCTGCCACCTCCAGTTTCAGAATGTTAAGACAGCACACCTCAGCCAGGTTGCTGACACAAGATGAGGCTGTGATGCTTATGTCTCAAACACTTGACTGAGGGGAGCTTTGATATGTCTCTCCACCCAGAGTAGGAGATCACAGATCTTGGGGAGGATTCACACCTAAGCAGAAAAGCACAGAGTTTGCAGGCAGAAGATCTCAGGTTCAATCCCCAGCATCTCCAATTAAAAGCGTCATGTAGCAGGTGATGGGGATGATAAATATTTCTGCCTGAGATCCTAGAGAGCTGCTGCCAGTCAGAGTAGACAATACTGGGCCAGAGGGACAAATAGTCTGACTTGCTATAAGTAATGTTTCTTAGAGGCACATAGAAGGGAGGGCAAGACTGACGGCTTGAACCAGTATTTGATTTGCTTGTATCACCATTTATTTCCATTGCAAAACCAGGGTCACAATGCACCTATGCTATAACACATGATATGACTCTTCTTTTTATATTATGTATGTGTACACTTTTGAACTGGACCTGGAGAGGGGAAACAGAATTGTAGTAGTAGCCCAAGAATGAGTTTAAGAGGGTTTTTTCCTCTCTTCAGAGTGTCTCATAAAAAAAATCTACACACTAAACAGCTGGCACATATCATCCTCATCATCATCATCATCATCTATAACACCATTAACACTTTACAAAGTAGAAGAGGGCAGATCTCTGCTCCAAAGAGTTTACAAACTAAGGTTCAACATGTGAGAAATGGGGGGGGAGTGGATGGAAGTGGAAGCTTGCAGCTCTGGGCTCCTGCTGGGAGGAAGGGCAGGATATAAATCAAATAATGAATGAATGAATGAATGAATGGAGCAAGAATGTGTGATTATGTCAACTGCATGTACTTAACAGTTACAGACTTCATTACAGCAGGGCAAGGGTACAAATAGTTTCTATCCACTTCCTCTTCAGCGTAGAGTGTGTTCCCTTGTTCTTATACTTCCTCTCCTGCTTAGTACCTGACTTGTGAATTGCTAGGGTGGTGAAGAGCAATTGCCTGCTTTGGATGGGGTTGAACTCCCTCTGAAAGCGCAAGTTCATAGTTTGGGGGTGCTCATGGATCCATGTTTGTCGCTAGAGTTCCAGTTGACCTCAGTGGCTAGAAGTGCCTTTTACGAGCTTTAGTTGGTAAGACAGCTGCAGCCATTTCTGGACCGAGATAGCTTGGCCACTGTTGTCCATGCACTGGTAACCTCCAGGCTAGATTACTGTAGTGCGCTGTATGTGGGGCTGCCCTTGAGGTTGGTCTGGAAGCTGATGCAAAATGCAGTTGTATGACTGCTCACTTGGGCATGATATAGCCAACATGTTACCCTGCTGCTAAAAGAATTAAACTGACTGCCCATTAGCTGCCAGGCCAAATTCAAGCCCTATATAGCTTGGGACCAAGACACCTGAAAGTCTGTTTTATATATCCAGTTGATCACTGTGCTCTGCAGTTGAGGGCCTCCTGCAAATACCATCTTATCAGGAGGTCTGTTCCGCACAACATAGGAAGCAGACCTTTAGTACTGTGGCACCTACCCTTTGGAATTCTCTCCCCTTAAATATTAGACAGGCACCATCTCTGTTACATTTTTGGCACCTACTGAAGACTTTTCTCTTTCAACAAGCCTTTTAAGCAGAGACCTTATCCCAGTGTGTCACTTTTGGAATTGTTTTTACAGAAGTTTTTAAATATTTTTTCAAAAGATGTTTTTAAGATTTAAAAAAAATGTTTTAAAGATACTTTGGTTTTTGAGATGTTTTAAGATGTTTTTAGTGTTTTCTCCTTTGTTTATTGCCCTATGCTCCTTCTGGGAGGAAGGGTGAGATTGAAGTTTAATAAATAAATAATAAAAAAAACCTTTGGTAATAGTAAGGCTGAGCCAAAATATTACTGAACCAATACTTTGGAAATGGGGCATATCAGGAGTAGGCAGTGGGGAATCAATTATGCCTTTACGTTTGCTGCTTCTGTGTCTGTCAGTAAACTTCACAACCGCATAAAGGAGCAGGTTGCAACATAGTGATGGAAAAAAGTAAGAATCACTTGATTACCTAGGCAACCAAATGACTCTTCTTTTCTTCCAGTGTTGTGCTGTGCTGTGCCTTGCTTTTGCAAACACATAAGAAGGAAATTTAAAGGCACAGGGTTTTTTCAATAAAGGCACACTTTTAAAAAATGAATTTAAAGGCACACTTTTAATCTATCTGTCTATGCCCCAATAAAATGGAGGGAGTATAGGTGGAATAATGACAATGGTGCTGAGCATACAAGCCACACACAGTATATAACTATGCAAAAATTAACTGCTGTAGACATACAGCACAATGTTGGAGTGTTGGGACTAGAACCTGGGAGACCAGGGTTCAAATCTCCACACTGCCATGAAGCTTGCTGGGCGACTTTGGGCCAGTCACAGTCTCTCAGCCTAACCTACCTCACAAGGTTGTTGTGGGGATAAAATAGAGAGGGAGGAGAACCATGTTCATAATTAAAGTATTATTATGTTCATTGCCTTGAGCATCTTGGAGGAAAGGTGGGATATAAATGTGTAATACATAAAAAATAAAAAAATCCCTAAGGATGAATCTGGGCTATATTAAAAAAGAAAGAAAAAAGAACAGTCCCTATTGGTAGTCATTAGATCAATGGATCAACCTGTTTAAATCAATGGATAAACTTGCTTTTTTAAAATCAGCCTGTTTTGATGCATTATTAAGACATCACATCAAATACAAAAATAGCCTATTACCAGCTAGGGTCATGAACTTTTTCTGTAGAACCAAGTTTCCCTCCCAGTATCATGTGCTCATCAGATAAGTCTGAGCCCCAAAGTTTAGGTTGCCTTCCTTTACATCCAAGTCATTTTTCAGTATTTGGTAAATGATTTCTGATTTTTGACTGGGATAAAAGATTATATGGGACAGTGTCTTTGCTCATATACACATCTGTGTTTTTGCAGAGACTCTTCCTCCCTCCCCCTGCCACCAACTCTTCTCCCAGTCATATTCAGATCTTGTAACCAAGTCAGAAAAATGAGAATGGATACTTTGTTAAGACTTACTACACCACTCTTCAGCTGATTCAATTCCAATATACACAATATTAGTGCTCTTTTGGTGCTCCTGAAAATGAGTCATGACCTTCCTTTTCATTATTAATGAACGTAACACAGCCCATTTATTAAACCTGCACTTTTTCCTCTGCTCCATATGCCTGTTTTTCCTTCCAGTATTTGACATGTGACAGTAAAGCTCCGAGCAAATGTCTCTGTGCTTCCTCCCCTGCGAATTCTTGCCACCTGCTTCATAGCATTGAACAGATGTATATATGTAAACCGTTACAAACCTGTTCACCCATCACGTATCATTTTAAGGAGGAAAACATACTTCCCCCCAATAAAGCACAGTAGCCACACCCCCAACTTCAAATGTTACAAGCTTGGGCTAATTACTACCATAATTTTGGAAGGTTGTGATGCAAAAGGGCACAAAGCCATTTTAAGTGCATCACTCATTACAATTAGTTTTAAAAAATCAAAACTTTCACATCATGACTCATTTTTAAACACTAACAAAAAAATCCTTCTACCATGAAATAAAAGGCGGGGAACAGAGTATTTTCTATACGGAATCCAGTTGAGGTGTTGCATTATTCATCGTCAAGTGGAGAGGAAAATTTCAATTGCCAGTTTCTAGTAAATGGTCTAATTAAGAAAGGGGGATTCGGAGCCATGGACAGGCGCCACAATCATTAAAGGCCATTTTTCAGCAGATTACAGGTCTCCAGTCTATCAGCGAGAATGCTGAACCAATTCAGCAGCAGAAAACCCAGCCTATGACAAAGTCTTTGGATTATGCAAACGCATGTCTGCAATGAAGGGTTCACCACTATTATCAAAGATAAGTTTAAATTATGTCACTGTAAAACCTGAACCTCGCTCCCTTCAGAATTTCCTGTTGAAGTGTTCATGTAAGGCAGGGATGGACAACCTTTTCTTTTTTCTGTAAACGGCTACATTTCCTCAGAGATAATCTGTTGGCTGCATGCTGGTGAAACCTATAATGGTGAAGCCAGAGACTAAGGTGTTCTGGATTAACTAATCCAAAGTACAGATCTCCCTTCTTCAATTTTCACCATGACTACCTCAGATTAGAATTCCCAATCCTATGCAGGTCTCTTCAGAAGTAAGTCCCAGTGAGTCTGATGGGGTTACACTGTAATGGATGCTCCCATTTGTTCTATGGCCTAATATAAATGTATTAAGGAATGTGTGGCAACCATATCAGTTTTGTGCAGAGGTGGGAAACCTGTGGCCCTCCAGATAATGTTGGACTACAACTCCCATCATCCCTGACCATTAGCCATGCTGGCTGGGGCTCAAGGGAGTTGGAGCCCAACACTATCTGGAGAGTCACAGGCTGCCCATCACTGGTTTAGTGCAAATAAAACAAATATGTTGAAGTTTTGAGAAGTGGGATTTATCCTATTCAAATTATTCAATGTTTATGTTTGATCTCCATACATTATGCCTTTACGTAACTTACTACTAGCATTCATCACTTTCCTCAGTTTTTTCAACTGATGGCTGCTTCCTTACAACCTGAGGGAACCTAAGGAAGTTTGTGGCTAACAAACATGCATTAGGTGTGGAGGTTATTGCTCCCAAGTACTAAGTAGTTTTGCATATTGGGGCAAAAAACCCTTAATTTCACATATACGCTCGAAGGGTCTGAATTGGCAGTGACTGACCAGGAACGAGTCCTTGGGGTTGTAATGGATAGCTTGATGAAGATGATGACCTGGTGTGCAACAGCTGTAAAAAAGGCAAATTCCATGCTAGGGATCATTAGGAAAGGCACTGAAAATAAAACTGCCTATATCATAATGTCATTATGCAAATTTATGGTGTGGCCACATTTGCAATAGCGTGTACAATTCTGGTCACCTCACTTGAAAAAGGATATTATAGAGTTGGGAAAGGTTCAGAAAAGGGCACCCAAAATGATCAAGGGGATGAAGTGACTCCCTTATGAGGAAAGGCTGCAGCATTTTGGGCTTTTAAGTTTAGAGAAAAGGCTAGTAAGAGGTGACATGACAGAAGTGTCTAAAATTATGCATGGCATGGAGATGGCAGATAGAGAAAATCTTTTCTCCCTCTCTCAAATAACTAGAACTTGGGGATACCCAACAAACCTGAATGTTGGAAGATTCAGGACAGAAAAAAGTACATTTTCACACCGTGCACAGTTAAACTATGGAATTTGCTCTCACAAGAGGCAGTGATGGCTACCGACTTGGATGGCTTTAAAAGAGGATTAGACAACTTCATGGAGGATAAGGCTATGCTCTGCCTCCATAGTTGGATGCAATATGCTTCCGAATACCAGTTGCTGGAAACTGCAAGAGATGAGAGGAGAGGGCTGTTGTGCTCAGTGGTTGAGGTTCTCAGCCAATTATCACATAGTTGTGAAGATAAAGGGGAGCAGTATGCATGTCCTTAGTTCCTGGAGGAATAACAATGGAGTTAGCAAATAAATAAATAGAATGAAATTTAAAAAATTAATGCTGAGCAGACCTTGGTTGCATCTAAAAGAACATCTAGTGCTGTTATGTACTGATGTACAAATCTAACATTTTTACCAAGCCATCCACCACGACACAAAAGTGTCTTTCCTGGTCAGTCACTAGCAGTTCAGATCCTATAAGTATATATGTGAAGTTAGGGATATTTTTTTTAACCCCAGCGTACTTCACTTTACACTTGTTTACACTGAATCACATTTGTCATTTTAATGTCCATTCACCCAGTTTTGAGAATTCCTTTTGGAGCTCCTTGCAGTCTTTCTCACCCTGAACAATTTGATGTCATCAGAAAACTTGGCTACCTCATTGTTCACCACAATTCCTGGCCATTAACAGCAAGTTAAAAAGCATAGATCCCACTACTAAACCCTGGGGGACCTCACCTTTTACATCCCTCCATTGTAAAAACTGCCAGTTTCCCCCTTCTTTTGGTTTTACCCACTTACACACCCAGAAAAGGACCTGTCTTTTTATTCCATCACTGCTTAGCTTACTCAGGAGTAGCTTTTTAAAAGTCTCAGTACACAATGTCTATACAAAGAAGGGATCACTGTGTGGTTGATCCTCTTTTTTATGTGGGGTAAGAACTGACCTTGATACAATAATGATGTATTTTTTAAACAAATCAAATGTCACAGCTATATCTTTACGTCTATAGGAGAATGTTAATTTTTTCAGTATTATCCATTTCTGAATAGTTATGGGAATGTAGGTCTGCTTTGCATTTACCCAAAGTGCTGTGGGAGGTACTTCCTGGTACTGTGATCCTATATAGCCATGGTATGCATCTGAATATTGATCTGAATATTGGAACAATGTGGATGGGGCTTTGATGCTTCACAGACAGATGATCATGGTTCTAGTATGCATGCATCTAGCAGCTACGTGGGATTCCATGAAGTGGGACCCCATTGTGCTGCAGGTGTGTGTGAGAGTAAGTCTTATTTCTATGCACTGTCGGAATTTAACAAGCCTATTATATTTGTTTTGTGTTTTCAATTACAAAATATAAGAACAAGAAAATAAACACAGTCTGACATATAATAATTTAAAATATAATAATCTGTTTTACACAACTTCTTATCCTACAGCCTACTGAACCATTTCTTAGTAGTAGGCATATTAAGGTGCTGTTGTAATTTAGTAATACTAATCTTCGCTACTTCAAGCATATGATGAATCAACATCCATGATCTTTATACTCCACACTATCTGGAATATAGCCCAGTAATAATCTCCTGAACATCTGGTAATGAATGTTCAGTGTTTGTATTTATTATATGTAGTATTTCCATTTAATATTTGCTCAATTATGGACAACCTCACCCCATGTGCAAAAGAAGTGCCCTTAGCACGGTGCACCACAACCCTTAGCACAGTGAACCACAACATGCACCAATCTCTAAACTGCTGATATTATTTCATTTTTTTAAAATCATTCCCCTCTCCCCAGTTGCATCATTGGGTCTCAAAGCCCAAGTCTGCTGTGTTGGGGTAGCAGAAGCATACTATAAAGATCAACCATGCATGTGAGGAAATACTGTATCAGTATGATCCCAAGCACTGGGAAAGATTGTTGCTGTACCTGCATTCTTCCTTTTCCACCAGCACAGCCATATGGGTGAGTCCTCTGCTATCATCCCAAAGATTGATAAATAGCCTTGGAGTCAGGAACATGAATGCAGCCCTCTGCTGCTGATTTCTACTAGTAAAGGGAGGCTGGACAAATGTGGTAGTACAGGACATCACTTCAACTCCCACTACATAGACTGCTGTTTGTGTTGCTAAAGCTGATCAATAGGACTGAGCTAGCCATTGGCTAAATTCTACTATTTCAACTTAGCTGGTGTGGAGTTTAGGGTGTAAACTGGCTGAGGTTCAAGTACTTCAGTTTAACTAGGTCATGGATCACGTTGTTTATGACCTCATATCTGTGTGTCAAGATACAGATGAAAATACCTTAAGCAAAAATATCTGTGTGCTTTTTAAATATAATTTTTACACTTGGTAGTTATTCATATGCACAGCATCTCCTAATCTAAATATAACCAAGATTCTTTTCTCTGAAAGCAAGATCATGGTGCTAGCACTTAGGACTTTAGAAATTTGGAGTCACTGAGATTTAATGTACATTGTGCATCTGTTTGCCTCCAAGTTTTCTAATATTCAAACTGTATGGCCCTCATTAAGCTTCTGTCTAAGCCAGGGATTCCCAAACTATGGTCCATGAGTTAAATTCAGGTAGACTGTGAAATGTCTGTGAAGAACACTTACAATTGTGAATTCTGTGGAATTCAAATTTTAATGAAATACAATATAAGAAATAAAAGCAATAAAATACAATTAAAATCATATAGCGTCTAGCGCAGCACATTACAATTGCTACAACAGGCAGAAAAAAAATCATTAAGTGGTCCGCCAAGGCCCTCAGAAATTTTCAAGTGGTCCATGGGGAAAAAAGTTTGGGAACCACTGGTCTAAGAGTCTCCAGACCTGAGATCTATTACTGATGTCAAATTTTTTCTCCTCTAACACTTTACAAACATTCTGCAAACTTTCTGTCTGCACTGGGAGTTAACTATAATCACAAATCCTTACTGGTTTATTCTGAGTACTGCACTGCTGAACATGCAAGTCACTAACAGTGTGACCCTATGCATATTTACTTCAGGAAAGTGAACATAAGACTGCATCCTTATAGTTTTCAAAATCTTTACAGCATGAAAAAAAAGGAAACCTTGTAGGTTAACCCTTATGACATACCACATAATCGTTATGAAAAGATTCACAATATCAACATCAGTTTTCTGTGATGTTTTTGAAAGTGGTGAAAATGCCCAGGAAGTCTTGTTAGCTTGTTCTAAAACATTTTCCCTCTCAATACACAGAGCAATTGCTTATCAAGGGAGATAGCTGATACAAAACGATCATGACAGTGAGCACACCTTTGAGTCTGTAGTTACAAAGTTTTCTACAAAGCAATTCTGTCTTCTGGGAGGTGTAGGATAAATACACTGAAACTGGTGGTTAAAATTTAATTGTGTTCTCACCTCCTTGGAACACAAGGCCCATTTTATTCACTATGTTGTGAGTGACATAAGTAGTTCCACAACAAAGACTACATCACCTTTCTCTGTGATTTGCAACACCCTCTGCTGGCAAATGTAAAAACAAAACAAAACACTTTTTGCATTTATCAATATTGTTGCCAAGTGCTCTATTTTTTCATTTCTTTAAAATACTTTGAACTTACATACATGTGTTTACCTTTAAATGATTCTTTAGCTCTAGAATTACTATATAGAGCACAGACAGCTACTTTTTCAGGGTTTTTTCCTAACAAGAAGATAAAACAATGGTTGTATCCAATACTAGTCCTACTCTGAGTAAACCCATTGAAGTTAATAGAAATGACTAACTTAGCTTCAATAATTCTGCTGGGTTTGCTCAGAGTAGGACGTAGATGAATATAATCTCATGTTTTGTTTTACTAAATTCTACGTTTTCATTTGAAACCAAGGTAAACTTTGCTGCATCCCTTTTCATAATATTGCTTTTAAAAATGTGCTTTGGGATAAGATGATATTTCAGAATCAACTGAAAAGGCAAATGATGGCAGCACAAATGAATTTTAAAAAATGAAATGGAAGATAAATCAATTATTTTTAAAGGGTTTGTTTATTCTCGCTGTACTTTGTAGAACTTGAGAATGGCAAATCATCATATATGGATACAAACATAATTCTAGAGGTGATCATCACTGGCTAGCAAAAGATGTTTACATCTGACAGAGATCCAGAATCCACAGGAATTAAACCTGATTCAAAGTACTGGTAGAAATGGTGATTTACAGACTGTGGTAAGGTAGTGCATGTGTTCTTTAGAAAGAAGCACCATAGAACTATTGGTAAACAGAGACCAACCCTTCTGCCCCATCAATCATCACCTATGTCTTTCCAAACTTGTTCAAAGAGAGCATGACCAAGATCTGACCCTGGCTGAGACATTTTATTTAACTCATGCTGGGGCAGTGTCTCAGGGTGTACTGGCTTGTGGTTATAAAGGCCTGTTTGTTACATGTATGGCCCGTTTCACAAATATTTAAACATTTGAGCTTGTGTCATAAGGCTCATCACAATAAATAAATCTGAAAGCCTCTTTCAAATAAGATTTTGTAAAACTGAATGACATTACTTGTCTATTCCTTCTTCTAATAACAAAACAACAGCAATTTCCATGAGGCTAAGGTAACATACATTAAGTCCTTAGAATTTAAAGTAAACAGCTTTACCTGGCAAACTTCATAGAGTAATTTGTACTGCTCCTCTTGCTTCTGCAGAGAGCACAAGCTGCATCCCATGTTTAAGAAAAGTGTCTTTCTTATTCACTGCTAGAGCCCGGGAGGTTGTCCTTAGCAAGCATGCATGCAGATATTCCTTTGGCACACTAAAATAGTCAGATGGAACTGAAACAATTCACGCTGGTGATGCTCTGATCACTGGCAAGCCACTCTGCCTTCTTCCTTAATGCTGTCCCTCCTCCACTCACAGTATACAACACTCCCTCTACTGCTTTAGTCCAATGTGCACACTATATACTGCTGCTCATGCATATTAATCAGCTCTCATTGACTATTCATAACAGACAGTGATACGGAAGCTATAATTGCTGCCTATGACAGCTGAAATTTCTCTAATTAACAAGCAAGCACTTCAGGAGCTGGGCATAATAAAAGACACTAACAATTCTGTAAAACATTTTGTAGCAATTACAAATAAACATGACTGCATTTTACTGTGATCCCTAAGGATAATTCTTAGCATATTTAAGCAGATTACAAATACATTTTAAATGTAAGACATAACCAAAACAAACCTGCTGCTGAACAGAACTATTACAAGAAACATTAAACTGTGCAGCAAAGTTAAATGAAACACTCCTTAAAATATTTAAAAGAACTTGGTCACAACTAAATGAAAGTCTTTAGTGAACAGGCATGTATTTAGCAAAAGAAGAAGAAAAGGTTTAAGAAAGGAACACTTCTAGGAGCTGACCCAGTTGGAAATGGGACATATTCTGCATCTTATAATCATTAATTTTCAATATGGGCAGCAAATTTCACAAGAATACAGTTGTTCATAAATAAATTCCACCTGACACAGAATGGTTTTACACATTATCACATCACCCATTAATAGTATTTATGTGATGATTCTATGCTTATGCATATGCTAAACAGAATGGATATAATCTGCTGAACATACTTCAAGGTCCATTTAAGACCATACAGCATGTGTGCTCAATGGTATTGTGTCTACTATAGTTGCTTTATGATTTGTATAACAAAATCTCTGTATATTATTTACCTCTTTCAGCTGGCAAGTACTGTGCACTTCTTTCTTAGATTAACAAGTGCTGTATGTGGTGGCTGAAACAGTTGATTTGCTAATAAGAAACAAGAAACACCATCCAAACTAAGAAAAATTACTATCAGTATATTAATCTCTGGTTAGAATCCCATGTGATAACCATCTAAAATGTGTACTTATTTAGTGCATGGGACATAAGTGGGCAACATCAATTGCTTGGACCAAGGACCTATGTTGCATTGTACCATGGGCTAGTTCAAATAATTACTTAATTGTTAATCACATGCTATGCTAATCAAAGAATCAGTGGTGATTACGGTGTCAATGGTGTCAGGGCTGGCCCCAGACATACCGGGACCCTTGGGCACAAGCCTGCCCCGGTGCTCCCCTTCCGCAATTCGCAGCAGGATCACTGTCACGGATTGCACGGCGAGAGCTTCGGAGCCCCCATCATTCCCTTCCTCAACCTACCTTTCTTGGTTGTTGTGCGGTTCCACGTGCAGCGCTGCCCATAACCAAGATTGCAGCTGAGTTTCCCTAAGGGGCTGAAGCCTCTGCCGCCATCTTGGCTCATGGCAGGGATGCACGTGAGTAGCACGCATGTGTGCCACTAGCCAAGATGGCGGCAGAGGCTTCAGTCCCTTAGGGAAACTCAGCCGCCATCTTGGTTAAGGGCAGCACTGTGTGCGCAACCGCACAACCACCAAGAAAGGTAGGCTGAGCAAGGGAATGGCAGGAGCTCTGGAGCTCTTGCCGTGTGATCCTCAGCAGCAGTCCTGCTACAAATAGAAGAAGGCGAGTGGAGGGGCCCCTGTAGCACCAGGGCCCTGGCTGCCCTTTGGAGCCATCCCTGAATGGTGTTGTGGTTAGGACTGGGTGACTGAGGTTCAAATCCTCATTCAGCCATGAAGATCACTGGCTGACTTTCCCTACCTCACAGGGTTGTTGTGAGCATAAAATGGGGGACAGGAAGAACCGTATGCCTCTAGCTCCTTCGAAAAAATGTGGGATATAAATATAATAAATAAATAAATTACACAATGTTTGCAATTACCAACAATTCAAGTAACTTTTGAAGTGGAACTCAGATGTTACTTTAGTGAACTCTGGGGGTCACCTGGAAGCTGTCAGTCCTAGTTTAGCCATTTCTAAGTGAAATTATTCACCATCTCATTACCAAGTGATGATTTACATGTTTTGGCTTCTTCCATTGCAACACAAATATGAAGGACCAGGTGTCTTTGTGTTCAGGGATCCCACAATCACTGCCACCAGTTGAAAAAGATGTAGGGGACACCAGTTTGTTTATTACATTTACATTTCACCTTTTCTCTAATTTAATCACGGAAGCATACATTACATTCTCTCTCTCCACAGTGACTGGCCCAAGGTTACCCAGTGAGCTTCGTGGCTGAGTGAGGTTTTGAACCTGGGTCTCCCCAGTCCTATTCCAACACTAACCACTGTGCCACAAAAGGCAACAGAGGATCAGGTAGTAATTGTTCACAGCAGTACCTACAGATTGCTGGTTTGACTCACCTAGTGGCAGTGAGTATGCAAGTCTGAGAGTCGCAACAAAATGTGTTGTGAATAGATTAAGCCTGCTATCCAAAGCACACTTTCCTGGAAATAAGCATAACCGAACACAATGGGCTTGCTTCCAAGTAAACATGTATTGGATTGCACTATAAGTGCATTGCCTCAAACCAAGGAACTTATGATTTTTAAAGTGTGATTTTAGCCTCTCTAGTGAAGCACAAACCTTGCCAAAGAAAGCATGCATCAACCATCTACCTGTACCACTGTGAAACTTCACTGGGCCAAGGGACAGATCCTCATGAGTTTGCTGCCAGGAAGTAAAGAGGTGGGGTGGAGTGGAAGGAAAAGATCAAGAGCAGTGTAAGAGCCTTGCTGAAGAATGAAAGGAACTATGGTGGCAGATTCTTTCTCCACCTTTGCTACCCTTTCTTAAGTGTAACTTCTGCTTCCTTTGCCCCTCCTATCAATGCAGTCTGCATGGGTTTTCGAGGGAGTTGGGAAGTGTTAGAGAGATTTGCAATGCCTTGTCTTGGTGAGCCCCTATCTTCACATGAAAAAGTATTTCCCCAACAGTGGTTTGGTCATCAGAGAATCTTACACAGCATGAAGTGAAAAGAACATCTGAGTGGATCGTAGGATATTTTTGGAAAATTATTCAAGAGACAAATTTGGGAAGACTGAATGTGCCTTGAAGTTGCTTGGAGTTTCACATTCTCAGGCCGCAATCTTATGCCTGCTTATTTGGAAGTAAACAACATTGTACTCAGGGGTTTGGGTTGCATGTCTCAAATTTCCCTGTATCTGGAAGTTCTGTCTTCAAGTCCTGTCTACCAAGCTTCATCCAGCACACTCCATTGTTCTTTATGAAGACTGAATGGAATCTGACTCTTCATTGGCCACATTCTGCATTTGTGACATCAGCAGCTTGCTATGTATAACATGTACAGTTTGCTTTGGCTGGACCAGGAACCAGGCCCGGCGTCAGTGGGTGGCCAGGAGGGGCCCTGGCAGAGGCCTCTTGTGGCCCAGAAGAGCCCCTCCTTAGGCTGGGAGGGTAGAGCTCCTGCTTTGCAATCCATGCAAGCTTTGGTTTGCAGGACCCAGCAGCCGAATCCTGCCACGGATCACAGAGCAGTAGCTGCTAGGCAACACACACACACACGATACAGGCAGCACAGGCTTCAATAGGCCTGACCGCCCACTACCTTCCCTGTCAGTGTGCATTTGTTTATTTCTTTGTTTGTTTGTTTATTGCATTTGTATACCGCCC
This sequence comes from Rhineura floridana, assembly GCF_030035675.1. NCBI lineage: Eukaryota > Metazoa > Chordata > Lepidosauria > Squamata > Rhineuridae > Rhineura > Rhineura floridana. Next base: position 171,896,438 of record NC_084482.1, on the reverse strand, counting down.
CATAGCCAAAGCTCTCTGGGCAGTTTACAACAATTAAAAACATTAAAAACAAATATACAAATTTAAAAACACATTTTTAAAAAGCAATTTAAAAACACATGCTAAAATGCCTGGGAGAAGAGGAAAGTCTTGACCTGGCGCTGAAAAGATAACAGTGTTGGCGCCAGGTGCACCTTGTCAGGGAGATCATTCCATAATTTGGGGGCCACTACTGAGAAGGCCCTCTCCCTTGTTGCCAGACTCCCAGCTTCCCTTTGAGTAGGCACCCGGAGGAGGGCCTTGGAGTGTATGGGTGGGTTCGTGTCAGGAGAGGCGTTCCATCAGGTATTGTGGTCCTAAGCTGTGTAAAGCTTTATAGGTTAAAACCAGCACCTTGAATTGAGCTTGGAAATATACAGGCAGCCAATGCAAGCGGGCCAGAATCGGTTTTCTATGTTTGAACTGTCTGGTCCCTGTTACCAATTTGGCTGCTGCATTTTGCACAAGCTGCAGTTTTTGAACCATCTTCAAAGGCAGCCCCATGTAGAGCAGATTGCAGTAATCTAACTTGGAGGTTACCAGAGCATGGACAACTGAAGCCAGGTTATCCCTGTCCAGATAGGGGCGTAGCTGGGCCACCAACCGAAGTTGGTAGAAGGCACTCCGTGCCACTGAGGCTACCTGAGCCTCAAGTGACAGTGAGGTTCTAGGAGAACCCCCAAGCTACATCCCCGTGCCTGCCATCATCCAAGATCCCTGAGGGGTGCCCAAGGTCCAGCCCCTGCCTGATGCCAGTCCTGCCAGGAGCGGCAACATCTGCAAAGCTAATATAGGAATCAGGGGGATCAGGGTCACAGCTCTTCAGCTGCAACCGAAATAAATAAGTAGTTTATTTCATCATTACTAGTTAAATGGAATAAAATAACAGGTCCCTGATGCAATTCAATAGCAGTCCATGATAATACAAGTTTGCACTAGAATATGGCATACCTTTAAAAATATTCTATAATCTCAAATGGAAGAGTAAATCAAGAGAATTGGCTTTTCATATTATTCTTGACAAATATTCAATAACCTGTATGGGGAAAAGGCCAATGCTCAGTGGTAGAGCATCTGCTTTGCATGCAGAAAGTCCCAGCTTCAAAGCCTGGCATCTCTGGCCTGAAATTTTGGAGAGCTACTGCCAGTCAGTGTAGACAATATTGTGCTAGGTGGACCAATGGTCTGACTGAGTAGATTCCTCTGTTCGTATCCATGCTGTATGATCAGTCCACTTGGCTGTGAAGTCAAGTCTACATGACAATCAAGCAAAAAGCCTTTTCTGAATCGAGGATGTTTTTCTTTCTTTTTTTGTGCATCAAATTCCTAATGTTGACACATATTTATTTGTTAAATTGACCTGTGTTGTTGTGTGTGTCCTTTACCAGCAACTGTTTCAGCAAATTGTCTTTGTATAAGCTGGGTGCAATGACATAACATTTTGCTTAATGTATCAATAGCCTAATTAACTTCCTTTCATTTTGAACATTTTCTCATAAGAAAGGAGGGCAAGAGGAGAGAGTGAGTGAGCAGCTGTTCTTTTGTAATAAATCTTACCGTTTATGTATGCTTGAGCTTATTATACAGATGATGACCATTGTAGGAAAGAGGGTGAAAAGAAAGATATTTGTTTTGAACACCAGCACTTTACAGGAAAAAAGAACCAGAACGTTTGTTTCTGCATGTATTCAGATTTATTCATTTTTTATATCAAGTACAGAAACTGGGTCAGCTTAATCAGCCCTTTAGTGATTAAAAATCTATGTAGAGAATGTATCCTGCTATCAACAGGGCTATTTATAAGAGCTTTCCCAATATCATAAAGCTCTTACAACCATGACAAGTTTTTGGCTCTCAACAATTAGAGACTTACAGACTTTGTTGTTTGTGTAGGCTGAGGTTTTACCTTATGAATAGCTGTAGCCAGTGCCAAAATAAAAGAAAAATGGCTCTAAGAACAAATTCTATTAATATATCTCTAATTCCATTCTATCCAATTCCAGGACATGGCCCTGGTGCACTCCACTGCTGACTATAATTTTATATTCTATCCAAAAATCACCTATCCAGTGCTCCACTTGTCCCAATAACCATTGCCTCCAGATCTGTCCTGTGCCTTGTTTTTTTGTCCTTGTCACATCATTCCTGCCAGTTTAATACCAGATCCTCATGGTCCAATCAACCCTTTTAGTTCTTGCTACCACAAATTTACATGGCAGAGGACTGATTTATTCTTACTGGCAGGATTTCGGAGCTATTTCCCTGTGGATTATTTCTATGGCACCCTGGTAAGGTGTGCAAAAAGAACAATGCTGTTGGCTCTGGTAAGCGTGATTCATCCTCAGTTCTGTGATTAAAATAAATAGCTTTATTCCACTTCCATATCTGCTCCATGGAAGTTTGCTTGCAGCTAGCCTAGTCTGCTCTCCTTTCCCATCCACTGATTTCATGCCTTTTGCAACAAGGCTCCCAATGCCTGTAACAGCCTCCCTATCTAGCTAACTGAAGATGGATTCATACATCACATATTAAGATGGAAAGGTCTCATCACATGGTGAAACTAAAAACATCTACAAGTCTCCATACCTTGAAAAAGTTAGAAAATAAGCTTTCTCCCCATGTTACCATAACTTGCAAGCCACTTTTACAAGACCACTTTACAAACAAGAAAATGTTAAGATAATACCTTGTGGTAATCTTTCTACCTCAAAATTGCATACATTGTAAGTCTGACGTTGAAATCCTGTATGGCCATGCAGGATAATGTTGAATAAGTTTACCAGTGATGTGATCGCCAGATGAAAAGGATCAAGCAGCCAGCAATGTTCAAGGTAGGGCTGGGAAAAGCTTCTGTCTTGTACCTTGAAAAGCTGCTGCCAGCTAATAGACCAAGATGAACCAATGGTTTGACTCTGAGACAGCTTTCTTTTGCTCCAGTATATTCTCAAATCCCTGCACATCTTTTAATTAATTGGTAGGCTCATGAAATCCTTTGCCTCAGTTTTCCCAGTGTGCGGGAAACAAATGAGCTAACAGGGTTGTTTTGATGAGTAATAAGATGAGATACTTCTAAAGACCTCTGCATCCTAAAAATGATACAGAAATTAGTAATTATAAACATATTTTCATCCTAGTTTCATTTCTTTGATATTCTGAACAGGAACACTTGAAACTATTTGCACGATTTTGTAGCAGTGCAATGAGTTTTGAGTAGTTCACTGAGTTAGATACTAATAAAACATAAGCAGCAATAATAATAATAATAATAAATTTAATTTCTTCGTCGCCTATCTGGCCAATGGCCACTCTAGGCGACTTACAAAATTGTTAAAATACAATTGATAAAATACAGTAATACAATATAAAAACAATACATCTGCAGCAACAATATTAAAACTGGGCAGGAGGCATTACAGTTATAACAATTAACCCTCCCCGGATACCCCGAAGGCCTGCTGAAAGAGCCAGGTCTTTAAGGCTTTCCGAAACACATTTAGGGAAGAGGCGTGCCGGAGATCTTGTGGGAGGGAGTTCCAAAGAGTGGGGGCCGCCACTGAGAATGCCCTCTCTCTTGTACCCGCCAATCTGGCTGTTTTTGTTGGCGGGATTGAGAGAAGGCCCTGTGTGGCCGATCTTGTCGGGCGGCATAATTGGTGGCGTTGAAGGCACTCCGTGAGATAAACTGGGCCGAAACCGTGTAGGGATTTAAAGGTCAATACCAACACCTTGAATTGGGCTCGGAAAATAACTGGTAGCCAGTGTAGGTCGAACAACACTGGTGTGATGTGATCTCGGCGGCGACTATTTGTAAGTAGTCAAGCCGCCGCATTTTGTATCAGTTGTAATTTCTGGACCGTTTTCAAGGGTAACCCCACGTAGAGTGCATTACAGTAGTCCAAACGAGAGGTGACCAGGGCGTGTACCACTAGTGGGAGCTGGTTGGTACAGGTGGGAACTAGTGGGAACAGGAAGGTAGGGTTGCAGCCTTCGTATGAGGTGTAGTTGGTACCAGGCTGCCCGGCTCACTGCCGAAATCTGAGCCTCCATGGACAGCCTGGAATCAAGCACAACCCCAAGGCTGCGGACCTGGTCCTTTAGGGGTAGACTCACCCCGTTGAACTTCAGGTCAATGTCGCCCAACCTTCTCTTGTCCCCCACAAGTAGTACCTCGGTCTTATCAGGGTTCAACTTCAGCTTGTTCCTTCCCATCCATCCACTCACGGATTCCAGGCACTTGGACAAGGTCTCCACAGCCAACTCTGGTGAAGATTTAAACGAGAGATAGAGCTGAGTGTCATCCGCATATTGATGACACTGTAGCCCAAATCTCCTGATGATTGCCCCCAGCGGCTTCATATAGATGTTAAATAGCATGGGAGAGAGGATAGAGCCCTGTGGCACACCACAATTGAGAGGCCAAGGGTCTGATACCTCCTCCCCCAACGCTACCTGTTGGTACCTGTCGGAGAGAAAGGAATGGAACCACTGTAATACAGTGCCTCCAATTCCCAATCCCTCCAGGCGAAGCAGAAGGATACTGTGGTCGACAGTATCAAAAGCCGCTGAGAGATCGACGAGGACAAGAAAGGTGGATTCTCCCCTATCTAATGCCCTCCTCAAATCATCTACCAGAGCGACCAAGGCTGTTTCAGTTCCGTGACCAGTCCTGAAACCCGATTGGTATGGATTCAAATAATCCGTTTCATCCAAGTGTGCTGACAACTGGTTGGCAACCACTCGCTCAATGACCTTGCCCAGAAATGGTAGATTCGAAATTGGGCGGAAGTTATCGAATACTTGGGGATCCAAGGAGGGCTTCTTTAAGATGGGCTTTACAATTGCCTCCTCGAAGGCTGATGGCATCACACCCTCTTTCAAGGATGCGTTTACCACCGCTTTGATCCCCTCGCCCAATTTCTCTCTGCAGCTCACAACAAAACTTCATGTACAAACAATTACGGAATATTTTGAAAATGAAGCAATATTTCATAATATGAATAATTTGATTAGCACAGTACGCTTAACATTTAAAAATAATGGACATTAAAAACCTATTAGTTTGTTTTTGTTTTATGGAGTTCTTAGGATACATGTTTTCTGCAACTCAAAATACCAATTGTATAAATGTATACTGTGGAATTGTCATTTTTAAACATAATGTTATTCTCTCCTGTATGGACATTCAGCAATCCTACCTTGTGTTGTTTCGCTTAAATAAACTCTGCCAGTAATATTATGATTCCCTAGGTTGAACAAATTAAATTACATTAAAAAGTGTTATTCCATGTGTGGAGCTATTATGTGAGCTCCCATTATTGGCTAATATGACATTACTGCCCTCTATTGGAAAGAATTAGACCTTGAATTATTAAGTCAGAGAAAATAGAAGTCTTTGTCCGTATAACTTATTATCATCACTGCAGTAACCTCTAGAGAACCTCATCTAGAGTTTGGTCCTGAAGCGCAAACAGAAACTTTTTTTTTTAACAGCATACTTTGGCTCTTTCAGCTTCTGAGGCAAGAGGATTCCCTTTACTTTTAACAGCTGCCTGGCAGTAAGCTGACATAGCTGCCCTCATCATAAGGCTTCTCAAATGTCATCCAAGCCCACTTCCTTCAAGGTCACAGAGCAACTGTTTGAGCCTCCCTCGTGTTTATCTGAAACCAAATGGAAGAGGAAGTTTGGCCATGAGTGCTTACTCTGGATCTTAAACTTTAAAACAGTGAATCAACAGGAAATTGACCAGGGATGTACACAAGAGCCAATCTTCCATGGAAGGGAGTCTATTGAATTAAAAAGCTTGTGACAAATAGCAGATTGCCCTGTTGAGATGCCCACATAAAATTCTACCCTACTGCATACCTAACTGAGGCACTGTAGAGCATAGTGTCCCACTGGGAAGCACTGCTGTGGAAGTATATCTGTAGGAATTGCTGGGCTGAAGTGCAAAGGAGCTTGTTTTCTATCAGAAATCACAACTTGTAGGCGACCCCCTTCAGGCCTCAAAGAACTAAGCAGGTAGTCCTTCCTCCCAACAAACTTGTCTGATTCCTCATGGTCATAGAATCATAGAATTGCAGAGTTGGAAGAGGCCTATAAGGCCAATGAATCCAACCCCCTGCTCAGTGCAGGAATCTAAATTAAAGTATACCCGACAGATGGCTGTCCAATTGCCTCTTAAATGGCTCCAGTGTTGGAGAGCCTACCACCTCCCGAAGTCATTGGTTCCATTGTTGTACTGCTCTAAAAATTAGGAATATTTTTCCTAATGTTCAGTTGAAATCTGGCTTCCTGCAACTTGAGCCCATTACTCCATGTCCTGCATTCTGGGATGATCAAGAAGACATCCTGGTCCTCCTCTGTGTGGCAACCTTTTGAGTACTTGAAGAGTGCTATCATGTCTCCCCGCAGTCTTCTCTTCCCAAGGCTAAACATGCCCAGTTCTTTCAGTCTCTCCTCATAGGGCTTTGTTTCCAGTCCCCTGATCATTCTTGTTGCCCTCCTCTGAATCCATTCCAGTTTGTCTGCATCCTTCTTAAAGTGTGGTGTCCAGAACTCGATGCAGTACTCAAGATGAGGCCAAATAGAGGGGAACCAATACTTCATGCGATCTGGAAACCATACTTCTGCCAATAAAGCCTAAAATAACATTTGCCTTTTTTGCAGCCACATTGCACTGTTGGCTCAGATTTTGCTTGTGATCAACAAGTCCAAGATCGTTCTTGTATGTAGTACTGTTAAGCCAAGTATCCCCCATCTTATAACTGTGCATTTGGTTTCTTTTTCCTAGGTGTAGAACTTTGCACTTATCTGTTAAATTTCATTCTGTTGTTTCCAAGCCCAGTGCTCCAGCCTGTCAAGATCTCTTTGAATTTTGTTTCTGTCCTCCAGGGTATTAGCTATCCTTCCCAATTTTGTATCATCTGCAAATTTGATAAGCATTCCCTGCACCTCCTCATCCAAGTCACTAATAAATATGTTGAAGAACACTGGGCCCAGGACCGAACCTTGCGGTACCCTGCTTGTTATCTCCCCCCAGTTTGAGAAGGAACCATTGATAAGCACTCTGAGTATGATTCTGAAGCCAACTGTGGACCCACCTGATAGTTGTCCCTTTCAGCCCCCATTTAGCTAGCTTGCTAATCAGAGTATCATGGGGCACTTTGTCAAAAGCTTTGCTAAAGTCAACATATATTATTTCCATAGAATTCCTACAGTCTACCAGGGAGGTTACCCAATCAAAAAATAAGATTAGTCAAAATATAAGATTAGTCTGGCAGGATTTGTTCTTGATAAATCCATGTTGGCTTCTAGCAATCACTGCATTGTTTTCAAAGTGCTTATAGACTGACCACTTTATAATCCGCTCCAGAATTTTCCTAGGGATTGATGTCAGGCTGACTGGTCTGTAGTTCCCAGGTTCCTTCTTTTTGCCCTTTTAGAAAATAGGCACAACATTAGCCCTCCTCCAGTCATCCGGCACTTCACCAGTCCTCCACAATTTCGCAAAGATAATAGACAATGGTTCCAAGAGTTCTTCAGCCAGTTCCTTCAATACTCTACAATGCAGGTTATCAGGCCCTGCAGATTTGAACTCGTTCAAAGTGATTAGGTATTCCTTGACCATTTGTCTATCAGTATCAAGCTACAATCCTGCCCCTTCAACTTCACATTTCCCAGGAGGGTCACAGGGTCTCTCATGCAAATCCTATCAAACCCTACCAGCTTTCTCTGGCTTTTCGAGAAAAGTGGATTTAAAATTCACCATTGTGCCAATAGAATTCTCAAGTGTTTTTTTGCAACTTCAGAATTGCAACTGGTCTGTTTGGGCCAATTTATGTCTTTGCCATCTTGGGCCCATCCCTTTGCTTTCTTTGACCTCCCACTGGTACCAAGATGCTACGCATACTTGGGCAAAACTCATCTGTTTTTGTGGAGTGGCATCCCTCCCCCTCAGTTGCTTATTGCACAGCTGCACACCCACACAAATCTGCAGCGTGTCACTCTGATCATTTGAAGGTTACTGCAGAAACACAATTCCAGTATCGCCTGAGTGGGCAACTGGGAAATGTTTGATATATCCCCATCAAAGGTCAAACTGGGAGTTGAGCATAACTTGCTTCCACATTCCATAGACAGTCCACTTATGTTATTCTTTTCTGATGAAAGTCACACAAAATAAAACTGGAAAATCCTGCATTAGATTGAGAATTTGTAGGGCCAGTTCTGCATTTGATTTGTGACTACAGTCCTTATGAGAGGGTAGTTTGAACAGGTAAATAAACTTCTGAAAAACAAATCAGGGATTCCCAAATACTATTTGAAGTTTTGGAATATAAACTGAGGTGGAAGTAATTATTCCTGGTAAAACTATGTCTGTTGAAATAGGGATGGAGGAAAATTTTGATTCAGTTTGCATTTAAAATATAGTGATTTAGCATGATACCCACTAAAATGTATCTAATATTAGCCAGTTTGCTGAAGCAAAAACGTAATATTGTGACAATACAAAGGGATTATCAATCTGTTTAGTATTTCTAAATGCTTCTGCTGTTTGACCTTAGCATCTTTAAGGTGAACTACATTTAGGGATTGCAAACAAAACCTGCTGTCACAGGATACGAGATTACAAATGACTACTCTTCAAGTGGCTTTCGTACCATGCATAAATACAGTGTTGTACAAGGTATAAGGATGAAGGCCCTCCCACAAATATTTACCTGTTTACTATAGAGAAGTGTAAATGAGCCAATATCTGTGCCTCAGCTCATTTTATTATCAAACCAGTCAAAACGGTAAATATCTTACATGGGCCCTCCAAGTCTTAATGAGTTTGCACCATTCTGTTCAGATTATCCTGCCCTTGGAGGATTATGTAGGGGTTTTCTGATTGAACTCTGCCTCTTCTCTGCCTTTCTGTCTTGTAACACGATCACTATTCTTGCCTAAATAGTCCTCTTTATCCTTCCACAGGTTCTAGGGAATGGCCTCTCTTCACAGGACCAGCCTATATTCACCCAATTGAGGAGATATGATTTTCAAGGATCTGTGACAAAGCCTGTTCAATTGTAGCCTCATCCCATTACCACATTTGTGCCCTGCCTTTCTCCAAAGAGTTGTCTTACATGTGATTCTCTGATGTATGCCTGACAACAGCTGAAGGACATTGGCCATATCCACCTCATACATGACCATTATCTGCCTGTATACAATTTTGCTAAACACACTTCATTTAGGCTATGTGATCATTAAATATGGATGATTTAATAACTGTATCAAAAGTGTGTTGAGGAATTTCTGCTGTCTGTTATCTGTTTATAAGATACTGCTTCAGCACTAGACCACAAACCAATTTGGCTGCTGCAGGTCTCACGGCAATGAGCTTAAACGTTTGTGAGGATGGGCTTGAGTAATGTAAACATTGTACAGTGCAGCTAATGTACAATATCACAGATATACTTGTCTTGTTTGTGTACAATGTACAATAACTCTTTAAATAATCAGGAAATGCATAGTAGAACAGCATGGTGAAGATCAAGAATTTTAAAAAGAGGCAGATTCTTAGTTAAGATCACAGGCCATTAGAACAATCTAAAAAAAGTTCCCATGTTTGTTTTTTAATAACATATTCTTTAAAACCATCCAGTTGAAGGTTAGGTAACATTGTATGTTAGGACAGGCTTGTAACTTGGAAGTCAGTGTTTTCCTTTTGAATCCGAGGGAAAGACAAATCTTATGAGAAACCATAGATAATTAATGCTTAAAACATTCCTAGTTTCTGTTGTGGTTAACAAGTGAAACCATCAGTAATGATGTAATCTAGCGTGTCAAAAAAAGGAAAATGAGAAGAGGAGGCAGAAGGCAGGGAGCAGCTAAGGGATGCAAAAGTACCTAATTAACTAAGTGATCCTTTAAACTGTCAAATCAAGCAAGGAACGCCACGGACCGGTGTCTTATTGATATTCACATTAGGGCATTGGATTCCAGTCCCAGTGGTTATAGTTAAACATTTCCTTAAAAACACACACACATAATACCTGGTTTACCCCTAGGTATCCTCAACCTCCCATTCATAGCAAAATGAGGGAAGGCCACCCTGAATGACATAATTTCTGTTGGGACAAAGAAGGAGGGGGGTGTAATTCTCAAAGGGTGCATATTGATTTTTGAATTGTTATGAGGGATTGCCTATTAAAAAACCCACACACAATTATTTTTTCTTGTCACATTATTAATCGTGCAAAGACTTACAATGTTAAATTAGGAAAAGATGTGTGTAACACTCTGTAACACAATCCCCCTTTTAATTTCACACAAGAGATGAATATGCAATTTAATAAAGCCCTGTCATAAGTAGGTTGAGATGAATTTGTTCTACCTCAGCAGTTGCAATCCAAGGGCAGTCTTTGCAAAACTGTCATTCCCACAAGAACAATAATCTTTAAGGATCAATAATATAATTATCTCCTCACATTTGAAACTGTTGGGCCTTTTCTAGGGGCTAGCCCATTTTCTTTTATCTGGTAGTCAATGAGATTAACAGATAACATTTGTAAGATTCTGGTTTTGTTTTTGTTTTTTTAAGAAAAAAGCACTCTGAAGTTACTGATGACAGGTTATTATTTAAATACATAAATACAGATATCAATGTAAATAAATTCCCTATCCCTTCATTTGTATAGCATATAGGTCCTATTATGTATGTATCTTTCATGGAATGGTCGTGATACACATGCTTGGGCACTGTTCATACACTGTCCAATGGGAGTTTTCCTATATTCTCTTCAGTCATAGCCAGACCTGACCCCTCCATTGCATAAGGCAAATTAATCCCATTTCATACTTGCACTTTCAAATTCCACATTGCATTGCACTTTGCAGCAGATAGTACCACCAAGGAATTTCAAAGATTTGTAGTATCAATTGTTGCAACAATTACATAGAACAGAAAACCTGTTTTAAAAAGAGAACATCACTGTTTTCACATACTTTGCTGCACAGCTTTCTTCTTTCTGACAGATTTACCTTCTTCAAATTGTCTTTCAAATTCTACTTCTTCTGCTACAGTGCTATATGTTAGCTACAATACCCATGTTCAACTGCTACCAGTTAAGCTTCCCAACTTTACACTTGTTCCCGTTCCGCGCCCGGTACCTGCCGGGTAAAGGGGCGTGTTTGCGGCCGCAGTCGAAGCCCAGGCCGCCATCGTGTGCGTGTGTACGTGTCGCGCCGTCGCGCCGTCGTGACGCACAGAAAGGAGGCGGGGCAGCTGAAGGCCATTTAAGGCCACTCCACCAGCCTCCCGCCCTCATTTGAATTTTGGCGGCGCCCGCCCGACCCTCCCTCTGCTGCAGTGTGATTCATTTGGTCGCTACAGGGCCGACTAGGAATTTTTGGCCTGCCTGCCTCGCTTTGCTGGCAGGTTTCTTTTGCCTACTCCACACTGTGGTTGGGGGGAAGGGTCAAGGGTTAGCACGGGTGCCTTTGGGGTTAATAGGCTGATTGGTCTGTTTTGGCTTAACATGTTAATGGTCACTGGTCAAGGAAGTGCGGGGGAAAGGTTAAAAGGGAAAGGGCAGCTAGGTGACACCTTTAGGCACCTTTGGGGGTGATTGGAGGTCCGGGGGCCTGCAGCTCAGGGCTATACGGCCTGGGGGCAGAACACGGGCCGCCTTTGGGGCCAACGTGCCTCATCCGCTCGGAGTTTCAGGGCTCCGGGGGGCGGTGATGTGGGTTGGACCCCCTACACATCTTCAGGGTGTGGCCTGAGCTGGGGTCTGGCACAGGGCAGCCCCGGGCTCAGGCAAGGGTTTGGTTGCCCTATGGCTGCAAGCAGGCTTTGCCTGGATCATCAGAATGCTCCCGTACTTGATTTCCCCTCTGCAGGTTCATTATTCTAATTGATTCAGTTTAATAAAGTGGCCCATGATTTAACCCAATGAATGGTGCTTGTGTTTTATTTCGGCAATAGGCCGCAATACCTCTTTTGAGCCTTTTCCTGTTTAATTTTACTTCTGTCTTCTATATGCTAGACCAGGAATAACAGACCTGGTGTCCTCCAGATATTATTGGACTACAATTCCCATTAGTCTCAGTCGTCCTGACCAACAGTCAAGGATGATGGGAGTTGTAGCCTAACAACATGCAGAGGACACTATATTGGCCACCTGTGTGCTGGATTGTAAACACTTGGTGCTGGGATCATGAAATGTTTTCACAGTACTAATGGTAGGCACACATTTCACCAAAGTGAATAATTGGAGATAATGAAAAAGGAGCCTTGTGTTTCCTAAGAAGTGATGTCTGAAGGTGGCTTAGAACTGTTCTATGAGGCACTTCGTGGGGAGAGTTCAGTAAATACCTTCTTCACTTGTACTTAAGACCATGTGTGAAAGTTTGACAGCATTTAGACTCAAAAGCACAAAATGATATTTAAAATGAGACCACTAAAGTATTAAACTTATTCTATTATATACAGACAAACATAATCATCCATTGAACATGGCCCATTGTCTTATAAATAAGTTTGTTGTGTGTTTTGAAAAATTCAAAAGGATAATGTATCTCCCAACTAGGTTAACACTAGATAATGAACTGCCAGTCCACAAATGCTGAATATTTTGACTACAAATGTCTTTTGGGAGCATACGTTATGGGTCAGAAGACACACTGATTAAACCAACAGAGATGAAAGTCTGACACTTTGGGACATGGCAGCATGATGCTTCCCAATAGTCTCACTAAGGAATTAAATGAATAGAAAACACAACACCAAAGGAAAATCAGCTGGAAAGACAAAAGGCATTCCACAATGCTATTTTATTACATCAGCACGGAGGAAAGATCTGCCAGAGAGGAGTTGTTGTTGTTGTTCAGTTTTGAGTCATGGAAGCTCCTTGGTTCTAAAACACTTTCTAGATCAATAGGACTTCTATGATGATTCAGCTAGCACAGATGTCCAATTATAGCATAGTTTACATTGGCATTTCTTCTTGCCCTCATTGTGCTATATATTTGTGCCTGAAAAATGTAGCCTACAATACCTAGACCAACATACTGAGAAGCTAGCTTCTCTAGCTGCAGATTTTATATAATTCCTGAGTTGGAGCCTAGTGAAGAGGAAGAAGGGAAGAAGGCAAAGGTTCTTTGTCTCCTTTCCATCAATAGCAACTATGGAAGCCTCAAATGGGGGGATTCTACTGTTCTTTGCCTCATACCCAACCACTGGGGGTTTTCCCCCTTGATATTTTCGCCTTCTTCTTCTTGCACTATAGCTCAGATAAAAAAGGGATGGGGTCATGTTCTTGTCATTTCGCACATGGGAGAAACACCTGAAGCTTTCACCCTTCGTCCAACTTAGTTTCTATGAAACTAAGAACAGCTCTGGCTCAGGATTCAGCAACTGATTCATCCTGCAGTGGAAAAACATTCTCAAGTGCTATGAAAAGATGGGGTTGTACTTTAGAATAATGCTCGTGTGTGTGTGAGAGAGAGAGGGTGGGGAGAGGGGGAGAGGGGGAGAGGGGGAGAGAGAGAGAGAGAGACTTCAAAATGCATAACGTTTTGTGGAAATTCTTTCATGAGTGGTATCTTCTTCAACAATGCTGGAAAGAATCTGTTTTCTTTGGCAAAAGTAGGGGATGCCTATATTGTTATTGAATGACACACACATATTAATCTGCAGCATCAGATTAGTGGTCATAGGACAATTTAAAAACTATTTTAAGTTTGCTTAAATCACACACACACACAAAGTAGCAGTAGTAGATGTTTTCTGGATGAGTACAGGAAAGTTACAAAATTATTTATTTAATAAATCAATATACTTCCTTTCAATAGGGATTATCAAGACAGCTTACATTTCAGCAAAGAAATACCTCCCCTCGCTGGATCGTCACTTTGCAGTGGTGAGTGGGCTTGCGTGTTCTAATGAACCCTGTGAGCGATGCCGTCGGGAGTCATGTACTCCCAGCAGGGTCACCCATGGCAGTAAGGTCAAGGGAGAGGAACCAGACAAAGAATGATCCAAGAAAGTCCTCAACAGCACAACAGGCGGAGGATAACAATGTGTACATTACAACGGCTGTGAAGGTGGATGAAGGCTGCAGCAGCAATCGTCGTGGTATCCATGCCATTGGATCAAAGCCTTTTTCTGTCAAGATTGTGTTTTGATCGTCATGCGCCGATCTCCCCACATAAAACAAATTCACTCACAGGCGTCTTCCAACCAAATTATCTTGGAAGACAATCTTACTCAGTCACGAGTGATTGCCAACCACCACAGGCTTGCTTGGCTAGTAACACATTAGCTCTAGAGACTGTGGATACTCGTCCAATCTAGTTCCAATAGTGATCTGTAAATTGCTAAGTAAGGGCCCAACCCTCCATTATTGAGAGTTGGTCTAACACAGTAGTGACGAGAGTGAGTTATGAATCAGGAAGATATTGATTTGAATCTTGCCTCTGCTGTGCACCCATAAGGTGGTGTTGGGTATGCAACTTTCTCTCTGTTTCCACAACATGAGGATAACAATGCTGACCTATCTTATAGGGCTGCTGCTGCTGCTGCAGGGATTACAACAAGATAATATATGACACTTTGAACAATTTAAAGTAACAGAGAAATGCTAAGAAGTTATTATTAAATACTAAATGCTGCTACTACAGATATGGGATGACCCTGTGCTAAGCTTGCAGCAAGATGTGGATACTGGCGGAGAATTTCATATTTCCTATAATTTTCAATGCCTTGCACAAGCATAAAGCCTGCTTTTAGAATTAGGATATGGCACATCAGCATAACCAAACTGTTCTACCCCTCCCATGCCAGAATTCCAAGATATGTTACTAAAAGAAGTTAAGATTTTTAAAAAATATAAATTAAATTATTTGAGTCCTGGCAAACATGATCTACAAATGTGATACAACAAATCCTTTGCAGATCACATATTCCAGGTTTTAAACAGCATAATCAATTCAAGCGTAGCTGTGTAAGAATATATGCAAAATTAGACTCAGATCAAGTTCTGCTTTGGTTAAATCAGGATTGGTCTTTGTTTCCATTTCTGATCTCAAGGATTTCACCTTATGCCACTATTATGGTTACTTAAAGTCTCACTACTCAGGTGTTAAATCTTCCTCTTGAGCTTCAAGATGCGACGTTGATTTAAATAGCTGTTTTGTGTGATTAAGAGTAATTTGGAGCAATTAAAGAAAACAGTTCACTTGTGACAGGTGGCAGAAAACGAAAAGAGATAATTACTTTTTTTAGCCATCTGTGTTAATTGCCATTAGCAGAATTAAATTGAGATGTACCTCTTTGAAATTCGAGGCAAAGTTCTTTCCTCCTTTACCTTGTAACCTAACACCATCTCAAGAGTGGGGATGGTGGGGAGTAATTTCACCCCTCTTGCCACAAAATGCCCATTTGTTCATTTTAGGAGATGTATTGGAGTTCCAAAATGACTGTGGCTGTCATAAAGACAAACAAAGAAATTATAAGCAGCTTTTGGTAACAGAAAGATTATTGTGGCAAGTAAATGTGTAAAAGCTGGGATTTAAATACATATATTTAGCCACTGTGTTAATATTATTTTCTTGAATCTTTATATATATACTTAATTACACAACCTGTTATGAAATTATATTATTATGACATTGGCTATTTAATTTTTTAAAACTTTTTTTTCAGGAAGCAGTAAAGGAGAGGTACCGACTAAGTCTGCACAATATGGAGGGCAAAGATTGGGGCTAGAATCTAGAAGGTCCTGACAATTACATGCCATACACATTTAATGGTGCATTTGTTTCTAAACACTTTTCTGCCAAATAGGCACTGAAGGCAGTTTATGAAAAATGCAAACACCCAGCTTTATAAAAGGTAACCACAGGTATCATAGATGCCTTACTTTTGCTTATCAAAATGAAGTAAGCTGCAGAAAGGAATAAGCAGGGTAGTTTTCTCCATTCCCAATGCCAAGACAGGGGCATCAGTCAGCCTGGATATTTGTGTTCTGCCTCACTATCAATACTGATTGGCTGTGGCTTGCTATAAACTCTGCCTGGGGTCTTCTTTCTCATCACCTACCTCCTGCTCCTTTTAACTGGGGGTGCCAGGGACTGAATCTGGAGCCCTCTTCATGCAAAGCAGAAGCTCTGTCAGTAATCTATGGCTCATCTAACTATGGTCTGTTCTTCTTTAACATAGCTGGCAAATCATTTCAGTGTCTGAATGTTTTGTCTTTCAGGGTATCCAGTTTGACTGCATTGGCTGGTATAGCACAGTGGGGAGGAGAGCCTGGCTGGGAGTCCAGAGTCTGTGAGTTCAAATCCCTGCTCATGTCCCCTGGGTGTCAAGGGCCAGCTAAAGATCACCCCCACAGTGAGTGGCTTAGGGGCTACGTGCCCTGCCACCTGTGCAGCCGTGGGCAAGCTGCATAGTCCCAAGGAGCCCAGTTGCCCCCCAGCTGGCAGTTGTGGACAAGGAAGGGGCTGGCTTGTGCAGCTATGGCAAGCTCAGCAGGCCCTAGCCAGCTGGGGAGGACTAGCCTCAGAGGGAGGCAATGGTAAACCCCCTCTGAATACCGCTTACCATGAACACCCTATTCATAGGTTCACCATAAGTCGCGATCGACTTGAAGGTAGTTCATTTCCATTTCAGTTTGCCTGCAGAAATCACAGCCACTGGAGATGCTTGCCCCATAGTATAACTTGAATTTGACAGGCTTGCAGAAGATGTGACCATCAGTGGCCTATAACATAGTGCTGCAATCATAGTCAGGCTGCTTAAATCTCATTGACTTCAGTGGAATTTAAGCAAGCCAACTATAGGCAGAATTGTAGCCAAAATGAACAAGCCATATCCAGGGGATGTTTAAATTTGCCTACATTAGGAATCCCCTGTATATACTCAAGCCCTTTCTATATATCTCATAACTCCTCATATCTACAAAGTCCCTAAATCTTTGACATCTGAAACACTGGGTAGAATAACAGGGAGTACCTTTTTCTATGCCTTGAACTATGAACTACCAGAAGAATATGGATCTTAACACTTTAGAAAGAAAAGTGTGCTTGATGGCTGGCTGGTCTGACCATATTAGGTATTCTTGCCTTTTTAAGGTCATGCCTGAATGGCCATGTCTCAATGCTTTCAGTCTGGCACTTCTGTGGTAAACAGAAAGTAGAACAAACTAGGAACTCATGCTATCCTGGCTACATGACCTTTGCTTGGTTCATTATCTCCATTTATGTAGACAGGCAGGAACAAGGGTGTAAGTGTAGGGACAGAGTACATACTGAACATGCCTCTACTGTGCTTGAATATTAAAATTCACACTTATCCTTATCTGCTGCTAAACTATATCAAAACAGCAACATATAATCAATACAAATGTTTGTTGTTATTATTGTGGTTGTGGTATAGAGTTTCTCTGTAGAATATGCAGTGTGGGTTCAAGTCCTGGGGACTCCTCCTTTATAGGGGAAGGACCATAGCTTAGTGGTAGAGCACATGCTTTGCATGTTGAAGGTCCCAAGTTAAATTCCTGGCATGTTTTTCCTGAGGGTAAAATTAGATGTAATTGGCTATTACCTCACAATTATGTTAACCTCTCTGCTGTGTGGATTTGTTTAAATGTAACAATGTGTGTTAATATTTAAAACTTTTCTACTCTGCCTTGCCATTTTGCAAGGCCTACAAGGCAGAAGGTACATATTGCTTCCTGCCTTAATTCTTGAGCAAGTTAAGAATGGTAATGCTAAGCAGCAAAACAGTTAAACCTTGACATTATTTAGGGAGCAACCCAAACCCCAGTTCTGCTGGGATGAGTTGAGTTTGGCATAGACATATCTCCAGCTGAAGTCTCTCATCCTGACTCAGCAGGAGACACATCGGCGTAAGTCCTCCACCCTGGCCCAGCCAGCTCAGCCGATGTAAGTCCCAAGAAAGGGGCACTGATGGACAGGATGGGTCAGGGAAAGACTTACCCCATTTCAAATTCCACTGAGCTCAGTCAAGTGACCCAACCCACTGGAAGTTACAGTGGCAAAAAGGGTTGTGTACATAACATTTTATTTTATTTTCCTTCTGCCAGGCTTGGGATGGCTCAGCTGGCAGTAGCCCCACTCCTGAACAGAGTAAATTACAGAGTAAACAGGGGTAAATTACACTGGCATAAACTATGCTGGCTTCTTATAGAGTTTGAATTGTTCCACCCAAGTCAAAGCACGGATGGCCAACCTGTGCAAAGATGCTACTGAAAGGGAGGGGTCTGTGGCACACCTGGATCCGAGCAGGAAGCCACATTAGCCTTGCTAGGGCATAAAATCAAGTCAGGTCTATATTCCTGTCTGCCTTTCTCAGATTACACTGCTACTTATTTCCTGGCTCAGTAAATGAGCGAAAAAACTCTGTGAAGACACGGCCAACTTCTCAGTGCTTTTTTCTACCATATGCTTTTCATTTTTTAAAGCAGAAAATAACTGTACAATATGAGTGGTATCCAACTAAGTCATACTCTAGAAACAAAGAAATCAATGGACTTGTTAGTCAAGATTAATTTGTCCATGGATTTCAAAAGGTCCACTTTTTTCAAGTATGACTTTGTTGGATACCATCCCATATGAATGTATAAACATTTCAAAATTGCAGAGGAAATGTCCATCCCACCAACTATACAAATTTTTGGTTTAAACTATTCATGAAATGATCAGATCAACAAGAGCTAATTAAAAGACCCTATTACTGAGGTTTGGTTTCCAATGGGAGCATAATATCACTAACATGAAATGCATGCACAAAAAAGTCTGTATCATGTCAACTAACAAGCTGGCTATTGTCTAGAGCACACACACACACACCCCGGGGAGGGATTCATGCGTGGGACTGCCAAAAGGAGGGTGGGTCATGATTCAGTCTGACAGGGGCATAGCCTGGACACATTTTTCCTTAATTGCCTAGTTGTCATCTTGCATACAGCCCTGGGTGACTCTATAGCTGGAGCAACAAAGAAAACTGATCTATTGAACATGTTATATTAAAATCCCAAAATGTTCCATATATTTGGGTGCTCTTCATTAAGAAGCCAAATGATTAACCTTCCTCTCTTTCATCACCAGTCTTACTAGTAGCTATTATTTGATGATATTCACATTCATTTGAAAGTTTAATTTTTCTTTTGGTTCTCTTTCTAACAGAACAGTTAGAAGCTGCAGTTTGTAATACCTACAAAGAGAGAAAAGACTAGAGATAATTCCTGAGTTACATTGTTAAGCCTCACTGTGGCAAATATATGATCTGGGTTTTCTGTTTTTTTTTCACAGCAGGGAGTGATATAATGGCCTCTTCTGATCTTTTTCCCCTCCATGATAGGGCTATAATTCTTTCATAAAGGAACATAAAAATTCATTGTTAACAAGATTTTACAAATATGGCATATGGCAAACTAAACAAAGTGTGAAAAGGCAAAGTAAAAATTATGCAGGATAGATTTCAACAAATATCATGTGATGTAAATCCTGTCTTTTGCCAGCCATTCAAAGACTAGCAACAATGGTTTTCTCTAATGAGGGTGGCTTTCCTTACCAAATGTGTAATTCAGTTCACATGAGCTATTTCAGGACAATATCTTAGGACAGTGATTGCCAAACTTTCCCCCTGTGGATCACTTCATGATTTTTCTGCCTGATGTAACAATTGTAATGTGTCATGCCAGATCCTGTATAATTTTATCCTGTATTTTTGCAGACAAGCCGTGGACCACTTGGATGAAGCTCACAGACCATTGGTGGTCCATGAATTCCCATTTGAGAACCTATGTCTTAGGGAAATATGTTGCATTGCCCTAATTTCTTGATGTTTATTTATTTATAGCATTAATTAGGCTGCCCTATTACAGAAAGTTCTCCAAGTCACTTAAATAATAAAATAAGTTAAAAAATTCAATAAATGTAATAATAAAAACAATTAAAATGATGCCTCATATAACTCAAATGGAGAATAAAAGTTGACTGAAACAAATGTAATAGGCTATAAGAAGAGAGGAGGTCACTCACACTATACTTGCTGTAACACATTAAACAAAACAAAAATTTGAAATACAGGTTTAGCAAGCCAATATGTAGGTTTAGCAAGTGAGCTTCAAAAGGTTATGATAATAGGCACCATATATACAGTAAGCTACTCTGTCACTAGGGAGAATTAGTAGTATTGGAATGTCTGAATAACTAGAAGGTCAAACTAGCTTTTTCTTGAAGTTATCCAGAGAAGGCAGGCCTTTCACCCATTTATGGCACCTCTAAATCACAAGCATTAAATAGTTGTGAGTCAATGCCCTCTCCCTTGCCAGATGATACTATTCTATGTGGCAAACTAGACATGATATTATTTACAACTTTAGTCCTTTCATGACTACTTTTAAAAAAATAAATAGCCAGCACAGGAGAGGTGATCTAAATAGGAATCATATATATATATATATATATATATATATATATATAATAGTTTATTTTTGTCATTGCTTTAATATTGCATGCAAGTAAAGTAATGCTCAAGATTCTACAACAAAGGCTGTTACCATACATGGAGCGAAAAGTGCCAGATGTCCAAGTTGGATTTAGAAAGGGAAGAGGCACCAGAGATCATATCGCAAGCTACGTTGGATAATGAAACAGTCCAAGGAATTTCAGAAGAAAATCACCCTGTGCTTTATAGATTACAGCAAAGCCTTTGATTGTGTAGATCATGAAAAACTATGGAATAAAAGAAATGGGGGTGCCACAGCATCTGATTGTCCTGATGTGCAACCTATACTCTGCACAAGAGGCTACTGTAAGGACAGAATATGGAGAAACCGACTGGTTCCCAATCAGAAAGGCTGTGAGACAGGGGTGTATTTTATCACCCTATTTGTTTAATCTATACGCAGAACATATCATAAGGAAAGCGGGATTGGACCAAGATGAAGGAGGTGTGAAAATTGGAGGGAGAAATATCAATAATTTAAGATATGCAGAAAATACCATACTACTAGCAGAAATCAGTAATGATTTGAAACAAATGCTGATGAAAGTTAAACAGAAAAGCACAAAAGCAGGACTACAGCTGAACATCAAGAAGACTAAAATAATGACAACAGAAGATTTATATAACTTTAAAGTTCACAACAAGGACATAGAACTTGTCAAGAATTATCAATACCTTGGTACAGTCATTAACCAAATTGGAGACAATAGTCAAGAAATCAAAAGAAGGCTAGAACTGGGGAGGGCAGCTGTGAGAGAACTAGAAAAGGTCCTTAAATGCAAAGACGTATCACTGAATACTAACATCAGAATCATTCAGATCATAGTATTCCATGTGAAAGTTGGATGTGAAAAAAGCGGGTAAGAGAAAAATCAACTCATTTGAAATGTGGTGTTGGAGAAGAGCTTTGCGCATACCATGGACTGTGAAAAAAACCAAATAATTGGATGTTAAGACAAATTAAACCAGAACTATCACTAGAAGCTAAAATGATGAAACGGAGGTTATCATACTTTGGACACATCATGAGAAGACATGATTCACTAGAAAAGACAATAATGCTGGGAAAAACAGAAGGGAGTAGAAAAAGAAGACCAAACAAGAGATGGATTGATTCCACAAAGGAAGCCACAGACCTGAACTTACAAGATCTGAACAGGGTAGTTCAAGACAGATGCTACTGGAGGTCACTGATGCATAGGGTCACCATAAGTCGTAATTGACTTGAAGGAACATAACAAGCCATTGTGAGCCTATTCCAAATTGAAAGTGAAATACCTGGAATGAGGTCCCCCAAACTTAATTCATATGGTGACTCTTGAAAGATTAATGTACAAATCATACAATCTTATACATTAGAAATGTACAATTTCCATCCATGCAATATGTAGGAGATTCTTATTCAGCTATCTCGAGCAGGGCCAGCGCCAAGCATGACTGGGTCCATGAACACCAGTCTGCCCTGGGATTGTGGTGCTGTGCCCCAAAATTCCCCATATAGGCAGCACATGGCTAATAAACCTGCCTGTGCACCCCACCTACCTCTCATGTCATGTGAATGATGTGCACACATAGTGTGCTATCAAGATGGCGGCGAGGGAATCAGCCCTTTAGGGAAACTCCCATAACCATCTTGGGTGATGGCATTTACACCGACAGGAGAGGTAGGTGGGGTGTGTGGGTGTCTGTATTGGGGAAGGGTGCCTGGGAGCTCCCTCTCCGCAATCTGTGGCAGGGTTGGGTTGCAGGATCCCACACTGCCGCAAATCGCAGAAGCACTACCCTCCCACCCTAAGGAGGGGCCTTTCGGCCAGAGCCCAACCTGGCATTCCTCTGGCCTGATCTTAAGTTGTAGTTTTTGTCATGGTTTGTGATAGACCAAAACTCTGCTAGGTGATAAGTCTCTCTCCCCCCCCTGTATTCAAGATACAGACATGTTAGCTGGTAATCAGGATTCCATGTTAAGCTGAGGAATGGCCTTTGTTTCAGTTGCTCAAGACAAGCTCTACTAACTGTGCACAGTGAACATACAATTGCCACTAACAACGAATGTGTATAACACTTGGGAAAGTCAGTTGCTCATAAAAGGTTTAACTGCAGAAGTACCAATGTAGTCCCACAATTATTGCCCATCAGTCAGTGCAATATCCTCAAGCTATGTATTCATCAAATGTTTATTGATTAAAGGCAGAGTTTTTCCCCCTCTAAAGGATTAGGAAATATTACTTGTGATTTAAATAGTATTTAGAAGACAGAAATCAAATACAAAGCAGTATTTAAACAGTATCGGTTTTCTCAAGACCGGACCCAGTGAAACAGCTGGAACATAGGAGGCTTTACTGATATTTTCTAAAGTATATCATGCTTCAGTTGGCAATCCAGAAAGAATGTCCTCTCTGAGATACAGTACGTATTCTGCCACTTAGTTCTCACTAACACTGCCTCTAAAAATCCTAATCAACTTTACCCAAATATATATATATATATATTTTAAAAAGAAACAAGCGTGCAAAGGGGTGACCTGGTGTAAAATATGAGCCCCTTTCCCTTACCAGCTTGGGCTCTACACCAAGTTTTTTTCTTTGGGGGATGCTAGAATGGCTATAACAGACAGCAGAGTCTTTACAAAAAGCTTCCCCAACCTGGTGCCCTCCAGATGTTGTTGGGACTACAATTCCAATAATCCCTGGCCATTGGCCATATTGGCTGGGGCTAATAGGAGCTGTAATCCAAAACATCTGGACGGCATCAGGTTTGGGAAAGCTGTTTTAGAATTACATTTATGATAGGATATTCCAGAAGTATGCATCTGTGTCCCTTCCTCTGCCTTCTAGTTATAGAATGCAAGATCTACATGCTCTGAGATGCTTTTGACGTGTAAGGTTGAGCTCTGTTAGTGAATGTGGTTAATACTTATTTAAAGCTACTCTTTTAATCCAGATGATATTAAGCTTTTTAGTTGTTTTGGGTTTTTTTTGCAATTGCTTATTTTTTAAAAAATATCTTACCTTAAGCACATTGATAAATGGAGTATAAAGGTTTCTTTAAAATATACAAGGAATAGATTTACAAATAATGGAAGATGGATTTTTTGTACCTTTTAAAAGATAGTGTAGATATACAACATTGACAAATTCAGCATGGTAACATTTCTTGAGATGCTTACTTGAGGAGTTAAGGACTGCAGTGTGCAGAATGTAGCTGCAGAGTTGAATTAAAAGCAATCTTCAATCTCACTACAACAAGATTCTTCTTGCATATGGAGATGTTAGAACTGGGCTTATTATAGCTATAAATCCAAATTTTAAATATTTGTGGTGATGTATCTACTTCATGTCATGTTTTTTCCATTGCTCAGCTATGGAATGTCATACCCTAAGCAATTTACAACTGTTAAGGCTGCAATACTAGGCACAAATCATTTGGAAGCCAAATTCTAGTGAAATCAGTCGGATTTTCTTCCAAATGACTCTGGTTAAGAGTGGACTGTCAAGCACGTCCTTAAAAGCTGCCCTAAATTAACCTTAGCCATAACAAATAACAACAAAACTGAACTCTAATTCTTTAAATCCTGCCATTCTCAATTTACTTCTTATGTATTTCAACAAAGGCAACAAGAATATCCCATAAATTATTATTATCAAAAGAGGCCCATTCTCAAAGCATTTCTCTTTAATGAGATCTGGTCTTATTACTTAATATTTTACCTTGGCTCTGTATATCCTATCTTAAACAATAAAACAAAGGGATTTGTTTATAGGTATCCTTCACATAAAATTGCCTTTCAGTTACAGCAGCAATTTATCAATGGCTAAATAGCCTGAGGCTAGAAGTAGACATTTACTTAAAAGACCTTCAGACTATTTTAAATAGACCTTAGGGAGCTGGGAACTGACCAGTATGTGACATGCCCCCCTCTCGTGGCCGCCTGTAGCATCTTGCTGTGCTATTTCTTTTAATTGACTAACCTCAATGCTGGCTGTTCAAAATCACTTTAACCTAAACATGCCCCCGGACTGAAGCTCCTAATGACCTTCCCTTGGCCCTAAACACATATGGCTGAGGCAATGCAAACATCATTTGGAAGATGAGTAAATTCAATAACTCAATTACCACTGCACCAAAGCCACATTCATCAAACCTCGACCACAGGAGTTTGTATCTTTAGCTCCCTGCCTTTCAATGGCTAGGCATTTGGGCAAGAGTAACTAATCAATTTAGGAATGATTAAATAGAAATTTGTAACACTTGGCATTATTAAACCTTCAATCTTCATTATGGCCCCTTAACGATTACATCACGGCTGTGTAAAATAAATTAACCGGACCTGGCAACATTTTTGACATAAATACATGGGGGGGGGGGCACAGGAAGAAATCATTAAATTGTAATAGATAGTTATTGTAGCCTTATCAGTTAGCTGGCAATAGAGAAATGCAAAAGCTGTAATATGAAATACACAAGGTATTCTATATAGCCAAATCAGAAATATGAAGAGTTAAGCCAAAGGTAACACACTGGCTAGTACACCTGAGGAAAAACACTGCACCCTGAACTTGGAAGCCACAATCCAGTTCAAAGATAGGTGAGTTTATGTCCATCTATTTCTATGGACTTAAATGCACCTTAATCTATTCTGAATTACAGTCAGACATTGTATGCATAGTGTGCTGCTTCTACCATCCACACCATCAAACTCATGATCAGCCCTGGGGAGGAGGGTGGATGAGGAGACCGATTGTGCTCATTTCCTGCTTTGGACTTCCTGTAGCTCAGTGGAACAAGCACATGTTTTACACACACAAGGTCCCTGGTTTGATACCTGACAACTTCACTCCCAAAAAAGGATCTCAGGTAGCAGAACTGGGAAAATCTCTACTTGAGACTTCAGGAGCTGCTGAAACTAAGAATAAAAAAATGTACCAATGGTTTGACCCATTGTAAGGGAGCTTCACATGTTCATTGCCTTCATACGTGATACAGATATGTACGGATACAGGTGTGGAGAGACAGCTGACGGCAGTCTTCTATTTGATAAACAATACTGTAAAGGGAGTTTAGTGATAGGTGATAGGAAGGAATTGAAAGTAAGGAAAGAGTAGCCACAATGGTTGAGGTAACGTATGTAAGGTTTGTTAGCAACAGTAGTTGTGATGTGGCTTGCTTCCATATGTCTCTTTCATATCTTATTGTTATATATCGTATATCTAATCATTGGAGAGAATGATATATCTTTCATTCAGTCCTCCCGGCAGGTCAATAACCAGCCATGCATCCATGTAATTAAACAGACACTGAAATAATGAAAAGATATTTAATCAAAGCATTGAGCATATAACTAGATTTTTTCCCCAGACTGTAGCCTTGGTTTTGAAAATGTTGTTTCAAATATCACTAACTGCCTGTCCTTAACTTGTAAATGGATGTTTCTGATGAATAATACATGAAGTCACAAGTAAGGACGCCACAAGGGCACCATGTGCTTATGTTGTGTTCTACTGCAAGGTTTGGAAAGGAGAAAGTGGGCTCTAGGAAATAATAACAAAACTTGGGAGTGATACAGTCAAAGCTCTACATATTTTTGTTCTCCCCCCCCCCTTTCCCTTATCTAACCTTCCACAGTGAGTAACCACTGGTTCACATGCACACACCCATTACTTTATTTCTCTGTATTTGATTAATGATAGCTGATTGTGTGAGCTGACCATGAAAACCCATCACACCTGAAGTGATATAGAAGCCCTGTCCCAGATACTGTCGCTGTGATTGCCCGTTCACACATGAAATGTCACCACTTGGTGTTGCAAGTCACCCAGTGATTAACATGCATGTGGCAAATAGCCTAAGCCTTACATTCTGAAACTTCATGGATATTTCAAACTGATTTTGTCTTCTACAGTATAAGCTTTGACAAGCTACATGTATTTTGCATGGTAAATGTTACTTGCTTATGGGGCTGCTGGGACAATTCAAGACATCTTTCCACAAGGATAGCAATTTTATCGCACAGACATCACATTTCCCCAGTGCGCAAAGCACATTTTGTGGTTTAGAAGTCCCTGACCCCCTGAACTGAATTAGTATGCCTACTGGGAATATCAGGAAAGATATGTGAAGTGCATAAAATGAATGAGAAACAAATATGTCCTTATTCTGCAATAAAATGATTTATGAAGAAAAGCCTCAAGTTCCTTTTTTAAAAGCCACATCCACAACTTCCTATTGGGGCCTTGAATTAGCTATGTTTACAACAGTTGTCTAGTATAGCTTTTCCTAACCTTGAGTCCTCCATAAATTGTTGGCCTCCAAATCCCATCAGCCCAAGCCAGCATAGTTAATGGTCAAAACTGTAGTTTGCCCCCCTGGGCTCCTACTGGGAGAAAGGGTGGGACATAAATCTAATAAATAAATAAAAAATAAATAGTCCACCATCATCTGGAGGTCCCCAGGTTGTGGAAGGTTATTCTTGTATTTTGCCATTGTCATCCCATAATAATGTTCTTCTCTGTTGCTCTACTCAAGTTAGAGAGTTAGAGTTGGAAAAGAGGATGATGGTCAAGAAATATGGACTGGTAAGCCAGAAGATATATATTTCTAGGAGTCCAAAGCACTCCCAAGATTCAAATGTAATAACTTTTGGGCTTCTCACAATGGATACGTTATGCCCTATTTCTTTCTCTATAAAAACTAGTTAATTGTGACTTAAGTGGAATGTCTGTACTAGATAGGTAAGATTGTCTAGTTACACTACATGCTGTTGAAACAATGTTATACAAAGTTGATATTCTTTTTGCTGTTTTTTATTTGCTGTTCTAGACTCCTTTGGGAGGAAGGGCAGGACAGAAATTTCATCATCATCATCATCAGAACTGCCTTGCTGGACTAATCAAAAGGCCCATCTTTTTATTTCCAACTCTAGAAACCAAAGATGATGATGACAGCTTAACATTTGTTTTGTGCCTAGGATTTGGAACTCAAGGGTTACACCATCATCATCTCTATGAATTTGTTTAACTCTTTAAAAAAAATCTGAGCCCGTTCCTCCACTTTAAATGTACCTTTACCAGCATGGCTCTAATATAGCTGGAGATGAATCGGGCAACTACAGAGGGTTTAGCAGTCATGCAGTTCTGAATAAAGAGTGCCTGCCAATGTGTCATTGAAAGGAGCAATGCATCTCTGCAGACCTTTCAATAAGCCTCCATAGTTGTTATGGACAACTTTAAGACTTTACAGCGATGTAAACCCCACTTGTTTTGCTTCTAAATTAACTACACAATAATTGAGACCAGATGCAGGCTGATAATAAAAGAACCATGATCTTCCTCTTATCAGCTCACAAGATAGCAGATACTTTATAAAAGCAGTACAATGGCACCGTATCATTCATGCTAACAGTAATTTTACGATTCTGTGGGAAGTCAGCAATCATTTGGCTCATCAGCTCAGGTTTAAAGGACAACAGAGATATCTGAGCTCAGCTTTCTATTGTTTCCTATTGTAGCCACCTTACAATTAATTTTATGACAATTTAAAAACTCTGTGGATGTGGGCTCCAGTAAAGATTCACGTAAAATGTTCTGCAAGATGTATTTGGCAAGCAGAGTAATGATAGTGAAGTGATACACCCAATGCCACAGAGAGGTTTTCAGAGAATAAATGCATTATGTGCCCATAAATGTCTAAGTGTTTGTGAAGCATGGATAAATTTATTCCTACAGTTTTCCAGATGCTTCTGAGCAAGTTATCACTATTCTATTTCAAGTCCTCCATCCCATCCCTTTCTTCTGGACATTTGTTGCTAGTGGGTTTATAAGTAAGGTAGCAGTTAATATAATATAATATAATAATAAAATTTTATTTCTGAGTCGCCTATCTGGCCGAATTAACAGCCACTCTAGGTGACGTACATTAATACACTAAAATACAATATAAAATAGATAAGACCATCAATCATCTAACCCACTCTTCCAGTTAATAACACGTTAATAACTAACCCATCCCAGAAATCCCATAGGCCTGCCTGAATAGCCAGGTCTTCAAGGCTCAGCGGAAACCAATTAAGGAGGGGGCATGACGAAGATCAAACGGGAGGGAATTCCAGAGGGTGGGGGCCACAATTGAAAATGCCCTCTCTCTGGTCCGCACCAACTTTGCTGTTTTAGTTGGTGGAACCGAGAGGAGGTCCTGTGTGGCTGATCTCGTCAGGCGGCATAATTGGTGATGCTGGAGGCGCTCCTTCAGATAAACTGGGCCGAAACCGTATAGGGCTTTAAAGGTCAAGACCAACACCTTGAATTGGGCCCGGTAAACAATTGGCAACCAGTGTGGATCAACTAACACCGGAGTGATGTGATCATGACGATGGCTGTTCTTAATCAGCCGTGCCACCGCATTTTGTACCAATTGTAATTTCCGGACAGTTTTCAAGGGTAGCCCCACGTAGAGCGCATTACAGTAGTCTAAGCGAGAGGAGATCAGGGCATGTATCACCCGTGGGAGCAGATGAACAGGAAGGTAGGGTTGCAGCCTTCGTATCAGAAGTAATTGGTACCAAGCTCACTGCTGAAATCTGAGCCTCCATGGACAGCTGGGAGTCTAAAATGACCCCAAGGCTGCGGACCTGGTCTTTCAGGGGTAATCTTACACCATCAAACACCAGATCTATATCTCCTAATCTTCTCTTGTCTCCCACGAGCAACACCTCGGTCTTATCGGGGTTCAGCTTCAGCCTATTCCTTCCCATCCATCCACTTACAGATTCCAGGCACTTGGACATGGTATCCACAGCCAACTCTGGTGAGGACTTAAACGAGAGATAGAGCTGAGTGTCATCCGCATATTGGTGGCACTGCAGCCCAAATCTCCTGATGATGGTCCCCAGCGGCTTTACATAGATGTTGAATAGCATGGGGGAGAGGATAGAACCCTGTGGCACTCCACAAGTGAGAGGCCAAGGGTCTGAAAACTCATCAACTGGGCACATCAGAATAGAGGGATTAGAATGGCATGAGCTAGCACTATAATGACTGACCATCAGAGTTTCTACCTTTGTACGAGAATGTACATACTTTCTTACATCATGCAAATACAAGGGGAAAGAATACAAGATCTCTGTTAATTCACGGGGGGAAATATAATCATTTGGATAATGATCTTCAGCTAAATCTGTGACTTTATGCATATAGTAGCTGCAGCAATCAAACAAGGTGGAAATATTTTTTTCTACGTAGTGGTTGGGTGATAAACCCATGTGCCATCATAATCTCTCTCTCTCTCTCTCTCTCTCTCTCTCTCTCTCTCTCTCACTCACTCACTCACTCACTCACTCACTCACTCACTCACACATTAATTTTTTTTAAATGCCCAAGGTATCTTACAAAACTTAATTTTGTAAAACCCATAAGCAATGTTAAAAATAAAGTCCATAAAATACCATAAGATCACAATCACTGTTTTTTTTTAAATAAACACTACAAATCTCTAGCACAGTCCGTACAGGTTCAGATTGCAATCCATTACTATTAATATAATGTAGTATTTGCAATTTACTTTGGTTGGATCATATGAAAACCCATTATTTGGGAATTACCATTGATCTAAAAGAAATATACTTTCAAATAAGCAGCTAGAGGATTGAAGTTCTGCAGCATAATCTAATCACATTTGCTCAGAGGTAAAATTCCACTTCGGTCCAATGGGTCCTACTCTCTAGTGCACCCTTCCCCAAACTGCTGCCCTCCAGCTGCTCTTAGACTACAATTGCCATCAGCCGTGCCAAAATGGCCAATGGCCAGGGATGGTGGGACCTGTAGTCCAACAATATCTGGAGGGCAGCTCTAATGAGCGAGTTTAGTATAGCCTTACTGTATGATTACTCAGAACTCAAACCCACAATGTCTAGTGGCCAAGTCCCAAATAAATATACCCAGGATTACCATCTTAGAACCACCACAGATTGCTAGACTACATTATTTCTGAGCAAAGGAAATATTGTATTTGCTTTCCTTCTTTTTTCATATTATTTGAAGCTACTGTTTAGTTCTTCTTGAATAAACAAAATAACTGAATTTCAGTGAGAACAGAAAGCAAATGAAGCAAGATCTTTGTATGCTGTTTTTAACATCCACTAAACCAATTTCCTTTATTTTAGAACTATTTCCTGGCAAAGCGCTACACTATGGCACACGGCAGGTAAGAATAATTATCAACAGTCATGGAAGATGGACTTTACAATGTAGGTACCGGCACAAGCGTAATTACATTGGGTGTAAACAATGCGGCTGTAACACAATATAATCAGATATATCTAATATAGACCAACCTATAATCCAATAAAGCAACATCATTGTTAAACCAACATTTATCAATCTCAATCTGGAATATTTACATACATTTCATAGTAAAATGATAAAAAGGACTGAAAGGCAAGCTGAGATAAGCAAGAGCAGCCCCACCATGATGAAGCAAGCACAAAAAGGGCTGAAGATGGCAATACCCATTAACTTTACTAAGAAATTTCTGGCAAATTTAGAAATAATTACATGTGATTCATGTTAATTTCTTAAATTAACTTTAAATCTAGTAAGATGGTTACATTTAGTAGTTTCATCCACAACTATTTATCTTAATAAGTGGAATTCAGACAGTTTGAAAGAAAAGGGGATGGGGCAGAACTGAAAGAACATATGTCAAGAAATGGCTACCATATTACATAGATACCTGCATTCTTTATACATCATTAAAACTGTGACTGTAAGTATGGTTTATAAATATTGTGAGTCTCATCTTTAACAAAGCATATGTCACTTCACAGGATCACACTCATGAGCCAGAATGCTCCCTCCCCTACATACTCACTCACAATCACTAAGGAGCTATTCAGTTTTTGCTTCCTCCCACGCCTCGATGCACTGAAGTTTGCACTGGGCTGATCATCAGATTGAACATGACTTTTTCCTAAATGGGAAAGTACATTCCATATCCAGTGTCAAGGGAAAGTTGACAGTAAAGCAAACATGGCATTTCTTAGTTCAGATGTTCATTTCTAAACATTTCTAAAAAAAATTAAATTTTAATTTGGGGCAGAAATCTGGAGACCCACTCAGCAGAATGACCAGTATGGCTCTCAAACACAGCAGGGGTGACTACATTTTGAAGTGAGTGAAGTAATGCACATCAGGTTGAATCAAACTAAGTCCCTGTGCAAGTGGAACAACTTCTCCACACATAACAGAACATCCCCTCCCTTGCCTTCCTCCAGGGTGCTTCTTGTCACATCCCCAAATCTGAGCCAGGGGATTTTTGAAACATAAATGTTCCTCCCATACTCAAACTTGCCCAATTTTGAGAAATTGAAAAAGTATCTTCCATATTCTAATACCATGGCATTGAAAGTCCTCATCTATTAAAAATAAAGACTTTTCCAAATTTGTAGGAGGGACATACCTCCAATTTCAGAGAAGCGGTGCAAAATTTCTATTCATGGAGATTTGAAAATCAAAACAATATGAAAGTTTGGTGAAATGCCATTGATGAATAGCAAATTTCTCCATTAAATTTAGTTTATTACTTTTTATATGTATAGTATACAACTTTCCAGACAAGACTTTAACTGCAATCCTAGACAGCCAGAGCATGGGCAGCAATAAACATGCATGCAGCTAGAATCTTTTTCTTTTTGGCTAGAGTTCTTTCTTGGAAGATTTTACTGCAGCCAATTGCCCAGTGAAGACAAGGTACTGTACTTTTAAGTTTGAAACAGGTTTTCCTGTGACTGGCTATAGTAATTTTTTTTGCAAAATATCTATAGATGAATGCATGCTTCTAGCCCACCTGCAAAATAGTTTAGCACACTCATTGGCTTAATATGCATTTACTGAATTTATATCCCTACTAGAATAATGCTAGTACGGTGACAAAATATTCACATTGTTTTTAAAGTGGGTAGATCATTTGACTGTCTTGAAATGAAATAATACTTAGCTTTTAAACAGCATTTCAGGGTGCTCAAAATACTTTACATGTTTTGTTGTAATCCTGTAAGATAGATCAGTGTTGTTATCTCAGTTTTGCAGGCAGAGGGGGAAACAGGAATTAAGCTGAGACAATGGCTTGCCTAAGGCTGCTTAGTGAGTTTGTGGCAAAAGCAAAATTCAAATTCCAGATTTGTAGCTGTCTTTTTTGCTTCTATGCTGCACCAGCTCTAATTATTATCTGTAGATGAACAATAAATGTGGTAAGTTTTATCTTCCTAGTTTGACTGGCTGGAACAGAGATGGCTATCTTGTGGTTCTCCAGATATACCTGGACTATCATCTCTAACCACTGGACCATGCTGGCAAGGGCTGACGGGAGTTGGAGTCCAACAACATCTGGAGCGCCATAGATTCCCCATCCCTTGGTTAGAATCTAGGTATGTCGGCATCATCATAGAAGCATATATTCACGTGGACAAAGAGACATTTTGCCAAGATATTAAGCAGCCAATGCTTTGCCTCTGTGCTGCCCAAACACCTTTCACACACAGCAGGACATTCACCACTTAGTTGCTCAAGGAGGAACATATTCTGTGATCCAGGAATCTGCCTTCTAGACACAAATGTTATTTTCTGCAGCAGAAAGAGCAACCACAGGCAGGGTTGAGATAGTCACAAGAACTTTTCTTCTATCCCCATCCATCCCTACCCAGGATGGTTCTATCCACCGTAGACAGTTATCTGGACTAAGTCTAACTGAACTCCATTGAGGTTCTGAGCTGACATACATAGGATTGAGCTGCAAGAATATGTATGTCTTCCTATTGTTTTGCATATAAAATGTTGATTTTAATTTGCCAGGGGGTACAAATAAGCTACTACAAATGTGTAAGATTCAAGTGTTCATGTATAAAGTGTTATTGTTTGGAACAACTACTCCCAATGTAAAATGAAAGCAAAAATAGTAACATGAAATCAACTGAATATAAATCTGATATACAGTTCTTTGCAAAAGTAAGCCCCCTGACCAATGCTCTTACATTACTGAATTACAAATGGTACATTGTAATTTTGTCCTGTATAATATTTTATTTTGAAACAACTGAAACTCAAAATCAATTATTGTAAGGCGACATTGGTTTTATGTTGGGAAATGTTTGTAAGAAACATGAAAAACTGAAACACGTTGCTTGCATAAGCATTCAACCCCACACATGAATATTTGGTAGAGCCACCTTTCGTTGCAATAACAGCTTTAAGTCTTTTGGGGTAGGTATGTACTAGCTTTGCATACAGTGTCGGAGGGATTTTGGCTCCTTCTTCTTGGCAGATTCTCTCAGGTTGTTCAGCTTGGTTGGACGTTGCTTGTGGGCCGCAATTTTCAAAGAGCGGAACAGATTTTCAATGGAATTGAGATCAGGACTTTGACTGAGCTACTGTAGGACATTCACCTTTTTGTTCTTGAGCCACTCCAATCTTGCTTTGGCCTTGTGCTTGGGACCATTACTCCACTCCCAGCCACTGAACTCTGTAACTCCTTCAAAGGGACTGTTGGCCTCTCTGTGGCTTCTCTTACAAGTCTCTTTCTTGTTCAAGAGCTGAGTTTTGAGGGATGCTCTTTTCTTACCAGTGCCTAGGTGGTGTGATGCAACTTCCACTTCCTGATTATTCATCCAACTGTGCTCATTGGGATATCCAAACACTTGGATATTATTTTATACCCTTTTCCTAATCTATGCATTTGTATTACATGATCTCTCACTTCTGTAGAATGCTCTGGTCTTCATTTTCCTTCAGATCCACAGCCTGACCAATGATCCTTCAATAGTGGGGTTTTATCCTGACAACGTGACAGCAACTTTAATAGTTCATAGGTGGAGGCTAATGGTAAGGTAACAGTGTCCTCGAAAGGGCAATTTCTTTCATCTGTGTACACTGGGAGCTTCCACCGCACAGGGATTGAATACTTATGCAAGATCCATGTTTCAGTTTTTTATATTTCTTACAAACATTTCCCAACATAAAACCAATGTTACCTTATAATAATTGATTTTGAGTTTAAGTGTTTCAAAATAAAATATCAAACAGAATGAAATGACAATGTACCATTTGTAATTCAGTAATATGAGAGCATTGCGCAGGGGCCTGAGTACTTTTGCAAAGCACTGTATTTCTTACATGTGACACTTAGGATGCCATTTTGTTTGGTGGAATAGGAAAAGCCCAAAATATTGTATGTGAAACTATATGAAATGAAGTGGTTTTTTCCCCTCCTTTAAGTGAATAGCACACTGCAGAGCAGTAGTCACCGTTCATATTTACATAAACCTACTCAGGGGAAGGTACAGAAGAATAATTTATGCCTGCAGCATGCAAGGTCATTAGCTCTCACACAGAACACCATTAAAGATGCTAAAGCACCTCATATAACATTTATTGCAGGAAATGTTTATAACCTATGAAATAGTATTTTGCAGGGTAGCTGGGGGCAAAGAGTATAGCTTTATGCCAAAATGTCCATGGATTGTATTTACAGAAATTGAAAGGAAGTTTAAAAGCTGTTTCGCTAGAGAACTCTTCAGTTGGATGTGTGATGTATAACATCTTTTGATCTTTCAACCAGATTTATGGGCTGTTCTATATATGACCATGATGATGCCTATCTTTAGAAGGACATAATAATCAGGCTACTGCTTCACAAATGCCCACAGGGGCGTGGGAGAAACTTTCCTCAGGCTGCAAGTTCATGTCAATGCAACTGCTGTATGTGTGCAAATACTCCAAACACAACTTCATGATCTTCGCCATTTGATTATCACACACCTTACAGGAACTCTTGTTTGTATTACACTACCCAAGAGTTGGCTGGAAATTGATCTTTCTGCTATGAAGGTCAGAAAGGCAAGAACTGTGCATAAATCCAGTTCAGATGTGAGTTAGGAGGCAATACAGTCAGTAGAACTTGAAAGTTGTATTACAGTTATCTACGCAACAATCAGTCCAAATATACTAGCTTATGTTAGTAATGATTATATTAGCAGCCACACAAGTAGAAAAAAGTTGGATAGAATATATTGTTCAGTTCTATCACAAGTATAATGTGGTGATTATACCTGAAATGATCAAACTAACATGTTTCATAAGAAGGTAGAAGGGCAGAATTCCTTTCAATATTATTTTGTATTATTTCATTAAAACATTAATAATTAGATTATTATTTATTAAATTACATTATTTATTAATATGGTCCACTTAAAATTGAGACAAAGTATTTTATACCAATGTTTTTCAGCTCTATTTTCCTATTTCACTATTTTTGCTCCATTTTCCTTTTTTGAAAAAGTTAAAGAAAAGCACGTAATTCAGCATATTCATAAGCATATTCTCCTTCACTGAGGATGTGGTAGCCAACATAGTGACCATATGGTTTGGACCACAATCCCTTACCATTATCCATGCTGGCTTGGGCTAATGAAAGTTATAATCCACAACATTTAGTAGGCACCATGTTAGCTACCCTGAGCTAGGACTACACCAGGTCAGCCTGACCTACTGCTGTCAATGAAACAACACAGTATTCTACGTATATGTTTGTGTTGTCAGGTTGCATTTAATAATAAACCAGATTGATCTCAACTGAAGTCAAGGCAGGTAATGAGGGCAAATAGAAAACAGTAATAGAATATGAACATACAGACCATCCTACCAAAAACAAAAAGAAAAGAAGCTTCATCTTTTCATAAGTACCAGGTAAAACTAGCAGGAAGAAAACAGGTTAAAATCCTGCAATTTTTCTGTTGTGTTTTATACAACTTCTGAAGGTGACAAGTACCTGGTCCTTGCCATGTGCTAAACCACCAATTATGTCAAACTGCACTTAAAATGTGAAATAATCAAAGCCTATGTTGGCATCACCAACAAAGTCCAATTATTTCACTCATCCACGGCATTGAACAAAATTATCAATAAATAAAACAATTGGCAGGGCTTTAATTTCCACAAATGTATCTGCATTAATAACAAACTTACTAACATAGACACTATGATGTCACAACATGGCTAATAGACACAGTGGGCCTAATTTCCAAAACTTTAAAATATTTTCAAAAGCCCAGTGGGATGCCTGCATTTTACTTCATTAATAAAAGCTCATGATTAATTCAAACTGCATACTTCCAGGATAGTTAAAAACCACATACATACTAAAGCTATTTGACAAGTGTTGCAGTCAGACTCTAAATAGAAATGAAGTCAGAAGTAAATGCACTTGCTATTTTAGCATTCCATATATGATAGGATTGACTTTGGTCACCTCATGGAGCTATCTGGTCCTTAGGCTGGTCTGCTCACACTCACCAGCTAATACCTTTAACAATTTTGAGGAGATTTCATCACGTATTCTTGCATGACAAGCTACACGTGCTAAACACCCACCCCCCGGTCTTCTTCATAGGTATTAAAAGGTGAAGGAACTCTGCCTTCTTTTTCACCTGGCCACTCAACTGATCCTCCCATTTCCAACTCAACTGCTTGTGCCAATTATACCCTTCTGAGCACCCTTAGATTTGCTGAGGGGTGGGGGCAATCAAAATTCCCCTCTTAATCTGCTTGGTACCCTCTTTTCCTCTACACACTCAGTGCTACTGTTGTTGTTTTATACTCTGTCCTCTGCCAATTGTTTACCAGGCCCAATTCAAGGTGTTGGTCTTGACCTTTAAAGCCCTATACGGTTTCGGCCCAGTTTATCTGAAGGAGCGCCTCCAGCATCACCAATTATGCCGCCTGACGAGATCAGCCACACAGGACCTCCTCTCGGTTCCACCAACTAAAACAGCAAGTTTGGTACGGACCAGAGAGAGGGCATTTTCAATTGTGGCCCCCACCCTCTGGAATTCCCTCCCATTTGATCTTCGTCATGCCCCCTCCTTAATTGGTTTCCGCCGAGCCTTGAAGACCTGGCTATTCAGGCAGGCCTATGGGATTTCTGGGATGGGTTAGTTGTTAACGTGTTATTAACTGGAAGAGTGGGTTAGATGATTGATGGTCTTATCTATTTTATATTGTATTTTAGTGTATTAATGTACGTCGCCTAGAGTGGCCGTTAATTCGGCCAGATAGGCAACTCAGAAATAAAATTTTATTATTATGATATTTATTATTATAGTTCTGGTGTTAATATTAGCAGAGATTGCTGTATATAAAACAGCAGCACAACACAAATGGTTGGGAAGGGGGAAGAGCCAACAAACTCTTGCAAGAGGGTCATGTTCTTGTTCTTAATTTTATAGTTCTCTACCTATAACCATTTGCCTCTTTCCTACTTAGCTTGCCTTCCTGCTGTCTCTGTCTCCTGGTATTCTTTATGTTTACTTTCGAAATGGCATAAATATCTTTGTAGCACCATCTGTCTGTTTGTAGAAGCGTTTTTTGGTGGCCAAAGTCATTGCGAGGGAGTCCAAGTCTTATGAGAAACTAGAGGGGTGCACGAAAAGACAAGGAATGCATTGAGAGCGAAAGAGACTACGCATTGAATAACATTGGGATAAACCATTATATTGATCTTCCCTCATGATTGTGTGAGAAACTGGAGAAATCACAAGAACTGTGTTTGCTCTTAAAAGAACACATGCACACTTTTTTTGCTGCTAAAACCCAATGATAAAGTACAAAAAAAACATTAGGCCGCATACCCCTTGAAACCCTTTCACATACCACCAGGGGTACACGTACCACACTTTGGGAAACACTGCTCTATGGCATGTTCATTCTGAAGGTGAAGTGAAGAATTCTGGATTGTCCTAAATGTTTCTCATAATGACTGCTGAACTGTAACACAACAAATCACCACATTTCCCTCCAATGTAAGTGCAGGGTATGCAAAGTGCTATAAATACATCCCATCTCTTACCATCACTATGATTATGGGCAACATTGGCAGGGTGAACTGCAACTTGTGACCACAGGAAAATGTCACCTTCATACTGAACTGATCGAGACATTCCTGAAGATTACAACTATTCCTTTGGTACTAGGTTATTCCATAAGGAGAGGAAAAAATGAAACTAATTTGTGGTCCTCTGCTATTTGATACAAAGTATTATGCATGTGACTTTCCAATGTGAAAAAAGACTTTGAACAATCTCATTTTATGTTGAGTAAATGTCATTTTTTGCCATGACTAATCTGTGGTACTGAAGGGGAAATTCCACATAGGAAACCCTAATGGAACATTCTTCAGTTCTTTACTTACAAATGAGTATTAAGTAATAGCACGTTAAAAATAAGTACCAATTTGCTCAGATATTTTCCAGTATGCGATCTAACACAGTAAAGTGGAGAGAAACAATGAACACTTTAGATAATATTTTCAAATTCTGTTAGACTGGCAAAGCCAGGGCAATCTTCACTTAACAAAACCTTCTAATTGAATGAATAAAATTATGTTCAATGAAGGGTGCAAAATAGGATTATTCTACTCTATCAACTTCGGTTTTGAAGTTTAATGAATCTGTAACAACAGGTAAATTATGGTTTTATGTTCACTGAACACCTTTTAAAGAGATAATCAGGTAAAATCAGCTATAAAAATTGGAAGTAGGGGGAAAGATACATTTTCATAAGGCAGGCACAACCTTTAGGTTGATCATTTGGAAATGTGAACTGCATGGACATCTGCACAGTGATGTCCTTTAAGAAGCCAGCATTGAGATTAGTTAAGCTACAATACCGTGTTTACTCAAGCCCGGACACATGACTAACAGTACAATCCTATGAGAGTCTACTCGGAAGTTAGCCCCATTGAACACAATGGGACTTACTCTCAGGTAAGTGTGTGTATAGAATTGCAGCTTAAGGCCCATTTGTTTACATATGATTCATTGACTGAAATTATTGATATCCTGCCTCTCTAATTTAGAAGGTGACATTCAACAAAATGTAAAAAGGCCAAACAAGTAATAAAACGAAAGCAACAGGGAAAAACCGCACCGAACCCCAACAAAAACAGCAAAAGAGGCAGCAGGAAAAATTATGAAACAATAAACCAGACATCAGCTTTAGCAGCAACATACATAAAAAAAATGCATTTGATCTAGAAAGAAAATGCCTATAAGATCCTAAACTCCATTAAAAGCTCAAATAAAGCAAAGGCTGCTGAGGAATGACGAAGAGAACTGTTCAATAATCAAGATGCCACAACTGAGAAGGTCTTACATTTTTGCCAGGTGTGGGAACTCTTGAGTAGGGCCTCCAATTAAGAGCTTAATGTTTGGACAGTTTCATGAAGGATTTACCTAATTTGTGGAGCTGTGGGTTTACCGTCTTTCTATATGTAGAAGGCTTCAGTGTTTTATGTTGTCTGTCTATGGTCTTTCAGCCAGACTGTCAATCATTTGCCTGAGCTGAGAGTCGGGGGGGGGAGAACACCTGAAATAGAGGAGAGTGAATAGATTTGAGAGCTGTGACTGACTATACTCGGAGGAGCAATTTATTTTACTTACAGAATAATCATTGTCATTTGGTCAGTAGTCAGATAGAGGCTACAATGTGAATCAGCTTGGATCAGTTTCCTCTGCTATAAACCCACTCCCTGAAAACTTGGGAGAACCTCTTCCTCTTATTAGCATCTGACATTTATGTAGGTTATCAACAGTGTGTTTGGTATGCACAGAACATGGAAGCAAGAGAGTCCTTTCCCTAGCATCTTAAAGCTGGACAGTCCAATTCTCTGGATCAGCTCAAAGCACAGAGGCTCAGCCAAAACACAACTCTTGTTTCTGGAAATCAAGACAGAGTTTGTTGCCTCTAATTTCCTATTAGAAAATACAACAAAAGGGTCAAAATGAGAAACAACTTCTTCTGGGTGATCACTTGTGACCGAGTAAGATTGTCTTCCAAAATAAAGTCTTTAACAATGGATCCGTCTGAATCTGTATCCACCGCCAATGTACCAGTCCATGACTAGGGGCTTCTGGATTTCACAGTCCTGCCCCCGTCACCATTAGCTGATCGTCATGGGACTTTTGTTATGGAAGACACCTGTGCATGAATTTGTTTTATATGGGGAGACTGGTGCACAACGATCAACACACAATCTTGACAGAAAAAGGCTTTGCTCCAATGGCGTAGGTACCACAATGATTCGAGGTCCTTTATCTGCTGCACCCTTCATCCGCCTTCACAGCTGTTGTAACATACACATTGTTATCCTCCGCCTGTTCTGCTGTGAGGACATTCTTGGATCGTTCTTTGTCTGGTTCCTCTCCCTTGACCTTACCGCCATGGGTGACCCTGCTGGGAGTACATGACTCCCGATGGCATTGCTCACAGGGTTCATTGGAACACACAAGCGCACTCACCACTACAAGGAGAATTAGTATTGTGTCAAAACTCTGGCTTGGCAGCCTTAAGAAGGGATGAGTTTTTTCAAGAAATTTGCTATCATGAACATGCAAGTTATGTCTTTTCAAATTAAACGGAAGCCAAAACCTCTAGAGAGAAATTACAATGTTGCATGCCAAAATAATAAATAAATAATACAATGCTCTCCACTTCCTCTCTCCTCCCTGTCAATGTGTCTTTGTTGGCCAGTAGCCAGCATTTATTTCCTAACAGAATCTTTGCTCTTTCTTTTTTTCTATGTTGGCTCAGACTGAGGCTAGCCTATAACCAACTGAATCTTCATTAGTTTAAAAATATTAATAATTGAGCAGTTAATAAATACAAATATTGTTGTGCAGTACTTAAATCAAGGTTGGGCCTAATCCAGCTCACCATACAAAAATTTTGGGGTTTCTCAAACGCCATCAATTTGGGCTGCAAAAACAAAAAAAATAAAGTATACACAGCACACTAATAGGGATGCAAATTGCCATCCCTGGCCATGAGAGTAATCAACTGATGAGTGGGGAGGGGACAATAACCTCCGTCCTCAATTGATCTGGATGGATCAGCTGGGGAAGGGGGTTGTGTGACTGCGCGCACATATGAGTTCTGCATACAAAAATGCAGAATGGCCACACTGCTGGCATGTGGGCCCCAGAGTTCTGGCTAAGGGTGAATGTGGCCCTTGGGCCAAAGGTTTGTCAGTCCTGATTTAAATTCTTAAGACAGCATGTTCCAATATTTACACAAACATATTACAAACCACTGCCTTGCTCCACACTAGTCATTTGAAAAAATTGGTTGTCTTCTTTGCACTATTTGCAGAAAAGATACTCCAAGCCAGTTAGTGTGAATGAGCATCATGACACAGATGGAGATAAGCATCTGCAATAAGGGCAAAGAGACTACTGAGACTGAGCTCACTCTTGTATCAACTGATGTGTGTTTTTATGCTTGCACTGCAATATGTGAGATCAGGGTGACATTCTGTTACTATAACAATGACTTATTTGCATTCTTGCATCTAAGGTACTCTTATGTTGAAGTTTCCTTTCAACTGAAATTTTTCACTCTTTCCCCTTCTCACTGAAATTTCCCTGTATGATTACTTTGCTTGGCTGCATGTGTGTCTCTCTGTGTAACAGAGTTTTATTATTTCTATGAACTATTGAACCCTTAAGCAGATTGACTTTCATACACCTTTGTAATACCAGTGTCATCTTAGGTAATAAAAATAAACTATACATTTTAGATGAGACGGGGGGAACTTTACACAATTCAAGAGCCCATATTCTGTTTAGCTGTTTATTGTGCTTAATTTCTGACATCTGGCAAATCTTATTTTATAAATGAGTTGTTTAAGAATTTCTTCAAAGGTTTATGGCATTGTAGTGCCATCTAGTGAAAGGTTATGGTCACAATAAATGTTGTAAAGTTCTGTGAACATTATAGGTGCTATCAAAGTAAAATGAACAATTTAAATTTTCCATTTTGTAATTTAAAAAAATCAACAACCAAAGAAGAGAAGCAAAATATAAACCTTCCAGGGTCCCTTAAACATTTATTTGAACTTGGGTTTCCTAGTTCTCTAGCACACTAGCTCATATAAACACTACATGACTTGTTTATATGATCAGCAATTTAGAAGGAACTGTTAATGTGATTCAACTGCTGATTTGTGTATACAATCAAGGAATTAATCAGGGCTGAGGTGAATTAGAAAAAAAGGAAAGAAAGAAAAAAATCGCTTTCACATGCTGTTCAAAAGATCTTTTTCTGCATCATTTCCCATCTCAAAATGGGTATAGTGGTTGAGCAGGTGTTTATGCTTTGAACATAGAATGATGTTGTAACTGAACATATACAATTTTATTTCAACATCTCAATGTTCACCATAGCTCAGTGATAGAGCTTCCCATGCAATTCAAGTCCTGACATCTCTAGTAAAAAGGGTCAGGTAGCAAGTAATGTGAAAGATCTCCAGTTGAGACCCTAGAGAGCCACTGCCCATCACAGCAGACAATACTGAGCTATTTGTTTATTTATTGAAATATTTATAATCCATGCTTACATAAAAATAGCAAGGTGGTATGCAACTTACACATAAAATCAGTGAAGGTATCCATAAATGTCAAACAGTTTAAAAACACCAATAAATGTTAGATACACAAATAGTCTAATATGCTATACGAAGTTTTGCATTACAGTGCCATGGGTACAGGGGAGAAGATTAGTTTTGAATTTGGTGTAGAAACTAACAACTACTTTCATTGTATTATCTTAATATTTTACTATCTCACAAGTCACTGTGTACAATATAGGGTTTGCTATTTCATTGTGTCAACCATATTCAGAAGTACCCACATCTTTCCAGTTTTATAAATGTGGATGAAATTCAGGATTTCAATGGAATTGTTCAGCGCAGAGCAATAAGCACAGCTCAGCACTTTTAGCAATAACTTTCCATTCCCAGGACAGAGGTGCCACTAAACTGCAAGTGTTCCTTTTAAGAACCTTCCAGTTACCAGTTTTTTTTATTGCACACCATTGTTTACCAGCCTTTCCCAACCAGTGTGCCTCCAGATGTTGTTGGACCACAACTCCCATCTTTCCTGACCATTGGCAATGCTGGCTGAGGCTGATGGGAGTTGTGGTCCAACAACATCTGGAGGCACACTGGTTGGGAAAGGCTGGTTTAAACAAACACCTAATGTAATGTAATAGTAATTTATGAACTACTAGTGTGGCATAGTGATTACAGTGTTGGACTTCGACCTGGGAGACCAGGATTCGAATCCCCGCACAGCCATGAAGCTCACTGGGTGAACTTGGGCCAGTCACTGCCTCTCAGCCTCAGAGGAAGACAATGACAAAACCACCTCTGAACACCACTTACCATGAAAACCCTATTCATAGGCTCACCATAAGTCGGAATCAACAAAGGCAGTACATTTACATTTATCCTTCCTGGAAGAACAATATTTGTTTC
The DNA here is from genome assembly GCF_030035675.1 of Rhineura floridana. NCBI lineage: Eukaryota > Metazoa > Chordata > Lepidosauria > Squamata > Rhineuridae > Rhineura > Rhineura floridana. Next base: position 171,852,546 of record NC_084482.1, on the reverse strand, counting down.
CTAAAGTAGCATAGCATAGCATAGTTTATTAATTGCAGAGCCATAGGCCAACGCAATATACACAAAGATATAATATTCGATACAAAAAATACAATGAATATACTTACATATGTATATGTATATATATATGCAAAAAAAAAAAGGAATAAGCTAAAAATGTTTATAACAGCAGGTCAGTAAATAACAATAACAATAATCATGTTCTTATATTATCATTTATTATATTCGTAGCATTTATGGAAGATGATTCTGCGATAAATTTAACTCTCAGTTTCTGAGCTATTAAAGCAAATAGAGCTACCTTACATGTTATTTGAAAATTTTGATCTGACATTAAAAAGACTATTTTTTCCTCATCTGTAATCAACCCATCTGCATCCAACAATTCCTGCAAAAGGTGAAGCCTAAGATTGTAATATATTGGGCAATATAGCAAAATGTGCGGGAGATCTTCCTTCACATTTAAATCGCATACACATTTTCTCAAATTCTTAGGAACGTTTGCTATTGAGCCCAGTCTGTCAGCATTAGGAAGAGTGAAAAATCGAAGTGCAGTGAATGCATATCTTAAATTAATGTGAAGCGGGTGCAGAAGATATTGGGAACAAATAGGGTCCGTTTTAAATCTCCAATACCATGGGGCTGCATGAGAATTAAGTAAAGTAAGTCTGTCTAAATATTTACAATGGTTAAAAATCGTTTCTCGAAGCGTCTTATTTGAGCCTATAGTATAAAATTGCTGAGGAGTTAGGTGGTATCTGTGCAATAATTCTTCTATTTTGCTGCCCCAAATTTTGTTTGAGAAGGGGTGGCAAAAACAACATTTTAGTAATTCTTTACCTTGTATCGCGGTAAAGGTTCTCGCAAATCTCAGAAGAGCTAGGTGTATGTGGGCGCTGAGCGGAGGGATACCGATCTCCGCCCGAAGCATAGCTGCAGAAGTTCCAGGAGGGAGAAATAATAGGCGCCTAAGAAAGTTTGTCTGGATGGTCTCTAGGGTTGTAATAGATGCAGCTTCCCATCCCCAGACCTGTGCGCCATATATAACATGCGAAATTACTTTGGCCTCGAATATCTTTAAGGCTGGCAGAATCAGGTTGCCCCCGGGGGATCGGTAGAATTTTAAGATTGCCCCCACAGTTTTTATTGCTAGTTGCTTTATGGAGTAAAGATGGTGTTTCCAGGAGAGGGTTTCTGAGAAGGTCACCCCCAGATACTTAAAGTTTCGGCACTGTTCTAGATTGTGATTTTCCAGAGACCAGCGATGAATCACGGGTCTTTTGCTGAAAACCATAATTTTTGTTTTTCCATAATTTATATTCAATCTTTCTGCTTTGCAAAGAGCATGTAGGCTTTTTATCATCTTTCTCATGCCAATAGGGGCAAAAGAGAGCAAAACCATGTCGTCAGCATAGAATAATGTAGCTACCTTCCTTTGCCCGATAGAGGGAGGGAAGTATTGCTGATCTGAAAGATTTAGAATTATTTTATTTACGAACAGATTGAATAATAAGGGAGCTAATGGGCAACCCTGTTTGACACCCCTCTCTGCCACTACTGGGGGGGTCATGTTTCCCTGTTGGTCAATCCTGACCTGAGCATTAGTATCATTATATAAGGCTCTCATAAGAAATAATAGCCGTCGGTCAATTCCCATGTTAAATAGTTTGAACCATAAGGTATTTGTATCCACTGAATCGAATGTTGCAGCCAGGTCTACGAAAGCTGCATAAAGATGTTTTACTGGGCCCATAATATTCTTTTTTGCCAGAAAATATAATGTGAGACAATGGTCTATCGCTGAAGACCCTTTCCTGAATCCAATCTGTTCAGGGGATATGAGCTGGTTTTTTCCGCCCACTGTTCTAGTTTCTGGAGAAGGAATTTACCGTACATCTTGGCTATCACATTTATTAAACTGATGGGACGATAATTGGACGGGTCAGCAGGATCATTTTTTTTATAAATTGGAACGATGATGCTAGATCTCCATCCATCAGGGATAACACCAGTGTTGTTAATTCTGGTGAATAACCGTGCTAATAAAGGAGCCCACCAATCTGAGAAATATTTAAACGTTTCAGGGGGTAAAAAATCTTCCCCTGGCGCTTTCCCAAGTTTCAACGATTGTATTAATGATGTAATATCATCCGCAGAAACTGGGGGCCAGTGATGAAGATTTCCAATATCCAAATCGAGAGTATTAATCTGGGAAGATGATATAGAGGAGTACAAATTGTGAAAGTGAGAATACCAAGTCATAATTGATATTTGGGGTAGTTTTTTCTGGTTTAACAAACCCATCCCCTGCTTAGCTATATTCCAGAATAGACGCTCTTGGTTTAAAGAGACTGCGTTGGCTAACTTCTGCCAACAAGAAACTGCAAAATCCAGTTTCTTTTGGCTCAACAGATTTTTATAAGCCGCCTTCATTGTTCTAAATATGAAAGTCTGGGTTTTGTCAGTATCCTGTTTAAGAGTTAGCCGAAGTTGAGCTCTAAGATTTCTTTTCGCTGATCTACATTCCAAGTCAAACCATTTGGGAGAAATTTGGGTCCTATTTATTGCCTCCACCTGTGTCAGTATTGGTTTAAGTAAAGAGGCAATATTTTGGAAAGCCAGTATCGGGTCTAGAGCATCTTTTAATATTCCCTGACGAATAGATTCAATAGGATGGCTCCAAAGACTATGCGTTAGCTGATCCCTCTTTTTTTCAGACCAGCAAACTCTTTTTAGTGGTCTGAATTTCACCTGGTGGGAAATTGAGGGTGCATTGGGTAGAGGATACAGCAGGATTAATTGCAAAGGAAAATGATCACTCTCTGACCTACAAAGTACATTGAAATCGATAATATCAGGTAACAATGATTGAGATGTAATTACATAATTCCTAAAGTGGCTTAAAAGGCTAGAATTTTACATTTGTGTCACATATAAAACCCAGCTCTTAATATCTTAATGACGTGATAATTCAAGAGGACTGAATATTTGACCAGAGGTGTTATAAAGCTGGTTGGGTACACTTTTAAGTGGATTGAAGGTGCAAACCTATGGCTCCTGGGACCATAGAATAGATTGGATCTCTCTCTCCCTGTAGAATACCAATACGGAGCACTGATGTCAGTAGGGCCAAAAAGGGAGCATGCCGGGACAGGACTGGGAAATGGTTTACATCTAGCTATCCTAGTCCCTTGACATGCCCCCAAACCTCAGCTACTCATAATCAGGAGCTAGAACAGTAATTTCTCTGTCATAATTCCCAATGAGAAGGAAACACCTGAAAAGAGAAAGAAAAAATCCAGAGCTCTTTTGACTTCATTTCTGCCCTGCTGGCAGGAGTGTCACTTTTGGCTGTTGGAGTAGATGGACCCTTGGCCTGATCCATCAGGGCTCTCCTATGTTGGCCTTTGGTTTTGCACCCCCCCCATACACACACACCCTACAATTGCAGCATTAAGGAATTCCATTGCTCTTATTTTAGTAATTGGTGCTTTAACTTCTAAATTTATAGTATACGTTGCACATCACTTCAAATAAAGCAACTTTCTCAACTGAGGATGAAAGCGTAGAGTAAAACCATTGTGCATAAAGATTAAAAGGCAGCACATCCCCTCCCCCTCCACAGAGCTAGAGTGAGGGTGGAGTGGGGGAAAATGCTGGCTTTTACTCTTAAATATCAGCAGAGGACGTATTGCTGATCTCAGTGCTGTGGTGCTTCCCTTACTAAGTACAGAGGATGAGCAGGCATACAATACTGTGCTCAACCACACTACTAATGAAACCTGTTCTGAGGCTGAACATGGACAGAACCCCTGTTCCGCGCCGGGACTTACCGGCGAAGGGACGAGTTTTGCGGCCGCAGCCGAGCCGCCATCTTGGTGAGGGAGGTGTGCTCGCAGTGCGCTGGCGTGCTGACATAGCATGCAGCGAGGGGGCGGGGCGGCAGACGGCCATTTAAGGCCGTACCGCCAGCCGCCCACCCTCACTGCAAATTTTTGGCGGCAAATTTAAATGGCCGGGAGGCCCTCTTGCATTGGCGGCGCAACGCGGCTCAGATCGCCCGCCGACGCATGCGGCTTCTCCAGGCCTACAGGCCAGGCCTTGGTGCGGGGCTGGCGGCGAGGAGCGGTCGGCGCGGCTCGATCGCGGAGCGGCGCGGCTGCAGCGCGGCGAACAGCCCCGGGCTCCGGGCTGAGGCAGTGGTGAGCCTAGGCCTCGGGAGGCCTTCCAGCTACGGAGGAGCGGCCTGCAGGAGCAGACCCGGTGGGGCAGCGGGGACAGCTCTAGGCCACCCAGCAGCTGAGGTGTGGCGGCAGCGGCCATCCAGCGGCCATCCAGCTGCAGAGGTGCAGCCTGCAGGAGGCATCAGCGGGCCCGGTGGGGCAGCGGGGACAGCTCTAGGCCATCCAGCAGCGGAGGTGTGGCAGCAGTGGCCATCCAGCGGCGGAGAGAGCCCTAGGCCCCGGGATGCCTTCCAGCAACGGCGACGGCAGCACGGCCTAGCGGCAGCGGCGGATTTCAGGCGAGGCGGCCTTGTGGCTGCGTTCTTTTATCTTTAAATTACTCTTTAAATTACTATCTTTAAATTACTATCTTTAAATTACTTTAAATTACTATCCAGGGGACCCCTGTGGGAAGGTTCTCAGCCCATAGCAAGGGAGTGGTTCCCAGACCCATCTTGCACACCACCCCATTGGTTGCTTAGCAGCCCAGGGGCCAGGATTGTGGGGGTGAGATAAAGGGACTGGTTTGAGTAGGGGACACGGTCCAGCTGGACAGTGAGGGTGCGGAGTCCCCCCTTAGGTATCCCCAGGCTGACCACCTTTCATTATTGCAGAAGGCATCGTCCCCCTACACGCTAGCTCAGGATGCCACCCAAAAAAGGTCAAGGTAGGCCAAAAGGGAAGGGAAGCGCCCCCAGGGCAGAGGGTAGACGCCCACCCCCTGCTGCGGAGGATGGGGGACAGGGGGCAGGCATACCATGGACCACTATACTGGCTAGGTTAGAAGCCCTGGAGAGGGGCCCTGCCCAGCCGGCAACAGGGAGGACAAGGGAACCACCCCCTAAGCGGCCCCGGGAGAAAGTGCAGCGTCTAGTTGGCGGGGCTAACGCTGTGGCTATTACCTCTATCTTAGCACGACTGTACGCGCTGGAGGCAGGGCCTAGTGGGGCCGCAGCAAGACCGCCCGGAGCAGAAGCAGGAACAGCGTTGTCTTCGCATGCAGCCCCAGGACCACAGCCCATGCATGGGCCTTCAGCGGACAACATAGGGGGTGAGTCTCCCTGGGCAGCACAACAACAGGGGCAGCCCCAGTGGGGCTGGCCCCCGTGGGGGTTTCCATACTGGCCCTTTTCCCCACCAGCTGAAACCGAGCGGTATGGGCCAGCGGGGATCACCATGGGGGCGGGGCATGGCACACCACAACAGTTGCCTCCCCTAGGGGTGGCCTGTGAGCAGGTCTGGCAGGCCACTGCCGGAACAGGGATGGGAGTGGGGGCTCAGCCCTCCTGGTCGGTACCCCCCCCAGCAGAGGACACTGACCCTCTGGGCTCAGTGAGGGAAGGGGCTATACCTTTCGGGGAGACATCAGCCCCACTGGGCTTTCACCTGCTGCCCGCTACAAAATAAAAAATTTGGAGGGGGGAGTACGTCGACTTATTCTCACTTCTGTACAGGGAACCAGTGAGGAGGGAGAAGGATAAGGGCGAAGAGGCAGAACCTGACAAGCCCAAGAGGCGGCGCATTGAACGCACTTGGGCTAATTGGTTGCCTGCATTTCTGACATACATGGGGGTGGTGATGCAGAAACAGCCACAGAGGGGCCCTATTCTGATTAAATACCTCGATATTATATATCGGGGCTACTCTGAGTTCCAGGGGGCAGCATGGCTCGCCTATGACGAATCGTTTCGTATGAGGGCGGCCTTTGATACCTCCCTCCCCTGGGACAAAAAGGAAGCGGACCTGTGGCTACAGTTTATGTCACACTCCAAGCCCATAGCCGGGGATAGAACGGACAGCGGCCACCTCCTGGCCCGCCAGGCAGCAGCAGCTCCTTCCCGCGGGCCTGCGGGGCAGGGGGTTCAACCCCGCCTGCTCTGCTGGGAGTTCAGCTCCCGAGGCCGCTGTGGTCGTAACCCCTGCAAGTTCCGACATAAGTGTGCAATATGCGGGGGCCCGCATTCCTGCGCTGCCTGCCCCAGGGGCCGCCCCTTCAGAGGTGGGAACAGAGACTCACCTGGTGCAAGGAGACCGGGAGCTGCTAGCGCAGCTTAAGGAAAGGGGCCCCAGTCCAGTTAAACTCTCCGAACTCCAGCGCTTGCTCTGCTGTTACCCCCGAGTCCAAGACGCCCACTTTTTGCTACAGGGCTTTACAGAGGGTTTCCGGATTCCCTATTCGGGTCCCAGGCACCCCTTCATGTCCCGCAACCTAAAATCAGTGGCGGGTATGGAATCGGTCGTGGGGGAAAAATTAGGAAGGAGGTCATGGCAGGCTGCGTGCTGGGCCCCTTTGCGGCACCACCCATCCGTTCACTCAGAGTTTCCCCGCTGGGCCTTGTTCCGAAGAAGGCACCAGGTGAATTTCGCCTTATACACCACCTGTCCTTTCCCCAGGGTGGCTCAGTAAATGACTTCATCCCATCAGACCTCTGCTCTGTCCACTACACATCATTCGACTGTGCGGTTCGTATGGTTAGGGACTGCGGGATGGCCGCCCTCATGGGAAAGTGTGACATCAAATCAGCCTTCCGTCTCCTCCCTGTGCACCCAGGGGATTTTGAGCTGTTAGGCTTTGCCTTCATGGGCAAATATTATGTGGATAGGGCATTGCCTATGGACTGCTCCATCTCATGCTCGGTTTTTGAGCGCTTCAGTTCTTTCTTGGAGTGGGCAGTCAGGAGACGGGCAGGCCGGCAATCAGTGGTGCACTATTTGGACGACTTCTTGTTTGCAGGCCCTGCAGACTCGGGCGCCTGTCAGGCATTTATGGAGCAGTTCGCGGGGATGGCGGGGGAACTGGGTGTTCCCCTCGTGGCTGAGAAAACTGAGGGCCCGTCCACTACCCTCACTTTCCTGGGCATAGAGATCGATACAGTGGCCCAATGCTGTAGGCTCCCGCGGGATAAGCTGGGGGCCCTTAAAGGGAAAATCTCAGAGGTGGTTGGGGCAAAGAAGGTGACATTGGCCACACTTCAACAGCTGGCAGGACATATGAACTTTGCATGCAGGGTGGTAGCACCCGGGCGCGCATTCTTGCGCCGCGTGTACGATGCCATGGCGGGCCTATCATGCCCCCACCATCACACACGTGTTACAGCCGCTCTCCGGGAGGACCTGGCAGTTTGGTCCACCTTCCTGCGGGAATTCAATGGGGTCTCCTTATGGAGAAAGGATCGCCTGTTGGAAGCGGAGCTACAGGTGAGCTCCGATGCCTCAGGTTCCTGCGGTTTTGGGGTCATTTTCCATGACTCATGGTGTCATGGCAGCTGGCCACAGAATTGGGCGCAGGCTGGCCTAACCAGAGACCTGACCCTTCTGGAGTTCTTCCCCATTGTCGTGGCCGTACACCTTTGGCCGGACAAACTGGGCAATTCCTCTGTCCATTTTTGGTGCGACAACCTCCCCATGGTACATGTCATCAACACCCTGTCCTCTAGAAACCCCGATGTTATGCGTTTGGTTCGAGTGTTTGTGCTCCAATGTCTCCGCTATAATATACAGTTCCTTGCGCGCCATGTCCCGGGTATTGATAATAGCATTGCTGATGCTCTATCACGGAACCAGATGGAGAGATTTCACCAGCTGGCGCCGTGGGCAAGGGCTCAGCCGGACGTGGTACCCCCAGCGCTGTGGGAGATTGGAGGACCGAATCAGAATGGGCCATAAGCCTTTCTGTGGCACCCAGCACTTTGGCCAGCTACCAGGGGGCAGGTAGGGACCTGGCAACCTTCAGGGATTCCAGAGGATACACCCAGGAGTGGCCCATCCCCGTGGAGCATCTTATGGAGTTCTGCGTGGAAGGGAAGCGGAGGGGGCTTTCAGTCAGGACCATCAGAGGTAAGCTCTCAGGTCTATCCTTCCTAGGGAAAGCACGGGGCTTTCAGGACTACTCCGGTGACTTTAGGGTACGCCGGATGCTGGAAGGGTGGTCCCGTGAGTGCCCGCACACACCTGATGCACGCTCCCCCTTTTCCCCAGAGCTACTGTTGGGTCTGCGGGGACAGTGGAGGGTGCTATGTTCTTCCCATTTTGAGGCACTGCTATACCATGCTGCGGCCTTCACCTTGTTCTTTGGGGCCTTCCGAATAGGGGAGGTGGTGGCAGGTTCTAAGACGGATAGCACCCTCCGGGCCCTCCAGGTTTCTGATCTCAGCTGGGAGGCAGGGGGGCCCGCCTGCGACTCAGGCAGTCAAAGACGGACCAACGCCACAACGCCTGATTGTGTTATCCCCATGCCAACAGGAGCTCTGCCCGGTCAGGGCCCTACGCATTTTTCTGGCAGCCCACGGGCTGCAGCCAGGGTACCTGTTCAGGCACAGGGACCTCCAGCCCCTTACCAAGTACCAATTTTGGTCGGTGGCAAAGACAGCACTCCAGCAGCTAGGTGTGGATGCCCGCAAGTTCGGGACACACTCCTTCCGAATAGGTGCAGCTTCCACCGCTGCTCACCTGGGTTTTTCCAAAGGGCAGCTGCAGGCAGTGGGCAGGTGGTCCTCGGATGCATATAAGACGTATGTTAGACCACTAACGGAGATGCATGAGGCCAGCAGCTAACGGCGATGTTGTCGTTTTTGGCAGGCTGCTGGGAAAGATCGGAACAAGTGAGCATCCTCCTCTGCGGCCACAGCATGATTTTCTGGGCAGGCCGCAGGGCGGCAAAGTCCTGCATTGGAACGCAGCTGGGGCTCAGTCAGTGGGCCTCAGTGCGGTGGCTGGGACGACGGGGGATGCGTTGGGACGGCCTCCTGCCTACCTTGTTCCCTTCGGCTGTGGACTGGGCAGTGCCCCAGGTGCTGGTCATCCACCTGGGAGGTAATGATTTGGGTCTGTTGAGGGGCAAGGCCCTAATCGAACAGGCATGTAGTGACCTCCAGGCCATTGCGCTGCGCTGGCCTGGGGTGCACTTGGTATGGTCTGACATCCTGCCGCGCAGGACGTGGAATTGGGCTGATGACCCACGGGGAATGGACAGGGCTCGGAAAAAGGTTAATAGACAGATTCAGAGGGCCATTAAGGGCCTGGGGGGTTCTGTCATACACCACCCAGAGATCAAGCAAGATAGGCTGGAGTTGTTTAGGCCAGATGGCGTGCACTTGACTGACGAGGGCAATGACATCTTCCTAATGGACCTGCAGAGGGGTGTGCACCGGATTCTTATCGGGTGTGGGGCAAAGGGAGACTAAGCAGAGGCTTGTCCCCCTTTTGTGGCAAGGAAGCACGGGGGAAAGGTTAAAAGGGAAAGGGCAGCTAGGTGACACCTTTAGGCACCTTTGGGGGTGATTGGCGGTCCGGGGGCCTGCAGCTCTGGGCTATACGGCCCGGGGGAGCAGAACACGGGCCACTTTTGGGGCCAACGTGCCTCATCCGCTCGGAGTTTCATGGCTCCGGGGGGCAGTGATGCGGGTTGGACCCCCTACACATCTTCAGGGTGTGGCCGGAGCTGGGGCCTGGCACAGGGCAGCCCCAGGCTCTGGCAAGGTTTGGTTGCCCTATAGCTGCAAGCAGGCTTCGCCTGGATCAGCTGAATTCCCCCGCACTGTATTGTCCCTCTGCAGGTTCATTGGTTATAATTGACTCTGTTTTTAATAAAGTGGCCCATGATTTAACCCAATGAACGGTGTCTGTGTTTATTTCGGCAATAGGCCGCAAAAAGAGGCTTGGCAAATCAATCCAGTGTAGCATATGAACCTAACTAAAATGTAAATGTTATTTAATTAGCTGATAATGGCCCATTAATTACAATGGGAGTGAAATGAAACACACTGTTATGGGAATATATAACAAAAGCATTGAAGAAGAATATATTTGTTTTGAGCTTTATGCTAAGAAAACCACCTGTGCAAATAGTTGAACCAGTCTAGTTCAGCAGACTGAATTGCCCAGAAAAGTTTTGTTTCCATGACAACACATACCAGACAAAAACCACCTATTTTATCCTCCCCCAAACACACACACACACACACACACTCTGCAATTAGCATTTTATTCATTCTAACACATTAATATGCAGTGGCGTAGTGGTTAGAGTGTTGGACTATGACCTGGGAGACCAGGGTTCGAATCCTCACACAGCCATGAAGCTCACTGGGTGACCTTGGGCCAGTCACTGACTCTCAGCCTCAGAGGAAGGCAATGGTAAACCACCTCGGAATACCGCTTACCATGAAGACCCTATTCATAGGTTCGCCATGAGTTGGAATCGGCTTGAAGGCAGTCCATTTCCATTTTTTAATAATGTGTTTACAATATGTGTATTAACAAGCAATTATTTAGTATAGGCTTCTGTCTAATAATGATCATTTAGTGACTTAAGAATTCATCTTAACATGTATTAGCTCTTTTCTAAGACTTCTGGCATTTTAAACAAATGCTGAAATGTTCTTTGCCTCAGAGTAACCACTGTAGACATTTGCTTAGGAGAAACTAAGCAAATGTATTAAAACTGACATAAACGTTTATTTAACTGAGCATAAAATTATTATACAGCCACAAGAGTGGCTGCATACTATAGCCAGCATGGATTTTTCACATTCCGCAATGTTAAATTGAAAATACCTCCCATGCCATTCTGATGCTTCCCATAACCTCATTTCCAAACAAAACCTTAAAAATCATATAGTACTGAACTCAGAAACGCTTGCTTAACAACCCTGTCAATTTTCATGGCGATACACAAAACAGTCAGAGAGAATCGAGAGTTCAAAGTCTAAAAAGAGAGAGAAAAACCTCAGAGCCCTTTTGGACATTTTTCTCTGAGAGTTCTCATAATCTGTTGAAATTCATTACAAATCAGCCATGTTCACAGAGTACCTGTAATCCTAATACTGACCTTGCCCCATACTCCGACCTTCATCTTCTGCAGTTTATAAGTTAAAAACATGCCTGGCTGATTTTTAATTAATTTAAGAAATTTTGGCTGGGAGCCTATGATAACGCGGGGCATGCTCAGTCAGAACCAACTGTCAGCTGCTGGGCTTGGCTAATCAGGAGGCCACACCCACACCAGACTTTGATTTCACTTGAGACAGTCAGGGCTTCCCTCAGAGAATCCTGGAAGTGTAGTTTGTGAAGGGTGCTGAGAGGAAACTGCTATTCCACTGACAGAGCTTCAGTGGCCAGACTGGTTTAACAGTCAGACACTCTGATTGAAGGTCTGTGAGGGGAACAATGCGTCTCCCAGCAACTCTCAGCACCTTTCACTAACTACACTTCCCAGGATTCTTTGAGAAAAGCCATGACTGTCCAAAGTGAAATAAAGGTCTGGTGTGGATGTGGCCAGGGACAGCTTTGGTTTAAATTTGGGTGGGAGGCTACATGTGCCTGCTATAGAATAAAAGTTGGGGGAAAGGCTGAAAAGCAATGATACTGTTCACAATGTTTTCCTTTTGCTCTCTGCTATCTTTTTGGCACCTTTTGAAGACTTTTCCTCTTTTAACAAGCCTTTTAAGTTGAGACCTATCCCAGTCTGCGTCTGTGTTAGAATTGCTTTTAATATGTTTAATAATGTTTTAAACCCTTTTTTTAAAAAAAAGATGTTCTTAAAGCTTTTTAAAAAATGTTTTTAACGTTGTTTTGTTTTAATGTATTTTAAGGTCTTTTTATGATGTGTTAAAGTGTTTTTATCATTTCTGTTTGCCGCCCTGGGCTACTGCTTGGAAGAAGGGTGGGATATAAATCAAATAATAAATAAATAAAGGAAAGGGGCTACCCTTCTGCCCAGTACCCACCCACCCAATCTCCTCCCCCTCCCCTTAAAAATGTCTGATTTACTTTGCAATTTTAGTGAAGTTTCCTATAGGAAATCATTTTCTTTTATTTCTCTTTCTGTGAATATGTGAAGTAGAGCAAAATTTGCAGTAAAATAAACTCCAAACATAATTGTGGAATAATGGCACTGACTTCTACAGAATAGTCTCCAGCGGACCTCAGGAGTGTCTCAAGTTGCACAAGATAAAACAGTGGGAGGAGAAATATATTCTAGTAAAATTCTAGATGTGCTCTATGTTTTTAATTGACCATGCCCACCTTGCCTTAAATGAATGAAATGCCTTAAACATAGCAGGCTGAAAACATGCATCCTCTTTTTCCCAACAGCTAAGAGTCATTGCTGAAGTAGCAACATATTGTAATCAGTCTGATTTTATGTCAAACTGCAGTTTCAGATTCAACTGTTAATGCACCCAAAATAGAAATAGAACATAACCTCCAATTTGAAACACAAAAGGCTGTCTTCACCATCATATGACATTGACCAATGAAAAGGCTTTGAAATTAATAAAATAAATATGACACAGATTTCTAGGATGAATAATGAGGGAAATATAATTTTCTAGTTTAGATTCTCTGTAGAAACATTAGTAAGACAGGAAAGAAGCAAAGTAAGAAGAACACCAACAAACATACACAAATATAATTCTCTATCTTTGGAGATGGCAGGTGTTGCCACCACTCACCATATGCTCAGAGGCACATGTTACCAAATTCTTCCAAGCTACACAGCAAGTGGATTGGACTGTGAAAGACCAACCCAAATTGTGTTTGCATGTTGACAAATTTGTAGGGCAGTCCAATATCTCAGAGAGGAGGTCAGGTCTCCTGCTCCCCTGGTGCATTCACTATAGCTGCCCAATTTCCCTGCTTTTTAAAGTTTGATAGAAGTATCTGTGGGCTATAGGTACGTTCTTAAACCGCAAGTTTTTTTTGCCTATTAGTTAATATTAACTTAGGTCATATGAGTGCATTCTTCAGCATTTAATATTTTGGCAAGTACACATCACACAATATTTAACAATGTTATTCAACAACTGGCTTCTTGATGTAAGGACAAATGTACCTTATTTACAAGGAGTTGTTCTCAGATGGGGCCTGGAAAATACAATGTGTTACTCATGAAGTGTGTTATTGTGTGATTATATGATTACATTTCTGCTTTGGTCCTCTATATAGAAAGAAGCAAAAAGGAAATGAAGTAGAATAAACAAAAACAGAATATATCTTTCAAATCACTCAAATCAAAAAAGTCATACGGGACTTCAACCTCTGAAAAGTCATTGCAAAATATTATTAAGTCAAAACTTGTGTATTAGTTTAAAGAGAAAACGCCGCTCTAAAAAAATTTGGCTTCACGTTTTTGTCATACTTGATAGCTTTTCAATACTCTTTCAACTGACTTAACTAGAGTAAGCCAACTGGAACAGCTTAATACTATATTATTTGCTTGGAAAGTTAACAGCTCTGCTGTAACTCTTGCAATTGATATTGCAGTGAAATGCCTGTCTCCTCACTAATCAAGACCCCTGGATCCAATAGCGCCCTGTGTGAGTGGAAAGGCATCTCTTATCATGCAAGGGAAGGTTCTCCATTTTCTGTCAACCCGATGCCCCAGCTATAAGCTCTTGCACCACATCACACTACATTCTGAAGGATCTCCCAACCATCAGGAGTGTCTTTGCCTGGGGAGGGGCAAGGGACTGCAACAGGTAAAAGGATGCAAGAAAGTTCTGTCTTGTGAGAAAATGTTTTGTAGGATTCAGTCCTCTATTCATAATCTACAAAGATTGTCCCACAGATAAGACATATTTGTATTTTCTTGCTTTTGTGGGTTTAAGTTTAAAAATATAATTTGGCTGGCAAACACAGTTCTGGAAGCTGAGATCCTTGCCAATTTTCTGGACTTTGAAAAAAAACCCATTAAAGCCTTGACATTAGGTAGGTTTACTGGCAATGTAAATGGCTATGTTGGAAACAGCAGTGCCATCAAAAAATGGTAGTGTGTGAAGTTTGCCCTCTTCTCCACCAACCTATTTACCACATTTCAATTACAGAAACATTAATTCAGGGGTCGCTAGATCTTTTATCCAGATCTGCCTTGCGGGAAAATTTGACAGGCAGTGGGAATGCCCACCTGTCAATCACATGGTGTTATTATGAGGTCACATGATTGCCAGGTGGGCAGGGGCACCCACCTGTCAAAATCCCTTACACTTCTCTTAAACAAACACAGAAACCCTAATTTGTTTTTTGTAAGCCAAATAAAATAATGACCAGTCTGAATCATCAGAGTAGCTTGCTCAAATATATAAGAACTTTACTGTTGCCTTTTGGTCATTGCCTTTTGGTTATTGCTAAGAATTTGGATACAGACAGGAAACCTGTGGCCCTCCAGATGTTCTTGGATGATTTCTCATTGACCCTCACTATTGGCCATGTTTGCTGGGGCTCATAGGAGTCTAATAACATCTGGAGGGCCACAAATTCCCCATCCCTGGTATACAGGATCTGAAAATCAGCAAGGAGAGGCTGTGAACAGGAAGAATGTGTGGGAAGAAAGGCAGCTTTATCCTTTACCCTGTGTTTTTTTATCTCAAAATCTCCCTTCCCAAGCTGCCTTCATCCCAAACTTTCATTGAAGAATTGCAGAACTTCAAGTAATATATATATTTCGAGACAGAGTCCCATCAATTTCAGCAGAATACAACTCCAATGCAGTATGTTTAGGGTTAGTGCCTAAGCCAGGAAACAAATGTCCACTAGATGGCTTCCTAATAATAAATTTAGAGCTGCAAAAAAGATTCAAGGACCAAGAGCAGTAACCGTCTGCTTTCAACTCTGATGCTATCATAATAATAAAAGAGCAATTTCTGTTATAGTATCTGTGGTGTATTCTTAGAGAAACTTTACTCTTGTAAAGTTTGGGAGGCCAGACTACCCAAAGAAGGAGGAAAATGCAAATCACCAGTTCTAGGGTCAAAACAATATTTTTATTGTTTATTAGATGGTACATAATATGAGCAACAAAACCTCATGTACTTGTCCAAAAGCTTACAATCTGATCAAATATGGTTAGCGATGCTGTTAAAAAATCACGAACTAATGCTAGCAGTATAGTTCTTTTACACTGTTATGGTAGGAGAAGCTGTGGTATTTGATAAGGACAAACGGTGTGAATATGGTTTTATCTGCAACTCTATGAAGAATCACATGCAGACAGAAAATACTGTGGGTGAGAAAATAAATGCAGCAACCTGAACTCCATAAAATCTACTTTGCCCTCTCTTATTGAGACACCTCTCCTTGTCATTTCTCCCACAAAAAGATTAAACATATCCTGGTACTCTCCCACCCACTCTTTGCATTTTACTGTTGCTGGCTTTTCACACTTGAAGAGAGATTTGGCAAAGGCAGAAGATGAATCTTCTTCTTCTTCTTCTTCTTCTTCTTCTTCTTCTTATTATTATTATTATTATTAGTAGTAGTAGTAGTAGTAGTAGTAGTAGCAGCAGCAGCAGCAGCAGCAGCAACAACAACAGTAGTAGTAGTAGTAGTATGCAAATTAGGTTAAACATTCTTCCAGACCTGAAAATCTTCCTATAAGAAAATCAGAAAATGCATGGAGTTACACTTTCAGCTGCAACTTTTGCAGTTGGTCACAGCTCCTAGGCACATAGCAACCCATTCCTCACAGTCTCTGATCTAGGTACAGGTTTCACGTGTTTTCCAAATATCTGAAGTGTGCCACAGGACTACTGAGCATTCTTAAACTCCATCCATACTGTCTCCATCCAACTCCAGCCTTCCTGCATTGAGTGGGAAAGTCTGGAGGAGGATTGTAAGGACATTTGGCTAAATGTGCTGATAGTCCTCTCTGTGATCTGGAACTCTGTACAATCAGGGTTCCTGATAACTGTGAGGATTGCTCAACACAGGAAGGGCAGGGATGGTGATCGGCACAGCCATGTTTCTCTTTACAAAACAAGTTTAAGAACACCTGGGGAAGGCTCAAATTGTTAGAATTACGAAGGAATAATTCATCCTCACTGAGTGATCCCGAGTACCACAATCCAAAGCACATAACCTGGGAGTAGACAGTCAAATTAACCTGTTTCTTATGGCAAATCTATTCATGTTAATGTATTTGTCCAATACCAATCTGAGGTATTATTTGCACAACCAATAGCCTAGATTCCAATGAGCAAGTAAATTCATCAATACAACCAATACAGTCTCCTTTAAAAAAAACACAACACAATTGCCCAATTAAACAATCTTTAAGATATTAAAGTACAATGCATTCAGTTGTTCAGAGAGCTTATTAGCTGCACTCTAGTCCTGTTATATGACTTGGCTTCGTTCAGTCCTTTTAGCCATTTATGTTTTGCTGAGGTAGACTCAAAGTAAAGCATTTATTTGCTGCACATTCAACATATATATATATAAAGCCTTGGTAAACCCACTGTAAGCTAAACAGCCATTCCAAATTTCAGACAGGAAACACCTGGGCTCCTGTGGTAAAGTATCATCACTGTAGACATACTGTACATTTTGGAACAGATTGGTTTGAGTTCTTGTCCTTTTGCAGTTTTCATAAACACTACTGCACAGGGGCTAAAATGTGTGCAACTGAACTATCCTGAATCTGATACTAAACTTCTCCCCAAATACCTTAGACATGCAAAACCCATGAGAGGTATATGGTGTTCCCTGAGAAAGCAAACTGAATGTTTCATTTTTTATTATGTCTTTTCTTCATGACACTGCACCACATTCTCCTCTCTTTGATCTTATGACTCTGTGATCCTGTATGGCTCTGTGTTCACAACCTTTCAATTCCTCTTACTAGAGCTTGCACAGCAGTCTGGAGCAAACTCAGCAGAAATTAATGTATCCTGCACAGTGGCAGGGATGGGTGGACTGCATCTATGGCAAGGAGTGTGTTCTGAATCATAAAATGTTGCCATTAACGGTAATGATAAACAAATCATGTAGGCACTGCTCCTTCGTACTCTTCTGAGCTGAGTTAATCTTTAAACATCATTTAATTTTAAGTAAAAGAGCTGCTTCTAATGTTCCATTGCCTGAACATGTGGCTTTACACACTTACACTGGTTGCAAAAGTTTCCTTTGGTGCATTTGGAGCATTTCATATTTAAACCTTTGGGTAAACACAAGGCAGTTCCAATTTAACAATTTTTCTCCATTGAAAAGCACATTGGAGGAAAGCACATAGAAATGTTGCAGTGAACTGAAAAATCCATGTCAGCACATACTTTTTATTTGACAAGTATGTGTGGTTGGAATGGCCCCTAAAAATGTCACAGCTCTCTACTCTTTAAGTTCTTATCATAATGTAGGCTAATGACAGGATATTTCACAGTTTGACATTAGGGATGCGCACTGACCACAAGATTTGGGTTTGCCTTGGTCTGAGGTACTTCATGGGCTGGTACACCCAGGCTGTTTAGACTCCCCTCCCTTTCACTACTGGAAAGTTAAACAAAAAACTTTTTTCCTATTGACAGAAGGGGGTGAAAATTTCAAGCATAACTGCACCTACAGAGTGAATAAAGCCTGCAAAATTACAAGGACAAACAGGCACAGGGTTTTTCATGCTGAGGATCTTTAAGGCTTGCTTTTTAAAAGAAGAAATCACCTATACTTTTAGAGTTTGTAGATTGCACTATAATCCATAAGCTCACAAATTGCTTAATAAGACTGATGTTTCTTGAACATGTATACAGAAGTCCATGTATGGTTGCTGTTGTTACCTGCCATCAAGTCAATTTCGCCCTCCAATAGCATCTGTTATAAACCACCCTGTTCAGATCTTGTAAGTTTAGGTCTGTGGCTTCCTTTATGGAATCAACCCCTCTCTTGCTTGGCCTTCCTCTGTTTCTACTCCCTTCTGTTCTTCCCAGCATTATTGTCTTTTCTAGTGAATCATGTCTTCTCATTATGTGTCCAGAGTATGACAACCTCAGTTTCATCATTTTAGTTTCTAGTGATAGTTCTGGTTTAGTTTGTTCTAACACCCAATTATTTGTCTTTTTCACAGTCCATGGTATCCGCAAAGCTCTCTTCTAACACCACATTTCAAATGAGTTGATTGTTCTCTTATCCGCTTTTTTCACTGTCCAACTTTCATATCCATACGTACAGATCGGGAATACCATGGTCTGAATAATTCTGACTTTAGTGTCCAGTGATACATCTTTGCATTTGAGGACATTTTCTAGTTCTCTCATAGCTGCCCTAGCCTTCTTCTGATTTCTTGACTATTGTCTCCATTTTGGTTAATGACTGTGCCAAGGTATTGATAATCTTTGACAAGTTAAATGCCCTCGTTGTCAACTTTAAAGTTACATAAATCTTCTGTTGTCATTACTTTAGTCTTCTTGATGTTCAGCTGTTGTCCTGCTTTTGTGCTTTGAACTTTCATCAGCGTTTGTTTCAAATCATTACTGGTTTCTGCTAGTTGTAGGTTACTGTCTACATATCTTAAATTATTGATATTTCTCCCTCCAATTTTCATACCTCCTTCAACTTGGTCCGATTCCGCTTTCTGTATATGTTCTGTATATTAAACAAATAGGTGATAAAATACACCCATCTCACACCCTTTCCGATGGGGAATCAATCGGTTTCTCCACATTCTGTCCTTACAGTAGCCTTTTGTCCAGAGTATAGGTTGCACATCAGAACAATCAGATGCTGTGACACCTCCATTTCTTTTAAAGCATTCCATAGTTTTCATGATCTACACAATCAAAGGCTTTGCTATAATCTATAAAGCACAGGGTGATTTTCTTCTGAAATTCCTTGGTCCATTCTATTATCCAACATATGTTTGCGATATGATCTCTGGTGCCTCCTCCGTTTCTAAATCCAGCTTGGATGTCTGGCATTTCTCGTTCCATATATGGTAAGAGCCTTTGTTGTAGAATCTTGAGCATTACTTTACTTTCATGGGATATTAAGGCAACAGCTGGATAATAACTGCATTTCCTGGGATCTCGTTTCTTTGAAATTGGGATATATATTGAAAGCTTCCAGTCTGTGGGCGATTGTTTATTTTCCATATTTGTTGACAAATTTTTGTCAAAATTTGGACAGATTCAGTGTTAGAAATTATGCCATCTAGAAGGCAAGCTCTTGAACATAATCAGAGCTAGGGTAGAAAAACTGATGAAATGAAGTTGATTGAAAGGAAGAATAAAATAATCAAAAGGCAAAGCTGTTTGTACATGATGAGACCTCATTTCTTTTGAAGCTCCTCTTGGTTTCTAAAAGACTGCACCAGATGGCATGAGATGCTGCTGTTCAATAAAAGCAAGGATAAAACCTCACGAAAAGCATCTCACAGTTCTATGATTCTTGACCAAAGAGCCTGAGTTCTAACAAAAGTTAGGGAGATATTCAATCATTCCTGATGGTATGTTAGTTAATAACCACAGCTTGAGCACTAAAGCTCTCTTCAGGCATTTGGTCTGCAGCTACAATAATCATGTGAGGGAAAGCGTGCTAGCTCCACCCCCTCATTGTCATTCCTGTCACTTCCTATGAGTGTGGAGGTTCTCAACATGTTTTAGAAGCCTAATTTTTCATGGAGGGTGACAGGAACAAGCCCTGGAGCTAGCACACTCATCCATGCACACACCTCCCTTGCATTATTGCATATGCTGAAGAAGCCTAGAATCACCATGAGATAGTAGAAAATAAAAGGGTAAACAATGTTCTCCTGGGATATCAGTTACTTGATTTGCGTCATCCTCTGGTTTGTTTACATGTTTGCTGTGGCATGGCTGCTGCTGAGAAAGTCTACATCCTTGAGGCCTGAGCTCTCCCTGAGTTGGCCTGCGGAAAGCCCTCTCCTTGGGGCACTGACAAGGAGACCTTCAACATATACTTGCATGAAGACCCCAGGTGTGATTTGTGATTGCAACCACACTAACTCCTGATCTCATAAACAGGCTAACAGGGATTTAAGTGAGCTGAAAGCCAATTCTCTGGGCAATAAAGCCAGGTAGAAATGATAACATATATAAATGTATGATGGCAGGCTCAATTCACTCTGTAAATGATCATTCAAACAATATAGAACTTTTATCTCTGGTGGAGGAATTCTCAAGTATATGTTTTAGCATTCCTTAGACAAATACAATAACCTACAATGATTCAAGGGTAGGTGTTTTGAAACACAGACAAGGCATTGTTATATATCAGGACATATATATATCTCTGGGATAATGGAGCTTTGCATCTTCATTATATAAACAAACTCCTAGTCTTTCCCTCCTGTAAGTATGTTGCTGCTCATTAATTACTTTTATCTGTTGATCAAATAACAAAGAGAAACCAAACACACACAACGATCAAGTACCCCCCCAAATAAGTAAACAAAGAAGCCCAAAACTGAGTTGCTATATTTGTTAACGTGCATCCAAGCAGTCAATGCCATTAAAGATTATATAGCTTCACAGATAATTTGTACAGTTATTTTTTGGAGGGGTAGCCTCTCTCGTGGATCATGATTCATGCTTTCATCTTATCCCAAGTTGCTATGAGCTTCCCCAAAGGTTAATAAATTATCCGATGACTGAATTTGCTTTTGGGTACCTGGACATCAGCAGTTCACTTTTCACTTCCTACCTTATTTTCCATTCTGAATTATCTTAACAGATATGAAATTAAATTTTTGCTCTATATCATGCCCACATGCCAATAAGTAAAACTGAAGCACTGATGAGAACAAAATGTTTATTAGTCAATGTAAGTACTTTTCAGTTTTTTAATTAACCCTGATATTGAAATAGATTCAGTAAAATTGTGCAACTTTATGAGCATGATTCTGAAGATCATTAACGTATATAATTTCTATTATGAGCTATGAAAAAATAAAGGACTACATAGTCTCTTCCAAAGAGATGTTTCTTTGGTCTCCTTGGTGTTCCTCTGGATCAGAGTCCTTGACACTATTTGATGACTACTTCTGAGTAAGTACCTGTCAGCCACAGTCCAAGATTCTTGGGTTTCAACAGTGCCTGGTACAGAATGTGTGCATGGAAGTGTGCATGTGAAGCAGCAATTGTTTCCCCAAATTAATTACAATAAAAATTCTTAATTTCCTACGTATATTTTAGAGTCTTTCCCGATACTTTTAGATCTTTTTTTAATTTTTGACTTATTCTATTGCACATGTAGAACTAAATATGTTCCTTCTGTTTCTCCTGCTATGTTAATTTCCACTTACTCAAAGTTCTTCTGAAACAATAACTTTGTACGTCTGCTACTTCAGCTGGTCCCAGTAGCGTGAACTCTAGCACAGTTACTGTTTAACTGTAGTAATTCCATTAAAGGTCTGGGGTATGCTTCATTTCATGAAATGGGTCTGACCTCAAAAGATAATGACTGAGAATCATGACTTGGTCTCTAAGAAACAGGATGAAGCTATGATATTCCAGCAAATTTTGTTGGGGCCAGAATACATTTTCCATTAAAGGTTTGTTGTCAGCATGCCAGCAACGTACATTGCCTCTTTCCAATGTTCACAAGTGAGTGTGTGTGTGGATCCTTATGTAATCAAAATGGTACCATCAATTCATGAGAGGGCAATCCCAGATGAGTGGCTAGGAAGGAGAGAAGGAAAAAACCCTCTAGGTAGAGGTGGAATGAAATACTCTGAAGGAGGCATAACTGACTGTTGGGAATGCTGAACAGCAATACTCCACAGTGCAACATTTTATTTCAAGTCCCACTTGTAACATGTGTAATTGGCTTCCCATCTGTAAGAATGAAGACCCACAGTACAGTGGAATAGGAAGGAAGATGGCTACAGGCGAGGGAGCTATGGTCGACGGAGCTCTTCTACTGATGGCTTTTACGGAGTAATTCTCCCCCCCCCCACTGGAAGCTGCAACGTTTGGGAGTGCATGGGAAAGATGGGGGAGCCCCCCTCCCTTCTTTCCATACTGCCTCCCTCGTTATTTGACCTGAATTGGACACTAGCTACCAGAGACTTTACCTATATCAGGCCGCCGCCACCACCGCCTCTTGTGGTGGAGAGCGCTGAGCTGGGTTGGACGCAGAGGCAGGCTGGAGCCGGAGACTGGCGGGTCGGGTGTTGTGGCCCGACCTTGGAAGACGCCGTTGCTGTGATAATTTTTCTGAGGAGTGGGAGGCGCCCCTGCAGAGTCGTTTTGCCATGCGGCCTCTGTTTGTTTTGCTTGTTATCAGTCGCGTTTACACCCTGGCTCCTCTGCCTTGGCTTCCTTGAGAACTGCCCTGTTGGTTTTGATTTCAAGGGGCCTGTTGTCCCGCCCCTCTCTTTCTTGGAGTTGCTGGATGTTAAGATCGGGGGAGGAGGATGCTTTACATCTTGCAAATGAACTATTGCCACACTGGTTAGATGCTTACACCAGGAACCTCCATCTGTAGTTACACCTCTGGACTATACAGGAGAGAAGCCCTATTATTACTGGAACTTGGTGCTTCTACGTTATTGTTTAGTTTTTATTGTTAGTCTCTTAATGTTTTGATGTTTACATGTTCTGCTTTGTACGTCACTTAGAGTGGCTGACAATTCAGCCAGATAAGCGACTAATAAGTCAAATAAATAAATAAATAAATATTGGTGAGACTGTGTGCTGTGCGTCATATCTCCTTGGGAATCAGTGGCGCTGTTGTGAATACTTTTCATGTGATTCAGGCCAAATCAGATGAGACAATGATGACAGTTATATCATGGCTGAAGCATGATTTAGTCTCCACTGTGCAAAAGCAGTTTTCAGTGGTAACCATACCTTGTTTGTAACCAGCTGGACCTCTGATCTTATTCTAGCCTTGTATATGTGCAGAACGTGCAGAAAAGTTAAGAAGCCCCTACCTGAAAAATACCTTCCTTGCCTGCCCTCACAAGTACATATTATTTGTGGCTCACTGATGGTCACGAGGGTGGAGGATCAACTCTTCCAATTTATAGTGGTTTCCCTGCCTGGCCACTGAGAGGTGATGCTTACTTGCCACAGGTGAACAGGTGGATATTAATAAGACTATATTATTCATGATGGTTCACAGTTATAAACGAAAGGAAATAACCCACCAAGTTCCAAGCAAGCTTGACTGAAATGAATATGGCTTGTGCTGGAACAGTGCCTGGTGGATTGCACCCAGAGGGGTGCAACTAAGTTGGAAACCAGATGCTGCTGAGCAGAGGTCAAGTGTCTTTCCAAGAGGCTTTCCAAAATAGCACTTTACTTTTTCAGGAGCCTCTTAAAACATATACCTGCCATTTGAAAATAGCTGGAAACATCTTGCTTGTAGCTGATGTTATGTCAAGCTGTTTTCTTCTAAAAGCCAAGTCTGGACAAGAGTCATAAATCGTTTTCCAAAGTAACTTTCCACCCTAAAAATAGTAATTTTCTTGAACTAAAAAAGACTACTGCCCAATTTCAAACATACATGCTGGATCTCAGACGTCACATTCCCACACTAGTTTGTAGTAGTGGGAATGTGCTGTAGAGTCACATGCTCTGTCCAGCACTTTTTTCCCTTTCATACCCCTCCCTTCCATAGTTTGCTAGCCAGTGGGAGGATCTACACTATGTACTGTTGCTCAAGCATTGCTCTGCCCTATCCCTAAGGCAGAGGCAAAACTGCAGCCTTAAAGCAAGAGCCTACAAATGCTTATTCAAGAATCAATGGTAATGAGAAAGTACAATAGAATCACTCTCTGTCACTTTTAAACTGTCCTGTAGCTATGCTGGCACACTAGTGTGCAGCAATGAAAATGAAAGGTGGGGGATCAGGTTCTTCTTCCTAGTGATGGGAGCTGATGAGAGGCAGGGCTCTTCCTAAGCAGATACTGTGTAGTTGATTGTCTAGGAGCTATGGAGAGAGAGTTGCTGGGGTGAATGAGGGGATTATTACCCATACTAGCTCCAGACAAAAGGCAAACACTAAACTGCCTTCCAGCCATGCATTTCTAAATTAGGGGGTGGGAAGAATGAGAAACACACTTAAATGTGGGCACACACAAACTGAGCAAGGATCACTGGCCACTTGCCTCAGTGGCAAGGAAAGATGTAGAAGGTGCCTCAAAAAAGACAGAAGAACAGTGTTAAGAATCCCTATGATGATTGCACTTCTGCTAAATTCTTTTTTTTTTCCCAGTTGGAATTTTTGTGGTCCAGAAAAAGGCACACACACATAGACAGACTGGAAAAACACTAATATGCCAGTGGCATCTCACCTTCCTGTAAAAAAATGAGTGAACGAAAGACAACAATTTGGGATTAATGACTAGTGTGATGGGCCCATAGTTACTGATAACCAGGAGTACATCTGTGGTTTCTAAACCATGGTTTGGAAACCTATTCTAAACTGTGCTTTCAAATAATAGTTTGGGGGCAATTCTTGGTTGGGGCTAACCATAATCTGCACAATTCAAAGCAAATTATGGTTATGACAAACATGGAACAAAGAGGGGAATCCATGCTCTAGAAGGGAGAAAGGAGCGAGTGTGTGTGAGGTCACAGCACATTTCCAGTTTTCCAATCAAATGGTTTGGAGAACTAGAAACACAATATCCAAACTAAGCCACTGAAGCAAATACCAGGGTTAAGCCTCAAATATATCCCATACCCACAAGCTTTTAATCCTGCATGAAATGATCTAGACTGATTTAATAAAAAGCATAAGGCACATTAATTCAACTGAACTCTGAATTTATGTGTTGGTTAAAAATAATTTGTCTATGCATGGCTTAAAAGGAAATATTGCATATTATTACAAAAGACAAACACCAGCTTTTACAGGTGCATGTTCATTAAACCAAACAGTATGTTCCTGCACTTTTTAATTTATTTAGCTGTATGAAAACTTTAATACTTAATTCTCTTTAAAAATGCAAAATAGTGCTGAACAGCATTCAGGAGGCAATCATGGTAAGATTTAAGCCTTTCTCTGATTAGCAAATTAGCCAGATCAACAGAATCAAGCACCAGTCAGGAAAGTCAATGACCCTCGAAAGCAGGCTTAAACTTTCATAGGGCCACCTATTACAGACCACTTGCTATAGATGCAAACAATGTCAGGTATGCCCCTTTAAGATTAGAAAATCTCTTCTTAAAAAATGAAAGAGCACTTGGTCCTCACTAGTTGCTTTGATGTAAGATCAGTTTTTCTAGGAGAGATTTCTAAGGTCATGGCCCACCAAGCTGGCCTTAATTTCAAAAGGAGTTGCTTTAACTGGCATCCTATAATTTAATTAATTCAGACTAAAAGTAAGAGCACCCAATAGTGGCATTCTCAACTGGGAAAACAAATTGGAATGAATAAATTAAAGGCGGGGAGGCAAAACTGCTATTTTAAAATTACATAGATTAGAAAACTTTGTTGATGCATGGCTTAAAAGGAAATATTGCAAAGTCAAATCAAAACCACCTATTTAGTTTTTGTTTCACTTTCACTACTGTAAAAGCACCTCTGTTTTTAGCTACACTCAGCATTTCATCTGGACACAGGAAGGAACCATGCATGAGGCTGATCTTTAAGGTTTCAGTGAACACTGTAGCCATAAGAACAATATCAGCGAATCTCCCAAGCTTTGGTAGCAAAAGAGCTATGCAGTCTTTGAGTGACCAACCTCTGGAAAGTTACTCAATCCAACCATGCTAAAGCTTAAGCAAAGTCCCTTTATGAACTCTCTGTAAGAATTCACCTCAGCCTTGTGATTGTCGGCAGAGATGCTACCAGTTATATGGGCAGTGGGGTGGGGGGACTTACATAGAATAACAGACTCTGCCTAAGCTTTAGCTCAGTGCAATGGAGAAGCTTCCCTAACCTTGGACAAGCCTCCTGAGGTTTGGTAGAGTCCTGCGCAGTTGTTTGGAATACTTCTGAACAGCTCTGTCCAAGCTGTGGTTAGTGTCACCACTTCAGAGAAAATACTTTCAGTTTTCGTGCAATGCACTTAACGGCATTTGACAAGAGAGTCTCCCTTTTGCAAATTTCAACACAAAAATCAAAGCATAATATTCAGCTCAGTTCAAGTTACAAATCTATACTGGGTGATGATTTAGTAGGTAATCATCAGGTATTCCCACAAATGTTTCTACTGTTCCTGTGCCTACTGTTATCTAGTGTTCATGGAAATCAACAACCAAACTTGTTCTTAACAGAAAGGTAAAACTGTCCATACAACGTAACCTGAAACAAAAAAGTTAAAATTCAGTTAAGATTTTCCTTTCCTCCCAAATTGTTTGATTCTAAATTTGGATCATTCTTATAACGTTTTTGATATTCTGAAAGAATGTGAAAGGATTGACTAAGCAGTACTATCAAGATCCTGCCTCAGCAACTATTCTACTATATCAGGGATGGGGAATCTGGACATCTACAGATGATGTTGGACTTTAACTCCCATCATCGCCAACCATCATCGCCAATGATTAGGGATGATGGGACTGGTAGTCCAACATCATCTGGAGACCCAAAGGTTCCTGATCCCTCTTAACAATTCCGGCTTTAATAGTTTTTTCTATTAGTTTAGAGAGTGATATGTCTTTAATTTTCTGGACCCCTCTAGATCCCTTTAAAAAACAACCCCTATCCCCCTAAAGATTGGCTATCTTCCAATCATGGGGTAAGAAGGTTAATTTTAATGCTGACTTGCACATTTTCATTACAATATGCACAATTCCACATCTGAATTATTCAGCAACTCTCAGGTGAATGTCATCTGGGCCTGGTTATGTGTTACTAAAATTTGTCAATTACTTGCAACATAAATGCCATTACCTCATTACCATATTGTCTACTTCCTATTTAGTTCAACTACAGGATTCCAGAGAAACCAACTAAACTAACAGGTAAGAACATTCAAAATATTTTAATCATCCCTTTCACCATGATGTATACAAAGAGAGACATGCAAATTTCCAGAAGTATCCTTCCTGAATTCTTCTTTCTCTTTACAGCTCAAACATTCCTTTTCAGATTCCTATATTGTACTTCTCTTCCCCCCCCCCTTTTTAATAGTAGTTTCAAGGGAACATTTAAGTCAAGGAAAGGCTTAAACTCCCCTTCAATACTGTAGTGCTGATCAAAATCCCCCCTTCTCCAGCAATTGCTTTTAACATAAAAGATTATGTCAGCAGAAAAAAATCACTGATCTTCCAAATCATGTCTGCTTTGGCTCTCTCTTACAAGTGAATATTTAGGAAAAATGAACCAACTTTAACTTTTGTTTATTAAAGAGGCACTCTGGGCATAAGGGGAGGAGGGCATACAAAAGAGAATCAGTATACTTTGCTGTGCTCTCTTTTCCTTTCTGCTGGTGATGATCAAGGCAAGAGAGGAAGTAAATGCGTTTTTTATTCTGCTCATTTGCAGAGGTGAGAGACCCGCTCTCTGTTTTATAACCAATGAACAATAGTCAACAGGGAGGGTTCAAGGATGAGTTTGTACCTCTGTTAGTAACAGTTTATACTTCAACCAAACCATTCATGCCTCTGCTCAAGAAACAAAATATGACTATAAAATCATTGGCCAGCCAATGGCACAGGCATCTTAGAAATATGCAATGTGCATTTGAAATTAGCACAAGGCAAAATTTTAAACACGTGCATGCACACACACACAAAAGAGGCAGGATGTGTTTAATATAATTTTTGCTGAAATACTCAAGTAGAAGAAAGGAATTGGCATTACAAAAGGACTAGATGGATACAAATCACACAAACAAAATAAAATGCGACGGTCCCCTTTTACAGCACATTAGAACTACTTGCTCTTTGCTTTTGAAGCGACTAATGCCCAGCACACAGGATTCTGCACACACAATAACCCTTAACAAATTACTCTTGCTGATTCAAGATTGCTGGGGTCAAGGTTAGAGTTCAAGCCTTTTTGAGTCAAGCGCCTTCCACTAAAAACCAAAAAAGCATGCAGCGTAGGAGTGCTCACTTCATGTTCACTACTAATTTGGCTTCTTTAGTTTATGCTTGGCTGAAACTTGACTTGGGACACTACCTTGCAGGAGTAGCCAACTTAAAGTACCCGCTAGTTAATCCTTCAAACAATTTATTTCATCTGTGTAAACTGGGAGCGTCCACAGCAGAGGTTGAATTCTTATGCAAGCAACATGTTTCAGTTTTTTATGTTTCTTACAAACATTTCCCAACATAAAACCAAGCTCATCTTACAATAATTGATTTTGAGTTTCAGTGTTTCAAAATAAAATATCATACAGAACAAAATTACAACGTACTATTTGTAATTCAGTAATATGAGAGCATTTGTCAGGGGTCCGAGTACTTTCGCAAGGCACTGTATATATGCACACACACCTCTTGCTCAAAGTTTATAGTAGGGGTTTCCAAATGTTTTCCCTGCATGGACCACTTGAAAATTGCTGATAGTCTTGGCAGATCACTTAATGATTTCTCTGCTTGTTGTAGCAATTGTAACGAACTGTGCTAGAGGCTGTACAGTTTTTAATTGTATTTTCACCGATATGCCATAAACCATCTGAATGAAGCTTGTGGAACACTGGTGGTCCAGAACCACAGTTTAGGAACCCCTGGTTTACAAATTAATTTGTGGTCTCATGGGTAATATGTCGGATTCTGACCTGGAGGATTTGGGTTGACGTTCTTGCTTAACCAGAGGTCCAACAAATCTCTTTGGGTCATGAGCAAGTCAGTTTTAGATCTAATTGTAAATTGATTCCTCAAGCAAAATTACCTTGTTTAGAGATTTTTGAGGCAGCTCTCTTAATATCATTTAGGGCGGACAGATGCACAAAAGGACTGGGCTCCTGCAGACTTAGCAGTGTGTAGAAGAGAGAATTTCAGCAGGAATAGCTGATCATGCAAGAAACATCAGTTAAAATTATCTCTTCTGTACAGCTATTAAAGGTGCAGGAGCCCTGTCATCTTTTGCATCTGGTGACCCTAGTATTATTATTTCCCATTTACTTTAGAGTCTCCTTTCACTTGAAAAATTATATAAAATAGTAGAATTGGAAGGTGCCTATAAGGCTATTGAATCCAACCTCTCTCAATGCAGGAATCCAACTTAAAGTATATTCAACAGGTGGCTGTCCAGCTGCAACTTAAATGCCTCCACTGTTGGAGAGCTGATCACTCCCTTGGTCATTGGTTCCACTGTCGTGCCACTCTAACAGGAAGTTTTTCCTGATGTTCAGTTGAAATCTGGCTTCCTGTAACTTGAGCTCATTTTTCGGTGCCTTCCACTCTGGGATGATTGAGAAGAGATCCTGGCCCTCCTTTATGTGACAAGCTTTCAAGTACGTGAATAGTGCTATCATATCTCCCCTCAGCCTTCTCTTCTCAAGGCTAATGGCTATTTGAAGTCATTTGCACTACAGGCACTTCCCCAACGCATGGGGGAAAGTGTCATTTATAACTGTGCCCCTTTCAAATGGGTCTCTGGGACTGTGAGTGAGTGAGAGATTAAGTGAGAGAGAATTACAGTGATAACAATCTATTCAAATAATCAGCAATATGAGTAACTGAACACTTTAGCAAACTTAAGATTTAAATGAATACAGCACCATAATAAAGCTAGAGTTGTTGAGCTGGAAAGGAAGCAAACAGGGTTAATAAAATCAATAAAAACACCCACAGCTGGTGTGAATCCCCACAGTGGCCCTGGAGTCAGCTGAGAACTTGCCACATCATCATTAATTTAAGGGTGGTTTGGGTAACATTCCAGCTGAATAACAGCTACTGAAAGAAAGAGGGAAAAGGCTCCAAAGACGACTCCTGAAAATGAACTCAACGGACTGAGTGTGTCTGAGTTTGGAAGCAAAACTGGCCATCCACAGATATGGTAGTGGTGCCTACATACTTGCCTACACAAACGAAGTTTGTGAGTTAAAGAAAATGTCATTTTTAGGGGAAAAAAACAACCAAAACTGCCTGACAGGAACCTGTAGGCTTACAGACTGTTGATGACTGTACAGTACACAGAGAAATAGAGCTAAGGGGTAAATGGTCTACAGAAACCAGAGATCAGTCTAACTGTGTGAGTCTATCAAATCTATTGTTGAGAGCGGTTTGAGACATAGAATGTTCATGTGTCAGTTTGAAAAAAGAAAGGGAAAATGGAAGGCAGAGCAAGAGCAGAAATTGACCTGCTCAAACCCTTATCAGTTTAGAGTTAAGTATCTGGATATGGATGGGGAAAGGGGAGATTAGGGTAGGAGAGGATGGCTTTTTCAGCCCCAGAACTCCATGCCCCCACTATATGCAGATTAGGATCTGGCAGCTCTCTAGTGCTATGTATCATAGCTAAGGAGGTCTGGGGCATACCAAAGGTTGGGAACAGGAACAAAAGTGTCATGTATATTTTCTACTCCTGAAACTTACACACATGGACAGGGCATGAATAGTGGTTGCATTGAACCATGAACAGGAACACTCCTCTTGGGAATATACTGCAACATTTTATTCACAGAATAATAGAACAGTACAGTTGGAAGGGGCCTATAAGGCCATCAAGTCCAACCCCCTTTTTGCAGGGTTGCAGACCCCATTTGTATTCTCTATACTTAAAAAACAAGTGTCAGTAATTCATAATTCAACTTGATGCCTATGGATGTTTCCCTTAAATACAAAAGTTTTCCCTTTGCTACCACAAGCTCCTTTGGGAGGAAGGGTGGGATATAAATTTAACAAAATAAAATAATTGTTGTTATTGCACACAACAGTTTCAGATAATTTATTTTTGTTGGGATAGTGGAAGGGGCAGAGAGAGTTAAACTCCCCCTCTGCACAGGGCGTCCTCGCATAGTACTGAGGCTGCTCAGACTTTCCCATGTCTCCTCTTTCCATAACAAAAATGTGCATGCTAACTGGATCCACACGTGCCTAATTCAGCCCTTAGTTACACATCAATCCACATGGTAAAGACTTGTATGTATGTACTGCCTTCAAATCAATTCCAACTTATGGCGACCCTATGAATAGGGTTTTCATGAGGCTGAGAGGCAGTGACTGGCCCAAGGTCACTCAGTGAGCTTCATGGCTGTGTGGAAATTCGAACCAGCGTAGACTTTATAGAATAACTCACCATAGGGAGGTGATTTTCTGCATCATCCCTATGGCAACCACAACATAGGCATCAGTTTTAAATTAGACCCTTGTTACCAGTACACTGGCTTCATACTTATTTATAACATTCTCCTTGTCTCTTGCCTTTTATTAGGGCCTGATGCATATCATGAACAAGTTTCAGAGTGATGGATGCTTAAAATGCTGTACTATGAAGGCAGTTCCATGTGTCAAGGGGCCATTTGTGCACGATAGCTTGGTTATCAGGCCAGGTTATTGTGTCTATCTGATGACAACCTTTATTTTGGTCATTTTGTGATGGCATACTCCAAACACACTCAGATGCTTCTCGTATGATGTAAGAATGCACAAATATGTCTTTGCTTGATGAAAAATACTGCAGGCAGATATCAGTTTCCAGATGTTTTGCAGGCTGAACACAGCTATTATATCACATCAAAATACATTTTCATTTATGAGTACAGATCTGATATGCACGAAATTGTAATGTAGGAAGCAGCCCTCAGAAAATGTTCTTACAATAGACAAAAAAGATTAGAATTCATCACAGCCTTATACATATTATGTACATCATATTATATGCTCCTATCCATTGCTTCTTTTTATTATTTCATACCACAGACAGATTTTACAATTTAGCACCCCATGCCCATAAAAACATAAATGATCACTTAAGACCGTTTCCAAGCAATGAGACCACTGTAGTACATATCGCATCAGTTTATTAAAGAGAAAAAACCTCAAGCCAAGCAGCCAACAGTTTGAATATAAAATTGTTGAAAGTTTGATGCCCCAAGACATAATAAATTTGGAACCTGGTATAGATTACAAGATAAAGCTTATAGATGTATAAATGTACAGAGATGAATAAATTCTGAGCAATCAGAAGTAAGCCCCCCCTGGATTCAATTAGGCTTATTACTTCCAGCTAAGTGTTTGTAGGATTGCAGCTGAGTTAGTTTTTTAAATGAGTTTATTCAGAGCCTATGTTATAGACATGCTGATCATCAAGTACTGCATGGGAACCCTTCCAGTGTACTAATACTGACCATGTTACCTTCAGATCTGTTAGCTCACCCAATGCACTAGCATAACTCTCTCACTCTCTCTCTGTTCTCATCCCCCTCCTCAATTAAATTGTTTGCTGTATTCTTCTAGCAGAACAAGGTTACAGAACAAAGCTTGATAGTGAATCCAAATCTGTACAAAATGACAAAGGAACATCTTAGTAAGTACAAATATTTTTGTACCAGAATATATTTCAGTGCTAATGCCCTGGTCTAATGGATATTTGCTACAGGACAGGAAGGTGAAAAACTGATTGATCCCTCAATATTTTTGTTTGTCAAAAAATTCCGTGCAAAGAGTTGGAGGAGTCATAGACATAATAAACTGTTTCAGTTATGGAGAGAAAGACCTAGATTGAAGCTTTGGCAGCGGCGGGGTGTTTGTGTAGCACAGCCAGTGCCAAGCAGTGCCAAGGCTCACATGATGGACTCAGAACAGCAGCTTCAGCAAAGGACTGCCGCATCTCTTTGTCACGTCATACTACGATTTCCATGATTCTGTGGGGCTTTGTTCCCATTTGCCAGGATTTGTTTGTCTGTTTGTTTATTAAGAATTTATACGCTGCCTTAAAGGGCTTATTATTTTTTGCCTATTAGTGAATTTCCCTGCTTTTTAATGCGGGAGATAAGAAATGGGATCTTGTCCAAGTTTGCTGAGAATGGATTGATCATTTGCATGGTTATTGAGTTCAGTGGGATATACTCCCCTGCAATCATGCTTAGGATAGGTGAAACTGATCACAGGGGATGCGGAGGAGGAGGAGGAGAAAGGGGAGGAAAGGGAGAGGGGATGACTGGGATGGGAGCAGGCAGGAGGGGGAGGGGAGAAGGACATGTTTGATCATTTGCATGTTTATTGAGTTCAGTGCGATTTACTCATGTTTAGGATAGGCAAAACTGACCGGGGGGGGAGGAAGGGAGGGTTGGAGTGGGCAGGGAAGGAGGAAAAAGGAAGAGGGGAGGGGGGAGGGGGGAAAGCAAAAAGCAGGTCTGAGCATTTGCATGATTATTGAGTTCAATAGGATTTACTCCTATGCAATCATGGTTAGGATAGGAAAACCTAACCATGGGGCAGGAGGAGGGGGAGGGGGAAAGGGAAGGAGTATATTGGAGGGGGGCAAAGAAAGGGGGAGGAGAGGGCAGGTCTGATCATTTGCATGCTTATAGAGTTCAATGGTATTTACTTCCATGCAATCATGCTTAAGATAGGTAATACTGACCATGGGGAGGAGGAAGGGGAAGGAGGGGATTGGAAGGGGATGGGAATAGAGGAACAAAGGAAGGAGGAGGGAAGGAGCAAGAGGGAGGGGATAGGAGGGAGTAAAAGGGAGGGTGGATTTGATCATTTGTATACTTTGAGTTGAATGGGATTTATTTCTGTGCAATCATGTTTGAAAATGGAAATGGACTAGGGTTGCCAGGTCCATGGCCTGAGACTGATTCTATATCTTTAGGAGAAGAGAAGGTCAGCCAAGTGCAGGTGTTCTTGCAACTCTGTAATGGGAAAAACCACAAGGTGGAATTCTCCCTCCTCCCTCCACAACTTTTAAAGATACAGAAGACCTCTTGGAGGCCGGGCCTGGCAACCAAGGGATCTTCTGTATCTTTAAAACTTGCCTTTCTCTGAGGCTGAGAGGCAGTGACTGGCCCAAGGCCACCCAGTGAGCTTCATGGCTGTGTGGGGATTCAAACCCTGGTCTCCCAGGTTATAGTCCAACACTGACCTGGGGGAGGGGAGGAGACTGGGTGGGTGGGCGCCTGGCAGAAGGGAAGCCCCTTTCCTTTCCAAAAGGAAAACACTGTGAACAGTATCATTGCTTTCCAGTGTTTCCCCCACCTTTTTATTCTACAGCAGCCACAGGTAGCCTCCCACCCAAATTTAAACCAAAGCTGTTCCTGGTGATATCCACACCAGGCCTTTATTTCACTTGGACAGTCATGGTTTCTCTCAAAGAATCCTGGGAAGTGTAGTTAGTGAAGGGTGCTGAGAGTCTAGGAGATGCTCTGTTCCCCTCACAGACCTCCAATCAGAGTGGCTGACTGTTAAAGCAGTCTGGCCACTGGAGCTCTGTCAGTGGAATAGGAGTCTCCTCTCAGCACCCTTCACAAACTACACTTCCCAGGTTTCTCTGAGGGAAGCCATGACTGTCTCCCTGAAATCAAAGTCTGGTGTGGGTGTGGCCCCCTGATTAGCCAAGCCCAGCAGCTGTGAGTCTGGCTTTTAGAACACTGACAGTTGGTTCTTACTGAGCATGCCCAATGTTATAATTGGGTTCCAGCCAAAATTACTTAAATTAATTAAAAATCAGCCAGGCACTTTTTTAACTTTTAAACTGCAGAGGATGAAGGTCAGGGTATGGGGCAAGGTCAGTATTAGGATTACAGGTACTCCGTGAAAATGGCTGATTTGTAATGGATTTCAACAGATTATGAGAACTCTGACAGAAAAAAGTCCAAAAGAGCTCTGGGTTTTCCCCCGCTCTTTTTAGACTTTGAACTCTCTATTCTCTCTGACTGTTTTGTGTATAGCCATGAAAATTGAGAGGGTTGTTAAGCAAGCGTTTCTGAGTTCAGGACTGTAAGTTTTGTTTTGAAATGAGCTTATGGGAAGCATCAGAATGGCATGCGGGGTATTTTCAATTTAACATTGCGGAATGTGAAAAATCCACGCTGGCTATAGTATACAGCCACTCTCGTGGCTGTATAATAACCATCACAAGGTGGCTTAGGCCACAGTCAAATGCATACTTACCTGGGAGTAAGTCCCACTGAACCCAGTGGAGTTTACCTCTGAGTAGACATATATTGCATTATAGCCTTAGTCCTTAATCCTGGCTCCACCCACTTTCTTTGGTGCAACAGACTGCAAGGCCTCAGTTGGGCCCAGCAGACTGCAAACTGTAAAGACGACTGACCTAAGTAAGTCAAGAACCTCCATAATATTAAATACAAATAAAATCTTCAACAAATTTTACATGGACAATAACCATTTTGTCACAGTTGGAGAGATGTCTCTAAGTCACCATGAAAAATAACAACAAATAGTCTGTAGGACTTTAATGACTATTCTTATTATGGCACAAACTTTTGTAGGCCAGAGCCTTCCTGTTTTTATTATGGCATGTGCCATCTTCAGATTATTTTGAAGGTAAGCTTCCTGAACTTAATGACTTTAAGATCTGTAACTGAATGGCCAGGAAGCTGACTATTATTATAGGATTGTGGGGTTGGTCTGGATAATATCTTTGGGTCCCCTTACAGTCTCTAATTTTGAATCTGTATAGAAGGAATTAGTAGAGAAACCTGCTGAACTAGTCAAACTAGTTCCTTTCGTAAGCTAATGGGTCAAGCAGGTCTGTCAAGTGCCTCATTAACATGTGTTAGGATTTGGCAAAGAAAAGACATGTTGCCATAGGAACAAGAATAGCATCTCCTTCTCACCAGGCTGAGGCAGAAAGTGGTCTCTCTATGTTAGTCTGATTTGGAGCTGGAAAGTAAGAGAGGCTTGCTCCCTGTGCTGAATCCCAAGCTGTGTCTTTGGAAACTCCCCAATGCAACCTAATAGGGTAGCAAGATCTGTTGGAATGTTAATGCTGTGCGCCCCTCCATCTTCCACTCAGGTTGTATATATGTGTAAATAAACTGTGTATCATAAAGACACCACAGTCTCCACTGACCTTCATTCCAAGGAGACCAAATCCTGAGTAAACTCAGGAACTCCTGGAAGTTCACACCACTCAGAGATTTGGATGTGTGCAACATATATATCCACCCAGGCTGATTCTTCACTCATGCATCTGAGGAAGTAGGCGCTGACCTAAGAAAGTTTATACCTCAGATAGACAGCTTGAGACAATATGAGATAGCTTTAACCCTGGTCTTAAATTGGCAGGTTTTTTTGTTCAGTGAATGTACTGGGGTCTAGAGTGGTTACAACAGTGGTTCTCCTCTTGCAGAATCCTGATATTTTCCTTTGAATTGTGTTCAG
Source organism: Rhineura floridana (assembly GCF_030035675.1). Lineage (NCBI taxonomy): Eukaryota > Metazoa > Chordata > Lepidosauria > Squamata > Rhineuridae > Rhineura > Rhineura floridana. Next base: position 171,816,395 of record NC_084482.1, on the reverse strand, counting down.
TCAACCATTCTCACCAATTTGCCACAGATAGATTTGTTATTAGAAAGTGGAAAGCCTATTGTGAGACTGATACTTCCACTGATGAAAAGACACCTGCAACATCCTGCAGTGGAGACCTGAATGCAGGGCCAAGAGAAATCCTCACTACTTCATCTTTGACAGGAAACTTAGCAAAGGGGGAAGGAGGATCTTCTAAGATGAGAGCTACTAATGAAAAGGGAAAGCCAGGATGACATTACCAAGATACAGTAGGGCCTCACTCATACGGCAGGTTCCGTTCCAGGCCCCGCTGAAAAGCAAAAGCAGCCAGAAAGTGGGGCCCTACTCAGCTGTAATGTGGGAGCTCCCTGTGCTCCAGCTGACAGAGATCAGCTGGACCATGCGAGCTCCCCACCCTACAGCTGATCGTGCAATCAGCTGGAGTGCAGGGAGCTCCAGCCACCACATTCCAGCTGACAGGGATCCGCTGAAGCGCGCCTGGAGCACGCGAGCTCCCCATCCTACAGCTGATCACATGCTACAGCTGACAAAGATGAGCTGGAGTGTGCAAGCTCCCTGCGCTACAGCTGACAGGGATCAGCTGGAGCGCAGGGAGCTCACATGCTCCAGCTGATCCCTGTCAACTGTAGCACGCGATCAGCTACAGCACAGGAAGCTCCAGCTGACAGTGATCAGCTGTAGTGTCCGAGCACCCCACGTTCCAGCTGATTGCACGCTCCAGCTGATCCCTGTCAGCTATAGCGCACGATCAGCTGGAGCGTGGTGGCTGGAGCTCTATGCGGTACAGCTGATCGCCCCGCTGGCGGCACCGTATTAGCAGAACGCCAAAAAGCAGGTCACCAACTAGCGGGGCCCTAATGTACTTGGAAAAGAGCCTATGAGTGGTTCTCTTATGAATTCATAACAGACAGACCATATTGTGATATCTGTTGCTCAGCAACAAATGACATGTTAAAGCAAAATGTGTTTTACAAGTTGAACCTCTATGGAGCAAGATATGTAAGATCCCAGGAGCATGACTCGGGATTTTCCTCAGGGGCATGACTACGGGGGCCGTTATGATACCCTTCACAATTGTTAGGAATTGCCCTCAAATACGATTGCACTCACTTATAGTATGTTTGGTTAAGAGTCTAAAATGAAAAGAAGATTGCCAATACTTTGAACTCTGTACACTGCTCAGAAACTGAGTTAGTGCACAGCAACTCTTTTACACTCTGTACTGGGTTAGAGACTACAACCATGCCTTTACCAAATAAAGGTACCCATGGTGCTATAATTTAGTCAATTTCATATTGTTAAGTCACCCTTCTGTGACTCCTGTAACTGAACAGGCAAGAAGATTAAAATGTTCCCCTACAGGCTCTTCTGTGTTAACTTTCTTAATGTTAAATCTGTGTCCATTTATTCTCTTGCATAGAGACCATCCAGTTTAGCCTATGTACATGTATGTAACATTTGCAGATCTTAAAGTGACCATCCTAAAAGTGAATTTCAAAGACAGGACACAATGGGTGACACTGAGATACACTATAACCCCCACCCACCTTTTCCTCGGGTTGGCCCAGTCCTTCCCCCCTCCCCAAATTGGAAAGTCTACACCCCAGGGGGAGAGGATGGTAGTGAAAGTTGTTGATGAACTCAAGTAAGCATGTTCCAGAGACACAAAATGATATTGTGTGCAAATTTATCTAATATTTGTGTTAAATTGCCAATTGGTAATTTAAAATTGTTTAACTTTTGTGCTGTTTACCAGAGGACTGCTTATTCCTGAGCTTATAATAAATGCAGGATGTAAAGATTTTGGTATCTGTTTTTGTTGTTGTTAGAGGGGGGAGAACAGTATAGAGTGGAAGTATCATTCCAACCATGCACATTTGTTCTGGTGTATCTAAATTACTGGCATAATATAATGTTTAAGGGACAATGCACCAGTGAAGCTGTGGTTTGCATTGCCACCTTGGGAGAACTCATTCTTAAAGGTAGGATATAAATTATTAAAATGAATTAATGAATGACTGAATTACACATCCCATTTCAAATGTATCTTTGTCTCAAGATCAAATAAAAATAATTGACTATCATATTCACAGTCTTCTGGTTTTACAAATACTCTTCAGTACAACAGAGTAAAAACTGGTGATGCATGAAAGAAGTGAAGGCTTATTGGACTAAGCTCTGTAATAGAGCAACTTTTCCAGAAAAGCAGACATGTTAATCAAATCTACCCTTAATTAATCTTCCTGTGACCTCACTCTTCATAATAAGTTGGTTTTAATCCTATTATGTTAACATCAAAGGGAAAAAGATTCATTGGCAAAGTTAAATGAAGCAACAATGAAGGATTTATAAAAGTAAAGCCAATACCTCCTTCAGTCCTTCTGTCTTAATTAAGCTTATGTTTTACTGAACACTTCTGGCAAGATTTAACGTTTAGTGACCCAAGTCAGAACTAGCGCACTGCAAGTCAAGTTTCTTTTTATCTTCTTATTTCTTCTGGTCATTGGAAAAAGAATGAGAGGGAAAGCAGCAGCATGAGAGTTTCCCAGTCTCTTATTCTGCCTGTTTTGAAATGATGTCTTCATCACAGACACAGAGTTAAGGCCATTCAACTTTACAAGTACAGTAGAACATAGCGCAGGTCAAGTTTTTCCTGCAACAGTGAAGTAGAAATGGGAAAACCTCCCTCTGTTCAATTTTCTGCTTGTCACACAGTTATGGAAGTCACAGGGCAGTCATCTAAGAAAAGCCTCACTATGTGTATCATTTTGGAACGCTTTTGAGGCTTTTGGATTACAAACAAATCAGCTCCTGAAAAAACCGTAAGTCCGTAGACTTTCATCAAGGAATAGCTGATTGCCTGAACAATCTGTCTGCTATGACTGCAGGCACATGTTCTGCCACTGAGCTATAGTTCTTCTGATTCTATGCACAATCTTGTGGCCTTGTAAACATGTCTGAAAATTCTCCTGGTGACCCTTTTGTAGCTCAGAAGAATTTCAAACATCAGTGAGTCTACATGACAGCTTTTGTTTGTTTAATTTCCAGACAGGCCTAATTTGGAAAATATTGCTTAGCACAGATGGATGAATTCCTGAAGTGGCAGTGGCTGCTATTTTTGCTGTTCTGTGTAATATTGAAATTTTCTGTTTTCAAGTGTTTTGTTTGCTGGCAAATGTCACATGAACTCATTTAAGACACCCCTGCCATGTATTATGTACACTCACGGAAAATATACAGCTTTATTAAAAACGATGGGCTTTTGCCAGTTCTGTGCAGTAGTTTAGGCTGCTTGCCTTTATCTCAATTCAACCTCACAACAACAAACAAGGAAAATGTGGCTCAAATGCTGTGTTCAAGGCCAGTCATCAAGCTTGGCAAACAGGGATATGAGCCTGAACATCCCTCATCCAAATCCAAAGCACCCATTGCACCATGCTTATGATTCCATTTTTCTACCACTTATTGCATTTTCCATTTTCTTCATTGTTTTACTCATACACATATCACCAACATTTCACTTTCTATACGACTTGCCTCTTTAATCACACAGTCTTTCATCATCTCCCAAGTCCCTTTTGCGATGTCCTTCAAAGACAATGATCCACTTGTTAGTTTTTGTCCCAGCATGCGGACATCATAAATCTACTACAGCAGACATTATTGGGAGAGGTGTTGCTTAACAGCTACGTCTTCAACTCTAGACCTCACTTTAGTAACTAGAGCTATAAACGGTAGCTGCACCGTGAAATCTGACAACTCTCCACTAGCTGTTCCATTCCTTTGGGGCAGGCCCCTTTGGAGGGTATTTCTGTTTTTGCAGCAGCAGCATCTGGCTTGTCCCTGACATCTGCCAGGAGAATGGCTGTTGATCATTTTGAAACCCCAGGCCAAAGCAGAGACATAGTCACAGCTGAATACGTGGAACGTGAAGCCAGTTTGGTTTTTCTTTCTTGGGAATTCAATTTAACTTACTGTCTTTTGTGCAAATTAACAGCTTCCAGAGCAAGCATATGTCAACATTCCACAAGTGTGGTTGCATGTTTATACAAACAGTTAAGATGGGGTTTTTTTCCATCAACCACATACTTATAGTGACTGCAGCCCCTGTTCATAAATGGAGCATTGCAAATTGGAATTGTGCAGTAGGAGTGGAATGATAAACTCAAAAAATCTCAGGATTTCAAGGAAAAACAAGACTCCTCCAATCCACCTCCCCTTTTGAGTACAAGAAAACCTGAAAAAGAAATAAAGACGCATTTCCTACAAGAGTTTTATATTGTTAATGTCAAAAAAGTATACAACAATGCTTTTGTTCAGATTTCATTTGACAAAGGTCTAGCCTAGCAGAAGCTGTTGTAACCTCATACAGCAGCTGTTAACACTGTTAATGAACTTTCCTTCTCATTCCAAGTCATATTAAGAAAACACTTGTAACATTTTAAACACTTGTATGCAGGGCTAGTACCAGGCCACAGCGAGCCCTTGGGCACCTGACTGCAGTAGGCCCCTGTCCCTGCCCTGCGTGCACTCTTAAATACACCCAGTCGCACCATCTCTTGCATCGCCACATCACTGTGGGTGATGGCAGGCACGTATGCACAGTGCACTGAGGTGGCGACGCAAAAGGTGGCACAACCAGGCATGCGCCAACTGCAGAAGTGTTGTTGTCTAGGAGTGTGGAGTTCCCACTCCATGATCAGCACCACTGTCCAGTCACGATCTGTACTCACGACCTGCAACCTGATGCTGGTGGGGATCGTGGAATGGGAGCTCCATCCCCAGCTGGAGGGGGCCTCAGCCAGTGCCCCGCCTGGCAGCCTGCTGGCACAGGGCCTGCTCATCTGTTCTAAACTGTTCAGGACCTAATTAATTGAGTGTCATTACCTATCCGCATCTGCTTGTCAGCAAAAGTACCTGACCCATCATCTTGTGAGGATGACACAAGCAGCCACATATAGCACTGGGCTGAAGTATTTGGCACATTCTTTTTGGCAGGGTGGGGTGTATGAATATGCCAGCCAAATAATGGCTTTTTTTTAGGGGGATTCTATAAAATTTCAGGAGGGGGGAGGTGGCAGAGGGTTTTCTCAAGTTTTTATTTCTTTTTACACACAAATAGAGGTAGAGCAGCCCATCTATGATGGATCCCCTGCAATGGCCAAATAGGACTTATGCTACATCATGACATTTAATATGATTCCGTTAATATGATCCATCAATATGACTGATTTAGCTGAGCTAGAATATAGTTGAATTTGCTTGTGTATTGCTTGTGGCTTCCTTCTGTTCACCGTACGTATTACTAACTCTACACTCCTGTCCTTAGGCCTTAATCCACAAAACGACATTCTAGCTGATCTTGGCATATAACTGATATTTCATAATGACAACCATCCATATACAGTACAAGCATTCTGTTTTCTATTAAACTAATGAGGGATGCACAATATCAGCATTAATGTCCAACTAATGAATGACAAATGACTACATTTATTACTTCCTCTGGCTCCAAAGCCACATGAACAAGCACAGGTATAAAGTTCAAACTCATTTTAGCACATAGCAACATAGCATTTGCAAACATTTTGACCAATTCCTTGTCATCACCCATCAATGCAAAATCCTGCAGGTTGCCTGCTTTATGACAATGTTGGCCCATGTTAACACCTTAGCCATTATGTTAAGATAAAATATTTCAGTTTGCTATGGTAAAATATTTTCAGTTTGCACGTTAATGAAGTTCTTTATCAACAGGGCTAGAACAATGAAAACAGATGCATTTATTTTCTTCAATAAAAATTACAGAGTGCTATTGCTAGAAGGACCTCATGGTCCACTAAAGCTAAATTCTGAGCCTACAAAAGCATGCAATACACCATATTTAAAGAATTCTGTGTACAAACCTGCCCAGCCACTCTTCCCAAAATTAATGAGATCACAAACTCCCAAAGCAGCTTGTTCATGTAGTGCCTTACCTAGTGTAACAGAATATTTTCAGTATGTTAAATTCCTTGTTCATTGTCCTATATTTACAAACTATGTCTATGATAAAGACATATAACTTCAAACTCATTTTTTTATATTTCTTCCTTTTCGACATCTCTTAAACTACACTGAACCATTTGACGCATGACCCTTTTCTTTCTAGGCTGTGCCTGCACAACGTGCGACCCACCAATCCATAATGCAGACCATATCCCATATATGCCTCCCTGGGGGTACAAAAACAAGAGTGGTTCAAATGAATCTCCCAAGAAGCTCTCTCCCCCCCCCAACCCCCAAGTCCAAATGTGTTGTTCACGACTATGATATAAATTTGAAACCCTGCAGGTAGAAAAGACACAGCGAGGGATATGTGGTTTGGAGCACACAAATGGGGTGTGTGGACAATGTTAAGCATTCCCTCACCCCTCCTGGTTTTCCATTCCCAATTCTCCCCTTTGAAGCAGCTTTTTGAACAAAAAAGAGTGATCAAGCTATTGTTACACACATATGTATGTAATTATTATTGATGATTTAATAACAAACAGCAAAATGTTTCTACCTTCTGCTGAGGTTGGCAAAGAAGCCGTACTTACAACTGTGTTCTTCTGTGAGCAATTTATAGTACAAGTAGCTGTACATGGACACAATCCTTAATGGGTGCAGGCAAAATTGGTGATGATGATGATGTGAAGAGCTCTAAATTCCAATAAATGCTTCCAGAACAAGAACCTTTATTCAGAACTAGTGTAACAAGCTCAAGAGCCACCAAGCATTGTGGGAGGGGGAATGCTGGACTTCCCTCTGCCACTGATGAGCTGTACCTAAGTAAGGAGGAGTCCATTTGCCTCTGGGCAGACACTCCTATGATATTATACTTGTTTACAGTCATATGAGGACTGTATATGCATGATCATAATAAATTTGCACCTTACAAAGCCACCATAGAAATAAGAGAACTGAAACCAGGTGCAACTCTATTGACAAAGGACTACAACATCTTTTGACTGGGTGATTAAATATTTTCAAGTTTTGTTTGAAACAGCTAGCAGGCACAGAAAAAAAAAGAGAGCAGAGAATAAATATTTAGATAAGTGGACAAAAACATTAAAAAGTGTTAAAAGACTTGCACAATTTACCAGGAAAAGCAGATTAAGAACTTGCTCCATGAGAAATTACATTCATTTGTTTTCACCACTGAGCAGGCTGAGCTTCAGGTTAACAAAGCTAGGATTCAAGTACAGTGGCAAAGTTTACTGTTTCCAAACACATGTGCCCAGGTCACTGTGAATTCAGCACATGTGCGTGTGGCAAAATATACACTCGTGTGATTGTCACATAGGAAATGTGCAATTTTCTTATACCCAGGCAGCTGATTTATCCTGCATAAAGTGGATTAGCAGCTTTGAATATGCTATTAGCCTTCTTAACCTATAGATCTGTTATTTCTTTCTGTGGCTGTACTGCTAGATGCTATGTTTAGCATAATGTGTGGGGTGATGTAAGTATGGGACCTTGCAGTGGGTTTCTGGGGCTGCTCTTTTCTGCTTTTTCTTGGCAGGAAGGTCCCAGAGGCTGGCGATGTGCAACTGCTTATCATCACCCCAAATTAAATTTTAAGATGGCTCAGACTACAAATTTAAATAAGCAAATATTTTGAAGGCCTTTCCATCAGAATGCCACCACAAAAACAACTGTTTTCAAAAAACAACAACTTATTTACATGGTGTCATCTATGTACATGGTGCTTTACAAAGAACAGATATGACAGGTCCCTATCCTAAAACAGACACAAGAAAGAAAGAACAAAGAAAGAGGGGGAACAGATGCATGGACAGGCAAGTATAGAGGGATGGCCAGAAAAGGTGAGCTTTGAAGAAGACTTAAAAGAAACAAGAGAGGTGATTGCATGCAGGTGTTCTGGGAGGCAGTTCTAGACATAAGGGAGAGCAAAGGTGAAATGGACAGAGTAGTTAATTAGATGCTGATGTGGAAAGAACAGTTTAAAACGTCACTTTATTGTGTTATATGCAAAAATAACCTACTGAAAGTCCCAAGGGGACTTTTATGCTGCGTGTGTGAATGGGTCCTTTCCCTTTCTACATACTTAATACAACAAGCTCCACTCAAAATTCCTAATTCACTGATGTAAATGGAAGCATCTCAATGATAACATCACCATTTTATTTGCAACCCTCCACCCCATTTCATGAAGGGATAAGAGACGAAGAAATAACCCAAAGTGCTCACTGACTGGCTCTCTGTTTTAAAGTGCCTCAGTGAGTGGACTGCCAAGACAAACAAGGACCACAGCAGCAGGGAGATCTTATTACAGCAGCTGAGCACGTCCAAAGATGTTGGTTGCTGCCCCCCCCCCCGGAGGGGCGAGGGGAAGGAAAGAGACAGAGCAGAACCACAGCCCTGTGTACTCTTAACACAGTTTCATTCTTAGAGGTACTTTAACAACAACAAAAGGCCCTGTTTTTGGCAGCCTCTTGTTCCTAACAAGGAAGCAGTGGGGGTCATGAGCAAAGACTGGAAAACAGAATCTGCTCCTTCCTACCCTCTGAGCATTTAACTCTGTAAAAGTGGCGAAGTTTTAAAAGATAACATCAGAGGCATGAGGAAAGTTACAACCAAACATTCCAGAAACACAGTTAAAAATCCAACAGGGAATCTGCTGGCAATACTACTTGTCAGCTGCTTGAGAAGGAAAAAGTAAGTTTTCGAATGCACTAGGAAACCTGAAGGTTTTATTTATGCAATCTTTCCTTCACTCACTGCTATTTGGGCTGGGTCAATTGCTCTTACACAAGAACAGCTGCAGTCCATCTTGGGAATGCAGATTGGGTGAGGAAATATTAGCATGAATGGGGCCATATGCAGATACAGCTCCATGATGGCGTCTGCTAGAAGAAACTCTGCCAAGCAAGGGCAGAAATGACTGATTATCTTTGAGTAAAGGCTGCTTCACACAAATGCTGTCTTATGCAATGGCAGGTACATCCATGACTGGATGTACTCCCCCCCCAAGCATTTAGTTGTAGGCAGACAATAAGGAGCTTGAAAAGCATCACTGACCAACAGGATCTTTTAGGATATACAGAGCTTTGGAAACTAAGAGGCTGTCTCTGGAAGCATTGGAGTTTGACTTGACACCACAGTCTTTAGTATACTTTAAATAAAAATGCTATGAATATGGAAATAAGAACTCTAGATTGCTCATTCATGCATTATGGAGAAAACTGGTTTAATCTAGAATTCTCCCAATTCATAAGGACTGGGGTGAAAAGCTTTGGGGCCCTGGGGCTATTAGTGGTATTTTTGCTAATTATTGTTCCAACTCTTTCTCCTCTACTAATCCGGAGGTCCCTCCAATTGTTAGATTTCTGGATTGTGTGGATACACACCCTTTTCCAGATGTGTTCCACATAATAGTGCAGATTACAGAGGCAGTCATTGTGAAACTAATGCACCACAAGTCCTCTGGACTAGATGGTCTGCTGGGAGGCAGTTATAAATGTCTTTGGGACTCTTTCCTCCCATACTTTTATACTTTTAATACTTTTAATACTTTTTTAACAGTTTATATTTTAGTACAAAGTTTTGTATTTGTTTATATGTTTAATTATGTTTTGGTTTTTTGGTATTTCATTTCATTTTTAGTTGTTTAATAATGTTTTAATTGTATGGGATGTTTATATGTTGTGCACCGCCCAGACAGCTTCGGCTATGGGGCGGTATAAAAATCGAATAAATAAATAAATAAAATAAACCACAGCTGTTCTTGGGTAGGGGAAATTGTGTGAACGGGCTTTTTTCTGCTATAGAACAATGCTTTTCTAAAGGTAGGTAATATTGCATTTAACGCTATATAGCCAGTTACCAAATTATAGTCCCTGTCATACTTACATTTTCAGTCCCACTGAAATCTACGAGTTTAGCAAACACTGCAGTGCTCATGGTCCACGGATGGCAGCAATAAATATAATCCCTGAAGGCGAGTATGGGGCTTGGTCATAGATGGCTTTGTGCCCCAGATATACCTTAAAAGGCCTCTGCATCAGCTGCCAGGAAGAGCAGCAGGGCTCCACCAGGCTTCTGTATCTAGCTCATTTGCATTGCTATTAACTGGCATGCTCTCCATTTGTCCTAATGAGCTTCCCACATGTAATCATGACAAGACAACACTAAAGTAAATGGCACAAAACAACACTAAAGTAACTGATACATAAACAAAAAATGCATGAAGCAGAGCAGCACATGTTTACGGCTAGCTCTATGGGCATTCAACAACAGCATAAATAAGGATAAGGCAGAAGTGGGACCTTTGGCTCATTGGACCAATCAACGTATCTAAGAAGGTGCACAATTATTTATGTGAAGGATGGGGATCAAAGGTAAAAGTTAGTGCTAAGTCATGGTCCCACCAGGGCAAGGATTTCCATTTGGGATTTTCCCCCCATGCCCACTCTAAATCTGTTCTAGTTTTTTTCCCCAACCCTCCAGAGCAGATTTGGAGAGGGCATGGGACACACACAGAGGGAGGAGAATGGGGTAAAGTCCTGTTGTGCAAGCAGAAATTGTTGTGCTGCTGGGATGTGTTAGCTGAATACCATCCTAGGTTTTGAAGGTATGGAGGTCAACTGACACAATGCATGAACAACGTAACAAATCTGGCCAGGAGGTCAGATGGTTTTAAATAAAGATTCAATAAATTCAAGGCAGATGTATATGACAATTAGCAGTAATAACTAAGCGGAACCTCCACGTTCAAGGGCAATATGCATATGAAGTCCAGATGTTAGGTTCTGCAACAGGGAAGGGCTATGACAGGGTTGGCCCAAGCTATTTCACCACCTGAGCCCCATCCTATACACCACGACATGCTCAGGCACCATGCTCAGTACCAACCCTGAAATCTCATGATACAGCCCTGCTGCTGACAGGTGCATGGTCAAGCCTTCTACAGTCAGGCTGGTGCCCTGCTGGGCTAGTGGCACAGTGTGGTAGGGCTTGGGCAGGAAGTGGTTGCTCACAGCACTCTGTCAGGTCATGGGTACAACTATTGGCATGACAGATGCTTGCAGTGGCTGCTGCCAGGAATACTCTCACTGCAGCATAGCAGTGCTCAGGTGGTGCTGCAGAGACTCAAGCAGGCAGTGGGGTTGCTCATTCAACTGCCTCTGCCAACCCTGCACCTAAACCAAGAGGTTCAGCATAGTAGGACCAGGCTATTGCTTTCATGAGTTTCAATCTGCAGGGCTTTTCTCATGTTCTTATGATTTTGCTTTACAGACTACTTTTTGGTTTGGACTGTTTGTATGCTTTTATTGCAGGCTGCAGAGGAAACTCTTGCAGGCTGAAGAGTTGGTTGGGAAGCGTTTTCATTAAACAATTAAGTAAGTGTCAAAACAATTGGTTCAGTTTAACACTCAGGTGCCATCAGCCTCAAAAATTCCAGGATCTGGAGCAGCAAAGACGATGTCACCTACGAAACATAGAGTAGACAGATACAAAAGAGGGCAAGGCTCCTGTATCTTTAATAGTTATGTCTAACAGAGAATTTAAGCAGATGTAGCTCCTTATCATACAAACAACAGTTGCTGAAATTCTCTCTGCACAACTATTCAAGGTGGAGGAGCCTTGTCCTCTTTTATATCTGGCTACCTGAATAGAACCACTAGCCTACACCATTAAAAGCCATTTACTCTTAAAATGGACATCAGGAGTGCAGTCTTCCAGGGTCACAGCGGTACATAGACCCATTACTTTTTTGGGAGCAGGGTCCCAATCAGGTCCCTCTGTATGAGCCAATCAACATGAAAACAGAGGGTGTTAGCCACTGTGAAGAATCCTTGTCCTTTAATGCTGATTGGAACAAATCAGAGTGAAATGAGGTGTGTCAGCCATTGAGAAGACCCTTCTCAGTAGCTAACACACAGCCTTCTCTTCCATGCTGATTGGTTCCTAGGGATGTCTGCTGTAGTGGAGCATGGACTCATGAGATGACAGGGAAAGCAAGAAAGATGAGGGAAAGTGTAAAGGGGTGTGGCTGTGAGGGAGTGTGGCATGAATATCACGAAGGTACCCTGCACGTCTGAATTTGCCACTACACTGCTGATGGACATTGTAGAAATATCTCTGCACAGCTACATCCATGACTGTCCTAGCGAAGACTGGACCTTTTTAGCCTCTCTCACCTGAAAGTCTGATGAGATCAACACTGCAAAAGTTGTGGATAGATTAGACAAACAGGAGTATAAGAATTCAGATTAACAATTTGCATCGATCCTCAATTCACGCATAAAGCTTTGCTTATGTACTAAAGAACCTATGTCTGGCAATAGACAGTGGATATATAAGTATGGAAGTGCTGTGGACACTGATGCTTTAATACAGCAAGAATAGCATGAGTGTTCAGCAGAGCTGCTTTTTGTACATGCAGCAATGCAGCAATGCAGCTATTGCTACGTACAGGCCTCCATTTTACTGCTGCCTGGTGTTTTTACTTTTCTCATCAAAGCCATCCTTTAATTGCAGTAGGTCAAGTATTGCTTTCCTTTTCTAGCTACCTTTGTGTGCTATGGCACTGTGCCCATAAATTAATTGTGGCCTTGTGGGTCTGCTCATTAGAGGAGGACTAGAAACTGACATGAACTCGAATGGGAGGTTTCACATTTCAGTGTGATGAAAGAGGTTGGTGTTTGGACCTGGGCCAGAGATACACAGTTATGTTAACCAGAGGAAAAACTTGTGAGATCTCTTTCCACTGTAGTTGGTGACTGAAAACAACAACAAAAACAACAAACCCCCCAACAAAAACACTCTCTGTTGATTTCAGTAGAATCACCCAGCTCACACTTTCATCCATGTCTACCCAGAAGTAATCTCCATTGGGTTCAATGGGACGTACTCCCAGGTAAGTGTGTATGGGATTGCAGCCTTAATGGCAGAACAGATAATTTGCTGGCATATGGGGCACTGTTCAATCCATGGAATCTTCAGTTACAGAAATTCAGGTTGCAGGACTGGGAAGCCTTTTGCCTAAGACCCTGGAGGATTGTCCGAAACACGTTTGCTGCCGTTGGCCCAAGTTGAGCATTTATAGTCTTTATTTCACACACAACCCTCCCCAAACCAATAAAGATTCAACAAAATAAAAACATTAAAACCACCCCCCCAAAGAGTAACACAATATCCAAAAGCAAAATCAGGAAGAGAGCCAGCAGTCTCAACAAATATATACCAATCAGAAGGACTGGGAACTGAACCGATAATGAACTTGCACAGTAGTTTTAAGACATAGCTTCTTCCTGTTCTTTACGCATATTTTTAAACACTGTGATAGATCCAGACTTAGTCATGCTTTGAATAGCCCTGTTGAAATAAAAGCCTCAATCATTTCAGTGTGTTCACAGAATAACAAAGTCTGGATCCAACCTATTACCTAAATCCAATTGATTTCAATGGGTCTACCGTATGCATGACTACATTTGGATCCAAGCTCACTGACTTTTTCATTTTGTATTACTACTGTAGTACACATTTGTACCATATCAGCAACATGTTATGTACTGTACAGCTGTGTACTGTACAGAACACCAAAGTTTGCCAATACTCAACCCTAGAACCTATTCCGAGTTCCAGGAATATGCAAACTAGCACTATGGAGGGTGCCTCTCAGCATGTGCAAACTACGTTTCCTACAATTCTGAACAAGAAGATACCACACACCTCAGATTAGACTGCAGAATCTAGTCAAGTGCTGCGACTCCCTAGGCAGACTTGAGCTCAAGGGTCTCTCATTTTAGAAATTTAGCACTGCATACACAGATGTCAGCTTTGTTGAATAACACAACTGTATAGATGATACGGAAGCATCTAGCAGTTACTGTAAAATACAGAGTCCTCTTACTGTCCTGTTCAATTTCAGGAAAATTTTGCATAATATTATGCAAAATGCACAGGATGTTATTAATGCTAGAAACAATGGGTCAAGTTTCTTTTGGAAAAATCCAGACTTCCAACCAATATTCAGAATTCTTTATGCAACACCTGTCCATAAGGGGCATCATCAAGTTACTGAACAGAGTAGCCCACAGACCTCCATCAATTTTATTTTCTTCCCCAGTCTCAGGCCAAATTATATAAGTGGCTGAAGAGTTCCTTACTTGAACCTACAGAGCAGTAGCCCGTTGTGAAATCATCCTTCATTGAAGTATCACTGCTATTATAAATGTAACATGAGAAGATCTGTGTAAATCATCTAAGTTGAAACAGTGCTTTTTTTAAAAAAAAATTAAAAAACCCAATGTGTTACATTTATATAGTACATTTCAAATGTTCAACATGCTTCACATACTGAATCTAACTAATCCTTATGATAACCCTATAAGGTTGACTAGTAATTATTCTATATTGCTGGTCCATCCTGATGCTGAGAGCATAGTCAATTGTCTAAGGCTGATGCAGCCCAGACTCCCCACATGTTCTTCCTGTAGCTGTGGCCAGTGTAACTCCCTTCCTCCCACTCACACACTTTCTGCAGTTGATGTAACTACACATACACTTCCTGCAGCAAGACTACATTATCTGTTGGCTTCTTCACTGCCAATTTTAGATTGTAAATTCATTCAGATGGAGTTACCTTTCTGCTTTTTATATTATGAAATTTGGCAAAGCATAACATACACTGATGGGACCATAGACATTTCTAAAGAAAAGGACAGGGTTTGAGAGACCTCATTTGGTCCTGGTCCTCTAGAAAACGGGTGTGGTGAATGAGACTGAGCTTGATCATGACATTTATAATTTTGTTCTGAATGCGAAAGTTAACTTGCATCATGATTTCTCAGTGTCCAACAGAGTTATCACCCTGTTGGAATACCAAATAGGCGAGTTGAGCTAGAGACCAATGTTTACACATCAGGATTGACTTGTATCAGAACATAGTATTGGAACCTCAATTTGCCCTCTGTTGATATAAGTCCCCTACACCATATCTCATACTGTTCCCAATGGTCTTCCCAGGATCCAGGGTCAGATTTTTGGAGGGTGCAGAGTGGGAAAGGGGGGTATGGGAAAACCGTGTATCATGAACTCAGCTCTGTTCACAGATGAATGCTAGGATCAAAGCCATACTGGGTCTGTGTGACTTCACAGGCTCTTTCCTTCCATTGTTCTAAAGTACGCTACAGCAGATTCTCTGGTCAGTACCTACTTTTATACATTTTAGGAAAGGCTGGAATGTGGTCAGCAGGACTTCCCTCAACCAACACAGAACCTGACTTGATAATGAAGATGATGACAACAAACATTTTAATTAATTACAGATAGACAATAACTGAATGACATGACAGAGATGGCATCACACAAATATTCTGGGAGATATTTCCCAAAATACTTTACCACAGGAGGAAGACATTCCATACTAGCGGGAAGAAGAGCAATCTCCTTTTCTCCCCCTTTCTGTCTCTCTTCTCCCTCATAATGTCTTGAGGGCCTGTAATTGTATGTTAAATATTCATGGTTAAAGATGATACTTTTTTCATAGCACAATATAAATTCCAGGGAACATTTTATAGTGTAAAGTCAATTGATGGAAGGCCTGATCCTAATGATTTCTCAAACTAAGAAATATGAAGATAAAGAACATCTGTCCCAAAAAGAAAGAAGCAAGAACGTATTCTTCACCATGTGAAGAAAGCTGTCTCATCTTTGAAGGAAAATATTATGTTGTTTTAAAGAAAAGCAGCTGGTCTGAGTTTATGAAACTTGAATTATCTTTTCTTGGAACCCGATCATCAGAAAGCTGGAAGCATTTCACTGCACAGTTCTGATCCAATTTCCTCTAGCATGTTTCCTGATTCTGACTTCAGTAATAAAAATTGAGCATGTGGTCACAATTTGACCTTAATTCCCATTAGCAGAGGTGAATACTGAAAGCAGGACTTCAGCTGACAAACTTCAAGGTACAACTTGCAACTACCAGAGATGGTGGAAGGGTTTTTGAAGACAGACAACCCATACTCAGCTTTTCCACCACACCCCTCCTCTATCTCAAAGAGAACACTTAATGTAAATCAAACCACATACAAAGGGTTTTGAATAATTTATGTGCTAAAAAGTTTTAATCTGTTTGTATGATTCCCCAGAGTTTTCAGTCTGAAAATGGTTCATGAGAGACCTTGACCCATCATGGTTTTATCTAAATATTCTTCCTGTGAAGTATTAGGTCAAAATGTTATTTACTTAACTACTCTGCTGCTGCTGTGTTTTAGCTATGTGAGCCATTAGACAGTTTCAATGGAAATGCATATAAGCTATTACAGTCCATGTAATGTAACAGATATATAGTCTTGTGCCAGCTGTTGCCTGAGGCACTTTTACAAAAGAAACTTGGAACTTGTGGTGCTTACATGAAAGAGTGAAATCACCCACAGCAGGTTCCATTCTGGACTGCCGCCGTAAAGCGGAAATTGCCATAAAGCGGAACCCATTGAGGATAATGGGACACATCGCGCGAAATGACGCAAAACTGGCGCAAAAGCGCAAAACTGGCTTTAAAACGGGGAATTTCCCCTAATTGAAAGCCGCCGCATTAGCGGAACACCGGAAAGCGAAGCGCTGTTAAGCGGGGCCCTACTGTATGTCAAGAGAAAACACAATGAAATGAACAATGCACTAAAGTAGAACGCCAACGTTTTCAAGCACTTTTTAAGATGAGACTTGAGAAACAAACATGTATCTTGATGCAGGCTTATCACAGCAAACAAATGATCACCCATTGATTTGAGGCAGAGGCAGGATCCTTAAACAGTGGGTGGTGTCTCACTGCAGACAGTCCCCATGCTCAGATCACAGTAGCTTGTCTGGAATATAGCCAGGCCTTAAAAACCCAACAGCATCATCTGGGAGGGGAAGAGAGATTTACATGTGTTGAAAATTGTTTGAACTCATATTCTCTGCCCTGAAAACAAACACCTAGGAATTATTTATTTCACCAGTGTATATACCACATACCTTAGTACAGCCTTTCCCAACCAGTGTGCCTCCAGATGTTGTTGGACCACAACTCCCATCAGCCTCAGCCAGCATTGCCAATGGTCAGGAAAGATGGGAGTTGTGGTCCAACAACATCTGGAGGCACACTGGTTGGGAAAGACTGCCTTAGTATCTAAGAAGAATGCGGCTAATGTGTTCAAATCATTTTTCATTATGTTTTATAATGTACATCTTCCTTCACCCTCAAGCTCTACCCTCTAGTCACAATTCCATAGCCAGACAATGCAAAGAACATTTAGTAACAATAATATATTACACATCTGGAAAAAATTCCATGGATTTTCCAGTCCAATCATTTACCTGAGATAGGATAAGTATGTCTAAGAACTATAACAAATGGCCTTCCAATTTATTATTTAAAACCTCAAAGTAGGAAGGCCATCCTCCATCAGTTCAATTTTTAAACTGCTCTTTCTGGTTCCTCAGCCAGAGAAATCTTGAGGTTTGGTTTACATGCACTTTAGAGTTTTGTTTCAGTGCTGTACCCAAATGGCAACTGTCCCTTCACTATAGTATGTGTGACAGAGACAGACAGACTGGGGGGGGAATCTACTAGCAATAGATTGCTGGGTGAAGATCAGAAATGACTAGAATGGCTAAAAAAGAAAGAAAGAAACCAAACAGGCATTATGCTGAGAATGCAGCTCTGCCAACATTTTTCAAATAATCTTCTAAGTATGGGGTGGGGGACTTGCACAATCTAGTGTGGAATTAGATGTAAATTCATGTGTTCTTAAGCAAGAATGGGAAGCAAAGGTAATTCACAAAAAGCCAGTGGGGTTTGCGAGCTCCCAAAATGAAAAATAGAAACAAGGCACAACTAAGGTATTTGGGGCTAACTGATTCCAATTTCCACAATATTTATTATTTATTTTATTCATTTATATCCCACCTTTTCCCCAGAACTGGGACTCAAGGCGGCTTACAAAAATTTAAAAAATACAGCTAAAGACATATAAGTAAAACATATAAGTTATAATTTAAAAGGAATTAAACCATAGAATTAAAACCATTCAAAACATAGCAATTAAAAAAACACAAAATAAAAATCAGTACAACAACACCCTATTAATAGCCCTTGCAGTCAGTTCCCAAAGGCCTGTCAGAATAGAAAAGTCTTCACCTGCCCACAAAAGGACAGCAGGGAGGGAGCCCATCTAACCTCCCTAGGAAGGGAGTTCCAGAGCCTGGGAGCAGCCACCAAGAAAGCCCTCTCCCATGTTCCCACCAGACAAGCCTGTGAGGTTGGTGGGACCGAGATACAGGCCTCCCCCAACATTATGTCTTCCCACAGGAGTTCGGACAGACCCATACAGGAAGACACAGTCCTTCAAATAGCCTGGACCCAAGCTATATAGAGTGTTTTATAGCTCATAACCAGCATTTTGAATTGTGCTCGGAAACAAACCAGTAGCCAGTGTAGCTGTTGTAACAAGGGAGTCATATGCTCCCTATAGCCAGTCCCAGTTAACAATCTGGCTGCATATCTTTGGACCAGCTGAAGTTTTGGAACATTTCTCAAAGGCAGTCCCACATAGAGCATGTTACAGTAATCCAGACAGGATGTGACTAAGACATGTGCCACCATTGCCCGATCAGACATCTCCAGGAATTGTCGCAGTTGGCATACTAGTTTTAACTATGCAAATGAACTCCTGGCCACCGCCACAACCAGAGCATCCAGGCTCAGGAATGAGTCCAGGAGTACACTCAAACTGCAACCCTGTATCTTCAGCAGGAGTGTAACCCCCACTCAGAACAGGTTGAATTCCTGTTCCTTGGTCTGTCTTCCAACTGACCAGGTGCACCTCTGTCTTGTCTAGATTAAGCTTCAATTCGTTTGCCTTCATCCAATCCATTACTGATGACGGACACTGGTTTAGAACCAAGGCACCTTCCTTGGATTTAGGTGGAAAGCAGAAATATAGCTCCTCCTTCAATCAGGGTCTCCTCTTCAGAATTTTCAAATGATAAATCTAATAACTTTTCAATATTTAAGGAATAACCAGCAAAGGCTCATCAATGGCACCTCTTTTTCATAGTCTACAACGTTGGGGAACCTGTAGTCCTCCAAATGTAGTTGGACTCCAGCTCCCATCATCCCTAATCATTGGCCATATTGACTGGAGCTGATGAGAGATCAAGCCCAACAACATCTGGAGAGCCACAGATTCACCATCCTTGCTCTACAATCACTTGTTATTTAATTATTTCAATATATTTGTAGCACTAGCAATTTAATACCACACAAAAGAAAAAAGTAGAATGGGTTCTGTACAGAGGACTTAATTATAATAAATGTATGAAGCATAAGGAAGATAATCAATTATCTTTGGTCAATAGGGTTATAAGACCTTATGTGAAAAGAGAAATAAGGTATGTTGAATGTGATATAGAATAGTTTAAGCAGAATCATGGGTAGTTAACATAAGTGATTCTCCCAAAACAGTACAATCTTTTTTATGACTCATCCTGAAGGCTTAGTATAATTAGTCCAGCATGAAGGCAAAGTGTTTGTCTTGACAATCTATTATTAAATTCAAGTGCTGATTATATATAGATAGGCTGCTGTGTGCAGTATTACATTTCTGAGCCTCTGGCTTACCATCAAAATACCCCACTGAAGTACAGCCTTTGCCTTACAGTCTTTCTCAGCATTCATACTGGATGCAGTACATAAATCTGAACTAAGCACACTAAAAATCAATGCCTGAACAAGAGCAACGAGTTTTACAACAAACTCAGTATGAGCAACTTTAGGTAAGTACAGGAATAAATTTTGCAAGACTGCCTCATTAGATGTGATGCTAAGAATACATATTCACTGAAAATGCCATATACACTGAAACTACTCATTTTATAAGTGTGTCCTAGAATGTGTATTTCTCATATCTAAATTTTAGAAGGCAATGTTCTGCTACCACAGGAATGCTGAAACTGAGCCTGTTTTTCTTAAATGTTTCATGCAAGAGCCAGACCATCGGTCCCAAGATTATTTTTTATTGGCAAAAGTGACTATATAGACTAATAAAAAGCATCTGAGCTTGAGGGAAGGCGAGGAGGAGAAGGCTTAATTCTTTAGCTCCCCAGAGATGTTGTGAACCAAGCAGAATTTTTTTGTTTCTCTAGAATGATCCAAGAAACTTCATTGGTAGGCAGGTATACACTATATTACATGATAGCATGGACATTTAAGTTGCCACAAGTAAAGGTTGTTAGCTAATTTAATTGGTTCCACTAGGTTCTTAATAACATTTGATGAACTCTTGGTACGAGTCCCACGTTCCCTAGAAAAGGACCTTTTCCAAAACTTTCAATCCTAGCATTTACATGCAAAGAAATACAAATTTTTAAATTGCCCTCCCTGTGCTCTCACTTGAAGCAAGTAGGATTCTTTTGTTGCCCCACTGCAATCAGGCAGGTGGAGGCGTCAAGACTGGAAAAAGAGGTGAGGCGACAAGATATTTCTCCAAGTTGCAAGCTGACAACCCAATGCAACAATAAATCATGCTCTCATCATTTATAATAAAGGAGAAATTTACACAGCACCAAAGAGTTACCAGAATAATAAGAATGTAATTTCTAAATAGAGAGAGCACAGCATGTAACAAGACACAGGAAAACCTATTCTATGATTCCAGGGCAACCCCACCCCCATCATTGTTCATGAAGCCAGAAATGCAAAACGGCAGCAATTTCTCATCTTTTAACTGTGTAGCAAACAGAGCTTCTAATAGGTCTCTCAAATATATGCAGGAGTCATTAGTTGAAGTCAACACTGTATTTAAGGATTACAAATGATGTAATTTTTTTAAAAAAAATATTGCAATATATGCTAATTCCCCCTAGCCCAAATATTAACTTAATAGAATTTAAGTCCTAAAAAGACAGCCTATTCTGTGAGAGACCACTTGCTCAACGTGGGAAGCCAACAATGAAAACAGCAGAGTCCATGCTGGTCTTGTAATCATCAACTGTGGAGGCTGGTGGGAATCTGCTCAGGCAGAAACTCCTTGCCCTCTAATTAGAGCCATGTGAGCACACTCAAAGAAATCAACCAAAGATTCGCTAAAATTCAAGACTCAGTTGTTGATAACTAGATTTCTAGTTCTGGAAATATGGCTCAGAGTTTGCATAATAAAATGGCACATCAATCTTTCTTAGGTTATAACCCAAGCTTAAATATCTGTTACTATATTGATAAACGACTCCCTTTGTTTAACATTTAACAAGCAATTGTTTTATCAGATGTAAGATAGCCAAAGAGGACCAAATTAAACTTAATTCTGCCTAATTGAAATAGGAGATGGACAAGAGCCATTGATGTTTTTAGCCTTTCCTTAACATGCAACAAACTGTTTTTGCAGCATCAAATTTTCTCAAATATTTCAGCATAACCAGATTACAATAAATTCAATCTTTTTAGCCTTGGAGACTCTGATGTCTCCATAACAGTCATGTACAGTAGAATCACAGAGCAGGAAAGCCGTCTTTATGGAATTTAAGGCTGCTGTCTCCCTACCTTGCTAAATTGTGAAGAACACTAAATCACCACCACCTCACCCTCCAAAAAAAATCAGGATAATTAATTTATGCACATTTACATAGGGTTCAATCAGTTAGTTGCAGCTCATTTAAATCCCATTGCTTTCAAGGGAAATGGCAATTAACTTAGCTGGGATCCAGCCCAAAAAGTTTAAGCAAAATCACATGCTAAATCTGAAGAAAACTTGTTTTATTTTCTTAAAGCATCTTTATTCTACTCTTCAGCCAAAAAAACTTCCTGAGCTGCTTACAAATATCAATGATAAAACAATCCCTACCCTCAGGTTTCAGTCTTAAAGGACATGATGCAAAAGGAAAAGGTCAGAGGCAGCATGCTTCTGAATACCAGATGCTAAAAACTGCAGGAAGGGAGAGCACAGTTGCGCTTAGGTCTTGCTTAAAGCCTTCTCATAGGCATCTGGTTGGCCACTGTGAAAAAAGGAGGCTGGACTAGATGGGTCGTTGGCCTGATCTAGCAGGCTCTTCTTATGTTCTTATGGGATTAGGAGGAGGAAAAAGCAAGCACAGGCACTGGTTCTCAGTTGAAATTATTGTAATGACCAGATGGAATAAAATGATTTGGAGGAGGAGCCCAAAGCTGTTTGTCTTTCAGCAGAGCTGATAGATAGACCCTAGAGTCCCATATCTCCCTATTCTGTACCTAATTCACATAGGTATCTCTCCAACAAGAATTCATA
Organism: Rhineura floridana; assembly: GCF_030035675.1. Classification (NCBI taxonomy): domain Eukaryota; kingdom Metazoa; phylum Chordata; class Lepidosauria; order Squamata; family Rhineuridae; genus Rhineura; species Rhineura floridana. Next base: position 171,794,100 of record NC_084482.1, on the reverse strand, counting down.
TGAAGGAACATGGACAGCACATTTGGCAGCACTGATTACCAACTGTGTGATAAACTCACAGAATATTTCATTGCACACATTCCTTATTTCATGAACCTCACTCTAGCCTGTCATTAGTTAAGAAGGGTGTACTTTCATTTAAAAAATGAAATTGAGCGGCAATTTTAGAGCAGGTTAGGGTACTGTCTGCCTGGAAAATTTGGCTACATATATATATTACTTATCCAGGACAGGTTAATTTTTTATTCATGACAAATGATCCCCACATTGGCTTAATAATCCAGTATCTGTGTCCAATATCTGTATCTAATGTCTTCACAACACCACGAACAAGCAGAGATTACAAAAAGGCTACAAAAGGATTGTAAAATTCCAGTTTTAAAGATTTGCAATACCTGTTCCTGCTCATAAAAGCATTCTTGTCTTTCTCAGATCCCCTCCTCTACATGTCTAAGCCTTGAGTATTAAAAAAAAAAGCCTTTGAAAACATTTTAGTAAGGCAAACAGGATTTCTTAACCATACTTCCTAATATGATTCTAATACTAAAATATTAGATTTCCACAATGGTTCTATTTCTCTGGATGATTCACTGATCCTGTTCCCATAAGCATTCACTAGAGCTCTGATGTACATGGAGTTTCCTCAGTTCAGTATAGAGCAGTGGTTCCCAAACTTTCCCCCCCCACGGACCACTTAAAAATTGTTTATGAGATAAGGTCCAGCCAACAATGCCGGACGGACTTCCTAACAAGCTCTATCTGCTTAAGCGATACGTTTATCTTTTCTTTAAAGAGAGAACGGACTAACAGGCAAGCACCCTTCTTTCTATTATTTTTTTTACTTGGTTTAAATTGTTGCAGCAAAAGGAGATTTGTCAGATTGATCGGCTTTGGACAACTTCTGGGTGAGATATAGCTCTTCTCTGTTATTCACGAAATTAACAGCTTATCTCTGTTTCTGTCGCAAAAAGCTGTCCTGGAAGTGCATTCTAAAGATAATAAACAGAAGAGGGATTTCTATTCCTGATTTCTATTCCGAGGAATATTATATTGTCTGGGACTATTCTCTTTTTGGTCTATTTTATTTTGACGAATAAGGCAGGTTGCTCTGTTTATACTGTGATGTCATCAAGCCTGGAATATTAACCCAATTGTTGCTGAAATAAGAAGTGGTTTTTCTTTATTTTTGTTTTGCTTTGTTTTCGTGGTTTTAAAAATGGCAATCAAGAAAGTGGCTGAGAATCTGGAAGTAATTATGTTTCAGAAAATAATGGATGAGATTGAGATAACGAAACAAACCCTGCGACAGGGTAGTAAGGAGCTGAAAATTGAACTGAGCAAAATGACGCAGGAGCTTAAAGAATTAGGGGATCCTGTGAGAGAGGAGAATGAGATCAGAGATGAGAAAAGAAAAAATAAAGGGAAGATACAAGTCCTGGAGATTGGAACAAATGTGGAATTGGAAAAAGATCTGGAGTTTATGGATTTTAGAAATAAAATCTACTGTTTGGAATTTAACGTTATCTCTGAAGAAATTAATGAAGATATTAGAGATAAAGTTATCAATGGCTTGGATAATCTTCTGGACTGGAATGATGTGATGGAGCTTGATATAGAGAAAATCTATGGAATTAACTGCAGCCATGTGACAATGGAAAAACTCTTAAGAGATGAGCCAGTGCATTTTGTAAAAAAGAAGAACACAGATATGACTTTACAACAGTATTTCAGCAACTTATTCAGAATGGATGGCAAGAAAATATTTGGGATAGAGGAAATTCCCATCAGACTCTTATTATATGACTATGGCTACAACAGCAAGATTATTATGGAATACTGATAATGGAAGATTGGACACTGAAATTACTGGACTTAACAGGACTATTGAAGATGGAAGATGGAACTAATAGGGATAATGGAATAATGGCTATTGAAATTATTGGACCTAACAGATTCTGATGAGATGGATTAATCGAAATGTTTATTTGGACTATGGTTATGACAATAAGATTATTATAATTATTAACGAGATGGATTAATTGACATGTTTATTTGGAGAAAAATTGATAGATATATTTCTTAAAGAATTGAAACCTCTCTTTGACTTTTTGTGGAAAGAATAAAGTAATGTTTATGAGATTTGATGATTAATTAAGATAACTACTGGAGGAAAGTGATTTTATAATATGATTTAAGAGACAGGATTGTTATATATTGTAGACCTATAACTGATTTGATATGTGACAAATGGGAAGTCAACATTTTATTTTTTTTTTGTTTAATCATTTTTGTTTTGTTTTGTTTTTTGTCTTTGAATGTTTTATGATTTTGTTTTCTATGTTTTATGAAAATTTGAATAAAAATTATTGTAAAAAAAAAAAAAATTGCTGAGGGTCTTCGTGGACCTCTTAATAATTTTCTGCCTGTTGTAATACTTGTAATGTGCTACGCTATCTGCTGTATGATTTTTAATTGTATTTTTACAGACAAGCTGTGGACCACCTGAATGAAGCTCACGGACCAGAGTTAGGGAACCTCTGATATAGAAGAAACAGATCTATGTACACTTTGTAATAAATGGGAAGCCCACACATGCAGACACAGATTTTGAACTGCAACTATTAATTGTAACTATTGTTTTGTTAGCATGGGCTGGACCTTATGTGTACAGGGACAGGCTGTTCTCGTCTATGAAAGGAAATTCTGAACATACTGTATAGGATGTTCTTCTCCTCACAGGAGAGAATGAGGCACTACAAACTACATAGTGCATATGTGAGAATGAGGCACCTGGCACTACGACACTAGTTGGTGAATTTTATATTTTCTTCTCCCTTTTAAAAAAAATGACCATGGTACTTGTTTTTGAACCTGCATATAAATTATTATTCACTAATAGGCAAAAAAAAACATTGCAGTTTAAGAATGTACCTATAGCCAACACATATTTCTGTCAAACTTTAAAAAGCAGGGAAATTGGGCAGCTATAGTGAATGCGCCAGGGGAGCAGGAGACCTGACCTCCTCTCTGAGATATTGTACTGCCCTACAAATTTGTCAAAATGCAAACACAATTTGGGTCGGTCTTTCATAGTCCGATCCACTTCCTGTGTAGCTGGGAAGAATTTGGTAATTTGGGGGAGAGAAGGGGAGGAAGCGTAGGGATAGAGAGGAAGGGGGAGGGGATTAGGTAGGTGAGCACTGGGCAGAGGGAAAGCCCCTTTCCTTTCCAAAAGGAAAACATTGTGAACAGTATCAGTATGTTTCAGGGTTTCCCCGCCTTTTTATTCTACCACCCAAATTTAAACCGAGGTTTCCCTGGCCACATCCACACTAGACTTTTATTTCACTTTAAACAGTCATGGCTTCCCCCAAAGAATCCTGAGAAACATAGTTTGTGGAGGATAATGAGAGTTGCTAAGAGAGGCCCTATTCCCCTCACAGTGCTATAATCCCCAGAAGAGGAAGTGACTGTTAAATTACTCTGGCCACTAGAGCTCTGTGAAGGGAATGGGAGTCTCTTAGCAACTTTCAGCACCCTTCACAAACTACACTTCCCATGATTCTTTGGGGAAGCCAGGATTGTCTAAATTGGAATAACTGTCTGGCCTGGGTGTGGCCCTGATTAGCCAAGCCAAACAGCTGTGAGTCTGGCTTTTGTAACACTGACAGATGGTTCTTAGCATGCCCAATGTAATAATAGACTTCAATGTTAAATTTCTTAAATTAATGAAAAATCAGCTAGGCATTATTTAACTTTTAAACTGCAGAAGATAAAGGTCAGAGTATGGGGCAAGGTCAGTAATAGGATTACAGATACTCTGTCAACATGGCTGATTTTTAATCAATTTCAACAAATTATGAGATCACTGACAGGAAAAGGTTCAACAGGGGTCTGGATTTTCCCCCCTCTTGTGTTACACTTTGAACTCTCAATTCTCTCTGACTGTTTTGTGTATCACCATGAAAATTTAGAGGGTTGTTAAGCAAGCGTTTCTGAGTTCAGTACTGTATGTCTTGTATGGTTTTGTTTTGAAATGAGCTTATGGGAAGCAGCAGAATGGTGGGGGGTATTTTCAATTTAACATTCCGGAACATGAAAAATCCATGCTGGCTTTGTATATAGCCACTCTTGTGGCTGTATAATTATAACAACAACAACATTTCCAACATCAACAATGCTGTGTACTAGACAGGAAGTCAGGACCAATAGCAATTGTCTCCCCTATTACCAGATACCACCACCACCAATCTGTGTTTCCCAATGGAAAGCCGATCAAGAATTCCAACCAGAATTCCAGCACATTCAGCTGACTGCATACCCATTTCATGGCTCTGATGAAGTAGACACTTGCCTAAAATGGCACCATAAACAAGCTCATGTCCATACATCCAACAGAAGACTTTCTTTTTGATATACCCTATCGTAGACATATCTGGTTATTCTTCTGCTACACGGCATACAAAAAACCCAGCTTCTCTGTAAGCCTAATGGAAATTCAATGTATGGAGCAGCTGAGGGATCACATATCAAGTGTGCTCATACATTTTCCATATAGCAGGGAAGTACAGCAGCCCCTCCATAAATTATTTCTTTTCAGTGTTGGATGAAAATAACTGCAGGGTGACTAAATTAATCCTCTATTAATGTGCCTGAGAAATAGCATTCTTTAGCAATTACAATTAGTGAGATCACTACAAACCTTAAGTCAAGCACCCAATGATATTTCAGTAGGGCACTCAATCACAGGCTTTTTAAGAGGTCTTTTTAAAAATCTCCGCTTTTTATTACTGTTAGATGCTAGACCTGTCTGTCACATTTTTAAAAGTTACTACCTATGAAGATTTCTTTCCCTGTAGACCTAGCAGAAGCTCCAAAGACTATTTAAAACACTGCCTCTCCAACTATATCTCTGTGCTTCAAGGTTATCCAAACAAGCAAGGCATGTTCCATCCCCTCAATCCAATATCTCTGATTTTAAGGTCCTCACTATCAGCAGAGCTATTACCAGTCACTTACTAACTTAGATGCATTATCTTTATCTATAAGCACACACAGATGGACTTCATGGTTTCCATCAAGTGAAAATAGCAACCAACTTCCCAGCTCAACATTCTTAACAAGAAAAAAGCGGGATTGTTTAAAGGGGTGCAGAAAAAACAACCAGGGAATTCGTTTTGACAATGTAAACACCTCTATGATTCTTTTGAATACTGACCCAAACCTGAATACTGATCTCTTTATATTTGTTGTTGCAGCTGATTTTTAACTTCTGTCTTGCTATTTTTTTCCTTTGAAGATATATGTGGGACAGCCTGATGTAAATAGGCCTGCAACATGCAGAGCCAAATTAGATGTTACATGGCACACACATGTAACAAATCAACAGGGTTTTTTTGTTTTTAATGAAAAGCAGAAGGAGGAGGCTATGAGAAAGATAATGTGCCCCCCCCATGAATGGACAAACAGCTTGGGGGAGTGGATTTTATATGAAAATGGCTAGAGGTGAAAGGGTTAAGCAGCCCCTTCCTCCACCCCTGACTTCCATTCCTCCACTTCCATTTTACTGTTTCCCACAGCTGCTTTTTCATCATTATTATTATTTTAAAAAAATATATCAAGAGACTGCCACATGTGTTTTGTGTCTGGCTCTTACCACCCTGAATCTTTCTTTCAGCAACATCACTCAGGGCTTGACCTATACTTTGGGAAACTCTGTGATTTCGCTATTATTGCCAAGGGAACATTCAAAATTGTTTGCTACCTTGAACCTGGTGTCCTTGCCTCTCTGTTATGTACAACACAGGAGCAAAAAAGGTATAACCTCCCATGTTAAAAACAAAACTCTCCCAATAACTTGTTTAAATCAACAGAGATTTTGGACACTCTAGCCATCTATTTTGATCTCGTCAGTATAAACAGTTCACTTCTTGTCCTGTTCTCATCAGGCTCCTATGGAGGCACGAGAGTTCCCAGCACACAGATGAGGGCAACACCAAGACAGTATCCAGGGCCAGTCCATAGTCATAGTCCATACTGAGTCCACCATAACAAAGCGGTCCAGCAAACAGCAAAGTCGGAGCAGTCCATGGATAAAATCCAAGCAGCCTGCAGACAAGGAGTTTCCAAGAGATAGAGCAGGGGATCCTGTTGAAGCCCTTCTTGTTAAGCTATGGAACAATGAGACATGTTGGGCTTTTTACATGGCTGCCCCTGAGCACCCTCTCTGGCACTGTGGAGCCAAGATTGCACCTTGGTACACCACTGAACTAAGAACAATGAAACAGGCTGGACAACAGCTAGAGCGCAAGTGACAAAAGACTTGCCATGAGGCTAATCAGGCATCATAACTACACCTACACTGTGGTAGGGAGGGCAGTAAAGAAGTCCTACTTCTCTACCTCCATCGTATCCTCAAGTAGCTGTCCACTGGAGCTTTTTCATATTGTCAGGAGTCTGTTGATATCAACTCTGGGACATGGAGTTTTAGACACTTCAGGTGCCCACTGTGAATTGTTTGCAAGGCACTTTAAGGGTAAAGTTGCTTGCCTCCATAGCAATCTTGATGCCCCATCTGCATCTACTGTAGTCCCCAGTGAGGTGTCCACTGCAATTTCTTCCACAACTTCTTGGGATCCGTTTCAGTTGACACAGCCTGATGGCATGGACAAGGTGCTTGCGATGATGTAGCCAGCAACATGTCCTCTCGAAACTTGCCCTTCTTGCCTATAAGAACTTGCTGAGGGGGTATGACTGAGTGGATCAATGGTGTGGTCAATGCGTCTTTGTGGGAGGGAGTAGTTCCACCCACCCTGAAAGAGGCAGTGATCCAATGTATTATCTTGCTGCTGAAATAATTGCACTAACTGCCCATTAGCTACTGGACCAAGTTCAAGGTTCTAGTTTTGGTGTACAAAGCTCTACCCAGCTTGGGACTGGGTTACCTGAAAGATCATCTTATCCCTTATATACCCGTTTGATCACTGTGCTCTGCAAGTGAGGGCCTCCTGCAGATACCATCTTATCAGGAGGTCTGTTCTGCACAACTTAGGAAGCGGACCTTTAGTGTTGTGATATATACCATTCGGAATTCCCTCCCCTTAAACTATAGACAGGCACTATCTGTTACGTTTTTGGCACCTATTGAAGACCTTCCTCTTACAACAGGCCTTTTAAGTAGAGACCTTATCCCAGTCTGTATCTGTACTGGAATTGCTTTTTAAGTTATTTTTAAAGTTGTTGATTTTTAAAAAAATAAGATGTTTCATTTTAATATGTTTTTAAAGATGTTTAATATGTTTTAAAGTCTTTTGTTTCTAAGGTGTTTTAAAGTGCTTTTAGTGGGTTTTTTTTTACCGCCCTGGGCTCCTTCTGGGAGGAAGGGTAGGATATAAATTCAATTAATAAATAAATAAAAGCAGGTCAAGGGAAAATCAAGAAGTTGGTCCAAGGTCAGTTCTGGAGTCAACAAGAGATCAGCAAACAAGCCAGGTACAAGGCTGGTGCATAGACCTTGTGAACATAAGACCATAACAAGAGCCTGCTAAATCAGGCCAATGGCCCATCCAGTCCAGCATCCCGTTCTCACAGTGGCCAACCAGATGCCTGGGGGAAACCCGCAACCTTGATCTGAGCATAGGAGCACTCTCCCCTCCTGCAGTTTACAGCAACAGGTATTCAGAAGCATGCTGCATCCGACTGTGGAGGCAGAATATTGCCATCATGTCTAGTAACCACTGACACCCTTATCCTCCATGAATTTATCTAATCCTCTTTTAAAGCCGTCCAAGTTGGTGGCCATCACTGTTTCCTTTGGGAGAGAGTTCCATAACTCAACTATATGCTGCATGAGGAAGTACTTCCTATTACCTGTCCTGAATCTTCCCGCATTCAGCTTCATTGGATATCCATGAATTCCAGTTTTATGAGAGAGAGAGAAAAACTTGTATTTATCCACTTTCTCCGTGCCATGCATAGTTTTATAAACTGCTATCATGTAACTTCTTACACGCCTTTTCTCTAAACTAAAAAGCCCAAATGCTGCAATCTTTCCTCATAGGGAAGTCACTCCATCCCCCGATCATCTTGGTTGCTCTTTTTTAAACCTTTGCCAACTCTAGGACATTCTTTTTCAGGTGAGGTGACCTGAACTGTACACAGTATTCCAAATGCAGTCACATCATAAGATTTGTATGAGGGCATTATTGTATCAGTAGTTTTATTTTTATTTTATTATGCCTTTCCTAATGATCCCTAGCATGGAATTTGCCTTTTTCCCAGCCGCTGCACAGTAGGTCTACATCTTCATTGAGTTATCCAATAGGACCCCAAGGTCTTGTTCCTGGCCAGTCACTGTCAGTTCACACCCCATGAGTGCATATGTGAAATTAAGATTTTTGCCCTGACATGCATCACTTTACACTTGCTTACATTAAATTTTATTTGCCATTTTACCGTGCACTCACTCAGTTTGGAGAAGTCCTTTTGGAGCTCTTCACAATCTTTTTTTGTTTTAATGACATGGACCAATTTAGTATCATCAGCAAACTTGGCCACCTCACTACTCACCCCTAACTCTAGATCATTTATGAACAAGTTAAAAACCACAGCTCCCAATACCAATCCTGGGGAACTCCACTTTCTACATCCCTCCATTGGGAGAACTGCCCATTCACTCCTACTCTCTGTTTCCCACTACTTAACCATTTCCTGATCCACAAGAGGATCTCTTCCCTTAATCCATGACTGCTAAGCTTACTGAGGAGTCTTTGGTGAGGTACCTTGTCAAAACTTACTCAAAAGTCTTTGATGAAGTATCTTATTGAAAGCTTTTTGAAAATCTAAGTACACTATGTCAATCGGATCACCTCTATCTATAGGCTTGTTGACACTATCAACAACACTAATAAGTAGGTGAGACAAGACTTACCCTTGCAGAAGCCATGCTGGCACTACTTCAGCAAGGCTTGTACTTCTGCATGCTTGGTTATTTTATCTCTGATCATACTTTCCACCACTTTCCCTGGGACAAGTGTTAAGCTCACTGGCCTGTAATTTCCATGATCTTCCCTGGATCCCTTTTTAAAAATTAGTGTTACATTGGCTACTTTCCAATCCTCAGGTATAGAGGCTGATCTGAGGGACAAGTTACATATTTTTGTTAAGGATCAGCAATTTCACATTTGAATTGTTTGAGAACTCTTGGGTAGATGCCATCCAGATCGATGATTTGTCAGTTTTCCTTTTGTCTAATAGGCCTAGAACTTCATGTCTCATCACCGCTATCTGTGTCAGTTCCTCAGTCCCCCTTCCTGCAAAAGTTAGTTCAGGCACAGGGATCTGCCCTATATCTTCCACTGTGAAAACAGATATAAAAAATTCATTCAGCTTCTCTGCAATCTCCTTATCCTCCTTTAGCACACTCATGACTCCCTTGTGGCCTTCCTTGGCTCCTCACCCTCAGATGGAGCCTGACACACAGCTGGGTCCAAGACTGGAGCCTCTGGGTCTTCCTCTGATAAAGATTCCCTCAATGAGGACTCCCCCAGCTGGGACCTGACAATTCTTCACCCTTGACAATTTGGGGGCAGCTTTGCCAAAGAGCACCCTTTTGCCTGCATTTTGCATTTGATTAAGACATCACTTAACTGTTTTCAGGAATTCAAAATAATGTGCACAGGTTTAAAATGTGGAGATGATGCACATACAAGCCTCCCACATCCCCAAAGGAACCAGCTCCTCTCCTGCCCTTCACATGTTTAGTGTGAAAGTGCAAAGGGGAATTCTAACTCTGTTCCATCGGGCACCCTGTACAAGTAGGGTTCCCCACGAAAGAGAGGATTTCAACTTTGTTCAACTGAATGCAGTTAGAATCTCCCTGCAGATTGTCACATGTCACAAGATAAACCGTGCATCAACATTAAACACTTTTGACCAGGAACAGGAAAAGGAAAAAAAGATTATCACGAGAAACCCTTGTGTAACTTTCTGTTTAGCTGGAGAATTCGGTGTAATGGTTCATGGAAGGCTAGATTTTCTGAGGTCTGCTTAAGGGCTCCAAAGAAACTTGCTGAATTTACAATGGGATGTGCCATTAAATAAGTGACATTTTTCATACAGCACATTTTTTTAAAATTCCATTTTCTTTTGTTATTGTTGTTTTTATAAATGTAATGTTTACTGGCAACCCGAAACTGAAATCTGTTTTTGTTTCCAAAGGCATGAACATTTGTTAGTTATTTAGAAGAATCTCATGCAGACTGGGATAATGAATACAGCTATGTTTGTTTCAAATATAGAGAAGCATATAGCTTTAGTGAATTTGTACAGGAAGGGCAAAGGTGGGGGTTTTAAATATCAGGCCTTTCCAGATTTGAAGGAAACCTTTCTTCTCTCACTATATATACTTCCTTCCTAACTAAACCATATAACCAAACTCCTCTACCTAGGCTTTACAACACGTTACATCAAAGGAAGTCTGGAAAGACATAAACCAAAATAAAGATAACTTGTTTGTTACTGTTTTGTAATAAATTGTTGCCATGGAGCAAAGTGTGTCAAAATAAAACAACTTGTCCCATTCTACATATTGTGAAATACTCTTTGTAGTGCCACATGCACTGAAGCTTCATTCCATGGTGGCTCAGACTAGGTCCTTCAGCGCAGCAGCACTGCTCCTGTGGAACACACTGCCCACAGAGATTAAAAAGGCTCCATCATTGCATACATTTCATTGGATGCTGAAGTGTTGAAGAAACTGAGAGCAATGCTGTCAGGAGTCTAGACCAAGAGGCTAGACTCCTAGCAGGGGCACCCAAGGCGGAATGGTCAAAGCTGAGACACCAGGCTAAGATGCATCCAAACTGAGGGGAAGGCAATGGTAAACCACCTCTGAATGTCTCTTACCACGAAAACCCTATGAACAGAGTATTCCCAATCTCTATGTATAGAGGTGAAAGTTGGACAGTGAAAAAAGCGAGTAAGAGAAAAATCAACTCATTTGAAATGTGGTGTTGGAGGAGAGCTTTGCGCATACCATGGACTGCAAAAAAGACAAATAATTGGGTGTTAGAACAAATTAAACCAGAACTGTCACTAGAAGCTAAAATGATGAAACTGAGGTTACCATACTTTGGACACATAATGAGAAGACATGATTCACTAGAAAAGACAATAATGCTGGGAAAAACAGAAGGGAGTAGAAAAAGAAGAAGACCAAACAAGAGATGGATTGATTCCATAAAGGAAGCCACAGACCTGAACTTACAAGATTTGAACAGGGTGGTTAATGACAGATGCTCTTGGAGGTCACTGATTCATAGGGTCGCCATAGGTCGTGATCAACTTGAAGGCACATACCAACAACAACAAAGGCTTTCCCAGAAGGATGAGTTTACTTGCAGACAATATTTGATTTTTTAAGAATTATTTTATCTGATTTTAGAGGATTGCTGTACCTTATTTTATTTTAATTACTATATACCAATTCTGTTTTACATCTGCTGAAAATCTTTCTGTTCCACCATGTTTACGCAGGCAATTACAAATATGTCTTTTTGAAGTAATTGACCTTTGTTTTTACTGCATATTTTAATTGTTTTTATTTTATGTTTTTTACACATGTTTACAAATAAAAATAATAGCATTGTGATGGTTAGAAGTTTATAAATATTACTAATAAATAAAATACTGAAGGCCCAGTTGAAGTCTCTTGTAACAGTAATGACTGCTGACTACTTTAATACCAATCGCCAATACAGTGATGACTTCTGTATCACTCTAAAAAGGAAAATGTATCACACAGACACATACAAAAAGAAAACACAAGAGAACAAGAATTGCATAAAATGTATTACTGTAAGCAAAACTTGAACTGCAACACCTGAGGCAGAGGGGGGAGGACACCTGGGCCTGTCCAGATGTTGCTAGACTCCAACTCCCATCAGCTTCAGCCAGCATGGCCAACGATCAAGAATGATAGGAGGTGTAGTCCAACAACATCTGGAGGACCACAGGTTCCTCGTCCCTCTGCTACCCCATGAATATTTCAAAGATTGGAATATGAAAGATGAATCTATCTTAGTCCTAGTATGGTCATGGTTGAAATGGAGAGCCCCTTGGTAGAGCCAATACAGTTCCAGGATCTATTCCCAACACAATCCTGTAGCACTTTCTTCTGTTTCTTGTTTACTAAGTTTGTTTTGTACTTGCGCCAGGGTATAGGCTGAGTGTTTATAATGTAAGAGTTCTCTTGTGGTAAGTCCTTCTGCACAAAACAATAATACAATATTAAGTATTTAACAGCATCTAGTTTGCTTTGATATAAAAAAACACATACGTTTTCAATACTAGCCTAATAAACAACAAATGCAGCAATGTACAACTCTTCTCACTATTGTCAGGACGTGAAAAGTTTTATTCATGGCTTGCTATTGATGATGAACAGTGGCTTTTTCTACAAGCATCCTCATTAAGCCCAAAGGACTACTTGTAGTGATGCATAAAAGTATGGTAATATGTACCACCAAAATACTCCAGCATACTAATGTGGAATACAGTAGGGCCCCGCTTTGCAGTGCTCCGCTTTGCAGCGTTCCACCGATACAGTGGTTGTCAATTGCAGAAAGGCCCCGCTCCTACGGTGCTTGTTCCACTTTTATGGTGTTTTTCAGGCATCGGACGCTATTTTAGACAATGTTAGTCAATGCGTTCCGCTTTACGGCGGATTTTGCTTTACAGCGGCAGTCCGGAATGGAACCTGCCATATGAGCGGGGCCCTACTGTACACAAATTAGAGCAAGGCCTACTTTAAGGCTTGTGCATGTACTATAAACTAAATGATCCTGATTCATTCTTTTGCCTAGAGAATTACTGGTGCAAAAGCAATGGAAAAGCTGAGTCAAGTTATTTACATGTGTTTAAAACACTGATGTTAGGAATTCATCTCTTAAAAGTTGTATACTGAATTTCACAGCTGGCTTCAAGAATCATGGAGCTAACTATTGCTGGAGACAGCATGGTGGATTAGATGGCCCATAACCCATCAGCACTTTTAAGATGTTTTTATGCTAAGAATTCATGTACAAACACATAAGTGCTTGGGGCAGCCAGCAATAACCATTGTGATTCAATAGTGCTATGATCATGAAATGTTTTTGCCCAGTGGGTTTCTTCTAGCACAGAGACTATTTGTAGCATAGGAATAGATGTATCTGTAAATTTCAGTTTCCCTCACTTTCTCATTTTTCCAATCTTATATTCAGTTTGCCACAATTTTGCATCAGTTTATGATTTTTTTTTTAAAAAAAAGGTCTCACAAAGGTTTATCAGTATTTGAATATGCATTTCTCCTGATACACATATTTGTATGTAGTTTTACCTAACATACTTTCTTCCTGAAGCAGTTCCCCTAACACATTTTTGGATGTTATTTTCACAAATATATGCATTTTATACACAGTTCCCTAATATACACATTTTTGTATACAATGTTTGGTTGCAGAATTGCATGGCAAAAATTGGAGAGGTGCGAATTTTGAAGGACAGATGTACTTCAGTTCACATATGGGGTCAGGAACTGTGAATTAGATAGGTTTGTATTAAAATGCGAACCAAACTGATTTTTCCCCCATCAGTATTTGCAGGCAGCTCCAATGGCACAGATGATTAGCAGCAGAAAAGTAGTAATTTTATACATAAATACCGCCTTTCAGTGATACCACTGAAGGTAGACTTTTTTCAGGGGGGGTGATAACTACCCAAAATAAAAGTCATTGCTCCAAAAATAGTCCAGCCAGAGATTACATGGTCACCATTTATTGCCATGAGATCTGCAGAAAAGGAGTAAGTCACACATGTGCTTTTAACCAGTACTGTCAACATGCTGTATTTCTAAAACCAGCTTAATTCATTTTGCTATAAATGAAAACCATGCTTTCACTGTATGTGGTGGGAGTTAGTTAAATACGTGCTAAAACTTGCCAAACTGCACTTTCTAGAAAAGAGGGGAAGAGGTTTATGAATCGAAAGTAGTGTTTTGGTTGAAAAAAGTATGCTCTCAGAAAGAAAACACTTCTTGTAATCACGTATCAAAAGTCTAATACCATTTATAAAAACCAGAAACTACTTTATGGATCTGATTGTGTTTACAATTTGGAGCCCAAAGTCTGCCCTCCTATAGCTACTGTTTTATACAACTGTATTTATGGCCTGTAACAGAGCTGGCTTCTTATTCATAGTTGGCTTCTGGATTATGCATTTATTGAGTTTATCTGAACAGAATATTTGTCTGCTTGGTTGGTCTTTGAGACATCCATGCAGAAGAGATACAAACACAAAACAGTCCAAAATAAGAATCCATCAGTCTAACAAATTTCTGTAAAGAGAGAGAAAGAATTGCTTCAAAAGATCATACATTTTAAGAAGAACCATACACTGTATGCCATAAAAGTGCAGCAAAATTTGTGTGCCATTAATTGCACATATTTTTTGTACCTTTGCAAACAACATAAGCCAGTTAATGAGCAGTTGGATATAACACAAATTAAGGCTTCCTGACTCCAATTTTAGGATTCCAGGTCAAAAGAATCCCAAATCCTGAGATTTCAGGAGAGGGCCCTAGTGATGTCATTAAGCATGATATATTTAGCATCAACCATAGTTGTGTGGAGCTTACCACTCAAACAAACAAAAAATTATCTGATTGGAAATTAAGATAGAAATCCTGGCTAAATGAGGGGGTCCAGCTGAAATGACGGATTTATTCCTTCTCACCTGCTTAGGGAGCCTGGGTAGGGAACATTTAATCTAGCCTACTTGCTTCTGGCAAGAAGGGTTTATGTGCCTTCAGGCCAGACCAGTCATCAGAAAGCCATTATAGAAGGAAGGACGCCTAGTGTGAAGACATTAGATGGACGCACTCAGGGGGAAAGATGGATGTCCCTGAAAGCTGCAGTTCTAAACACACTTACCAAGGGACTGAGCCCCATAGAACTCAACAGGATTTACTTCTGAGTAGATATGGTTAAGGATTGTGCTGCTGGTGAGGTTTGACTAAGGATCCCCTGCAAATATATCCATATCGCAGCAGGATTGGCAACCCCTTGCCTGGAATGCCCTGCTTGCCTTTTAACATGGCTGCTCCAAAATTCTTTAGACTTGACCCTCCATTGCAGAGAGGTTTGAAAACCAGTAGGGGTTAAGAAGATTGTCTTCCCTTTCTTGCCTACTCTATGGGCTGCTATAAACTCACTTTGACAGCCAGCCCAGTTCCAGTGAGTAACACACATGGTTTGGTTTACCTTCACAGGCAGTAGATTAGGAACAACACCAACTGAAGCCACACTTCCCAGTATGTGAATTCTTGTTTACCACTGCTGAACAAGAAACAAACCATCATGCAAACAACAAGGTGCATCATTAGTGGGATTAAGGGGTTGACCTGGATACATGGAACCATTGTTGTTGCATCTATGGATATAAGGGAGTGAAGTTAAAGGTAAATAAAATGCAAATAGAAAAAGAAAAACAGACAATGATGATTAACTAAATACCATACCAACTATAATAAGATTGCTAGGAGTAAGGCAGAAAACTCAGCATCCCACAGCCAGTCAGAGTTCCTAACCAAAAACCAAAACTAAAAAACCCTAGCAGCCAGTCAGCCAAAGTCACAGAAATCCTCATGCAGCACAACCTGATACAGGTTAGCGCAGAATGCTGTGGCACAATTGCTGACATGAGTGACACCCTGTCAGTCATAATACCTCTGCTCTGAAATCTGTACTGGTTATCAATTTGTTACAAGGCCAAGTTCAAGCTGGGCTTTCCATGTAATGGGTTCCACATAGTATTTGTTCTGCTCTTGTAAGAAATGAATCCTTTAGTGTGGCAGCACTTACACTTTGGAACCCCCAACCTATTGACATTAGGCAGACTCCTTCAATGTACTCTTTTCAGCACGTGCTAAAAACATTTTTTATTTAGGCAAGCCTACCCAGACATGTTGAAGCTATTATGCTTTTCATCTGTTTTTAACTCATTGTTAGTTTTAATACCTGTTTTGAATGTTTTAATACCTGTTTTAAACTTTTTTTGCCAATAATTTTATTGTTCTAATTCCTCCTGTAAACTGCTTTAAGTTTTTTACAACAAAGTGGTATATAAATGCTATAAGCAAAATACATAATTAAATTTTAGAGTCACTGTTGCCCTTGGGTCTCTTTCCACATTTAAGAACAAAGATATCTGCCTTATACCAACTCAGGCCATTTGGTACTATATAAGCTCAGTACTGCTGCCATGGACTAGCATTGGCTCTCCAGGATTCCAGGCAATAGTCTTTTCCAGACACTGAATTTTGGACCTTTGCATGCACAACATGTGCCCTTCCACTAAACTACAGCCCATCTCATTTAATAAAGTATCATTTAAAATTGTTAAATATTGAATTACAATTAACTAATGAATGCACAGCATACCTATGGCAGATCCACACCATGAATTTAAAGCATATTCACTAATAGGCAAAAAACCTTGCGGTTTGAGAATGTACCTATAGCCCACAGCTATTTCTATCAAACTTTAAAAAGCAGGGAAATTGGGCAGCTATAGTGAATGCACCAGGGGAGCAGGAGACCTGAACTCCTCTTTGAGATATTGTACTGCCCTATAAATTGGTCAGAATGCAAACACAATTTGGGTTGGTCTTTCACAGTCCAATCCACTTGCTGTGTAGCTTGGAAGAATTTGGTAACATGTGCCTCTGAGCATATGGTGAGTGGTGGCAACATCTGCCATCTCCAAAGATAGAGAATTATATTTTTGTATGTTTGTTGGTGTTCTTCTTACTTTGCTTCTTTCCTGTGTTACTAATGTTTCTACAGAGAATCTAAACTAGAAAATTTTATTTTCTTCATTATTCATCCCAGGAATCTGTGTCAAATTTATTTTTATTAATTTCAAAGCCTTTTTATGGATCAGTGTCATATGATGGTGAAGACAGCCTTTTGTGTTTCAAATTGGAGGTTATGTTCTATTTCTATTTTGGGTGCATTAACAGTGGAATCTGAAACTAGTTTGATTAAAATCAGACTGATAACAATATGTTGCTCCTTCAGCAATGACTCTAGCTGTTGGGAAAAAGAGGATGCATGTTTTCAGCCTGCTATGTTTAAACCACTTCATTTAAGGCAAGGTGGGCACGGTCAATTAAAAACATAGAACACACCTAGCATTTTGCTAGAATATATTTCACCTCCCACAGTTTTATCTTGTGCAAATTGAGACACTCCTGAGGTCCACTGGAGACTATTCTGCAGAAGTCAGTGCCATTATTATGTTTGGAGTTTTTTTAGAGTAAATTTTGCAAAGTGTTGCTGTACTTCACATATTCGCAGAAATAGAAACAAAGGAAAATGACCATCTGAACTATATCAACTGTCTTAATAATGTTGCTTCCTACCTGCTAAAACAAGAGCAGCACAGCACGTCTTCTTTCTATTCTTTGGGCTGATTGTAGGTGTTGCCACCACTCACCATATGCTAAGAGGCACATGTTACCAAATTCTTCCAAGCTACACAGCAAGTTGACTGGACTGTGAAAGACCAAGCCAAATGGTGTTTGGATTTTGACCAATTTGTAGGGCAGTACAATATCTCAGACAGGAGGTCAGGTCTCCTGCTTCCCTGGTGCATTCACTATAGCTGCCCAATTTCCCTACTTTTTAAAGTTTGATAGAAATAGCTGTGGGCTGTAGGTACATTCTTAAACCGCAAGGTTTTTTGCCTATTAGTGAATTTCCCTGCTTTTTAATCCGAGAGATAAGAGATGGGATCCTGTGCAAGTTAGCACCAGCAGTAACAGAAATAGTTCAGCAGTGTATTTTAAATGTTATATTACCATCAAATGTTATATTACCTTTACATTTACAAGAGGGTCATGGCTTAGTGGCAGAGAACATGCTTTGCATGCAAAAGTCCCCACATTCAATACCCAGCATCTCCGATTAGGGCTGGGAGAGATCCTTATATGAAACCTTGTCAGTCAGTACTGAGCTAGATGGACCAATGGTCCGACTTGGTATAAAGCAGCTTCCTATGTTTCCTATACTCTACAGGGGATACACAAAGAAATATGCTTGAGACCCTTTCTTTAAACATTGTGCATCTTGCAATCTATATTACTTTGCAGAGTATCAGCAGTTACTACCTCTTCTGCTTTAATCTCTGAATGCCAGTCATAGGGCTCACTGTGACAGATTATACACTTAAGAAGCAACTGTGTATGCTGAGATTCTTAAACCTGACTTTTTAATTTGCTACTGCACTACTGGTCACAAACAGAAAAACCACTTGGCCACCTCATTAGTGTAATATGGTATTACACTAACTGCAAATGTTTGATGCACCTGCAAATGTTTGATGAAGGCTTTCTGTTCTCTGCAAAAGATGAAGAGAAAAATGCCTCTTCCCTGTACAGCAAAGGCTTTCACAAAAGTGGGAGGTAGTGACCAACACAGCACTAATTTCAGATGGGGGTTTCAACACAGGACAAATTTCAGATAGTGAGTGAGTGAGTGAAAGAGATTTAAGATTAAACAACCAAGAGCTAAATTCAAGATTAAAGTGTTAAAAACAAAGAGTCGCATCAAATCTCAAAATAACTACAGCAATGTTATGAGCACAGGTCAAACAGCCACACACACTTCAAACAAAACGTATTTGAGCGTTTGTCATTTATAAACCCATTTAAGGATTTATAACACCAGCATCAACCCAAACACAAGAAGCCTCTATTTTTCTCCCATGAGTGGGAAAGCAATGATCCCTCCACCCATTGCCGCCCTGGGCTCCTTCTGGGAGGAATGGTGGGATATACATTTAATAAATTAAAGAAATAAATGATGCTGATACAGTCAATTTAAAAGTTCTTTTCAAAAAAGAAAAAGAAAAAACACAAAACCAAGAGACTGAACAACACTGGACTACACTTCAGGGTTGTCATACTCAACTCCCTCTCAGCCCCCCTCCCAATGTACAGCCACACTAGGCTACTTTGCAGGGCTGCTGTAACCTATCCAGCACTATATGCACCCCTCCCCACTGCTGCACTATGCATATACTAATGATGTGTGTGTGTGTGTGTGTGTGAGAGAGAGAGAGAGAGAGAGAGAGAGAGAGAGAGTGAGTGAGTGAGTGAGAGAGAGAGAGAGAGGGGGGGGAGAGAGAGGGGGAGAGAGAGGGGGAGAGAGGGCCAAGAGCTAAATTCAGGATTAAAGTGTTACAAACAAAGAGTCTCATACAATCTTAAAATAACGACAACAATGTTTTGAGCACAGGTCAAACAGCCACACATACTGCAAACAAAAAGTATTTGAGCTTTTGTCATTTATAAACCCATTTAAGGAGAGGGGGTGGGGGTGGCAGGGCGACTGAGCCAGCAGAAAGAGCAGGCTGTGGGAGACAGCGGGGGTGGGAACACACACACACACACACATCACCGTCACTCACCTCCATTCTGCTGCCGCCTTCTCCGTCATCCTTGCCCTCTGGGTTTCTCCCTCCACCGTCCATTCCCCCCCCTATCCTGAACGTCTGGCTCTTCATTTCCTCCCTCGTGCTTCCTCACACAGTGCACGAGGGAAGAGCAATGCCGAGCAGAAGGCCAGTGAATCATGTCTGTTGCCCACCAATCACAGCAGCAGACTTCCCCTGCTTCCTCCAAGTAACTAGAAGGGGAGGAGGGAAGGGGAGTGAAACGAAAGAACTCCTGTTTTCTACTGCGCCTGCATGACGTTATAATCCATGGTAATGCATTTTTTTATCTATTAATAAAAAGCAAACTATGCCTTTTTTACTTTAAAACTACTGAAGATGAAGGTCTGTGTTTGGGGAAAGCTCAGGGATTTGATTAGATACCTTACAGTCATCTCTGAGTTTTAATGAATGACAACAGATTATGAGAACTTCTCAAGAAAAAAGTCCAAACGGCTTCTTGTTTTTCTCTCTCCCGTTTTTCACTTTAACCTGTGGATTCTCCATGGGGGGGTTGTGTATCACCAAGAAAACTTTCAGAGTTGTAGAGCAAGCGATTCTGAATCCAACAGTATAAGAGTTGTAAGTTTTTGTTTTGAATTGGGACTATAGAAAGCACCAGAAAGGTGTGGAGGGTATTTTCATTTAACATGGTAGAACGCAAAAAATCCCTACTGACTATAGTATACAGCCACTCTCGTGGCTGTATAATTCAACATACATTTGAATCACATGAATCCCACTACAGACTCATGGGAACTGTAATTTGTTAAGGGTGGTGGGACCTATAACTGTGAGGGGGAAACTACACTTCCCCAGATTCTTTGGGGGAGATCCTGTGCTTCAAATGTGAGTTGGATATGCTTTAAATGTATTGTGTGGATCTACTTCATAAACTGTGCCTGCATATAAATCACTTTAGTTTTTAAAATGGAAATCAGCTACAAAGTTTAATTGGTGACCATGGGTTACTCACCATCTCTCAACCTAATCTGCCCCTCAGGATGAAAACAACAGAGGGAGACCATGGCCAAGCAAGAAGGGCACACTTAAAATGTAGAGGAAATAATAATGTACAACCAAAGTGTAAAATCAGATACATATCAAAACATAGTATGAAGAAATATTTACATAAGCATGAATATAAAGGATGTTTATTGTTTACACAACCTGTAGATATATTTTTAGTGCAATCTTATGGTTGTTTACTTAGAAATAAATCTCAATGTATTAAATGGGGCTTACTCAAACAGGGAAGTGTGCACAGGACTGCAACCTCAAATTATAAGGAACGTCACTCATCCAACCCAAAATTCAGAATCATGCCACTTTAAGCTGTCTTGCAACTGTTTCATACTTGATTTATGATTGTTGGATTTTAAATGAATTTATTTTTTGCTGTGAGCTGCCTTGGTTTCCAACCCTACCTCACAGGGTTGTTGGAAAGATTCCATATACAC
The DNA here is from genome assembly GCF_030035675.1 of Rhineura floridana. Classification (NCBI taxonomy): domain Eukaryota; kingdom Metazoa; phylum Chordata; class Lepidosauria; order Squamata; family Rhineuridae; genus Rhineura; species Rhineura floridana. The sequence goes on along the minus strand of NC_084482.1, from coordinate 171,773,107 downwards.
ACACTGGAGATGTAAAAATACATACACCCCATATAATAGTTTATTTCTAAACCAGTTAGTCATTGCAGAACATTTTTTTAAAAACAAATCAGTATTAGTTTCCTACCAAATAAAAGCAGTGACACCTAAGTAAGCCCTGCCTAATTATTATTTTTTTAAAAAGGGTTGGAGGGGTAGAGAAAAATTTAAAACACAATCCTTTGCTATGTTCACTTAAAAGTCCCATTGAACCACAGCACAATCCTAACTAAGTCCTACTAAATTCAGTGGGGTTTACTCCTAGGTATGTGGAATTAGCATTGCAGCTTTCCTCCAGAAAAATGAGTATAAGATTCAGGCTTCATAGTGGGAAGGTTTTCACAACAGGCTATGAATCAGAAAAATAAAATTCCCTGTTCAATAACCCAGGAAAATTTAAACTTGTTTGACCCCTTATCATTAGAAAAGTATGACACATTGCAATGGTATCATATGGTGCAGCATGTACACTTCTTCAAATCTCTGTTCAAAAATTATTTGAAAGATAAAATGTATAATATGCTAGTTGTGAAATAAAAAACTTCATGAACACTTTTATTATAATCATAATTGAAATTCTTTACTGTGTGTACATGCCTACCAAGATCCTGCTCTGCAGTTCTAGATTTCCTGCTATATTGTTGTAGAAAGACAATCTCGCTATTGCTGGAAGTTATACACTCACTCAACTTCTAATGTGCAGGCAAGCAGGAAAAGGAAACTGTTTTCAGGATTTGCAATGGCTTCTAGCTATTGTCTGGAGGTCAGCAAATCTCTCATTAATCACAATCCTGACTTCACTTCTTGGCTAAAAACCTAACATGGCAGGGATTACAGCAGCCAATATTAACAGATGTTGCAGATGGGGGTGGCTGACGTTTTCATAGAATCATAGAATAGTAGAGTTGGAAGGGGCCTATAAGGCCATCGAATCCAACCCCCTGCTCAATGCAGGAATCCAAATCAAAGCATTCCCAACAGATGGTTATCCAGCTGCCTCTTGAATGCCTCCAGTGTCAGAGAGCCCACTAACTCTCTAGGTCATTGATTCCATTGTTGTATGGCTCTAACACAGCCTTTCCCAACCAGTGTGCCTTCAGATGTTGTTGGACCACAATTCCCATCTTTCCTGACCATTGGCAATGCTAGCTGAGGCTGATGGGAGTTGTGGTCCAACAACATCTGGAGGCACACTGGTTGGGAAAGGCTGCTCTAACAGTTAGGAAGTTTTTCCTGATGTCCAGTCAAAATCTGGCTTCCTGCAACTTGAGACCATTATTCCGCGTCCTGCACTCTGGGACAATTGAGAAGAGATCCCAGCCCTCCTCTATGTGACAACCTTTCATGTACTTGAAGAGTGCTATCATATCTCCTCTCAGTCTTCTCTTCTCCAGGCTAAACATGCCCAGTTCTTTCAGTCTCTCCCCATAGGGCTTGGTTTCCAGTCCCCTGATCATCCATATTGCCCTCCTATGAACCTGTTCCAGTTTGTCATCATCCTTCTTGAAGTGCGGAGACCAGAATTGGACACAGTACTCAAGGTGAGGCCTAACCAGTGCTGAATAGAGGGGAACTAATACTTCACGCGATTTAGAAACTATACTTCTGTTAATGCAGACTCTGGTGGAGAAGAATGGAGTGGAGGGAGAAAGGAGCCAGAGGGCGAGAACATGGATAAAGGAGGAGAAGGAGGCAGCAGCAGAACAGAGATAAAGAACTGTGGAGGTTCTTAAAAAGTATTAACTGGCTGCCCATTAGCTACCGGGCCAAGTTCAACGTTCTTGTTTTGATGTACAGAGTTGTATGCAGCTTGGGACCAGGATACCTAAAATATCATCTTACCCCTTATATACCCAGTCAATCAATGCGCTCTACATGTGAGAGCCTCCTGCAGATACCATCTTATGAGGAGGTCCATTTCACACAACATTTTGTTTGAATATGTTTTAAATTATTTTATTTATAAAATGTTATAGAGTTTTTGTTTGCCACCTTAGGCTCCTTCTGGAAAGAAGAGCAGGATATACATTTAATAAATAACAAATAATTTTTAAGGTATATTATTCTACCAAATGTGTTAAATGGTTGCAATATGTTTCCAATAAGGTGTCCTTTAGAAGGAAGAGAGACGAAGGGCCATCATTTTGATAGACATATTTTACAAGATCAAATATGTAAATAAAGAATTGAAAAAAAGATGATAAATAATCTGAAGTGGTTCAGCAACAGTCAAAATCCATATTCCATGCACAGTCCCTACAGAGGTTGTTTTGTGTCTATTGCAAAGTGTGTCAGCTACAGAGAATATTTAAAACAATGGCTTTTGGACACTTTACTTGGAAATAATTTATGTTTATGTGCATGGAAGCAAGCCTCAAACTGTAGCTTTAATCAGACTGTAATGAATGCTAGAAAGTTCTCCTAACAACCAAAAAGCATGCTGTGAAAATACAGCTGATGGCTAATACAGCTGATGGCTACAATCCTACCTAGGCACACTTTCCTGGAATTAAACACCGCTGGACACAGTGAAACTTAGGGTTCTAGCCAACACTGAATGTGCAGAGTTCCATTCAAGCACCAGGACTTTCCCCTCTTCTCCTTTCCCCACACATCCCCCAACCCTCTGGAGAAGGTTTTGAGAATGCAAGGGGGCTAAATGGAAGGGTTGGAAACTTAATAGGTTTTTTTTTTTTTTTAATAAAAGGCAGAGTCTGGGCCCCCTGCTGGCTGAAGGCCCGGTACATGAGTACCCTCTGTACCAATCTCCCAGCGCCCTGACACTGTGCTGTACCTCTTCTACTACCCCAAACTGCTGGGTGCTGCCCTCTTTGGTCTACTCTTAAACCTATTGTAGGTTCTGTCCTCAAACCCAGAGAGCTCTGCAACCAGATCTCATCCAGGTACCATTTCTATGACCTGGCGACTCTAATATTAATGAGTCTTTGCAAAATGAATATCGAACAGGATAGCAAGTCAAACTATGTGTGCATCTAGCCCTGTTTCCACCCCACCGCACCCCCAACTGCTAGCAGCTCTCTAGGGTCTCAAGCAGAGTTTTTCCCATCAGCTAGTAACTAATTTTTTTCTTCAAAGAAACAAAACAAAAACAAAACCCACCCTACCCAAAACTCTCCCGCAGATCCAAGGGACTGAACCTTCTAGATGCAACAAATATGTTCTACTACCCACTTGGCCATGACCCATCTAATGGTAAAGTTGTGACAGTTCTAGTCACATCCTTCAAAGCAGAGGCAACAGAACTGGGGAAATATATGGGAAAGATGTCCTCACTACAGAGGTTAGAGCGATTAATAATTGGGACAAGGGAAAAAATTGGCTTATAGCAGGGTAGGGAAGGATTTAAACAGCAGAGAGTCTAAAATCGCAGGGAACACCATATGATGCCAGCAAATTAATTGGCACACAAGGGGGTTAGATCGCAGATTTAAAGGAGGTATGGATGGCCCCAAAGAATATACAATAAAAATGAGAGAGATACTGAAAAAGTTCTATATACGGAAAGGCTAGAAAGGTGCCTTGCTGCATGTGGAAGGTATCTTCCTCTCACAGAAGTTTAAACCTTGTCCTAAATCCAAAGATACTCTTCACTTCCATGAGTTTGAAAACTGCAATAGAATATCCCCTTTATTTGTCTCTGATAGCTACTTTCTCTTCATTTACTGCTAGGTGGATCCAACGCTAAGACTCTGACTTTAGAAGAATGGCTTGGGGTGGAGGGGGAGTCATTTCGTCTTACTCCCCAGCACCAGCAGCAGTTGTTTTAAACTCAGATCATAGGACTGGATCCAAAGAACAGCAAGAAGAAAGAAATTGGCCACTAGCACAGTTTCAAGGACTTGGCAATCCAAATATAAAAATATATGCCATTTCCAAAAAGTTAATCAGGGTATTTTAAGAAACTATGACTCAGTGGTACAGCTAAAAAGCAACAGCAACAAGAAGCTCACAAAACATGAAAAACCACTATTACCTGCCCCCCTTCCCATGTCACTGTTATCCTTTGAAACTCACTGCCACAGAGCCAGTGTGGCACAGTGGTTAGAGTGTTGGACTATCACTTGGGAAACCAGGGTTCGAATCCCCACACAGCCATGAAGCTCACTGGGTGACCTTGGGCCAGTCACTGCCTCTCAGCCTCAGAGGAAGGCAATGGTAAACCCCCTCTGAGTACCGCTTACCATGAAAACCCTATTCATAGGGTCACCATAAGTTGGGATCGACTTGAAGGCAGGCCATTTCATTTTTCACCATATGCCAGGAAAATGGACAACAATATGAAGGTGAAAAAAGGGAGTAATAAATAATAACATCTTCCTGCAAAAGCCCTCTTGAAAATCAGCTGTCTGAAGCAAAAAGTGTGGTTCCTTGATTGGTTCAAATCATGCTACAGGGCTGGATGGTTGCAATAATATTCATATTTCCATTAAGTAAATTGTTTTGAAGGGGAAATAATCATTATTTCCAGCTATCTAAATTTAATTAATTTTCAGAAAATCTGGATCTGTGTGCCCATCTAAAATCAGCCACTAATGACTTATGAAATCATGGAGTTTTAGTTTATTTAGCAGGATTAATTGCTTATAACTTTTGATATCTTGGGGGAAAAGGTTTGCTATGTTGCTCTGTGCAAGATACTTTTGAAGGTTAAGATGTTAGTTGTCATCATGTATGGGAATACATCCCATTCTGTTATGTATTACTGTTGGGGAAGGGGAGGGCCAGCTACCTTAATTTTCCATCTCTGCAGCCAGACTCTCTCTAAACAATTTCCTGCGCCCGTTTTACGTTAGAGACTAAATTGTTGCTAATGCAGGAATTCAGTTAACCGCAACCGATAGACAAATACCTTTACTTATCACTAATGGATTACAACACTTGACTGCAAAAGCCATTTAAACCTTAAACAGAAGCATATTTTGCAACGTATGCTTACATCCACAAAATCACACAGCTGCTGCTATGGCAGATTTTTATTATGCCTGTGAGAAAAACTGCATTAACAATTTAGGAGTGCCACTTCATTTTGTTTTATGCTTGTTAAGTTTAAATTGCCAGTGTAGGACTTGTGTGAATCCTAAAATGTAAAACAGCTAAAAGAATTACTTGCATAGTAAATGCTTGTGTGGTAGAAAAATGTGTTAGCTACTCTGTATTTAAAAGCAAATATGAATGTACGTTAGTTATACGTATTGTGTTTATATTAGAGTCGCAAAGGGAGCCTCCAGTTGTGACCACAATTTCCCTCTGCAAAATTCTGGAAAACAACAGTTGTGACACCTTGTACTAAATATTTGCATTAGCACAATGCTACTGCAACACTGACATAAAATCAATGCTTGTGGTGCTTTACTGCATACATATCGATAAATATTCTCTGTTCTATGAATTTATGTGGCATTACAAGAAGTCTTAAGATCGCACTGTAGACATGTGCTGTGTAGGGGATGCGTGCTATATAGGCAAAGCGGGGGGGCGGCAGGGCAACACCTTGATCCAGCAGGCCTGGCCATCACTTGCATATTGCCTTCTGTAATGTGCCCCGGAATCCTTTGCAGCAAGTAAAAGCACAGCAGGTCTTCAGCTAATTAGGGAACAAATTCCATTTTTTGGTAAAGTAGGTAAAGTACAGTTGGAAGGAGTCTTCCGAGTCATCTAGTCCAACTCCCTGTTTGTTGAAAACCATTACTGTATTTGTATCCCATACTGCAGGTACTAAACTATTACATGAGATGCCACAAAGTTCCTGCATTATGTCCTATTTTATTTCCTATTTAAAATCAAAGCAGGTGCAAAGGCAGGGTTTCTGTAGGATGGTAAGCATGTTCAAATGACCCTGCTGCCTTTAGGCCACTTTGCAGGACTGTACTCAAGTAAAAAACTATTTATTTGAGCTTTTATACCAACTTCTACCAGTAGGCCCTACAGCAGTTTACATCAATAAAAATATAAAACAATGCAACAGAATAAAAATAAAATAAGAGTAAAAAGAATTCCATAAACCCAACACACAGAGGAAAAGAAAAAGGAAGCACTAAATACTTGATCAAGTCTATTAATAACTGTCTGTAAAAAACTGTCAATTGTTCATCTCATCCCATCCAAAAGCCTGCCAGAAGAGGTTTATCTTAATTTGTCCATTAAAAAGGTATAATGAAGTGGCCAAGCACCTCCAGTGAAAATTGTTCAAGGAGTACCCCCAAGCAATGTACTTGCCCCTTCAGAGACAATGCAACCCTGACCAGAACAGGCAATTCTGCCAAATCCCAGGCATGGAAACCACCCAGTCACAACACCGCCATCTTGTCTACATTCAACTTCACTTTACTGGCCCACATTTAGACCATCACCACCTCCATACACTGCTTCATGATCTGCACTTTCTCTCCTGGCACTGATGGCACAGAGAGATAGAATTGGGTGTCATCTGCACACTGACGGCTCTTTGACCCTAATCTCCTGATGATAGCTCCCAACTGCTTCATATAGATGTTAAACAGCATAGGTGACAAGACTGAACCTGTGAGACCCCACAGGATAATTCCCAGTCAACTAATGCTATTCTCTGAAACCATCACTCCTAGCTCCCTCAGGCAGTCCAGAAGAATACCACAGTAAATGGTATTCAAAGCAGCCAAGAAGTCAAGAGAACCAACAGTGTCACACTCTCCCTGTCCATCTCTCACACAGGTCATTGCCCAGGGCAACCAAGGCAGTTTCTGTCTCAAAACTAGGCCAGAAGCCTAAAATAGGTCTAGAAGTTCAGTTACATCCAAGCATGCCTGAAGTCCCACTACCACCTTCTCAAGCACCTTGCTGAAAAAGGAAACATTAGCAAATGGGCAATCCTATCACTACAGGATCCAGGGAAGCTCTCTTAAGGAAGGGGCACACTACAGACTTCTTCAAAGCTGGTGTTAAACCCCCTTCTGCAATGAGATATTATTATTACTCCCTGGATCCTCCTGGTCAGTCCCCCCCTCCCCCAGAAGAGCAAGGATTGAGAAAGCACATGGTGGGCCACAGCCGTTCAAGCAGATTGTCCAGATCATCAGGCTACAGTAATTAAAAATCAGAGCTTGGAAGATTACTTTCAAAAAGTAATAAATTACAGTTACAATTACTTGGCCCAAAAAAGCAGTAATTACTGTTACAATTACAGTTGCTCTGAAAGTAACTGATTACTTTACTTTTTCTCAAAAGTAATCACTACAATTACATTTCAGTTACTTTTTTAAAAAAACTCCTGCAAGGTGCTGGCCTTGGCTGCTGCACATCTAAGAAGCCTAAAACAATATTAAAAATAAACACACACACACAGGGGGTAGTAGAATAAAAAAATTTATCCATAAGATTAACATAATGGCATAACAGAATCTCACATCCCCCCAAGCAATGAAGATACCCCAACTCTTGAAATCAAATTTTACACTTGAAATGCTTTTATGTTTCTGTTATGTCTCAAAAGAACAAGATGCTCAAAGAGCATGTCAGACAAGGAATGTCTTTTTACAGTCATTACGTTGCCACTAGTACGTGAACAGGCGTTCTACTGCGGCGTTTGAAGGCATGCCTGTGTTGTGCTGCAAAAAACACCGCAGCACACGTGGAAAGCCATGGAGTGATGACACTTCCCTGCTGGGAGACCTCAGGTCCCTCACCAGTTCCTCCTCAGCAGTGTCCACTGCTGACTTCTTGTCCTGGGGCAGAAAGTTAAAGAAGTCATCTTCTAAGTCATCTCCTTCCTGGTCTTTATCTGAAGACTGATCATTGTCCTCATTAAGTACACCCATCTTTATTTCAGCTTTCAACAAGGCAAAGAGAGAGGATATGTTAACACATATATGTTAGGAAACCATCATCTGCTCTTAATTTCCTGATGCTTATCATGTCCCTTGGTTCAGGGTCCAGCCTGAGCCTGTGGATGATGACATGGAAGGTAGGAAGGTGACCAAGTCACCACACTCATGGGGCAGCACAGCAGACCCTTAAGGATTACCTGCAGCAACCCAAGGTTGTGATGAGGAGCCCCAGGAAGAAAAGGACCAGCCCCTGCCTACCACCTTAAGCCCTCTGATGCCTCCCTTGAGACAACATTTCCCTTGGAGTAATCCACCCAAAGGGCTTCCCTAACGTTCTTACTTGTTGGTATGGGTGGCGGCCTGACACGATTCCAGCCAATCTAGTTTGAAGCGAGGGTGTGGGCAGGCTGCCAGAAGAAGCCTCTTGTCCTCCCAGATAGCTGCAAACCGCTTTCTTAGGGCTTCGTGCACACCTCTCAGCAGCTGAAAACAGTATGTGTACCTCTCAGGTTTGTTTTCCAGTCCTTCTAACTTGCGGTCCAGATTGCAGAGCGTTAGTAGCAAATACCCCATGAACATGCCGTTCTCCCATTGCAGGATATCTAGGGACTGGGCTAGTGGCTCCATAATCTCTGTGTATTCCTGTACCACTTCAATCTCAGCAGCTGTGATCCTGGACAAGGAGCAGCGGTCCATTATGGCATGCATTTTTAGTGGCACAGTTGACAGGAGCTCATGTAGCTGCTTCAACGCATCAAAGGTGGAATTCCACCTGGTCTTATTCGGTACCTTCAGATACACACCACATTGCGCATGGATATACTCAGCAATCTGGGCTGACTGGTTCTGCTTGGACCACAACTTGCTGCACTTTCCCATCAAGGAACGAAACTGTTTCTTGAAAGGACCAAGAAGACTACTTTTGGAGGAGTCAGAAAGCATGGCCTCTATGTCTTGTGTTGCCACAAGGTTGAGGGTGTGGCTAGCACATCTCTGGTGTGGTGGTAAAACAAAATCCTCTCCTGAGTCTGCAGCTTCTTCCTCTGCCTCAGGTCCTGTGTCCAGGATCTCACAGATAGGCACAAACTCCACCTCAGCCTCCTCCTCCTCCTGGTTATCACCATCATCGTCACTGGTGCCTGCAGCTTCCACTGGTTCTTTGGCCATGAAAACTCTGAACGCTTTCACAAAGTTGGAGCCATTGTCTGTAGTAGTGCACATAACTTTGTTGTGGATCCTGTACTGCACATGTACATCATGCAGTGCTTTTGAAAGGACATCGTATGTATGGCGCCCCTTCAGACGCTTACAAGCCAAGGCCCCGACCTCACGTTTCAGGGTAGTTGGGTTGATCCAGTGGGCTGTTACCCCAAAGTAACTCTTCTTGCCATTGGTCCAACAATCTGCAGTGGTTGCTATATATGCCACAGCACCCATTCGGTTTGCAAGAGTTTCTCTCATGTGGCATGCTCTCTTCTCAATTCTGTCTCTCAGAGTCTTGGCACATATGATGGTGAGATCTTTGGGGAGTCCAATGCGAACCAGATTAATGAATGATGGTTTGTCCACAGTCTGAAGTGGTAATGTCTCCTCTACAATGAAATCAATGATTCTCCTGTCGAGATTGCTCTGGGTGACAGGCTCCCTGCCAGATCCCCACCTCTCAAGGGTTGTCTGCTGCTGCTTCAGCTTTTTGGGAGGAGGGGTGTCATGCATTGGTTCAGGAAGGCCACGTCTCCTTGCCTTTATTGCTTCTTCAATTGCTCTCAGCTTCTCAGGGTGTGCCCTCTGAGGAAGAAGAACAAAGCATGAATCCAAGAAAAAATGGAAGAGGAACTTCACAATTTAAACATAAATAGACAATGGACACTCTTGGAGGACCAGCATGACAAAGGCTTACCTCAAAATGTTTCTTCACATTGGATGAGGAGGAAACAGCTGATCTCAGATTTTTGATCCTTGGAAGGCAGTAATTGCATCGTACAACAACATTTTTCCCACTCTGGCTCACAAATGTACAAGCTTTCTCAAAGCCAAACCATGGTACTTGCTGTTCTGCAGATGTGGCTGTGGGCAACTGGCACTGCTTCATGCCCTCCTCCTCCTCATGCACAGGGCCTCCTTTCTGAACCTCACTTTCTAGTTTTGCCTCCTCAGGATCAACAAGCTATGACTCAAGTGGCCGCACTAACTGACTGCTGCTCTCAGCAGCAAAACCTGCAACAGGCGTCTCTGTAATAAACAAGAGATAATGCTCCTATATGGGTGAACTTCAGCTGTGATGTGCCCCCATCTCTTCCTCATGCTGCAAGATCCCCCAGTCAGAGTGGAAGTAAGCAGGTCGATAGCACAATTAAAAGAGATCCTATTTGCATCATTTTTGCTCACTGAATAACCCTGCCTGGGCCAGTCTAACCTACTATCTCACAGGGTTGTTGTGAGAACAAAATGAGACTAGGGTTCAAATCCCCACATAGCCATGAAGCTCACTGGGTGACCTTGGGCCAGTCACTGCCTCTCAGTCTCATGAAAACCCTATTCATAGGGTCACCATAAGTTGGAATCAACTTGAAGGCGGTACATATATTTTTTATTTTGAATATGATGATTATGATAATAAATATGCAGCATTTCAAATTAATTCTGTATGAGAAGCATTCCATGCCAAGCTTGGAAAACCAAGGATGAGGTATAAAATGTAGACAAAAATACTTTTGACAAAATGCCGTTTATCTTTTATATCTATATCTATAATTAGCAATACAGCTGAATGATGTATGTAAAGTATTTTTTCTTTCCCTTTTCTTTTTTATTAATATTTTAGTACTACTGCTAAAGTTCTGATGAAAGAATAAAGCATTCATTAGCCAAATTCAAATGATTAGAACACATCACATAAATTCCACTGAAGTTGGAGTTTTTGCCATAGAAAATGAAAAAAAATATAACCTATGATAGCCCAATAGACAATCAGAACTAATATAAAACCCCATTGCTTCTCATTTGCAAATCTAAGGTAACTCTAGATCATGTGAGTTCAGGTGATGCATGTTATGTACATTTGTATAGATATTAGCAGAGATTGTCAACAGTCTATCTCTCTCTGGGACTGGGAATCTCTCTCTTTCTCACAGAACATGAGTTTGAGAGCGAGGGAGTGAGAGGAGGAGCTGCAAGGACCCTACTTCTCACCTCATGTCTGCCAAGAACAAAAAAATCAGCCTTAAGCCATTTATTATACGCCTAATGATTTTTTATTTTTTTTATTCTTATTATTATTATTATTATTACTACTGAGACACTTTTTGTCCCACATACAATTCAGTCTTGTGATTAAACAGGACAAAAATACAAATAAAAAGAAAGATGGAGTTCAAATAAATATACAATAAAAAGCTAGCCGGCATTTTAAAAGGCAGGAGTGCTCTGTCTGGATAAATACAGCACACAGCTATGCATGGGAACAAGGGGGAGAGTTCAAAAAGGGGGGGAAGGAAGAGAAGTAGGCCAGAGCTTGGAAAAGTTACTTTTTTGAACTACAGCTCCCATCAGCCTAATCCAGTGGTCATGTTGCCTAGGGCTGATGGGAGTTGTAGTTCAAAAAAGTAACTTTTCCAAGCTCTGAGTAGGCCGAAGTTTCGGAAGTGCCTTGTGATTGATGGAGGGGGCGGCAGAGGCAAGGAGAGGCATTGGGGGGGCAGAATGGTGCCAATGGGGAGGGCAGAACAGTGCCGTAGGGGGGGTGGGGGGGCAGAACGGTGCCGCGGGGGGGCACACACACACACACAAATCATCATCACTCACCTCCACAGCTCTTTGCCATTCTGCTGCTGCCTTCTCCTCCGTTGTCCTTGCCCTGGCTTTTTCCTCCGGCGTCTATTTTGTCCTCTCAGACGCTAGCAGGCCCTGCCTATTCACCTCTTCCCTCGTGCATCCTAACACAGATCACGAGGGAAGAGACAGTCTGCGCAGAGGTCCAATCAGTGTGAGGCACATGTCTTGTGTTAACCAATCACAGCCAGGAGCTGTCTTCCCCTTGTTCCCGCCCCCAAGTAACGTGCAACCTAACGTGGAAACGTTAAAGTTGCAGCTGAAAAGTAGGGAAATTACTAGTCGTTCTGTTACTTGCCAAATGTAATGGAATTACCCACTCGTTATTTAAAATTGTAACGAATTACAAGTAACTCGTTAAAAATAACGAGTTACTCCAAAATCTGTTAAAAATGATCCAATAACATGGCACCAGCTAGTGCTCTGGACACCTCCCTAAAATGTGTCCTAACTGTTGCATCTAATTTCGAACAATTCTAAGCAATTTTACCCTCAAAATGCCTATCAAATTTGTCACAGCAGACCTGCAATGAGATAACCACCTCCTCCATCTTGATAGATCCAACAAGCCCATTCACCACCTAGAAAAGTTCTGCAAGACAGCTACTTCAGGATGCCATGGTTGTGCAGAAGTAAGCATTCTTTGCTGCCCATCACCACATGGTAAGGCACAAGATGTGCTCCAACCTGTGTTCAATCAGGTTCATTCTGGGATTTTCACCACTTGCGCTCTAGCTGTCATCTTTCTTGCTTCATTGCTCAGAGCTCCCCAGTATACCAAGGACATGTCCAGATTCTGCAATAACAGAAGAAGTCCCTAGGAGCTATCCCATGCAGACCCCTTTCCATATTGCTGTTCCACAGCAAACTAGTAAAGTGCATGGTGAACACTTTAAAGTGCAAAATAATTCTGAGAGACTGAAACCTGAGCACAAAGACGGTACTCAGTAATATCTCCAAAGTAACCATCTCATGCTTATGACAGTCAGAGCACATGACATAATGTCCAGCCTACCACCCAGGACTCACCATTAGGCTGCAGATGACTTGTATATAGGAAGTCCTGTATATAGGAAGTCTGTTGGAAAAAAGCAACCCTGTGACATAAAAATCTATCAGTGTTCTTTTTTCTTTTTTTAAAATCAAATTAACATTTGTTTTGCTTCCTTGTTCATATCCTGCTAACCTCTTCTCTTTTTTCCTAGCAAACTTAAGAGCTTGTGGTTTTTACGTTTTGTCCAAGGATGCATGTTTTTCTCTGCATATACAGGGAGATAATTGAGGGGGAAAACAGGAATAAATTATGCACTCATAGCACCTACCTGATCCAATGCACTTGTAAAGTACTTTTGTTAAGATCAGACAGGACTCTCTCTCCAGAACAACACACATGCACTATATTGAGAATAATGATGGAATAATACAGGATCCCCTCTTGTGCATCAATCAGTGAATGCCTCAATCTAAAACCTGCAGGAGTTGATCCTGTATTGTGCTTCCAAATTTCCCACTCGTTTTATTTGGAACTCAGTGTGTGCATATATGTGTTTGTAAAGAATGCCTGAGCAAACCAATAACAAGCAAACAATATCGTCTATGCTTTTGTACTGTTAATTTTTCTCACACCACTCGTAGACTTCAGGCACAAAAAAATCAAACTGAATAATTTGATATGGCAACATGTGGTGTATGCTTGGAATCTGCTGGCAACTAATCAACTCCCATTTTTTGCAACTTCCAACACCGATCCTTCTTCTCAAAGTCATAATTACCACAAAGTGACAAATGCCATACAGTTGACTAAACGCTACGAAATAAGATGCTGGTCCACAAGATTTGAAAACAAACTATACATGCAGTAACAGAATCCTGTTTTATTTGTTAAAACATGTGTGTTTAAATACAGATTTAATTAAATGGGAAGTGAATTGAGATAGGAAAGTGATTTTAAGATGATAATTTCTATATAGTACTGGCTTGGTTCAAAGTGCCTTTTCCATAGCTCTGGCTACCTCGCCAACTATAGCTGTTCCTGGACTGAGACAGCCTGGCATAGCAATCCATACCCTGGTAAACTTCCCAATTAGATTCTAGAAATGAGCTCTACCCAGGGCTACCCTTGAAGATAGTTCAGAAGCTGCAACAAATGAAGAATGTAGCTGCCAGAGTGTTGAGCGGTACAGCTTATCAAAATCATATAACATCAGCTCTATGAGATGTGTACTGGTTGCCTGTATACCGTTGATCCCAATTCAAGGCACTAACACATAAAGCTGTATACAACTTAGGACCCAAACACTTGAAGAAGCACCTCTCCCTATATGAGCCTAACTGAGCCCCTGGATTGGAAAGGATGCCCTTCTGGAGGTCCCATCATTAGCTGTGGTACATTGTGTGATGACTCAAGATAGAGCCTTCTCTGTGCTTGCACCCCACTTATGGAACTCCCTCCTCTCAGAGGTATGGCTGGTGCCTTCACTGTATAGTTTTTGCCATTGGCTCAAGATATACCTCTTTATCTAGGCCATTGGGGATGGCTGATCTGCTATGGACAGTTGTAAGTGAGCAGTGCCTGTTTGTTGTATGATTTGGTTTAGCTTTAATTTCTTATATTGTGTTTTTATGGTTTTAATATACAAGTGGCTATGGTTGGAAACTGCTCTGGGAGCACATCTGATGAAGGGCAATGTAGAAATCAGATCATATACATAAAAAGACAAATAAACTGAGGTTTCACATACAGAGCTTTGCAACAGTAGTCAGAATCCCTGACCAATGCTGTCATATTACTGGATTACAAATAGTACATTGTAATTTCATTCTGTATGATATTTTGAAACTCAAAATCAATTATTGTAAGGTGATACTGGTTTTATACTGGCAAATGTTTGTAAGAAACATAAAAAACTGAAACACGTTGCTTGCATAAGTATTCAATCCCTGTGCTGTGGAAGCTCCCAGTTTACACAGATGAAAGAAATTGCCTTATCAAGGACACAATTACCTTAACACTGGCCTCCATCTGTGAACCATCAAAGTTGCTGTCACATTGTCAGGATAAAACCCCCACGATTGAAGGATCATTAGTCAGGCTGTGGATCTGAAGGAAAATGAAGACCAAAGAGCATTCTACAGAAGTGAAAGATCATGTAACATAAATGAATAGATAAGAAAAAGGGTACAAAATAATATCTAAGTGTTTGAATATCCCAGTGAGCACAGTTGGATGAAATCAGGAAGTGGAAGCTGCATCACACCACCCAGGCACTGCCTAGAAAAGGGCCTGAGTGTGATCCTGTATCTTTAGGAGAAGAGAAAGTCAGCCAAGTGCAGGTGTTCTTGCATCCCTGTAATGGGAAAAACCACAAGGTGGAATTCTTCCTTCCACCTGCATAACTTTTAAAGATACAGAAGACCTCTTGGAAGCCGGGCCTGGCAACCAAGAGGTCTTCTGTATCTTTAAAGGTTGTGCAGGGAGAAGGGAGAATTCCACCTTGTGGTTTTTCTCATTACAGTGTTGCAAGAACACCTGCACTTGACTGACTTTCTCTTCTCCGAAAGATATAGGATCATTCTCAGGCCATGATCCTGGCAACCCTAAACAGCATCAGTGCCAGTTATATCTCAGAGGGAAGGGAGTTCCAAAAGCAGGGTACCACTACAGAGAAGACCTTATCCCATGTCACAGCACAGTGAGCTTCCCCCAGTGGCAAGACCTCAAGAAAGGCCTGCCTTGCACACCTTAACACATAGGTAGGCTGGTATAGGAGAAGTACACCTTCAGACAGTGCTGACTAGTGTCTATCAGAACTGGGGGGATGGAAAGCAAGCTGCCTAACAGTAGACAGAGCACCCGCACTTGGCTGACTTTCTCTTCTCCTAAAGATACAGGATCAGTCTCAGGCCCTAAACCCAGAAACCCTATTCCCAATCTCTATGTATGGATGTGAACGTTGGACAGTGAAAAAAGTGGATAAGAGAAAAATCAACTCATTTGAAATGTGGTGTTGGAGGAGAGCTTTTGGACTGAGAAAAAGACAAATAACTGGGTGTTAGAACAAATTAAACCAGAACTGTCACTAGAAGCTAAAATGATGAAACTGAGGTTATCATATTTTGGGCACATCATGAGAAGACATGATTCATTAGAAAAGATAATAATGCTGGGAAAAACAGAAGGGAGTAGAAAAAGAGGAAGGCCAAAGAAGAGATGGATTGATACCATAAAGGAAGCCACAGACCTGAACTTACAAAACCTAAACAGGGTGGTCCATGGCAGATGCTGTTGGGGGTTGCTGATTCATAGGGTCGCCATAAGTCGTAATTGACTTGAAGGCACACAATAACAACAACAACATTTCACTGAATAAACCAAATCCTGTGAAGTGAGTGGCTTTCTTTATTATTGTCCTCAGCTGTTCTGATTATCATCAAGGACAATAGTTAGGAGTACCCATAACTCAAGGGCATGCTATTTATACTGCAGTGTCCAGATGGGATGTCTAGTTCTAACAGGTGCTTATTAGGAAGGCAAAGGCTATAGGTCAGCTCCGGGCTACAAAATCAAATAATCTGTTTACTCTCTGACCCCTTTACGGACCATGAAAACAGAAGGGTGAAAATGCAGAACTCAAGTTACAACATGAAACTTGGAACCAACAGTGTCACACTGATCCATCATTCACATTCTATCATTAGTCTGGCATACTTTCATACCGCAACCAATAGTCAAGCCAGCAATCTATCAAGCACTGGCATTATTCACTATGTTTTGTTTCAGGGGGGGCTTTGAGGGCAGCAGAGAGATTATGATCTGCTGATACCTATTCACCCAACCATTTTATAAGATAAAGACTTCCCCATGATTTTGGCATATGCAAAGATCATAACACGCTATTTGTTAGGTTCAGACTGAATGCATGTCCCATTTCAATCAATGGCACAACTAAGGCTGCAATCCAATACACACTTACCTGGGAGTAAGTTCCATTGAACCCAACGGAGCTTACATCTAAGTAGTCATGTATTGGATTGCGGCCTTAGTCATGACTTAGTTTGCACTGAAATCAGTGAGACTTAAATTAAGTGCAACTAACTTAGACTGGGGATACAGTCCTTTTTCTTAGGATCTTCTGCCACAAGTTAGTGAATCAGGATGTAGGGATGGCATCACGTGTATTATGAGCTTTCACAAAAAACTAACACAATGTATGTAAATCCTCTTTTTAATTTACATAATAAGACCACTCTCATCCATGACTTGATTGTGGATGAAGGTGCCAATTTGGTGTGTATTACCGAGACCTGGGTGGGTGAGCTTGGAGGGGTTGATCTGACCCAGCTTTGCCCACCTGGATACTCACTGCAGCACCAGCACAGGCTGCAGGGACACGGGGGAGGAGTTGCTGTGGTCTACAGAACTTCCATCTCTGTCACCAGGAAACCACTCTGTCTTGGAGCTGGCTGTGAAGGCCTGCACCTGGTGTTGGGCCGAGGAGACAGTAAACTAGGGTTGCTGCTGGTGTACTGTCCACCCTGCTGCCCAGCAGCTTCTCTGACTCAGCTGTGGCGTTGGAGGAGCCCAGAATGATAGTGCTGGGTGATTTCAATGTCCATGCTGAGGCTGCCTCTAGTGTTCCGGCTCGGGACTTAATGGCCTCCATGATGACCATGGGGCTGTCTCAACTTGTTACTGGCCCAATAAATAGGGCAGAGCACACCCTCGACTTGGTTTTTGCTCCAGATGGTCTGGAAATAGTGGGGGTGGATGTCACCCCATTGTCATGGTCAGATCACTTCCTGGTGAAGTTTAGACTTATGGCTCTGATCCTTCCTTGCAGGGGTGGTGGACAGATTAAGATGGTCTGCCCCCGGAGCCTAATGGAATCCACTGGGTTCCTGAATGCCCTGGGGGAGTTCCTAGTAGATAGAGCAGGTGACCCTGTTGAAGCCCTTGTCATGCTGTAGAACAGCGAGGCGCGTCGGGCTCTCGACACAGTTGCCCCCAAGCGCCCTCTCCGGCACTGTGCAGCCCGGCTTGCACCTTGGTACACCAGTGAGCTAAAGGCAATGAAACAGGCTGGACGACGGCTAGAGTGCAAGAGGCCAAAGACGTGTTGTGAGGCTGATCGGGCATGAGTAAAACATCGTAACCGTGCCTACTGTGTGGTGGTGAGAGCGGCGAAGAAGGCCCACTTCTCTGCTTCCATTGCATCCTCAAGTAGCCGTCTGGTGGAGCTTTTCCATATTGTCAGGAGTCTGTTGACATCAACTCCAGGAAATGGAGTCTTAGACTCTTCAGACTGTGAATTGTTTGCAAGACACTTTGAGGGTAAAGTTGCTCGCCTCCGTAGCAGTCTTGATGCCCCATCCACATGTACTGTAGACCCCAATGAGGTGTCCAGTGCAACATCTGCTGCAACTTCTTGGGAACGGTTTCAGTTGATGCGGCCTGATGACGTGGACAAGGTGCTTGCGATGATGTGGCCAGCAGCGTGTCCTCTCAACTCTTGCCCTGCTTCACTTCGCTTATTAAAGCTTGCCAAGGGGGTCTGGCTGAGTGGATTCAGGGTATGGTCAACGCATCATTGCGAGAGGGAGTGGTTCCAGTTACCTTGAAAGAGGCAGTGATTTGACCACACCTGAAAAAGCCCACCCTGGACCCATTGGTTTGTGACAACTACCGACCATAACTCCCTGGTTATGGGACTGAATTGGCCTTGGTCTGTTGGGCTGTGACCCACAGGCATTACTGTCTCTAGTTGTTTTCCATAAAGCCTGCAAGTTTGGAGAAGTAACTGTTATCTCCTGGCCTGAGAGTGAGCAGACATCCAAGGCCAGAGGTTGTCATGGTAACGTGAGATAGCAACTGGGAAAGTTCTAACAGAGTCTGTAAGTTGTGTCTTCTGTATATTGCCTGTGAACTGAGAGGTTGTCTTCTGTGTTTACCCCCAGAAGGGGGGGGTGACTGAAGAAACTCTACATGTATTTACTCTTAAGCCTGGTGGCCCTAATGTCTTAATAAAGACTCTTAACCTGATCTAATGCATCTGAGAAGTTTCTTGATCAACTTAACTCCAAAGTAACGTATGCTGTGTCACGGAAGAACCGCCACCATCAACATGGTCGCCCTGATGAATGATCTTTATCAGGAGAAGGACAAGGGGAGTGAAACCCTGTTACTCTTACTTGATCTCTCAGCGGCTTTTGATACCATTGACCATGGTATCCTTCTGGGCCGACTTGGTGAGATGGGCATTGGAGGCACTGTTTTACAGTGGTTCCGATCCTATCTCCAAGGTCATTCTCAGATAATAGCATTGGGTGACTGTCTTTCGGCCTCCTGGCAGCTGTGCTGTGGGGTGCCACACGGTACCATCTTGTTGTTATTTACACAACCTGTAAAGATATTTATAGTGCAATCCTACATTTATTTATTCAGAAGCAAGTCCCAATGTATTCAGTGGGGCTTACTTAAACAGGGACAGAACTGCAACCTCAAGTGATAAGCAACTTCATTCATGCAACCCAAAATTCAGAATCATGCCACTTTAAGCTGTATTGCAACTATTTATACTTGTTTTTATGGTTATTGGATTTTAAAGGGGTTTCTTATTGTGAGCTGCCTTGGTTTCCATACTGCAACCCTACCTCACAGGGTTGTTGGAAAGACTCCCATACACACACACACACTGGAGATGTAAAAATACATACACCCCATATAACAGTTTATTGTCAAAACCAGTTGAACATTGCAGAACATTAAAAAAATAAAATCAGTATTAGTTCCTTGCATAATAAAAACAGTGATACCTAAGTATGCCCTGCCTAATTGCTTTAAAAATAGGATTGGAGGGGGAGAGAAAGATATACAACACAAACACAATTCTTTCCTGTGTTCGCTCAAAAGTCCCATCAATTTACAGCACAATCCTAACCATGTCTGCTCAAAAGGAAGTCCTATTGAATTCAATGGGGTTTACTCTGGGTATGTTTACTCTGGAAAGCAAGTACTGGATTAAAGCTTCAATTTGGGAAGTTTGCAAAACACTGCCCTCTTCAAAATTTAAACCAGTCTGACTCTTACACACAAGAAAAAGACTGGTAGCTTACTTATTCAATCTGTGAGATGTTCAGAAAAGCAGGAAAAAGCACATTTTTCTGAGCCTTGGGCCAGTCACTGCCTCTCAGCCTCAGAGGGAGGCAATGGTAAACCCCTGTCAGCTTCAGTGCTGGGCAGTAACGAAGCAGCCAGCAGTTAGCTGGGCAATAAATCAGTCAAAGCCAGGCAGATAACAGAGGTCGGCTGGCAGAAGAAAGGCTTGACAAACTAACCAGTAGCAGTGTCCAAGAGCATTGTTCAGGTAGGGAAGCAGGGCTCAGAAAGCCAGAGGTCCAGTCCAAATGTCTAGAGACTAGCAACAGCATTATACACGAGGGGTCACAACTGACATTGTAGTCAGCAGTCTGCTGCAGCCATGAACTGCCTTTTATAACAGACTCCCTAAGCCAGGTGCCCGTGATTGTCTCCCAGCTGCTCAGAGCTGCTTGTTCTTAAACGACCCGACCTCTTCCTTCGTTGCTGTGCTACTCGCTGGCATCTCCTTTCTGCAGGGGGGAGGGGAGCCTCCTGTTCATGCCCAGAATCCAACTGAGGGGCTTCAGCCAGGTCCTGGACATTCTCCAGCTGGGGAAGAGCCAGAGTTGTGTCCTCAGGGGTTCCACTAGTTCCTTCTCCTGGGTCTGCCAACTCTGCCTCTTCCTCTTCCTCCAAGTCCTCTGAAGGGGCCATGACACTTGTCCCCCATGCTGTTTAACATCTATATGAAGCCCTTGGGAGCAGTCATCAGGAGATTTGGGGCGAGTTGTTAGCAGTATGCTGATGATACCCAGCTCTATTTCTCCATAACATCTGAATGGGGAGAGGATGTGCAAGCCCTGGACTGCTGCCTGGACTCGGTGGTGGGCTGAATGAGGGCCAATAAACTGAGTCTGAATCCTAGCAAGACTGAGACGCTGTGGGGTGGTGGTTCCCGAGTTCGGATTATTGGTCAGTTGCCTGCTTTGGATGGGGTCGTACTCCCTCTGAAAGAGCAGGTCTGTAGCCTGGGGGTGCTCCTGGATCTATCTTTGTCACTAGAGGCCCAGCTGACTTTTATGGCTAGGAGTACACAATATAGGAAATGGACCTTTAGTGTGGCGGCACCTACCCTGTGGAATTCCCTCCCCTTGAATATTAGACAGGCTCCATCTCTGTTATCTTTTTGGCGCCTTTTGAAGACTTTCCTTTTTCAACAAACCTTTTAGGTTGAGACCTATCCCAGTCTACATCTATGTCATTAAACAATTCTGACATATTAATGTTTTTTAATAATGTTTTTAACCCTTTTTAAGGTTTTTTTTAAAATGTTTTTAATGCTGTTTTGTTTTAATGTATTTTAAGATCTGTTTTTATGATGTTTTAAAGTGTTTTAGTGCTTTGTTTGCCACCCTGGGCTCCTGATGGGAGGAAGGGCAGGATACAAATCAAATAAATAAACAAACAAAAAACAAGGATATACTAGGCCAGCCTCTCCCAACTAGTGGGCCATGAGATGTTGTTGAGCCACAATTCCCATCTTTCCTGACCATTGGCAATTCTGGCTGAGGCTGATGGGAGTTGTGGTCCAACAACATCTGGTGGCCCACTAGTTGGGAAAGGCTGTGCTAGGCATAATATGAAAACTAGCCTTGGGTTTTGTTTCTTAGACACAGGGCTGGTCAAGATATAATGCCAAACCTTGGTGTGGTACCACATGAAGGTCTCTTATATTTATATCTCCCCTCCTACAAAAGGTATTGGCAAAGGCCTGCTGGATTCACATGCTCGCTGTTCCTCCTGTACATCTGAATTCCTCCTTAGGGTTGCCAGGTTCAGGGCCTGAGACTGATCCTGTATCTTTAGGAGAAGAGAAAGTCAGCCAAGTGCAGGTGTTCTTGCAACCCTGTAATGGAAAAAACCACAAGGTGGAATTCTCCCTTCCCCCTCCACAACTTTTAAAGATACAGAAGACCTCTTGGAGGCTGGGCCTGGCAACCAAGAGGTCTTCTGTATCTTTAAAAGTTGTGGAGGGGGAAGGGAGAATTCCACCTTGTGGTTTTTTCCATTACAGGGTTGCAAGAACACCTGCACTTGGCTGACTTTCTCTTCTCCTAAAGATACAGGATCAGTCTCAGGCCCTGAGCCTGGCAACCCTATTCCTCCTCTCTTCATTTACCACAAGCCAGGGAGGGAGGGAATCACACTGTTTGAAGGAAGAAGGCAACACATGAGCTTGATATTCCCTCAAGACTTGTTCAGACTGAGTCTAAATCAGCACGCTAAAAGAAGAGGTGTCATGGCTTTTCTTAGCTCCTTGCAGCATGAAAGTGTTCCAATATTCTGAGTTTTATCATGGCTACTTTAGTAAATGTTTCAAAGAATACAGATTGAGAGTAGAACACACAAATATGGGGAGGGAGAGTTAGCAGGGCTTTGGGGGCTGACATAGTCCTTCAACAGGCTAAGATGGAATGGCTGGAGAGATGTTCCAACATGCTGAAAGAAAAACAGAAAAGACTGTAGACAAGGAACCTGAATGAATCGAGGGAATGTATGACCTTTTCCAGCTCTTCTTTGTGTTATTTAGACCACTGACAGCCTGATATGTGCTATACATACACCAGCACGTAGAAAAACCTTGGATCTAACTTTACCACTACAGATTTCTAAACATCCAGTCTGGATTGAAACTATCCAGCACCCCTCTTTGTAAATGCAGTCTTAGACCTAAGCACTCCAAAGTTAGGATTTAATAAAATGGGATGATAGTTTATAGATTAAGGCCAAAGGGAACTTCTGACGTGCAAATGACTAAAATCTACAATATCTCTCTACACCATCTTCAGATAATCCATACTGCAATGTAAAAACATACCAGTAGATTATACATCTTTAAGACCATAACATCTTAGCCTCCCTTTTAAATCCCCAAATTTGATACAGCTTCCCTTCCAACTGAGAAAATTCCCATTTCCAGGTACTTGTTAGAAACAGCATATGCTGAAATCCTTCGAAGTGTATCTCCCCCTGCTTCAGAAATTGCTGCCATTTGTTATGAAACTTGTCCTGAGTTGTCAAGCATACCTTTTCAATCAAAGCAACAGCTGCCAGACTGATATAGCCAGAACAAGAATGCTTGAATGGTTACATACCCTGGTTTATCTCAAAAGAGGACAGGTCTTGGTCCCAAAACACCATAGAAAGCAATAGAAATGAAGTGACTCAGTATTAATCAAACTTAATGCAATGAAGTGGAGCAATGAAACAATGTTTTGTAGGAATTTTACTGGAGTGAACAGGAGAACAAAAAATTATGAAGGCTAGAAGTTTAAAAGCATTCTTTATTATTTCTAAACTATCTGCTTACTTTACTGTTGCTGAGCCAGAATAGACATAATGCTGGTTCCCATTCAGGGCCAGCGCCAGGCATGACTGGGCACCAGACTGACCCAGCCCTACGGCGCCATAGCCCAACACCCCCCTGATACAGGCAGCACAGACCTAATAAGCCTGCCCGAGTGCCCCACCTACCTCTCATGTCGTGTGAAGGACATGCACGCATAGCATGCATGCCCAGCATCAACCAAGATCGAGAGGGAGCATCGGCCCCTTAGGGAAGCCCCTGCTGCCATCATGGGTGATGGCAGGCATGCGCACACAGCGCACATGACATTCACACTGACAGGAGAGATAGGTGGGGTATGTGTGTGGCCGTTTTGAAGTCTGTGTTATCTGTATTGGGGTGGTGCCTGGGAGCTCCATCTCCGCGATCTGCGGCGGTTGGATTGCATGGCCTGACCCTGGCACAGATCATGGAATGGGAGCACCATCCTCCCACCCTAAGGAGGGGCCCTTCAAAGGCCTCTCTGGGCCACAAGGACCCTCGGCCAGGGCCCAATCTGGCCACCCTCTGGTGCTGTCCCTGTTCCTATTTAATCACAAGCAGGAGCTATAGGATCACACAGTCCCTATTGGGTACAATTTTTCCTCCTACCACAAAGCCAATAACTTCAGAAATGGCTAACCATGATTCTCATTTAAACAGGATTTGAAATCAACCACTATTTAATTAAATCACCACCAGCACACAAGTATTTCTGTTTATAACACCCACACAAACCACAACAGCTAACTGAGACAGTACAAATTGGACCATTCATCTGATATCAGACAAGAATGCTTGACTATATAGAGTCCACTGCAGGGTATGCAATCTTTCCCTTGAGCCCATCTACTGTTTCACTGAGCTACAAAGAGAATGGGAACATTCCAAGTACACAATGTGTTTTTGATAACAGCAGCTAAATTTCACTTGGCTTCATGATCGAAATGATATTTATATTGTATTACTGATACTGACAATTTTTTTCACACACACATGCATATATATCTGGAGCTGGAGAGAGCATTTTAAATGATGTTGGGGAATATGTAATATATTGTGTGCTAATGATTTTGATTGCCTGTTACTCTGAAAAGAATATGTAAGTGAAAATTAGTGGCTATATTTGAAATGAGCAATTAATGAAATGTTGGCTAATGTATGGTTCTTTTGTCAGTGAAAAAAATATTTAAATAAAGTACTTTTAAAAAAAAGACTCTTCAAAACCTATGTAAACAAGCAGGAGCCAATACTCGCATGTTCTTGTGCAAGCATGATAAGACAATAAGTTCAAATTTACCTTATGGCATGAATGAAATTAAGAAGGGAAGCCTTCCCATTAAAATGTTTAGAAACAAATCCCCTGCCAACAAGAAGCTAGTGCCCTAGGAAAATATTTACCACTTTCGTCTTCATTTTTAAAATAATACATATTAATGCAATTCTGCAGTATCCCATAAATACTGTGGCTCTGTTCCAATACCACATTGAAGTATGACTTGGCTAACTAAGGCCTTTTTTTTAAGTAACGTTTTTGAATATGTTTTGTTTTAATGTGTTTTAAAGTTTGTTTTTTGATGTTTTAATGTTTTTGGTGCTTTTCTTTGCCGCCTTGGGCTCCTGCTGGGAGGAAGGGCGGGATATAAATCAAAGAAGAAGAAGAAAAGTTTAGAACCCAAACAATATTTAAGCTTCCAAACACAAGAGGCAACCATAATTTGGAATCCACTTTCATTTTCCATCCTCACAGCATTCAGCTTTACAAGCTCATCAGTTCACTTATCTCTCCACATTCCAGAACTCTCTGGATGTGGAATGATAGCAGTTCAGATGTCACACCAAACCACAGTAAACTTTCTTCACCAGGATTTGGCTTGATGTCTGAACTGAACCAGCCCCTCTTATTTTGAACTGTACCAGAGACAGAATGTAAGTTCTGGAATAACACTACTTTGATAGCACATACTCTAGCCATGAGTGGCGTGGAGGATGTGTGAAAAATCCCACACATGGAAACAGCAAATGCTATTTATCCTAATGCCATAGTTGTAGGAAATAACAAGCCAGTTGCAGAGCTGTCAGATATTTGACACTTCCCACATAAGCAAGAGAGCATTTACATGTGTTACTATATGATGCTGCAGTCCATGCTATGCACATTGTCCTGACTCATTTCTTTTCATGCCTAACAGTTAAGATCCTGTTGCTCTAAGAAGGAATACTAATTTAAAAAGTAAACATTGGCAACCTCTTGGACACTACTACCATTTCACTTTTTATTTACAAATACTGCACTTGAAAGTACATTTTAATTATATTTGAAAACCTTCAGTGATATGCTTGGGAATACCTATTCATGCAAAATCATGACCAGGACATACATGGTCCACAGGCCACATGCTCTCCCACCAAGCACAGTTAGAAACTTGGGAATCCCCCAATTCTTTTTTATTACAGAAATTAACTAAACAAGTGTTTAGTCCTACATATCTAAAAGAGATACATTTTTTTGAAGAATACAAGGGGGGAAGAATAAGGAATTGTTTCCTTTAGTGGCTTTGTATTAGCAGAATAGCTTCCACTAGTGCAAGGCAAGGCACCCCATTTTCACTAATCTTCTCCACCAAATGCAGTATTCTATCTCATATTCCATAGCGCTACAGAGGGTTTCCCAATCCTCAAAAGAAACTTTTGTGGGGCATGGACAGGGGGATTTTACTGGCTAGGCGGAACAGGCAAAATCCAGATGCCCTGCTTGCACAAGCATAAGTGCAAAGCCACTTGAACAAATTGGCAAGAAATACTATGCTGCAATAATCACAATTTACAAGTCAATATATCAAGAACTGGGGCTTTCTTGGCATTGTGTTTCTTAAATGGAATTTTAATTGAAATTTTTTGTATTATTTTACTTGCTCTGACAATTACGTTTTGAAAATAAACTGAGACACTGGCTTGGCTATCTAATGGTTTGCTTTGTTGACGGCTTCTCTCTGCAATTGTTTCTGATTTTTTCTTCTCCCTCCCAACTGTCTGGAAATATGATCATATAGCGGTTGAGCTCAGTCAACCTATTCAAAGTAAGGACTATTTCCTGCCTTGATTCTGAATTGGCATTGAGACAACACCACGTATTCAATCAGATTTAGCTATTTGACAATGTTAAGGTGATGCACAACAAATACAGGAAGTAGTTCCTTCATTCTGAATGGACTCTGGGGAAAGGAGTATGGCCATCACTGCCAGTGATAACAGGGCTAACGCCAGGCATGATTTGGCCCTTGGGGACCAGCCTGCCCCAGGCCCACAGCACCTGCCCGCATGTGCCACCTCCCCTGTTGCAGTGAATACTGGCTGCGCTGCAGAAACATGCCTACCATCAACCAAGATGGCGACTGAGGCTTCCCTAAGGGGCTGATGCCTATGCCGCCATCTTGGTTGAAGGCAGACATGCATGCACAGCACAGCCAGCATTCATCACAACAGGAGAGGTAGGTAGGGCGTGCAGGCAGGAGTTGTGGACCTGTGCAGTCGTAGGGGGGTGCCTGGGAGCTCCCTCTCTGCGATCCGTACCAGGGTTGGGAACCGACGCTGCCATGGATCGTGCAATGGGAGCACTACTCACCCACCCTAAGGAGGGGCCCTTCAGGGACCCCTCTGGGCCTCAGGGCCCCTTGGCCAGGGCTCAACCTGGCTGCCTTCTGGAGCCCTCAGTGATAAGATGGACTTTGTCCCCATTTGCAGCCCCCACCCCAAGAATTGCCAAAGCAGGCACTTTTCACAGCCATCAAACAGGACTGCTCTGTCAGGGAATTAATTTCAGTTCAGACCTGCAGTCAGTACAGGACTAAGCCTTAAGACTACAGGGACCATATTTGGTTACATGGCTGAAATGCAAGCAGACAATCAGGAATAAGCTAAATGGTCTTTCCGTAGCTGCCAATAAAGGGTTCCTGGAAAAGCATTCCAGAGAATAACACTCTCAGATGCACCTGGAAATAGCAGAGCTTTCCAACTTGGGCCGCACTTTTAAATATGCAGACAGTCTAGTTCAGTGACAAATTTTCCTTTATTGTTGTGATACAAACATACACATTCTTGGCAGTAACAGAATTTGAAAATCAAATAGATGGAGATAGTATTTTGAGCTGAAGTGATCAGGATTTTTAAAAGCTTCCTAAAACAACTTTTAAAAATCAATCACTACCATTTAATTCCATTAAATTCAGCAGCCCTTAAACCAGGGGTGGTTGCAAACCCAACAGGTATGAAAGCCAGAGAGAAGACATGAAAACATGTGAGCGGATGTCTGGTAGAACCATGACAGTTATTGATAAGTTATGTAGCATGTTATTTTTGGTTTTGGGTAGACCAGGTTCATATAAGAATTTAAGAGCCCTGGTGGATCACATCCATGGTTAATCTAGTCCGGCATCCAGTTTCAAAAAATGGCAAACCAGATGGCATGAAGGCAATAGCCTTCTCCTATTGTTGCACACTAATAGCTGGCACTGAGATACATACTTCTCCTAAACCCAGGACTTTGCAGACAGCCATTACAACAAGCAGCTATTGAAAACCCTTCCATGAATATGTCTAATCATATTTTAAAGCCATCTAACTCAGCAGCCATCCCTGTCTCTTCCGGCTAAGCATTCCATAAATTAATTATACATTGTATAAAGAAGTATGCCCTCTTCTCTGTCCTGATCGTCCTCCCAAACAGTTTCATAGGATGAACCCATGAGAGAAAAATAAAATTCTTGCTAACCGCTTTCTCCACACCGTGCACAACTCCAAGATTTCTTTTCATCAATTCCTACCCTAATAAAGTATAAGTGAAGTTAAGACTGTATTGTATTTATTTTGGCACAATGTGCATCACTTTACACTTATACTGAACTGAATTTGCTATTGTTGCACATTTATACCTTTGTCCCTGGCTGTGGTGGAGTTACAAAAAGGAACTATGCAAGCCCAAAATCAATACATTGCATCATCAGAGGTGGATATGCACTGCATGCATGCACCACTCTTCTTTTTAAAAAAAGGAGATACAGATATAATTTGGAAACAGAGGAGATTGTTATGATCTATTTAGGCAAGCCCACCTACAGCATTGCAGAGGCAGCTGAAAACAACAAAATATGCAGTTTGAGATAGTCTTCTTACTATAATATTCAACTACTGGGATTACGTACTGCTGCAGTTAAATACTTCCAGGATAATTTAGGTCTTCAGGTGAAGCTCCTACACCTTATAAATTGTCTGCTTGATGGCTTGTTTGATAGGAAGAGATCTGCTTAGAATTATAGTTCATCCTTTATTCTCTCCAGACATATAGTCAAAATAAAGGAAAATAAAAACCTCTTTAACTTGGGAGCATGCAAAATACATTTACAATACAGTACATTATCATTAAGAATGTCTGTGTACAGAATGGATGTAAGAATTCTCTACTTACAAAACACACCACTCCAATTCTGTATATTATTGTTTGCTCGGGTTGTTGAAAGAATAAAGTTTTCAATACACCAGAGCCAGCAGTACCGTGGCTGCTGATAAAGTAGGTAACGGATTTAATTTAACTGCATCACTCGCATGTCTTGCCTTAACATTAGCTAGCCCAATGGTAAGCAACAGAATGTTCTTCTATTTTTAAAAATGCCAACAGTATTTTCTGGAAACTGTATATTGCTCTTTTTCTTTGTGTTTAAATTGTTACACAAATTCTTTTCAAAAAGCTCCAAAGTTGCCTGGCACTTCAATCAAACTTTTAAAATCCTGGCATTCTCTGAGTAGGTGGTCTGAAACATTTAAGCCATCAGCAATTAGCCTTATGCATTCTTTTCTAAAGCCAGCATTTGTGCTCTTTTCACTGACTGAGGTAAGGCATCCTCTCTGTCTGGCATTGTAAATTATACAAGAAAACAAAAAAACAAGCCCATTTCTGTTTTTAACAGATACAATTCAATGCTTTTAACGGTTAAAACTGCACATGGCAATATATTGTAGGGCAAGGACTATGAACTGACAGATACAAACACTTGCCAAGAAACATAAAATTTAAAACCAAGGCTATGCTCCAAACTCTTGCATTACCACTGACCTTGCCTCTAGACACTGTCTACTTTGTTCACCTAACCAAAAGAAAATATTTAACCATGGGACTTAGCCATTAACTTCCATGGAATTAAAAAGACAAACTTCGTTACATTAATTGGGTTATCCAAGAACCCATTTACACGTTTCAGAGAGAAAACTGATTACACGGATATAAAAAGCACAGCCACAATGCCATGCTATAGATCTCCTTGAAGAACTCTACCAGGGAGAGCAGGAAAGGTCAGCATCTCACAGTTCCCAATAATTGTTGCCAACTCTGAGTAGCTATATGGCCTTGAATCGATAGCATCAACAAAAGCAAAGCCACTATATTGTTCAATAGAGACCATTTTCAAGACAAAGCTTTGATAATTAAGGGCAGCAATATTATATTTTGCTTCTTAGGTTGTAAATATGCTATTTTGACTTATAAACACATTTAAGAAATCTTCATATTTCCATGGAATAAATAGCATAAAACAGAGGCAAACTGCATATCCAAAATCAGTAAGATAAACAAACAAGCAAGCAAGCAGTTCAAATTAGACAGCAACAAGCTTTCATGAACTACATCTCACATTTCTCCTGTGCAAACTGTATTGAAGTGAATCCTTCGCACAACTCAAAACAACACCATTTTAAGGCACTTTGAGCAAGTAACCTTCGGAAAAATCCAATTAGAGATGTGATGACCCAGAAAAAGGGGGGGTCCATTTTCCCCCTTAATTTTTCCAGTTTTTTTCTGAAAAAATGTGGGGGGACGGGACACATTTTTTTCTGGGCCTTCACATCTCTATATCCAACTAAATCATGCTCAGAGTAGACCCACTGAAATCTACTGATTTCAGTGGGGTCTATTGATTTCAATGGGGTTGATCTGAGTAGCTCTGCCAGCTTGGGAGAAGACCTGCCTTGACCGTTTTACCCCAAAGTGACTTTGGAAGCTTACACCTGCCTACACCTGTGTTGAAAGGGAGGAGTCCACACTTCTGTTTACAAAGAGACTGCTGTTGCTGATGCCTTGCCAGCAGTCCCTCCAAAACAATCCGCTAAGAATAATGAAGTTTTGTAGGACATAATAGATGGTTTTCCTTAGGGTCTTGGGGGGAGTGTGTTAATGGTTATTTCTTCTTTGTTTTTAAAGACTGTTTTATTATGTTCATAATATTTAATAGTTTTTGCTTGCTATTATATTTATATTACTATTTTATTGTTTTTTGTTATTAGGAAATCATTTTTGCAATTGTTTGTGAAATATATTTCTGTTCACCTTGTTGTACGTCGCCTTGAGCACAATTTTTCGTGGAAAGGCAGCATCCCAAATAAAATGATGAACAAATGGGTATGACTAATATGGGATACCCCACCACAGTAGATTATAGGCAGATTTTACTTTGGTCAAAGGAGGTCCCAGCTACAAACACCACCACCACCTGCCAATAGTCAGTCAGTCAGTCAATTAATCAATCCAAAGTCTAGTGAAAGTATATCTGGCTCATTTTTGTAAAATAAATGACTTTGGATTGAAGATCTATGCATTCAGTTTAAGGAAAATAGTTGTGATAAGTCAGAAGTATCTTATAGTTGAAATGGAGCTCATAATATCACTCTCTGGCATCTTACATGTCCTTTCCTGCCTCTTTTTAGGATGGGCAATCACCCTCCTATATGCCCCAACAGGCATTAAGGTCTTTACAGTATTCCAACCAAACACTTTAAAATACCCATGCTGGTCACACTGCTTCTTCTCCTTTTGCCCCAAGTACCCAAAAGCTTGTGTTGAGGCAGATGGTATCAGGTACTCTCAGTCCTCCAAGTGTCTTTTTCCTCTGGAGATTGAGATTGAAAGTCCAAGGATTTTGGGCTTCACCACAAGGAAAAGACACAGTGCCAGGGATATGGATGGCTGCTGCTGCTTCTGCCACTTACTCCAAGGTAACTTCTTGAGCCTCTGGGCAGGGGAAGTAGATATAGGAAGAGTTCCGTGAGAATCAAAGACTGCACAGCTCTCAATTCTGCCAACAAGAATTTGAAGAGGGGTCTTGAACACTCCTGTTCAAATTCTCATGACACCCTTAACTATTTTGAGTGGCATGTTCAATTCACAACAGCTTTTATTTATTATCATGTAGGCAATGTGTAGCCTGCATTCCAATAAAAGAAACTGCCCGAAGTGGAATAAAGAGATAAGCTGCCTATTTCTTTTTTTCCCCAGCGCCCTTATATATCACCTCTCTCCAGGGCTCATGCGAACACCTTTTACAATTTTAAACATACACACAATTCTCTGAATCAAGGCTAGGCCTGTTCATTGCCATTATGTCGAGATGAAGATATCATTTCTTTAGGCATGAAGTAGAAATGCAATAGGAAAGGAGTTGTTTCCTCCACCGGCAAGTGAAGGTGTCTGGAAAGGCCAAGATACTCTCACTTTTCAAACAAGGTACAGAGATAATTGGATTGCCTGAGGCCACAATTTGTAACAAGCTCAGCTGGTATATGACACAGATCTTGATAGTGAACCACCCAGACAAAACATTTCACAAACTGAACTTTCCAGTGAATGTTGAACTTTTCTCAGAATGCTTCAGCATATCTTCCATTCATATTCTGCTTCAGTTAACTTCCCCATGATTTTTCACAAGATGGTGATGTAAATGTGAACACATACTGGAAAATGCAAAAAACATGCCAAAACTACTGAAAGCAGCATGTTGATTGCATCACATTTTAAAAAATGGCTGATGTGAGCAAGTATGTCTAATCTGTAATCCTGAAAAACTAAGAAATATTATGCCACATCAAAACTGGCCAACATGAACGTTCACACATAATGCTAAATCATGATTTATTCAACCATGAGTTGTCTCACAGGCAAGCAAACAAGCCACAGTTTGGTTCTCCAGCTGTTCTTGCCTCATGCCTCTGTGAGCATCTGTGATGGGGCAGCCAAACAAACTACCATTTAGCAAGTCTGCTGGATATGGACATAGCACCAAACACTAATTAAAAACAAATCATGGTTCCTGAGACAACACATCATGCCTTGTTGCCAGAAAGTAAGCCATGGCTAGTCTGCTGTGCTGGGTTGGGATTTTCAAACAAACCACACATTAGTCAAACAACCCATGACTTAGTGTTATGTTCAAACCAATACAAAGTAAGCGCATGAAGTGTAAAAAAAAGTCTAGGAATTATACAAGTTGATGATCTGGCTCAAGAGAATTCAGGAGCCTACTCTGTATTTTCTCATTGTTTGAATCACAAAAAACTAACACTGGAATATTTCCAACAGGCATGACGTTAGAAGCCTGCAGATTTAGACCACACTCGTGTATATTAATAAGAATACAGGTTTAAGCAGTAGGGCTGAATAATATAACCCAACAGCCTTCATTTCCTGTTAGCATTTGTTTCACAGTTTACTTCTAGACTCACTTTCACACTTGGAAGATGATCTCCCTCACCTAATTCACTGAGAATATGAATGACTTTGGGTGATAATTGGACTGGCAAAAGCAGTCAAGACCTTTCCCAAGACCTCTGTTTATAGCTCCAAATTTGCATTCTGCTCCCAAGTGAATTCTGCTATGGTTTATCGCCTCATTGACAGCTCCATTTAATTATGCATATGTGATAAAGGCAAGACTTCCTGAAAACAGTATGGAAATTTTTATAGGGTGGTGGAGGTTTAACAACAGTAGTGAAGAAGCCTAGAGTTTTCATTTTAATTAAATGAGGGAAATCTTTCTGAGAAGTAGGTCACAACCAGTAAGCATACAAACATGCTATTACCGTTGCAAATGGATAACAATGACAATAAAAATAATTAAGAAAAACTGTATTGCTCCTTGCAAAACATCTCAATCTTAAATGCTGGAATTCAGCTACAATCAAATAAATGCTACTTTTTCTCACCTGATGGCCTTTAGCCACTGAAGTAGCCCCATGCACACATGGCTCTCAGAAGAAAGAGATAACAGTGTCCTAGATGCTTATGTAGATACATTTGATACAATTGCCAATGGGAATTCTGTCCATTTTCCGGATCTTGGATTCTGTTTGCTGCATTACAGATAAATGTTTAAGGCACTACACCAGATAGAAATAAAGAACAACATTATCTGACTTCTGGAGACTAGGATAAGATTGACATATGACACTAAGACTCAAAATCAAAGACAGGATCCTCAGACCAAAGAATTAATTGTGACTGACTGGAGCTTTAGGTTCCTCTCTAAATAACGGAAGGACATTAAAACGAAAAGCTTTCACAGAACCTTTGCTTATCTAGAGATTTAAAACAATGTGCTATCAGTCTCTTAAGTTACTATGATATTGCTAGCAGCACTAATAAAGCCAAAGAAAGAAAGAACAAGCAATCTGGGACTACTGTAAACTGAATGTACAATATTATAATGCCAAGCTAAGATAAAGCAACTTTAAAAGTCTATAAAACTAGAGATTTATTTAACTCTATAGGAGGCTAATATTTTATCTATCCAATTTTGACACCTTTGTGTGCATTCCTCTTTTTTTTCCCCTAGCAATTTTTGGAGTCTGCTGCTTCTAAGTGTTATAAAGAATGGCCTTTACCAATTAACTGGGCCATCCCCATAGCAGCAAAGAAAGACACTTCAAAGAGTGGCCAAAATGGAAAACAAATGTAATAGTTCACAAGACCATTAAAACTAGTAAAGAGTTAAGAAAGGCAGCTCCAATTATTGAAAAGGTTTGCAACAGAAGAAGCCAGTAACCCCCCTGCTGCAAAGCAGACTGGACTTTCAAAGCTTTCAGCAGCAGAAGGAAAGCCAATGTGAAGGGAAACAATAGGGGATGCATAAAAACGGGCAATCTCCCATCCATGTGTGGAAATAGTTTAAAATGAAACAAGATGATTAGAAGAGGACCGTTATTAATTTACCACTCTGCTGGGCTTTTTTCTTCTTCTTTGTTTGCAAGTGATTTGCTGAGGTTGTCATAACCAAACTCAAACAAAAAATGGAGAATAATAAATAGAAAATATGTAGAACTTGGTCCATAAAAGTATAGATTCAAAAGGCCACAAGCACAGTCCCATGAATACACTGGGACATTTCAGCCCCCTTTTCATTCACAGAATCATAGAAAAGTTGGAAGGGGCCTATAAGGCCATTGAGTCCAACCCCCTGCTTAATACAGGAATCCTTAAAGGTTAATGCATACCTGACAGGTGGCTGTCTAGCTGCCTCTTGAGTGCCTCCGCTGTTGGAGAGCCCACCACCTCCCTAGGTAATTCGTTCCATTGTCGTATCACTCTAACAGTTGGGAAGTTTTTCCTGACGTTCAGCTGAAATCTGGCTTCCTCCAACTTGAGCCCATTATTCCGTGTCCTGCACTCTAGGATGATCAAGAAGAGATCCTGGCCCTCCTCTGTGTGACAACTTTTCAAGTACTTGAAGAGTGCTATGAAGAGTGCTACTCTCATCTGAGTCTTCCCTTCTCAAGGCTAAACATGCCCAGTTATTTCAGTCTCTCCTCACAGAGCTTTGTTTTCAGTCTCCTAATCATCCTCATTGCCCTCCCTTGAACCTGTTCCAGTTTGTCTGCATCCTTCTTAAAGTGTGGTATCCAGAACTGGACACAATACTCAAGATGAGGCATAATCAGTGCCATGTAGTTTTTCTGAGCCAAGTTTTCCCCATCTTATAACTGTGCACTTGATTTCTTTTTCGTAAGTGTAGAACTTGGCACTTATCCCTGTTAAATTTTTCTGTTGTTTTCAGCCCAATGCTCCAGCCTATCAAGATCATTTTGAATTTTGTTTCTGTCTTCCATGGTATTAGCTATCCCTCCTCAATTTGTATCATATGCAAATCTGATAAGCATTACCTGCACCTCCTCATCCAAGTCATTAATAAAAGTGTTGAAGAATATTGGGTCCGGGACTGAGCCCTGCAATATCCCCATTCTAAGCAGGGGTGGTGAACGTGCAGCCCTCCAGATATTGACAGACTCGTATCAGCCCCAGTCAGCATGGCCAATGGCCAGGGATGCTGAGAGCTGTAGGCCAACAACCTCTGGAGGGCCACAGGTTCCCCATTGCTGTTCTACATCACACATTTCTCTTGAACACACACACAGCCAGTCTTGAAATTGGAAGTCAAATTTAACATGGCACAGAAGACTGCAGCTGAAAAAAACAATGGTTACTTTTCCATGCTAACATTAGTATTATCATCACCATCATCATCATCCCGCCCTTCACCAATAGGTCCCAGGATCAGTTACAAAATCCAAAATGCAACATTTTCAATAACAAGAATAGGGTGGGTTCTGAAATTTGGAAGCGCTTTGCACGCCACACAGTCTTCAGATCCCAGCCTTGGTTTTCATCCTCTCAGAAACTCCAGGCCTAAATTCAAGTTCTGTGAATTACATCAATAGAGAGTTTAGCCTGGGTTATAAATACACAAACTTGGAGCCAAACACCTCCTTTAGGTGTACTCAAAGCGAAGGTTTGCAAATACCCAAAAGATCTTTTTAAAACATTTTTTATCCTTCATCAAGCTGCTGATCCCCTGAACATATCCCAATTATTTTCTGAAATTCCTGTCATTTTCAAAAGCAGATTGCCAGATAACATTGGTATTGCTGTTCAAGAAAAATAAATCCAAAGCCTCCCAGAGAGCAAGGGCTAGTTGTACAGTTTCTTTGGATCCTGGCCACAGGAAAGAGGTTTTAAGTTACAAAGGCATCCAGGGGTGGCCACTCTGTGGCTCTCCAGATGCTGCTGAGCTACAGCTCCCATCAGTCTCAGCCAACACAGCCCATGGTCAGGGATGATGGGAGCTGTAGTCCAGCAGCATCTGGAGAGCCACGGAGTGGCCACCCCTTTGGTGGGCATTTGTGACAGTTCCAGGAAAATGACACCTTCACTCAATCTCAGATTTTGGGAGAAGAAAATGCTTTAACCATCAGTTATAAACAGTATATTTTTAAAAACCATAAGCCTTTAAAAACACATGGAATCAGAAGATCTTTTGGGGAAATTCTATGGCAGAGAAAAAAAGTTATATTTCTCAGTCTTAAGATACAATGGTTCCTAAAAAACATTTTTTATTGGTGCTGCAGATGGTCAGGGAAAGAAAAATACATAAAAGTGAGTACAAGCATAGCTAGGTTTTGAGAGAGACAGACAATGTGCAATCACTTAATAGTCCCAATTTGGTTAAGCAACCATTTTCACTACTTGGATTGATTTCTTTCTTACATCAGGATAGTGACGAGTGAAGAATAGTTCAGCCTGCAGATTGTAAAACAGACTAATGAAGTTGTATGCTAGGAAACCTAAATGAGAAACCTATCCTAATTAAAGCTGCAATCCAAAAAACCCTCTGTGCCAGGATGTGGAGAGGAGGACTGGATCGGGCAAAGGGGTCTAGCTCCATGCTCCACCACAGCTGGCATGAATGATGGGCTGTGGATGCAGTGGTGGTTCCACCACTCTGTCACGCCCTGCTACTGCCTCTGCAGTTTGTATTGTCCTACCCAACATTATGTGGGAAGAATTAACACACATTTCTAAATGGAAGAAAAAACATATTTGTATATGTGAAAACAATGAAGAATCTTATGGCACTTTATCAACAGACATAACAAATTTATTATGACATTTTTGGACCATAGTCCACTTCACCAGATGCACGAAATGTAATCCTATATCCTATGAAATGTAAGAAGAACAGCCAGCTACAATGACCTAAAAGCTGGTGATAACACAAACATCCTAGTGTTGGTCAGCTAATTAACATATCTGCTGTGATACAAATCCAGCGTCCAATTCAAGTCATAGGTGAGAGAATTGAATTACCTGATAAATTGTTAATTCAGAGGTTTGTTCCTGAAATTCTGATTTTGAGCATACTTGTGTCCTTCCGGGACATACTCCATGTCTACCTATATTATATTTTTGTAACCGTCACACTACTCTTGAATGATAATCCATTGTCTTCATATTGCTGAATGGGCTCTGACCATCATGGAGGAAAATTGAACAAATTAGTGGACCGATAACCTATGAAACAACCCACTGGATCATGAGGCTTGTGAAGATATAAAATAACAAGCACTAGCAGGAAACACGAAGCACAAGTAACTGGCAAAGAACTCGATCTTCTATAAGTTAGTGCACAACAGGGTTGCCGAGTGTCCGGTTTTCACCCAAAGACTCCAGATTTTTGGGGTGCTCTCTGGGTGAGTCACCTTAATCTCCAGACACGCAGCTTTCATTTTTTAAAAAAATTAAGTTTCTAGGTGGTGTGGTTCCCAAGATACGCACCAAAACATCAGCAGCCCCCCCCAACTTCAGTTAAAGGAGCTCTAATCCCGTCCTTTCAGGTTTGTAGCCAATAAGTGAAGTCAGGGTTGTGATTGACAAGGCAGTAACTAGAGCTCTTTGCAAGTCAGAAAACTTGTTTGTTCCTGCTTTTCTGAAAATCTCATCAATTGAGTAAATATATAGCTTATAGTCTTTTTCTCTCTTATGTGCAGGAGTCAAACAAGTTTAAATTTTCCTGGGCTGTTGAAGAGGGCACTGTTTTGAAAACCTTCCCAATATGAAGCTTTAATCCAGTACTTGCTTTTCTGGGAGTACAGTTGCAATGCTAACCCCACATACTCAGACAACCCCACTGAATTCAATAGGACTTACTTTTGAGTAGACATGGTTCAGATTATGCTGTAAATTAATGGGACTTTTGACTGAGCATAGCAAAGGATAGTGTTGGTGTTGCAAATCCTTCTCTCCCCCTCCAATCCTATTTTTTAAAGCAATTAAGCAGGGCTTACATAGGCATCACTGCTTTTATTATGTAGGAACCACCAACTGGTTTTCACAATAAACTATTATATGGGATGTATGTATTTTAAAATCTCCAGTGTGTGTGTGAATATGGAGTCTTCCCAACAACCCTGTGTGGTAGGGCTGCAGACTGGAAACCAAGGCAGCTCACAATAAGAATGTTGTTGTTATGTGCCTCCAAGTCAACCACGACCTACGGCGACCCCATGAATCAGTCACCTCCAAGAGCATCTGTCATGAACCACCCTGTTCAGATCTTGCAAGTTCAGGTCTGTGGCTTCCTATATGGAATCAATCCATCTCTTGTTTGGCCTTCCTCTTTTTCTACACCCTTCTGTTTTTCCAAGCATTATTATCTTTTCTAATGAATCATGTCTTCTCATGATGTGTCCAAAGTATGATAACCTCAGTTTCATCATTTTAGCTCACAATAAGAAATAAATCCCTTTAAAATCCAAAAACCATAAAAACAAGTATAAACAGTTGCAAAACAGCGTAAAGTGGCATGATTCTGAATGTTGGGTTGTGTGAATGAAGTTCCTTATCACTTGAGGTTGCAGTTCTCTGCACGCTTCCCTATTTGTGTAAGCCCCACTCAATACATTGAGACTTGCTTCTGAGTAAACCAACGTAGGATTGCACTATAAATATCTTTACAGGTTGTATAAATAATAAACGTATTTGATAGTCATGCTTATATAAATATTTCTTCATACTATGTCCCAAAAAGTATCTGATTTCACACTACAGTTGTACAGTATTATACTTCCTTTACATTTTCAGTGTGCCCTTCTTCCTTGGGGTGTTCATGGTTCCCCACTGTTGTTTTCATCCTGAGGGACAGATTAGGCTGAGAGATGGTGAGTAGCCCATGGTCACCAAGTAAACTTTATAGCTCATTTCCATTTTAAAAAATTAATTAAAACGATTTACATGCAGGCAAAGCTTATGAAGTAGATCCACACAATACGTTTAAAGCACATCGAACATGTTTTAAAGCACATGACTTCTCCTAAAGAATCCTGGGAAGTGTAGTTTCCCCCTCACAGTTATAGTTCCCACCGCCCTTAACAAACTACAGTTCCCATGATTCTGTGGTGGGATTCAAACACTTCAAATATGTGTTGAATGCGCTTTAAATGGATGGTGTGGATCTGCCCTAGGCGCATTCATTAGTGAATTGAAAAGAACAATTCTAAAAAAAATTTTTTTAATGGGACGGGCTGTAGCTCGGTGGTAGGGCACATGCTTTGCATGTAAAGGTCCCTGGAGAGCCAATGCTAGTCCATGTCATCAGTACTGAGCTAGATGGTACCAAATGGCCTGAGTTGGTATAAGGCAGATTCCTTTGTTCCTAAACATGGAAAAAGACCTAAGGGCCACAGTGATTCCAAAATTTATTTATGTATTTTAGTAACATTTATATACCACTTAATTGTAAAAAAATCTTACAGCAGTTTACAGAAAGAATTAAAACAATAAAATTATTGGTAAAAACAGTTAAAGACAGGTATTTTAAAATATTCAAAATGATAAAACCAACAATGTGTAAAAATAGATAAAAACGTAATAGCTTCTACATGCCTGGGTAGACTTGTCTAAACAAAAATGTTTTAGCAGGTGCCAAAATGAGTACAATGAAGGTGTCTCCCTAATGTCAATAGGGAGTTGCAAAGCGTAGGTGCTGCCACACCAAAGGATTGATTTCTTACAAGAGCAGAACAAGTACTATGTGGAACCCGTAATATGGAAAGCACACCTTGAACTTGGCCTGGTAGCAAATCAGCAACCAGAGCAGATTTCAGAGCAGAGGTGTGCTAATAGGGTCTCACTCATGTCAGCAATCATGCCACAGCACTCTGCACTAACTGCAGCCCCAGGGTCAGGTTGTGTTGCATGGGGATTACTGTGACCTTGGCTGACTGGCTGCCAGAACTTTTTTAGTTTTTGTTTTTGTTTAGGAATCCTGACTGGTTGTGGGATGCTGAGTTTTCTGCCTTACTCATAGAAATCTTGTTGTGGTTGGTATGGTATTGCATTTAGGAAATCATCACTGTCTTTTCCTTTTCTTTTTCTATTTGCATTACATTTACCTTTATCCTCACTCCCTTTCATCCAACGAAGCAACAACAGTGGTTCCATGCACTCCTTTCAACTCCCTTAAACTGATGATGCACTTTGTTGTTTGCATTACTGTTTGTTTGTTGCTCAATAGTGGTAAAAGAGAATTCATATACTGGGCATTGTGACTACAATTGTTGTTCCCAAGCTGCTGCCTGTGAAGATAGACCAAACCATGTGTGTTTTCTCTCTGTCAATTATTATTCACTGAAATTGGGTTAGCTTTCAAAGTGAGTTTATAGCAGCCCACAGGGGAGACAGAAAGGGTAGAGAATCTTCTTACTTCTACTCATTTCTCAGACCTCTTTCTGAAATGAAGGGTCAAATCTGTAAAGAAATTTGGAGCAGCCAAGTTGAAATGTAGGGGCAGAGTATTCCAGGCAGGGGGTTGCCAATGCTCCATGGATATGGATATCTCTGCAGAGGATCCCTGGTTAAGCTTTACCAACAACACAATCCAAACCATAACTACTGAGAAGTAAGTCCTATTGAGTTCTATAGGGGTTAGTCCCTTAATAAGTGTGTTTAGAATTGCAGCTTTCAGGGGCGTCCATCTTTACTCCTGAGCGCTCCCATCTAACATCTCCACAACACTAGGCTCCTTTCTTCCTACAATGGCCTTCTGGTGACTCACTTAAACCATTTTTGCCAGAAGTAAGTTGGCTACATTAAATGCTCCCTACCCAGGCTCCATCTTTTAGCTAAGATTTCTATCTTAATTTCCAATCAGAGAAATATTTTTGTTTGAATTGTATGTGCCCAACAACTGTGGTTGATGTTTAATTTATCATGTTTCATGGCATCACTAGGGCCCATCCCCAAAATTTCAGTTTGGGATGGTTCTGATCTAGCAACCCTAGTGCACAAGGATCGTAGAATGTCTGTAGAAGTAGCCTACATGCCTTTTATTTTCTTCCAGAATGCATTTGTTCCACAACACCTTATCCCACTTTCTCAGCAAACTTTATCTTTCATTGGCTTGAAGAATTAGTAGTTAAAGGGTGTACATTTAGATCCTGATTGCCTGGTTTAAAAAAAGGCTTCTCAAAGAAGTTCAAACAATGAAATAGGAGAACATACGTGCAAGTTAACAAAACAATAAAATATGAGAAAACAGCAGCAGAAAGTATTTTTTAAAACCCAATCAGCTTCAGTAGAAGAGGTCATAGAAGAACCCCTAAAAATGAACTGAGAAGAGATGGTTGACTTTATGTTCTCTTTTGCTCTAAGTATTGCAGTTTTGAGATAGCCAGTGTGGTGTAGTGGTTACGGTGTTGGACTACGACCTGGGACACCAGGGTTCAAATCCCCAAATAGCCATGACGCTTACTGGGTGACCTTGGGCCAGTCACTGCCTCTCAGCCTCATGAAAACCCGATTCATAGGGTTGCCATAAGTCAGAATCAACTTGAGGGCAGTACATTATTAATTTATTGTTTGATTTATACCCCGCCCTTCCTCCCAGCAGGAGCCCAGGACAGCAATTACATTGCAGTTTTCTAGGTTTGAGGTAGTCAGCTTTCTGCAGGTCGGTGAGTATAGGCAAAGATGAAAGAGGCCTATACCCAGCAAAGGAAAAGGAACTTTTCTTGGGCCAGTCTGAGGAGCAGCAGGGATCAGGTGGATTCAGGGTGCCAAAGGTGTACCTTATAGCCACCTAACTGCAGATACTTTTGGTTCTCTCTCTTTGGTTGTAGCATGCTCTGGGTTTTTAATCCACAGGCACATAATCAGATGGGGAAAAGGTTTACA
Organism: Rhineura floridana; assembly: GCF_030035675.1. Classification (NCBI taxonomy): domain Eukaryota; kingdom Metazoa; phylum Chordata; class Lepidosauria; order Squamata; family Rhineuridae; genus Rhineura; species Rhineura floridana. The sequence goes on along the minus strand of NC_084482.1, from coordinate 171,731,153 downwards.
ATAAACGTGCTTCTGACCCATGCATATGCATTGATTTCAGTACTATACAGCATCTGAAAGCCCCAAAGTTGAGACAAAAAAGTTGAACTGCTAATATTGTCAGTCTGTTATTTATATTTAACAACACCATAAGATTAGAAGTGAAAGATACAGCAGTAAACATATTATTCACACATGATTAAAGTGTGTAACTTCAAAGTGAGGTACAAACAAGAACATCACGCATAATTACATAAAGCTACTACAATATCAGCTCTTAATTATGCATACAAGCCAGTAAATTGTGTTTACTTCTGAGGTGTTTCCAAGTTTTCAAAGTGTTAATTCAGAGAGAATCAAAGGATTCAGAGAGACTATGCTTAAAACAGATGTTATGTACATGAACTCAAGTGCTCTTCATCCCTTGCAGTTCTTAAGGGTTGTATCCAATACGTGTCCTTCCACTGATGGAACACGCTTTGGTCAAGTGGAGGCTTCAATGAGCAGAACAGGGAACAAGGCCATTTTTCTCAATTTCCCAATCACTGCAGCCCCACACCCCGCCACCTACACTCTTCCAAAGAGTTCCCCAAACCTCTGGAGCAGATTTCGGGAGCATGCAAGGAGTAACACAGGGACAAGGGATCAACAAAATAGTCTCACCCACATTCAGTTGGATCAAAGAGCTTTCAGCCAGCATGAGGAACATCACTGGATACAACCCTTAGCTGTGATAGCAGCTTTTTAATCTAGAAACCTTCCCTCTAAAGAAGAAAAATGGTAGTTATAGTTTTTAAAGATGTGTACATTTTACCAGCAGGAAAAGTCTCATAATGTGTACACATCACCAGCTGCCCAATTTCCCTGCTTTTTAAAGTTTGATAGAAGTATCTGTTGGCTATAGGTACCTTCTTAAACTGCAAGGTTTTTTGCTTTTTAGTGAATTTCTCTGTTTTTTAATCCGGGAAGTAAGAAATGCTTATTGAGTTCAGTGGGACTTACTCCCCTGCACTCATGCTTAGGATAGGTAAAACTGACCATGGGAAGGGAAGCCTGGAGTGGGCAGGGGAGGAGGAAGGGAGAGGAGGAAGTAAGGAGAAGAAAGGCAGGTCTGATCATTTGCATGCTTATTGAATTCACTGGGATTTACTCCTGTGCAATCATGGCTAGGATAGGTAAAACTGACCATGGGGAGAGGAGGAGGACGGGAGAGTAGAGGGAAGGAAGAAGAGGAAAGAGGGAAGCAGAAGGAGTGGGAGGGGGAAGGAGGAGATTGGAAGGGGGCAAGGGGGGAAGGGGCAAAAGTGAGGTGATGGGAGGGAAAAGGAGGGCAGGTTTGATCATTTGCAATGGGATCAATGGGAGTTACTCCAATGCAATCATGCTTGAAAATGAAATGGATTGCCTGCAAGTTGTTTCTGACTTATGGTGACCTTATGAAGAGTTTTGATGGTAAGAGGTATTCAGAGGTGGTTTACCCATTGCCTTCCTGTGAGACTGAGAGTCAGTGACTGGCCCAAGGTCACCCGGTGAGCTTCATGGCTGTGTGGGGATTTGAACAGTGGCGTCACTAGGGTTGGTGTCACCTGGTGCGGTAACTCATGGTGTCACCCCCATGGACCTCCTCCTGTACCAGACCATACAGAATCCTTAGTAATGTTTTTTGTACTAATGTCACTCGTAAATCGTAACTCCCATATACCACTGAATGTAATGGCAATAGTAGTGGCATAAACAACTAGCAAAATTAAAATTACACCTTTAAATTACAATATCATACGCACAGCTCAAATTCTTGCTCTTATTACTAATGGGAGTTAATTATCTTGCATATGCCCATAGTAAATTTTCAGATACTTTCAGACCCTCAGCAATTTTCAAGTGGTCTATGTAGAAGAAAGGTTTCGGAACCCCTGGAATAAGACACCTGCTTATGTCCCTATGCTGCTCTCTCCCCTCATTTAGGTGCCTGGGATGCATGCGTGTGGACATACCTCCTTACAATTATGGAAAGTGATTTTTAATAATAAGTCTCCAGACACAAAGTTACATAGGTATTTATCAGTTGTTTAGTAGAAAATTCAGAGCTGCAGGGTCCCTTCATGATAGTTACAGCCACGTACACCCTTTTTTGCTCCTGGATTAAGAATGAGATCTTTGTTAACGCATTCTCTCACAACAACAAACATCTATAGGAGCCAATCACCATGAAAGTGGAGAGCATTAGCAACTGAGAAGAGTCTTCTTACTGGCTGATTCACCTCCTTTCACTCTGATTGGCTCCAATCTGCAGAAAAGGCAAGGAAGCATATCAGAAGACTCTTCTCAGTGACTAACACACTCCCTTTTCATGCTGACTGTAGGATGCTTGGAGACATAGGGACCCTGCTCCCAAAAAAGCAGAGGGACTAAGATCCCCTGGGCAACTACCCTCCTGGTGCTTATGGACATGACCGTAATATATTTTGTGACGTGCAAGTTCAACATTATTTATTAAGTGTGTTTAGGATTACACTGATGGCATTCCCAAATATGTACTTTCACACAGACTTTGGTTTTCCATAACACAATATTTGTCCAACCCTCCACACTTGGGGGGGCACTACTTCCACACCCCTTCCATAAGCACATCAAAGTTGCATACACACCTGAACCAAGACCCAGAAAAAAGGGCACTCAAAACAAAAAGGTAATTACAGTGGCTGAGTAGATCTTGTACAGTGGTTATACTGACTGGGCAGCCACTATCCTTCACATTTTACAAAATACTTTTTGCTATACAAAGATTAAATTTCTGTGTATGAAAAAGTAATATATGAAGTGGTCTCAATAATGAGAAAAGTAAACAAGTGAATGGTGATCCAAATGTTTTTCATTCTCACGTTATGAAGCTAGCTGCCAGATGATGTATCACCTTCACTACACACGTAGCGTAGACTGAAAAAACAGCACCCAAGCCACCACTCAATATGTGCACGTGTTCTTTCCAACATGAATCTACTGGTCTCAAAAAGTAATGTGTGACAAAGTCCTCAAACACCTTATAACATGCCTCAAACATGGTCTCTTGTTCTACCAGCATGCCTTCACACCATCACTTTGCCAAAACATAAGGATAGGTAAATTGCTTTTAGGGAGGTTCATAATTATGATTTCCTATTTATTTAATCTAAAAATATTTAAAATACATAAAAACAGCCAGGGGAAGATATTGGAGAAATATAAAATAAATACAAATAAAAAAGGGGGGGAGGTGAAAAGACCTTAAATGTGCTACTCACCATCTCTCAGCCTATCCTCCCCTCAGGATGAAAACAACGGAGAACCATGACCACCCCCAGGAAGAAGGGCACACTTAAAATGTAGAGGAAAACATCATCTACAACCATAGTATGAAATCAAATACTTATTGGGACACAGTATGAAGAAATATTTATATAAACATGACTATCAAATATGTTTATGAATTACACAATCTTTAAATATATTTATAGTGCAATCCGATGTTTGTTTACTCAGAAGCAAGTCCCAATGTATTCAATGGGGCTTACTCAAACTGGGAAGTGTGCAGAGAACTACAGCCTCAAGTGATAAGGAACTTGTTCTTTCAACTTGTTCTTTTAAGTTGAGACCTTATCCAAGTCTGAGTCTGTGTTGGAATTGCTTTTTAATATGTTCTTAAGCCTTCTTTTTTTAAAAAAAAAAATGTTTTTTTTAAAGCTTTTAAAAATATTTTCAAAGATGTTTTAATATATTTTAAAGTCTGTTTTTATAATGTTTTAAAGTGCTTTTAGTGCTTTTGTTTGCTGCCCTGGGCTCCTACTGGGAGGAAGGGCAGGATATAAATCACATAATAAATAAATAAATAAACTTCATTCACCCAACCCAAAATTCAGAATCATGCCTCTTTAGGCTGTTTTCCAACTGTTTATTCTTGCTTTATGGTTATTGGATTTTAAATGGCTTTATTTCTTGTTGTGAGCTGCCTTGGTTTCCAACCCTACCTCACAGGGGTGTTGGAAAGACTACACACACACACTGCAGATGTATAAATACATACAGCCCATATAGTAGTTTATTGTCAAACCAGTTGGTCATTGCAGAAAAATCAGTATTAGTTTTTAAAAAATCAGTATTAGTTTCCTACAGAATAAAAACTGTAATACCTAAGTAAGCCCTGCCTACTTGCTTTAAAATAGGACTGGAGGAGGGAGGGACAGAAAGACAACACAAACACAATTCTTTTTTACATTCACTCCAAAGTCCCATTGATTTTCAGCACATTCATAACCAAGTCTATTCAAAAGTAAATCCTATTGAATTCAATGGGATTTACTCTGGAGATATGGGATTAGCAATGCTTTTACCCCCACAAAAGCAAGTATTGGGAAGGTTTTCAAAACACTGCCCAGGATCTGACTCCTACACATAAGAGGGGAAAAAACTGAAATATATATACTTACCCAATTTATGAGATTTTCAGATAAACGGGGGGGGGGGAACCACCATTTTCTGACCTTGCAATGAGGTTTACTAGACACTGCCACATGTCAAACAAACACTTCACTGATTGGCTGCAATCCTGAACGGGTGGGGTTAAAGCTACGACGTGCGATACAGTAGTTTAAAAAAAGATTTAACGGGGGCAGCTGACGTTTTTATGTATATCTCGAGAACCGGACCACCTAGAAACTTAATTTTTTTAAAAAATTAAAGCTGAGAGTCACCCCCCTCTGATGGGGTCACCTGGTGTGGTCCGCACCCCCCGCACCCCCCTAGTGACGCCACTGGATTTGAACCCTGGCCTCCCAGGTTGTAGTCCTAGCATAGGTAAAACTGACCATGAGGGAGCAGAAGGGGGAGGGCCGAGGGCAGAGAGGAAGGGGAGGAGGAGGAGGGGGAAGGAGGGAATTGGAAGGGGATGGGGAGAGGAAGGGAGGGATGAAGGAAGGGGGAGGGAAGGGGCAATAGGGAGGAGGGGAGGACAGGTTTGATCATTTGCATGCTTTCTGAGTTTAGTGGGATTTACTCCTGTGCAATCATGCTTAGGATAGCTGAAACTGACCTGGGGGAGGGAAGGGTATTGGGTGGATGGGCACTGGACAGAGACGAAGCCCTTTTCCTTTCCAAAAGGAAAACATTGTGAACAGTATCATTCTTTTTAGGGTTTCCCCCACCTTTTTATTCTACAGCAGGCACATGTAGACTCCCACCCAAATTTAAACCAAAGCTGTCCCTGGCCATATTCACACCAGATCTTTATTTCACTTTAGACAGTCATGGCTTCTCCCAAAGAATCTTGGGAAGTGTAGTTAGTGAAGGGTACTGAGAGTTGCTAGGAGATGCCCTGTTCCCCTCACAGACCTTCAATCAGAGCAGCTGACTGTTAAACCCCTCTGGCCACTGGAGCTCTGTCAGTGGAATAGGAGTCTCCTCTCAGCACCCTTCACAAACTACACTTCCCAGGATTCTTTGGGGGAAGCCATGTCTGTCTAAATTGAAATAAAGGCCTGGCCTGGGTGTGGCCCCCTGATTAGGCAGGCCAAGCAGTTGTGAGTCTGGCTTTTAGAACGCTGATGGTTCTTACCAAGCATGCCCGGCCTTATCATTGAGTTAAATGCTAAATTTCTTAAATTAATTAAAAATCAGCCAGGCATTTTTTAAACTTTCAAACTGCAAAAGATGAAGGTCAGAGTATGGGGCAAGGTCAGTAATAGGATGACAGGTACTCTGTGAACATGGCTGATTTTTAATGAATTTCAACCGATTATAAGAACTCTGACAGAAAAAAGTCCAAAAGGGATCTGTTTTTTTTCTCTTGTTGTTACACTTTGAACTCTCAATTCTCTGACTGTTTTGTGTATAGCCATGACAATTTAGAAGGTTGTTAAGCAAGCGTTTCTGAAGCATCAGAATGGCATGGGGGTGTTTTCAATTTAACATTGCAGAATGCGAAAAATCCATGCTGACTATAGTATACAGCCACTCTTGTGGCTGTATAATGTGCAACCTAACCCATTTCTAACCCTCTTGATTGCATACTTCTTAAACATCATTAACAGAATATTGTACTTAGGAATGACATTTGGTTTTGTTGTTATACAACTATGAATGAACTACAGAAATTTTAAGATTATACCCATATAGTAAACATGCAACATATATATGAACAGAACAATACATATTTGAACTCAGTTCTGCCAAAATCTACCTAAGTTTGCACTAAACTCAGGAGTCTAGTTACTATTTACACTGATCTAAATGCACTTGCAGAATTCCAAGTTTTTAAATAAAATGAAATATATATTTAAATACATTATGAATAGCAGTGCTTGGAATATTTAATAACTTTTTAACTGATTTGCACTAATTTTATTCATATCACTTCATACAACTGACATGGTAATTTACTGCACATGTAATAAATTAAGGATGATTGTGCCTGATTGCCCAATTATTGTGATATGCATGAACTCCAAAATGATACTACAGATAAAGACCTCTGAAGTGTTTGCTCTGTAGAGTCTCAAAAAGAATATTCAGGCTCACAAATTAAAATCCAACAGTTAAAGCATGATGGTTTTGGCTTCAAATATGGAAAACTGAACAGGGAATTATATAACATTAAAGGAACTAATCCAGATGTGAAAAATTAAATCCTTAGATTTTTATACACTCAGTATCTCAGATGTATGTTTATAAACTCAATGTAGCACAATTTAGATGGTACTTTATTAGCACTGTTCAAAAGTATTTTATCTTGTGCTAACAACAGAAAGGGTCCCAAGCTATGGTCTGAAGGCACATGAGGCCACCACAGGGTCGAGTCTGGTCAGTGCCTGGATGGGAGGCCACCTGGGAACCATATGTAAGCCGCCTAGTCTTTCTATCACAGAAAGAAAAGTGGGGTATAAATTAATGAAATAAATAAATATCCAATATAGGTGTGTGTGAAATCACTGGATTACTTTTGCTGTTAATTTCATTTTCCACCAAAGGAAAAAATCACTTGCCTGAACTGAAATTCATTCAGTTCTCTGCACTCCTGTTAATTGCTGTCTTAATTGTTCAGTTAAATCTGTCCTAGTTGTTGTTGCACATGCATTTTCCCACATGCAGTTACATTCCACCATATGTTTTCTAGACTCAATGTTACATTTGTGTATGCATATATTTCTGATCCATGGTATTCAATAGAACTTCAATATAACATACGTGATGTGAGGAGTCAACATTCACATTCTAAGCTATCATTAGTATGAAAAGGTTACTGTGTACTCCCCAAGGTTATAAGAGATTGTTTGGCACAAAAGAACGAAACATATTTAGAGGCTTTCTGGATAAATGTGTTACGGATTCATCAAAAAGTATGTAACTTCCAGTTATTTAGGCAATCTTATACAAACTTGTCTGGGAGCAAGTCTCTCAATGGAGCTTCTAAGGAAGAAGTAGAAGTACAAGATTGCACTGTCAGCCTGTACAGTAGGGCCCCACTCATTTGGCGGGTTATGTTCCGGACCCCCGCTGTAAAGCGAAAACCGCTGTAAAGCGGAACTCATTGAATAGAATGGTGCACAATGCTTGAAAACAGCTGTAAAAGCGGAACAATGGCTATATGAGTAGGACTTGCATCTAATTGAGACAGTTGTATTAGCAAATTGCTGTAAAGCAAAGTGCTGTAAAGCGGGGCCCTACTGTAATTCTAGAAACTGAACTTATTTTGACTGAATCTCAGAATTTAACCCCAGACCTACTTTCAAAGATGCTAGATGACAACTCTACTAACTGTAGATGCCTTCATGAAATACTTATTAATGTTATGGTCAAGAAACGTCAGGTCGCTTTATGGGTGTTGGATCTCTCAACATTATGATGGGAGTAAACTGAACAGTACATCCACGAACATTCTGTGTATTTTTAATACCAAGGTTGGCAGTGTTAACAACAGTGAACTCATGGATTCAGCAGTATGAGATTCAGCAGCACTTCAGTACACACAGTAGCACTGTTAGTCCCTTTTAGTATCTACAGACAAATTGAAAAATCTCATTTACAAGGTCTGAACTCCTCGGCATTTTTCCCATTGTTGGCATGGTATGATTTTGGGGAGCATGGGGAGGAAAGCAGTTGGGAGGCACAACTAGAAAGGTCTGTTTCTTTGCCTGGTCTGATTTCTGGGGAGGAGACTGAGACACATGCAAATACTTGTTTATCATAAGCAAATGTGCCATGCAAAGTTATATTTTAATAAATGGATATAGAACACCCAGGCTTGATTTCCTTCTACATGATTACAAGTTTTGAACCCATGCACACTTTGTGCAGTAAGTGAAACCAGCTCCTACCAGATTTAGGAATATAACTGAAGGGTGGTATAAAAAAATTGTAACAAATGGGACCTGAAACAAAATGTTGCAATGTGGAGTTCTGTCCAGTCAAGAGCCTGTGCCTTCATCCACAATATTCCTTTCCATCTTCTGCCCTCCCCCCAAGCATTCCATGTCCACTGAGCATGCTTAGTGAGTGTTCGGAGGGCTGTCCCCTTAGGATTTTTTAGTACTTTTTTTGTACTTTTGCCAGCTTGAGTTCCCCCAAGTGTACTGGTACCTCCCCTCTTATTTATTTATTTATTTATTACGTTTCTACACCGCCTTTCTTTTCATGATAGAAACCCAAGGCGGCTTTACATATGGTTCCCAGGCGGTCTCCCATCCAGGCACTGACCACACCTGACCCTGCTTAGCTTCATCAGGGTGCTGGCCTTATGTGCCTTCAGACCATAGCCTGGGACCCTCTTGTTCTTTGGGGGTGCTGTGTTTGCTACATTAGGCACTCAGACTGAATTTCCTATATTATAAATAAATAAAAGCCTTACAAACTGAATGACTAACCAATGCCAAGTTTGCCTTCAATAGGTGACCAGCCTTTTCAAATACCAATTTAATCCTTACAGATTAGAACTTCTGCCATTATGTGTTATTTCCAATTTATAATGCTGGGGGAAGGGGGGGAAGAGTTGGGGAGGGGACAGTCCTGCAAAGTTACAAAACTTATACGTTCTGGTCATAAAAGACTCTCATTTATCCATGGCTTTTTGGAGACTTCTGTGGATGCCTAATTACATCTTTTCTTATTTAAATAGATCCATGAGAGAGATATTTCTAAGTCCCTGTGGAAGTAAAATGCCCCTGGCACACAATGAATCTACATGCTGTGAATTTTCTATTAAACTGAGTATAATATGGACTGCTGTTAATCTGTGAAAGGTCCCCATCTAAGGCTTGGCTTCCAGGTGCTCTACTTCAGTTGTATCTTTAAAAATAGATGTTTAATACGACCATTTCTGCTGGAGAACAGTATTCTCTCTGTTTGGATTTTTTTTCTTGTCACAAGTTGATTTTCTCCCTTTTTGTGCAGATAGGAACTGAAATATAATAATGAAGAAGATTCAATTACAACTCCATTGTTTGTTTTAAGTCTAGCAAAACTCTGTTTGGTTTTTCTTTTTGTTTTCTTCAAGTTGGACTAAAGCAATATCTAAGACTGCTTCAACCTAGAGAATACATTTTTAAAGGGGGGAAATGGACCTGCTTTCACTCTGGCCTACAGATTTTTCTTGTTATAAATCTATTACTTTTCTGTTTCATCATCTGTCAGTTTGCAACATCTAGGCTTTAGCTCAGATATGAACATTCTGCTCTTTTTTGCAAACACTGTTAATAGTTCAAATACAATCCTTGTCCCTACGAACAATATGATCTCAAACCAAAATCTAACCTACCACATTTTATTTATTTATTTAATTATTTCATCTATATCCTGCCCTTCCTCCCAGCAAGAGCCCAGGGCGGCAAACAAAAGCACTAAAAACACTATAAAATATAAAAACAGCCTTTAAAATACATTAATACAAAACATCTTTAAAAATATTTTTTAAAAGCTTCCAAGACATCTTATAAAAAAAAAAAAGGTTACATACATATTGTTTTTTAAAAATGTTTAAAAACATATTAACAAGAAATTCCAACACAGACGCAGACTGGGATAAGGTCTCAACTTAAAAGGCTTGTTGAAACATAACATGGGGAGGGAAATATTTACATATAAACAGGCTTTTTTTATTCCTGAGTTATATGATTTATGCTACCTTCAGTCAATCAGTGGTGCAGTGCTGTACTAAGCTGTGTTTCTGGAGATTGAAAAGAACCTTAAATCAATCATTGCCTTCTAGTTTTTAAAATAATACATTTTGAAAAACTTGTGTGCTTGTGGATAACAGAGAGAGGGGGAGAGAGAGATACTGTACATCATGTTTTCAAACGTTGTACTTTTCAGGCGTAAGTGATTTTTAACCCTCATGACTCGTTCTTGTGGTCTGTGTACATCAGTACACTTGGGTTTTTTTCATGCATTTCATTCTGAATGTTTTCACTTACAACATTTATAATTATCATTCTGACATCACTGTATATTTGGTGACACGACTTCACCATAATTATGATTCAACTATCAAGACAGAATCATTCCATAATTTGAACCCACTTATGTTGGTAACAGGAGGCAATGATAAAGGTCTGATCATTTAAGGTGCGATCTAAGCAAAGGTAAGCATTTTTAACTCTTTAATTTTAGTGCAAGAGATGTAAGCACTAATTCTCCCACTGAAACCAGCATGCTTCAGAATTCTTCGTTATATCTGGATTGTGTCATTAGAGTCTTTTTCTTGCTTTTAATTTGTTTCATGTCACATCTGCCCTTTGCGGTTGCTTGCTACTTTTGGTTAAATAATGGCATATATGATGTTTTCATCTATGAGATAATATTCACCTTTTCAAATTATACAGCCACAAGAGCCAGCGTGGATTTTTTGCATTCCGCAATGTTAAATCGAAAATACCCCCACACCATGCTAATGCTTCCCATAAACTCATTTCAAAACAAAACCTTACAAAACTTATAGTCCTTGAATTCAGAAACGTTCATGGCGATACACAAAACAGTCAGACAGAATCAAGAGAAGAGATCCCTTTTGGACTTTTTCTGCCAGAGTTCTCATAATCTGTTGGAATTCATTAAAAATCAGCTATGTTCACAGAGTACATGTAATCCTATTACTGACTTTGCCCCATACTCTGACCTTCATCTTCTGCAGTTTAAAGTTTTAAAAAAGCACAGCTGATTTTTAATTAATTTAAGAAATTTAGCATTGAACTCAAAGATAATGTTGGGCATGCTCATTAAGTACCATCTGTCAGTGTTCTAAAAGCCAGACTCACAGCTGCTGGGCTTGCCTAATCAGGTGGCCACAGCCAGGCCAGGCCTTTATTTCAATTTAGACAGTCATGGCTTCCCCAAAAGAATCCTGGGAAGTGTAGGGTGCTAAGAGGAGACTCCTATTCCACTGACAGAGCTCCAGTGGCCAGAGGGGTTTAACAGTCAGCTGCTCTGACTGAAGGTCTGTGAGGAGAACAGGGTGTCTCCTAGCAACTCTCAGCACCCTTCACTAACTACACTTCCCAGGATTCTTTGGGAAAAGCCATGACTGTCTAAAGTGAAATAAAAGTCTGCTGTGGATGTGGCCAGGGACAGCTTTGGTTTAAATTTGGGTGGGAGTCTACATGTGGTTGCTGTAGAATAAAAAGGTGGGGGAAACCCTGAAAAAGAATGATGCTGTTTGCAATGTTTTCCTTTTGGAAAGGAAAGGGGCTTCCCCTCTGTCCAGTGCCCACCCATCCAATCTCCTCTCCTCCCCTCCCCTTTCCTCCCTTCTCCTCCCCTTCCTGCCTGTTCCCCAGGTCAGTTTCACCTATACTAAGCCTAATTGTACAGGAGGAAATCCCACTAAACTCAAACAGCATGCAAATAATCAAACCTGCCCTCCCCTCCTCCTCCCTCCTATACCCTCCCTCTTGCTCCTTCCCTCCCCATCCCCAACACTTTCCAATCCCCTCCTCCTCCCCCTTCACCCACCATATGCTCAGAGGCACATGTTGCCCAGTTCTTCCCAGCTACACAGGAAGTGGATTGCGGACTGTGAAAGACCAACCCAAATTGTGTTTGCATTTTGACAAATTTGTAGGGCAGTACAATATATATCCGAGAGGTGGTCAGGTCTCCTGCTACCCTGGTGCATTCACTATAGCTGCCCAATTTCCCTGCTTTTTAAGGTTTGATAGAAATATCTGCTGGCTATAAGTATGTTCCTAAACCGCAAGTGAATATATGAACATTATTTTGAAAGTACCAACAAGGTATCGTTTTCTGGCTGATATTATACAGATTATTATATTAAATTAATGCCCTTGAAGAATTAAGGTCATTTATTTAATAGAACTGTAATTAATAGGAGATTTACTATAGGGAATTGAAACAGCACTTAGTTAAACTAAGGAATTTGCTCTCAAAATGTAGTGATGGCCACCAACTTGGATATAAAGAGGATTAGTCTCAAATCATAGTGTCATTTTGCAGATTTTATATTTGTACCTTTGAAGTGCCCAGAAGTAGATCTGGTAGTATTCCATTTCCACATAATGTATAGGCTCTGCAGTCTTCCAGAATATCACAACTTGCCTTTAGTTAATCAGCATACTGTTATGAGCATGGGGGTTGGGATGGATGATTCCTGTGGGTCGCCTTTCCAGCCTCTGATTTGGAATCCTGTGCCTTGGAATGCGGAACTCTCTGCTGGTCAAATGAGTCTTTTGTTAACCAAATAGGTTGGCCAGGTAATATAATGGGCCAATCAGTTGCCTAGCAATGGTGAATGGGCCAGGGAGACCCTTTTGTCATTTAAACTCTGCAGGGGAGCCTCCCCACCCCACCCCTAGCGGCCAGCAGAAGTTGTGCTTGTAGTTTTTAGTGTGGCTAGAAAACTGCTGGGAACTGGAAGGCAGGCAGAGAGAGACTGGCTCTCTGCAACATGGCCTTTGGGGTGCCTCCTGCAACCCAGATGAGAAAGCTGGGTATTGGACTGCTGATGCCTTGAACCCCTCCATCCTTGAGCTCAGGTTGGAATGTGGGTAAATAAACAAACCATATTTAAAAAAAAACACTGCAGTCTCCGTTGATATTTTTCCCAAGGAAACCAAATCCTGGGCAAGCGCAGGGACCCCCAAAATCTCACCGCTCGGAGATTGGGGTAGGCGTGCAACAATACCAATTAAATAGATTAAAGTTTGCAACCGTGCATACTTAATGGCTTATCTTGAACACACCAGTCTAAGTCACTTTCTCCTTCCTAGTGCAGGGAGAAACAAGCCATGATCCCTGGCTTAGTATTGTATCCAGAACTAGATCTTACGGCTTGCTTCACTCTAAACAAACCATGACCTAGAGTTGTGCTTGGTTTACAGACTGTGACCTTTTTTAGTGAAACAAACCACAATCCGCACTTTGAATATAATGCACACTAGTGTGGAGGAGTGAAGTATGCCAGATAGGCATGTTCATGGAAAAGCAGGCATTAAACCAGGCAAAGCTGTTGCTATGTGTACTTTTAAACAGCCTTACTTTATATGCAGCTGCAATAAAATCTACAGACATCAGAGATTTTGATTTCCACACACAACAACTGCTGATGCATTCAGTGGAACCCGAACTGCATCTTGCTATTTGAAAGATAGTGCTTCATCTTGCCATTCTACACACTGGATTGCGATCTCCACACTGCTAGTTAGCCACGGTGATAAAACTAGAACCCAGATCAATAAATATAAAATATGTATCAATTGCTCAGCAGAAGACACCTTTGTCAATTCATTAATAACTACAGTGACATCACAATTTCTTAGCTCCACATTCTTTCCAGCTGGACAAGGTCACCTTTGAAATGCATCTTTGCCCTCAGACATTAGATTGGATTCTGTGAGGGAGTTCAGACAGCGTTAATGTGTTTGGACATTAAAGAGATAAAACACAGTTCAAACATTCAACTATCTCAAGCTCCCTCTTCCTACTAAGACTATCACAATGCACAGAAGGTAACTTATATAGGCATCACGAGCCTTTGAAGCCTGAAGATTTGTGCAGGACTGGACACATGCAGGAAATTGATGATAATGCTAATAAAATGACTAGCTTGGTTTTCTCCTAGGACCACTATTCTTATAACATTTTGCTGTACGCACACAAAATTCTAACTCTACTCTTTGGTCACTCCATACTCTTTTAAGGCGCTAATTGTGTAAGTCTTACAAGCTTTCAGCAAAATCATCACCACCTGTTAATAAAACAGCACATGTAAACTGCCCTTAATTTGTAGAGATATTCCTTTTCTGTTCCATGGGTATCACTCAATAATGTGAGCTTGGTAACCATAGAGGTGGGCATGTATGGACCAAAGCTAATCAGTACACATAAAATTGTGTAGTGGTTTACAAGCTTCTCCTTAGTAAAAGGCAACACACCTGTACTGCCATATTGACTGCTGTTTTATTTTTATCAAGCCCCTACACTCAAATATGATGAAAAGATGTTTGTCAAATCTATCTGTCCTGAGTAGGAAGGTATCCATTGGAATTATTAACATCCCTGTGTTCCAGCAGAATTGGAGACTATAGCTCCAGTCCTAAAATCACAATAATAGGTCCCACTGAATTAAACAAATTTTATTCCTGAGAATAGGAGCCAGTGAACTCAATGACTTTTTTTTCTGAGTAATATGCATAAGGTCATGCTACTGTAGTCGATCATTTTTAAGAAAGTTTAAGACGGAACAGATTTGAGGCTTTAAACTTAGGTTGACAGAGAACCAGAAGAAATATGGAGTGTAGTCAGAGACATTATCAGGGAAGAATGCAAAAAGGCAATACCTCAAGTTAAAAAGAGAGAAAGACCTCAATGGATGACTGAAGAAACTCTTAAAATGGTTAAAGAGAGAAGGAAAGCAAAAGCAAAAGGAGATAGAAACACAGTTAGAACCCTAAATGCAACAATACAGCGACTGGTATGTAGTGACAAAGAGAATTATTACAACAGTTATTGTATAGAAATAGAACAGGACAAGAAAAAGGGTAGAACAACAGCCCTATGCCAAAAGATTAGAGAAATTAAAGAGAAGTTTAAACCAAGAGTAGGGATGCTGAATAAACAACAGGGGAACACACAGGGGGAGATGGAAGCAATACACTGAAGAACTCAATAAAAGAGATCCCAGGACAACAGATTCATTCATGGAGGAACCGTCTGATAAAGAACCAGAAATTTTAGAATGTGAAGTGAAAGCTGCTCTTAAAATACTTGGAAGAAACAAATCACCAGGAACAGATGACATACCAATAGAGTTGCTACAAGGTACTGAGACTGAATCTGTCCAAATTTTGACAAAAAATTGTCAATATGGAAAACTAAACAATGGCCCACAGACTGGAAGCATTCAGTATGCATCTCAATTCCAAAGAAAGGGGATCCCAGGGAATGAAGCAATTATCGAACTATTGCCTTAATATCCCATGCAAGTAAAGTAACGCTTAAGATTCTACAACAAAGGCTCTTACCATATATGGCGATGTTTTTAAAGCTTTTTTAAAAAATGTTTTTAATGTTGTTCTGTTTTAATGTATTTTAAGGTCTTTTTATGATGTTTTGAAGTGTTTTTAGCGTTTGTTTGCTGCCCTGGGCTCCTGCTGGGAGGAAGGGCGGGATATAAATCAAATAATTAATAAATAAATAAATGCCAGATGTCCAAGCTGGATTTAGAACGTGAAGAGGTACCAGAGAACATATCGCAAGCATACGTTGGATAATGGAACAGACTAAGGAATTTCAGAAAGAAATCACCCTGTGCTTTATAGATTACAGCAAAGCCTTTGATTGTACAGATCATGAATAGCTATGGAATGCTTTAGAAGAAATGGGGGTGCCATAGGATCTGATTGTCCTGATGTGCAACCTATACTCTGGACAAGAGGCTACTGTAAGGACAGAATATGGAGAAACCGATTGGTTCCCAATCAGAAAGGGTGTGAGACGGGTGTATTTTATCACCCTATTTGTTTAAATCTATATGCAGAACATATCATACGGAAAGCGGGATTGGACCAAAATGAAGGAAGTGTGAAATATCAATAATTGATGATATGCAGATGATACCATACTACCAGCAGAAGCCAGTAATGATTTGAAACGAATGCTGATAAAAGTTAAGGAGGAAAGCACAAAAGCAGGACTACAGATGAATGTCAAAAAGACTAAAGGAATGACAACAGAAGATTTATGTAACTTTAAAGTTGATAACGAGGACATTGAATTTGTCAACGATTATCAATACTTTGGTACTGTCATTAACCAAACTGGAGACAATAGTCAAGAAATCAGAAGAAGGCTAGGACTGGGGAGGGCAGGTATGAGAGAACTAGAGAAGGTCCTCAAATGTAAAGATGTATCGCTGAACACTAAAGTCAGGATCATTCACACCATGGTATTCCTGATCTCTATGTATGGATGTGAAAGTTGGACAGTGAAAAAAGCAGATAAGAGAAAAATTAACTCATTTGAAACGTGGTGTTGGAGGAGAGCTTTGCACATACCATGGACTGCAAAAAAGACAAATAATTGGGTGTTAGAACAAATAAAACCCGAACTATCACTAGAAACTAAGATGATGAAACTGAGATTATAGTGTGGACACATAATGAGAAGACATGAATCACTGGAAAAGACAATAATGCTGGGAAAAACAGAAGGGAGTAGAAAAAGAAGAAGGCCAAACAAGAAAGGGATTGATTCCATAAAGGAAACCACAGACCTGAACATACAAGATCTGAACAGAGTTGTTCACAACAGATGCTATTGGAGGTCGCTGATTCATAGGGTTGCCATAAGTCGTAATCGACTTGAAGGCACATAACAAAAAAGATGTTATAACAGAGGCATCATTCTTATGGTGTACACACTCATTTATTCCATTGCACTCATTTCTGGTCAAATTAGGTTTGGCAGGATTCTGAGGGCCTAACCCCATGTTATGTTAAATGGGCAGCATAAAGCTACATAATTTTTCTTTAATTACAGGCATGGGAGATCCTAACAACAGTCTTCTCCAGCTGTGATCTCAACAAAAGTCATCTCTCACGTACAGGAACTTTTGTTTTGTAAGCCTTGTAACCATGCCCAGGAAATGTGTGTTGTCCATACTGTGGTTAGGGAGGGAAGAGATAAACCTCTCCTCCACAAATGCTGTGATCCTGGTCAGAATCAGGGCCCTCTGTACTTACTATATTTATTAGATGCTTTTCTCACCTAAGTGACCCAAACCGTCTTACATCAAAAATCAGATAAAACACACACAATCAATAAAACTTAAAAATGCATCAATCACAAAACAAGCACAATAGTCAATCAAAACCTAAAAACACATCAAACGTAAAAGTCTGAAGGACATGTTTACTGGATTTTTCCCAGTAACAGAGGCCAGGAATAGCCACATCACCACACATTAAGGGCCAAAAGCCTGGGTGAAGAGGAAGGTCTTTGCCTGGTGCCTAAAAATCAGTACTTGTAATTAATTAAAGAAAACTCAAAGATGTTGCACATGGTACATATTTAGTATAATATATAGTTTGGCCCTTAGTCATTAAAAAACCCTGCAGAATCTTTTCACAATGGATGAAAACAATACATTGCATTAAATTGTGCTCACAGATGTGCGTGCATTTTTTGTTTTTAAAAAGCAGTTCTGGCATCCCAATCCAGATTGTGACCACAATGTGGGTGAAGGGAGGGATTAACACTTTCCCCCTCATGAAAATTCCCTCTGATGCTGCTGTTTGCAAGCAGCTTTGTGGAAGGTAATTTTTGTTAAGATTGCAACATAGACTCTAAGGCAGGGGTGGGGAACCTCTGGCCCTTCAAATGTTTCTAAACTACAGCTCCCATCAGCCCCAGCAAGCATGGCCAATGGCCAAGGATGATAAGAGTTATAGCTCAGCAACATCTGGAATGTCAAAGGTTCTCACCCCTGCTCTAAGGATTAAACCACTCTCCAGTTGCACCACTGTCTCAAAGTTGGGCTCTGCAATTGGTGTTTCCAAACAACACACAAACAAATGCAAATATGCATTTAATATAACATATTGTTCAGCTCTTAAGACTGTAATCTGATTGTAAGCCCCAGGGAACATGATGGGACATATTTACAAGTAATCATGCACATATTATACTGATAGTGTATATACTGCAGACAATGCCTTTAGTATTCTGAAGGCGGGGGGACCTAATGACTACTGTCTGTATTCAGCCTTCATTTGAAGAGTCTTAAGAAGGGAAATGTCAGGAATCTTCCTATTCAAGAGAGATCAAGACGTCTAACTCAGGACAAGAAGAAATATTTAGAACCCATTTTATCTTGTTTCACATACAGCTTTATCAACTTTATTTCTTCTCATGGCACATATCTATCCCTCCATGCTGCTTCTACATATAGCACAGCATGATTGTAGATGACACTCTTTTCTTAATCAACTATATAATACTTATAAACATCTAAGTTCCACTGCTTCAAGAATGAGTGAAGGGTTTGAAAATCGTTTCAGGTCCTAAAGTTCTATAACGTTCTACACAGAAAGGATTGCACAATTCGTATTTTACTTCATAATTGATTAAAACTTTAAATCTGGTGAAATATTTGTAAAGCTGCGCGTGCTCTGTCTTATTTCCTTGGCTCTTTTAAACATGCTTTGTAGCACAAAATATTCTCTATAATATTTTCTTCTCTTACAAAAAACTGTGAACACAATTTACTTTATAGCAAATATATATCACCCTTTGCCAAAAGAAAATCCTTAACAGCTGTTTATTGCTCATTTGCAAAACATAAGAGCAAAGGAATTCCATGTCTTTAAGAAACTTGGCTGTTCCATGCTATCTTTGGCAACAAAAGTAGCACTTATCTTTCTTTGAACAATAGTCCCCCTAACTTTCCCGCTTTTACAACAATTAAAGAAAATCAACAAATTCTAACTCTAATATAGCCAATTAACTGCAATTAACTGCTTTCCGCTCCATAAATCAAACATTATCCTTAACAATAATGAGAAAAAAGCTCGACCTATCATCTTAAGCAATGATCTTGACAACAGGAACAACTTTTTCAAGAAGTAAAAAATGTTAGGAAAATGGGAAGAACTCCAGACTATGAACTAAAACAGAGTGCACAGTAACCCTTCAAGGAATTTCTCAGGAAAGCTCATCACAATGTGCTTTAAGGCTCACTTAACAGAGGCTTCTGTCCTTTATCATCTGTTCAAAACATTTTGGTTCTCTTGAAAAAAAATGCCTTAGAAACCAATCTAAATAAAGTCACAGTTCTCACAACAGATACTTGTCTTCACATATGGTTTTAACTAAATAACTTGAATGTCTCCAACAGCTTCAGAAAGAAATAACTGCAGCATACCAAGTAGATGCTAGCTTCTCAAAATGCCAGGACATGCACATACCTTCCATAATCAGGCTTCTATATTTAGATAAGAACTATACCTAAAGCCAGGAAGGTCAGCATTGAAGCAAGTCAAGCATATTTGAGCTGCCCTGTCTTCTAGCCTCTGCTACCCATGTCACAACTCTCCCAAGCCAGAGATGTATAATATCCCTTATACAAAAGAATAGAGACGAAACTCTGCCTATTAAAAATGATCCGACAAAGTGTTCTTACTTCAATAATCCTGTCGTGAATCTGCAGTCCTCCTTCTTTGGCAGCAGGCCCACTGTCTGCTATTTTAGAGACAAAAATTCCTTCACTAGATGAGCCATCTTGATTGTCCTTTAAGGAGGCAAAAGAAAGAAAGAAAAATGTAAACACTGGTTTACATTGAAGCATGCTGAATTCATGGCATTGCTCATAATTTAAGCACTGAATGCCATATGGATGTTTGAGTACACCCAAACCTTCTATGGGTAAATGCCAAATCCAATCACAGATGGGTAGGTGTTAATTTTGCCATCATTCATTCATTACAATTTATTAAATTTAATTAATAAATAAATTCAAAGATTTTGGATTTTCCAGATAAACTGAAAGGGAGGAAATGTGTATGACTTGTGTTCCTCTGCCCACACTTCTGGTCTCATCTAAAGACAGAGATGGGAGGGAAGAGAGCACCACATTTCCCCACATGAACCTGCCTGCCAATTAAGATTCTCATTGGATCTCCAAGTGCCTTTGGATCTGAAACATCTGGTTACGGGACAAAGAGCTTTTTCTGTGGTGGCACCTAAACTATGGAACTCATTCACCAGATATGTTTACCTGCTCTTATATCTGCTGGGTGCCAGGGACAGTCCTCCTCTTCCAACCCTTCATAGTATTTAAATGTAGCTTGCTGCCGGCCACTCCCACATTTTAATTGACTGATTTGCTGTTTTTAAAAATCTGTTGCTGTATTGTTATTTTACTGTTCTTAAAAGTATTGTATTTTATGGATTTATCATATTTTTGTCATCCAAGTGAAAGGAGGAATAAACTCAAGTAAAGAATGGAGATTAAAGATGCATTTATGTGTGTGCACATGTGTGCTCACGATTGCTCAGGTCATGAGAGAGTGCTGTTGCACCCATGTCCTGTTTTGTAGGTTTCCTATAGGTAGTAAACAGGATGCTGGACTATATAGGCCTTCACAGTGATCTAGCATATATACTTATGAGAGTCAGGGATTCCAGTCCCCTATTGAAAGATGCATCCTTAGTGAATCAGACAGAGGACATTTGTTTCATTCTGAGAAAATTGTGCTCCTTCTCAGAATGGGAAGAGCAAAGGACGCTCATACTATGTCTTCATCATTTCTCTGGAATGTCTGCAGTGGTTCTAGATCTCAGGCATCCCCTTCTCACATTAACTGTATGAAGAGGTCTCTACATGATTAAGGGAAAGCAGGGCCAAACTGCTAGTCCCACCCCATGTTGAGTGGCTTCCCCTCCAGTCCAACTGCAGCAGGAAATCCTATGTGTTCAGACCTCTATGTGCACAGACCTCTGTGAGAACTGAAACTGTCAGGGATCAGCTGCTGGGGAAGCCTACATATGTAGTGGGCTACACAGGTAGGATTGCCCTCTGCAGTCATTCATACTCAATGCATGGTTTACTGACATGGCCTAGTGCCACAGCCACACTGCTTCTTCAAACCTTTCAAGCAGTTAATCTACAAAGGGGGCACTTGTCTCTGAAGTATTTAGAATTTCCACTTTCAGTATTTTTGTTTGGTTTTCAAGATGTTCACTGATATTTTTTTTTAAAGGAGGAACTTCCCAGAGGCATCTATCTGATCACTAATGTTAACACAGCATTGGACTGCATGTTAGTTTGGTCTGATAGCTGGGCAGGACAATTAAATAAAACTGGCATATGTACAGCCTTCTCAAATGTACTGGTACTGTTGTCTACTACTTCTTCATCTGAACAAGCAGCAGCCATATAACACACTTCGCCATTCTTTGAATAATCTTGTGGGTTTTTCATCACCATATGCAGTATCTCAAATAGAGTCTTTCCAGTAACGTAAGGAGGCATTATGTACAAAAGTCTAAAGCCTCAACTACTATTTTATAGGCTGAGCCTGCAGATCTCTACAGGAACCCAGAAGGGACAAACTAGAAACATGTAAAGCAGAAACTCCCCTAAGGGCTGCTAGTACACATTACAAGAGTAAAAGAGGAGATCTAGGCCAGCAATGCTTAATTAAGTTGAGGATTGGACCAGGTACTTCCTCCTTTGCCTCTCAATCTCACTGATGGCTGTTTCTGTTAGTAATAGAAGCTAAGAGAAGTGTACAGCAATATTTCTCAGTTTTTGAACTTGATTTACAACTTACCATACTTTCCAGGACTATCTCCTCACACCCTGTGGCAAGCAGATATTAAGAATTTTAGCAGGACTGCTCTCTCCTTCCTCTTGCCCCCTTTTCATGCTCTCTTTTCCAGCTATGGGGCCCATCCAAGATAGATCTACAGAACAACAGAGCAGCTCCTTTCTCTAGCTGTAGCTTGCAGAGTTCCCAGAAAGAGTCTTCTGAGGAAACCATTGCTACGTTTCCAACAGCAGACAGCCATCATTCACATATCTTCTACATAGGAATGTAGCATGCTGCCTTATACCAAATCAGCCCATTTGTTCATCTAGCTCAGTCCTATCTACGCAGGTGCTGAGGAACCTATGACCTTCTAGATATCACTGGGCCTTCAACTCCCATCAGTTCCAACCAGCATGGCCAATAGTCAGGATTCACGGGAGTTTTAGCTTAGCTACTTCTGGATGGTCACAGGTTCCCCAGCACTAGACTAGCCTACACTGACTAACAGCAGCTCTCCAGGATTTCAGACAGGAGTCTACCCCAGCCCTACCTCCAGATGCCAAAGAGTGAACCTGGGGAACCTCTGCACACAAAGTATGTGCTGTTCCACTGAATTATGGTCCTTCCCCTTTTGCAGTAGTACCATGACCCATAGGGCACCTCAGTCCAAACTAGTGTATAAGAGCAATAGGAAAAGATGGAGGACACACAACAGAGGTAACGCTTAGAGGGCTGCCTAATAAGGAACAACATTTAGACACTGGCATTGATACCACCACAGCTCCTTTCTATTATTGGATCTAAAGATTACAATACAGATGCATCACTCAAGACCTCACAGATCTACATGTAGAGCATCTGCCTTGCCTGCCAAATGTTCTAGGTAGGGCTTGGAAAAGTTCCTGCCTGGAACACTGAAGAGGCACTGCCAGTCAGTAAAGACAATACTGAGCTAAGGGACCAATTGTCTGACTTGGTATAAGGTAGGTTCAGAGGTAAGCTGAACCCTGCAAGGTAGCTTTGGGGAACTGCTGTACAGTGATGAGCTAAAGGGAAGGCATTCTATGAAAATCTTGTTCAGCATAAAAAAGGATTCCCCTTTCTGTAAAATGATTGAAAAAATGTTTCATTGTTAGCATAATTTCCAATTGGCTAGAACTGTCAATGTGTCCAGTATACCTGAACACTGGCTTCACTCTAAATGGGCTTCATTTGCCTTAGCAATGTCAGATATAGTCAGATCTAACTGGCTACACAGGAGTCTTAACATCATCATATCCAGCACAAGATCTCTGACTCGTTAATACTTATGGAGAAATTGAAAAAAATTGGTAAAATTACAATAATCAGTAGGGAAAAGGGGGTAAACAATGGGTGCAAACAGTTGAGAGCAATCATGAAATTATAGGAATAAGAGGGGGTTCAGATGGGCTTCAGCACCTCTGAAATCACTACTAAAGGCAGAAAGCAAAATAGGCAACATACAGAGAGCCAGTGTGTAGTGGTTAGAGTGTTGGACCGGGACCTGGGAGACCATGGTTCAAATCCCCACCCGGCCATGAAGCTCACTGGGAGACCTTGGACCAGTCACTGTCTCTCAGCCTAATCTACCTTACAGAGTTGTGAAGATAAAATTGGGATGGGGAGAACTATATTTGGATGCCACCTTGAGCTCCTTGGAGCAAAGATGGGTTATAAATTTAACAATTTTAAAAAATGGTTCAACCCTGTTACTTTACAAGCAAGCTGTTCTAGAAGTACATCATTTGCACATTTTAATCTTATTTTTAAAATATAGAGTTGAGAGTTGTTATTCATAATGTCCCCCCACCCCAAAAAAATCTGGGTCTGGCAACAGAGCTTTACATAAATTTTGTTCATTATCGTCTATTCAATTCACTAAAGATTCTGAATTGTCTGTATTTCCATTGGGCTGTAAAATGGACAGCCTAATATGTAATAATTCAGTGATTAAGTATATGGCAAGAGGATATATTTGTGGTCGAGGTTGCAATCCTGTTCACGAGTACCTGGGAATAAACTCTTGGCCAAAATGGAACGTACTTCTGAGTAAACATACATAGAATTATGACAGAATTACACTGTATGTGGCAATTCCCAGCCCAATCCCATCTGTAATTATATACCAGTGAATGAGATAAATCTATCAATCTACTTTTGTTAATTGGATAAACATCTTTAGGGACTTTTAGCAGCATCAATGAGACTACAGAGAAGTGTCATTAAAATGCTGCTAAATACAAGGAAATGGTTTAATTAAAGTGCATTAGCCAACAAGCGTGCCAAATTCTTTAAAAGTAAAATAAACAAACCTTTAATATATTACAAGGCAGCCTTAGAGGTCTGCTGATTTTGTTCAGATAGCATGACAACAACCAATAAATATGAATAGTTTGTTTTAAGTTACAGGAAGCCCAAATGCAGGGCAAGCAAAACCTGAAATGAAATCATGGGGTCTCAAACAAAACATCATCCTATACACAGGCCTGGTTTGCACATAATGCTAAAGAAACTATAGCTTAGCGTGAACACATGGAATCCCAGAGGAAGGATTGAGGCTGTTCCACTCCTCCGGTCCTCCTCCTGCTGCGCTGCTGTGAGCTAAATCATGGTTTGGCTTAGCATATTGTCCAAATCCCCTGAAAATATAGCTTGTATCAATGCTAATAAGAAAGACACATATGCATTAATGATTAACATACCATACATGGCCGACCACCAATAATATTAAATCCAAGAGACCCAGAATCACGATGAAGAACAAGTGTCAGTGCTTTAGTCTCTTCACCCTATAAAGAACAGGGAAAGTCAATTTAACCCTTTGAAGACTGGCACGTTCAGGATAGGTTTTACATAATTAAAATGACTTTAACAGCTAATGTTTGATGAGGGCTCATTCTACCAGTAAGTACTCTTGAGTACCATAGCTGCATGTTCACAGATTTCATGGAAAATTATTTGTTACCATAGTTTCTTGAAGGTTCAAAATCAGATTTTTTTAAAAAAAATCAGTTCATATTAAGGTGAAGCCACCACTAGTTCTTAACATCCTGAACTTCGTACTGCTCTGAGATAGACAAAATCACAGAATTAGTAATGGGAACTGATGATTGTGTACATGCTGTTAGCAAAAGCAGCTGTCTTCATCTCCGATCTTTCTTGTAAGGGAAATATAAAGGAATATACTGGGGCACTGGTGACAAAGAAATCTCTGCTGGTGGTACTGGTTACCACAGCTCGCCTCACTGAGATGAACATGGCTGGAGGGGCACCTTCAGCTGTAATGGAGTGAATACAGCTGGCCCCTCCACCATAGATATTCACAATGCAAGATCTTCTTCCAGTCCTCTCTCTCTTGCTCCTTCTGCATCAGCATCCTGACAGTGTGCATTTTACTTATTGCTATTACATTTGCAATAAATCTGTATGGATGTGGGAGGGAAAGTTTTGTAAAAAGGCAATAGAAAGCAAGAGATACAGGAGGCATCAAGGATGATAGTAAGGCTCAGCAATGAACAGCAAACAAAATTAGAGAAGGTATTCAGAGGAGAGAATCTCCAGATTGAAGACTGATTTTCATAACCCTTTTTACATAGAATCATAGAATAGTAGAGTTGGAAGGGGCCTACAAGACCTTTAAAATGAGTGTTGAGTTTGATACTCCACCACAGTATCCACAAGTTTAGTCATAGTAGCCTGATCCACATAAACCCTTAAAAAAAAAAAGGCCTGGATTGTCCATTTTGCCATGTTTTTACAAGTGAAGAAAGTTTGTCAGGAAGACCATGAGAGTTTCCAAACCAAGCCGTTTCAATCTGCTGCAGAGTTTGTTCCCAAATATAGGAATGCCATTTGCTGGCATAACACCCTTTCTCAACTCTCAAGGGAGAGGCCATAGCTCAGAAGGAGAATGCATGCTTTGCATGTGTGAGGATTCAAGTCTGAGCTCTTGCATCTCCACTTAATAGGGTATCAGGTAGCAGGGCTGTGAACAACTTCTACTTGAGACCCTAGAGAGCAGAGTTCAAGACGCACTCCACTCAGGGTTGGCATTACTGGGCTAGATGAGCCATTGATCCGATTCATTAAGTGGCAGCATTTTATTTCCTGTGAGAGTTGGAGGATTTTCTAATACTTTTTAATCTCACACCAATAATGCCAAAGAGTACAACAACTGATCAGCTACTCCATCCACTTCTGTGCCAAAGAAAGTTCACTGACACACATGAAATGGCGCTAACCAAGTAGAACCATGCAAAACAAATGAAATCAAGCCCTATATATCTGGAGAACATAATATGAACTGGTACAGCTCAGTAACCTTGAGGATCCCCTCTGGTTTTGCATAAAGATAAAAAGTTTTCTTCCAGCTTTGCTTTGAATCTGGGGTGGAGTACCTGCAGTCCTCCAGATATTGTTGGACTACAACTCCCATTAGCCTGGCCAAAATCATCAGGAATGATGAGAGTTGTATCCCAAAACATCGGAAGGGTAGCAGGTTGAGGAAGGCTCCCTTAGACTGTTAAAGGCCCCCCTGAGCATTTCACTGAGTAGCAAACAATCTTTCTTTTCTGTTTCTGGCAGCATCTTCAACACATCTACCACCATACCTATCTTTATGCCTCTGTCCCTGCCCACCCACCATCCACCCCACCAAGCAAGTTACCACAAAGCAGGATGGGGTATTCGAAAACAAAACAAAACACCAACAACTATTAGTCTTATTGTGTGTTAAGAAATAACAGCCTGATCAAAAAGATTACTGAAAGCATGGAGAATACTTATGTCTACCACAATTGGCTTTGGATCAAGCCATGCATGGCTTGTAAGTTTCAACTGTTTGGATGTCTGGAAGAAGTCATATATCCCTCAAGTCACTATAAGAGTAAGCCTCCTGCTTATGACTTAGCCACAATAGTAAAAACATGATTGGCTGGGTGTACTTTTCACCTTGAAATGGCACATAATGAAAATAATAAAAAAAATTAAAGCAAAATACATTGTTGTATATTGAAAAGAGAATGTATATTATATCTGAAATCAAGTGCCTTTGAGATCAGTACTATATTTCACTTAGGTCTTTGTTATATGCAAATACATCCTAACCCCCTATCAGAAGTGCTCCTGTTCAAGGTTCTAGGCAGCCAGCCATGCCTTCCTCCAGGATACTATAAGCTGTTTAAGTGATCAAGCAAGGCAATTCACTCCCCCCCTCCAGCTTTCTATTGTTATTTTCCAGCGGATACTCAGTATTTTATGGTACCTGTTCACCGCTGTGTATGCTCAGTTCTTGGTAGGCTGTCCCTCCTGCTCCCAACCCCTTTATTATATATGGATGATGATGTGCTGGTATCTTTAGCATTTGCTACTGACAATCACACACCTAAGTAACTGCCTCGTTGACTTTGAACTTTCACAACCTATACATTTTCTATTCTAATATTGCCTCACAAAGGTGAAAATGTTATCAACACAGAAGAATTTGAGGAAGTTATTTTACATGTCTGGTTTTCATAATCAATTAATGGCATAAATTACATTGTTATCTAATAACGTAATGCAGATGTTAAACCTTGCCCCCCCTTTTGTATGTCAATGTGAAGCTGTCAGTCAAATTATATTAATTCTGAGAAACATTCTGCTGAATTGGTCAAGCCATTATATATTTTCCTGTCACTACTATGAAAGAAAAAGGCCCAGAGCCAAAATCAGCTGGTATAAAATATAGAATTCTAGAGACAACTTGTAAAATTATATACCAGTTCATACTTTGGACAATAATGTTGTTTAGAAGTAAAACAAGGCGCAACATATTCTTATGACCAAATCCTAATCATATTTACTTACAAGTAAGTCCCACCTATTTCAATCAGATTCCTTTTCCCATAAAGGAAGTACATTAATTTATATCTCATGTATAACATTTATTTTATTTATTTGTTGCACTTGTATACCGCCCCATAGCCGAAGCTCTCTGGGCAGTTTACAGCAATCAAAAACATTAAAACAAATAAACAATTTAAAAACATATTTTAAAAACAATTTAAAACACAATTTTAAAATTCAAAACAATATAAAAACAATTTAAAAACACATGCTAAAATGCCTGGGAGAAGAGGAAAGTCTTGACCTGGCGCCAAAAAGATGACCGTGTTGGTGCCAGGTACACCTCATCAGGAACATCATTCCATAATTTGGGGGCCACCACTGAGAAGGTCCTATCCCTTGTTGCCACCCTCTGAGCTTCCCTTGGAGTAGGCACCCGGAGGAGGGCCTTTGATCTTGAACGTAGTGTATGGGTGGGTTCGTATCAGGAGAGGTGTTCCATCAGATATTGTGGTCCCAATTTATTTATTTTATTTATTTATTTTATTAAATTTCTATACCGCCCCATAGCCAAAGCTCTCTGGGCGGTGTACAAACTAAAACTTCCATCTACAATTAAAACACATATTTAAACAATTTTAAAACTACATCCAAATTTCAAAATTGTAAACATTTTAAGACAGACAAAAACACATATTAAAATACTAAATACTAAAATACTAAAATGCCTGGGAGAAGAGGAAAGTTTTAACCTGGCGCCGAAAGGATAGTAATGTTGGCGCCAGGCGTGCCTCGTCAGGAAGATCATTCCACAATTCAAGCCATGTAAAGCTTTATAGGTCAAAACCAGCACCTTGAATCAAGCTCGGAAACATACAGGCAGCCAATGCAAGCGGGCCAGAATCGGTTTTATATGTTTGGACCATCTGGTCCCTGTTAACAATCTGGCTGCTGCATTTTGCACAAGCTGCAGTTTCTGAACAGTCTTCAAAGGCAGCCCCATGTAGAGCACATTGCAGTAATCTAACTTGGAGGTTACCAGAGCATGGACAACTGAAGCCAGGTTATCCCTGTCCAGATAGGGACGTAGTTGGGCCACCAACCGAAGTTGGTAGAAGGCACTCCGTGCCACCGAGGCTACCTGAGCCTCAAGTGACAGAGATGATTCTAGGAGAACCCCCAAGCTACGAACCTGCTCCTTCAGGGGAGTGCAACCCCATCTAGAACAGGTTGGACATCCACCATCTGGTCAGAAGAACCACCCACTAGCAGCATCTCAGTCTTGTCTGGATTGAGCCTCAGTTTATTAGCCCTTATCCAGTCCATTGTCGCAGCCAGGCACCGGTTCAGCACATTGACAGCCTCACCTGAAGAAGATGAAAAGGAGAAATAGAGCTGCATGTCATCAGCATACTGATGGCAACACACTCCAAAGCTCCGGATGACCGCACCCAATGGTTTCATGTAGATGTTGAACACCATGGGGGACAGAACTGACCCATGCAGAACCCCATACTGGAGAGTCCAGGGTGCCGAGTAATGTTCCCCAAGCACCACCTTCTGGAGGCGACCTGCCAGGTAGGAGTGGAACCACCGCAATGCAGTACCTCCCACTCTCAACTCAGCTAGTCTCCCCAGAAGGATACCATGGTCGATGGTATCGAAAGCCGCTGAGAGATCAAGGAGAATCAACAGAGTCACACTCCCCCTGTCTCTCTCTCCCGACAAAGGTCATCATACAGGGCGACCAAGGCTGTTTCCATGCCAAAACCAGGCCTGAAACCCGACTGAAATGGATCCAAATAATCGGTCTCATCCAAGAGTGCCTGGAGCTGGTCTGCAACCACTCATTCCAGGACCTTGCCCAGGAATGGAACAATTGCTACCGGCCTATAGTTATTAAGAGTTTCTGGGTCCAGGGAGGGTCTCTTCAGGAGTGGTCTCACTACTGCCTTTTTCAGGTAGCCAGGGACCACCCTCTCTCGCAGAGAGGCATTAATCACCTCCCTGGCCCAGCCGGCTGTTCCATCTCTGCTAGCTTTTATTAGCCAAGAAGGGCAAGGATCCAGCACAGAAGTGGTTGCACAAACCTGTCCAAGCACCTTGTCAACGTCCTCAAGCTGCACCAACTGAAACTCATCCAATCGGGACAAGGCTGTGCTCTGGATACCTCGCTTGAATCATCCGCTATAACACTGGAGTCTAAGTCCTGGCGGATGCGAAAGATTTTATCCTGGAAGTGCCTAGCAAATTCATTACAGCGGGCCTCAGATGGTTCTACCATGTCCCTGGGGCCAGAGTGTAATAGCCCCCGGACAATTCTGAAGAGCTCCGCTGGGCAGCAGATTGATGATTTGATAGTGGCAGCAAAATATTAAGAACATAAGAAGAGCCTGCTGGATCAGGCCAGTGGCCCATCTAGTCCAGCATCCTGTTCTCACAGTGGCCAACCAGGTGCCTGGGGAAAGCCCGCAAGCAGGACCCAAGTGCAAGAACACTCTCCCCTCCTGAGGCTTCCGGCAACTGGTTTTCAGAAGCATGCTGCCTCTGACTAGGGTGGCAGAGCACAGCCATCATGGCTAGTAGCCATTGATAGCCCTGTCCTCCATGAATTTGTCTAATCTTCTTTTAAAGCCATCCAAGCTGGTGGCCATTACTGCATCTTGTGGGAGCAAATTCCATAGTTTGACTATGCGCTGAGTAAAGAAGTACTTCCTTTTGTCTGTCCTGAATCTTCCAACATTCAGCTTCTTTGAAGGTCCACGAGTTCTAGTATTATGAGAGGGAGAAGAACTTTTCTCTATCCACTTTCTCAATGCCGTGCATAATTTTATACACTTCTATCATGTCTCCTCTGACCCTCCTTTTCTCTAAACTAAAAAGCCCCAAATGCTGCAACCTTTCCTCGTAAGGGAGTCGCTCCATCCCCTTGATCATTCTGGTTGCCCTCTTCTGGACCTTTTCCAACTCTATAAGATCCTTTTTGAGATGAGGCGACCAGAACTGTACACAGTATTCCAAATGCGGCCGCACCATAGATTTATACAACGGCATTATGATATTGGCTGTTTTATTTTCAATACCTTTCCTAATTATCCCTAGCATGGAATTTGCCTCTTTCACAGCTGCCACACACTGGGTCAACATTTTCATCGTGCTGTCCACTACAACCCCGAGGTCTCTCTCCTGGTCAGTCACTGCCAGTTCAGATTGTTTTTTTTGCTGCCCTCACTGCCCCTAAATGCAGCTTACCATAGGCACTTACCAGTGTATAATTGCATCCACTAGGAGTTCGCCTCCATCTGCACTCAAGCCGTCTCCTATATTGTTTCATCGCTCTCAACTCTGGGGTATACCATGGAGCTGTACGATCTCTACACAGGAGAGGGCGCTCAGGAGCAATCATGTCAACCGCCCGGGTCATTTCTGTATTCCACAGTTCAACCAGGGTTTCTACAGGAGCGCCAGCCCTATCAGCCGGAAAACTCCCCAGAGCCCTTTGGAAACCATCCGGATACAGATTGAAACATTGAAACTGAAATCCTGGAGTAAGCCCAACTGAACTCAATGAGACTTACTTCTGAGCAGATATATATAGCATTGTGAATCAAAATTCAGTCTCAAGAAATGCTAAGTTCTTTTATTTTCTGCTTTTCTTAACTGGCTTTGTGCATGCTCACCTCTTTGAAAAAGAGAGGAATGGAATAAAAGGTGAGAAACTGTTTTTCCTGGAAATCCCCAAGCCCAGACATCAGATAATTTCAAGGCAAAAACATCCAGTCCTGCGAGACCACTTTTAAGGTCTAATAAGTTCAGAATTGGAAACATAAGAATGTCATTGTCACAAAACCTTGTCTTCTCTCTTACACTTGTTTATGGAAGGGTGAGGGAATACAATTAGGTCAATCAAGAAACAATTACTAGATTGCTCTCAGGATGTAATTAAAGCTTGAGAAAAATGTTTCCACTAATTTGGAATGTTTTCTTAAAAGTTTTTTTAAAACTTGCTTAGTATTTTAATATATATCTACTATGCATTAAATCCATATACACCCATTCCACTGTTTGCATTTTGGCAGAGTAATAGCGGGGGCAGGGGAGTGGATGATAATTTTAGCAGATGTGCTTCTAAAGCATTAAGACACAAGGGACTAACAACTTGTTGCTCCAACAGCCCTTCTGTACTCCTAGAAATTTAAATCTAGGCATTAATGTTATTTTTAAAGAACTGCTCCTTGAAGACTGCCCCCCTTTACTCTTGTCTGCCAGTCACCCTAATAGGGTTTTTTAAAAAAAGCATTTTATTGCAACATGTCATGGCTAACCCCACCCAGCTCAGATCATCCGATTCTGCAGCAAATCTGATCATTCTGGCATGGTGTTTTCCCACACTCAGTCAAGCTCTTAAGTATAATTCTGGAAATTCCTTCAGATACCAGCTGAGTATTTTGAAGCTAGTAAACTACCTCCTACGTTTCATTACAAACACTGGGAGTGTTCTCATTTCTTGAGTAAAAATGTAACTTTACTCATTTCTCAGCCAATCCCATTACAATAGGTTAGCACATTGATTCCCAAATAGGTTCAGTTTTACCAGTGGGCCACAGAAGACTTCTGGGTACCTCACCAGTTGCCACCAGTGGCTGCTACAACAATGGTGGGGTGAGGGAGGGGGAGAACACTATTCATATACACAAAAAGTGAGAAAGTTCCACATCCAGTTCAGTGGGTAGGATCACCAGGAAATCCATGAAGAAATGAACTACAGGCAAAGAGGATTATATAGTGAAATCCTATGCATAACTGCATTGATGTAAGCTCTGCTGAGTTCAGTGAAGATCACTTCCATTTCATTGAATTACAGCCTTAGCATAGTTTGGAACCACTCAGCTATCAGATGTTCCCTTTATAGTATGGCTGAAAGCTATACTAAGCAGGAGATCCTGAATCAAAGAATCCTCTACATTTTGATGTTCCTTAAAGTTCACTTGTCAATCACATGTCAAGCCCACCTGATACTCCCTCCTCCAAGTTCCTTGTATCACTGATTCTACCAACCATTCATGACTCCCTGGAAATTCAATCCATCAAGGTCTCTTATCCACTGAGCGACCTATTTTGGAGAAATCACTAGGTTATAGCTTTTTGGGAAGGGAGAAAAAAATGAGGCATATGAAACTGGTACTAGAAATTGGTAACATAAACAAAAAACTAAAATGACCACTCTGGCTCAGCCCTATGAGTCACAGTACTTGCTGTGGCCTGGGATAGGGCACAATGACCGCAGTACAGTACATCAGCTTACTTTGTAGCATGACACTAGAATTGTCAGTCAACTCAGTATGTCATGTCAGGACAGCAGTGTGCAATATTACCAATAGCCCTTTCTGCTAGATATTAAGTGACAGAATGGTACAAGTTGATGGAATTACTAAAAGCAAGAAGGAGCACAATTTATGACAAGGCAAGAGTTCACTCTTTCACTAAACCTTGAGCTAAATATTTGGTAACAGCAGTAGAATGGTCTTGCCCCTCACTTGTCTTGGGCAAGAAACCACAGTAGCTGTAAGCGGAATCTACAAATACCTGTAGGATCAGGGCTATAGGTATTTGACTACGGCTGCTTACAAAATTGTCCCCAAATGTTGGTGTTCCAAGTTGGATATTGATGTTATAAGAACATCGTCGTAGACTCCTGAATGGCACTATTTTATATTAGGCATTATAACTAACCAGAATATTTTGGAATCTAAAAAATCCCTGAGCCCAGTGTGCATGCCTGCCAGTTGCTTATATTCTTTGCCATTCCCACACATAATTATGTTGACATCGCTGTCTGATTAAATAATCCAGAGATCAAAATACTGGAAGCGAGCCATTCCTTCCCCACACACACCAGTGAAGTGAGCCATGCAGCAGGACAATCCCCAAGCTGGCTTTCCTTCACAATTCTCCAGTGCACAAAGATGTATATTTTCTAAATGCACTTTTGGCTGAAATTGTTAATCTTGGAAAGTTGCCCAAAAGGCTGTGAAAGACATGTAACTAATTGAGCACTATACCACAGTTTTGTGGTGACATGACACCTTTGGGTTTTCTGCAGATTACACGCTGCCTTTTTCTGAAAACTGCACAACAGCCTTTTTGTGGACAGGCTGAAAACAAACAGTCATGTTAACCAGCTGTGTCCATAAATCTGATGAAAACATTGCTGTACACACTGTATAGTGTAGACACTATCTAAGGTTTTTTTTTTAATTGCAACTAAAACACCCAGTTGAATAATCTAATAATGTCAGAGCACAGTTACAAAGACCAAAAATTGATTCAGACATTACATATTCTAGTGATGAAATCACTCCATGTCTGGACACTCACAAAAACATACTGTGAGATGCACATAACTTGCTTCCCTAGCAACTGTGAATTCCAGAATCAAGCTTCAAACATTTCAAGTACTCAGTGCATAGCAAAACTAAGGAAGCTGTATGCATTTCATACACTCTCACGGGTATTCAGATGCTGGTCTCACTTTAGGACATCCTACAAGGAACTCAAGGCAAGAGAAATCAGCACCCCAATATGTATCAACTTATCAATATAAGTAAATGCAATCATATTCCAAGCAAACAAAGTAGAGTTTTGCTGGCACACATTTGAAATGGTATCTGTATCTCCTGGGCCACAGAATGCTGCCCAAGGGGAAAGGGAAGGGACATAAGCCTAAGCAAGAGCAGAATAGTCACTGGAGCATGAATAAGCTATGGATATTCATGCATCAGTGGTGGGACTGACTGCAGACCTCAACACTGCTACAAGGAACTAGCAACGCTTTGGCACTGGCACCACGCACCAGAGAGTCATTTCAAGATGTGATCTGATCTGATGAAGTCAGTGATGCAACAACATGTAGCAAAGGCCAACTCAAGTAGAAGTGGTTTTACGTATCAGCATCACTGACTAAAGTCCCAACAAAGTGTACAAAGAGCAGAATGAACATAACTATAGACAGAAATTCCACAGATATGTACATACAACTTGTGTGCTTGTACTCAATGAGCAATCAATGTGTGGAAGGTGTGGATGGGGCAAGCCAGCACAACCCTGCTCCCTGCTCCTTCAACAATTGCTACTGATTTTAGAATGACTGCATTGAGCTTCTGTTGATGCAGATAGCTAATTCCACAACGTCTGAGGGCAACAGAAGAAATTTAGGCTGGGCATCAGCAAATGCTTCTTAACTGAAAAAACTAATATCCAGTGGTACGGGATGCTCACGAAAGGTGCAAAATCTCATTCTCTAGACTCGACAGACTTTTTAAAGAAAAAAATGGGCCAACCACAAGCCTGGATATTGCTAGAGTCTATCCTGCAAGTACACAGGGAAAGACTATACACTGTCACTGTGCTTTCCAGCTCTATGATTCTATGAAGATGGAGCAGGTGTTAAATATTTCACATTCTGTGCTTATTGTGTAAGCTGACTAGTGACTTCATTCTCTTGCTAAGCCCTCTCTAGAAATAATATGTTGTTGAAAGTCACATTTAAAAAGCTCCCAGGACAGGGAAAGTCTTTAGCCTGCTTAGTAATAGTTGATTCCTGGCAATTCAATTATCACCTTGAGTCCAGAAAATCCCATTTGTGGTTTATAAAAGTTCCTTTTTCAGAGCAGGGGGGCAGGAGAAGTTTTGATCTGGATTTTTGCTTCCTGTTAACAGATCAGTTTTATGTGCCTCACACTTTACAACTTCCTATGTACATTAATACATTTTTCCTCTCTCTCCCTGAGCAAAACATGCAAACAAGATTCAAACACTAAATCCATCAAATACATCCGGGAGCGAGAAGAGAGAGTTGAGCTGTATGAAAAAGTTTTCTAGGGAGGAAAAACCCATATTCATCCATGTTTGAGAGGAAATACTGAAGTGTACACACAAACACAGCAGTAAATAAAACCTGCAAAGTGCCACCTGAAACACTGCCCAAGAGGCAACTTGCCATGGGTTAGGAGAAGAATTTCAGTTTGCTTTTAAATGTACAGTGTCATGAGCATGGGAACTTGGTACAAGTTTCTTATGTTTTGATTATACTCTCCCCCTTCTCTCTCTGTAGTCCTCCTTTCCAAGGCAGGTCCTATTTCTCCCAAGTTAGTGGTGAGCAGCTTAGCTGTAAATATTTGCCCTTCATGCTGAGCCTTCCAGCTGGCTGAAGCTGCAGCTGACAGACATGTCTGTAAGCAAAGGGAGCCAGGCAGGCAGAGATGGAGTGAAGAGCAGAAAATAGGTTTCAAAGAAAGCGGGGGGGGGGGGAGGAATTTGACCACTTAGTAGACTCCAAAACCTCATTAATAAGGAAAGAAAATGAACAACAAAATCCTCTCTTCATTCTAACTTTTGCCTTGTTTTGTCTGCCTGTCCCCCCACTCTGCACACACAGACGCACTCACACAACTTTCACCACAGGATGCTAAAAGTCTGGCGCTTGGACGGGGAGCTTCTTCTCTGTGCCAAACCTCTCGCTTCGCCTGAATGTGAAAGGGTGACACATAAGTCCAGTAGGGGTCCTGAAGTTGTCCTGCTGGGCTCAAACATGGGAGGTGCAAGAAGGGGGCCAAATACATCCTGTAACACTGTGTTTATAGAATTACTTAAAAGAGACAGGAAAGGAAGGTAGGAAGGAAGATCAAACGTATCACTGAGCAAATGTTGAGTCCTCTGACCAAGCCTTCCAGGAAAACCGTGGCATCCCATAGAGACAAAACCCAAAGGAGTAGCTAACAACAACAGCAACGGTACTGTGGCACCTTGAAGACTAATCGATTTATGGAGGAACCATATACATGTTTACACAGAAGTAAGCCCCACTGTGTTCAATGGGGCTGACTCACAGGGATGCGTGCCCAGGCCATTTCCTTAGATGCCTGAGAGGGTGTTAGTCCATGGAAGCAGGCGCCCCAGATAAATCGTTGCAGCCTTTAAGATACCACCAGGTTCTCTGTTGCGTCCCGTCCCCATCAAGAGAGGATGGAGGACAAGAGACTTAGGGAAGGAACTTGGGAGAAATGAAGGGAAAGGGAAAGGGCAAGGAGGAAGGGGGAAGGCCCTGCGAGAGGATGGTCTCATCCCGCGCGGTTCACCTTGCTAAGCGAAGAGGCGGCCAGGCTGCGGCTGAGGGAGTCGAGGCGGGCGCTGTACTCGGTGAACTTCTTCTGGTAGCGCAGCGCTGTCATCTGGAGCTCGAGCTGGACGGCGGAGAGCTGCGCGAGGAGCGACTTTTCCCGCTTGCCGGCCCGCAGCGCCTCCTTCTTGAGCTCCTTCTCCAGGCCGGCGAGCTTGGCTTGGAGGGCGGCGTTGTGCGCCTTGAGCGCCTGCAGGCAGCAGTGGGAGCCGGCCTGGTGCTCGCGGTGGGTGAGGACCAAGCCACAGCCCCGCTCGCAGACGCCCACCGGCCGGGCCTCGCAGGCCTCGCGCATATGCGCGTCCACGTCGCGCAAGTTGAGCACCTCGGCGCAGCCCTTGTGGCGGCAGCGGGCCGGTGAGTAGTCGCACATGTCGGCGTGCTCGGCCAAGTGCTGCAGCTTGACCACCTTCTCGCAGCCCCGCGCCCGGTTGCCGCACTTGATGTCCAGCTTGAGGATGAGGCTCTTTAAGGGCAGGACGTGGTTCAGCTCCTTGGTGGAGATCCGCTGGCACTTCACCGGGCAGCTGCCTTGCTGCACGACCCACGGCAGGACGCAGCCGGCGCAGAACACATGGCCGCAAGGGGTGGTGAGAGGGTCCTCCAGGACTTTGTTGCACAGATTGCATTTGAGGTCGGGATCCACCTCCCCGTTGAACCGGTCCAGTTCAAAGCCCATCGCTCTCCGGTTTCACCGAACGGGCGCACGACCAAAAGCAGAAACACGCACGCAGCACGCAAAACTCCTTTCGAAAAGAGGAGGGAAGTACGTAACCTCTCTTCTTTTCCCTCCCTCCAAAAAACAAATCGCCCACCCCAAAGCACACACCCTCCAAAGCGGGAGGGGGAGACGCGCGACAAAACAATTCTCTCAAGAGAAGCCCGAACTGCAAAGATCATAGGAAATGATTGTAACCACTCTCCTTTTTGAGTCCTTTGCTAGTCATTGGGAACAACCCAGACTGGCTGGCTGCAGGCTGTCTACTGACTGAACTAATTGCCTCAGACTTCCTCGAAAATGCTGGGGAGGAATCCTCTACCACATTGATTCTAGTTAAAGCGCAGAGTTTCCTTCGCCCACTGCTTTTCCCCACCACCTTCAGTTCCTCCCTCACGCAGTCTTTCCCACCCCCGCGCACGCCTTTTTTTTTTGCACAGTTTATCTCTCTCTCTCTCTCTCTCTCTCTCTCTCTCTCTCTCTCGGTTTGGTACAGCTGAGAATGCTGTTTATTTCATGAGCATAATAATCTGTTAAAGGCTTGCTGCTTATATGAAAAAGGAGGAGGTCGCATAGCCTTAGATATAGCATCATAGGGATCTGTTGGCACAGTTGTGGATGTCCATCTGTTTGATTGAGCTGTTGTGGGGCTTTGGTCTATGGGGCAGTATTCCCAGATGCTCTTGGTGCAGCATCTAGCCTATGGCGTTCAGGGGAGCCGCATAGTGTTAATGCAATGGTGGTGTTCTCTCTCTCTTTGCAGGCTGCCTTTTCTCCTTTTTGCAGAGCTAAGACAGGAAAGACTTGTTCTCAGACAAGATCCAATGGGCTTGATTTACAGGAGGATAGATTTTGGTACAGCATTAGGAGAAATCTCTTGATGGTATGAGCAGTTTGACAATGGAACCAAAAACTTAAAGAGATGGAAAGTTCCTTTTCACTGGAGGTCATCAAGCAGAGGTTGGGCAGTCATATGTTGGTTCTGCATTTCCTACACTGAGCAGGAAGGTTGGATTACATTGCATACAAAAGGCTCCCTCTATAAAACATAGTAAGCTGCCTTATACTGAGTCAGACCATTGGTCCATCCAACTCTAGCTCAGTATTATCTCCACTCATTGGCAGTTACTTTCCAGAGTTTCCCAGCCATACCTGGGGAGATGCCAGGGATTGAACCTTGGACCTTTTGCATGCAAATTGAGTACTCTATTACTGAGCCACAGCCCTCCCCCCTAACACCTTCCTTGGGAAATACAGAACATCTGGCTACCTATCCTATACCCTTGTGTTATATATGGGGTGACAAAAGTGTCTTCGTTCGCCTTCTCCAACTCTTAGCAGACTGTGGAGGTGGGGAAAAGGCAGCAGACTAGGGTCAAAGGACAATGTCTGCAACTTTTTTAAAAAACAATACTCAGCAGACTTGTAAGACAGGTAATGAAGGCTGGCTTAGGGTAGGAAGTTTGGTAAAAGGGGCTCTGGAGGAGATATAAGCTTTATATGTCATTTAGCACCTTCTTGAATGATAAAATGTGAAGAACTGTCCATAGGAAAAGCAGCTATAGGTCAAGGTATGAAAGGAGGCTTGGAAAGGGTTGGCAAAGTGGGATTGGTAAAAGGGTAACACAGACCAGGTGTTCCAAACCTGTAATCCGTGGACTGACAGTGAGTTTTCTGCAATAAGTATGAAATCTCTCAATTTCCTATGATTTTGGTGAAAACTGAGATTCCCTCCACTTGGACTGCAGAACTTCCACCCAGTCACTCCAACTGTAAAACTTTTGAGTTGTCAATGCTATTGTATCTTAAGACTCGCAGACCAGATTCACACATTACACTGAAGCGCACTTTTTTTGTGCTTTTTTGTGCTGTGCATCAATTCAGCAAGAAAGGCGGAAGAAAAATTTGAATGGACATTCTAATTAATGTAGATTTTATATTTGCTGATTTGAGGGGGATGAAAATACCTGTGCAGTGTGATCCTATACATGTCTACTTGGAACTGCATACCACTGAGTTCCATGGGACTAACTTCCTGTTAAGTGTGTATAGGACTGCAGCTTTAATCTTAAACCTGGGGTGTGGGAGCTTAACAGAAGTAAAAGGGATAAAAGAAATATAAATTCTATACACAACTGGGTGGCAGATGTCAACTCTCCTAAAATCACAGGGTTGTAAAATTCTAGAAATAAATGTTAAAATACTTCACTCCAACATCTAATACAAAGCCCCATTCCTATGTATATGGAAACTGAAAAGTGCTGACTTTGACTTATAAAGTACTAATGAGCTTGAACCCTACTATAGACTCTGCCGCTTCCCCTACATTCCATCACAATTGCTTTGGTTGCATCCTGCGGCCACCTCAGACAGCTGGTTTTGGATGCTGAGAAAGGGGAGCAAATGGTTAGTGATGCAATTTATTGTTGTTGCATTTGTGCTGTCAGAGAGGGGGAGAAGTGCTTGTGGGATTTTCTGCCTCAGGAGCCAAAATAATTTGGCTGGCCTTGTGTGCTGCGCAGCTTGACTGCTGGAGCACCATTTCCTGCTCTGCCTCAAGAAGCAAAATGTCTTGGGCCAACCATGGTTCTTCATACAGAAGGGGATGAAGAGCACATGAAGGGTGGTAGAGCACATGTTTTGCCATGTGTTAGGTCACAGGTTCTATTGCTGGCATCTCCTGCAGAAAAGTATATTGGATGTCAGTTCTGGGAAAGGACGGACATCCTTGAGAGCCACCACTCCTCCAGAATTCTGCAGGAGGGATTCAGCGACATATTGGAACATTAGTTTTGCACACTCTGTTGCCGTAGCACAAAAAAAAAATCACTTTGAAAAAAAACCAGACTTTTTGCAGTTAGGAAAGTTACAGGGAAATGCATTGAAAAGTGTGAGATGAACGAATAACTAACAAATACAAACACTCCACAAGCAAATCAGGATGAATGCTCATTGTCACAGAATGTCTCCACAAATGAATCAGAAGGAATCCTCATTAAAGACCAGGTATAATCTAATCTCCTTGTAAGCCTTGTGCAAGCAAATCAGGATGAATACTCAATAAATAGGTCACCTGGAGAAGCTCATAAATAGTAAAGAGTCTTGTGGCATCTTAAAGACTCACAAATGTATTAAATCTTGAAGGTGCCACACACCTCTTTGTTGTTTTTGCTGCAACCAACTAGCAAACTACCCACCTGGACCTCTGCTAGTCAAGTAGACAATACTGATCTAAATGAAGTGATGGTTTGACTGAGAATGTTTGATATCTATATAGGTACAGTAGAAAAGAATGAGACACCAAGGGAACACCAGGAGACAGGCATTTGAGGTGGATGTTTTTGAGATCCAGAACATTTTCCCTGAGCCGCGAAAGTTCTAATATGGGCATTTTCTGATATCCAAATACAAAATCGGTGTATCAGTTTTGACATGTGCATAAATGGACTCTTTCCTCTATGACAATACTATTGCTTCTCAGCTGCCCTTTTGAGAAAAGTGATTCACATACATTACATTTTTCACATATTTACATTTGTTAGCTGTCTTGGGCCTCTTGATGGAAAGGCGAGATACAGAATTGCTAAAATATTTTTTAAAATATGTGTTCATGCTTAGTAACTGATCCAAGAGAAGCAAGTGTAAATTCTGTATGTACAGTATCTGTACCAAAATATACAGCATAACAAAATTCACCCGTTTGGATCATAAGCCTGGAAGCAGGGTCTATCCTTTTTTGAATATTTTGTACAGCACTTGGTTGACCAGTACAACACATATGTATTATTATCTCTTGAAAGACATCCAGTTGAAATCACTGGGTCATCTAAGTAAAAATCTTTATGGATGAAGGGGCATGGTGCTAGATAACTTTGTAAACTGGACCACTTCCATTACTTGTAAGACCTCAACTTTTCAGCTCAATTCTAAACTGTCACAGAGAAGCAATAGAATCTCCACATGTATGACTGTCTCTTTATGGAAAAATGTGCATTGTGTGGTCTATTATGGTCCCATTAATGTCACTGAGAATTATGTGTTTGTTAAGGCCAGGAAAGCTTGGTACTTGGAAAATCAGTTTCCATACATATGTAATCTCAATGCATTCAGAAGGTATAATCAAGAGCTACTCTGTAAGACCACACCAGAAGGATATCTAAGATCTGGAAAATATGTCTCTTCTACCAAAGTGAAGTGAATGAAATACAGCACACAATTCACATACCCAATGCAATATGTTTGCTATAAAAGCAGCTTTGTTTTGAAGTAGGGTAGATACTGAGCTAGAGTCTTAGAACCAGACAGAGCCCATGCTGCACTTTCTGGACATCACCAGTGGATGACAGCAACCAAAGAGGAGGGAAGGCCAACATATGACATCACTAGTGAAAGATAATGCCACTATTAATTGCATTTGGGTAATGTGCATATTGGCTTTAGGAGACCTAGGTGGTGGTGGTGGGAAGATACTGAAAGGCTGTGGCATAGCAACTTCCACAAGACTTCAAAACATGTTAGATAACAATCATGGACACTGTCATCCTTTGTGCCTAAATTCAGGTTCTTTTGTGCCAGACTCCAGATCAACTGCCTCTTTTTAAAAAACTTAAAAAATTGAAAAATATTTATTTATTACTTTGCTTTCAGGACAGCTGGGCACGCTACAAGGTTCAGTGCTGGTGAGATGCCAGCCACCATCTTAATTTGCCAAGAGGCATCTATACATATAAATTAGGATGTGTAAATTTTATGCAGATTTGTGCCTTCAATCTATGTCCCAAGTTAATTAAAAACATAGTAACACCCCTGGAAAACATCACCCTGGGGGGATTTCAATCTTTAACATGTCTACTCAGAAGGAATTCAATAGAATTCAATGGGACTGACTCCCAGGTAAGTGCATGTAGGATTGTAGCCCAAGTGACTAATACAGAAGCAAAGAAATCAGTCCGTCAGAAATTAAAGAATTAACATTACAGGTATGTGCAATTAACACTACAGGAAATACACCACTACACCACCATAATGAAGAGTAGTATAATTTTTAGACTATTGGACTAGGACTGAAGAGACCCAGGTTCAAGAAGGCCCCAATCCACTTCTGTAGGGGTCAGGGCAGCCTTTCCATAAGCCAAGCTAGGAGATGGGGGACAGGGAGCAGCTGCTAATGCCTGGGGTTGATGAAGGTCCCCTTGAGCTGCTGGACATAAATAGCCCAGAGCTAGCAATTTGGGGGGGGGAGAAGAGAATTTTGTAGAGGAGCTGCTATCCTTAGGATCTCCTGGAGAGGCTTCCTCTGCCAACTGGGAGGTACAAGAGACTTGGAGAAGAAGCTGCCCTGACTACCCAAACCCCTAGGGCAAGGATACTGCAGGCCTGACTCACTGGGGGTAACCCTAGAGTATCCTGCAAAGGAGAAGAACCTCTGGGCCTGTCCCTTCCCAAGCCCCATAGCCCTGAGAAAGGGACTACTGTGGGAAGCCACAGGACTCAGAAGGGAAGCAGAGCCTTGCCCCCACCCCACCAAGGAAATGGGAAACAGGCAGAACTCTGGGCTTCTACAGTGGCTGTCCCAGAAAAGGCTCCCAGTAAAGTGCAAGTACAGGCAGAAGGACTGGAAAAATATTTGTGATGGTGGCTCTGTGTTGATTTAGGGTCGTGGTTCCTGGGAGAAGGGAGTGAGAGTCTGTAGTGAGGGCTAAAGCCTCAATAAAGTCAAATGTACTGCATTCCTGTTGATTGTAGTGATATTTGGGACTCGCATTTGAGCCTAATCCCCATGGAACCCATGAATCAAGGTGCCTACAATGTGCCCCTCCCCCCAGGAGGGGCTCACAGTGACTGTCTTGGATGAGGCAGAATTCTAGTATTGCATGGACTGCCTTCAAGTTGATTCTGACTTATGGTGACCCTATGAATAGGGTTTTCATGGCAAGCAGTATTCAGAGGTGGTTTACCATTGCCATCCTCTGAGGCTGAGAGACAGTGACTGGCCCAAGGTCACCCAGTGAGCTTCATGGCTGTGTGGGGATTCGAACCCTGGTCTCCCAGGTCGTAGTCTAACACTCTAACCACTACTCCACACTGGCTCTCGCAAGGGAGAGAGAAAAACTTCTCACTTCCTAATTTCTCCACACCATGTATAATTTTATACACTCTGATCACTTTTCTCCTTACTTTCTCTTTTTTAATAGCCACAAACGTCTTAACCTTTTCATCATAGAGAAGATGCCTCCCCCACACCCTGATCATTTTGGTTGCCATTTTCTGCACTTTTAAGAACCCTACAATATCCCTTTAGAGATTGAGCAATCAGAGCTGTACAGTATTCCAAATGCAGTTGCACTATATATTTGTATGAAGGCATGATGATGACGGCAGTATTATTTCAGTCTCTTCATAATCCCCAGCATGACATGTGTCTTTTTTTCCTCCCCACAGTTGCTGCACACTGAGAGAGGCTCTTTCCCACCATCTTTAAAAATGTCTCCCTAAAGGAAATGAACTTTCTGCTCCTCTCCTGTTCTGCTGTGCAGACAGATTTCCATGATCTCCCCAGCCTCTTCATACCATAGCAATCACCCTTTTTGCCCTGTGACAAGGAAAGAAGCATCCATATTTGAGCTCTGGAACAATTTTACCAGGAATAGAATGAGTATATATATTCTGTGCTAGAAAAATCTCCTACATAATCACCACTGTAGGATT
Source organism: Rhineura floridana (assembly GCF_030035675.1). Classification (NCBI taxonomy): domain Eukaryota; kingdom Metazoa; phylum Chordata; class Lepidosauria; order Squamata; family Rhineuridae; genus Rhineura; species Rhineura floridana. The sequence continues at coordinate 171,686,938 of NC_084482.1, read as the reverse complement.
ATCTAGTCTACAACATAGTCAGGGCCGGCCATGGGGTGGGTAAACTGGGTGGCTGCTCAGGGCACTGAGCTGAGAAGGGCATCAAGCTGAGCTCAGTGGCTGTGTTTTTCTAATGTATTGTCTGCATTGAGTCAGGGTGGCAAAAAAACAAGTGTCTGTAACCTTTTTGCCAAGGTTCTATGGGTTGTTTGGGTAATAGGTACAAAAATGGCCTTCCTTCAATTAGCTTTAAAATATATTTCTTTTTCAATTTCCAAAGACAAACTGCAGGCGAGAATTCTCGCATGTACTCTGTGCATGTAATAATTCTTGCATGTGGCCTCCAAGTTTGTAGACATATGCATAAGTTCTTGTAGGGGGCAGCAGCAGGGCCCCCAATATTACACCTGCACCAACCCACATGAACACTCTAGATAGCCCTGCAAAGCTGACTGGGGGAGCTGGCTATGAGTGGGCAGGGAGGCGAAGGCATTCCTCATCCAGGTGGCTATTTATCCTAGGGCTGGCCCCAAGTTTTCAGAAGCATGGAGATGAATACAACCCTGTTGTGCAGGATCTCTGATATATTTATCATTAAATCTCTATCCAGTCATTCCTCCCAAAAGGAGAGCCTAGGGCAGCAAACGACAAATGATAAAATGCTAAAAACATATTGTTAACTAAACCTCTTAAAAACAATTCCTAGACAGATGTGGACTGAAATAAAGGTCTCTACTTAAAAGGCTTGTTGAAAGAGGAAGATCTTCAGTAGGTGGCAAAAAGATAACAAAGATGCCACCTGTCTAATATTTGAAAATGGAAATGGACTGGCTTCAAGTCGATCCCCACTTAAGACTACACTCTGAATAGGGTTTTCATGGTAAGCGGTATTCAGAGGGGGTTTACCATTGCCTCCCTCTGAGGTTAGTCCTCCCCAGCTGGCTAGGGCCTGCTCAGCTTGCCACAGCTGCACAAGCCAGCCTCTTCCTTGTCTGCAACTGCCGGCTGGGGGGGGGCAACTGGGCTCCTTGGGACTATGCAGCTTGCCCACGGCTGCACAGGTGGCAGGGCACATAACCCCTGAGCCACTCACTATGGGGGTGATCTTTAGCTGGCCCTTTACACCCAGGAGACACGAGCGGGGATTTGAACTCACAGACTCTGGAGTCCCAGCCAGGCTCTCCTCCCCACTGTGCTATACCAGCTTTATTTATTTAAGGAGAGGGAATTCCAAAAGGTAGGTGCCATGACACTAAAGGTCCGCTTCCTATGCTGTGCAGAATGGACTTTCTGATGAGATGGTATCCGCAGCAGGCCCTTACCTGCACAGATCAGTGATCGACTGGGTATATAAGATGTGAGATGACCCTTCTGATATTCTGGTCCCATGCTGTATAGGACTTTGTATGCCAAAACCAGCCCCTGAAATTTAGCCCATGCAGCCAGTGCAATTCTTTCAGCAGTGGGATAAGATGTTGGCGATATCCTGCCCCAGTGAGTGGTCGAGCTGCCAAGCCAACGATGGAAAATATGGGTAATAGTAGTTAAATGTATTTTCACTAGGATTTTTCTCTCCAGGCAGATGCTGCTGATGCTGCTAAAAGTGTGACACACTTCTGAATATGAGCTCAGCATGGTTTACGACTTTTGTATGAAAGAGAAAATCGGAAGCCACCCACCAATTATGTGCCATGTATTTTAGCTTATGTGTTATTTTGAAAAGCTGCTATTGGCTCATAGCTTACGTCTTGTCTTGAAAAGCCGTTACATGCAGAGGATAGAAGTAGGACAGGGGGAGGGGGGGGAAACTGTGAAAGGAACTTTTCTTAGTCTTGAGTTTCCAGGAGGGAGGAGGCATTTTATCCTGCCGTCCCAAAATTGTTTTTCTTCAGACTGAGGTTTAAAACAGACAGAAGCCCTGCTTTCTGCTAGAATTGCCATCAACAGTCAAAAAGAGGGAGGAGTCGCATTAAATTAGTCTGAATGATCCTTCTGACTGGAGGTAGAGTACTGGGGTGGAGTCACTCTTTAAACTGTTTCATTCCTTGCTGATCTCCTGTGTGAGGGTGCCTTGTCATACTACTGGGATTCAGCGCTGGCACAGTTCCAACACAGGGGTGTTTTTTCTTGCTGCTGCTGCTCTTTGCAGCAGGCACTTTTCAACACTGAGTCTCTTTCAGGTCTCTCTCTCTCACTCACGCTCTTTTACTCTGCTGCTACCACTGCTGTTATGAAGCCAACAAAACTCCCTATTGCAGCAAAATCTGTAGAGCAAATCCCATTCAGCCAGCCCGTTCGGTCTTTCCACTCCTGGGCAGCGGCCCAGTTTTCATATCCACCTACACAATTCTGAGAGAAAAGTATTGTTACATCTTGAGGAAAAGGGGTCCTACTAAGCTTTTCATTCTTCCCCCTCCCCCCCTCTTTTACCTTTGTTAAAAAAACACCTAAGGAAAAATTGGTGATGCAGCCTTGGAAGCAAAACCTTTTGTATATAGTAGGAATCCCCAAATATTTTTCCCCATGGACCATCAGGAAATTGCTGAAGGTCTTGGCAGGCCACTTAATGATTTTTCTGTCTCTTGTAGCAATTGTCATGCACAGTGCTAGGTACTGTGTGATTTTTAATTGTATTTTTACAGACAGGCTGCAGACGATCTGAATGGAGCTCAGATTGGAATGCCTGCTATATAGCATTTAAATCTTTCTTTCTGTTCTTGACATCATAAGCCTTAACCCTTTCCCAACAGATACAGGAGAACTATTTTAGGTCTCTTCCAAAGAAACAAAACCCATAGGGATTTCAAGAGAGCGCAGAGGAGAGGTATTTTACTTAACATTTGTAGCACCATCTGCCATTAGGCAAGTGGGAGATATTGTTCGGTGACGAGCCAAAGCATATATTGTTACCTTCCACAAGTCTTTGCAGAATAAGCATTGAAAAATAAAATATAGTCGTCCAGGACAAAAAGTTTGGGCAGAATTCCACTTTGCTCTGTGCTCAGCTACACATGAATATTTATGCTAAGAGCCACCATTCACTTATTATTTTAACCTCAGCAACTGAAAGCCTGTGTTCTCTTCCTCTGTTCAACTTTTTACAATGTTCCCCAAAGAAACGTAAGCTCAGGCTTTGGTTGAATCTCCCTAGACAAAGGGAGCCCTGTAATTGTGTAGCAACCTCCGAGAAGAGCTCTCCCTGCATGTTCTTTTTGCATGGGCTTGACACAAGTATCGAGAAGACACTCATAGCTCATGCCCTGGATATAGAGAGAGACTGTGATTTTTATCATCATCACCATCAATTATTATTATTTAAATTTATATCCCACCCTTCCTCCCAAAAGGAGCCCATGGTGGCAAACAAAAACACTAAAGACACATTTAAAACAGCTTAGAAACAAAATATCTTTAAAAATAAAACTTTAGACATCTTTTAAAAGTTGATGTCACAGTAAGAAGAACACGGAAAAATGGATTTGCGCTTTCTGTTTCAGCATTTCTTCATCATGGCTCAAGGAGGATGTATAATGTGAATTTCCCTATTCCCAAGGCTGCCCTTTGGTTGTTGTGACTAGGGATGCTTGAGGAAATTGTGCTTCCCAAATTCTGACGTGAACGGACCTGATTCACATCTCCCAAACTAATGTGCATATTATATTCAATCCTAGTCCCACAGCTCCATACTTTCTGCAAAAACAAGACCAGGAGCAGACTGCAGTACAGATCATGATCTAGTAATATTGAAAATCAGAGTAAAACTAAAGAAGAAGAACAAAGCAATCATAATGCCAAAATATAATTTAAATAACATCCCAGAAGAATATAAAGATCAAATAAGGAACAGATTTGAGGCTTTAAACTTAGTTGACAGAGAACCAGAAGAACTATGGAGTGAAGTCAGAGACATTATCAGGGAAGAAGGCAAAAAGACAATACCTCAAGTTAAAAAGAGAGAAAGACCTCAATGGATGACTGAAGAAACTCTTAAAATGGTTAAAGAGAGAAGGAAAGCAAAAGCAAAAGGAGAAATTAATGAACATAACTAACTGATTTCAATTGGTCTATTCTGAGTAGGACTAGCATTCAGTGCAGCCTATTGAATTATAGTTATCCTTTGGGTTTATAGGGTGGTATTCAATAAAAAGTTGTGCTAGTGCAATGGGATTTCCCCCTCTCCTCCCCCGCAATTACCCCACACTGTTCCCATATCTGCTCTGGAAGGTTTAGGGGAACAGATTTAGGGGGCTTGCAAGAGAAGAACGGGATATCATTATTTTGGGGAGGGGAGGGGGAGATTATTGATGGAATGACCTCCTTAGTGCTACATTGAATACAACCCTTTACTTTTCCAAATCTTGCAAGCAGTTTTTTGCTCTAAAAATGTATCAAAATGCATACCTCAAGGTTCCACAGTATGGTCAGAAGGCACATGAGGCTGTCACCTTCTTGAAGCTAAGCAGGTCTGTGTCTGGGCAATGCCTGGCTGGGTGACCATATATATTATTAATATTGTGAGTTTGGGGTTGGAACGGATTATTCCTGTGGGTCCCCTTCCAGCCTCTGATTTGGAATTTTGTGCCTTGGGGGAGGGGCTGGCTCTGCTGGAGTTTCTTCTGTTAAGGTAATAGCTTGGCCAGATAATTAATGGGCCTGTTAGGTGCCCAGCAACTGGTGAATCGGTCAGGAACACCCTTTTGTCATTGAAACTCTTCAGAAGAGCCTCCCCCCTCCCCACTCCTGGCTGCTAGGAGAGGTTTGTGTTGTCAGTCGTGAGCAAGAATGGCTGGGAACTGGAGGCAGGCAGAGAGGCTGGCTCTCTGCACCATGGCATTTGGGGTGCCTCCTGTGACACTAATGGAAAAGCTGGATATTGGACTGCTGATGCCTTGAACCCTTCCATCCTTAAGCTCAGGTTGGAATGTGTGTAAATAAACAAACCATATTTCATAAAGACACTGCAGTCTCCGCTGACCTTCTTCCCAAAGGAAACCAAACCCTGGATGAGTGCAGGGACCACTGAAATCTCACCGCTTGGAGATTGGGGAGGCGTGCAACATTATTATAATTTATTCAATTTATATCCTGCCCTTCCTCCTGAAGGAGCCCAGGGTGGCAAACACAGTATTTTTTTTAAAAAAAGAAGCATTCTAAAAACAGTTACAAACATTTTCTCAGCCAGTGATTTCAGAGTTGCCAGGTACTCCCTATTCCTGATATGCTGCCTTGGGTTCTATGATGGAAGAAAGGTAAAGTATAAATGTAAGAGTCCAGTAGTGTAGTGGCAAATCTGTAAGTGCAGGGTCTCTTCATGATAGTCACAGTCACCGCCACACACCCTTCCCTTCCCCCCCCCGCTGGTTTGAGAACCCTTGTTTATGCCTTCTCCCACAACAACAGATGTCTCTAGGAGCCAATCAGTATGAAAGCCGAGAGTGTTAACTACTGAAAAGAGTCTTCTCAGTGGCTAATTCACCTCTTTTCACTCTGATTGGCTCTAATCAGCAGAAAAGGACAAGGAAGTGTATTAGAAGACTCTTCCCAGTGGCTAACATACCCCCCCTTGCATGCTGATTGCCTCAGAATGCTGAAGGCATAGGGACCCTGCTCCCCAAAAAGCAAGAGGTCTAAGACCCTGGGCAACTATACCCTGGTAAGATTGAATGAATACAAGTCAAATAGGAATGCATATTTTGAGATAATACATTTATAAAAATGTGTCAGATGGATACAGGACCTGCTGCTCTGGCTGCTTTCCACATTGTTCTTGCTCAAATGAAAACCCAGGTGAGCTGAGGTAGGTGCAGCAGGATGGCAGCAGCTGTGGAGCATGATGCAGATGCTCACAGTGGCTCCCTAAAAGGCCGGGTGCTGGAGTATCGGAGGGAAGGTCCCAGGATATTTACAAGTGAAAGGGAACAAAGGCTGAAAGAGTCAAAAGAACAAAACAGAAAATTCTTACAGAAGGAAGGAAGAGAGACAATGAAAGTATGAGGAAACCTGGATTGGCTTTAAGGAGAGTCAGAGGGAAGAGAGCTTAAGAGAGCAATTCTGGGATGGTAAAGCCAGTGGTGAGCCAGGAAGAGAACATTGTAAAATAGTATGGGTGAGTGAAGGGAATGGCTACACTACAGACAAATAGGCACAGGCACGGGCATGGGTAGGAAAGCTATGCACCACAGAAATAAAAATAGAAAAGGAGTCCTGTAATGAAAAAGGATTTCCAAGCCCTAGTGCTACAGGTCCCACCTGGTGGTCCCTGAAGCTAAGAGTCAACTTGGGACTCTGAGGACCTTTGGGATCTGAAACATGCAATTTATGACACTGCTATTTTGTAATAAAATCCATATTTAGATTTCTATGCATTTTTTGAAACCACAGATTAATGCTGAAACTGATTTATGAACATATCCAAAAGTGACATGGATGAAAGATAGATTGCCTGTCACTAGTTAAGACCGAGAAATGAACAGGATAGGAAATCCACAACTAATGTTGACCCAACTAATGTAGATACTTAGGACCAAACCACGCATGATGCAGGAGATCTATGATTGGATCAGCTGACTTATTTATTGATTTAAAAACAGTTTGAGGGAGAGCTCTGGTTTTTATCAGAACTATGGCACTGGGACAGGGGAGATATAAAGACCACCTCCTTCCCTACAGACCATCTCAGATGTGAGGACAGTGACAGGAAGCTCTCTTATTAGGTCCACTCACCTCAGAAGTGCTGCTACTCCACTCAAAACCAGAAAACTGTTCCCTGCATTCACCCCAGTGGCTGTTTTAAAGCTGGAAAGACATGCACATCAGGCCAGATATAAGCTGTTTACTCAGATTTATTTTCCTTTGATGTCACTGGTACTTACTTCCAAGTAAGCTTACTGCAGCAATCCCAAACTGCAATTAACTCAGGGCATGAACCATCTAAAGTTTGTTTCATTTAAGGCCCATTTTTCAAAGGGTCAGTTATTTGTGGGCTTTACCCTCTCCCACTTTAAATCAGTGGAATATCAGGGAATTTAACTATAACTATCCACAGTGTTTTCATAACACCCTTATTATGGATCCTATTTTGCACTAGAACAGAAGAACACAGAGGATAGTGCAGTGCTGCCTTGTGTGCATCTCTGCTTCAGAAAGTGTTATCAAGGCACATTGCTTACACTGCAAACAGTAAGAACTTTGAAGGTCAACCCCCACCCCAATTGAAGGTAGATTTTTATTTACCTCTGAAGGCTTTGAGCTCAACCCCTTTGCTTTTGAAGTCTCTGACACAACTCCTATTACTATTGATAGGGACAGAAGTAGGCCTCTTTCTAAAACTGAAACGTACTAATATTGGAGGTGGAGAAAGTCTTCTTTTGGGGGGGGGATTTCTGCTTTTCTCAGAGCACCTTAACACATTTGAAATGCTCAGCCCTTTGATTTTCCAGAATGGTTTGTACTGCTGTCATGATTGATACACCTATTTTTAGGACTGTCATGCAAGAAATGGTTTACAAAATGGTTTCTTAAGCACTCTGGAGGTGATGTCAGATCTCAAGTCTTCAGAAACAGCTCACTTGTGGGTGCCTACCACATAAAGAGAAAGGCCTCTAGTTGTTGAGCTGTGAATATCTGTAGTGAAAACCAGATGGCCAAATGGATAGAAAACATCAAAGATGAAATAAAGAACAAGAGAAATTACAGAAGAAATTAAAAAAAGACAACCACGTGAAACTCAAGTTGGCTGTGTTGGCTTCATCCACCGAACAGTGAACAAACCTATATCAGAAAAAACCTAAATAAGAATAAGAATAAGAATAAGAATACGGAGTCCAGAAAGCTGTGGATAAATATGTCCACAAGGTTTAATAATAATTCTTAGCAATGAAAATAGAATAAAATAAAATAAAAACACAGACAACAAACTTTTTTAAAAAATATGTAAATTAAGGATTGCACTGGGATTGGTTGGGAAAGAACAGGAAACATACAAAAGCTGAACATATGTCACTGAACCCCCACCAAACATTTCTTAGAGACAGCACTTACAAAAGATTTCTGCATTTTGAGACTTCACCCCTTCCAAGTACTGTGATTGAAGGGTGTTGGGTGTGGTGACACTTTTCTAGCCTTCATTCCCCTCTCTCCTTATACGGTGTTGCAACTGCTCCATTTCTGAGACACCCTATCAGGGTTCATTAGAGACTGCTTTGAGCAACAGATCTGTACAAATATCTATAAATAGATTCAGGACTAACTGATCCACTTTGTAGGGATTTGTTTATTTATTTATTATACAGCCACGAGAGTGTCTGTATACTATAGCCAGTAGGGATTTTTCGTGTTCTACCATGTTAAATGAAAATACCCACACACACACCCTTCTGGTGCTTTGTATAGTCCCAATTCAAAACAAAAACTTACAAGTCTTACATGGTTGGATTCAGAATCGCTTGCTCTACAACCCTGAAAGTTTTCTTGGTGATACACAACCCCCCATGGAGACTTCACAAGTTAAAGTGAAAAACAGGAGAGGAAAAAACAAGAAGACGTTTGGACTTTTTTCTTCAGAAGTTCTCATAATCTGTTGATGTTCATTAAAAATCAGAGATGACTGTAAAGTATCTCTAATCAAATCCCTGAGCTTGCCCCAAACACAGAGCTTAATCTTCAGTAGGTTTAAAGTAAAAAAAGGCATGGTTTGTTTTTAATTAATAAATAAAAGAATGCATTACCATGGATGATAACGTCACGCAAGCGCAGTAGAAACCAGGAGTTCTTTCCCTCCCCTTCCCCCTCCCCTTCCCATTACTTGGGGGAAGAAGGGAAGTCTTTGGCTGCTGTGATTGGTGGACAAGACATGTGCCTCACACTGGCTTTCTGCTCAGCATCGCTCTTCCCTCGTGCTCTGTGTGAGGAGGCACAAGGGAGGAAGTGGAGAGCCAGACAGTCGGGAGAGAGAGAGAAAAAATGGAGGTGGAGGGAGAAAGTCAGAGGGAAAGGATGACGGAGAAGAAGGCAGCAGCAGAATGGAGGTGAAGAGCTGTGGAGGTGAGTGACAGTGATGTGTGTGTGTTCCCACCCTCACTGTCTCCCCCAGCCTGGTGTGTGTGTGAGAGAGAGAGAAGGAGAGAATGAAAGTGAGTGTTCATTCATGTGTATGTGTGAGAGACAATTTTCTCTCTAGATTCAAGTAGTGGAGAAGTCTGGCTCATTTTCAGTCACTTCCCTAGTACAGAAGTAATTATTGTCTAGATAACAGAAAAATTTTAGCATAGGTTTAACAGGACAATAACATATCCACCCAAAAGCAAAAGGTAGCAGCAAAGATAATCTCATGCTGTGTCTAACTCAGGTTTAATTTTGTTTTTTAAAAGTCCCCCCCATGTATGTAAAATTACATAGACTACTAAATTACCCTGCTAAAGCAAATGGAAATAAATTCATCATTAGTATATTCGTAGTGCAGCAGTAGGGAGGGGTGGATATAGTGCTTGAGAATGCACAGGTTACTTCAGCCCTGCAAAGTAGCCTAGTGTGGCTGTACAGATATGGGAGGGGGGCCGAGAGGGAGTTGTGTATGACAACCCTGAAGTGTAGTCCAGTGTTGTTCAGTCTCTTGGTTTTGTGTTTTTTCTCTTTATTTTTTGAAAAGAACTTTTAAATTGGCTGTAGCAGCATCATTTATTTATATAATTTATTAAATGTATATCCCACCATTCCTCCCAGAAGGAGCCCAGGGTGGCAATAGGTGGAGGGATCATTTTCATTTTCCTCTTCAGCTTTTGCAGAGAACCATATTATACTAATGAGGTGGCCAAGTGGTTTTTCCGTTTGTGACCAGTAGTGCAGTAGCAAATTAAAAAGTGCAGGGTCTCTTCATGATAGTCACAGCCATGCCCCTCCTTTTTTTGCTATTCGGTTGAGAATAAGATCCTTTTTAATGCTTTCTCCCATAACAACAGACCTCCCTAGGATAACCACAAAAGAGGAAAGTATTAGCTACTGAAAAGAGTCTTCTCAGTGACTGACTCACCTCCTTTCACTCTGATTGGCTCCAATCAGCAGGAAAGGACAAGAAAGCATGTTAGAAGACTCTTCTCAGTAGCTATCACACGCCCCTTTCATGGTGATTGGTTCATAAGATGCTGGACACATAGGGACTCTGCTCAGACTCTGCTCCCCAAAACATAAGGGGTCTAAGACCCCCTGAGACCCTGGACAACTACATTACTGTTTTTAAGAACCAACTGTCAGAGTTATAAAAGCCAGACTCATAGCTGCTGGGCTTGGCTAATCAGGGGGCAACACCCACACCAGACTTTGATTTCACTTGAGACAGTCATGGCTTCAATCATAGAATCCTAGGAAGTGTAATCTGAGAAGGATGCTGAGAGGAGACTCCTGTTCCACTGAGAGAGCTCCAGTGGTCAGACTGGGTTAACAGTCAGCCACTCTGAAGGTCTGTGAGGGCAACAGGGTGTCTCCAAGCAACTCTCATCACCCTTCACTAACTACACTTCTCAGGATTCTTTGAGAGAAGCCATGACTGTCTAAAGTGAAATAAAGGTCTGGTGTGCATGTGGCCAGGGATAGCTTTGGTTTCAATTTGGGTGGGAGGCTACATGTGCCTGCTGTAGAATAAAAAGGTGTGGGAAACACTGAAAAGCAATTGTATTGGACTATGACCTGGGAGACCAGGGTTCAAATCCCCACACAGCCATGAAGCTCACTGGGTGACCTTGGGCCAGTCACTGCCTCTCAGCCTCAGAGGAAGGCAATGGTAAAACCACCTCTGAATACTGTTTACCATGAAAACCCTATTCATAAGGTCAACATAAGTCGGGATCGACTTGAAGGCAGTCCATTTCCATTTTCTAACTTGATTGCACAGAAATAAATCCCATTGAACTCAAAAAGTATGCAAATGATCAAACCCACCCTCCCTTCTCCTCCCTCCTATCCCCTCTCCCTTGCCCCTTCCCTCCCCCTTCCTTTGCCCCTCCCTTCCCATCCCTTTCCAATCCCCTCCTTCCCCTCCCCCTTCCCCCTTCCCCCTCCCCCTTCCTCCTCCCCCTCCCCTTCTCCTTCCTCCTCCTCCTCCCCTTCCCCTTCCCCTTCCCCGTCCTCCTCCCCATGATCAGTTTTACCTATCTTAAGCATGATTGCACAGAAGTAAATACCACTGAACTCTATAAGCATGCACATGATCAAACCTGCCCCTCCCCCTTTCTTTGCCCCCATAATATGCTCTTTCCCCTTACCCCTCCCCCTCCTCCTACCCCATGGTCAGTTTTTCCTATCCTAACCATGATTGCATAGGAGTAAATCCCATTGAACTAAATAAGCATGTAAATTATCAGACCTGCTTTCCCCCTCTTTCCCCTCTCCTCTCCCTCCTCCGCTCCCCTCTTTCTTCTTCCTCCTCCCCTGCCCACTGCAGCTCTCCCTCCCCCCCGGTCAGTTTTACCTATCCTAAGCATGATTGTACAGGAGTAAATCACACTGAATTTAATAAACATGCAAATGATCAAACCTGTCCTTCTCCTCCCCTCCCCGTCCTGCCTGCTCCCCTCCCCGTTCTCCCCTCCCCATTCTCCCCTCTGCATTTCCTCCCCTCCCTCCTCCTCCCCCTCCCCTCCCCTCCCCATCCCCTGTGGTCAGTTCCACTTATCCTAAGCATGATTGTAGGGGAGTAAATCCCACTGAACTCAATAAGCATGCAAATGATCAATCCATTCTCAGCAAACTTGTACAGGATCCCATTTCTTACCTCCCAGATTAAAAAGCAGGGAAAATCACTAATTAGCAAAAACCCTTGCGGTTTAAGAATGTATCTATAGCCCACAGATATTTCTATCAAACTTTAAAAAGCAGGGAAATTGGGCAGCTATAGTGAATGCACCAGGGGAGCAGGAGACCTGACCTCCTCTCTGAGATATTGTACTGCCCTACAAATTGGTCAGAATGCAAACACCATTTGGGTTAGTCTTTCACAGTCCAATCCACTTGCTGTGTAGCTTGCAAGAATTTGGTAACATGTGCCTCTGAGCAGTGGTGGCAACACCTGCAATCAGCCCAAAGAATAGAAAGAAGACATGTGCTGTGCTGATCTTGTCTTAGCAGGGAGGAAGCAACATTATTAAGACAGTTGATATAGTTCAGATGGTTACTTTAAATATGTCTGATTTACTTTGCAATTTAATGAAGTTTCCTACAGGAAATCATTTTTTTTTTGTTTCTCTTTCTGTGAATATGTGAAGTACAGCAACACTTTCCAAAATTTACACTAAAAAAACTCCAAACATAATTGTGGAATAATGGTACTTCTGCAGAATAGTCTCCAGTGGACCTCAGGAGTGTCTCAGTTTGCACTAGATAAAACAGTGGGAGGTGAAATATATTCTAGCAAAATGCTAGGTGAGTTCTATGTTTTTAATTGACCATGCCCACCTTGCCTTAAATGAAGTGGTTTAAACATAGCAGGCTGAAAACATACCGTACATCCTCTTTTTCCCCACAGCTAGAGTAATTGCTGAAGTAGTAACATATTGTTGTCAGTCTGATTTTACATCAAACTGCAGTTTCAGATTCCACTGTTAATGCACCCAAAATAGAAATAGAACATAACCTCCAATTTGAAACACAAAAGGCTGTCTTCACCATCATATGACATTGACCAATAAAAAGGCTCTGAAATGAATTAAAATAAATTTGACACAGATTTCTAGGATGAATGAGGGAAATAAAACTTTCTAGTTTAGATTCTCTGTAGAAACATTAGTAAGACAGGAAAGAAGCAAAGTAAGAAGAACACCAACAAACATACACAAATATAATTCTCCATCTTTGGAGATGGCAGGTGTTGCCACCACTCAACATATGCTCAGAGGCACGTGTTACCAAATTCTTCCAAGCTACACAGCAAGTGGATTGGACTGTGAAAGACCAACCCAAATGGTGTTTGCATTCTGACCAATTTGTAGGGCAGTACAATATCTCAGAGAGGAGGTCAGGTCTCCTGCTCCCCTGGTGCATTCACTATAGCTGCCCAATTTCCCTGCTTTTTAAAGTTTGATAGAAATATATGTGGGCTATAGGTACATTGTTAAACTGCAAGGTTTTTTGCTAACTAGTGAATTTATTTATATCCTGCCCTTCCTCCCACATTTGTAGCTGCTTCACCCAGATCTGGACAAAATGTTGCCCAATTTGGTTTGTGATTTGTACAAATTGGGTGCACAGCTCTAGTTTGTTCTGGGAAGATATAATTATCTCTTAAAGGCACTCCCTGTAATGTAATGTTTCTTTGAATCTTCAGAATCTTTGTTTTTAGCCAAGGCAAAATTTAGCCTCTACTTTCAACAAATAAAGAAGTCATAGAATGGCTGTGCCTTCACAAGTTCTCTGTGTTCTATACCCACAAATGTAATGTTAATTATTGCTTTTTTTCTTTTCCTTTTTACTTAAAGTGAAAATGAAGTAAGGCAAGGCAAATCTGAGGAAAGTAAATTTTCCCAAAACCTTTTATCATTCAACATCCACCCCAGAGTAAATGGAAATCCAGTTTATGTGTAAAATAACAAAGAACATTTTTATTTATTTATTTTATTAAGCTTATATACTGCCCGACTAGCAACAGCTCTCTGGGCGGTGAACATTAAAAATACAATAAAAATAACACAATACAGTATATCACAATACAAAACTGTATAAAAAACTGTACAGTCTAAAATCAAAATATAATAATTTAGAATTAACAGGAATTAAAATGCCTCAGAGAAGAGAAAGGTTTTAACCTGGCGCCGAAAAGATGATAGTGTCGGCGCCAGGCGCACCTCCTCGGGGAGACCATTCCATAGTTCGGGGGCCACCACTGAGAAGGCCCTAGATCTTGTCACCACTCTCCGGGCTTCCCTATGAGTCGGAACCCGGAGGAGGGCCTTCGTAGTAGACCGTAGTGTACGGGCCGGTTCATATCGGGAGAGGCGTTCCGACAGATATCATGGTCCCGCGCTGTATAAGGCTTTATAGGTAAGTACCAACACTTTGAATCTGGCCCGGAAGCATATTGGAAGCCAGTGCAAACGGGCTAGCACAGGTGTTATATGCTCAGGCTGCTTAGTTTTTGTTAGCAGTCTGGCTGCCGCATTTTGCACTAGCTGTAGCTTCCGAATCGTCTTCAAAGGTAGCCCTACGTAAAGCGCATTGCAGTAGTCCAGATGCGAGGTTACCATAGCATGTACCACTGATGTGAGGTCCTCCTTACTCAGATAGGGATGTAGCTGGGCTACCAACTGAAGTTGGTAGAACGCATTCCGGGCCACCGAGGCTACATGAGCCTCAAGTGTGAGGGAAGAGTCTAAGATGACTCCCAGACTACGTACCTGTTCCTTTAGGGGGAGTGTAACCCCATCCAGGACAGAGTATATATCCACCATCCGATCAGAGAAACCATCCACCAACAGCATCTCAGTCTTGTCAGGATTGAGTCTCAGTTTGTTAGTTCTCATCCAGTCCATTGTCGCAGCCAGGCAACGGTTCAGCACGTCGACTGCCTCACCTGAAGAAGATGTAAAGGAGAAGTAGAGCTGCGTGTCATCAGCATACTGATGACAACGCACTCCAAAACTCCTGATGACCGCCCCCAGTGGCTTCATATAAATGTTAAAAAGCATGGGAGACAGAACTGAACCCTGCGGGACCCCACATTGGAGAACCCACAGTGTCGAGCAATGTTCCCCAAGCACTATCTTCTGGAGACGACCCGCTAAGTAGGAGTGGAACCACTGCCAAGCAGTGCCTCCAACTCCCAACTCTGCAAGCCTCTCCAGAAGGATACCATGGTCGATGGTATCAAAAGCCGCTGAGAGGTCAAGGAGAATCAACAGAGTTACACTCCCTCTGTCTCTCTCCCGACATAGGTCATCAAACAGGGCGACCAAGGCAGTCTCAGTGCCAAAACCAGGCCTGAACCCCGATTGAAATAGATCTAGATAATCGGTTTCATCCAATAGCGCCTGGAGCTGGTCAGCAACCACACGTTCCAGGATCTTGCCCAGGAACGGAACATTGGCTACTGGTCTGTTGCTGCTGAAATCCTCTGGGTCCAAGGAAGGTTTTTTCAGGAGTGGTCTCACTGCCGCCTCTTTCAGACAGCCAGGGACCACTCCCTCTCGTAAAGAGGCATTAATCACTTCCTTGGCCCAGCCAACTGTTCCTTCCTTGCTAGTTTTAATTAGCCAAGAGGGGCAAGGATCCAGTACCAAAGTGGTCGCACAAACCTGTCCAAGCACCTTGTCCACGTCCTCAAACTGAACCAACTGAAACTCATCCAACAAAACATGACAAGACTGTGCTCCGGACACCTCAGTAGGATTAACTGCTATTAAATAGGAGTCTAAGTCCCGGCGAATGCATGAGATCTTATGCTGGAAGTGTTCAGCAAATTTATTACATCGAGCTACCGATGTATCTGCCGTATCTTGTAGGCCTGGATGGAGTAGGCCACGAACCACTTTAAAAAGCTCCCGTGGGCATGAGAGAGATGACTGAATAGAGGCGGCGAAATGTTGTTTTTTTGCTGCCCTCACCGCTCCTACATAGAGCTTAGTAGAAGCACGAACCAGCTCATAATTGCATTCGTCGGGAGTTCGTCTCCATCTCCGCTCAAGCCGCCTCCTGTCTTGTTTCGTCGCTCTCAGCTCCGGAGTATACCAAGGAGCTGTATGAGCTCTACATAGGAGAGGGCGCGCAGGAGCGATCGTGTCAACAGCCCGGGTCATCTCTGTATTCCACAGATCGTCCAGGGCTTCGACAGGAGCACCAGTCTTATCAGCCGGAAAACCCCCCAGAGCCTTTTGAAAACCTTCAGAATTCATTAGTCTCCAGGGGCGGACCAATTTAATAGGTCCCCCACCCTTGCAGAGGGAAAAGGCTACTGAAAGTCTAAACTTCAGCAAGCAATGATCTGTCCATGACAACGGGAGAGATGTAAAACTCCCCACATCCAGATCACTATCCCCATGTCCGGTAGCAAAGACCAGGTCAAGAGTATGCCCCGATGTATGTGTTGGGCCACTAACATATTGAGACAGCCCCATGGTTGTCATGGCGGCCATGAAGTCCTGAGCTGTCCCAGACAAAGTAGCCTCAGCATGAATGTTGAGATCTCCCAGTACTAATAGGAGTGTTGTGAATGTATTTTTAGTCTGACTATGTTGCAGGACAAGGGAAGCCAGCTTGTTCATCAGATTCTCCGTCATCTAAAAGGTAGGATTGCAGAGGAATGCATTAGAGAGAAACTGCTTCAACTTGGAAAATACATTATAAAGATATGTATATGCACAGATAATATGGCTGGCTGATGCTAGCATACATTCGGAGGCTTTAATGCTGGATGCAAGAGGTAAACCAAAGTTTTAGAAAGGAAGCAAACTTTTTTTGGGGGGAAGGGGTGGAATCCCCAGGGCCTATATATTCACAGTCCTTTCCAGACATCATAGTTGTCACTCAGTGCCAACATTCAGCTGTGGTTGTCCTGCACACCAAGCTCAAAACTAATTTCAGGCTAGCTTTTTGCATACTACCAATGCTGATAAGGTACAAAAGGGTACAAAAACCTAGTCCATGCAAAGTTGCATCTGTGATGTGAGCATGCACATATTGACCTCAGCACAGGTTGTTGCAGATGGAAATCTTCATGGACTGATTGGAAACTGTAGTTATTGCACACCAAGAGAGTTATAAGAACAAACTCTTGGAGATTTTCAGACAGTGACAAACAGTTGACAGCTAGAGAGCATTCATCTCCATTTCAAATTTACGTTTCTGCAGCAAATCTTTGGATTGAGCTTTCAGTCGTGTTTCACTTGCAGAAGATAAACAAAACACTTAACAGTTTGGAAGGAGGAAGAGGGGGACACAAAGGCTTGAATGAGCAGTCAGCTGCACGAGATAAAGTTCTTGAAACTTATAGATATGGAAACAACAAATAAATCTTCATTATGCAGGAACACAATTTATGGAATTTACTGTATTTTCAAACTTTTATCAATATATCAATCTATTTCTGTTCTTTCTGCATAATATGCTGTAACTGATCTATTTTAATTATATTGTTAAATGCTGATATCCATCGGTATACTCCCTTAATCGGAAACATTCCTTGTGGTACTTCTTAGTGTTTCAGTTCTGTTCTTGTTTTTCCTTTCCAACTGTAGGTTTAGTCACGGCCAAGAGATTTCCTTTCCTTTCTGTACTTGTACAATATTAAATAGGTTCTGGAAACAAAATTAATTAATCTTTTTTTTAATAATAATGCTTTCTTTAAGTGAGAAGGCACTTCAGCTGGAATGAAAACAATTAGAGATTATAGATGATAGCCAGAAATTATTCAATTTTTTAAAAAGTTTATTTATTATTTAAAAAGTGTATCCATTTTGTCAGGTCTGTTTAATAGATCATTTCATATGCAGACTTGTCCATTAGTTACACAGAGACTGGCATTTTAAAGTATGTTTTTGTGGGATATATTTTTCATATCATTTTGTTTAATTCTGATTATTATACATACATATATATATATATATATATATATATATATGTCTTTGTTACTAAGACTTCAGCAGCTTAATAATAAATTAAATAACATTAGATGCAGAAAGAAAAACAAAATCCAAACTCAGCAATTAAAAAAACCCAAATAAATAACGTCACTGATCAAGATTTGAAGGAGGAAAACATGGTTTTGACATGTGGAAATACAATTGGCATATGGCAGGGACAGGGAACTTTTTTCTGTCTTAAGGCTGCATTCCCTTCTGGGCAATCTTACGGGGGCCACATGTCAGTGAGGAGCATGGCGAGAGGCAAAAGTGGGCAGAGCAATTAATGTAAATTTTACCTTTCTATAATATACTAGTTTCTACATACACATCTCCGTATCCTCTTTCCAGGGAAGCAAGAGTCATTAAGAGAGTTCAAAGGCACGTTCCAGCCAGGAGAAACACTCAAGGAGGGTGTGAGGCAAAGCTGGTGAAGAGTGTGACTGGGGAGAAAGTGTGTAGCTGAGGAAGGGTGTGTAGCCTGGGAAGAATCCCAAGGGCCAGACAGAGATGCCTGGAGGGCCACATTTGGCATCTGGGTCAGAGATTCCCTGTCCTTGAATTATAGTTAAAGTCTGGATCACACATAACAAAAGCTTGATGGAACAACAAAGGATTTTTTATTTAAAAACAAAGAGGGTGGAGTTATTGTTGAAAACAACTGGTTAACATTTCATTTCAACAATGTTCATATGTTCCAGAACATATTCAAAGCTAATTAACCTCAATAAGACTAAAGTGTTCACATTGCAGCTTAGCTGATTGTGTTTTATACCAGGAATGGGCCCACTTTGTGCTTGTGGGATCTACTTTGTCTTTTCCTGGAACTCTGAGGTCCATCAGCTGCAGCCAAGTGCAAAACAGTAGTTTGGAAAGGGGAGCAGACATCCACATAGACAAAGAACAGAGCATTGCTAAGTACCTCAGCCCAGGAACGAAAGAGAAGAGCTCTGGATCTAGTGCTACATCTCTGGATGACTGCAGTAGATTTGGGCTCCCAATTGCTTAACAATATCAACAACTCCCCCCCTCCCACCCCAATTAGCCTGTTGAAATGGAAAAAGCTTGGATGAAACTAGGAAAGGATTTTTGTGTGAACTCAGTTCTGGTATTGAAATCAAATTTGAACTATAAGGTATTAATGGAGTGCAGCAGTTTTCTGGTGGCGAAGAAAAGTATAGTCACTGGATGGCTTCAACACGATGCATCTTTAAATCCCAGTCCATGAACACAGAACTTGTGCTACTGTAGATCATTCTTTGTGTATTACCCACAGGATGATGGTGTTACCCCCTTTTGTTATGGGTGTTGTGTGGGGGTAGAATGATTGTGGGTGCTCCTTGGTGAAAGGAGGGAGGTCCAGGGGCGGAGAGTGTGTAGTGTTGCCCCACCTTTTGGTGAGAGCACAAGTTGGGGTGGTAGCAGCAGAAGTGGGAGTAAAGCTGCTATCTGTCCACACATGCTCATGTGTTTGGTGGGTGGGGTTGTTCGTCTTCGTGGTATCTTTGTGTTTTAATCTGTTAGTAGTTATTGTGATTTATTTTAGTTATTTTAGATTATGCTGATGTTTGAGATATATTTTAGAAATGCTTTCTATTGTCTTGAGTGAATTGTTTTTTATGGTTAATGTTAAGATGTTATGTTTAAGATGTTTTTTTTCAAATGTTTTGCATTGTTTTAAATGTGTAATTTTGTTTGATTTCTTTTACAACGCTGTAAACTGCTTAGAGGCTTCTTCTGAAGTATGCAAAAATTAATTAATTAAATAATAATAAATAAAACAAGCTTTTAAAATAGTTTGATTTACACCACTCTTTTTGCTGGCATAGGTTCTGCCAGGTCACCAGGTCATGTGACTAAGCTGAAAGAAGTTTGGAAGAGGTGTAAGTCTTTCTGTGCCTTGTCCCAACCAAGTCCAGACAGTCCCTTTTTGGGACTTACCCTGGCGTAAGTCCCACTGGCTAAGCCAGCATAGTGTCAGCTTAGCTGAATAGAGGGAGTTATGCCAGTATAGCCCCAGCTGAGCCTCAGCTCACCTAGGACAGCCCAAGATCCACCTGTTCCAAATTCATTCATTCTAGTGGATCTTGGGTTTGGATTGCACTGTAACTCTAGTGTGTAACCAGCAGGATAAGTTTGACATGTTAACTTAAATCCTATTAGTTTCAGTTGAACTTAGTTCTGACTAGAAAAATAGAATCATAGAACAGTAGAGTTGGAAGGGGCCTATAAGGCCACTGAGTGCAACCTGCTACACAATGCAGGAATCTAACTTTAAAGCATATCCAACAGATGGCTGGCTAACTGCCTCTTAAATGCCTCCAGGGCCGGAGAGCACACCAACCTCCTTAGGTAATTGGTTCCATTGTCATACCGCTTTAACAGTTAGGAAATTTTTCTTGATGTTCAGCCAAAATCTGGCTTCCTGTAACTTGAGCCCATTATTCGGTCTCCTGCACTCTGGAATGACTGAGAAGAGATCCTGAGCCTTCTCTGTGTGACAACCTTTCAAGAACTTTCAAGAACTTGAAGAGTGCTATCATATCTCCCCTCAGTCTTCTGTTCTCAAGACTAAACATGTCCAGTTCTTTCAGTCTCTCCCCTGATTATCCTCACTGCCCTCCTCTGAACTTGTTCCAGTTTGTCTGCATCTTTCTTAAAGTGCTGTGTTGAGAACTAGAGGCAGTACCCAAGATGAGGCCTAACCAGTGCAGATTAGAGGGAAACCAGTACTTCACATAGGTTTGCCTGGAGACTCTGGGTTTTTGGGGTCCTCTCTGGGTCTCTGTGTGAGTCATCTTAATCTTTGGACTCTCATCTTTCATTTTTTAAAAAAATTAAGTTTCTAGGTGGTTTGGTTCTTGAGATAGACATCAAAATGTCAGTCACCCCGCAACTTCTGTTAAATGAGCTTCTAGCTGGCTGCTCTAACTCCACCCTTTCAGGTTTGTAGCCAATAAGTGAAGTCAGGGTTTTGATTGACAAGGGATTTGTTGGCCTCCAGGCAGAAGCAAGGTCATAGAGCTGTTGGTGTTTTTACTGCTTATCTGGAAATCTCATAAATTGAGTAAGTATATAGCTTTCAGCAGTACCAAAAGTCTTTTTCTCTCTTGTGTGCAGGAGTCAAAGAAGTTTAAATTTTCCTGGGTTGTTGAAGAGGGCAGTGTTTTGAAAACCTTCCCAGTATGAAGCTTTAACCCTATACTCACTTTTCTGGCAGTAAAGCTGCAATGCTAATCCCACATACCCAGAGAAAACCCCATTGAAATGAATAGGACTTACTTTTGAGTAGACATGGTTAGGATTCCTGCACTGAACAGGGGGTTGGACTCGATGTCCTTGTAGACCCCTTCCAACCCTACTTTTCTATGATTCTATGATTGTGCTGTAAATTAATGGGACCTTTGAGTGAACATAGCAAAGGAATGTGTTTGTGTTGTAAATCTTTCTCTCCCCCTCCAATCCTTTTTTTTTTAAAGTCTTTAGGCAGGGCTTACATAGGTATCACTGCTTTTATTAAGTAGGAAACTAATACTGATTTTTTAATGTTCTGCAATGAACAACTGGTTTTGACAATAAACTGTTATATGGGGTCTCTCTATTTTTGCATGTACAGTGTGTGTGTGTATGTGGAGTCTTTCCAACAACCCTGTGAGGTAAGATTGGTGATTGGAAACCAAGGCAGCTCACAACAAGAAATAAATCCGTTTAAAATCCAATAACCATAAAAACAAGTATAAAACAATTGCAAAACAGCTTAAAGTGGCATGATTCTGAATTTTGGGTTGGATGAGTGAAGTTCCTTACCACTTGAGGTTGCGGTTCTCTGCATGCTTCCCTGTTTGAGTAAGCCCCATCTAATACTTTGGGACTTGCTTCTGAGTAAACAAACATAGGATTTCACTATAAATATCTTTACAGGTTGTGTAAATAATAAACAACTTTAACATTCATGCTTATATAAATATTTCATCATACTATGTTCTGAAAAGTATCTGATTTCACATTATGGTTGTACATTATTACTTCCTCTACATTTTAAGTGTGCCCTTCTTGCTTGGGGTGGTCATGGTCCCCCTCTGTTGTTTTCATCCTGAATGGCAAATTAGGCTGAGAGATGATGAGTAGCCCATGGTCATCCAGTAACCTTTATCTCTCATTTCCATGTAAAAAAATGAATTAAAACAATTTCCATGCAGGCAAAATTTATTGTGTAGATGCACACAATATGTTTAAAGCACATCCAACTTGCATTTAAAGTGCATGACTTTCCCTAAAGAATCCTGGGAAGTGTAGTTTCCCCCTCACAGTTATTGTTCCCACCACCCTTAACAAACTACAGTTCCCAGGATTCTGTGGTGGGATTCTTGTGCTTCAAATGTATGTTGAATGTGCTTTAAATGAATGGTGTGGATTTGCCCTAGGTATGATGTGCATTCATTAGTGAACTGAAAAGAACACTTTTAAAACAGGGGAAGGGTTGTAGCTCAGTGGTAGGGTACATGTTTTGCATGCAGAGGTAAAAAATTCAATATCTGGAAAAGACTATTGCCTGAAATCATGGAGAGCCAATGCTAATCCCTGTTATTAGTACTGAGCTAGATGGCACCAAATGTCCTGAGTTGGTATAAGGCAGATTCCTTTGTTCCTAAAAGTGGAAAGAGACCCAAGGGCCACAGTGACTCCAAAATCTATTTTTGTATTTTATTTACAACTTTTATATACTGTTTTATTGTAAAAAATCTCAAAGCGGTTTACAGAAGGAACTAAAACAATAAAATTATTGGCAAAAACAATTCAAGACAGATATTTAAAAATATTCAAAATAATAAAACCAACAATGAGTTAAAAACAAAACACAATAGCTTCTACATGCCTGGGTAGGGTTGCCTAAATAAAAATGTTTTTAGCAGATGCTGAAAAGAGTACAATGAAGGTGTCTACCTAATGGAATGGGAGTTCCAAAGCATAGGTGCTGCCACACTAAAGGACTGATTTCTTACAAGAACAGAACAAGTACTTTGTGAAACCCATAACTTGGAAAGCACACTTTGAACTTGGCCTGGTAACAAATGAGCAACCAGTGCAGATTTCAGAGCAGAGGTATTATGTGCTGATAGGGTCTCACTCATGTCAGCAATCGTGCTGCAGCATTCTGCACTAACTGCAGCCCCTGGGTCAGGTTATGCTGCATGGGGAATTCTGTGACCTTGGCTGACTGGCTGCCAGGATTTTTTTAGTTTTGGGTTTTGCTTAGGAATCCTGACTGGTTGTGTGATACTAAGTTTTCTGCCTTTCTCATAGGAATCACGTTGTGGTTGGTATGGTATTGCATTTAGGAAATCATCACTGTCTTTTCTTTTTCTTTTACTATTTGCATTTCATTTACCTTTAACCTCACTCCCTTATATCTATAGAAGCTGCAACAGTGGTTCCTTGTGCTCAGCTCAACCCTCTTAAACCCACTTATGATGCACCTTGTTGGTTGCCTTATGTTGTTTCTTGCCCAATAGTGGCAAAAGAGAATTCACATACTGGGAAGTGTGGTTGCAATTGTTGCTGTTCAGAAGCTGCTGCCGGTGTAGGTAGACCAAACTATGTGCATTTTCTGTCTGTCACTTATTTATTTCATTTCATTTCATTTATAAACCGCCCATAGCTAATAGCTCTCTGGGCGGTGTACAAACAGAGTTAAAATACAATGTTACAATAAAATCAATAACAAGTATCAGCAAAATTTAAGCTAAAACATTAAACATAAACATTAAAATGCCTGGGAGCATAGCCAGGTCTTAACCTGGCGCCTAAAGGCAAATACTGTAGGCGCCAGGCGGATCTCTTCAGGTAGGCTGTTCCACAATTCGGGGGCCACTACAGAAAAGGCCCTTGATCTAGTAACAGTCCTCCGGGCATCTAGATGGGTTGGTACCTGGAGGAGGGCCTTAGATACTGAACGAAGCGCATGGGTAAGTTCCTAGTGGGAGAGGCGTTCCACAAGATATTGCGGTCCCACGCCGTGTAAGGCTTTATAGGTCAACACCAGTACCTTGAATCTGGCTCGGAAACAAATAGGTAGCCAGTGCAAACGGGCCAGGACAGGTGTTATATGCACGGACCGATCAGTCCTCGTCAACAACCTGGCTGCCGTGTTTTGCACTACCTGAAGTTTCTGGACTGTCTTCAAGGGCAGCCCTATGTAGAGCGCATTACAGTAATCCAATCTAGAAGTTACCAGAGCATGAACAACTGAGGCGAGATCATCACTGTCCAGATAAGAGCGTAGTTGGGCTACTAAACGAAGATGGTAAAATGCATTCCGTGCCACCGAGGCTACTTGAGCCTCAAGCGACAAGGAAGGGTCAAAAAGGACCCCCAAACTACGAACCTGTTCCTTCAAGGGGAGTGTAACCCCATCTAGAACAGGACGAGCATCTATCATCTGGGCAGGGAAAGAACTCACGAGCAGTGTCTCGTTCTTGTCTGGATTGAGTTTCAGTTTATTAGCTCTCATCCAGTCCATTATCGTGGTCAGGCAACGGTTCAGCACATCAACAGCCTCACCTGAAGAAGGTGAAAAGGAGAAATAGAGCTGCGTGTCATCAGCGTACTGATGGCAACGCACTCCAAAACTCCTGATGACCGCACCCAGAGGCTGCATGTAGATGTTAAAGAGCATGGGGGACAGAACCGACCCCTGAGGGACTCCACAATGGAGAGTCCAGGGTGTCGAGTAATGTTCCCCAAGCACTACCTTCTGGCGACGATCTGCTAAGTAGGAGCAGAGCCACTGCCAAGCAGTGCCCCCAACTCCCAACTCCGCAAGCCTCCCCAGAAGGATACCATGGTCGATGGTATCAAACGCCGCTGAGAGATCAAGGAGAATCAACAGGGTCACACTCCCCCTGTCCCTCTCCCGACAAAGGTCATCATACAGGGCGACCAAGGCTGTTTCAGTGCCAAAACCGGGCCTAAAACCGGATTGGAACGGATCCAGATAATCGGTTTCATCCAAAACTGCCTGGAGCTGGCCGGCGACCACCCGCTCCAAAACCTTGCCCCAAAAAGGGGCATTTGCCACCGGTCTATAGTTGTTCAGAACATCTGGGTCCAAAGAAGGTTTCTTTAAAAGAGGTCTCACTACTGCCTCCTTGAGACTACCAGGGACTACTCCCTCCTTCAAGGAGGCATTTATCACCTCTTTGGCCCAGCTGGTGGTTTCAGCCCTGCTAGCCTTCACCAGCCAAGATGGGCAAGGGTCCAGTGCAGACGTGGTCGCCCGCACCATTCCAAGCACCTTGTCCACTTCCTCGAGCTGCACCAACTGAAACTCATCCAATAATAAAGGACAAGGCCGCGTTCTTGACACTTCAATTGATTCATCTGTCATAACATGGAAGTCTAAGTCCCGACGGATGCATGCAATCTTATCCTGGAAGTGCTCCGCAAACTCGTTGCAGCGGGCTTCAGATGTCTCTTTAGTATCACTTATTACTCACTGGAATTCAGTTGGCTGTCAAAGTGAGTTTATAACAGTGTACAGGGTAGACAGAAAAGGGTAGAGAATCTTACTTTTACTCATTTCTCAAACCTATTTCTCAAACGAAGGGTCAATTCTGTAAAGAAAGTTGGAGCAGCCACCTTAAAAGGTAGGGGCAGGCCATTGCAGGCAGGGGGTTGCCAACCCTGCTTGGATATGGATATCTTTGCTGAAAATCCCTAGTCAAGCTTTATCAACAGCACAATCCAAATCATATCTACTGAGAAGTAAATCCTATTGAGTTCTAAGGGGCTTTGTCCCTTAGTAAATGTGTTTAGGGAGACCCAGTGCCTGCAGGAAGAGGAGAACATCGCTGCCCAGGGAAGGAGAGCCTGCTGCTGCTGCTGCTGCTGCTGCTGCGGGATCACCACCTCCACCACCCTTCCCTGTGAGACCTCTGCCTTCTGCCTGGCAGACCTGCATCCTGCAGGACCAGCCCCAGGTACCCAGCCAGCTGTGACTGATTGCTACCACATGTCCCTCTTTGGAGGAATACATAAGCCGGCTGGCTGAGGTGGCCTGGGTGTTTTTTTGTGTGTTGCTTTTTTTTTTCCTTTTCCTTTTCCTTTCTCTTTCTCTTTTGGGGGGGTTGTTTTAAGGTAGGGCGGTGAGAGGTAGGGGGGGTTCTTGGGGTGGAGGCCCAGGAGTGGTGGGAGGTTAGAGGTAGGGGCAAGGGCCTGCCTGACTGGCAAACAGGGAGGGAGATATGTGTAGACTGGGAGGGGATACTGTGAGAAGGGTGGGGAGCCATGATATTGGAAGGCTGGGTGGCAGATCCTGGAGAGGCACAAGTGGTAGGCCACGCCAGCATAGGGGAACAAGGGATAGATGCATAATATCCATCCCTTGTTCCGGGCCTGTTCACGACCAGAAGATAACTGGGGGATGCAGAACTCCATCCAACCTTCGACTGCTGTTGTGTAACGCCAGGTCTGTGGTACAAAAAAACAGCACTCATCCATGACATGATATTGGATGAGAACGCAGACCTGGCTTGTATTACGGAGACCTGGCTGGATGAGGCCTCAGCTCCAATACTTGAGGCCATGTGTCCAGCGGGTTTCCAGTATGCACAGCAGCCGAGGATTGGTAGGCGGGGAGGGGGTGTGGCAGTCATCTATCAGGAATCTTTGGTTTTCGCCAGACCCCCTCTCCATGAGACCAGGTTTGTTGATTGCATGTACTGGAGGTTGGGCCCAACGGGCAGTTTAGGGATTCTGCTTGTGTACCGCCCACCCCGCTGCACAGCAGACTCCCTGACTGAGGTGCTTGAGGTGGTCTCGGACGTGCGGTTATGTTCCCCCAACCTTTTGGTTGTGGGGGATTTTAATGTACACACCGAGTCTATCTTCATGGGAGCCCCTCGGGATTTCATTGAAACCATGACTTCTTGGGATCTGCACCTCAGTAATACAGGGCCCACCCATGTAGCCGGTCATGCTATTGACCTTGTGTTTGTCTCGGGAGGGGAGGGAAGTGTTCTGAAAGGGAGGGTTGTTTCTTCTAACCCTGTGTCATGGTCAGATCACTACCTGGTGAATATAGACCTCTCGATGCCACACATCGATGCCACACAAGGACCTATTAAGATGGTCCACCCCAGACGCCTGATGGAACCTCAGGGATTCCTGAATGCGCTGGGTGATTTGGAGCTGACTGAAGGTCGCCCGGTCGAAGCCCTGGTGATGAAGTGGAATCGGGAGATCACTGGGGCTTTGGATCGGGTGGCCCCGAAACGTCCTCTCCCCCTGAATAGAACTCAGACAGCGCCCTGGTATACACCACGGTTGCGGGGTCTGAGGCAGGAGGTGAGACGACTTGAGTGCCGGTGGCGGAAATCTTGTTCTGAAGACGATTGGACACTGGTTAGAGCAGCAATAACTGCCTACCAAGTGGCAATAAAGACAACAAAGAGGGAGTTCTTTGCTGCCTCTATTGCATCAGCAGAGTGTTGTCCCAGGAGATTGTTCCAAGTGGTCCGAAGCCTGGTCGGTCCAGTTGCTCAGGAACCCATGGAGCAATCAAAATCTCCTGTGATAATTTTGCTAAACACTTTGCTGATAAAGTCGAGCGCCTGAAGAGCACAATTCCGCTCGCCGTGGATACAGGTAGTGGGCCAGGGTCGGCCAGTTGCATTCCGGTCCGGTGGGATTGGTTTCAGCCTCTTCTCTTTGAGGAAGTGGACAAGGTGCTCGGTACCGTGAAGCCAACCACCTGTCTGTTTGATCCTTGCCCTTCGTGGCTTGTTATGAGCTGCAAGGAGAGACTGAGCGAAGGGATCAAGGCAATGGTAAATGCGTCCTTGAAAGAGGGTGCAATGCCATTAGCCCTCAAGGAAGCGGTGATAAAGCCCATCTTAAAAAAAACCTCCTTGGATCCCCGAGAACTGAATAACTTCCGCCCAGTATCTAACTTACCATTCTTGGGCAAGGTGATTGAGCGAGTGGTGGCCAAACAGTTACAGACACACTTGGAGGAAACAGATTATTTAGATCCATTCCAATCGGGTTTCAGGACTGGGCATGGAACTGAAACAGCCTTGGTCGCTCTGGTGGATGATATGAGGAGGGCGCTGGATAGGGGGGAGTATACCTTCCTCGTCCTCCTAGATATCTCAGCGGCTTTCGATACCGTTGACCACGGTATCCTTTTGGATCGCCTTGAGGGATTGGGAATGGGGGGCACTGTTTTACAGTGGTTCCATTCCTATCTCTCAAATAGGCACCAGAGGGTAGCTTTGGGAGATGAGGTTTCAGACCCTTGGTCTCTTAATTGTGGAGTACCACAGGGCTCTATCCTCTCTCCCATGCTGTTTAACATCTATGTGAAACCGCTGGGGGCCATCATCAGGAGTTTTGGGCTGAAGTGTCACCAATATGCGGATGACACTCAGCTCTATCTCTCATTTAAGTCCTCACCAGAGTTGGCTGTAGATACCATGTCCAAGTGCCTGGAATCCGTCAGTGGATGGATGGGAGAGAACAGGCTGAAGCTGAATCCTGACAAGACCGAGGTGTTGCTTGTGGGAGACAAAGGGAGGCTGGGTATTACAGACCTGATGCTTAATGGGGTGAGATTACCCCTGAAAGACCAGGTCCGCAGCCTTGGGGTCATTCTTGACTCCCAGCTGTCCATGGAGGCTCAGGTGTCAGCAGTGAGTCGGGCAGCTTGGTATCAATTACGTCTGATACAAAGGCTGCATCCCTACCTTCCTGTTCATCTGCTCCCACAAGTGATACATGCCCTGGTCTCCTCTCGCTTGGACTACTGTAATGCGCTCTACGTGGGGTTACCCTTGAAAACGGTCCGGAAGTTACAGCTGGTACAGAATGCGGTGGCGCGCTTGATCAAGCACAGCCGTTGCCGTGATCACATCACTCCAGTGTTAATGGATCTTCACTGGCTACCAGTTGTCTACCGGGCCCAATTCAAGGTGTTGGTATTGACCTTTAAAACCCTATATGGTTTCGGCCCAGTTTATCTGAAGGAGCGCCTCCAGAGTCACCAATTATGCCACCTGACAAGATCAGCCTGACAAGACCTTCTCTCGGTCCCACCAGTTAAAATAGCTAGGCTGGTGCGGACCAGAGAGAGGGCTTTCTCGATTGTGGCCCCCACCCTCTGGAACTCCCTTCCTCTTGATCTTCGACATACTCCCTCCCTGACAGGTTTTCGCCGAGCCTTAAAAACCTGGCTATTCAGGCAGGCCTATGGGATTGGGGAGGGTTAGTTTTATGATGTTTTAATTGGAAACTGATTTTAAATTGACTATGACTGTGTTTTATTTTGTATATTGTATATGATGTATTGTTTTTTATTGTAAGTCGCCTAGAGTGTCCATTAACCTGGACAGATAGGTGACCAATAAATAAAATTATTATTATTATTATTATTAGAATTGCAGCCTTCGGGGGTGTCCATCTTTACTTCTGAGTGCTCCCATCTAACATCTCCACAACACTAGGCTCCTTTCTTCCTATAGTGGCTTTCTGGTGACTGGCCTGGCCTGAGGGCACTTAAACCCTTCTTGCCAGACGCAAGCTGGCTAGATTAAATGTTCTCTACCCAGGCTCCATCTTTTAGTTATGATTTCTATCTTAATTTCCAATCAGAGGAATGTTTTTGTTTGAATTGTATGCTCCAAGCAACTGTGGTTGATGCTTAATGTATCATGCTTAATGACATCACTTGGGCCCGACCCGTGACATCTCTAGGTACAATTCTAAGCATATCTACTCAGAGGTAAGTCCTATTGTGCTCCATGGAATTGCAACCATAAATACCTACTCGGAAAGTTTTGGCAGCTGAGATCCTGGGAGCATCCACTGAGATCTATGGCTTCTTGCCAACGTCAACTTCCATCATGTTTGGTTCCCAATAGTACATTTTATGTGGGGACTCATGAATACAAATACTTCCTTGTCATCCCAACTGTACATCATTGCCTGGTATGCCTATCAATTATTTAGCTGTGTCAACATTTACTGTGCATATTTCATATAGAAGGGTGTCAAACGTCTCCTAGTATTATGATATACAGGTCACAAAAGTTATTTTAGAGGCAGATATGAGCCTTCAGTGACAATGCTAGTCAAAATGGGGGGGGGGAATAGTGAGTGCTAGTCAGAGACAAAGACAAAATAAAAACCAGTTATTTTCTTTTGAAATCATTTCCTCCCTCCTTTTCTTCTGAAAATGTATGGTATCTATATAAAGCAACTCGTTTCATAATATCGTGTCATAAACATCTGCCAGTGATTGTAACATAGTTGCTTAAATAATTAGGGAGCAATGCAAACCCAATATCCACTGGAATGAATGGTGTTTGGAATAGGAGGATAGGCTCAGCTGGAGCTGCATCAGCTGAAGTCTCTCATCCTAGCTCAGTCAGAGATACACTGGGGTAAATCTTCCATCCTGGCTCAGCCAGCTCAGCCAAAGCTGGCTGAGCTGAGGCCACGGAAAGTCCTGAAAAGGGGCATTCCATGGGACTGGCAGGATGGGGTATGCTGTTCAGCACAATCATAGAGATGGGAAGGCCCAGAAAAAAAATGGGGAAAAACAGGAAAAACTTTTTTAAAAAATCTGGAAAAATTTGAAAAACAAAAACATGTTTCTCCTGGAATTTTTCTGGTGTGTTTACTGGCCTTCACATCTCTATTCAGTCACATGACCTAGCAATCCAGCTGAAGCTACACTTGCAAAAAGGGTGGTGCAAGTCAAACACTATTTAAAGGTTTGTTTTCCCTCTGCTAGGCTTGGGCTGGCTCAGCTGGCCATAGCTTCACTCCTGAACAGAGTTTGGAATAAGGGTCACTTACACTGGCTTAACTTAAGCTGTTGTAAGTTCCACCGGCTTTCCTATATTTAGAATTGCTCTGCCCATAGGAAGGTGGTACTTAGAACAGGTTAGAGAAGAGGTGTCCAACAGTATTTTCATACTTGCCAAAATTGCGGTGAAGATGTTAACATTGTTGCCACATGGCAAAAAAGTTTATTTAACTGTGTTTTTGAGGGTAGAAAAATACACAATAAATTTTGAATTACTTATTGATAGAATTAGTGAGAAATCTGACATATCTTTTCATTGAGTACTGTGTGGAAATCAGGTATAAAATCAGTTAGACTACATCTCAACTCTGCCTCCAAATTTTCATCCAATATCTACAGCCTATATTTTGATTCTACCATTTTTACCACAGAAAAAGTTATTACTTATTTGCTTGTTGCCTTTTTACAGCCAAGTGTCTCAGAATGACTTACATTATAAAAATAGAAATTAAAAAAATTAAAACCAAATATCTAAACAGTAATAAAACAAGACCTAAAGAGCTTGCCTGGATAAATAAAAATGTTTTTGCCTCGTGTCCAAAACTAGACAACAATGGCACCAGAATGCTTCCCTCAGCTGCTAGCCACAATGGCTACATTCTGCCTCCACTGTTGGAGGCAATGTGCCTCTAAATGCTAGTTGCTGGGATGTACAAGTTGGGAGAGTGCGATTGTGCTCAGGCCCTGCTTTCGGGCTTCCCATAGACTGCTGATTGGCCACTGTGAGAACAGGATGCTGGACTGGATGGTCCATTGGCTTGATCCATCAGGCTCTTCTTATGTTCTTTTGCGAGCATTCCACAGGTGAGGAGCCACCACTGAGAGGATTCATTCTTATGTCCTGAGTTCCTGAGTTTATATACCTGATCACTCTGTGATTTTGGGTCAATCACTGTCTGAACCAGCCTACCTAACAGAGGGATCATGTGCCAGGCCAGACCTGCCCTCCATCCTTCCAAGCTTCTAACACTGGCACATGCTGCTCCAGAAGATGACGTCATTGGTCTTGCTATGTACTGGACCTGTGTTTCTTTTGTCCTCCAATTCCCCTGGTTCTTCTACCATTACTTCACTTCCTATGTGTGAAAAAGGATAGATGAACTGACACAGAAAAATCAGCAGCCTGTACAAGTAAATTATGGCTGCTTTCACACATGGGGCTGATTGCGTTAGTTTAATGGATTAAAAAGGTAGCACTTCCGTCCCGATTTCTAAAATCCCTTTCACACTGCAGTACCTCTTGCATTAAGGAACAGCAGCTTTTCCAGCCGATATATCAGCATTTCGCGCAATGGTCTTTCACATGGCTTGTTTTCATCCCTCACTCATGCGCACTGTTCCCCACTGTGTAGGAGGTCTAAGATCTCGTCCCATCGCCATGCAAGTCCTCTCCCTTTAATTGTTTTAGTTGTACCAAGACAGGGGTGTATGGAGGAAATGCTGCTGCTATCTGTGCCAATGCCAGAA
The DNA here is from genome assembly GCF_030035675.1 of Rhineura floridana. Classification (NCBI taxonomy): domain Eukaryota; kingdom Metazoa; phylum Chordata; class Lepidosauria; order Squamata; family Rhineuridae; genus Rhineura; species Rhineura floridana. Next base: position 171,655,027 of record NC_084482.1, on the reverse strand, counting down.
TACCGGTACAGTGTTCATCAGGCAAACCCCCCCCCTGCGTGACTAAAGGGTGGGAAAGCACTGCATGCTGGGATGCCTGTCATGTGAGCAGCTGCAGCTAAGTGAAAAACTCCAGCTTTCTTCTGGGTTCCCAGCCTAGCTAATGGATTATTTCTGGTATCATTTATAATGGAAATTTGCGCTAAACTTGCACGACATTCTACAAGAATTCCGGAGCTAGCTTGTGCGTCATGTGAAAGATCAAATATAATGAGCAAATTACCAGGTAAGAAATCGTCAGAATAATGGAATAAAGTGCAGTGGGAAAGTACCCCATGTTTCAACAGATTATGGAAGCCTGAAGTAATAGACGTGAAAGCTATCAGGTGCAAGAGCCCTTGTTACAGAGTAAAGTCATTGAATAGCAGCAGTCAAACCAATGGAATGAGCGAAAGGCAACAGTGTGAGTGTAGAAGCTGAATAATTTAGCAGATTATAGCTCTTTCAAAGGCAAAGGTGATTGCGCTGGATGGGAACAGGAGAAATTACTTTCTAACAAACTCAGATATGTTTCTTCTCATTTCCATCTGTGCATGTGGCTATCATTTTACAATTACAAAACTAATTTCCCTTGCAAGCTGCAATTACAATGTAAGAATCTGGTGTTTAGCTCTTTTGCAGAATATTATAATTACAGGACCTATAGGGGTTGTTTCTGAAATAGGCATTGGGAAACTGCAACTCGCAAAATATCCCTCCAAATGCCCCCCTCTTTTTTATATTAAACATTTTGTGGCCTCATAATTTTTATTTCCTTTCAGTGCAGGAACTTTGTTCTCTAGAGACATCTGGTTGCACCATTTTTTTAGAATCACATTATATCTGGTTTAAACCTAGCTGAGACCTATCAGGTCAGTGAAAAACTAGTAATTTTTGCTTTCATTGCTTTTCTATTCCTGCTATCATCCTTTTATCTAGGCACTGTCCCCTTTTTTATTAGTGAAATTCAATTCGCATCACTTTTGCCAAGACAGCTGTTTTCAAAACCCTTAAAAGCTCTAAATTTCTCCATCTGTTCTCTTTCTTTCTTTCTTTCTTTCTTTCTTTCTTTCTTTCTTTCTTTCTTTCTTTCTTTGCCTATCCCTCTGCACATTTCAAGTACACAGCATCTGGATTTACTTGGGTGTCCTTGGCAGACTGTCTACACCGCTCAGAAGGCTGGCTTCCTACCAAGCTAGGGATCCACATCCTTCTAGATTGCAGCAGGGCCTTTCATAGTAAGATTTGATGCAGCATTTCTCTAAGTGTGGTCTAAAGGCTATCAGTGATGACCAGAAAACTTTCAGGAGGTCAGAGGAGAGAGTTTTGTTATGACAGTGAAAAGAATATCTGCATTTAAGGATTTAAGTTTGATTTAGCCCAAACTTTGGCTATATTATTGTGCCTGTTTTTCTTGGTGCTGAATATGATAGTTTTGTTGCAGCTTGTAGTGTTTTTTATTCTTTATTCTTTTAAGTATAGTTTTATAATTTTGTTGTATTTTTTTTGACCATCCTCTTGAGTCACAGAATGATCGTATAAATATTTTCTTTTATTTAAATACATTTATTTCCTGCCTCTTCTCCAAGAAGCTTAAGGCAGCACACACAGTTCCTCCCCCCCATTTTATCCTCACAACAACACTGTGAGGTAGGTTAGGCGAGTGTAAGTAGCTGGACCAAGATCACCCAGTGAGTTTTCTGGCTGAGCAGGAATTTCAACCCAGGCCTCACCCATCCTAGACCAACACTCCTAAATAACTATTTAAAAATGACTGTTTTAAGTCTATTTTTAAAAGAGTTGTTCTCAACTGATATCTAATCACTATCAGGACAATAGATCATATGGAATTGTAAAGATTAAAAGTTCATAATGAGAACCTGAAAACACATGTTTAGGAAAACAGAGATAAAAAGTGAGGGAGGGAGGATAGTGACTATTCAAAGTACATGCACATTTTATATAGATATAGATAGATACTGCCTTCAAGTCAATTCAGACTTATGGCGACCCTATGAATAGGGTTTTCATGAGGCTGAGAGGCAGTGACTGGCCCAAGGTCACCCAGTGAGTTTCATGGCTATGTGGGTATTTGAACCATGGTCTCCCAGGTCATAGTCCAACACCTTAACCACTACACCACTCTGGTTCTCTGCAAATTTAATGTAATATAATTTAATGTAATCCTAGTAATCTTTAAGCAATTCCTTTTATTTTTCTTGTAGATTTAGAGTGCCATGTTTCTCTGCAGACTCCCACTTATTAAAAACCCAGCTCCAAATTCCCATCAAGATAACAAGCATCAATAGGTTCAGGCAAGTCATCTATTTCAGCCTAAGCTACCTCACTGTGTTATGTCATAAACGCTGTGTTCATTAAACCATATCCAGGAAGCCAAGCAGAAATGAATGGATATTTCTATCCCTTCATTATTTTGTTCCTCTGCAAATGGGCGTTTTCAAAATTCAAGTATCAAAGTTTGTTTCCTATTTTGAACACAATATGATTTGGAGAAATTTCATGTGATTTCTATATTATTCAAAGCTGATACAGTTATGCTATACAATCACACGATAACTTGTTTTTTCCATATCTCTGATAATGTGAATACAATTATTTATTTTTCTTTCTCCTGCACAGCTTAATCTAATAATAATTTTGCACAGTCCCTAGAAAGACTGCTGTATATTTTCCTTGCAAGTTAGACATTTGCAATGGAAGCAAAATGACTGCTGTGCTTTTTCTGAGGGAGAGGGGAAAGTCTATTCTCAGCTATGTGCTCAGAGACACTTACTTTAAGTAGTGTTTTAAATTTTGTTTTATTTTGCATATACTGTTTCCTTTTCTTGAATATAGATTGTGATTCTTCCTCACTGATAAATGTTGAAAACATACAAGTTAATAAGATCAAGTTTCTTGGGAGGCATACTAATTTTTGTTTCATGTAGCAAGACTGAAATGGAGGTTTGTATACCCCCCATATTTGTTGACCAGGGATGGGGGAGAATATCTTTTAAATTGGACTTAGTACCGAATTTCAACTAAATTTGACAGTCTGTTGTCTTTTTAGACTGGCACTAATTTCATGCGGCGGACTGCAGCTGTAATTGGCATGGTTTCCCCCACCCGATTTTACATAATTATCTTTGTAATTTCCTCTAAGTTGATGCATTCATAACACTGTGTAGGTTTGATAAAAAGAAAAAAATAAACCACGTGGAACACTGTGATCATTTACATAGGCATTTATGTTAAAAATTACACAATTTTTTTCCTCAGCCAAAACAACAACAGCAGATTGAATCTGCAAGTGCCAAAGCAAACGGGGGGAAAACAAAAAACAAATCAGGATCGGATGATGGACTATCAGAAAAGAAGCAGATCAGAACTAGGCAGTGAACCCCATTCCTATTGTTGACCACTGCTTTTAAGCACTGGTGTGCTGATGGGTATATGTGTACTGAAGATAGAATCCTGTTTGCTACGACCACAAAAAATTGGTAGGCTTTTCCAAGGAAAAATAGGTATATGATGGGAATATGCAGCAACCACAGGATTGCTTTGTATCTGTATCTGCAGCATATGGGAACAGGAAAACTATTTCCAATCTGCCCTGTCTTCTGATTCTATTTGTTGTTCAGGTACAAATCTAATCCGCGCAATTTGAATTCCTGTTTTGTCCTCATTGATTACAATAGGTAATATAAAATTGGCTATATCAATTTTTCCTTTTTATATAAGTTGATGAAATCTGTAGGCAAAAAGTCCCCTGCAGAGTGGATTAAGCTTGCCAAATTTCAGGCAGATCTATTTAGGGGTTTTTATGCAAGGAGCATGAAACAACCTTTCACTTTTTTTATTAGATGCAACCCCAAAAATTTGTCAACAAATATGGAAAAGAAAGCAATGACACACAGACTGGAAGCATTCAATATACACCCCAATTTCAAAGAAAGGGGATCCCAGGGAATGCAGTAATTATCCAACTATTGCCTTAATATCCCATGCAAATAAAGTAACGCTCATGATTCTACAGCAAAGGCTCTTTCCATATATGGAGCAAGAAAGGCCAGACGTCCAAGCTGGATTCATAAAGGGAAGAGGCACCAGATATCATATCGCAAACATATGTTGGATAATGGAAAGGACCGAGGAATTTCAGAAGAAATTCACCCCGTGCTTTATAGATTACAGCAAAGCCTTTGATTGCAAACTATGGAATGATTTAAAAGAAATGGGGGTGCCACAGCATCTGATTATCCTGATGTGCAACCTATACTCTGGACAAGAGGCTACTGTAAGGACAGAATATGGAGAAACCGATTGGTTCCCAATCGGAAAGGGTGTGAGACGGGTATATTTTATCATCCTATTTGTTTAATCTATATGCAGAACATATCATATGGAAAGCGGGATTGGATCAAGATGAAGAAGGTGTGGAAATTGGAGGGGAAAATATCAATAAGTTAAGATATGCAGATGATACCATACTATTAGCAGAAACCAGTAATGATTTGAAACAAATGCTGGTAAAAATTAGAGGAAAGCACAACAGCAGGACTACAGCTGAACGTCAAGAAGATTAAAGTAATGACAACAGAAGATTTATGTAACTTTAACGTTGACAATGAGGACATTGAACTTGTGAAGGATTACCAATACCTTGGTACAGCCATTAACCAAAATGGAGACAATAGTCAAGAAATAGGAAGAAGGCTAGGACTGGAGAGGTCAGCTATGAGAGAACTAGAAAAGGTCCTCAAATGCAAAGATGTATCACTGAACACTAAAATCAGGATCATTCAGACCATGGTATTCCTTATCTTTATGTATGGATGTGAAAGTTGGACAGTGAAAAAAGCAGGTAAGAGAAAAATCAACTCATTTGAAATGTGGTGTTGGAGGAGAGCTTTGTGGATACCATGGACTGCAAAAAGACAAATGATTGGGTGTTAGAACAAATTAACCCAGAACTATCACTAAGAAGATGAAACTGAGGTTATCATACTTTGGACACATCATGTGAAGACATGATTCACTGGAAAATAGAATAATGCTTGGAAAAACAGAAGGGTGTAGAAAAAGAGGAAGGCCAAACAAGGGATGGATTGATTCCATAAAGGAAGCCACAGACCTGAACTTACAAGATCTGAACAGAGTGGTTCATGACAATTGCTATTGGAGGTCACTGATTCATAGGGTCGCCATAAGTCATAATCTACTTGAAGGCACATCACAATAATAACAATGCTTATATAGTAGGGTCCCGCTTATATGGTGGGTTCCATTCCGGACCCCCGCCGTAAAGCGGAAATAGACGTAAAGTGGAACACCATGGATCTTAATGGGGCACGTCGCGCGAAAATGATGCCAAAATGCCGCAAAAGCGGCAAAAGTGGCTTTAAAAGAGGGGAGGAAAGCTGCCGCATTAGCGGAACGCTGGGAAGCGGAGCCCTGGGAAGCGGGGCCCTACTGTATTGGTCACATGATCACGTTAAAGTCAATACACATGAGGGATGAGGGATATATGCTATCTATCAGTGGTGGGTGGTGCTCATCGGGACTGCTAGGGTGACAGTCAGGGAGACCAAGAGTAGCTGGAGCCAGCGACAGGTGCCAAGTTCAGTGGAGGCTGGTCCATTAGGGCAAATGGGCCACTACTCCACCAACTCACTATGCCCCGAGCCATTCCCTACCTGCCTATCTTCCTGTTTACAAGCAGCTGATGGGTGGCCCAGTTGCCAGCTTACTTGTCCTTAGTCTAAGTTTGCCCCTGTAGAAGTCAGCAAGGAGGAGGATGGGGATCAGAATTAGTTGGTTCTGCTTGTCATTGGCTCTGGCTCGACTTACTGTTGGCCTCCAAGCCGTCTGCCCTACCAGTTCCAAAAGGCACTAGCCACCACTGTCATAGACAACTAATACTTGTTTTGTCCCTATCCCTATCCTATTCCCTGTTGAATTGTACAGGGACTGAGCAGGAGGAAGCTGATAACCAGTGCTTGGGCTGGTTGTAAGTAAGAAGGCAGGCAAGTGGGGTTCACTGAATGCAGACTGAGGCAGACTGAGTTTGGTGGGAATGTGCCTGTTTGCCCTAATGGACCAGCCTCCACTGATGTCAATCTAAAACTAAATTTGCCTCCCTTTATGGCTGCTGAGAAGGGAGCTCTTGTGTACACACTGCATTTGAAAAAGGGGTTTGCATAAACACCAACACACTGCCAGACACAAAATGGCCTTCCCCTTGAATACCGCAACAAAACATATCTCCCACTTCAAAATGCTGCCCTTGAAAAATATATGAGAATGACTTGGCAGTAGGGCTGGCCCTGATCCTGCTCTCTTTTACAGCTGGCACTTGAAAGTGACTGAATTAAAACAGAATATGTTCAGAGCTACAGGCTTTATAGCTCAGCAATAAAGCTTCTTGGCTAGCACCGTAAGTTGCACCAGAAGCATCCATATTCATCATTGCATTACAATATCTATATAATGTGTGATGTGCCAAATATTACATATCTGGCTGACCTGCAGTGGGACACACATGGTTGACGTTATATTAAAAGCCTTTTATTCTTTTCTTTTTTCTTTGCTCTTTTGCCATTGTGCTAACCAAATCTCAAACACATCTAAAGTATTCAGAAAGGAATGGTAAACATAACTATTTCTTTAATATGATCCAAAGCCCCATGCATGCAGGAGCCTCCCGTCCTTTGCTATAAAGAAATATGTGTTTGTGGGGCAGAGCTGTAAAACCTGACATCATCATCACTGGTGCTTACCTAAGTGCAGCTGAGGTGGATGCCAAAATCAGAGCCATATGGTTGCACCAATGGGAATGCTGGCTTGGTGGCAGCACGCCTGTTGGTTCAACCATGTGGCCGAATCCTCACTGCTGCCCTGCCCCAGGCCCATCCAGATAAACAGTAAGGACACCAGCATCATGAAGGTAGCTCATACCGATTACATGCATGAATGCTGGATGCCCACAAAGGTTCACAAGTGCTGTACCACATGTCTTGTTTGCAATAGAATGGGGGACCATTAAGTGCATTGAGATAGAATGGGGGGCCATTAAGTGCATTGAGCTCTGTGCATATCCATCCATCCATCCATCCATCCATCCATCCATCCATCCATCCATCCATCCATTATGCTCTTTTTGAAAGTTCAAAGCAATTTACATGGGGACCTAGTGGTCCTCTAGGAGTCAAGTTCATTCACAGAAACTACTTAATCCAGTCATTTTCATGAAAGTAAAGGCTACAATCATATTTATAATTACTTGGTCCCAATGAGCACAGTAAACCTTATTTTCAAGTAAACGTGTAGAATGTGGCTGAGAGTCATTGTTAGGGTGTTGTAGAAGGCTTGTCTTGGGAGGCACAAGACCATTCTGGTAGCTCTGCTTTGTATACAAGTCCCTTCCACTGTGGCACATGGCTCCAGTGCGTAGGGACTCTCCACATCATTAGTGCACTCCTTGCTTCTGTGTCAGAGCTTTGTTCTCAGTGGTGATGGTCATCCTAGACATGGGTGCCTTCAGAGTAGGAGTACATTGCATGTTTGTTTCAGCCTTGCTTTCCTCTATCTTCCAGGCCCAATGTCAACCTGCTACTTTCTTCTTTCCATGTTGGGGGGGGGATGGCTTAACTATGCTGCTGGCACATGCACTTGGTGGCACTGTGACCCTTTCTGCCAAGCTTTGTACACATCTGTACAGGGATGTGGGAACAGGGAGCAGCTGCAGCATTAGGGGACTGGAGAAGAGTGGGGGACTGGAGAAGACCAGAGTGAGTATGTGAGCATCTAGGTGCTTGCTTGCTTGCTCCTCTGGGTTGCTGTCTCTTGAGACAGCTGAAGTCCCTGGTAAGTGCTGCAAGAACTGGGACCACCTGCCTGACCCTGACTCCAGAGAGAGGGTGCAGTCAATCTTGCAGCCTCTTACATCAGCTCCTGGCTGGGTCAGGGGGCATAAAAGCCTGGCTGCCCTTGGGGAGCCGCTTAGGGAGTCCCAACGGCAAGGGTGCTACCCCTTGCTATTTTTTTTAACCAATCTAAAGGAGATTGGTAGTGGGGACGGTATGGCAGATGTGTAGTTCCGGTGCAGGGTGAGAGCCTGTGCAGTGAACTGAACAATAGAGGAAAGTCACCAGAAGCCTTCAGAGTGAGAGTCTGTAACTGGCAGAAGGCTGGCTATGTGAGATTGGGGGGGGGAGCAGATGTGCCCTGTTTGAAAGATATTGAGTGGGTCTGACTGTTCCCAATTCTCTCAGAGGCCTACTGGGATAACTGGTTCAGGTAGGTTTTGTTGGTGAGCTCTGTTATGGAAATTAGGGTTGCCAGGTTCAGGGCCTGAGACTGATCCTGTATCTTTAGGAGAAGAGAAAGTCAGCCAAGTGCAGGTGTTCTTGCAACACTGTAATGGGAAAAACCACAAGGTGGAATTTTCCCTTCCCCCTGCACAACTTTTAAAGATACAGAAGACCTCTTGGTCGGCCTCCAGGGTGTGGTCAATGCATCGTTGTGGGAGGGAGTGGCTCCAGCCACCCTGAAAGAGGTGGTGATCCGACCGCTGCTGAAAAAGCCCACCCTTGATCAACTGGTTGCAAATACCCCCTTCTTAGGGATTCTAAGATGGCGGCGTAAGAGCTCGCTGTGGCTAGAGCTCCGCCACCGTTTATATCTTTTAACATCTTTTAACACCATTTCTGGGACCGGGAGCGCCCCCCCTTTTTTACAAGCTGGAAGATATTTGCTCGAAGATATTGGCAGCAAGAACGCCAATGACAAGAACAAGAACGACGCAGACAGGAACGAGTGGGAACTTACCTTCGGCTGCCGAGCCTGGTGCTGTGAGGTCGGGTGAGAGACGCTTCCTCTAGGTGCTGTGAGGTCGGGTGAGAGTCATTCCTCCTTGGCTCGTGTTTTCCTATTGCTGCTTTGACCTGTTGCTGTTGCTGCGACTTGTGTCTTCTGTTGTGGCTGCTGTGTTGCTGCTTGGGGGGGTGCCATCGCGGTACCGCTGTGGCCTTCCATCTCCACCCTCGCCGCCTGCTTGCATGTGGGCTGGCCGCCGCTTGGGACTCCATCGCTGCGGCTTGCGCTTGTCTATCGCCCGTGCATCGCTGCTGTTGCCGCTGCCCACGGCCGTCGTTGCGGGCTGTGTCACAGCCGCTGCCCGGGGTGCCATCTCATGGCCTGCGCTGCCGCCGTTCGTCGCCTCCTGCCTGTTTGCGTGCAGGCGCTACCTTGCCGCGGCCACCGTTGTGGGTTGGAGGACTGTCCCTTGGCCTTGCATCGCCGACGTCATTGCCTGCCCGCTTGCATGTGGGTGTGGCCGTTGCCGTGGCCGCCGCTGCGGGCTGTGCTGCTGCCGACTGCCATCGTTGTGGCCTTGTCATCGCCATCATGCTGCCGCCTGCCTGCTTGTGTGCTGGTTCTCCCACTGTTGGGGTGACCGGGCGCGGTGTTGCTCATGTGGGCGTGGTGCCGCCCGCTGCTGCTGTTGGAGTGCTTTGTTATGCTGCTTGTTTGTTTGAAGAGGAACAATTTTAACGTTGGCTGTTGTTCTGTGTGTTTTGGGTGTGTGGATTAGTGTGGTGTGGATGATTGTATGATTGTTTTGTGTATGTGTATTTGTGTATTTTAATATGTGCCTGGGAGAACGGATTCCATCCTTCGTGGGGGGACTTTCGGGGGCCCCAATTAACATAGTGACGGGTAATGGGAGGTATGGTGTTAGGAGGAGAACTGGCCAGGTAAGGGGAACTCGTCCCAGACAAGTTGTGTCTGTGCCTTGTTCCGGTTCTCCTCTTACCCACAGGATTGCTGGTTGTCCTATCAGCCAGCTCTCAGATCTCCAAGTGCTGCTTTTGAATGCCAGGTCGGTATGTAATAAAACCTCCCTTCTCCATGATTTAATTCTGGAGGAGGGCGCTGATCTGGCGTGTATAACCGAGACCTGGGTGGGTGATCAGGGAGGAGTCGCTCTTTCCCAGCTTTGCCCACCCGGTATGCGGTTCAGCACTGTGGTAGATCTGAGGGCCGGGGAGGGGGAGTTGCTGTGGTCTATAGGAGTTCTTTCCCTCTCACTAAGCACCTTGTCCAGGTGGCAACCAGTCTGGAGTGTCTCCACCTTGTATTGGGCCAGGGAGACAGACTAGGAATACTGTTGGTGTACCGTCCACCTTGCTGCCCAACAGCTTCCTTAGCTGAGCTGACGGAGGTAGTCTCGGAGGTACTATTGAGATCCCCTAGACTTTTGGTACTGGGGGATTTCAATGTCCATGCCGAGGCTGTCTTATCTGGTGCAGCTCAGGACTTCATTGCCTCCATGACAACAATGGGGCTGTCTCAATTTTCTACTGGCCCAACGCATGTGTCGGGACATACTCTTGACTTGATCTTCGCCAATGGTCATGGAGATGGTGATCTGGAGGTGGGATGTTTTTCATCTACCCCATTGTCATGGACAGATCACCGCTTGTTGAGATTTAGGCTTACAGTAGCTCTTCCCCTCTGCAAAGGTGGAGGACCTATTAGGTTGGTCCGCTCCCAGAGTCTGATGGATCCTCTTGGTTTTCAGAGGGCTCTGGGAGATTTTCCGGCTGATAAGACTGGTGCTCCTGTCAAGGCCCTGGTCACACTGCGGAATACGGAGATGACTCAGGCTATTGACACGATCGCCCCTGCGCGCCTCCTCCGTTGTAGAGTTCATACAGCTCCGTGGTATACCCCGGAGCTGAGAGTGATGAAGCAAGAGAGGAGGAGGCTGGAGTGCAGATGGAGGCAAACTCCCAACGAATGTAACCATGCTTTGGTAAGTGCCACCAATAAGATGTATATGAAAGCGGTAAGGACAGCGAAAAACCTTTATTTTGCTGCCTCTATTAGGTCATCTTTATGCTGCCCAGCAGAGCTTTTTAAAGTGGTACGGGGGCTTTTACACTCTGGCCCTCACGATATTATAGAAACATCTGAAGCCCACTGCAACGAAATTGCTGGACACTTTCAAAATAAGATTGCTTGCATCCGTAGGGACTTAGACTCCGATGTTGTGACAGATGAATCCAGTGAATTGTCCGGAGCACGGCCTTGTCCTTTATTATTGGATGAGTTTCAGTTGGTGCAGCTCGAGGAAGTGGACAAGGTGCTTGGAATGGTCCGGGCAACCACGTCTGTCCTGGACCCTTGCCCATCTTGGCTAGTGAAAGCTAGCAGGGCTGGAACCACCGGCTGGGCCAAGGAAGTGGTTAATGCCTCCTTGCGAGAGGAAGTAGTCCCTAGTAGCCTCAAGGAGGCAATAGTGAGACCTCTTTTAAAGAAACCTTCCCTGGACCCAGATAATTTGAACAACTACAGACTGGTGGCGAATGTCCCCTTTTTGGGCAAGGTTTTGGAGCGGGTGGTTGCTAGCCAGCTCCAGGTGCTCTTGGATGAAACCGATTATCTGGATCTGTTTCAATCCGGTTTTAGGCCCGGTTTCGGCACTGAAACAGCCTTGGTTGCCCTGTATGATGACCTTTGTCGGGAGAGGGACAGGGGGAGTGTGACTTTGTTGATTCTCTTTGATCTCTCAGCGGCGTTTGATACCATCGACCATGGTATCCTTCTGGGGAGACTTGCAGAGTTGGGAGTTGGGGGTACTGCTTGGCAGTGGTTCCGCTCCTACTTCGCGGATCGTCGCCAGAAGGTAGTGCTTGGGGAACATTACTCGACACCCTGGACTCTCCATTGTGGAGTCCCTCAGGGGTCAGTTTTGTCCCCCATGCTTTTTAACTTCTACATGAAGCCTCTGGGTGCGGTCATCAGGAGTTTTGGAGTGCGTTGTCATCAGTATGCTGACAACACACAACTTTATTTCTCCTTTTCATCTTCTTCAGGTGAGTCTGTTGATGTGCTGAACCGTTGCCTGACCGCGATAATGGACTGGATGAGAGTTAATAAACTGAGACTCAATCCAGACAAGACTGAGACACTGTTGGTGAACGCCTTCCCCGCTCAGATGGTGGATGTGCATCCTGTTTTGGATGGGGTTACACTCCCCCTGAAAGAACAGGTTCGTAGTTTGGGGGTGCTTTTTGACCCTTCCTTGTCTCTTGAGGCACAAGTGGCCTCGGTGGCATGGAATGCATTTTACCATCTTCGTTTCGTAGCCCAACTACGCCACTATCTGGATGGCGACGACATCGCCTCAGTTGTTCACACTCTGGTAACTTCGAGATTGGATTACTGTAATGCGCTCTACATAGGGCTGCCCTCGAAGACAGTTCGGAAGCGGCAGCTAGACTATTGACGAGGACCAGTCGGTCTTCGCACATAACTCCTGTTCTGGCTCGCCTGCACTGGCTACCTATTTGCTTCCGGGTGAGATTCAAGGTGCTGGTTATGACCTATAAAGCCTTACATGGCGTGGGACCACAATACCTGGTGGAACGTCTCTCCCACTATGAACCTACCCATTCACTTCGTTCATCATCTAAGGCCCTCCTCCGGGTACCAACTCATTGTGAAGCCCGGAGGGTGGTTACTAGATCTAGGGCCTTTTCTGTGGTGGCCCCCGAGTTGTGGAATAGCCTCCCAGAAGAGGTACGACTGGCGCCTACATTATTATCTTTTTGGCTCCAGGTAAAGACCAGGCATTTTAATCATTTTAATCTTTTTAGCTTTAATCTTATCATACTAATCCTTTTTATTTTCTTACATTTTGTCTAATTGTATTTTGTTTTTGTGTTGTATGTGTTTTGTGGTTTTACTATAATGATATATGTATTTTACCATATGCTGTTTACCGCCCTGAGAGCTACTTGCTATGGGCGGTATATAAATGCAACAAAATAAATAAATACATACATACATACATACATACATAGCTCCACGAGCTACAGGGAGCCCCAGCTGACGAAGCGTCAAGGCGAGTTAAGCAGCAGAGCGAGTTCGGCAGCAGGGCAAGGAGGCCAGGGCCCCCCACTCTGCCCGTCTGTACCCTGACCTCAACTAAACCGCAGTCTCCAACCCATTAACGTAATAAACCTTAAACAAAACTATGCAGCTAAGAAGCCAGCAGGGGTGTGGGGGCTTTCCAGTGTTTTGCACCGCCTGCAGCATGTACGACTATCTGCCTGTTGGACAGAAGTCGTGGGTGTGCTCTCGGTGCAATGAGCTCCTGGTTCTCCGGGAACGACTTCATTTCCTTGAGGCCAAGGTGGCGGACCTGGAAAAGCTGAGAGAGGCAGAGAGGTGTGTGGAGGAGGCCTTCAGGGACGTTATAGCTGTGTCCCACTCCAACGATGATAGCTCTCCTGCTATCATGGAGAACGATGGTCTCGGGGAAGGAGAGCATCCAGCTGAGGAAGAGGGAAACGATCCCTTAGAAGGGACCCATTCCTTGGGGGATGAGCAGCTATCCTCTCATGCCAAGGATATATCTCCAGGGGGTGGAGGGATCCTTGTAGTGGGTGATTCGATCATTAGGAACATAGACAGTGGGGTGTGTGATGGGCGTGTAGACCGCAAGGTGTTTTGCCTGCCTGGTGCGAAGGTTGCGGATATCGCCCGTCGTTTAGATAGTTTGGTAGACAGTGCTGGGAAGGAGTCAGTGGTCGTGGTGCACGTTGGCACCAACGACATGGGGAAATGCAGCCGTGAGGTCCTGGAAGCAAAATTTAGGTTGCTAGGTAGGATGCTGAAAGCCAGGACCTCCAAGGTGGCTTTCTCTGAAATGCTACCAGTTCCACACGCAGGACCAGCCAGACAGGACCAGCTTCGCAGTCTCAATGCGTGGATGAGACGATGGTGTCGGGTGGAAGGGTTTGGATTTGTTAGGCACTGGGGAACATTTTGGGACAAGCTGATCCTGTACAAAAGGGACGGGCTCCACTTGAACCAGAATGGAACCAGACTGCTGGCACTTAACATTAAAAAGGTAGCAGAGCAGCTTTTAAACTGACTGAGGGGGGAAACCCGACAGGAGCTGAGAAAGGTCCGGTTCGGAATAAACCTCCCCCCTGGGATAAAAACCAAAGAAATGATGAAATTTTAAAAGGGGTAGGCCTAGAAGTAGGCATTGTGAGAGCAGGGGCACAGGATATAAATTCAGAAGAGCAAAATTACCACAGGCCTGACCACAAGTGCCAAAGACACTTGAAGAGAGACACTGCTTACAAGTGCCTGTACGCTAATGCTAGGAGCCTGCGAACCAAGATGGGAGAACTGGAGTGCTTGGTCTTAGAGAAGAGCATTGATATAGTGAGCATAACGGAGACCTGGTGGAATGGAGAAAACCAGTGGGATACGGTTATCCCTGGATATAAACTATATCTGAAGGACAGGGAAGGACGTATTGGTGGCGGAGTCGCTCTATACGTGAAAGAAGGCATTGAATCCAGCAAGCTCGAAACCCCAAAAGAGGCAGACTCCTCCACAGAATCGTTGTGGGTGGTGATACCGTGCCCCAGGAGGGACTTAATACTGGGAACGATCTATCGTCCCCCTGATCAAAATGCTCAGGGAGACCTGGAGATGAGATATGAAATTGAGGAAGCATCCAAACTAGGAAATGTGGTAGTAATGGGTGACTTCAACTACCCGGACATAGACTGGCTGCATATGTGTTCCATTCATGACAAAGAAGCAAAGTTTCTAGATATTCTAAATGACTATTCCCTAGACCAGTTGGTCATGGAACCGACCAGAGGGACGGCAACCCTAGACATAATCCTCAGTGGGGACCGGGACCTGGTGCGAGATGTAAGTGTTGTTGAACCAATTGGGAGCAGTGACCACAGTGCTATTAAATTAAACATACATGTAACTGGCCAATTGCCAAGAAAATCCAACACGGTCACATTTGACTTCAAAAGAGGAAACTTCACAAAAATGAGGGGATTGGTAAAAAGAAAGCTGAAAAACAAAGTCCAGAGGGTCACATCACTCGAAAATGCTTGGAAGTTGTTTAAAAACACTATATTAGAAGCTCAACTGGAGTGCATACCGCAGATCAGAAAAGGTACCGCCAGGGCCAAGAAGATGCCAGCATGGTTAACGAGCAAAGTCAAGGAAGCTCTTAGAGGCAAAAAGTCTTCCTTCAGAAAATGGAAGTCTTGTCTGAATGAAGAAAATAAAAAAGAACACAAACTCTGGCAAAAGAAATGCAAGAAGACAATAAGGGATGCTAAAAAAGAATTTGAGGAGCACATTGCTAAGAACATAAAAACCAACAACAAAAAATTCTATAAATACATTCAAAGCAGGAGACCATCTAGGGAGACGATTGGACCCTTGGATGATAAGGGAGTCAAAGGTGTACTAAAGAACGATAAGGAGATTGCAGAGAAGCTAAATGAATTCTTTGCATCTGTCTTCACAGTGGAAGATATAGGGCAGATCCCTGAACCTGAACTAACATTTGCAGGAAGGGATTCTGAGGAACTGAGACAAATAGTGGTAACGAGAGAGGAAGTTCTAAGCTTAATGGACAATATAAAAACTGACAAATCACCGGGCCCGGATGGCATCCACCCGAGAGTTCTCAAAGAACTCAAAGGTGAAATTGCTGATCTGCTAACTAAACTATGTAACTTGTCCCTTGGGTCCTCCTCCATGCCTGAGGACTGGAAAGTGGCCAATGTAACACCAATCTTCAAAAAGGGATCCAGAGGGGATCCCGGAAATTACAGGCCAGTTAGCTTAACTTCTGTCCCTGGAAAACTGGTAGAAAGTATGATTAAAGCTAGATTAACTAAGCACATAGAAGAACAAGCCTTGCTGAAGCAGAGCCAGCATGGCTTCTGCAAGGGAAAGTCCTGTCTCAGTAACCTATTAGAATTCTTTGAGAGTGTCAACAAGCATATAGATAGAGGTGATCCAGTGGACATAGTGTACTTAGACTTTCAAAAAGCGTTTGACAAGGTACCTCACCAAAGACTTCTGAGGAAGCTTAGCAGTCATGGAATAAGAGGAGAGGTCCTCTTGTGGATAAGGAATTGGTTAAGAAGCAGAAAGCAGAGAGTAGGAATAAACGGACAGTTCTCCCAATGGAGAGCTGTAGAAAGTGGAGTCCCTCAAGGATCAGTATTGGGACCTGTACTGCTCAACTTGTTCATTAATGACCTAGAATTAGGAGTGAGCAGTGAAGTGGCCAAGTTTGCTGATGACACTAAATTGTTCAGGGTTGTTAAAACAAAAAGGGATTGCGAAGAGCTCCAAAAAGACCTCTCCAAACTGAGTGAATGGGCAGAAAAATGGCAAATGCAATTCAATATAAACAAGTGTAAAATTATGCATATTGGAGCAAAAAATCTTAATTTCACATATACGCTCATGGGGTCTGAACTGGCGGTGACCGACCAGGAGAGAGACCTCGGGGTTGTAGTGGACAGCACGATGAAAATGTCGACCCAGTGTGCGGCAGCTGTGAAAAAGGCAAATTCCATGCTAGGGATAATTAGGAAAGGTATTGAAAATAAAACAGCCGATATCATAATGCCGTTGTATAAATCTATGGTGCGGCCGCATTTGGAATACTGTGTACAGTTCTGGTCGCCTCATCTCAAAAAGGATATTATAGAGTTGGAAAAGGTTCAGAAGAGGGCAACCAGAATGATCAAGGGGATGGAGCGACTCCCTTACGAGGAAAGGTTGCAGCATTTGGGGCTTTTTAGTTTAGAGAAAAGGCGGGTCAGAGGAGACATGATAGAAGTGTATAAAATTATGCATGGCATTGAGAAAGTGGATAGAGAAAAGTTCTTCTCCCTCTCTCATAATACTAGAACTCGTGGACATTCAAAGAAGCTGAATGTTGGAAGATTCAGGACAGACAAAAGGAAGTACTTCTTTACTCAGCGCATAGTTAAACTATGGAATTTACTCCCACAAGATGCAGTAATGGCCACCAGCTTGGATGGCTTTAAAAGAAGATTAGACAAATTCATGGAGGACAGGGCTATCAGGGGCTACTAGCTGTGATGGCTGTGCTGTGCCACCCTAGTCAGAGGCAGCATGCTTCTGAAAACCAGTTGCTGGAAGCCTCAGGAGGGGAGAGTGTTCTTGCACTCGGGTCCTGCTTGCGGGCTTCCCCCAGGCACCTGGTTGGCCACTGTGAGAACAGGATGCTGGACTAGATGGGCCACTGGCCTGATCCAGCAGGCTCTTCTTATGTTCTTATGTTCTTATGTACATACATACATACATACATACCCCCTTCTTAGGGAAGGTGATTGAGAAGGTTGTGGTGCAGCAATTGCAAGTATTCTTGGATGAAACAGATTATCTTCACCCATTCCAATCTGGAATCAGGCCTGGTTATGGGACTGAATTGGCCTTGGTCACCCTGATGGAGGACCTTTATCAGGAGAACGACAGGGGGAGTGTGACCCTGTTATTCTTACTTGATCTCTCGGTAGGTTTTGATACCATTGACCATGGTATCCTTCTGGGCTGACTTGGTGAGATGGATATTGGAGGCACTGTTTTGCAGTGGTTCTGATCCTATCTCCAAGGTTGTTTTCAGAGAATAGCATTGGGTGATTGTCTTTTGGCTCCCTGGCAGTTGTGCTGTGGGGTGCTGCAGTGTACCATCTTGTCCCCTATGCTGTTTAACATCTATACAAAGCCCTTGGGAGCGGTCATCAAAACATTTGGGGCTATGTGTCAGCAGTACACTAATGATACCCATCTCTATTTCTCCATAACATCTGAATCAGGAGAGACAATGCAAGCCCTGGACCACTGCCTGGACTTGGTGGTGGGCTGGAGGAGGGTTAATAAACTGAATCCTAGCAAGACAGAGATGCTGTGGGTTGGTGGTTCCCGAGTTCAGATAATTGGTCAATTGCTTTCTTTGGATGGGGTCATACACCCTCTGAAACAGCAGGTCCTTCTGGGGGTGCTCCTTGATACCTCTGTGTCGCTAGAGGTCCAGTTGATCTCAGTGGCTAGGAGTGCCTTTTACCAGCTTTGGCTGGTAAGACAGCTGAGGCCGTTTCTGGACCAGGATAGCCTGACCACTGTTGTCGTCCATGCACTGTTAACCTCCAGGCTGGCTTACTGTAATGTCCTCTATGTGGGGCTGCCCTTGAGGTTGGTCCAGAAGCTGCAGCTGGTGCAAAATGTGGTGGTGAGACTGCTCACGGGGGAAGGGTATCGCCAATATGTCACCCCGCTTCTGAAAGAATTGCACTGGCTACCTATTAGCTTCTACACAAGTCCAAGGTTCTAGTTTTGGTGTATAAGGCCCTATACAGTTTGGGACCAGAATACCTGAAATACTGTTTTATTCCTTTTATAGTCAATCACTGCACTCTGCAGATGAGGGCCTCCTGCACATACCATCTTATCAGGAGGTCCGTTCCGCACAACATAGGAAAGGGACCTTTAGTGTGGTGGTACCTACCCTGTGGAATTCCCTCCCTTTAAATATTAGACAGGCACCATCTCTGTTATCTTTTCGGTGCCTACTGAAGACCTTCCTCTTTGAACACATCTTTTAAGTTGAGACCTTATCCCAATCTGAGTCTGTGTTGGAATTGCTTTTTAATGTTTTTAAACCTTTTCTTTCTTTTTTTAAAGATGTTTGTAAAGCTTTTAAAAAAATGTTTTTAAAAGATGTTTGGTTTGAATATATTTTAAAGTCTGTTTTTATTATGTTTTAAAGTGTTTTTAGTGCTTTTGTTTGGCACACTGGGCTCCTACTGGGAGGAAGGGTGGGATATCAGTCAATCAATCAATCAATCTGACTGGGCTGGTGAGGCCACAGAACCTCTATGAGGCCAGGTGTGGCATAGTTCCTGAAAGTCATATTTAATAATTTGGCAGGAGGAATATGGTGGGTCTTTTGCTAAGTATCTGGGTAGAAGTAGCCAACAATAACCACTGCAAAACCAACTATTTTTTCTTTTAGTAGACCTGTACATACGTGGCTATATACTATAACATTAAGGACTCATGGTCATGCTTATATCTGCAGTTATTTGCAATAATCCTCTTTCTAACAACTGACTGCACTGTTTGATAGATAACAAATGGGAGAAATACGCACTGGGGGAAACAAAGAAAGCCAGGGCATGTAGCCCAACTGTTATGGAAGTCGTCTTAGGGAGCCCTCTCAGGCCCTAAATCTGAAGTCCAAAATCCACGACAGTCTGGCATGGAAGGCCCCCCAGTCAGGAAGCTAGACAAGAACCTTTCTGCCTCTCTTAAACAAGAAGAGAATAGCAACAAATAATGCCTGACTTCACCTAGAAGTCCAGTGCCAACTAGTGACTTAAACTATATACTGACACTATTTACACACCCAACTCATGATATGAACAACTCATACCACCAGAAACAGAAGAAGAAATCCATCCTGGCCAGGAAATAGCCCTGTTTGGAAGGCAGCAATTTTACACCCTGGGAAGTTTTTTGTGGCACCCTGGATCTGGCATTGCATCACACTGTTCCCAATACTATCTGCAATCGTTCTGGATTTATTGATGGACTGCACTGACTGTCACATAGTACTTCTGACTGTTACCTAGTAATGCCCAGCAGAAATAAGCCAGTCTCTGGAAATGAATGAACATCAGTCTATAGTATAAATAGAAGGGACTCCTATGTTCTTGGGAGAGGGGAGTGTTCTGCTCCGCAGATGACTACCTTCTGTTTAAATCAGCACAACTGCCATATGGAACACCATAGTTATTGCTGTCTTGTTATTAGGTTGTAATAAGATGTCAAAGTCTATTTGCCTCCTACCGTGAAAAAGTCAAGAAATGGAATAACTTCTTTTCACTGCTGAGCCGACATACCTCAATATCTCTGAGCTGGAGGAATCTAATGTGCTCTCCTAAAGTAAATGTGGATTTCTTTTTGTAGGTTGATTTAAAAGGATGCTTAGCATACTATTTCTATAGTTTGACTTTTCAATTTATATACCTTGAATGTGGATTAGAGAAAGGCACAGCGGATAAAGGGAAGACAACACTGGTTAAAGGACATTACTGACCTGTGTTGTTTTTAGAAATAACAAAATCTTGTGCTTTGAGCCTCTAAGTTGTGATGAGCTTGCCTCTGGATTTGCTCCAGATGTTGGAGGCAAACAACAGGAGAGTGCTTGTAGGCTTCCCAGAAGAGGCATCTGGTTAGCCACTGTGAGAACAGGATGCTGGGTTAGATGGGCCACTGGCCTGATCCAACAGGCTTTTCTTATGTTGACTTCATACCTTGGTGGAAAGCATATAGCTCACCACGGTTGGAAACAAACTGCTGGACAAGATGGACACTTGGTTTCATCTAGGAAAATAGGAAGGTGCCCTAGGCCAGATAAGAGTACCTGTCCATTTGTTGTCTACTTTGATTGGCAGTGGCTCTCTGGGGTCTCAGGCAGAAGTCTTTCTCATTACCCGAGATATAAGCCTTTTAACTGGAGATGCTATGGATTGAATCTGGGGCCTTTGGAATGAAATCTTTGCATCTGTCTTCCCTGTGGAAGATGCAGGACAGATACCTATCCCTGAACTGTCTTTTTCAGGAAGGGAGTCTGCAGAACTGAGGCTAACAGTGGTGACAAGAGATGAAGCTTTAGGCCTGATTGACAAATTTAAAATGTACAAATTTATTAACAAAATTTACATATATTTTGAACTACATTTTGTTTGCTGCCCTGGCCTCCTGCTGGGAGGGTGGGATATAACAACAACAACAATATAAACAAATAGTCACCATCTTCTGCAAAAATCAAGTTACAATATTTGGGGCTTTTTAGTTTAGAGAAAAAGTGAGTACAGTAGTAGGGGATGTGCTAGAAGTGTATAAAAGTTTGTATGGCATGGGGAAAGTGAACAGGTAAAAGTTTTTCACCCTCTCCCATAACATTAGAACTCATTGATATCTGATGAAGCTGAATGTTGGAAGATTCAGGATGGACAAAATAAAGTACTTCACACAGCACATAGTTAGACTAGTGGTTCCCATTCTGGGGGCTGTGATCCCCAGGGGGCCCATGATGTAAACTGGGGGACGCAAAAAGTAAAGAAATTATGTTTGTATGTATTTATTTTTTAAAAGATTTTCCTTTCTGGATACTGTCCGCTCCCCACGGCCACTGCAGACGACACCTCCCCCTTGCTCCAAACAAGAAGGGAGGACTTTTGCTGAAGTGGCAGAGCATCTTTCAGGTACACCAAGGCAGGTGTCCACCTATAAAACATGTAGCAGATGCTGAAAGAAAATGAGGGCGGAGCTACCAGGAAGATGAGGGGATTACTATCGCCAACTCCCGTCTCCTCGCACTGCCATTGCTGACAACGTCCTTGCTCAGAACAAGAGGAGAGGGCTTTTCATTAAGCAAAAAGAAGCAAGGCGGCAAGGTAAGGCTGCTTCCCCCCTTCTTTCTTGGCAGCCAGCCTGCCTGACTTTCTTGACTCCTGATTCACTGCCATCTCCTTTTAAAAATTATTCTTATTTGCAAGGCCACCCAGATCTTGCCTTCAGCCTAGACAGAGCCAAGAAGCAGTGAGGAAGTGCAGGACTTGCTCACCCTCCATTTCTGAGGCTGTGTGTGTGTGCCAGCATCCCCCCTTTCTTCCACCTACACTCCGCTGCCCCCCCAACCTCTTTCTCCAAGATGCTGTAGCAGTTGAGGGCTTTCCCCCTCCCATATGCCTGGATGCATGTGTGTGTGTGCGTGCGTGCGCTGATCTGTCTTCTGCTCCACTTTCATTTCCCAAGTGCACACTAACCAAGTCATCAGTTCTGATGATCATCCCAAGGCCTGAACTCACTAACTTCCCCCCTTTTCTGTTTTATCCTTACACCAACCCTGTAAGATCAGGCTGAGAGGCTGTGTCTGGCCCAAGGTCACCCAGTGGGCTTTATAGCTGGGTGATTTGAACCTGGTTCTTAGTCTAACACTAACCCACTAGTGTTGTAAGACAGGACTATACATCTTCAGACTGTGTGTGTGTGTGGGAGGGGGATTTCAATTTGATTGGACCTTTGCATTAAGAAAAGAAAGCAAAACCACCTGGTCTGTAAAGAGTTTTTTATGGAAAGGGTATTTGGAGATGTGATTTTGCCACACACCATTCTTTTCAATTATCAGAAACTAAAATTAAAGTTAGCATTAGGTGGGGTTTCACAAAAAAATTTGAGCTTACAAAGGGGGTCCCATACTCATTAAAGTTGGGAACCACTGAGTTAGACTATGGAATTCACTCCCACAAGAAGCAGTGATGGCCACCAACTTGGGTGGCTTTAAAAGAGGATTAGACAAAACCATGTAGGATAAAACTATCAATGGCTTCTACTCCTGATGGATATGTTCTGCCTCTGAATACCAGTTGCTGGAAACCGCAGGAGGGGAGAATACTGTTGCACTCAAGTCCTGTTTGTGGGCTTCCCATGGGCATCTGGCTGGCCACTGTGAGAACAGGATGCTGGACTAGATGGGCCACTGGCCTGATCTAACAAGGTCTTGTGTTCATATGTTCTTATTCACAAGATTGCAGAGAAGCTAAATGAATTCTTTGCATCTGTCTTCACAGTGGAAGATATAGGGCAGATCCCTGAACCTGAACTAACATTTGCAGGAAGGGATTCTGAGGAACTGAGACAAATAGTGGTAACGAGAGAGGAAGTTCTAGGCTTAATGGACAATATAAAAACTGACAAATCACCGGGCCCGGATGGCATCCACCCGAGAGTTCTCAAAGAACTCAAATGTGAAATTGCTGATCTGCTAACTAAAATATGTAACTTGTCCCTTGGGTCCTCCTCCGTGCCTGAGGACTGGAAAGTGGCAAATGTAACGCCAATCTTCAAAAAGGGATCCAGAGGGGATCCCGGAAATTACAGGCCAGTTAGCTTAACTTCTGTCCCTGGAAAACTGGTAGAAAGTATGATTAAAGCTAGATTAACTAAGCACATAGAAGAACAAGCCTTGCTGAAGCAGAGCCAGCATGGCTTCTGCAAGGGAAAGTCCTGTCTCAGTAACCTATTAGAATTCTTTGAGAGTGTCAACAAGCATATAGATAGAGGTGATCCAGTGGACATAGTGTACTTAGACTTTCAAAAAGCGTTTGACAAGGTACCTCACCAAAGACTTCTGAGGAAGCTTAGCAGTCATGGAATAAGAGGAGAGGCCCTCTTGTGGATAAGGAATTGGTTAAGAAGCAGAAAGCAGAGAGTAGGAATAAACGGACAGTTCTCCCAATGGAGGGCTGTAGAAAGTGGAGTCCCTCAAGGATCGGTATTGGGACCTGTACTTTTCAACTTGTTCATTAATGACCTAGAATTAGGAGTGAGCAGTGAAGTGGCCAAGTTTGCTGACGACACTAAATTGTTCAGGGTTGTTAAAACAAAAAGGGATTGTGAAGAGCTCCAAAAAGATCTCTCCAAACTGAGTGAATGGGCGGGAAAATGGCAAATGCAATTCAATAGAAACAAGTGTAAAATTATGCATATTGGAGCAAAAAATCTGAAGTTCACATATACGCTCATGGGGTCTGAACTGGCAGTGACCGACCAGGAGAGAGACCTCGGGGTTGTAGTGGACAGCATGATGAAAATGTCGACCCAGTGTGCGGCAGCTGTGAAAAAGGCAAATTCCATGCTAGGGATAATTAGGAAAGGTATTGAAAATAAAACAGCCGATATCATAATGCCGTTGTATAAATCTATGGTGCGGCCGCATTTGGAATACTGTGTACAGTTCTGGTCGCCTCATCTCAAAAAGGATATTATAGAGTTGGAAAAGGTTCAGAAGAGGGCAACCAGAATGATCAAGGGGATGGAGCGACTCCCTTACGAGGAAAGGTTGCAGCATTTGGGGCTTTTTAGTTTAGAGAAAAGGCGGGTCAGAGGAGACATGATAGAAGTGTATAAAATTATGCATGGCATTGAGAAAGTGGATAGAGAAAAGTTCTTCTCCCTCTCTCATAATACTAGAACTCGTGGACATTCAAAGAAGCTGAATGTTGGAAGATTCAGGACAGACAAAAGGAAGTACTTCTTTACTCAGCGCATAGTTAAACTATGGAATTTGCTCCCACAAGATGCAGTAATGGCCACCAGCTTGGACAGCTTTAAAAGAAGATTAGACAAATTCATGGAGGACAGGGCTATCAATGGCTACTAGCCGTGATGGCTGTGCTGTGCCACCCTAGTCAGAGGCAGCATGCTTCTGAAAACCAGTTGCTGGAAGCCTCAGGAGGGAAGAGTGTTCTTGCACTCGGGTCCTGCTTGTGGGCTTCCCCCAGGCACCTGGTTGGCCACTGTGAGAACAGGATGCTGGACTAGATGGGCCACTGGCCTGATCCAGCAGGCTCTTCTTATGTTCTTACGTTCTTATGTTCTTTTTTGTCAAAATGTTGGAGATGCTGAAGGATATAGAGAGTGAATGTGTCTTGGCCTGACAAGCAGTGGCTGCTTTAATTTACAGTGCTGTGTAAAATAAAACTAACTACACCTCTCCTCTTTGATCACTTTGGAAATGTATCACAGAGATAAAGCTGTTAGGATAAAATCTGCAGGGTACAAATTAAGGATTCCGTTTTTAGCAGGGAAATAGTTTTCAGGTCAAAGAATAGTTCTCCTTGACTTCACTCTCCCCATTAGCCACCTGGCCCCAATATGCCTCTGCTTATACAGTTCTTCTTTAAATAAATATAGTTGCCACAATGATGCTTGGAATTCTCTTACGTTGCCAACAGTGCTGCTTTATTTTTGGACTATCACAAAGCACGCAAAAGCTGACATCAGCAGTGATTTGAATCCCAGGACCTTCACTGAAAGGCCGTCCATCAGCTTCACTGAGGATGTGAAAGGGAGAAATGGGCTTCCAGGGAAGTTGATGTAACATGAACTTTTGGAGAACTTCAGGGGCTTCATAACTACACGAACAGAAATGATTAAGAAAATACTGTCTTATGAAGCCCTTCAGAGGTTTTCCCCTGTCCATCCAACTACTACCTGTATAGCAGGAATGTGTTACCAAAGGTATCCTGGTTGCCAGTAGTGTAGAAGCCGCTGACGTTCTGCCCCTTTATGGGCCACAGGAGTACTATGCGAAGTCCTGGATAATGGGAACAAAACTGTATGCTTTTTTTTTTTCAATAATTTTTATTCAGATTTTCATAAAACATACAAGACGAAATCATAAAACATTCAAAGACAAAAAACAAAATCAAAAATAGTTAAACAAAAAGAAAAAAAGAAAAAAAAAACAAAAATAAAAAATAAAGAGTAAAATATTGACTTCCCATTTGTCAAAGATCAAATCAGTTATAAGTCTATAATATATAACAATCCTGTCTCTTAAGTCATATTATAAAATCACTTTCCTCCAGTAGTTATCTTACTTAATCATCAAATCTCATAAACATTACTTTATTCTTTCCACAAAAAGTCAGAGAGGTTTCAATTCTTTAAGAAATATATCTATCAATTTTTTTTTCCAGATAAGCATATCGATTAATCCATCTCATTACTAATTATGATAATCTTATTGTCATAACCATAGTCAAAATAAACATTTCAATTAATCCATCACATCAGAATCTGTTAGGTTCAGTAATTTCAGTAGCCATTGTTCTATTATCCCTATTAGTTCCATTTTCCATCTTCCATCTTCAGTAGTCTTGTTAAGTCCAGTAATTTCAGTATCCAATCTTCCATTATCAGTATTCCATAATAATCTTGCTGTCAAAGCCATAGTCATATAGTAAGAGTCTGATGGGAATTACCTCTATCCCAAATATTTTCTTGCCATCCATTCTGAATAGGTTGCTGAAATACTGCTGTAAAATCATATCTCTGTTCTTTTTTTCAAAATACACTGGGTCATCTCTTGAAAGTTTTTCCATTGTCACATGGCTGCAGTTAATTCCATAGATTTTCTCTATATTGGGCTCCATCACATCATTCCAGTCCAGAAGATTATCCATGCCATTGATAACTTTATCTCTAGAATCTTCATTAATTTCTTCAGAGATAACATTGAGTTCCAAACAATTGATTTTATTTCTAAAGTCCATAGACTCCAAATCTTGTTCCTGTTCCACGTTTGTTCCAATCTCCGGGATCTCCTCTCTCACAGGGACCCCTGTTCCAGTCTCCAGGGTCTCCTCTCTCACAGGGACCCCTTTAATCTCCTGTGTCTCCAAACAATAGATTTTGTTTCTAAAGTCCATAGACTCCAAATCTTTTTCCTGTTCCACGTTTGTTCCAATCTCCGGGGTCTCCTCTCTCACAGGGACCCCTTCCAGGGTCACCTCTCTCACAGGGACCCCTATATCTTTAATCTCCTGCTTCATTTTACTCAATTCAATTTTCAGCTCCTTACAACCCTGTCGCAGGTTTTGTTTCGTTATCTCAATCTCATCCATTATTTTCTGAAACATAGTTATTTCCAGATTCTCAGCCACTTTCTTAATTGCCATTTTAAAAGAAAAATATAGGAAAACCACTTCTTATTTCAGCAACAATTGGGTTAATACTCCAAACTTGGTGACATCACAGTATAAACAGAGCAGACAGCCTTATCTCTCCATGCTTAAGTAAACAAAATGCAGTTCCCAGGATCGAAACAATTAATGGCGGTCGTCAGGAAACAGATTCGTCAAAATAAAATAGACCAAAAAGAGAGTAGTCTCAGACAATATAATATTCTTCAAAATAAAAATCTGGAATAGAAATCCCTCTTCTGTGTATATCTTTAGAATGCAAATCCAGGACAGCTTTTTGCAACAAAAACAGAGATAAGCTATTAATTAGTGAGTAGCAGAGAGAAGTTATGGCTCCCCAGTGAGATGTCAAAAACCGATCAATCTGGCAAATCTCTTTTAAACAGCAACAATTTAAGTCAAGTAAAAGAAAAATATAGAAAGAAGGGTGCTTGCCTGTTAGTGCGTTCTCTCTTAGAAGATAAGATGAACGTTCGCTTTATCAGATAGAGCTTGTTGTTGAAAATCCGTCCCACCTTCGTCGGCTGGACCTCGTCCCATAAATTAATGAGATCTGGTCGTCCCAACAAAAATAGGCTTTGAGGTTAATCTCTTCGTTTCTCCCTACCCGGGAGAAGTTTAATCAGTCAAAAAAAAAAAAAAAACTGACTGATATATCTGAATAAGCTTCTTTTGAGGCAGGAGCCCGTCTCAAAAGCAGGCACAGGCTAAGTCACCCTTCCCGGAAGTCGGAACAAAACTGTATGCTGACCACACCACACCTCCAGCATCATCCTTAAGAAAACTGGATTAATGCTGGCATGGGGAATTGCTGAAGTGCTGGCCCCTCGTCCGTGTTTTTGTTGGTTTTGTTAAGCTATCTATTTTTATTTTTTATTTAATTTTATAACCACAAGCAGAAGAACTTATACAGAGGCAAGAGGAGCATCAGTACAATAAAAACCCAATCTTATTCTTGTGCCTGATTAGACTACCGGAGATGGAACAAAGTCCTCCTGTGCGATCTGAGAGTGTATTCCAGAGCAATTCAGAGCACTCAGGAAAACTGCACAAGTCCCAAAAGGGCATGTGAAAGATGATTTGGTGTCCTGAGTTCCAGAGTCTTGCAAAGTGTGATGACTGGGAGTGTAATCACCCAGGGTCTCAGGGGGTCTTAGACCTCTTCCTTTTTTCGGAGCAGGGTCTCAGCAGGGCCCCAAGGTCTCCAGCATCCTATGAGACAATCAGCATGAAAGGGAAGTGCTGTAGTCACAGAGAAGAGTCTTCTAATATGCTTCCTTGTCCTTTCCTGCTGATTGGAGCCAATCAGAGTAAAAGGAGGTGAGTCAGCCACTGAGAAGACTCTTCTTACCAGCTAACACACTCCCCTTTCATGCTGATTGACTCCTAGGGATGTCTGTTGTTGTGGGGAAAAGTTTTAAAAGGATCTCATTCTTAACCCAGCAGCAAAAAGGGGGGGCATGGCTGTGGCTAACATGAAGGGACCCTGCACTTCTGAATTTGCGGCTATTCTACTGGTGATGACATCCCTCTGTTATGTTTTTTTTACTTATATGAGCAGTAAAGTCACATCACTCTCCACATCATAATTCATGTTGTTTAATTTGTTTAAATGCTGATTTAAAAGATAGTGGAACACAAGGAATCTCTCAAGTGTTTATTTTATTTTCTGAATTTGGGGGAATATGTTACAGCACATTCGGTCTGACCTTTGGGGATTGCTGTGAGTGGATCAGTCAACAAGTGCATCTGGCAACTTCATTGTACAACTTTCAGCAAATGCTGAAGACACACCTCTTACCCTCACCTTCGACACCCGAGATGTATTTTCTGCGATGTTTAGATTGTTTATAACTGTTTTAATTATGTGTTTTAACATTGTTGTAACCCGCCCTGGGAACTCCTGGATAAAGGGCAGGTAAATCATAACAACAACAACAACAATATAACCTGCTTAAAGGCCAAGAAGGTGCTCTGAATCTTAACTCCAGAAATCATGAAAATTTTATGCTAAAAATTCTGTGACCAAAATGAACAACAAAGGGGAGAGAGGACAGCCTTGTTTTGTTCCATAATTTAAGTGTACTGATTTTGAATCAAGATTTTTAATACATATTGTTGCTATAGATGATGGAGTGTATTCACTAATAGGCAAAAAACCTTGCGGTTCAAGAACGTACCTATAGCCAAAGGATATTTCTATCAAACTAAAAAGCAGGGCAAGTGGGCAGCTATAGCGGAGTTTGGAAGATTACTTTTAAAAAGTAATAAATTTACAGTTACAATTACATGGTCCAAAACAAATAGTAATTACCGATACAATTACAATTGCTCTGAAAGTAACTGATTACTTTTTCTCAAAAGTAATCACTACAGTTACATTTCAGTTACTTTAAAAAACCGCCTACAAGGTGCTGGCCTTGGCTGCTGCACATCTAAGTAGACTAAAGCAACATTAAAAATAAACACACACATACAGAGGTAGTAGAATAATTCTCTTTATCCATGAGATAGCAATGGTGGTCTCTCCACTGGTAAGGGAGATGGGGAGGGAGGCAGAGGCCACTACTCAGAACTTTGCATGTCAAACCAAGTGCAACCCACCCACCCCACTCAGATAGCAAGCACAATCTCTCTCACTTAACCACCTCCCAGACCCTGCCCTGCCGCCAACTAAGGGACACTTACCCAAGCAAACATTTTCCCCCAAGATACAAAACAGTTAAAATACTGCAAATGCAGCACAGTAGCCAGAGAGGGTGGTGGAGGCCACTTTGTGTGCCAAGTGCAAACACAGTATTCTCTCTCTCTCTCTCTCTCTCTCTCTCTCTCTCTCTCTCACACACACACACACACACACACACACACACACAGGTTGTCATCTTTCACCTCCACAGTTCTTTATCTCCATTCTGCTGCTGCCTCCTTCTCCTTCTTTATCTATGTTCTTGCTGTCCGGCTCCTTTTCCCCTCCACTCCATTCTTCACCACCACCATCCATTTTTAAAAACAATTGTTTTCTACACTCCACCCCGTCTCACTCTCCACCTCCTCCCTCATCACCTCCTACCCACCCACAGAGCATGAGGGAAGAGCGACACTGCGTAGAAGCCCAGTTTGAGGCACATGATGTTCATCCTCAAATCAAAGGAGCAGAAGACGTCCCCTGCTCCCCCCCAAGTAATGCCCAAAAGTAATGCTGGAAACATTACAATTGCTTCACAAAAGTAATAAAATCACTCCCAGTTCTATTATAATCAAAATGTAAAGGAATTACCCTCTTGTTCCTCAAAAAAGTAATGAATTGCAAGTAATCTGTTACTTGTAACTAATTACTTCCAAGCTCTGAGCTATAGTGAATGTGCCAGGGGAGCAGGAGACCGGAGATATTGTACTGCCCTACAAATTTGTCAAAATGCAAACACAATTTGGGTTGGTCTTTCACAGTGCAATCCACTTCCTTGTAGCTTGGAAGAATTGGGTAACGTGCCTCTGAGCATATTACATTTATAATTTACTATTATAGTGCTGAAATGAAGATTTTTGGGGAGGGGGCTAGGATTGATTTTTGCATGGAGGGTCAGTGAACCCAGTTGAGTTCAGATACATAAAACAAATTCCTGAGCTCAGAATTCTTTAATTCTACGTATACATTTTTTTGCATCTAGCTCTGGTTGGTAGATTGGAGGAGGGTGTATTAAAGTAGGTCCTGCAAGCTTGATGTCTGTCCAGCCCCAGAAGCCACTCACCCAGTGGGGTGCAGCTGCAGCAATAACCTGTCAGAGGGACCAGGAGGTTGAGGTAGTGGTGAGGTTGGGGCTGCATGGGTGAGTTGCTCTTGCCCATTCCTGAGCTGCTATTTGTCAATGATTAATTACTCACTAGATACATGCTCAGATCCCACCAGCCAGTATGAGTTCCTCCAAGCAGGGTGTGATTTCATAGCATGTTTCTATTGCATAGCTCATTTTATACTGAGGAAGGTGGTGGTCGTTGCATGATATGATGCCGCAATGGAAATGTCATTGTGCTTCAGTAGAGTATCCATGCTTTTGAGTTTTGTTCTTTTATAAACTCTAACTAAATGAACCAATATTACAGAAGACCTCTTTTTTTCTTTCTTTTGTATTTGTGGAGCCACATTGTATCATTACAGAATACAACTGCAGGAATACTGATAGGTGTTCACCTGTGGGATCATGTGACAATGATCCTGTGACAGCTGCACTGGTTATCAAGTTGCTCTGGGGTACAATATAGAATAATTACTTTTAAAACCCTAAATAGCTTAAGTCCAGGATACTGTAGGGATTGCTATTCCCATATTATCCTGCCCAGTCCTTAAAATCAAAAGGAGAAGCCATCCATGTTCTGCTTAGACTGCCTGGCTAGGTGGGAAAAGAGAGAGGGTTTTCTCAGTGGCTGCAACCAGATTATGGAGCATGTTGCCATAAGTGTGGCAGGCCCCCTCCTTCACTACTTCCACTGGCTATTGAAGACTTTTTTTTATTCCAATAGTTTTTTATTTCATGAGGTAGATGGTGTATTCATGATTTTTGTTGACCATGTCTCCTTTGTAATTCTTTTGTACTGTTTTTATGGAATTGTAATTTTTCTATATTGTTGTAAGCCATCCTGGATGGAGTATTTACATTAGAAACGCAGGATGTAAATGAGCTAATAAATAAATAAGATAAATAAAACTAATATACTAGGATAATTGACTAGGATATAGTTTAGAGTTAGACAGTTAGAAGGAACTATGTTAAGAATGTGGTGGATCAGACATTGAAGCTTAAACCAAGAATTGTTACGTACTTTAATTTGCTCATCACAGCAATAAATACATATGCGGAAATTTATAGTATCGGAAAGAAATGTTGCATTTAGCACAAATAGGTGAAGCAAGAGTGGGAAGAAAGGTCAGCTTAATCCACAAGGTTTTGCAGCATATTTAATGAAAACAGATGTTGCAACTAAAATTGGTGAAGATGCCCCATCCATAGGCTGAAAAGGGGGGAGGACATTTTTAGCAATCACAGCTGAGAATGGGCAAAGGTTGGAGGAAAAACTAAGCTACTGGAAGGCCGAAAACATTTTGAAATGTTCAGAGACAGAAAAATTTCCCTGCAAGTGGCATTAATTGGGATCAGCTATGCCATCATGCCCCCACAATGCAACTGTTGGAATAATGCTACTTTACAATCCAGTGACATTCCAGAGGCATTGTTAGAAAAACATTGGGTCCTCCATCTCCCCCACCCCAACATTGCCTCTACAAACAATATTTCATCATGAAATACCTTTGTTTCAATTCATGTATCGTAGTGGAACATGGTGGCCCAACTGGGCCCAACTAACTTCCTGATAGAAGTTTTTTTTTTCTTCCGGGAAGGGTGACTTCGCTTGTGCCTGCTTTTGGGACGGGCTCCCGCCTCAAAAGAAGCTTATTCAGATATAAATCAGTCAGAACATTTTTTTTTTGACTGATGAAATTTCTCCCGGGCAGGGAGAAACGTAGAGATCAACCTCAAAAGCCTGTTTTTGTTGGGAGGACTGGATTTCATTAATTTATGAGATAAGGTCCAGCCAACAATGCCAGACGGACTTTCAAACAAGCTCTATCTGCTTAAGCGATACGTTTATCTTTTCTTTAAAGAGAGAACGGACTAACAGGCAAGCACCCTTCTTTCTATTATTTTTTTTACTTGGTTTAAATTGTTGCAGCAAAAGGAGATTTGTCAGATTGATCGGCTTTGGACAGCTTCTGGGTGAGCTATAACTCTTCTCTGTTATCCACGAAATTAACAGCTTATCTCTGTTTCTGTCGCAAAAAGCTGTCCTGGAAGTGCATTGTAAAGATATACACAGAAGAGGGATTTCTATTCCTGATTTCTATTCCAAGGAATATTATATTGTCTGGGACTATTCTCTTTTTGGTCTATTTTATTTTGACAAATCTGCTTCTTCACGACGCCACTAACTGTTTTGATGCTGGGAACTAAATTTGTTTTGCATTCTTGAACATAGAGAGATAAGGCAGGTTGCTCTGTTTATACTGTGATGTCATCAAGCCTGGAATATTAACCCAATTGTTGCTGAAATAAGAAGTGGTTTTTCTTTATTTTTGTTTTGCTTTGTTTTCGTGGTTTTAAAAATGGCAATCAAGAAAGTGGCTGAGAATCTGGAAGTAACTATGTTTCAGAAAATAATGGATGAGATTGAGATAACGAAACAAACCCTGCGACAGGGTAGTAAGGAGCTGAAAATTGAACTGAGCAAAATGACGCAGGAGTTTAAAGAAATAGGGGATCCTGTGAGAGAGGAGAATGAGATCAGAGATGAGAAAAGAAAAAATAAAGGGAAGATACAAGCCCTGGAGATTGGAACAAATGTGGAATTGGAAAAAGATCTGGAGTTTATGGATTTTAGAAATAAAATCTACTGTTTGGAATTTAACGTTATCTCTGAAGAAATTAATGAAGATATTAGAGATAAAGCTATCAATGGCTTGGATAATCTTCTGGACTGGAATGATGTGATGGAGCTTGATATAGAGAAAATCTATGGAATTAACTGCAGCCATGTGACAATGGAAAAACTCTTAAGAGATGAGCCAGTGCATTTTGTAAAAAAGAAGAACACAGATATGACTTTACAACAGTATTTCAGCAACTTATTCAGAATGGATGGCAAGAAAATATTTGGGATAGAGGAAATTCCCATCAGACTCTTATTATATGACTATGGCTACAACAGCAAGATTATTATGGAATACTGATAATGGAAGATTGGACACTGAAATTACTGGACTTAACAGGACTATTGAAGATGGAAGATGGAACTAATAGGGATAATGGAATAATGGCTATTGAAATTATTGGACCTAACAGATTCTGATGAGATGGATTAATCGAAATGTTTATTTGGACTATGGTTATGACAATAAGATTATTATAATTATTAACGAGATGGATTAATTGACATGTTTATTTGGAGAAAAATTGATAGATATATTTCTTAAAGAATTGAAACCTCTCTTTGACTTTTTTGTGGAAAGAATAAAGTAATGTTTATGAGATTTGATGATTAATTAAGATAACTACTGGAGGAAAGTGATTTTATAATATGATTTAAGAGACAGGATTAGACCTATAACTGATTTGATATGTGACAAATGGGAAGTCAACATTTTATTTTTTTTTGTTTAATCATTTTTGTTTTGTTTTGTTTTTTGTCTTTGAATGTTTTATGATTTTGTTTTCTATGTTTTATGAAAATTTGAATAAAAATTATTGTAAAAAAAAAGATAAAAGATTTTTTTTTTTAATGATGCTGTCTCACCTTTACCAGTAAACCCCCCACCTATCCTTTTGGAAACTTCTGCACGTTCTCCTGCTCTTCCAGTGGATCCATACAAAAAGAAAAACAACAAAACAAAGCCTTTAAATAATTAAAAATGTAGAGAGTAATCAGTATAAAAAAGTCTGAAAAGCAACATTTAAAATCAAAATAATGTATTTCATTTATAGTGAAATATACTTTTTAAAGTAGTGGGATATTAAAAAAGATATTAAAACTGTAATATTTTTGCTGTGTTTCCTCTTATAAAACTGAATGTCCTTCCACTGATCAACATTTAGTTAATTGTTGAGAAACTACAAGGTCAGGAGTGGATCATCTAAGGACATTTATTGTGATATAAGTGTTTTTAAATATTTATTAACAATATGGAAAAGGCTGTAAAAATAGAGTGGCAACATTTATTATTCATATCAAGTGCCTTTGCAACCTTATTGGTCTTACAAAATAAGAGAGAGAACAATCTTTTATTTAGACAGCTATTCTTTAAAACTAGACTGTCTAGCTCATCTTTAAAAGTACTGAAATAAAAAGTTATATGAAATTCTGTTCAACCCCTGTGTTCAGCAGCTGCAAAATAGGTGAATTCCATGTTAGGGATCATTAAGAAAAGGACTGAAAATAAAACTGTCAATATCATAATGTCACTATACAAATAGTGGAGGACAGGGCTATCAATGGCTACTAGCCATGATGGCTGTGCTCTGCCACCCTAGTCAGAGGCAGCATGCTTCTGAAAACCAGTTGCCGGAAGCCTCAGGAGGGGAGAGTGTTCTTGCACTCGGGTCCTGCTTGCGGGCTTCCCCCAGGCACCTGGTTGGCCACTGTGAGAACAGGATGCTGGACTAGATGGGCCACTGGCCTGATCCAGCAGGCTCTTCTTATGTTCTTATGTTTTTAATCTATGGTGTGACCATACTTGGAATACTGTGTGCAGTTCTGGTTGACTCACTTCAAAACTGATATTATAGAGTTGGAAAAGGTTCAGAAAAGGGCAAGCAAAATGATAAGGAGATGGAACAACTCCCTATGAGGAAAGGGTGCAGCATTTGAGGGTTTTTAAGTTTAGAGAAAAGGCGAGTCAAAGGTGCCATGACAGAAGTGTATAAAATTAGGCATGGCATGGAGAAAGGGGATAGAGAAAAGTTTTTCTCCTTCTTTCATAACACTAGAACTCGTGGACATCCAATCCAATGAAGCGGAATGTTGGAAGATTCAGGACAGACAAAAGAAAGTACTTGTCACACAGCGCATCGTTCATCTATGGAATTCGCTCTGACAAGATGTGCTGGCTGCAAACTTGGACAACTTTAGAAGAGGGTTAGACAAACTCATGGAGGATAAGGATACAAATAACTACTAGCCATGATGGCTATGCTCTATCCAGAAGCAGTTTGCTCAGTGGGGCAGAGCCCAAATGCTAGCTTCCTGACAGTGGTGTCGCTTAACCTGAGGTAGAGGGACAGAGGTGAGTTGGTGGGGAGGCTGGGGCTGTGCGGGTGCACCAATAGAGCCAATGCAAGCCCACTGACAATATGCCCCATATAGCCCTGATTTCCCTGCCACCTCACCCTTCCTCCTCCTGGTAAGCAGCAGCAACACTGCTGCTGGGAAGCAAGCAAGGCAGCTTTGCTCCAATGGCTAAGCTGCTTCTGGTTCTACCTCCAGAGGCAGTATGCCGGGCATCACATATGGGAAGAGTGCTGTTGCACACAGGTCCTGCTTGTAGGCTTCCCATTGGCATGTGGATGGCCACTGTGAAAACAGGATACTAGGATCGATGGGCCTTTGGTCTGATGCAGCAGGCTTCTTCTTGTGCAGGTCTGTTTTCCCCGCTTAGGTATTCAGAGTGGTACAATAAAATAGATGTTGCATAACTGGAGTAATGTTTGCAAACTGCTGAGTCTATAGCTCTTCAGAAAAGTGGAACAGGACACTTTATTTGTTTGTTTGCTTGCTTATTTATTTATTACATTTATATACCACCTTTCCTCTAAGGAGCTCAAAGTGGTGTATGTGACTCTCTCCTCTCCATTTTATCCTCACAACAACTAACAAAGTTAGGTTGAGAGATAGTGACTGGCCCAAAGTCACCCAAGGAGCTTCATGGCTGAAGGGGGAATTGAACCCTGGTATCCCAAGTCATAGTCCAGCACTCTAACCATTACACCACACATCACAATTCTTTGTATTAAAAGCCACTGCATCTCTAGTCAGTGCACTTCTTGAAGGATTGCAAGGTATAAGTATACAGTATAAGCAATTTGAGAGACCTACTGAAGGAGTCTCACAAAAGATTTGCTGTTTAGCAAAATCAATCTGAGTTGATTTCACATGTCAATTAGAAGTTGGGAAAGTTTGTGAAAATTGTTCCTAAACCAGAGGACATTTGATAACATCATTGTTAATCAGCTAAGAAAGTTTCTTTCATAACATCCACTACTGATTCATAGAACCCAGTAGTTCAGAACCAGTTATTCTTGTTATGTGCCTCCAAGTTGACCATGACTTATGGCGACCCTATGAATCAGCGACCTCCAAGAGCATCTGTCATGAACCACCCTGTTCAGATCTTGTAAGTTCAGGTCTGTGGCTTCCTTTATGGAATCAATCCATCTCTTGTTTGGCTTTCCTCTTTTTCTACTCTGTTTTCCCCAGCATTATTATCTTTTCTAATGAATCATGTCTTCTCATTATGTGTCCAAAGTATGATAACCTCAGTTTCATCATTTTAGCTTCTAATGATAGTTCTTGTTTAATTTGTTCTAACACCCAATTATTTGTCTTTTTTGCAGTCCATAGTATCTGCAAAGCTCTTCTCCAACACCAAATTTCAAATGAGTTGATTTTTCTTTTATCTGCTTTTTTCACTGTCCAACTTTCACATCCATACATAGAGATTGGGAATACCATGGTCTGAATGATCCTGACTTTAGTGTTCAGTGATACATCTTTACATTTGAGGACCTTTTCTAGTTCTCTCACAGCTGCCCTCCCCAGTCCTAGCCTTCTGATTTCTTGATTATTGTCTTCATTTTGGTTAATGACTGTGCCAAGGTATTGATAATCCTTGACAAGTTCAATGTCATTGTCAACTATAAAGTTACATAAATCTTCTGTTGTCATTACTTTAGTCTTTTTGACGTTTAGCTGTAGTCCTGCTTTTGTGCTTTCCTCTTTAACTTTCATCAGCATTCGTTTCAAATCATTACTGGTTTCTGCTAGTAGTATGGTATTGTCTGCATATCTTAAATTATTGATATTTCTCCCTCTAATTTTCACACTTCCTTCATCTTGGTCCAATCCTGCTTTCTGTATGATATGTTCTGCGTATAGATTAAATAAATAGGGTGATAAAACACCCCCTGTCACACACCCTTTCCAATGGGGAACCAATCGGTTTCTCCATATTCTGTCCTTACAGTAGCCTCTTGTGCAGAGTATAGGTTGCACATCAGGACAATCAGATTCTGTGGCACCCCCATTTCTTTTAAAGCATTCCATAGTTTTTCATGACCTACACAGTCAAAGGCTCTGCTGTAATCTATAAAGCACAGGGTGATTTTCTTCTGAAATTCCTTGGTCTGTTCCATTATCCAACATATGTTTGCGATATGATCTCTGGTGCCTCTTCCCTTTCTAAATCCTGGCATTTCTTGCTCCATATATGGTAAGAGCCTTTGTTGTAGAATCTTGAGTATTACTTGACTTGCATGGGATATTAAGGTAATATTTCAATAATTACTGCATTCCCTGGGATCCCCTTTCTTTGGAATTGGGATGTATATGGAACGCTTCCAGTCTGTGGGCCATTGTTTAGTTTTCCATATTTCTTGACAGATTTATGTCAAAATTTGGACTGATCCAGTCTCAGTAGCTTGTAGCAACTCTATTGGTATGCCATCTATTCCTGGTGATTTGTTTCTTCCAAGTATTTTAAGAGCAGTTTTCACCTCACATTCTAAAATTTCTGGTTCTTCATCATACAGTTCCTCTGTGAATGAATCTGTCATCCTGGCATCTCTTTTATAGAGTTCTTCAGTATATTGCTTCCATCTTCCTTTTATTTCATCTCGGTCAGTCAATGTGTTTCCCTGTTGATTATTCAACATCCCTACTCTTGGTTTAAATTTCCCTTTCATTTCTCTAATCTTTTGGAACAGGGCTCTTGTTCTTCCCTTTTTGTTGTCCTCTTCTATTTCTATACAGTAACTATTGTAATAGTTCTCTTTAGTTTAGTTTAGTTTAGTTTAATTTCATTTATAAACCGCCCATAACCAACGGCTCCCTGGGCGGTGTACAACATAAGATAATACAATAAATCAACAAAAATCACAAAATATAAAAATACAGATACATAATAACAATAATGTAATATTAAGATCACTAAACCATTAAAACATTAAAATACTTTAACATGAATTAAAATGCCTGGGAGAATAGAAAGGTTTTAGCCTGGCGCCGAAAGGATAACAACGTAGGCGCCAGGCGTACCTCCTTGGGGAGACTATTCCACAATTCGGGGGCCACCACCGAAAAGGCCCTGGATCTTGTCACTACCCTCCGAGCTTCTCGATGAGTTGGTACTCAGAGGAGGGCCTTAGATGTCGAACGAAGTGCACGGGTAGGTTCGTAGCGGGAGAGGCGTTCCATCAGGTATTGCGGACCCGCACCGTGTAAGGCTTTATAGGTCAATACCAGCACCTTGAATCTAGCCCGGAAACAAATCGGCAACCAGTGCAAACGGGCCAGAACAGGTGTAATATGTGAGGACCGATTGGTCCTCGTCAACAGTCTGGCTGCTGCGTTTTGCACTAGCTGCAGCTTCCGAACCATCTTCAAGGGCAGCCCCACGTAGAGTGCATTACAGTAGTCCAATCTAGAGGTCACCAGAGCATAAACAACTGAGGCGAGGTCGTCACTGCCCAGATAGGGGCATAGTTGGGCTACCAACCGAAGGTGGTAGAACGCATTCCGAGCCACCGAGGCTACCTGAGCCTCCAGTGACAAGGAAGGATCGAAAAGAACCCCCAGACTACGAACCTGTTCCTTCAGGGGGAGTGTAACCCCATCCAGAATGGGATGAACATCCACCATCTGTGCAGAAAAGGCATTCACCAACAGCGTCTCGGTCTCTTTGTCCCTACGTACTAGTCACTGTATTGTTGCATTTAGGGTTCTGACCATGTTTCCATCTCCTTTTGCTTTCCTTCTCTCCTTAACCATTTTAAGAGTTTCTTTAGTCATCCATTGAGGTCTTTCTCTCTTTTTAACTAGAGGTATAGTCTTTTTGCATTCTTCCCTGATAACGTCTCTGACTTCATTCCATAGTTCTTCTGGTTCTCTGTCAACTAAGTTTAAAGCCTCAAACCTGTACCTTATTTGATCTTTATATGCTTCTGGGATGTTATTTAAATTGTATTTTGGCATTATGATTGCTTTGTTGGTCTTCTTTAGCTTTACTCTGCTTTTCGATACGACCAGTTCATGATCTGTACCACAGTCTGCTCCTGGTCTTGTTTTTGCACAAAGTATGGAACTTCCCCATCTTCAGCTACCAATTATATAATCAGTTTGATTCCTATATTGACCATCTGGTGATGTCCACGTGTACAGTCATCTTTTTGGTTGCTCAAAAAATGTGTTCTCAAGGAACAAATTATTGGCTTCACAGAATTCAATAAGTCTTTCTCCTGCTTCATTTCTGTCTCCTAGGCCCCATTTCCCCACAATTCCTAATTCTTCTCTGTTCCCTACTTTTGCATTCCAATCCCCCATGATTATCAGCACATCTTGTTTTGGTGTGTGATCAATTTCTTCCTGTAGTTCTGCGTAAAATCTCTCCAGTTCCTCTTCTTTTGCGTTTGCCGTTGGAGCATAGACTTGGATGACGGTTATATTGATAGGTTTCCCATTTAATCTCATTGATATCACTCACTCAGACCTTGCGTTGTAGCTCCTAATTGCTTTTGCTACATCACTTCTCAATATTAAAGCAAACCCATTTCTTCTTAATTTCTCATTTCCTGCATAAAATATTTTGTAGTTGCCTGATTGAAAATGTCCCATTCCCGTTCATTTTAGTTTGCTCACAGCAAGTATTGTAATGTTGATACGTTCCATTTCTTGCTTGACAATTTCTAACTTTCCCTGGTTCATGCTTCTCACATTCCATGTTCCTGTTGTGTGCGTTGTACAACTCAGGACTCTCCTTTTGCATCTGTGTGCATCAGCCTCTGGGCTTCCTTTCGGCTTTGACCCAACTGCGTCATTAGTCACAGCGCTACTCGTACTTGTCCTTTGTTCTTCCCCAGTAGCTCAGTGAGTGCCTTCTGACCCGGGGGTCTCATCTTCCAGCACTATCTCGTGTTGCATCTTGGATACTCTGTTCTTAGGGTTTTTCGTGGTAAGATATATTCAGAGGTAGTTTACCATTGCCTTCCTCTGAATTTGGATGCATTTTAGTCTGGTGTTAGCCTCTTGGTCTAGACTCCTGACGGCATTGCTCTCAGCTTCTTCAGCACTCTCAAACTCCCTCACCACGTTAAGGTGTGCATCCTAGAGGGGGTCAGAACCAGACAAGTTCATAAAATATGCCTATACTAGCTAAGTTTTAAAAAGCCTAATTTCTCATGGTTTTTACTATTTACAGCAGACAGACTGATTTCCGTGGTGAAAAAAGCATAGCTGTGTGTGGATAGTTCTATTGGATGGTATTCAATGCTAGTCCTACCCAGAGTAGACTAATTGAATAGACATGATCCACTTAAGTTCATTCATTTCAGTGGATCTTTTCTGAGTAGGACTTAGTTGAATTCAGCCCATAAATGTTAGTTTAGTCACCAGACTTCATTGTATTTGGGAGGATTCAGGAGTCTCCTGTTGCTGTCATGTTCCTGTAATAAAGTTCTTGTCTAGCTTCTTGTCTGGTGTGTCTGCAAAGCCACTCATGACACCTCATAACATGTGAGTATGTTTTCCAGTTCAGGTTCATGCATCATGAAGCTACCATTTCTTTCGTCTTCTAGATGTACAAACCTTGTACATTAATAACAGTAAAATCCAAAGATACTTCATTGTGAGAAGCAAAGAGATGAACAAATAATGTGTCTCCATATTTTAGACTTTTGAAAGTGAAGGCTAAGTAAAAGGGAACTGAATGTTTTATTAGTATTATCTGGTAGAATATACCTTTAAAATATAATATCTATTGCTGGAACAGAATAACAGTGCTATGAACCAAACATTTGACCCACTTAAGATAATTGTAATGCTGTTATGTAAGGACAGATGCCAATTTTGTTGTCGTTAGAAGGAAGACCCAGGGAGAGCTTGATGCCGTCTATATGATTGTTTAAGCATCCTCCTCCACAGTTTTATGATACCGTCCCTTCCTAATTCCTTTCACATTATGGGGGAAGGAACTGCACATGTTGGCTCCATCCCCTGATCTTGCTATGCACAATGTAAGGCAGTGTTTATTCTAGTGTGCAACTAGACCCATTTTGTGCAGTGTAAAATAAAATTGTGCAGTCTGAAACATCTTTTTGTGCAGTTGAACATATGGGATTTAATAAGGAGCTAGGCAGCTTCTGAAAGACAAATAAATGGGGAAAGATAACAAGAGAAAATAAAGGTAAATACTGATTCCTTTCAAATCTTCATAACCTTATGCTAATACTCAGAGCTTTTTCAGTGAAAAATGAGGTGCTGGTACTCATATCGATATTGTGGGTGCCAGCACAAAATGGCTGGGACAGGCAGTAAAAAAAGAGGTGCCGGTTCTCTGTAAAGCTGAATACTTTCACAAAAAAAGACCTGCTACTAGTGTATTATGGTACAGATTCTTGCCTAGTTTGGGCATGGGTAGTGTCCTGGCTGCTTGTGCAGTAGAAAAAAAAAATCTTAGCATAAGCCCTGATGTAAGATGTGAAACAGGCTTCAATGTACATTCATCTGTATGTGCCCTTTTCACATGGTATTCTCCAGAAGTGGTGTCAGTGGGTGTTCCTCCACTTCCACACATTCAGGGAATGCATGAGGAAACATTTGGAGGGTGCTGCTGTTACACTATATTATATTATAATCAGCACACGGCACTAACACAATTAAGACCCTTAATACTGCTTTTCTATATTCATGTTCAGTCCTTCTGATATCGGACCAAAGCTTTGGTCTTCCCAGACTTTGCACAACACTTCTGAAATGTTGTTGGGAGCCCATCTGAAAATTATTAAAGGTTGCTTGTAATGGAATTCAATCTCCTTGGAATATGATAGCAAGAACTACATGAAAAAAACATGCAATATTGCATGCAAAAGTAACATGAAGACTTTTTTTCATTTATTATTACAACAGTACTAAAAGTAGCAAAATTATTATTGGTAAAAGAAGCAGC
Source organism: Rhineura floridana (assembly GCF_030035675.1). Lineage (NCBI taxonomy): Eukaryota > Metazoa > Chordata > Lepidosauria > Squamata > Rhineuridae > Rhineura > Rhineura floridana. The sequence continues at coordinate 171,612,808 of NC_084482.1, read as the reverse complement.
TTAATAAAACCCTAACCAATTAGGTGTTTTGAGGGGGGAAGAAGGAAGAAAATCTTAATTTTAAAAATACACTGCAGTTTTCTTTTCTGCACTGCTTTGATTCATTTATCAAAATGTTTTTAATTGTAACATGTTGCAAAGATCCAAATACAAACTTTTTAGCTTCGTAAATAAAGACCCCCCTCGCTTCAGCAGCAATGTCACTGGAAAAACTGTTGGTTGTTCTGAAAATATACAAAGACCAAACCACAGACAGAATTTGCTGAATACTGTAAACATTCTCACAGTGTGGGTATAAATATCTTCTCTTTGATTCATTGCATGCCAGATTTCCTTGTAAAGAGATAAAAAAGGAGGTAAAGAATAAAAGAGTGTTTAAATTTAGCAAAGAAGCTGACAATCAGGAGAGGCCAAAGGAGGAAAGAACTTCAAACGCTTTAAGTCTTTGTCTCCAGGGAAATCCCAACATTTATAAAGTGTGATAACAATAATCTTATATAATATAATCTTCCAGTTATCCAATATTTTCAAGCCAAAGAATCCACTTAGACTTTGTAAATACAAATGATCTTTTTTTATTAAAAAAAACCTTGCTCAGAGGCAAATGGAAACCTTCCCCAAGTATGGAAAAGCTTGTACTACAGAGTATACAAAAGGCAATTAAAGAACCATATCCAATTGAAGTGACATTTGGGGAAGTTTAGTGTTCAGTGTTTTAAACACAGAATACAAACAGGGAACTTCTTTCTTCATTATGGGAATCATGTCCTATTAACCTCTCAGGCAAGATAGATGTTCCTAGACAGACAGAGCTTGAAGTATTGGGGGATCTATAGAGTTCCTTTATATGATAAATCTCCCATGCCATCTGAGTTGGTACTGTCTCATACAGGACTGCACCAATTATCCATGATTTTCAGTCCAACTTGGAAGATACAGGGTGGTATTCAACTAACTTTTTGTACTAGCACAAACATAAGCACTAGTGCAAGGGATTTTTTCCCTCCTCTCTTCTCCCCATGTGCACCATGCACCATGCCTAAACTAAATCTGCTACGGAGGATTGAGGAAATCCGCAGAACAGATTTAGGGGGTACGTGAGGGAAGAGTGGGGGAGATCATTCCATCATGCAAGGAGAAATCCTTATGCTGACAGGACCTTAGCCTTAGCGGTACGTTGAATACAACCCATAATACAGGGATTGGGAAAGGGATGGAATGGCAGATCCATGTCATATCCCAAGCCCTGCCAGCTTACGCTAGCCAGGGTGCAAGATATGGGTCTTCTTTCCATTTTGCTATGCCAGCTCCAGGCTAGTGAAGCTGAGGAGCCTGAGGATTGGATTGGGTCATTGGGAGGATCCACATGGCTTTGGATTCAGTGGATCCAAAGCTACTAGTGCCCTACCACCAAAGTGCCCTGTTTCAGGACTTTCTATTTGCTATCACCCACATAGAATCATAGAATCACAGAATAGTAGAGTTGGAAGGGGCCTATAAGACCATCAAGTCCAACCCTCCTGTTTAATGCAGGAATCCAAATTAACAGCAGTTGCTTTCCACCCCTTTGCTATGACAGAATGTTCCCATGGATGTTGGCCCTCTCCACCAGTGGAGGCAAGTGAATTTGCATCTATGGACCATCATAAGCCTTCAAGCTATCAACATCAGGGGTGGGGGATAGGACTGCATTGTTTTCTTCCTCAGATTTCACAGTTCACTATCTTGTAATGGCTGGGACACAGGACTCATCCAAGAGACCCTCAGGGTTGTCCCCATTATTTTTCTGGGAGCACTCTTGTCCTTTTAATGCAAGTGTGGCTAACCTGTGGCCTTCCAGATGTTGGACTCCAACTGCCATCAGCCCTACTGAGCATGACCAATGGTCAGGGATGACGGCAGTTGTGGTCCAACAATAACTGAAGGGCCACTGGCTCTCCACCTCTTTCTGAATGGATACATTACATGTGAGCATGTTATCAGACTTTCTCCATCATTGCATGTCTATGCCAGGAAAAGCAGCACTTGTTGAAATTTCTGCCTCAGGTGCCAACTATTGTAAGCACAAGAGACCGTCCAGAAAAAATGATGGTAGTCTGGTTCTTTTCAGCTTTGGCATATCCAGGCAATGTTATTTTGATTTTTGCAATTTGTAAATCAACAACAAACTTTTACATACTCTCTCCTCCAAATAACAATCATTCCCAGCTGGTTGTGACAACGAAAGTGAGGTAGGATTTGGCTGACTTAAAAATGAACATTAATTGGAATAAAGAGCTGCCAATAAATATGGACTATAGATAGACCTGCTCTTTAGTGGACCCAGAAGGAACATTGTAAATATGTGATATAAACATGTCTCAGGAACTACTGTCTGATCTTATCATCAACTGTTACTGTGGAATTCATCCATGCATACCCTGGAAAGGAAAACAGATTGAGTACATTAACTTGCACTGTGAGATGATCTCCTTGACTGTCTCATCTGGCACAGTCCACTCCATTTACAACTTTCTTCCAAGAAATAAAGGAAAAAACCCAAAGAGAAAGTAAAGTGTTGCAGTTGTGGAGTCTTCCTTTCTTGTTTGTAGGCAACCATTTTATTAGGCTTATCAGCTCATCAGTCTTTCCTCTGAACAAGGAACCCACATTCTTCCTGTGGCTGCCTCTCTCCTCCTTGCCTTGTCGCCTGTGCAGCAATACCATTGTTAACAATTTGTGTCTCCCTAATCAGGTTCAGATTATGGAAGCAGCAGCAAAGCTATTTCTATTTCCTTACTAGTGGAGATATTTAGAAGCTGTTCTAATACAGGTTTGCAGTGGAAATCCATGATGGAAGTAAATGTGAGAAAATCAGGAGAGATGTTTTAATATGTGAATTATTGAAATGCTGGAATAAATGGAAATTAATGTGTCTCATATTGCCATTCTATAACGCAAAAGACTGAACAGAATCTTTGACTATTCTATTTTTTTTTAAAAAAATCAGTTCCTTATGCTGGGTGTGTGGAGAGAGAGAGAGAGATCACATTGCAGTGATCCAGGGTAGTGGTGAAGGAATGTGCAGGTCATCTCTCTGTATACACATATACCTTATGGGAGGATTGTCACTGATGGCTGGGCCATATGGTGTCCCTTGTGGACTGCTAGTTTTTTTCTCTCATTACAACAATGCCTCCAACTGTTTTGCTTTATTTTTCCTATAGAAGTAATTCACCTGTATGGGAAAAAGTAAAGAAGTCCTCTCAGGGACACATCCAAGCAACCTGCTTCCTGCCCTGATAATCCCAGCCAATGATCATTAGTCCTGTTGCTATCTGCATGCCACAGCCCCTTCATCCTCATAACCAAATTTTAGGTACTGTTTTTTGCGTGAGAAGACCTATAGGACTTAGGATCAGGTTATCTCAAGGGATGCCTTCACCCAAATGGTCCTGCCCAATGCCTCAGATTGGCCTTGGAGGACTTGCTTTCTGGCCCATCCCTATCATATATTTGATTGGTGGGATATTCTGTTGGGAAGATGAATGCACAGCAAGCAGCAGTAGTAATTTTGATTGTGGTAACCACTTCACACTGCCCTCCTCTCTGCCTAATCAAAGGACACTTCATTCTTAAAACAATGCACATGAGATGCCGTCTCAGATGGAACACCAGCAAAAGGAGTCATGATGTTAATGGCCTTCATGCTCCCAAGGCAGCTTTCCCCCAGAGAGCAGGGATGTAGGAAGAGAAGACTGAGAAGCGGTGCAGATGAGAATTCCTTTGAGATTCCCTACCATTAAATATTAAACTGGTGCCATCTCTGTTGTTTTTTGGGCACCTACTGAAGACCTTCCTCTTCCAACAAGGCTTTCAAGCAGGGATCTTTCCCAGTCTGCATTTGTATTGGACCTGATTTTAGATGTTTTAATTGTTTTATCATCTGTGTGTTGGTTGCCCTGGGCTCCTTTAGGAGGAAGGGCAGAATAGAAATTTTAACAACAACAATAATAAGACAGTAGGCAGTGGTTAGACAAATTCATGGAGGATAAGGTTACTAGTCATAGTGGCTGTTGACGTGTGTGCGTTGTTGCGTGAAACAGCATACGTTACGTTGGAGTTAAGTTGAGCAAGAAGCTTCTTCAGAGCATTAGATCATGTTAAGAGTCTTTATTAAGACATTACGGCCAAAGGCTTAAGAGTAAATACATGTAGAGTTTCTTTAGTCACCTCCCTTCTGGTACATCTCTCTCCAAAGGTAAACACAGAAGACAACCTCTCAGTTCAGAGGCAATACACAGAAGACACAGCTTAACACAGATAGCTGCTAGAACTTTTCCCAGTCTATCGCGATGGTTACCATAGCAACGGCCTTGGCAGTCCGTTCCCAGACTGGGCAAAGACATAACTCCCCCTAGTTACAGTTTTTCAGACTTGATGGAAAACCAGACTCAGTGACAGTGCGGTTCAATGGTCAACAATTCCCCCTTTTTCCCATCATGTCTGTAACTCATTACAACAATAACAATAATACATTTCTACAATACACCTTGCAATACAGTTCCAAATTACATCTCAGTACATTACAGTACATTTCAGAACATCTCTGTACATTTAGCTAGAACTTTATTCAATCAACTTTCAACTCATTCCAAGCCTTGTCACCAGTTTACCAAATTTCTCCTCACACAAAGGCTTGGTCATTATGTCAGCCACCATGTTGTTAGTGTCACAAAATGTTAGGTTAACAAACCCCTGCTGCACACAATCCCTTACGTGAAAGTATCTGACACTAATATGTTTTGTTCTTTTGGTATGAGCTTCTGATGTGGCTATCTTGATGCAGGTCTGATTGTCTTCATATACAGTAATCGGAAATTGCATATCAATGCCTATCTCCTGCATGAGCATTGCGAACCATTGTAGCTCATTACAGGCCTGTGATAGAGCCACATACTCTGCTTCTGCACTTGAGGTTGCAACCACATTTTGTTTCTTGCTGCTCCAGTCAATGCATGACCCGTGCCACATCACAACTATGCCAGAGGTTGACTTACGACTGCTCAGTTCCCCTGCATGATCTGCATCCACAAAACATTCAAGACCTCCTGTCTTTGCTCCTGACAAAATCAGACCCTTTGTCTTTGTGCCTTTCAGATAACGCACTATCCTTTTAATCCCTTGCCAGTCAGCCTCTGAAAGATGCTCTACCTTCCGGCTTAAAATGCTGACTGCATTACATATGTCTGGGCGAGACACCTTCACCAAATATTGCAATTTCCCTATTATGCGCCTGTACTTCTCAGGTTCTGTACAGGGCGTCTCCTGCACATTCTGTTGGAAAGCCACAACCATTGGAGTCTTCACAACATTGCATTCTGTCATGTTGCATTCTTCTATGATCTGATTTATTTTACTTTCCTGACTCAATGTTATGCTTCCGTCTTCTGCACGCACAATATCTGTGCCTAAATAGTGTGTGACAGGCCCCAAATTCTTTGTGTCCACCTGCCTGCCCAGTTGCTCATTAAATTCTCGTTCCTCTTGCTGCTCATGATAAATATACATGATGTCATCAACGTAAACTGCACAGAACGTGGTTTTCATCCCCTGTCTCTTTATATACACACATGGATCTGCCTTGCATCTTTGGAATCCCATTCCATGCAACACTCTGTCCAATTTCTCATTCCAGCAGCGTGCGCTTTGCCGCAGTCCATATATTGATTTATGCAGTTTACACACGAACCCTTCCTTTGACACAGAACCCGGAGGCAGTTCCATATATATCTCCTCTCTTAAATCACCATGTAGGAATGCTGTCCCTATATCGTAGTGATTTACACTCATGTTCTACATCGCTGCCAGCTTCAGCAGCACACGAATGGACTCATGTTTCACAACCGGGGCGAAAACGGCATCATAATCTGTCCCATGCTGCTGGGTGAACCCCTTGGCTACCAAACGTGCTCTGTACCTCTGTACCTCCCCGGAACTTGCTTTCTTCTTCTTAAACACCCATCTGCAACCTATGGCCTTTTTCCCCATAGGTAAATTTACTAATGTCCACGTGCCATTCTGTTCCATGGCTTTCAATTCTTTCTGCATGGCCTGTTGCCACTTATTTTTCTCTGCCTCAGGCATCAGCCTAATTTCATTAAATGAGGTTGGTTCCGCACATTCCACATGCTTCATTTGAATGGTTAATGCCGACGGTGTCACAACAGTAGTCTGTTTACAGCCCTGACTGTCATTCTCTTTCTGCCCCATTAAACTCAAGGCATCAGCACACTTCACACCCATGGTGATTCTAAACAGCCCTTGTGTCTTAAAACCCTGACAGACAACTTTGCCTCTTCTCTGCACAAAACATTTTCCTCTATCAAATGTTACACAATACCCAGAATCCACCAGTTTTTGAACTGATAAAATATTATGAGCCAATTCTGGAACAAACAAACATTCTGACATTATCCCAAGTTTATTAAATCTCACCAGTCCTCGGGCTTCCACCCTTTTCTGTGATCCATCTGCAAGTTGCACAAAATCCTGCACTTCTTCTGAAGCATAAAACAAACTTCTGTCTTTAATTAATATATGGCTCGCCCCGCTGTCGACAATCCAGTTAACAGGTCCTAAATCTTGAGACTTCTGTTTACAAACAAAGTTCACACTTCCCTGCTTCAAGCCTCCGTCCCTGGAGTTGCGCTTGACTGCACAGTCTTTTCGGAGATGCCCACGGGCCCCACAGGCATAACAAGCCTTTAGCCTTTGATGCTTGTAATCCTGTTTGCTTTCGGCTGCCTTCTCCGGTTCGGCACTTTTCTCCTCCTTGCTTCTGACAGCTTCCATCAGCTCGGCTCTCTGCGCCTCCTGCCTCCGCTGCCATTCCTGGGACAAATCCTGCAACGTGTCCCACATCTGTTTAGCCGACGGCTCATCTCTCACACACATCAGTTGAGAATCCGATAGAGCCAAGATTATAAACGCCTGCGCCCTCTGATCTTTGCGCTTCCAGGCTGCGGTCAATACCGCCGGGGGTGGTCCATCTATAATGTCCCATAAATCCTCTGTTATCAGCAAAGCCCACATCCTCGGCTTCCAGCTGCCATAATTCTTTTCCGTCAATCTTTCCATTGGCAAGCCTCCCCCAGACAGGTTTACAGCCATGTTGTTCACCTCTGTCTGGTACAATCAATCAAGCTGCCCTCTGGAACTCCGTCTGCCGTTCAGAGCAGCAACTTACTCCCGTGTAATGCACTGTGGATCTGGGCCCATAACCCTGTTGACGTGTGTGCGTTGTTGCGTGAAACAGCATACGTTACGTTGGAGTTAAGTTGAGCAAGAAGCTTCTTCAGAGCATTAGATCATGTTAAGAGTCTTTATTAAGACATTACGGCCAAAGGCTTAAGAGTAAATACATGTAGAGTTTCTTCAGTCACCCCCCTTCTGGTACATCTCTCTCCAAAGGTAAACACAGAAGACAACCTCTCAGTTCAGAGGCAATACACAGAAGACACAGCTTAACACAGATAGCTGCTAGAACTTTTCCCAGTCTATCGTGATGGTTACCATAGCAATGGCCTTGGCAGTCCGTTCCCAGACTGGGCAAAGACATAACTCCCCCTAGTTACAGTTTTTCAGACTTGATGGAAAACCAGACTCAGTGACAGTGAGGTTCAATGGTCAACAGTATTTACCTTCCAGGACCAGAGGCAACATGCCTCTGAATACTAGTGACTGTGAAACAAGAGGGGGAAAGGACTATGTCTTGTTTGTGTCTTGTTTGTGGACTTCCTAGAAGCATCTGGTTGGCCCCTTGGAGGAGGAGGATGGATCAAGCCTTTGGTCTGATCAGCTAGGGCTGTATTTATGTTCTTATGCTTGGTAGCTGTCAAGAACATAAGTGGTAGTACAAGTGAGGTACATTAAGGGCAGGTACTGAATATGTCCTTCTTGATAGGAGGAAACATGGAGATTATAAACAGATGCCATCACATCAACATTTATCTGATTTACAATCATACACGTTTTCACATATGTGAGTGCAAGTTTATCTCACATCTTTCTATGGTGAGAAGAAGATTGCTCAGGAAACACCCCTTCAAAGAATCTCTTTGAATTATAAGTGAAAATAATGAATACATATTTATAAATAGTAATAAAAGGTAATTTTGCATAAAAGGCCCCATATGCACTATATATTTAAAGTAGTATTATACCACTTTAAACAGGCATGGCTTTCCCCAAAGAATCCTGGGAAGTGTAGTTTCTGAAGGTGCAGAGAGTTCTTAGGAGACTGCTATTCCCCTCACAGAGTTACAATTCTCAGAGTCATTTAACAATCAATCCCTTTGCCTTGGGAACTCTGGGGATTGTAGCTCTATGAAGGGAATATAAGGCACTTGTTTAGTATTATATTTACTAATATATTATTTATTTAGTTATTAAATGTATATCCTGCCCTTCCTCCTGGTAGGAGCCCAGGGCAGCAAACAAAAACACTAAAAACATTCTAAAACATCATAAAAACAGACTTTAAAATATATTTAAACAAAGCGTTTTTAAAAAATATATGCATTTTCATGTGCATCTTCCCATAACATATGCATTTGTGCATTTGTGTACATATTTTTTCATTGAAATATATCACAAAATTCAGAAAAGTGTGAATTTTGAAGGATAGCTGTGTTTCAGTTTGCATAGGGTTTCAGGAAGTGTGAATTAAGTAGGTTTGCATTGTTGTTGTTGTTGCTATGTTCATTTTAAGCCTTGGTTTTCTTCCTTGGAGCCTACGTTGAGGAACAATATTAATGGCCATAGTGGATCGAATTAATCGGTGATCTGTCCAGCACTCATCAGCACTCATCATGGCCCTAATGAGGAGTACATCATGATGATCTCTGGCATTGACAATCACGTAATCCAGGAGATGCTAGTGTTTTGACCGAGGGTGTTTCCATGATGTTTTAAATTTATTTTTCTGATGGAAGAGTGTGTTTATAATAACAAGATTATGCTCTGCACCTTTAGTCAGAAGTAGAATGCCATTCAGGTTGCTATTGCCAACTCCTTCTTTCCCAATGGTTTCTGCCATAAATCGAAATCATGCCCAACTCCTGCGCTGAAATCGCCCAAGAGGATAATTTTATCCTTTATCCTCTGATGGTCCTTATCCTTTATCCTCTGATAAGATGGTGTCCAGCTGGTTATAAATATTTTCCTTGATGTCTTCATCAGCATCTAATGTTGGTGCATAAGCACTTACAATAGTTGCCTGCTGGTTTGGGGCAACTTTTAACCGGAGAGTTAAGAGTCGTTCATTAATGCCAATAGGAACTTCTGACAAGAACTTCACAAGATTATTTTTAATAGCAAAGCCTGCTCCATGTATTCGTCTTTCTTGTTCAGGCAGTCCTTTCCAGAAGAAGGTATAACCTCCTTTTTCTTCCTTCAGTTGTTCTTCTCCTGCTCTTCAAGTTACTTGGAGTGCTGCTATGTCAATAGCAAAATGTCTCGACTTCCGGGAAGGGTGACTTCGCTTGTGCCTGCTTTTGGGACGGGCTCCCACCTCAAAAGAAGCTTATTCAGATATAAATCAGTCAGAACATTTTTTTTTTTTGACTGATGAAATTTCTCCCGGGCAGGGAGAAACGTAGAGATCAACCTCAAAGCCTGTTTTTGTTGGGCGGACTGGATTTCATTAATTTATGAGATAAGGTCCAGCCAACAATGCCGGACGGACTTCCTAACAAGCTCTATCTGCTTAAGCGATACGTTTATCTTTTCTTGAAAGAGAGAACGGACTAACAGGCAAGCACCCTTCTTTCTATTATTTTTTTTACTTGGTTTAAATTGTTGCAGCAAAAGGAGATTTGTCAGATTGATCGGCTTTGGACAACTTCTGGGTGAGATATAGCTCTTCTCTGTTATTCACGAAATTAACAGCTTATCTCTGTTTCTGTCGCAAAAAGCTGTCCTGGAAGTGCATTCTAAAGATAATAAACAGAAGAGGGATTTCTATTCCTGATTTCCATTCCGAGGAATATTATATTGTCTGGGACTATTCTCTTTTTGGTCTATTTTATTTTGACGAATCTGCTTCTTCACGACGCCACTAACTGTTTTGATGCTGGGAACTAAATTTATTTTGCATTCTTGAACATAGAGAGATAAGGCAGGTTGCTCTGTTTATACTGTGATGTCATCAAGCCTGGAATATTAACCCAATTGTTGCTGAAATAAGAAGTGGTTCTTCTTTATTTTTGTTTTGCTTTGTTTTAGTGGTTTTAAAAATGGCAATCAAGAAAGTGGCTGAGAATCTGGAAGTAATTATGTTTCAGAAAATAATGGATGAGATTGAGATAACGAAACAAACTCTGCGACAGGGTAGTAAGGAGCTGAAAATTGAACTGAGCAAAATGACGCAGGAGTTTAAAGAAATAGGGGACCCTGTGAGAGAGGAGAATGAGATCAGAGATGAGAAAAGAAAAAATAAAGGGAAGATACAAACCCTGGAGATTGGAACAAATGTGGAATTGGAAAAAGATCTGGAGTTTATGGATTTTAGAAATAAAATCTACTGTTTGGAATTTAACGTTATCTCTGAAGAAATTAATGAAGATATTAGAGATAAAGTTATCAATGGCTTGGATAATCTTCTGGACTGGAATGATGTGATGGAGCTTGATATAGAGAAAATCTATGGAATTAACTGCAGTCATGTGACAATGGAAAAACTCTTAAGAGATGAGCCAGTGCATTTTCTAAAAAAGAAGAACACAGATATGAATTTACAACAATGTTTCAGCAACTTATTTAGAATGGATGGCAAGAAAATATTTGGGATAGAGGAAATTCCCATCAGACTCTTATTATATGACTATGGCTACAACAGCAAGATTATTATGGAATACTGATAATGGAAGATTGGACACTGAAATTACTGGACTTAACAGGACTATTGAAGATGGAAGATGGAACTAATAGGGATAATGGAATAATGGCTATTGAAATTATTGGACCTAACAGATTCTGATGAGATGGATTAATCGAAATGTTTATTTGGACTATGATTATGACAATAAGATTATTATAATTATTAACGAGATGGATTAATTGACATGTTTATTTGGAGAAAAATTGATAGATATATTTCTTAAAGAATTGAAACCTCTCTTTGACTTTTTGTGGAAAGAATAAAGTAATGTTTATGAGATTTGATGATTAATTAAGATAACTACTGGAGGAAAGTGATTTTATAATATGATTTAAGAGACAGGATTGTTATATATTGTAGACCTATAACTGATTTGATATGTGACAAATGGGAAGTCAACATTTTATTTTTTTTTGTTTAATCATTTTTGTTTTGTTTTGTTTTTTGTCTTTGAATGTTTTATGATTTTGTTTTCTATGTTTTATGAAAATTTGAATAAAAATTATTGTAAAAAAAAAATAGCAAAATGTCTCAACTCTCTCGCGATGATGGCAGTCCTGCGTTCAGGATGTTCACTATCTGTATTGTCCAGCAATGTCCGTATATTCCATGTTCCAAAGTTCAATTGTCTTTTGTGACCGCTAAGTGGTGACCCCACTGGATGTGGTAATCCAGTCAGGGAGAGAAATGAGGCAGACTATGTTTAGGGCAGCTTTTCTAGCCCCCTCCCCATATGGGGTGAGCAGAGTCGATCCTGAATAGGACAGCTCAGTTGTGGATATAGCTGCTGAACTACTCAGCTGCCTCAGTCCTTGAGCCAGGACGACCGAGTCTGTATCCACCACCTATGTGCCAGTCAATGACTAGGGACTTCTGGATTTCACAGTCCTGCCCCTGTCGCCATTCGCCGATCACCATGGGACTTTTGGTTTGGTTTGGTTGGAAGACACCTGTGCATGAATTTGTTTTATTTGGGGAGATTGGCGCACAACCATCAACACACAATCTTGACAGAAAAAGGCTATGATCTAATGGCATGGATACCACGTTGATTGGAAGTCTGGCTACCAGTTGTTTTCCGAGCCCAATTCAAGGTGTTGGTATTGACCTTTAAATCCCTACACGGTTCCGGCCCAGTTTATCTCACGGAGTGCCTTCAACGCCACCAATTATGCCGCACGACAAGATCAGCCACACAGGGCCTTCTCTCAATCCCGCCAACAAAAACAGCCAGATTGGCGGGTACAAGAGAGAGGGCATTCTCAGTGGCGGCCCCAACTCTTTCGAACTCCCTCCCACAAGATCTCCGGCACGCCTCTTCTTTAAATGTGTTTCGGAAAGCCTTAAAGACCTGGCTCTTTCAGCAGGCCTTCGGGGTATATGGGGAGGGTTAATTGTTATAACTGAAATGCCTCCTGCCCAGTTTTAATATTGTTGCTGCAGATGTGTTGTTTTTATATTGTATTACTGTATTTTATCAATTGTATTTTAACAATTTTGTAAGTCGCCTAGAGTGGCCATTGGCCAGATAGGTGACGAAGAAATTAAATGTATTATTATTATTATTTATTATTATTATTATTTTATCTGCTGCAGTCTTCATCCACCTTCACAGCCATTGTAACATACACATTGTTATCCTCTGCCTGTTCTGCTGTTGAGGACATTCTTGGATAGTTCTTTGTCTGGTTCCTCTTCCTTGATTTTATCGCCATGGGTGACCCTGCTGGGAGTACATGACTCCCGAAGGCATCGCTCATAGGGTTCATTCGGCTGCTGCTGGGAGGAAGGGTGGGATACAAATTAAATAATAAATAAATGAAATAAATAAATTGGAACATCCAAGCCCACTCACTACTACAAGGTGACGATCCAGTGAGGCGTAAAATGAACATCCATGCCCTTCAAGATCCTATTAAGCGAGCCTGCTTTCAAACAACTCTCAAGGAACATCTACCAACGGAACTCCCTGAAAATGTCGAGGAACACTGGATTAAACTGAAGGCATCCATTATTGCAGCATGTGAACAAACTATTGGATACCAAACTAAAAAAAAACATGAGGATTGGTTTGATGAGAATGATCATGAGACTGAACATATCATCGACAACAAAAGGAAAGCCTTCCAGATAGGGCAGAAAGACATTAACTGTGCTGCTCAGAAAAAAATCTATGCCAGTGCAAAGGCTGAGGTCCAAAGAAGAACTAGAGAACTTAAGAACGCCTGGTAAGAACATAAGAACATAAGAAGAGCCTGCTGGATCAGGCCAGTGCCCCATCTAGTCCAGCATCCTGTTCTCATAGTGGCCAACCAGGTGCCTGGGGGAAGCCCGCAAGCAGGACCCGAGTGCAAGAACACTCTCCCCTCCTGAGGCTTCCGGCAACTGGTTTTCAGAAGCACGCTGCCTCTGACTAGGGTGGCAGAGCACAGCCATCATGGCTAGTAGCCATTGATAGCCCTGTCCTCCATGAATTTGTCTAATCTTCTTTTAAAGCCATCCGAGCTGGTGGCCATTACTGCATCTTGTGGGAGCAAATTCCATAGTTTAACTATGCGCTGAGTAAAGAAGTACTTCCTTTTGTCTGTCCTGAATCTTCCAACAGTCAGCTTCTTTGAATGTCCACGAGTTCTAGTATTATGAGAGAGGGAGAAGAACTTTTCTCTATCCACTTTCTCAATGCCATGCATAATTTTATACACTTCTATCATGTCTCCTCTGACCCGCCTTTCCTCTAAACTAAAAAGCCCCAAATGCTGCAACCTTTCCTCGTAAGGGAGTCGCTCCATCCCCTTGATCATTCTGGTTGCCCTCTTCTGAACCTTTTCCAACTCTATAATATCCTTTTTGAGATGAGGCGACCAGAACTGTACACAGTATTCCAAATGCGGCCGCACCATAGATTTATACAACGGCATTATGATATCGGCTGTTTTATTTTCAATACCTTTCGTAATAATCGCTAGCATGGAATTTGCCTTTTTCACAGCTGCCGCACACTGGGTCGACATTTTCATCGTGCTGTCCACTACAACCCCGAGGTCTCTCTCCTGATCGGTCACCACCAGTTCAGACCCCATGAGCGTATATGTGAAATTCAGTTTTTTTTGCTCCAATATGCATAATTCTACACTTGTTTATATTGAATTGCATTTGCCATTTTCCCGCCCATTCACTCAGTTTGGAGTGGTCTTTTTGGAGCTCTTCGCAATCCCTTTTTGTTTTAACAACCCTGAACAATTTAGTGTTGTCAGCAAACTTGGCCACTTCACTGCTCACTCCTAATTAAGAACATAAGAACATAAGAAGAGCCTGCTGGATCAGGCCAGTGGCCCATCTAGTCCAGCATCCTGTTCTCACAGTGGCCAACCAGGTGCCTGGGGGAAGCCCGCAAGCAGGACCCGAGTGCAAGAACACTCTCCCCTCCTGAGGCTTCTGGCAACTGGTTTTCAGAAGCATGCTGCCTCTGACTAGGGTGGCAGAGCATAGCCATCACGGCTAGTAGCCATTGATAGCCCTGTCTTCCATGAATTTGTCTAATCTTCTTTTAAAGCCGTCCAAGCTGGTGGCCATTACTGCATCTTGTGGGAGCAAATTCCATAGTTTAACTATGCGCTGAGTAAAGAAGTACTTCCTTTTGTCTGTCCTGAATCTTCCAACATTCAGCTTCTTTGAATGTCCACGAGTTCTAGTATTATGAGAGAGGGAGAAGAACTTTTCTCTATCCACTTTCTCAATGCCATGCATAATTTTATACACTTCTATCATGTCTCCTCTGACCCGCCTTTTCTTTAAACTAAAAAGCCCCAAATGCTGCAACCTTTCCTCGTAAGGGAGTCGCTCCATCCCCTTGATCATTCTGGTTGCCCTCTTCTGAACCTTTTCCAACTCTATAATATCCTTTTTGAGATGAGGCGACCAGAACTGTACACAGTATTCCAAATGCGGCCGCACCATAGATTTATACAACGGCATTATGATATCGGCTGTTTTATTTTCAATACCTTTCCTAATTATCACTAGCATGGAATTTGCCTTTTTCACAGCTGCCGCACACTGGGTCGACATTTTCATCATGCTGTCCACTACAACCCCGAGGTCTCTCTCCTGGTCGGTCACTGCCAGTTCAGACCCCATGAGCGTATATGTGAAATTCAGATTTTTTGCTCCAATATGCATAATTTTACACTTGTTTATATTGAATTGCATTTGCCATTTTTCTGCCCATTCACTCAGTTTGGAGAGGTCTTTTTGGAGCTCTTCGCAATCCCTTTTTGTTTTAACAACCCTGAACAATTTAGTGTCATCAGCAAACTTGGCCACTTCACTGCTCACTCCTAATTCTAGGTCATTAATGAACGTTGAAAAGTACAGGTCCCAATACCGATCCTTGAGGGACTCCACTTTCTACAGCCCTCCATTGGGAGAACTGTCCGTTTATTCCTACTCTCTGCTTTCTGCTTCTTAACCAATTTCTTATCCACAAGAGGACCTCTCCTCTTATTCCATGACTGCTAAGCTTCCTCAGAAGCCTTTGGTGAGGTACCTTGTCAAACGCTTTTTGAAAGTCTAAGTACACTATGTCCACTGGATCACCTCTATCTATATGCTTGTTGACACTCTCAAAGAATTCTAACAGGTTACTGAGACAGGACTTTCCCTTGCAGAAGCCATGCTGGCTCTGCTTCAGCAAGGCTTGTTCTTCTATGTGCTTAGTTAATCTAGCTTTAATCATACTTTCTACCAGTTTTCCAGGGACTGAAGTTAAGCTAACTGGCCTGTAATTTCCGGGATCCCCTCTGGATCCCTTTTTGAAGATTGGCGTTACATTTGCCACTTTCCAGTCCTCAGGCACGGAGGAGGACCCAAGGGACAAGTTACATAGTTTAGTTAGCAGATCAGCAATTTCACATTTGAGTTCTTTGAGAACTCTTGGGTGGATGCCAGAGTTTTGCCAGAGTTTGTGTTCTTTTTTATTTTCTTCATTCAGACAAGACTTCCATTTTCTGAAGGAAGACTTTTTGCCTCTAAGAGCTTCCTTGACTTTGCTCGTTAACCATGCTGGCATCTTCTTGGCCCTGGCGGTACCTTTTCTGATCTGCGGTATGCACTCCAGTTGAGCTTCTAATGTAGTGTTTTTAAACAACTTCCAAGCATTTTCGAGTGATGTGACCCTCTGGACTTTGTTTTTCAGCTTTCTTTTTACCAATCCCCTCATTTTTGTGAAGTTTCCTCTTTTGAAGTCAAATGTGACCGTGTTGGATTTTCTTGGCAATTGGCCAGTTACATGTATGTTTAATTTAATAGCACTGTGGTCACTGCTCCCAATTGGTTCAACAACACTTACATCTCACACCAGGTCCCGGTCCCCACTGAGGATTATGTCTAGGGTTGCCATCCCTCTGGTCGGTTCCATGACCAACTGGTCTAGGGAATAGTCATTTAGAATATCTAGAAACTTTGCTTCTTTGTCATGACTAGAACACATATGCAGCCAGTCTATGTCCGGGTAGTTGAAGTCACCCATTACTACCACATTTCCTAGTTTGGATGCTTCCTCAATTTCATATCTCATCTCCAGGTCTCCCTGAGCATTTTGATCAGGGGGACGATAGATCGTTCCCAGTATTAAGTCCCTCCTGGGGCACGGTATCACCACCCACAATGATTCTGTGGAGGAGTCTGCCTCTTTTGGGGTTTTGAGCTTGCTGGATTCAATGCCTTCTTTCACGTATAGAGCGACTCCACCACCAATACATCCTTCTCTGTCCTTCCGATATAGTTTATATCCAGGGATAACCGTATCCCACTGGTTTTCTCCATTCCACCAGGTCTCAGTTATGCTCACTGTATCAATGCTGTCCTCTAAGACCAAGCACTCCAGTTCTCCCATCTTGGTTCAGAGGCTCCTAGCATTAGCGTACAGGAACTTGTAAGCAGTGTCTCTCTTCAAGTGTCTTTGGCACTTGTGGTTTGGCCTGTGGTAATTTTGCTTTTCTGAATTTATATCCTGTGTCCCTGCTCTCACAATGCCTACTTCTAGGCCTACCCCTTTTAAAATTTCATCATTTCTTTAGTTTTTATCCCAGGGGGGAGGTTTATTCCGAACCGGACCTTTCTCAGCTCCTGTCGGGTTTTCCCACTCAGTCAGTTTAAAAGCTGCTCTGCTACCTTTTTAATGTTAAGTGCCAGCAGTCTGGTTCCATTCTGGTTCAAGTGGAGCCCAACCCTTTTGTACAGGCCCGGCTTGTCCCAAAATGTTCCTCAGTGCCTAACAAATCCAAACCCTTCCACCCGACACCATCGTCTCATCCACGCATTGAGACTGCGAAGCTGGTCCTGTCTGGCTGGTCCTGCGTGTGGAACCGGTAGCATTTCAGAGAAAGCCACCTTGGAGGTCCTGGCTTTCAGCATCCTACCTAGCAACCTAAATTTTGCTTCCAGGACCTCACGGCTGCATTTCCCCATGTCATTTGTGCCAACGTGCACCACGACCACTGACTCCTCCCCAGCAATGTCTACCAAACTATCTAAATGACGGGCGATATCCACAACCTTCGCACCAGGCAGGCAAAACACCTTGCAGTCTACACACCCATCACACACCCCACTGTCTATGTTCCTAATGATCGAATCACCCGCTACAAGGATCCCTCCACCCCCTGGAGATATATCCTTGGCACGAGAGGATAGCTGCTCATCCCCCAAGGAATGGGTCCCTTCTAAGGGATCGTTTCCCTCTTCCTCAGCTGGATGCTCTCCTTCCCCGAGACCATCGTTCTCCATGATAGCAGGAGAGCTATCATCGTTGGAGTGGGACACAGCTATAACGTCCCTGAAGGCCTCCTCCACACACCTCTCTGCCTCTCTCAGCTTTTCCAGGTCCGCCACCTTGGCCTCAAGGAAATGAAGTCGTTCCCAGAGAGCCAGGAGCTCATTGCACCGAGAGCACACCCACGACTTCTGTCCAACAGGCAGATAGTCATACATGCTGCAGGCGGTGCAAAACACTGGAAAGCCCCCACACCCCTGCTGGCTTCTTACCTGCATATTTTTGTTTAAGGCTTATTATGTCAATGGGTTGGAGACTGCAGTTTAGTTGAGGTCAGGGAACAGACGGGCAGAGTGGGGGCCCTGGCCTCCTCGCCCTGCTGCCAAACTCGCTCTGCTGCTTAACTCACCTAGATAAAGAAAGCTCAAGAAATCCAGCGCTTTGCAGATGCTCACGATGCACGGGGCTTTTTTAATGCCACAAATGCCATCTATGGACCAACAAATCACGATACAAATCCCTTACGTTCAATGGATGGTACCAACCTTTTTAAGGATAAAGTGTCTATTGCACTGCATTGGAAAGAGCATTTAAAGAAGGTGGGACTGAACTTACACAACAACTTCATAAGCTCATCGAAAAAAATCTGGATGAGGGAGGGGATCCCGGAAGTCTTTAGGGATGCTATAATTATCACCCCTTTTAAGAAGGGTGATAGAACAGATTGTGGGAACTATCGATGTATCTCTCTTCTTGCTATTGCAGGTAAAATCCTTGCAAGGATCCTCGCAAATCGCCTCTTACCGATCTCAGAGGATATCCTCCCAAAATGGTTCCTGCCCTTCCAGGGGGACAGTGGACATGATCTTCACTGCACAACAGCTTCAAGAAAAATGCTGGGAGCAGAATCAACCTTTATGTATGGCGTTTATTGATCTGACTAAGGCCTTTGATACTGTGAATTGAACTGCTCTCTGGACTATCCTTCTGAAAACTGGATGCCCTCATCAATTTGTGAATATTTTGCTACTCCTTCATGACAACATGACAGCGACAGTGTTGGATAACAATGGCTTTCGGAGTGATCCATTCAGAGTCGGATCAGGCATAAAACAGGGATGCGTCATTGGTACTACCTTATTTGCTATCTTCATTGCTATGATTCTACACCTGATTCAGGGGAAACTTCCTACTGGTGTAGAAATCATATATCAAACAGATGGAAAGTTTTTAATCTCAATAGGCTGAAAATAAAAAGTAAGGTAATGTCAACCTCTGTCGTAGAACTTCAATATGCTGATGATAATGTGGTCTCCGCACATTTAGAGAAAGATCTTCAAACTATCCTAAATGTCTTTGCAGAAGCATATGGAAAGCTTGGGCTCTCACTTAATATTAAAAAAACCAAAGTGCTTCGTCAACAGGTGCGAACTAGTCCCTCTGTAACACCATCCATCCAGCTTAATGGTGTGACACTGGAGAACGTTGATCACTACCCCTAACTTTGGCACCATCTCTCTGTAAAAGCTGACATTGATGCTGAAATTCAACATCGTCTGAGCTCTGTGAGTGTCGCATTCTCCCGAATGAAGTGTAGAGTGTTCGAGGATCAGGATATTCACAGGGAGACCCAAATGCTTATTTACAAAGCCATTGTACTACCAACCTTACTGTACGCCTGTGAAACATGGATCATCCCAACTTCTTGAAAGATTCCACCAACACTGCCTCCAGAAAATTCTGCAAAATTACTTGGGAAGACACATGGACTAATGTTAGCATTTTGGAAGAAGCAAAGACTGCCAGTGTTGAAACAATGATCCTTCAACATCAACTTCGCTGGACTGGCTATGTTGTTTGAATGCCTGATCACTGTCTTCCAAAGCAGCTACTTTACTCCCAACTTAAGGATGGAAAACAGAATATTGGTGGATAGCAAAAGAGGTTCTTAAAGCGAATCTAAAAAAATGTAACATGAGCATCTAGAACTGGGAAGTCTTGGCCTGGTAGATGATATGAGGAGGACATTAGATAGGGGAGAATTCACCTTTCTTGTCCTCCTCGATCTCTCAGCGGCTTTTGATACTGTCGACCACAGTATCCTTTTACATCGCCTGGAGGGATTGGGAATTGGAGGTACTGTACTGCAGTGGTTCCGTTCCTTTCTCTCCGATAGGTACCAACAGGTAGCATTGGGGGAGGAGGTTTCAGACCCTTGGCCTCTCAATTGTGGTGTGCCACAGGGCACTATCCTCTCTCCCATGCTATTTAACATTTATATAAAGCCGCTGGGGACAATCATTAGGAGATTTGGGCTGCAGTGTCACCAATATGCGGATGACACTCAGCTCTATCTCTCATTTAAATCTTCACCAGAGTTGGATGTGGAGACCTTGTCCAAGTGCCTGGAATCCGTGAGTGGATGGATGGGAAGGAACAGGCTGAAGTTGAACCCCGATAAGACCGAGGTGCTGCTTGTGGGGGATAAGAGAAGGTTGGGAGACGTTGACCTGAAGTTCAATGGGGTAAGTCTACCCCTGAAGGACCAGGTCCGCAGCCTTGGGGTTGTAC
Organism: Rhineura floridana; assembly: GCF_030035675.1. NCBI lineage: Eukaryota > Metazoa > Chordata > Lepidosauria > Squamata > Rhineuridae > Rhineura > Rhineura floridana. The sequence goes on along the minus strand of NC_084482.1, from coordinate 171,592,544 downwards.
TTGATTCTAGGCTGTCCATGGAGGCTCAGATTTCGGCAGTGAGCCGGGCAGCCTGGTATCAACTACACCTCATACGAAGGCTGCAACCCTACTTAATGGTGATTCCATTATTTCCTTAGAAGCAGGCCTCGAACTAACGCTTCTCCCCACAGGTCAAAAATAGTGGGTTAAATCCAAATTTTTTACTTCTGGCCACCTATCAGGGGTGCACAGAATGTTGGTAAAATTTTGCATCTTTCACTCAGACAACAGGCATAAATAAATACCAGGCAGAGGAGCTCCCAGACTATGCTACCATTTTACAGGCGTGCTAGCTCCACCTCTAAGATGTTTTGTTTTTAAGATTTTTAAAAGATGTTTTGTTTGTAATATTTTTAATAGATGTTTTTATTGTTTTGTTGTTTGTCTGCTGTCCTAGGCTTCTTCTGGGAGGAGGTGCGGAATATAAATTTAATATAAATTTAATATAAATTAATTAATTAATATAATATACATTTAATTAATTCATCATCATCATCATCATCATCTGGTTGGACATGGGAAATGGGATGCTGGATTACATGGAGTCTTGGTCTGTTTCAGCAGGGTTCTTGTGTGCTAACAGGAAAGGGAATTTGATATAAGGATAGGAAAGGTCACAGCACAGGCCCAGAAGTCATATAGGGCAAGAAAGGGTACTGACTATTTGCAGTGGATCATGGCACAGCAACTTAAGCTACTTAAGGCCAAAGAGACCTATGCTTTCCCAGAGACAAACAGTGGCTCTAGAAGCCTATTTAGTCTAATATATGGAGTTCTATACTCCAACCTTTATGATAAGAACATATGGTGGATACATGTCCCAGGCCATGGAAACCAATTGCTCCAATGTCAGCGGGGCAGTGAATCTGTTCCTATTCTCAAAATAGATTCAGCACTTTGGACAGCTCCTTGAAAGTTTAGACTAAACCTCGGAATGGATTCAGTTCCACAGATATTGGAGCCACCAGTCTCCAATGGTCCCCAGGCCGTTTTGCAAAGCAGCAGTGACAAGAGGACAGATGCAACATTTTTTAATACCTCAGCAGCTTTTATAAAGGCCTTTGAAACATGACTTTGTTTTTCCCCAGACAGTTTTTGTCAATGCTTTTACTGCTTGTACTGTAATTTGTATTTATTTTATTTTTATTTATTTAACAAAATTTATATACCACTCGAATATAAAGATCTCTGAGTGGTTTACAAAAAGCATTAAAATTATCAATATAACCATTAAAAACAAGTAATTAAAACATTTAAAACAATTAAAACAGCTACTAACTTAAAACATTAAAACAGATCAGCTTCTATGTGTCTGGATAGGCTTGCCTAAACAGAAAAAACCTAAGCAGTTGCCAAAAGGAATCCAGCAAAGTTGTTAATAGGCAGGGAGTTCCAAAGAGTACATGCCACCACACTAAAAGAACAATATCTTGCAAGTGTGGAACTAGTATTATGTGGTACCAGTAACAGTGCCTGTTCCATAGATCAAAGTGCTCAAGCAGGCACATATGAGGTAAGGTGGTATCGCAAGTAACTTGTATATACTACCTTGCTGTATTTTTATTGCAAGTGTGGTCTATAAATATTTAAATAAATAAATAATAAATAATGTCATGAAGTCATAGAGTTGTGTAGTAGTTTCACTTGGGTAAAACCCAGAATAAAAATTCTTTCAAAGCAAACATGCTCTGGCATGCTTAAAAAAATGAATTATACATCTAGCAGTTTGAGGTATGGTGGCATGTGAAAGACAGATATGATCAGTTTAAAAACAAAAAAATGGATGTATATCTCTATGACTAACTCAACCTTACAGTCATGCAAAGGAAAGCATTTTAAAAGGCTATGCAACCCTATATTTGCTCAGAAAAAATATTTTGGCAAAAAATTTTCTTGTATGTATGAATAGAAGCTTCCATGTGGTGAGGATATGTTAAACGGGATGAGCTCTATATATTTTGTATTATTCCAGCTGCTATTTATTTTTGGTTCTTATCGCCACTGCTGACCCATACACTGCAGCAGATTCCCCTCTACGTGGCCCAGAAACAAGAACAGGCTAGAGCTAAGAGAAAGCATTTAATTTAAGGAGACCCTGGTCTTTTAATAGTGATTTGTGCTGAAAATGGGACATTATTTATTTATTTATTACATTTATACCTCGCCTTTCTTTTCATGATAGAAACCCAAGGCAGCTTACATATGGTCCCCAAGTGGTCTCCCATCCAGGCACTGACCAGACCTGACCCTGCTTAGCTTCAGCAGGGAGCTGGCCTTATGTGCCTTCAGACCATAGCCTGGGACATTACTCACTATAATACGATGCATGAGTAACCTTTCCTTGTGGCAAATACATGGAGAGGGAATCACTCCATTTTTACAAGCAATGATGCAAATGAGAAGCAAATGAACACCATTTGCATACTTCCACATGATTAAATTAACTCCAGATTAGGTCAACATAGATTTGCTGCTAATGCCCACAATTTGCCTGTGGGCCAGTTTCATGTCATATGGTGGCAGGCCAGCTCCAGACACTCTTGGATGAGACTGATTATCTGGATCCATTTCAGTTGGGTTTCAGGCCTGGTTTTGGCACGGAAACAGCCTTGGTTGCCCTGTATGATGACCTTTGTCGGGAGAGAGACAGGGGGAGTGTGACTCTGTTGATTCTCCTTGTTCTCTCAACGGCTTTCAATACCATCGACCATGGTGTCCTTCTGGGACGACTGGCTGAGTTGGGAGGTGGGAGGTACTGCATGGCGGTGGTTCCGCTCCTACTTGGCGGGTCGGCTCCAGAAGGTGGTGCTTGGGGAGCATTGCTTGGCGCCCTGGACTCTCCAGTATGGGGTTCCGCAGGGGTCAGTTCTGTTCCCCATGCTGTTCAACATCTACATGAAACCATTGGGTGCTGTCATCCGGAGCTTTGGAGTGTGATGCCATCAGTATACTGATGACACGCAGCTCTATTTCTCCTTTTCATCTTCATCAGGTGAGGCTGTCAATGTGCTGAACCGGTGCCTGGCTACAACAATGGACTGGGTGAGGGCTAATAAACTGAGGCTCAATCCAGACAAGACTGAGATGCTGCTAGTAAGTGGTTCTTCTGACTGGATGGCGGATGTTCAACCGGCCCTGGATGGGGTTGCACTCCCCCTGAAGGAGCAGGTTCATAGCTTAGGGGTTCTCCTATAACCATCTCTGTCACTGGAGGCTCAGGTAGCGTCGGTGGCACGGAGTGCCTCTATCAACTTTGGTTGGTGGCCCAGCTATGCCGCTATCTGGACAGGGATAACCTGGCTTCAGTTGTCCATGCTCTTGTAGCCTCCAAGTTAGATTACTGCAATGCACTCTACGTGGGGCTGCCTTTGAAGATGGTTCGGAAGCTACAGCTTGTGCAAAATGCAGCGGCCAGATTGGTAACAGGGACCAGACGGTTCAAACATATAAAACGATTCTGGCCTGCTTGCAGTGACTGCCTGTATGTTTCCAAGCTCGAATCAAAGTGCTGGTTTTAACCTATAAAGCAGCCTTTCCCAACCAATGTGCCTCCAGATGTTGTTGGACCACAACTCCCATCAGCCTCAGCCAGCATTGTTAGTGGCTGAGGCTGATGGGAGTTGTGGTCCAACAACATCTGGAGGCACACCGGTTGGGAAAGGCTGCTATAAAACCTTACATGGCTTGGGACCACAATACCTGCTGGACTGCCTCTCCTGACACAAACCTACCTGTACACTATGCTCAACATCCAAGGCCCTCCTCCGGGTGCCTACTCCGAGGGAAGCTGGCAACAAGGGAGAGGGCTTTCTCAGTGGTGGCCCCCAAATTATGGAATGATCTGTCTGATGAGGTGTGTCTGGCACTAACACTGTTACCTTTTTGGCACCAGGTCAAGACTTTCCTCTTCTCCCAGGCATTTTAGCATGTGTTTTTAAATTGTTTTTTTTTTAATTGTTTTAAAATTTGTATATTTGTTTTTAATGTTTTTAATTGTTGTAAACCACCCAGAGAGCTTTGGCTATGGGGCGGTATACAAATGTAATAAATAATAATAATAATATGGATTCAAAAACTGTACAGAAGAGCAAGATCACAATCAGAAACACAGGAAGCTGCCCCATACTGAGTCAGACCATGGTTTCATCTAGTTCAGTATAGTCTACAGTAACTGGAAGTTGCTCTCCAGAGTTTGAGGCAGAGGACATTTCCAGCTTACCTGGAGATGCCAGGGATTGATCTTGGGATCTTCTGCATTGCTCTCCCACTGAACTATGACCATTTGTCAAGTTGGTGCATGGATTTGGTGATCTATCTATTTGTTTCACAATATTTTTCCAGTCATCCATGTTGGGACCCCAAATTATCCCTTTTGTGTGAGAGCCACACAGTCAGCAGCTGAGTAACTCCTCATCGCCATCTTCAGGCACATTTAGTCTTTGGCTCTTATGTTTTTGAGCTGGCTAAATCAAATGAAATAAAAGTAAATTGGTAATAGTACAAGCATTCTACTGTCCTATTTTGTCAGAATCCGTGATTCCTTTATTCTTTTTCTACAGGGAAGTTTAATTATTTTTGTCTCTGCTCTTCTGACCTTTACCCTTCCACGTAAATTGAATCTGAAATCTAAATATTTTCCTCTTTTGACTGTAGGCTTGGCAGAGACCATTGTGAAGCACTGCGGCATCAAGGTAACCTTTCATTAATTTAGAGGGGAGGGGGTGTTCTAAACATTCTGACTCAGTTCAACAGTCATGGGGCAAATGTAGAAAAGAAAGACACATTGTTCCTATAGACAAAAGCGAGCTATCACTTTTCATAAATCTGGATTCCCAAGACAACTTTTCAGCTCTGGTAAAAGAAGGTCCATTTCTTTGAACCTACATACCATCAAACATTCTCCATTTTCACGTTTCATTCCCCCATCCCTTGACTTCTGGTGGACAAAAGGATATTGGTTAACAATATCTGAACAATGAACAATTTTCATGACTGAGTGGGAAAATAATATAGTTTAAATGCATAGTGCACAGCTCACATGGAAGTTGTCCTGCACATGTCCCATCATTAGAGTGAGGCCTTTGTAATGGAATTGCCAGGTGGATGTTGCCATCAGTTCTTTTTAGGACTCAAAAATTGGTAGGAAAGAATAAACTATATGGAAGAACACTGCAATATTATTCCTGGAGCCAGTCAATAATTGTAAATGTCATTTTTCTACTAAACATAGCTCCTAAACTTAACTATACCCTTTCTTAGTTGATGTAATTAAGGATCTGTATCATGCCAAAATGTTTCTTTCTCATGCTTTAGACCAATTCTGGAAATATTTGTGTGTGTTCTACCAAAGGCATGAATGATGCCCGGACTCACATGAAAAGAAAATAGCAGGGCAGAGCAATCCAACGCAAAGGAAGAAGGGGTGCCAGTGGTGGTGGAGGAGGCAGGAAGCTTCACAGCATCCATTTGCCATTTGGGAGCCACCAGACCAGGAGAATGTCATCTCAGCCAGGAGCTGAGTGCATGAACGCAACAGAAAAAGCTGGCTCTCATGAATACCCCTACCGGCGAGTAAGCCCTCTCCATAGACTTCCATTATAATTATTTTCTTAGACCAACCTTCTTCTCGGCATAACATTGGCCTGGATTGGGACCCACAGGAGTGCTCCGAATGGGAGCTGGATGTTGTTTAAATGAAATAAAATATAATTTACTTTTCATCATAACATTCATCCATTATATTATTCTATATTGAATCATTTGATATTGAAAGATACATAGTAATATTTTACCAATTCTTTGCTATGATAGACAAATTTATAAAGGGAACAAATTACAGAAAATAATGCTTTGTAAATCATTACCATTGATATCAATCTTAGTTTTGCTGATATTCATTCTATATTACCTCCACACCTTCCCTATATTTTATTATTTCAGTATTCAATAAATAGATATCACCATAGTGCTTTTTCTTTATTGCTACACCATCCCACAGCTCCTTATATTATACATTTGTATCCCAAGCCACTTATTACAAATGGTTCATTTGGGGCAGGAGAGGGAGCTGTAGTAATCACATGAAGTTAAAACAAAAAAACAAAAAACAGAAGACACGTTGGTACAACTAACACAAATGAAACAACAGGAGGGTGCTTTCTCTTTCACCTGTTTGTTTGTTAATGCAGAGCACGTGCTTTCAAAAAATGCATCAAAATCCTGTTGAAACACTTGGCACCAACTCTGTAGAATGATACCCACATCCATCTTCATACCTGGCCTTAATTAGATTTGGGACAGGGCTGGTTGCCAAGGCATACATTGTCCAAAGTTCTCTATTTTGGATTCTGTCTCATTACAGATTTATTCATTGTATGTGCATTTTACCAAAAGGTTCCAAGGATGGCTCACAATTATTCAAAACCAAAAATGACAAAGCAAAGCAGAACAACAGAACCACAGCAGTGAAAAATAAAAATTGACTAAACCCTGAACAAAGAGCCACTGGGATCAAACACCCATTAAAACAACATCTAAAAGGCCTGGGTAAACAAAAAGGTCTTCACCCGGTACTGAAAAGGCAACAAAGCTGGCACTAAACAAGCAGGCGAGGACATTCCAAAGATGAGACATCACCAGCAAAATGTATGTGGGCTACAGGGCCCAAACAGACACAGTGGGGGCAGTCACATAAGTTATTCACTTGTCTGCCCACTTCATATATTAAGCAAGGGGTGAGAGGGCTAATTTATATGTTGGTTATAGAAGCGAAGCCCGCCATCCCCTCTCCATATTCCGTTGCTGCAGGTACTTTTATCCCAGTTTAGCTCCTTAGTGAAAATGAGTCAGACTCTGTTGAGAACTCACTGATGTGACAGAGGCAAGGTAAGGAAGGGAGCAGTTTTCAGCTATTTTTGCCTGTTAACTCATTTTGCTATAGAGCATGGGTGTGAAACCTTTGACCCTCCAGATGTTGCTGAACTACATTTCCCATCAACCCCAACAAGCATGGCCAATGGCCAGAGATGTTGGGAGTTGTAGTTCAGCAACATCTGGAGGGCCAAGAGTTCTCCAAATCTGCTATAGGACATAGGCCTGCCCTCACTCCACTCTGTACATGAATAGGGCAGGCACATTGGCTTGTTTACCCCTGGGACACTACCCAAAGACAAGTGTTAGAAGAGAACAAGTGGGACCTGCAACAAAATGTTGCAGTGTAGTCTCAGCTCAAAACATTCCCTTCTTTTCAGTTTCCCATTTTTCTTTTCCAGCTGACATTCATGGCTACAGTCCACAGGAGGCAGTTTTGTGGGGTGGGGTGGGCAGAAAGTTGCTCTCTTTCTTTTAAACAATAATTTGTTGTACTTCCTCAACCTTTGGGGTTCCCTTAAGTATGACGGTACTTCTGTCTTATTTCTCAGTGACCCTGTTTTGGTTCTAATCTTGTTGGCACTCACCACCTGAGTTTGTTATCTGAAGTGGTGTTCCAAAGCTTTGCTAAACAACCCATCACTAAGGAAACATCATTAGGGAAGAAAGCAGCAAATGTTTCAAAGGGTCTTTTCTTCCCTGATTTGGTTGGGATGATGGGACAGTGTTGGAGAGGCACCTCCAAAAACATAATGTAGATTAATAACTAAGGGCCACCACCACACAGGCTTCAGTCAATCATAAGTATGATTTCAGGGCACATGACACAGTAATCTTGCTGAAGCTAACAGGTCAGGTTCTGGTCAATGCCTAGATGGAAGATATTCTGGGAACATTATGTAGGTCTTAAGTTTAAGCATGTAAGAAAGGTAAGATATTGGTATGGATGCCTAGGATGAAAGAAATTTGAGTTCAAAATTACATGTTGCCCATCTTGCTGATTTATAAATCAGCAAGATGGGCAACATGTAATTTTGAACTCAAATTTCTTTCATCCCAGTTTGCCAAAATGCTCATCAGATGCATTTAAAAAAGAAAAGAAATTGAAATATTTTGCAGCACATTGTAACCCAATATCAAATGACAATACTAGGTTATTGTCTGTTTTAACTTTGTGAGACATCGCTGGTCATTTTATAAAATGTGGTCAGTCAGAACGAGTTCCTTGCATTCCTTACTGCTAAGTGGAGAAAAATCTGATAGTCCCACACTAGACAGATATAGTTTGTGGAAATCTGGCCATGGAAAAACTGACTAGAAAAACTTGCAGGAGACATGTTTTGCTACATGATTACTCTTTAAAATGGCAATAGGTGTCTGCGGTTACAGCACACAAAACTTGTGCAATTCTGTATTACGAGAGAGCCAAGAAGGGGATTTGTCCTGCATTTTCCAAGCTTGGCGATATTTTACTTTCAAAACTGCTTCCTTTGAACTTTGCCAAAAATGTATGGATGCCTTTTCTCCTTATTCTCCCTCCACTTTCAGCCTTCCAGGTTTGGGAAAGCAGCAAATGGCCACCAGGCAAGGTTCTTGGTAACTCTGGCTTCTTGGAACTGAATATTGTCACTTACAGGATCTGACAAGACTGCAAAGGAAGTGTCAGCACAGAAGCATAATCACGTTTTTGAAAACAACTTGGTTTTAAGAATTATTAGGAAGAGTAGAAGACATCCTTGATAACAGAGGAGACGTGGAAAGCTATGCTCTGAATAAGAAATGGCACCCCCTCATTAAGATTCCCAACTGTTGCATGGAGGTCTCCTCGTAGTTTAATAGTTGTGACAAGCAGAAATTCATCAGGTAACATTTTTGATATATGCAAAGAAAAGCTTCACCTGTTGAATTTCTGCTTGTTAATCTTTTTTTTCTGGAGGGGGGTCCCCTCACTTACAAAAATTGCTGGGTGGACATATTTTGATCCAGCATGAGTTACTCTTTCCATGACCAGAGTGACTGTAATGCATAGTTTGACCCTTATGTAGACCCAAAATCATGGCTGGATTCAGTTGCTAATAAACTCTGTAGGTAGACCCTTTGAACAACTGAGTAATGTCTTCTATGTCCTGGAGAGCATGGCATAGTTTCATGTTTGTCCAAAGCAGTATCATAAAATAAATAAAATCAAAAATAAATGCTGCCTCTTATGTCATGACTGACAAATGGGGCAGGGGGTGGAGTCTATGAAAGAGAAGGATGTGTCAGTCTCTTCTTAATGTGGAATTAAAAATATTTATTTAGGAATGACCAAATACTCCTGCTATAAATCTGACGTATTCTTATTCCTTTGATTTCAGTTATACTAGCGCACACACAGTCTTCTGAAAGTAGCCTACAGAAATCTGTGCAGAGAGAGGTCAGCAAAAAGGCAGTACTTGTTTTCATTAGAGGCGATTGAAAACACAGAGGGCGAGATAAGGGAGATTCATATGCTCAGTAGATTTCAAACAAGCATATGAGTCACCAGCCAGCCATTTGGTAAGCAAGTATCTTTCTCTTTCCCAGCAGTATGATAAAACTCTGAGGTGGGGGTGGGAAGCGTTGCCTTGATGTTGTAAGGCCAAGATGTGTGTGAACCTAGAAAGTTCCCACTGAATGGAGGAGGAGGGCCAGACAGCCATTTATTTTAACACATTGTTGGATTTGCTTAGTCTGTCATGCTGAATACTGAGTATAACTACCACTTGGACACTTAAGAGAGAAGAGTTTTGTGACGCGTTTCAGTGATGTCCATGAGGTGTGTTTTGACAGGCATGTCCCCAGTTAAGGTTCAGCCAATAACATGGAAATTGGATCAGGAGGGATGAAAGGTTAACTTGCTGCTTGGTTGCCCAAATACTAAATATAGACTCTCAACCCAGAGTAACATGAATCACGTTATATCATAAATGGACAACATAACATGAGCCACTGTTGCTCTGACACAGCTAGATTTCAAGCTGCAGTTTATTTGCACGTTGGAGAATGAAAACACTCTTTGGTGCTCAGAACAGTGATAAAGTACATATAACTACAATCAAACTAGAGTACTAGTTTTTGCTCTAATGTAGGGTAGATTATTATTTCCAAGTAAGCTACCCTAAAGTGCAGGCAATGGCAGTGGGGGTAGTGGCAGGGGGAGTTAGTGTAGTATTGGACTGAGTAGAATATATGGCAAGATCTAGTTTCAAATTCCTACCCAAACAAGAAGCTCACTTTTTGACCCTGGACATGCTATCACTGGTTTGTTGTGTTGTGAGGATAAAGAGGAGGTAGCAACACAAATGCTGGGTGGAGTCAAGATTTGGTAAACACTTCATTGTGTGATGGGGCGGGTCCCTGCTTGCCCTGGAAAAAAAATCACCCTGGACCCAGAGGGTTATGCCAATTACCTCCTGATCACCTATACATCTTTCTCGTGCAAGGTGACTGAAAGGGATGGGGTTCAGCTACAGACATTCTTTGATTACCTTGATCCATTCCAGTCTTTGTTCAGGCCTGGTTTGGGGATAGAATTGTCTTTGATTATCTTGATAGATGAATTTCTTTGGGAGAGGGACAAAGGGAGTGTGACCCCAGTGATCCTTCTAGATCTTTCTGTGGTTTTTGATACTATTTTCCACAGTCCAGAGCTTGGAAAAGTTACTTTTTTGAACTACAACTCCCATCAGCCCAATCCAGTGGACATGCTGGCTGGGGCTGATGGGAGTTGTAGTTCAAAAAAGTAACTTTTCCAAGCTCCTGTACTTAATCTGTGAGTTGGGGGCACTATTTTATGGGTATCTGTGCCTTGGACCCATCACAGCTGATCTGTGTGGTGCCATAGGACATGATTGTTCCCAATCCTGTTAGTAGTAATAGTAGACCACCTCACGTCAAACCGCTACACCACGCCCCTTTTGAGTTTGATGGGTGACGTCAGCGGAAGCCCCCCGGAAGGCCCACCCCGGAAGGCCCACCCCGCGATTTCTGTTTCCCCTGGTGACCTCACTGGATATCCTGTCCCCCAGAAGCCCCAGCCCTCGTGCCCCACCCCAGAAACGGTAGCCCTGTGACCCCCCAGGAGCACGTGGTCCTCGCTGGACCATTGGGCGTATTTTTACTCAAAACGGGGTCCCGGATTGGTCCCTATAGGGGCATGTGACCCCTCTATGAGCACGTGGTCTCCAGGGGACCAATCTGAAGAGGTTTAAAACCCCAAAGGTGAAAACAGGGTACCGGAATTGCACCCCAAAGGGGTGCATTTCCGCCCCCTCTCCAGACTGCTCCCTATAGGGGCCTGTGACCCCTCTCCGAGCACGTGGTCTCCAGGGGACCAATCTGAAGAGGTTTAAAACCCCTAGGTGAAATTAGGGTGCCGGAAATGGGCCCCAAAGGGGTCTATTTCCACCCCCTCCTCTCCAGAGCAGCCCAATAGGGATAAGTAACCCCTCTACAGTTACCTCACCCAAGGGGGGAGGTTTTGAATCCCCAACCAATCAGGAGAGGGGACGGAGAGACCTGGTACAGAGGTGTATTATGCATGCCCAGACACGCTCTGAGGATCGAACATGGAACCTGCCAGCACCCGTTTGAGTCCTACGGAATTAACTATGCCGCCACCCGCAGAGAGGCCTAACCCTCAAAAGCGCTTTATTAGCACATGTTCTAATGAAGATGAACGTTTTTCACCAACTAAACTGCTAAAAGAGGAAGAGAACAGCCAAATGTGGAACAGCATGTTGGAGGCCATTGCAACAGATAACGCTGTAATGCCGGTAAGATTTAAGTGTAAACTACATGCGTGGAGAACTGCAAAATATAGGAGAGGCAAAAAATGTGAAAACATGTCCTTACTTTTCTAGGGATCTTCAGTAACTGAAAACTCTGCTGAAGCTAGCTCCCTGCCATGTCCAACACCCCTGTGGAAGACGGTATCAATAGAAAACATTCACATGCATGTTTGTAGTGGGATTATATGCATGTGTATTATAAAAACAAACAGAGGTATGTGTTTGATTTTTCTAATTTTTTATTTTCTTTTTTAGAACTCTGCAGATCTGCCAAGAAATCATCCCAGACACCTCATCCTTAGATGCATCCTTGGCATTCAAACCAATTGAAACAGACAATATTTTACCAAGAAAACGGAAGACAGCAATGAAATGCATTGTCAGAGCAACTGTGTATGCCATTTTGAAGCAATGTTTAATGCAAAATATGTATAATTCTTGTGAGGGGTGCCTAATTCAGGCCCCATCTCAGAAAAGACATGACTGTCTGACCTGGACAAATCCTGTCCTTTCTAGAATGTTGAGAATTATATGTGGAAAGATCTGTTTTAAAAGTGTGCTCCATGTTGTTATCTTAGCATCATACAGTCTGAATTGTCTTATTCTAACACAAGCAACTGTTGATGCAGTATTAACCCTTGTAACAAGGGTAGGCCGTTCCCAGAAGTCTGTCAAATTTGTTGAAAAGATACTGAGAGACACTGACCAGTCATATCTAAACCACATTTTAAATGTTATTAAGAACAGAAGTTACAAAACTTTTCTTACATCTCTCAATGAATCTGCTGAATAAAATGCTCTTTTGGAAACATAGTGTGTTTTTTCTTTTTTAAAAATAAAGATGTAAATAATCTCCTCCTGTGGAACGCATGAATGATTAAATTAGGCAGCCCTCACGGTGGTGAGTTAATCATCCTCACCATTTCTGCTTTAATGCCAAAAGTAAATAAATATAATGGATGCTGACCATGAGCAGCTTCCTAGGATTTAATCCTAAATGGTCAGCTTCTCCTAGGTCTTAATTCAAACTGGGGAGATTACGGTTTAAACAGAATAAATGTACAGGATCTGTTTTTTTATATCCCTCTAGGTAAATCTCTGAAAACTAAAATATAGGGTTACCCTTGAGCTAAAGAAGCTGCCCCCTGCATGCAGCATGCTTGTTAGATGCAGGGTTTTTATACTGTATAATCTGAATGAACAGTGTTAAATTCAGGCTTACCAGAGAGCTTCAGTTATAACACCTCCACCCCCACCCCCACCCCCTAACAACAACAAAAAAGAGCCACTTTGCAACATACCTGTAATATTGTGGAACCAATCACAGATCAAAGATACCCTGTTTTTTTCAGGATGCAGTTATCCCTGGTTATTTTTGTAAAACACATGGTTTTTGCACGGCATCCTAGAAACTAGCCAGCCATGCAGTGACCACACGGGCCAGAAAAATGGCAGTGACCACATGGGTCAGAAAAATGGCCGTGACCACATGGGCTAGGAGAAAATAAAATGGCCGTAACCACACAGTATGGTCATATGATTCTAGAGGAGATCACCTGGTATTGGAACGGCCAATACAGGACACTCTCTATAGGTAAAAAAAATAGCAGCTCTCCAGGGTGTAGTGTAAATCAATCACAAAGCCAAGGTCTGCATACATTAGGTGTGATGATATAAAAGGGCCTACGCAGCTCAGGATCTATCTTTCTTTTATCTGGCACTGGTGAGTACCATATATTGTTTTTATAGCACAATTTAATAAGTTTGAGGCCATGTGGCTGTTTCTAGCCCTTTTTAAATCATTAATGCGATGCATAGTTTAAACATCTATTGTTTTTCTAGCATGTTTTAATAAGTTTGAGGCCATGTGGCTGTTTCTAACCTTTTTTAAAAATCTTTTTAAAATAAACAATTTAATCTTCTAGAAGGTAACTATTTATTTCATTAACGCGATGCATAGTTTAAACATCTATTGTTTTTCTAGCACGATTTAATAAGTTTGAAGCTGTTTCTAGCCCTTTTTAAATTTCTTTTTCCCCAGTGGGCTATTTCTCTCTGCAAACACACTCTGAGCTTCTAGAAGACACATGTTTATTTCATTATTGTGATACATAGTTTTATTTCATAAATATGTTATAGTTTAAATGATGTATAGAAAAGTCCACAGCAATTATTTGCAGGTATATACAGTTTCCTAGCACAATTTAAAAAGTTTGAGGCTGTTAGCGCTCTGCTGAAATAACAGGGTTTAAATTTACTTTTCTTTTTAAATATAGTATAGAAAAAAGCCCCCAGCATCATAAGAGAATGTCTGCAAGTAAGCTCTTCTTTTTCTTGACAAGTTTGCAACATATAGTTTATTTCTGGTCCCACGTGAAGAATTTCCCCTTTTTTCCCCACAGATTCTGTTCTTCAGGGTGGGAAAGCATCAAAGACAATGCAGCAAAATTCATCCAATCTGCCTGAAGGTAATTTATGCTTGTTATTGGGTTTGTACATTTATTTCTCAGATAGAAATTATACAGGATATATTAAACAGGGAATATTAACCAAAACGGCGGATAGTAATTCTTGAATAAGTCCATGATTCTGATCTTCATATTGTGGAAAGGTCTCTCAAAATGCTTAACAAAACTGTATTCCTGCAATAAAGATAGAGAGTATTTATTGTTATGGCTGAAGGCAGCTAATTTCTCAAACTTAAGAACAATATATTTTTGTTATACTCACCCATCCTCCATTTTCCAAGATCCATTCTGATTTTGTACTTGTGATGTATGCTGTGATGTAATGTATAAGCTGATCCTCATTGCTTTGTGTCAGAGGAACTCCACACATCTGTAATTTTTTAGCGATAATACCTCCAAATAGAATGGTTGTAAAAAGATGACCCCAATTTGCTTTTCCATCAGCAAATACAGAATCAACCACTCTGCCAAAAGTATCGCATGCTGCCTCTGTAGATTTAATTTCAAGAGAGTTCAAAAATGGGGCTATTTTTTCTTCAATCTCATCTTGAATTGGGCGGGCAATATTTTCAAAAACTAGGACCAGTTTGAAATGATGTATCTTAGGTACTGTTCTCCCACAAACAAAATTTAAGGAGCTTTGAACCATGATGAATGTATGATTCTCCATCTTTTCTGAATGTGCTGCTAAACCCCAGTCATGCTATGTATTGGTTCCAAGGGGGCAGGTCTCAACATGTATTCCTTATCTTCAGAAACTCCAGGGCCAAGCTTTCGCTATGGTTCTAAACTGAAGAAAAAGATAAGCACCACCCCTGCCAGGATCTCAAATAATGGTATGATAAAGGACTATGAAAAGAACCAATTTCTAATTTCTGTAAAATTCTCAAGCGTGTAACGCTGATATGTTTTCTGGCTGTAGGTAACAGGGTTCAGGAAATTGAGGTGGCAGGACCGTCCCTTAAAAAAACAAAGAAAACGCACCACATAGAAGGACCGCAGACCTCAGATGGTATGGGTAAATAAGTTATTTCAAGTTGTAGTGGTCATTTAAGGTCCATAAGGAAACCATCAAAAGAGCTAATATGTTTGTTATTCCTCACAGTGTACAACAAACCATCACCAACAGCTGAAGTTACAGACATAGAGATCCAGGCTGTTCCTGATCCAGAACCTATACAGAGAAGGTGTGACAGCCCTCTACAAGCATCACAAGGATCCTTAAAGTTATGGATTCCCACACAGGGGCCTGAGGAGCAAGATCTACATAATTGCGTTGAGCAGTATAGATTGGTATCAAATACATATGAAGCTATTGAGAACGTGGTTAAAAAAGCTAGGAATATGTTTAAAAAAGCTAGCATGATGATGATGAATGCCAAACAGTATCAAACATCTGCAAATCAGTTTTGTAGAGGGGGCTGTATTGATTCACCAGCCATGACATCACTTCTTAAAGAGATCAAAAAACAACAACAGTATCACTGCAGTGCTAATAGTATTGCTAAGCATGTACAAAGGGGTGGCGGTAAACCCCCAAAAAAGGTCCGGGAAAAGCAAACCAACCCAGTCCCAGCTGTACTGGAGAAGGAGGATTAAAAAAATACTGTGCATGGCTAAAAAAAACACTCTCCGCCTCTAAAAGCCATAAGCGGTCAGGTAAAAAAGGCTGTAAAAATACTCCTTCTCTAG
The DNA here is from genome assembly GCF_030035675.1 of Rhineura floridana. Taxonomy (NCBI): domain Eukaryota; kingdom Metazoa; phylum Chordata; class Lepidosauria; order Squamata; family Rhineuridae; genus Rhineura; species Rhineura floridana. The sequence goes on along the minus strand of NC_084482.1, from coordinate 171,576,682 downwards.
GCACAGCAGTTCTAAAACATTTCCAAACACCACAGGATGCAGGGGCTTCAGGTTCACACATGTCTACACAAGCTCAGGATGTCTCGCATTCATCTACACCACCCCCAGATAGTGAAGGTGAATGTGCACCCAGTGATCATGAGGGGCTGGTATATGTAGAACATGTTGCAACATACCAAAGACATTTTGAAGGCTTCCAAGCATTGCGCGTTACTGAGGTATTCCGTTTTATTAATCTAGACTGTATCAGATCATATGCCCATGCTGTATCAGAATTATACAATGCCATCCAGATGGTTCTACAGGATATTAATAGTAGAATCGCTCCTGAGGATTTTGTTCAAATAAGGTTAGAGGGTCGGGGTCTATCAGATCCACTATTTTCAGTCAGAAGGAATAGGGATGCCTTGAATGCTGAGGACTTTCTAACGCACATGAGCAACCTCTTGCAGAGCAATGCACAAATACTTGCAGATGTCTCTCTGCGTTTGGTTGTTACAATTGTGAGGCCTCCAAATGGTGGAGGCCATAGGGCAATAGGTTCTATACCCAACAGTGCAATCATCAGTAAAAAAAGACAATATCTGGTAGATTTAAACTCCATGGGTAACAATCTCTGTTTTGCTGGAGGGCTCTTAGCTGTTATGGCTGAGAAGTCCCGTACAGATTTCGAATTGTTGACAGCAGCAGGGGAGTTGCATAAGGAACTAGGCTGGAGTGATCAAAAGAAAGTTGCCCTTAATGATGTTTCCTTTTTTGAAGACCTTTTAAAGGTCAACATCCAAGTAGGCCACTTCAGTAAAAACAAGGGATGGAATCTGTATCACACAATAGGACCGAAATACACCAAAACCTATACTATGCTTCTCCATGATGAACATTATTATGGAGTACACAATGTAAAAGCTGTTTTTGGATCTAAAAACTACTGTGAGTATTGCAATACGTTATACACACACATGCATAACTGTATGTATCGCTGCAGGCTGTGTCTTAGTACAGAATGTGCTAGTAATGTGGGTACACTGCAGAGATGCAATAATTGTAAGATGGTATGCAGATCTGCATCCTGCTTATTTAGACACAGACAATTGGCCTCTAAGAAAAGTGTAAAATGTGAGCACAGAATCTACTGTGTAAAGTGTTCCTCTCTCCAGAATCCAGGGCATGATGACCAAAAATGTAAAGGAAGACAATGTAGTGTTTGCTGGGGGTTTATCACATTGGACAAGAATCATCAATGTTACATGGCACCTATTAAGCAACCTAAAGTGTCTGTAAAATACGTGTTTTATGATTTTGAATGTCATCAGTGAACAGGCATTCACATTCCAAATTATTGTTTTGCACAAGCGTTTGCAGGGGAAACTGTGGAATGTTTTAAGGGTAGGCGCAAGGATTGCAAAAAGAAAAGGGGGAACAAACAGAGGAAGAAGCCAAGCCAGAAAAAGAATGAGTGGCCCCCTGCAGGCAAATCTTGGGAGTTTAAGGGTGAGTCATGCCTTGCTGAGTTTATAAACACCTTCACTAAGGATAGCCAATTCAGCAACAGCACATTTATAGCTCACAACTCTAAAGGTTATGACTGTTATTTTATAATTAGTCAACTGATCAAGGAAAAAATGGATGTAGATATTGTTGCTCAAGGGGGGAAACTGCTCTGTGTGACAGTAAACAGGCTAGGTATCAAATTCATCGATTCCCTTAGTCATTTACCCATGGCCCTCTCTAAATTTCCATCTGCTTTGGGTTTTGAGGGTTGTAAGGGCTATTTTCCCCATTATTTTAATACTCCAGAGAACTGGAATTATGTGGGACCGATGCCCAGAGTCGAGGACTATGGTGTACATCAGATGATGCCCGAGGAAAGGGAGAAATTTTTAATTTGGTATGAGAAGAACAAATCAAACATTTTTGACATGCAGAAAGAGTTGGCGTTTTATTGCAAGCAAGATGTAGCAATTTTGGTACAAGGCTGTACCAAGTACAGACATGAAATCATAGAAATGACCAAGGCTCAGAAAGCAGCAAAGTCTGGCACTGAATGGCGCGCTATAGATCCATTCCAATACCTCACACTGGCTAGTGTGAGTTTAGCAATGTTCCGGTTTAAATTTCTGAAGCAGGCCACCATAGCCCTACCCCAACCAGACAACTATCACAGACAGTGTAAGAGATTCTCTACCTCTTCAGTACAATGGTTATCATACTTAGAACATAAAGAAAATATTCAGATTCATCATGCCCTAAAGGGTGGTGAGTTCAAAGCTGGTGATTATTTTCTTGATGGCTATGCAGTCATAGACAATAAGAAAACGGCTTTTGAGTTTAATGGGTGTTTTTGGCACGGCTGTGTCCTATGTTATCCTCCTGAAAATAGGAATCCTTTGATGGGTAAATCTTACGAGTCTCTTTACAACTCTACAGAGAAAAAAACTGCTGAACTTAGAGGATTGGGGTATGAGGTCAGGAGCATATGGGAGCATGAATGGAAACAAATGTTGAAATCAGATGAGGAGCTTAAAAACTTTCTGACTTCAGCAGGGTTTCCTGAGCCTCTAGAACCTAGAGATGCTCTCTATGGTGGACGCACTAATGCTATCAGTCTTTATTATAAACCAAATGCTGAAGAACATTTAGAATATTTTGATGTCTGCAGCTTGTATCCATTCGTTCTTAAAAATAGAGAATATCCCTTAGCACATCCAGAGGTAATATATGAGAATTTTGAACCCATCTCTAATTATTTTGGGATTGCGAAGGTAAAGGTGTACCCACCCAGGGGTCTTTTCTTCCCTGTACTACCTGTTAAGATGAATGGAAAACTCATGTTTCCCCTCTGTGCAACATGTGCAAAAGCACACATGGAATCCTGCAACCATTCTGATGAGGAACGGGCTCTGATAGGAACGTGGTGTACAGTGGAGCTGGACGTTGCTATAGAGAAGGGATACAGGGTGGCAGAAATCTATGAAGTGTGGCATTTTGAAAGGACATCCACGCAGCTGTTTTCAGAATATATAGACACGCACCTGCGTCAGAAACAGGAGGCATCAGGGTACCCTGAATGGTGTGTCAGTGGAGACGATAAACAGAAATATGTAGAGGACTTTCTCAAAAAAGAGGGGGTGTTCTTGCGCCATGAACTGATCTCTGAAAACAAAGCAAAGCGTAATATTGCCAAACTGTTTTTAAATTCTTTATGGGGGAAATTTGCTCAGAAACCCAATCTGGCTAACACCCAGGTGTTGAGAGATCTTGATGACTTGTTTAACATTCTGTTTTCTGATGCTTTTGAGGTTTCGATGTGTGAATTTATTGATGATGATGCTGCCTGTGTGACTTGGAAACATTCAAAAGATCGTATGACAGTCTCAGGTGGGAAGAATGTGTTCATAGCATGTTTTACAACTGCCTATGCTCGCCTGGAGCTCTACAGCTTGCTTGACAAGTTGCAGGAGCGTTGTTTGTATCATGACACAGACTCTGTTATATTTGTGTGTCAGAAGGGACAATGGGTTCCACCTCTAGGTGATTTTTTAGGGGAACTCACAAGTGAAATCCCTGCAGGTCAATATATCACAGAGTATGTCTCAGCAGGTCCTAAAACATATGGTTACAAATTGTCAGGAGGGACTGCATGTCTGAAGGTCAAAGGAATAACCTTGACAGCTCATAACTGTACAAAAATTAATTTCGATAGTCTGAAGGACTTAGTTTTTGCCCACGTCTCAGACAGTAAAGAGCTGCCGCAGCGTGAGATAGTGGTACAGCAACAGGGTATTGTTCGAAACAAAAGGTCCTGGACTCTTGAAACTAAAACTCTCAAGAAAACCCAGAAGGTTGTCTATGACAAGAGAGTGATTACCAAAGGGTTTAAAACCATTCCTTACGGGTTTTAAAATGGATACACGGTGGCACCACCCCTTCTCAGCCATTCTAGCAGGTCCTAGTAACTGCGGTAAAAGGTTTTTTTATAAAAAACATGATGGACAATGCTCACAGCGTACTTGCAGCTATGCCTGATAATGTTGTATGGTTTTACAATGTCTGGCAACCGTTGTATCAAGAATTACTATGTAAATACCCTTTTATTAATTTTGTGAAGGGCTTGCCTGAGAAATTTGATGATGACAATTTGCTGCCTCCTAATAAAACAAATTATGTTATTATTGATGATCTGATGAATTGTGCGTCACAGGATCAAGAAGTGGAAAAAGCTTTTACACAGTACGTACATCATAGAAATCTGAGTATTTTTTTCATTACGCAGAATATTTTCTGCAAGGGAAAAAGCAACCGCACCATCAGCCTAAACGCTAAATATATGGTGTTGTTTAAGAATCCCAGAGATAAATTACAGATTGCAACTTTAGCACGGCAGATGTACCCTAGAAATGCACAGTTCTTCATGGAAGCTTTTGCAGATGCATCACAAAAACCTTATGGTTACCTGGTTGTTGATTTAAATGCCTCCACACCAGAATCTTACAGATTAAGATCAGGGCTTTTCCCTCCAGACTGGCCTGTTGTATACACTATGAAAAAGGCCACTCGTGGTTACAAAAGGCGGTAGCTTAACCGCTCTGTGTTCTTTGAGTCTCGTTAGCCAGTTGGTCAACATGTCCAGCCGCGTAAAAAGAAACCTCCCTCTCTTAAATCTTCTTATTAAGGCTCCTCCACATCAGAGGAAAGCCATTTTATGTGCAGCATCAGATGATCTCATTGCTGCAATCTCAGAGATAGCCCTCAATACTTTAAAAGGTAATATTCCTCTGTCTCCCCGCCAGGTGCATATATTAAGAAAAAAACGCAGCCTTATCAAAAGCCTTAGCAACAAAAGGGTCTCCATAAAAAGGAAGAAACAAATAGTCAAACAGTCTGGGGGTTTTCTTGCACCGCTACTAAGTTTTGCCATCCCTCTAATAACAGGACTGTTAACTAAACAGTGATGGAGTATGCTGAAGAGATGTACCTGGTTCCCAGCCATCAATTAGAACAATTGAAAGGAACCCCTCCTAAGCAGGAAGACATCAGAAAAGCCACTATCTATTCACTCGATACTGAAATGAAGGAAATTCTTCACAGGGTGGATTTATCTCAGGATGAAAAAGCCAAACGTTATGCTGCCCTGCTTCAGAGATATCTAATTCATGTAAGACATAGGGAGGCAGAGAAAGAAAAACTAAACCTGTTTCTACCACAGCCCCAACAGGCCTCTGCAGAACCCCCTATAAATTCTGATGCAATCATTCAAGAAATACTGGACAGTCTGCCTGCTAGATGTAAGAATCATGCTAGGTTGTTGTTAAACAAAATGCTACAGAACAAGAGTGTTTCCACGTGGAATGACAACGGCGTCTTTGTGTATAAGGGCAACGCTATAGATGGATCCAATATATTGGACCTGATTAAAGGAATCACGCAGTCCCGCACCCTCTCTGTAAAGCACCGACCCATAGGATGGGATGTTTTTATGACAGCCCTAGCTGAACTAAACATTCCTACATTTGTTTTGGGCAATGTTGTCAACAGGGAATCTTTAGACATGTTAAAGAACCCCTCTATCTCTTCTAAAAACATGTTGCTGCATGGCTTGACCTATAGTATCTCTGCTGAATGTTTTATAAAGAAATAAAACTTTCAAATGTGTGCTTAACCTTATATGCTGACTGTGTCTGATTGTTTTACAGGTATAAAAACCACCACAACAGTATAAATTATTTAAACCCTCAGGGGTGCTTTATTGGGAAACACGGCTATGAAAATCATTGCAGGATATACAGCTCTGGAATGGTTGAAACACAGATGAGGAAGGTCTGGGCATATTTCTCTTGTTTACAATCTGTTCCACCATCTGATCATTTCTCTCTAAATCATAAGAATACAGTTCTTGAACCTGTTTAAATGTTAAACCCTTACAACGCTGTTGTAGAAAAAATACACAGTGGTAGCCACAGGCGACAGAATCTGGGGCTTGTAATTGTCGGGGTTGAAAAGCAATCCTAGAGGTATTTTTCCTTAGAAATTTTATAATGGTCTTGGGAATCAGCGGGTGGTCTGGAGGATGTCCATAGGAATCAAAAAATTCACCACTGTTATCTTCTGTCAGGTAGATGGCCAGCCAATGTTCTCCAGGCATGTTGTTTGGGTGGGTATTGACTACTAGCCCCACAGGTCTTTGTAGTAATCTCTCTTTGGGGAGTCTGTCAGAGGGAAACACACCGTAGAAAGGTTTTCGCGTGTAGGGGTTTGAAGAGAGGATGCGTGTTAACTGCACGCTGTCCATGTTTACATATAGTCATACAATACATTTCTTCTGTGATTTATCTCTATCACGCTGTCAAAAACTCCATACACTATCATGTTGACTGTAGCTGGGAGAGCCCTAGCAAATCGAACTTCTGCTCTCAGATTCCCTGTTTTGATCAAAGAATAGTGATCCCCGCATTCTTGGTCTGGAGACAGGTCGAAAGCAAAAAGAGTGTAGCCTCTCGCAAACTCCTCGCGGTCAATTAAAAGAGCCCTATCTTTCATATGTTTGCCTGCTGTCTGCACCAGGCTCATGTATTCTCGAACACAGTTTCCGGTTTCAAATTCTGGCTTTGTGGGAATTTGGAAACCATCGACATACAGAGATACAAAACTGATGTCATAATGCTTAAAGTTAAAAGGGTTTTTATTGTATATTCCACTGAAGGAATCATTATCCACCAACCCTATAACTACTTGCTTGGGTAGCTGGCCCAAAAACAGATTCTCCTGATTGCTGACACGGCTTCCTCCTGGGATGCTAAAAACTTTCATGCTGACACGATCCACTGGGTATTTGGCATTGGATGTCAACAATGCCTCCGCATGTCCTAACCGGACACCTGGGGTCACTCTCACCTTCTTTACAAAAAGTGAAGCTGATAAAATTTGCAATTTGTGGCGGCTGTTTGCATCATTTGTCATCAGGCAGAAAGCGTCTTTGTTGTGTGTCAGTTTAATTTTCACATCCACACTGTTTAAAAGCAATTTTTCTTGAAAAAACAGATCAGCATGGAGATGTCCTAGGAGGTGTATTTTCTGGCTTTCACCTGTCAGTGCAGCCCTTCTAACAAATCCTAAATTATCCCCATCCAGGGTTGCTGTTTCGTGTTCTCCAGGTGTGTCTTTGTAAAATAGCCCTGCAGAGAATTGTGTGGCTAGTGTATCATCACTGTAGTTCAGCACAGATTGTATGAAGGCTCTATAAGGGTAGCAGTTATTGCTCTGACTGATGAGACGGTCTCCCAGGGTCACATCCAGTTGACTAAAGATGGAGGCCAGCGGATAATTCACTAAACCCACATTAGCATCTCTGGCCAGGTTTGTTCCATCATGGTTCACAATTTTGCAGCACACATATAGCATTGTATTGTTTAAATCCATATAATCTTCGCCATTTCCTGCAATGTAGAATTCTAGTGGTGCAGTTTCCGTTAGCGCTATCAATGGAGGGACCTCGATAAATAGGCTTCTCTCAATACTGGTCTGGGTAGGCCCAATCTGGAATAGATCTAATTCAGATTTTGTGCATTCCTCAGAACTGCAATGGATGAAAGCCATGCTGATTTAAAATATATCTCTTTTTCGGGCCGGTACTGTTTGCCTCTTCTTTCTTGAAGTTTTCTGCTTCTGAGGCTTTTTCCTCAACGGCGGTGCTCTTTTAAAAGGTCGAGGAGGGCCTGTTAATTGTACCCGTGATGCTTTTCTTTTCAAGGCCTTTCTCCTTTTAATATACATCAGCCCTGAGCCCTCTTGTTGGGGTTGTGGATTAACTCTATTCAAAACTGCCTGAGTAACCTGTCCTACCACATCTTTAGCGATATTCCTAGCAGCTGTTTTAGCATGTGGCTTAATAATCTCTAGGCCTCTTCTCAAAAGTGGTACGGCTTTTCGAAAAAGGCTCCTGAATATCCCCCCGATTCCTGCCCCATACATAACAGGCGTACCATGGTACCCCGGAAGAGCATTTCCAGCCTGGGCCCTGTAATAATTCCGGTAAAGGGTTGGGTCACCGTAGGTTTTCAGTATCACCATTTTTAAAACGGCAAACCTCTGCGTGGGCAAAAGTGTACCTTCACAATCACCTTTCCAAAACGAAATGGTACGTTTTTGTTCTGATCCGTCTTTATTTCAACATTGATGGTGTCAATATGATGCTTACTCACAGGAATATAGTGTGGTTTGTCATAAACAATGTTGACACAATCGTTATCCTGTCCACGCACTGGTACAGAGCGCAATAAGGGTACATAGAAGTCCCCAACTATCTGATGCTCTACGATGTCGGTGTAAATGTATAAAGTGTTGAAGCCTCCTGTAATGTCTGCTGTAAAAGGCAGCTGACGTACATGGATGTTGGGAAACAACCCTAATATGTGGGCTAGTTCTTCGCTGCTTTTAAACGTGCAACCATCATCTGATTTAAGTCTAACCATTCTAGTCACTTGGTCATAGTGTAGGACCATATCTGGGTGCTCACTGCTCTGGTCTAGTATAAGGCTGTTCATGTTTTCCAGCAGTTCAGGGATGTTTGAGTAATAACCACATCGCAGACGATAGGACCATGTTTTTTCTCCATTACCAATTTCAAATCGGGAATCAGATGTTAGATTGTTCCAACTGTGTGGGTACTGTATCTCAACCAGACCTACTTCCCACGCCCCTGGTAGATCCAGGGGCCTTGCTAGACGAATAGTAAAAGCTGAGCTAGTGTTCTGCGGAAAAACAGTTACACAGGCATTGCTAGGCAGAGTAATGTAAAAACCACTATCCCCCATTCTTCTGTGCAGGTTCACAAAGATCAGAAGCAAGTACCCAACTGTTGAACTTACTGGGCCAGCCTAACCATTTCACTAAATGATACTTTTTCCTACCCCTGCCTTTTGTTGATAGAATTGATTCAATCCTGTACAATTTGTCCTGTTTGTTATTAACCTTCTGCAACTCTTCAGAATAGAAAGAACCAATTACAGGCTCCCCAGCATAATCTTTTAACAGGAAGACAGGTTTCCTTCCTTTTCTGATGACCTGATCCACTATAAACAGCTCTGTGGTGAAATTTTGTTCATACCCCTTGACAAATGCCCCCTTGCTTTTAGAAATCCTTACGTGGTCTCCTTTCCTGAACAGCGTTGATACCTCTTTTCTGTAAATACAGTCTCCATAAATGGTTTTCCATACCTCCAGGGCGTTAGAATGGTTAATATCAATAGGCCTTGCTCTGATAGTTCTATGAAAACTATGATTATAACTTTTTAAGAGTTGTGGTAGGATATCGATATAACTATAGGTATTGTTAGCTGTAAAATACCTCCACATTTTTGATTTCAGAGTACGGTTAAATCTTTCAACAATAGCAGCTTTTACTTCATTATTGCTGACGAAGTGGTGAACTCCATGCTGCTTTAACAAGGTGTTTACGACTCTGTTTAGAAACTCTTTGCCTCAGTCCGTTTGGAGCTTTCGGGGCTTTCTTCCACTTTGACTGAATATAACGTTAAAAGCTTTAGAGACCTCTTTGCCTGTCTTGTCTTTTAAAGGCAATGCCCATGCATACTTAGACAGAATATCTATGACTGTTAAAATGTACCTATAGTTCTTGTTGTGCTTAGAAAATTGTTGCATATCTACTAAGTCAGCCTGCCATTGGGCATCGATATCAAACACAATAGTCTTGTTTCTTTTAAAATGGATTCTGGCTGGCTTATGCAACGTGTAAGCATCTTGGTCTGAAAGCCATGTCATAACATGTTTCCTTCTTAGTGTTTTACTGTGCTTTTTTGCCTCCTGAAATAGATGGTTCACTCCCCCAAAGCTCCCAGCCTCCTCAGGTGTGTAATATGTGGTTTTTAGAATTTCATCATGCTCTCCCATATTGTTGGTTGATACAGGTATGGACACCGGTGGTTAAAGTAAACTATTTTTATTGGTACCAAAAAAACTCCTGCTTCAAGCTTTCAGGGTTCAGGCTTGGGACAGACACATGAAATGCAGGAAATATTAACAGCCTGCGAACTCTCAATGTGTAGATTTTCCATATCACCATCATGCGTCACATCTTCCTATAGAAAAAAAAAAGAGAGGCACTTTAGCAATGGGGATGCCCCAAACTGGGAAAAACAACACACTAATAAAAATACAGCTCAAAAACACCTACCTGTAGACACCCTTGCTCCATGCCTTCATTTAAATCTTCCAGCCACTCGTTTTCTTCAGCCTCCATTTCCACCATGGGTTTAAAAAGTACACTTCCATCCACAACCTCAGCAGATTTCATAAGTTGTTCTTCCTTCAGGAAATGAGCCTTCAGATCACACCCACAATCACACTCTGTGTCGGACATGGATTCACTAGAATTTGCCTGGAATGAGGTTTCAGGGTCTGGATACTGTCCGGCCGTGAACACCGCTACAGGTAAGTTTGGGGTTGAAACAGACCTTTTTTTCTAAAATGCTTTGATTCTTCCTTTCCACTGCTAATTTTTATACTCGCTGGTGGAAACGATAATCTCCGAGGCTTTACCCGCCTTTTTGAGCGCATTTTCAAAGGGGCTGGAGGATAGGAAAAACCTACTAGCCCATATACTGATTCGCACGCTGGTTCCATGTTCGATCCTCAGAGCGTGTCTGGGCATGCATAATACACCTCTATACCAGGTCTCTCCGTCCCCTCTCCTGATTGGTTGGGGATTCAAAACCTCCCCCTTGGGTGACGTAGCTGTAGAGGGGTTACTTATTCCTATTGGGCTGCTCTGGAGAGGAGGGGGTGGAAATGGACCCCTTTGGGGTCCATTTCCAGCACCCTAATTTCACCTAGGGGTTTTAAACCTCTTCAGATTGGTCCCCTGGAGACCACGTGCTCATAGAGGGGTCACATGCCCCTATAGGGAGCAGTCTGGAGAGGGGGCAGAAATGCACTCCTTTGGGGTGCAATTCCGGTACCCTGTTTTCACCTTTGGGGTTTTAAACCTCTTCAAATTGGTCCCCTGGAGACCACGTGCTCGTAGAGGGGTCACATGCCCCTATAGGGAGCAGTCTGAAGAGGGGGCAGAAATGCACCCCTTTGGGGTGCAATTCCGGTACCCTGTTTTCACCTTTGGGGTTTTAAACCTCTTCAGATTGGTCCCCTGGAGACCACGTGCTCATAGAGGGGTCACATGCCCCTATAGGGACCAATCCGGGACCCCGTTTTGAGTAAAAATACACCCAATGGTCCAGCGAGGACCACGTGCTCCTGGGGGGTCACAGGGCTACCGTTTCTGGGGTGGGGCACGAGGGCTGGGGCTTCTGGGGGACAGGATATCTGGTGAGGTCACCAGGGGAAACGGAAATCACGGGGTGGGCCTTCCGGGGTGGGCCTTCCGGGGGGCTTCCGCTGACGTCACCCATCAAACTCAAAAGGGGCGTGGCGTAGCGGTTTGACGTGAGGTGGTCTACTATTACTACTCCTGTTTAATATCTATATGAAGCTGCTGGGATTGGCAATTTCTCTGTAACATCTAAATCAGGAGAGGCTGTGCATGTCCTAAACTGATGCCCGGATACAGTCATGGACTGGAGGAGGGCTAAAAAAACTTTGACTGAACCCTGACAAGAAGGAAATCCTGTAGATGGGTAGTTCTCAGGTCCAGAAAGTGAGTTGTATTCCAGCTCTGAATGGGGTTGCATTTCCTCTGAAGGAGCAGGGACTTAGTGTGGAGGTGCTCCTAGATGCATAGCTGTCACCAGAGGCCCAGGTGACCTCAGTGGCTTGGGGTGCCCAGTACCGGTAACTTTGGTTGGTGCACCAGCTACAGCTATTCCTGGACAGCGGTAGCTTTGCCATGGTGGTCCATGTATCTCACAGTAATACACTGTATGTGGGACTACACTTGTGCCTGCTTTGGAAGCTGTAGCAAGTGGGAAATATGGCAGCCAGGTGCTTAATGGGATATCACATTTTCCTATATTATGCTGGTGTTGAAAGACCTGCACTGGCTGCATTAATGATCTAGAGTTCAGTGGTGGCTGATGTAGGTGACTTTTCTCCATAGATGGGGCGGGGGGAGGGGGATGCTTGCACCATTTATTAGTTCTGTCTCTTTTACTGCTCTTTTAGATGTGGCAACCATTTTGTGTTATGTCACACCCCTATGGCAGCCATTTTCTGACTGGCACCCACAATGCTTTTTCAAAATCGCAAAAGTCCCACTGGCCCCAAAAGACTGGGGAACCCTGGCTTAGTGTGATCACAGACTGATATTTTGAAATAGGAAGAATATCTGGAACAATGTTTTGTTGGAATCCTACTAAATGTGCTTTTGAAAATAAACACAGAAATATAGCAAAAGGGATTACAAGTATTTCCCCAGTTTTATGGTAGATATAGGATAAATTTTAAAATGATTTGTGCCCTTCAAAATTCTCAGTTGCTTCCATGCTATTCCATCAACAATTTAACAAAAATGTAATTGAAAGTAAATTTATTAAATGGCAACAAGTAGGACTTGACAAATTTGTTGATTTGATTAATGGTAACCAGGACAAATCCATCAAACAGATGAGGGAAAAGCTGAATGATACAAGGCCTGTATTAACTGAATATTAACTGAATATTTTCAAGTAAGAAGAACTCAAGAAGGGGGTTTGAGACAAATAAAACATTTGAAAGATGATTTGGGGAAAAATCAGACAAATTGTTGTCTCAACTATACCAAATTATAATGCATAAAGGAGAGGATAAAATGTGGACTACATTAAAAAAAATAGTATTTTGTTATATTTGTTTAATTGTGGTGGCCTATGGCTTTGAACAATAAAGATTTCATTCATTCACCTGAAAAAAAAAATAGTGAGGAATGATAGGAGAAAGATTTCAGAAGATATATGGAAATATATTTAGACAAATGTGAAAAAATATACAGCCTCATTAACTTTAAAAAAACTCATTAAAATTATGGGTGAAAATAGTATTTAACCTTTTGAAGGATATTTGTGATATACAATAATGATAATGATGAGCTGTTGGAAGTATGGAAGGAACAGAGCAGATTTGGCTGTTTAGAGCTTTTGTCAGTAATTTGTATTTAATACCAATAAAATTTTGAAATACCCTGTTTGCCTAAAACCTCACATATTTGAAAGATACTGTAGCAAAGGAAAATAATTTTTTACATGATATTGGCAGTTGAGATACTAGATGCAAAATACTGGAAAAGAAAATCCTAATTTCAACAAGTGGTTCATTAAACTATGGGAATTTGTAGTTTTAAGTAAAATTACTTGGAAAGGAAAGGATAAATGGATTTAAACAAGAATGCAAACAATTTAAGAATTATGATGCCAGGGGTGATAGGAAACAACTCTTTTCCTATATTGTACAGAACAGTGGTGGTTCGTGTCGTGCCTATTGGGATGGGCAGGGCAAAAGGCTGAGAGGCCAAAAGTAGGCGGAGCCAGAGCCAATGACAGGTGGAGCCTATCCCCATCTTCCTCCTTCTGGTCCCCATCCTCCTCCTTGCTGAGTTCTACAGAGGCACACTTTTGACTAAGGTTGAGGAAGCTGACAACAAAGGCCACCCCTGAGCTGGTTATAAGTAGGAAGACAGGCAGGTAAGGAACGGCTGAGGGCATAGTGAATTGGTGGGGCAGTGCCGCACAAGCCCTAATGGACCAACCTCCACTGCTAAGGAGTATGATTAATATGCATAAAGTTTATAATGAAGGTTATAATGAATAATCTGAACATGGATTGTCCTGATAATAATAGAATATGACCTCTGTGGCATGCATTATTTAATTAGGTAGCAGGCCTCACTCTGCTTCTCTGGGAGTAAGCTCCATTGAATTCAATGGGACTTACTTCTGAATAGACATGGTTAGGATTCCACTGTTAGTTATCTATATGCTTGTGTATCCTTCCTGGGTTTTTTGTTTAAAGATGACATACATGTAATAGTTCTTTTTTTATTATGTTCATAATAATTTTCTTAAAATAAATCAATAAAGCTGGGTATATTGAGCAATTCAGTTTCCCTATAAGTGAGGAAAAACAAGCAGATGGATTTGGGGAGAAAGATGCAATCACTAGATTTTGCAATGTGCTCCTTCTTAATATCATGAACACAATAAGTGAAAACAAAACTTTTAAAAAAGTGATTTCATAATTCCCTTGGAGAGTAACAATAACACTACTTTTCTACTCAAAGGATTAAAAAGACTGTTCTTTAGAAAGAAAATGTTTTATTCCATCTACTTACTTTATAGTCATGTTGCTCCGTTGTAAGCTCCAGATAGACAGCAGAAGTAGAATTAACTTCTTTAAAATTGTGGCTCATGCAAAAAACAAAAACAAAAAAACAGCCAGTCCTTCCTCTCCATATCTTCCCCTACACATATACTTGGCAGGAGGGATAATCATGAAGAAAGGTGTCCATCAGAATAGAAGCATTACTTTTTAAAGAAGAGCTTCAAGAAGAAAACAATAAAACTGAGCCCTTTTAACAAACATCTTCACAGAGAGCCTGCCACTTTTTCTCCTGACACTCCAGTACATCCCGGCTCTATGATTTTTATTTCTTCTCTAAACATCTTTAAGCCAGTGGAACTGTAGGAATAGGAACCTCACATGCACATAATGGGGCACCTGAAAGAGGGAGGTCAAACGGCCATATCTCTGTTTTGAGAATCCCATTTGTAAATAATATTTAAAAGAAGTTGTAATGGATTGCCTGCTTCCCCTCATATTTGGAGTCTTCATGGCGACATTCAACCAACAGCCTCTAAATACAGTCCCTTAGACTTTGATGTCTTAGTTGCCTGGGCAACATTCATGTACATAAAAAGTACATGAAAATGAAAGTAAAGTTTTCATGTCAAATACTGATCCTTGAGGCAGGAGGCATTTTTCCCCTCCCCATTTCTTTCAAAAAACAATGATAGAAAATCAAGTTATGATGAAGACCTTTATCACTTTCCCTTATATTATTTTGGCACTAGCGGCTCTGTCCCAGTTTCTTGTACTCAGACACTGCTGTCATGGAAATACTCTTGTCATGGAAACTGGCAAAGATGCTTTTGTTTGATGATTCTTCATGTGGCTGGAGAAGCTCCATATGGTTACAACCAGAGCTTGGAAGATTACTTTTAAAAAGGAATAAATTACAGTTACAGCTACATGGCCCAAAAAAGTAGTAATTACCATTACAATTACAATTGCTCTGAAAGTAACTGATTACTTTACTTTTCCTCCAAAGTAATCACTACAATTACATTTCAGTTACTTTGAAAAAAATGGCTACAAGGTGCTGGCCTTGGCTGCTGCACATCTAAGTAGCCTAAAACAACATTAAAAATAAACAAACACATACAGAGGTAGTAGAATATTTTTTTTTATCCATAAGATAGCAATGGTGGTCTCTCTGCTGGTAAGGGTGCTGGGCAGGGAGGCTGAGGCCACTACTCAGATCTTTGCACGCCAAACCAAGTGCAACCCCCTCACTCAGCCAGACAGCATAATCTCTCTCAGTTAACCACCTCCCAGACCCTGTCCTGCCACCAACTAAGGGACACTCACTCAAGCAAACATTTTCCCCTGAGATGCAAAAAAGTTAAAATACTGCAAATGCAGCACAGTAGCCAGAGAGGGTGGTGGAGGCCACTTTGTGTGCCAAGTACAAACACAGTACACACACACACACACACACAGTCATCTTTCACCTCCACAGTTCTTTATCTCCATTCTGCTGCTGCCTCCTTCTCCCCCTTTACCCATGCTCTTGACCTCCGGATCCTTTTCCCCTCCACTCCATTTTTCACCACCACTATCCGTTTTTTTTAATAATTGTTTTCTCCACTCCACCCCGTCTCACTCTCCGCCTCCTCCCTCGTCGCCTCCTGCCCATCCACAGAGCATGAGGGAAGAGCGACACTGCACAGAAGCCCAGTTTGAGGCACATGATTTTCATCCACAAATCAGAGGAGCAGAAGACTTCCCCTGCTCCCCCCCCCAAGTAATGCCCAAAAGTAATTCTGGAAATATTACAATTACTCCACAAAAGTAGTAAAATTACTCCTAGTTCTATTACAATCAAAATGTAAAGGAATTACCCACTCGTTACTCAAAAAAGTAATGAATTACAAGTAATTCGTTACTTGTAACTAGTTACTTCCAAGCTCTGGTTACAACAGGGTATAAGAGAAGCTCTTCAAATGTTAGCTATTGGGAGCCATTTTTGACAGTTGCCATATGAGTAGGGCAACATTTGGGCCAACCCTCAAGAAAACCAGTTTTCATAGGGGCTTAAATTTTCTTCTGAGGAGCATCCTCATTGTACTAGGTTGTACTGTTTTGGTGGACTATTAGCGTGAACAGGGCAAAAGGGCTATTACCTTCATGACCTGCTCATGGGCTAGCCAGAGGCATGTGGGTGACCAGTGATAGCAACAAGATGCTGGATTTAGGGTGCCATCTGTTGCACACCTATTTGGGAACAAGCCTAATTTAATTATGAGCCCCTCCAGAGTGGTGTTTTATTGCAGGTGTATTCTGCAACAGGTTCTTGACACGATAATAGTGCATTAGTGGTGGGTTTATTCTGCTTTAGTTTGGTCTGGGATGCTTCCCCAACACTACCACATTATTGTTTTCTGGAGGGGATATAGCACAGCAAGAGCGGGACAAAAATAAACCAAAGGTTTGTGGTATAAAAAATTGTGGGATTTCAGCAGGAAGTTATGGGATATGCACTGATTGGAAATGAAGCAGTATGACCATGCCAAACGTTTTGCAGGTGCAAACAGTATTGAAAGTGGGATTGTGTGTGAAGACTTAATAGCATCAGGAGCACTAATAATCATGAATGTGCAATAAAAAGGACATCTGGAGGGGCCCAAAGTAGAACTTACTTCCAAATACTGATGTGTTTTAAGTGGTCAATAAATAATTTACACTGTTAGTAGACTCTGAATCTGATTCAACAGGGCTGTTCCATTCGGTGTTCTTTGCACTTGTGGAACACAGAGGTTCTCTCTATTTTGTGGTTGGGCTAGGTGGGTCTGTCCACAAAAAGTTCTGAAGTGATATGGAATTATCCAAGACAGCACAGAAGACCAAATGAGAAGGAGCTGCCAAGAAGAAAGGGTTTCTATAGCACACTGTTTTTGCCCAGTGTTTGACAGGGATTTGGAAAGGTTATTTTTCTTTTGCATTTTTTCCTAATAACACCTTGCAAGATCATATCTCTCTCAGTGGTCAGAAGTGCACTATGCCTGTGTGACCCTCTGCCTTTTGAATAAAACACACATACCCTCCTTAGTCTTTTCTGTCATCTCCTTGCAAAACAATGGCACAATGTAAGGCTTAACCCGTAACATCTGGAACTTGCTCAGCAAAGGCATCAACGAAATTGAAACTATGAGAAGAGAGAATAATGCTTGGGCACCTTTCTTGCTTTTTAACTTTTTCAAGAGTAATGTAAATGGCCTCTTAACAAAAAGGGTTTTAGAATGTTTTTATATACATATGATAACCATATCCTGATGAAACAAAAGCCTCTTTTGATCACTGCTAGACTCTTATCCACCCCCGCCTATACGATAATATGTTTTCTTCAGGTTCCTTCATAAAATGTTGAATTGTCTTGGGGAGCTAATAAAGACCTGTTGATGTCAAATTGAAACATAAAAGGCAGCTGTTTCTTTTTAAACTGTTTACAGACAGCCACGTTTCCTTGTTTTTAGACAGTGCAGACACTTACTATAAATAGGCCATGTTAACTTGTTAATTATTGTTTCCACAATCCTCCCAGTCATAGGTTTTATAATACACAAAGCTTTCTTTCACAACGTACGTATTATTAATTTTATCCCTTTTGTTTCTGTTAATGAAGCTTCATTTATATAGATCTGCAGCACAGATGGTGTCATTACATATCTAGCTGGCTTAGAAAGATCAGTCAGATGAATCTGTGGTGGAATCATGTGTTGGATCGTATTGAGAATATGCTGTAGAACCCTTGTTATACAAATAGTGATGATCAAATTCCGTTTTGTCCATCTTAACCAACTACTCATTGTCAATAGTATCATTTATCCAATTTGTCTTGATTTCTTTTATATTTCAGTCGAGCCATTTGGACAAATGAGATAGTACTGTGTATTGAATGGCTTCAAACAGTTAAGGAGACTGGCAGATTGCTTTCAATAGCTGCCCTTCTCAATGGCCAGGAAATACCTGAATAGAGGCAGAAAGACCTCCTGCTGCCCCACTAAGCTGAGGATGGTGTAAATTAGGAGTTTATGTGAAGGAAACAAGGGGAAAGCTGCAGTCGTTTCAAAAGCAGCAAAGGTTTTTCCGATTGCATTTTGAAGTGACTCTGCCCTTGGCTGGACACACCTCCCTTCCCCACTGCTGACTTCAGACCTTTCAGGACCACCCACAGCAAATCATTGGGCCAATCACTGTCTATGCCTGAGCCTACAGCAATGCCTTTCCATTGGCCACATCTGGAGGGGCAATGGGTTGATCTACCAATCAGTTGTGAAATCTGACTGATGTTGAATTAAAAAAAACACTGCACTGGAGCAGATCTGACCAGGTTTTAGAGTAAAAAGGGGCAGAGTTTAAGCAGCATTGTGTGCCCATTTTCAGAAAACCGAGGTGGAGATGCACTGGAACCGGCACAACAGTGTGTCTCCCCTTAGGCAGCGGTGAAAAGACAGCTGAATTTGGACTGTTACTGGGACTGGTACAGCAGAAGGCAGGGGAACCAACTTAGTAGGTGAAGAGCCAGAGTTGATGACAGGCAGAGCCACCCCCTGACTGGTTGTAAGAAGGCAGGCAGATGGGGGCTGGCTGAAGGCAGACTGACGTTAGTGGGGCAGTGTCTCATTCATCCTAAAGGACCACCCTCCACTACTTAGGGTGCTGCTTGTTTCCCTGGAAATCTGATGTGGAAGCACTGGATTTTGGCTGTCTGTGAGGGTGTTTAAGCTGTGCACCCACCTATGCATTTATTTACACATATACAGGGTGAGCAAACACTGCAAAATGCCAATAAATGTCTGGGGACCTTCTTCCAAAGAAACCATATCTGGGTAAGCACGGCATTCTTGGAACTTCTTACCAATTGGAGAACTGGGCGGGCATAGGAATATGATGTAATTCTGGCACCCCAACACAGGGTGGATGAGTTTGACCTCTCCATCCATCTTTCCCCATGAATTTGAATGTATACCCACAGGCAACCCAAGACATTTAATTGCCTGAGGTAAAAAACAGGATGCCCCCCCCCATCATTCCAAGTATAGAAGCTGACTGGACTGGCAGTTGAATCTTATACCATACTGTTGATGGGATAGTTTCACCTACTACACCTGAGGGAAGCAGGTAAATTATGAGGGCAGGGCAGTGTGGCACTCACAGCTCTACCTTCCAACAGAAGGGTATGGCCAGGGAGGCTCAGGAAGAACAGCTCTGAGGCTGTCTCTGGTGCCTGAGGAGGTTGCCTCATTCTACCTCACAGAAGGGCTTGCTCTCTCCATATGTACAGTACATTTAGTCTGACCTTGCCCTCACACCAGCCCCAAAGCAAAGTACTAGTTGTATACAACACCTTGTTCAGAAAAGACCTCTGAACTATGTCAGCTTAAAATCCTGCAATCAGGGAAATGCCAAAATGTAATTCATAAGCACTTCTGAAGTGGCACAATGGGCTTTACAGTGTAGCTGTTGAGTTTTCATTTTTTCTTCTTTACCCCTTTCCTCCCTAACATATTTTATTCCAACTCAGCAAGTTTTATTCTTGACTGGCTGCTTTTGGCTGCTATTATATTGCGTCAATGACATGCCCATGTGACACTGTAGTGTCTTTTTACAGTATAATTGCATGCCCATATTTTCATTTGTAGCCTTAAGCTTCATTTAAGGGCATACGGTAGGAACTAGTGCTCTGCCAGACACAGAACAAAATAATCAATAATTCCAGACAAATCTGTTTTTATAGCTTTTCCTATAATAAAACAATATAATGTTACAGTGTATATGGAGACATATTAATGTGACTTTCCATATGTAGTGTAGCTTTTCAGTGTCTTCAACATTCAAGTTAATAATGCCTAAAGATCCTTCTTTGGCTCCATTACACTTTTAAAAGCATACGTGCCTTAAACTGTGCTTTCATAATAATATATTGTTTTTCACACAGACAAAGAAGCAATAGGCTTCTTTATGATGAATGTTATTTGTTGTCCAATAAATTAGAATATAAGCAGAGGAAATATTGAGGGCAAGATCCAATGAAATAGGCAGAGCTTTCACATACATGCACTGACGTTTGGGAGGCCTGCCTTAACCACTGAAGTCCTATGTACCCCCAAGTCCAGCTACTCAGATTCTGCAGATTTTTTTCTGATGCAGATCAAGGAGCTGCAGTTAGAAGAAAACATCTGAGAAGACCCATCACATATTTTTCAAATGATTGGGGTAGAGGTCATAGTTTAGTGATAGAGCACATACTTCAAATGTAGAAGCCTCCCAATTCAGTCCTGGTATCTTCATCTACAATCATTGCATAGCTGGTTATGTGAAAGATGTGGCTGAAGCCCTGGAAAGTGCAACCTGGTGAGCTCATGATGCCCACACCCCTTACCCCCACACACATCTGCATGCTGCTTCCTGGCAGGCTAACTGGTGCTGTCAGGTAGCAATGGGCAGCAGCAGCGCTGTTACAGCCATCTGCCACTTTTATTTATCTTATTTATGAGATTTGTAGTTAGAAGGCAAACTGCCAGGGAAAATGGAAGCTGGAAAGCAGGTGGGTAGGCCCAATCCAGAGCATTTCTCAACGAACATCAAAGGAAGGCCATTTCAGTTCACTTCTTGTTTTGGAAAGTGCAAATTAGGTAAGTTCTCCTTTAAATGCAAACTGAATAGAATTTATTTATCTATCTGAGGTATCTATATACCATTTAATATTTAGAATTTCTAAGCAGTGCACTTAATTTTTTAAAAAATCCCATATAGGATGGATTTATGAAGAACAAATCCTGCCAAACTAATCTCATCTCATTTTTTGATCAAGTAACTTCCCGTGTAGACTGTGGGAATGCTGTGGACATAATATATCTGAACTTCAGCAAAGCTTTTGACAAAGTGTCCCATGATTTTCTGATTAGCAAGCTAGCTAAATGTGGGCTGGATGGAACAACTATCAGGTGGATCCACAGTTGGCTCCAGAATGTACTCAAAGAGTGCTTATCAATGGTTCCTTCTCAAACTGGGAGGAAGTAACGAGTGGGGTACCACAGGACTTGGTCCTGGGCCCAGTGCTCTTTAACATTTTTATTAACAACTTGGATGCGGAGGTACAAAGCATGCTTATTAAATTTGCAGATGATACAAAGTAGGGGGACATAGCTAATAACGTGGAAGACAGAAAGAAAATTCAAAGGAACCTTGATGGGCTGTAGCATTGGGCTGAAAACAACAGAATGAAATTCAACAGGGATAAATGCAAAGTTCTACACCTAGGAAAAAGAAACCAAATGCACAGTTATAAGATGGGGGATACTTGGCTCAGCAATATGACATGTGAGAAGGATCTTGGAATTGTCATTGATCACAAGCTGAATATGAGCCAACAGTGCAATGTGGCTGCAAAAAAGGCAAATGCTATATTAGGCTGCATTAACAGAAGTATAGTTTCCAAATCATGTACTAGTTCCCCTCTATTCAGCACTGGTTAGGCCTCATCTTGAATACTGCATCCAGTTCTGGTCTCCGCACTTCAAGAAGGATGCAGACAAACTGGAAAGGTTCAGAGGAGGGCAACAAGGATGATCAGGGGACTGGAAACCAAGCCCTATGAGGAGAGACTGAAAGAACTGGGCATGTTTAGCCTGAAGAAGACTGAGGGGAGATATGATAGCACTCTTCAAGTACATGAAAGGTTGTCACATACAGGAGGGCTGGGAATATCTTCTCAATCGTCCCAGAGTGCAGGACACGGAATAATGGGCTCAAGTTGCAGGAAGCCAGATTTCGACTGGACATCAGAAAAAGCTTCCTAACTGTTAGAGCTATATGACAATGGAACCAATTACCTAGAGAGATAGTGGGCTCTCCAACACTGGAGGCATTCAAGAGGCAGCTGGACAGCCATCTGTTGGGAATGCTTTGATTTGGATTCCTGCATTGAGCAGGGGGTTGGACTCTATAGCCTTATAGGCCCCTTCCAACTCTACTATTCTATGATTCTATAAAGAACAATTAAAATCCATCATAGAAACAGAAAATTACTTTAAAATGCCTGCTGGAATAAGAAAGTCTTTGTCAAGTGCCTGACGTTCACCAGGGAGGGGCCTGCCTAATCTCAGTAGGAAGGAAGACTGAGATCGCTAGGGTACTGTATCATGAGAATTCCCACTGGAACTAATAGCAGCTGCAATGAAGGAGGGGAAATTTGGATTGGGAATATATCCTGGGGGAAATGCAGCCCTGCCACTTCAGTCCAAATCTGACAAATCTGATTGCAGATCTTTTTCTTCCATCACATCTGTTTTGGCATGAGAGACACATGCAAATGGTTCCTTAGCTTCCTCTTCTGTACACCTGGAGTGAGTTTCTGATCAATGTCATGGTTCCCTAATGAGATCAGTTGCCCCACACACTAGAAAAAGTGAACACTTCGTTCATTTTTATTATTTTTATTTGGCCTTCAGTAGTGGAATGCTCAAAGTGTGAAGTAGTTTGTTTCCCGTGAGAGAAATGGTAATATTTTAGGTTGATAATTAACAGATTACTTTAGGCAATACCATGCTATTCAGTGGAGGCAACTAAGGGGAATTACCTTGTGGTATAAACCTTGGAAGAAAATCTCCTTATCGCACCCATTGCAGTGCAGATTCTATTAGGGCTATAAATACGACCCCTTGATATCTTGATGACTGCAGTTTTCCTTTATGTCCTATTCAGTGTGAGACTTCTTTTCTCACAGAACTTTTCCTTTACCAGTAATCTAATTTTGGGATCTTTATCTACACAGATTGCCAAAGCCAGAGGCATTGTGGCATGTTGAGTAAAAAAGTGTAAACGTTTGATTGGCTATAGAACCTCACCAATATCCACTGTCCCTGACTCTCCCCAGTGAAAACTCAAAACTTGCATGCTATTGTTTAAGCAGAAGTCTAATGATCAACCCCCACCTACCCCTAGTCTGTGTCAAATGCTTCTTTTAATTATGAGAACATTAGCACATTCACACTCAAGCTACTGGTCCAAAAATGCAAATGTCTGCTCAACAGGCGCTGTGACTAATGCAAATGGTTTGGGATGCTCCATAGGTCATTTGAGATAGGAGATATCTTAACATCTGTTTACCCTGGCCTTTGACACCCGAGAGATTTTTAGGTTCCATCCTATTCTCTTGAATGCGATTTGTTTTAAGTTAATGGATTTTAATATAGTATTTTAAAATTGTTGTAATTTGCCCTGAGACCTCATAGTGAAAGATGAGTAAGAAATCTAGATGATGATGATACTAACCTTCTAAACAATTGGTTATTGCCAACTGGTGAATAAAGCCTTCAGGGACATTATAGCTGTGTCCGAGTCCCAGGATGACAGCTCCACTGCTATCATAGTGGATGAGGGCCACGGGGAAGGAGAGCATCGCTCCGAAGAAGAGAGAAATAGTCCCTTGGAAGGGACCCATTCCTTGGGGGATGAGAAGCTATCCTCTTGTGCCAAGGATACTTCTCCAGGGATGGTGGTGAAGGGATCCTGATAGTGGATGATTTGATCATTAGGAACATAGATAGTGGGGTGTGTGATGGACATGCAAACCGCAAAGTGATTTGCCTGCCTGGCGGAAAGATTGTGGATGTTGCCTGTTGACTAGATAGCCTGGACAGTGCTGGAAAGGAGTCAGTAGTCATGGTGCATCCATGCCATGGGGAAATCCAAGGATTGGTATTGGGACCTGTGCTTTTTAACTTGTTCATAAACAATCTAGAGTTAGGAGTGAGTAGTGAGGTGGCCAAGTTTGCTGAAGATGCTAAATTGTTCAGAGTAGTTAAAACAAAAAGGGATTGTGAAGAGCTCCAAAAAGACCTCTTCAAACTGTGTGAATGGGCAGTAAAATGGCACATGCAATTCAGTGTAAACAAGTGTAAACTTATATTCGAGCAAAAAAACTTAATTTCACATATGCCCTCATGGGGTCTGATTTTTATTTATTTATTTATTAAATTTATTAGTCGCCCATCTGGCTGGTTGTCCAGCCACTCTGGGCGACGTACAAGATAAAAAAAATACATTAAAACATTAAAATTTAAAACCATAACAGTAAAAACCTAACCCACCCCAAAAGCCTGCCTGAAGAGCCAGGTCTTCAAGGCCTGGCGGAAGCTCATCATAGAAGGGGCATGGCGGAGATCATTTGGGAGAAAGTTCCACAGGGTGGGGGCCACTATTGAAAAAGCCCTCTCTCTAGTCCTCACCAGTCTAGCTGTTTTAACCGGTGGGATCGAGAGAAGGTCTTCTGAGGCTGATCTTGTTGAGCGGCATCCTTGACGATGCTGGAGGCTCTCCTTCAGATAGACTGGGCTAAAACCGTGTAGGGTTTAAAGGTCAAAACCAACACCTTGA
The DNA here is from genome assembly GCF_030035675.1 of Rhineura floridana. Lineage (NCBI taxonomy): Eukaryota > Metazoa > Chordata > Lepidosauria > Squamata > Rhineuridae > Rhineura > Rhineura floridana. The sequence goes on along the minus strand of NC_084482.1, from coordinate 171,552,025 downwards.
ATTGGGCCCAGTAAACAACCAGTAGCCAGTGCAACTCCTTCAGCCCTGGAGTGATGTGATCTTGCCGGCGGCTGCCTTTAATCAGACGAGCCGCCGCATTCTGTACCAGTTGCAGCTTCCGGACCGTTTTCAAGGGTAACCCCACGTAGAGCGCATTACAGTAGTCTAGGCGAGAGGTGACCAGGGCATGTACCACCGGTGGGAGCAGATGGTTGGGAAGGTAGGGGTGCAGCCTCTGTATCAGATGGAGTTGATACAGCACCACCCGGCTCACAGCCGAGACTTGAGCCTCCATGGACAGCTGGGAGTCAAGAATGACCCCCAGGCTGCGGACCTGGTCTTTCAGGGGCAATCGTACCCCATTGAGCACCAGGTCCACATCCCCCAGCCTTCCCTTGTCTCCCACAAACAGTACCTCGGTTTTGTCAGGGTTCAGCTTCAGCTTATTCCTTCCCATCCAGCCACTCACCGACTCCAGGCACTTGGACAGGGTTTCTACAGCCAACCTCGGTGAAGATTTAAATGAGAGATAGAGCTGCGTGTCATCCGCATACTGATGACATTGCAGCCCAAATCTCCTGATGATTGCCCCCAGCAGCTTTATATAGATGTTGAACAGCATCGGGGAGAGGATGGAACCCTGTGGCACCCCACAAGTGAGAGGCCAAGGATCCGAGACCTCATCCTCCAATGCCACTCTTTGGTACCTACCAGAGAGGAAGGAATGGAACCACTGCAATACAGTGCCCCCCATGCCTAACCTCTTCAGGCGGTCCAGGAGGATAACGTGGTCAACGGTATTGAAAGCCACTGAGAGATCAAGGAGGACAAGGAAGGTGCATTCGCCCCTATCCCACGCCCTCTTCATATCATCTACCAAGGCGACCAAGGCTCTTTCAGTCCCATGTCCAGGTCTGAAGCCCGATTGAAATGGATCCAGATAATCCGCTTCCTCCAAGTGCGCTTGCAACTGCTTTGCCACCACCCGCTCAACCGCCTTGCCTAAGAATGGCAAATTTGAGACTGGGCGAAAGTTGTTCAGATCTTGGGGATCCAAGGAGGGCTTCTTTAAGATTGGTTTTATTACTGCCTCCTTGAGCGCTGATGGCATTACTCCCTCTTCGAGAGATGTATTTACCACCATCTTGATCCCCTCACCCAGTCTATCTTTGCAGCTCATAATGAGCCACGATGGGCAAGGATCGAGTAAGCAAGTGGTTGGCTTTAAGGTTGAAAGCACCTTGTCCACTTAGTCAGATGGAAGAAGCTGGAACCGATCCCACACCACCAGAGCACCACTGGTCACCTCTGGCTCGCTCACTGTGTCCACAGCGCACGGAATAGCACTCTTAATACGATCGATTTTCTCCGCAAAGTGTTTAGCAAACTCGTCACAGGAGGCCTTAGCATGTTCCATTGGTTCCGGAGCAACTGGACCGACCAGGCTCCAGACCACTTGGAACAGTCTCCTGGGACAGCACTCTGCAGATGCAATAGAGGCAGCATAAAAATCTTTTTTTGCTGCCCTTATTGCCACATGATAGGCTGCCGCAGCCGCTCTGACATGTGTCCGATCGTCGTCAGAGCGAGATTTCTGTCACCGGCGCTCTAGCCGTCTCACCTCCCGCCTCAGAATTCGCAACCGTGGGGTGAACCACGGTGCCGTCTGAGCTCTATTCAGGGGGAGAGGGCGTTTCAGAGCCACCCGGTCTAATGCCCCGGCGATTGTGGCATTCCACCCCTCCACCAGGGTCTCAGCCGAGTGGCTGTGTGCATGCTCCAGAGAGTCCCCAAGCGCATTCAGGAATCCATCAGGATCCATCAGACGCCTGGGGCGGACCATCTTAATAGGTCCTCCACCCCCACGGAGGGTTTGTGGCACCGAAAAGTCCATCCTCACCAAGTAGTGGTCTGACCATGACAACCGACAACCCTCCCCGACTACCGACCCTCGGCTGCTGTGCATACGAGAACCCAGCTGGACACATGGCCGCAAGGATAGGAGCAGCAGCCTCATCCAGCCAGGTTTCCGTAATACATGCAAGGTCCGCGCCCTCACCGCGCCTGGTGATGACTGACCAGGAATGAGACCTTGAGACCAGGGGAACAGCTGCAGCACTAGGGGACTGAAGAAGACCTGCCCTGGGAGTGAGTATCTGAGCATCTGGGTGCTTGCTGCTCACTCCTTTGGGTTGCTGTCCCTCAAGACAGCTGAAATCCCTAGTAAGTGCTGCAAGGACTGGGACCCCTGGCTGACCCTGGCTCCAGAGAGAGGCTGCAGTTAATCTTGCAGCCTCTTGCATCAGCTTCTGGCTAGGTCAGGAGGCATAAAAGCCCAGCTGCCCTTGGGGAGCCCCTTAGGGAGTCCTGAGGCTGAGGGAGCCCCCTTCTATTACCTTTTTTTCCTTTTTAATTTGTTTTCTTTTAAATCAGTCTAGAGGAGATTGGTGGTGGGGAGGGTGTGTGGTGCATGTGTAGTTCCTGCACAGGGTGGGAGCCTGTGCAGTGAACTGAATGAGAGGAGAAAGTCGCCAGATGCCTTCAGAGTGAGTGGCAGAAGGCTGGCCCTCCCTGGGTGTGAGACAGGAGAGGGAGTAGATGGGCCCTGTGTGAAAAAGTTTGAATGGGTATGACTGTTCGCAATCCTTGTAGAGGCCTACTGGGATAATGCGCTCTGGCAGGATTTGTTGGTGGGCTCATGTTGGGTCCATATCAGATGCTTAGGAGGAGTCTTAGTACGGAGGAACATGGGTGATGCCACCCCAATTTCAGTGATTTTGGGTGGAGGGAAATATAGCCATGGGGATGTGATGAATTACCATAGAAGACGAGGGCAAGGCTATCTGCGCCTTGTTCCTTGCTGCCACTCCTCTCATGAATGGGTTCCTCGTTGCTCATCTGCTGTGCCCACTGGCCTGTGTGAGTTGTTTAATGCCAGCTTGGTACACAATAAGACCACTCTCATCTATGATTTGATTGTGGATAAAGGTGCCAATTTGGTGTGCAAATACCCCCTTTTTAGGGAACATGATTGAGAGGGTTGTGGCACAGTAATTGCAAGTACTCTTGGATGAAACAGATTATCTTGACCCATCCAAGTCTGGGTTCAGGCCTGGTTATGGGACTGAATTGGCCTTGGTTGCCGTGATGGATGAGCTTTATCAGGAGAAGGACAGGGGGAGTGCGACCGTTATTCTTACTTGGTCTCCCAGTGTCGGAAGGCAGAGCTGGGGTCCCAATCCCGGGGAGCTGGATCCCGGAGAGTTGGGAGAAGAGTATTCGGATGGATGGCAGAGGGAAGGGGGAGGAACTTCCCCCCTTTGGAGCGAAGACGAAACAGAGGAACTGCCAGTGATAAGGTCGCTTAGCGACGGGGAGCCTGAGCCCTCCCTGGACATTCTCACGCCTCCCCCTCTTTCAGGCTCAGACCAAGAGGGGAAAGAGGGAGGGCTGCTCACAGCCAAAAAGCGGGGAGGCAGTTTACCATCAGCTCCTCCCCTATCCCCCATCCTGGAATCGGAAACTTCAGAAGAGGAGGGGGTGATGCTTCCCCCCTCACCGCGCACACGCAGACAGCTGAAAAGACAGGAGAGAAGGGGGGAAGGCGGGCAGTACCTGAGGGGCAGTTAAGGAGGAGCGAAAGATTGCGCGCCCGTTTGGCCCCTTCTTAAAGAACAGGTGGGAAGAAGTCCCTTGCTCTGTCAACTTTCTCCCAATGCCGCAGGACCTGTATCCCTGTATTGCTTCATGAGAAAACGCAGTCTTTGTTTGGACATTACCCTAATAAAACACGAATTAACTACAGCCGTTGGTCTGGTTCCTGAGTCACATCCTGGGCCTGACAGCTTGACAGAGCCACCTAAATCACCCTCAACGCTCTCTTCACTTGACTGGGACAAGATGTCAAAGGGAGCAGCGGGGGGGACGAACCCCACTTCTGAGACAGAAGAAGTGGAACTCTTGAGGACTAAGGTAGCTGATTTGCAGACGGATGTTCAAGCCCTGCTAGCAGCAGTCAAGGCGCTGAAGACGGATAATCAAACCTTGAAGGCCACAATAGACCAGATGCGAACAGCCCCTCCAGCTGCCGTAGTAAAGGTTCCCATTGGATTGCCCCCAAAATACGCGGGACAAAGTGATCAGTTGGCAACCTTCGTGGCTCAATGTGAGTTATATGTGGATGTCAGGCACACGGAATTTCCAGACAATGGGGCTAAAGTAGCTTTTGTGATTAGCCTCCTGGAGGGAGAAGCTGCAAAATGGGTGACTCCGTATGTCGTGAGAAAGGATACTGTCTTAGGAAGGTACAGAGGATTTATACAGGAGATGACCGAGATGTTTCAAGACCCGCAAAGGGCTGAAACAGTATCGCGGCAACCAGGCGCTCTGAAGCAAGCTAAAGGGACTGTTTCCGAGTACACTGACGCTTTTAAAATTCTGTCCCAGGAAACTGGTTACAATGACGCCGCCCTGATGTTTATGTACCGGAGTGGATTAAATGCTGAAATCCTGGATGAGTTGGCCAGGACCTCCCCCCCCGCTGACCTACCAGGGCTCATCCGGCTATGCCTACAGATAGATCACCGGATGGAAGGAAGGCGCCTGGAAAGGAAGCAGGAGGTCCCGAGATACTCAGCCTCGGCATCCCGCAACAAGACCCTTCCCACTGCAGGGATGGCAGGTAATGCAACTGAGGGACAGGGAGGGGCTAGGCCAAGACTGTCGGAAGAAGAAAAGGAACGACGACGCCGGGAACGTTTATGCTTTTATTGTTCAAAGCCGGGCCATGTGGCCAGAGACTGTGGACTGAAAGGGGGGAAAGCCGAGCCGTCAGGAAACTAGAACACCCAGTCCATGTGCAGGCCGGTGGACTGGGGGCAGCATTGTATAAAGGCCCCCCAACAATCCAATCTCCCTCAAAGGGGGTGTTGGTCTTGCCTATTCGGAGTACAACTTCCAGAGGAGTGGTGTTTAATTCCACTGCCTTAATTGACAGTGGAGCCTCCACAAATTTTATTGATGCAAAGTTAGTCAAGCGTCATGGAATTTCCCGGTGGAAACTGGATGCTCCCCTAGCTGTGGAGACTATCGATGGGAGACCCCTGAAGTCAGGATTGGTGACACAAGCCATGGAGGAAGTGAAACTTCAAATCCCTGGGCACGAAGAGTTCATTTCGCTATACGTGTCAGATCTCTCAAACTTTGAGGTGATTCTGGGAATGCCCTGGCTAGCAAAGCATGAACCCAAAATAAGTTGGAAGGAGGTGGTGGTGTGGTTCACCTCACAGTATTGCCAGGAGAACTGTCAACCTGAAGGAATCAAGAACACCTTAGCGGGGGCAGTGCAAGAGATCGAGCAAGTGACCCTGCTGCCAAAGTATGAAGAATTCAAAGATGTGTTTGATGAAAAAGAGGCAGAGACTTTACCCCCCCACCGCCCTTACGACTGTGCGATTGACCTAGTGCCAGGAGCCAGCATCCCATCAGGGAGAATCTACTCTCTCACAGAGAATGAGAGGGAGGCCCTGAAGGAATTCCTGGATAAAAACCTGAGGCGAGGATTCATACGCCCCTCACAATCCCCTGCTGGAGCGCCACTATTGTTTGTGAAAAAAAAGGGGGGGAACTCAGACCCTGTAACGACTATCGCGCATTGAACCAGATCACCATCCCCAACAGCTACCCGCTGCCCCTGATCTCAGAGTTGCTGGACCGACTGCGCTCTGCAAAAATCTTCACGAAGTTGGATTTGAGAGGAGCGTACAATCTGATCAGAATGAAGGAGGGAGATGAATGGAAAACAGGATTCTTGACCGCTTACGGACAGTATGAATACCTGGTCATGCCGTTCGGGCTTTCTGGAAGTCCAGAAATTTTTCAAAAATTCATGAATGACATGTTTAGAGACTTGTTGGACACGTATGTAATCTGTTACTTAGATGATATCCTGGTGTTCTCAAAGAACCAGGAAGACCACGACCAGCATGTGAAGACGGTGTTGAAGAGACTGAGAGAATATCACCTGTATGCTAAATTAGAGAAATGTGGATTTGACCTCAAGTCTCTAGACTTCCTTGGATATCGAATCTCAGCGGAAGGCGTGGAGATGGACCCAGGGAAAGTAAGCTGCATATTGGACTGGGGCCAACCTGTCACCAAAAGGGATGTACAACGGTTTTTGGGGTTTGCCAATTATTACAGAAAGTTCATTCCAGGGTTTTCCAAATTAACAGCTCCTCTGACTGACTGTTTAAGGGGGAAGAAGAAGTTTCAATGGACAGAGAACGCCACCGAGGCCTTTGAGGAGCTGAAGAGAAGGTTTGCTACTGAGCCCATTCTGCGCTTTGCTGATCCGAACCGCCCTTTCGTAGTGGAAGCAGATGCTTCAGATTTTGCCATCGGGGGGGTCCTGCTACAATTAGACCAAGAAGGGAAGGAGCTGCACCCCTGTGCGTACTTCTCTCGGAAGTTAAAGCCTGCAGAGAAGAACTACACAGTTTGGGAGAAGGAGCTGCTGGCCATCAAGGACTCTTTTGAAAACTGGAGACAATACCTAGAGGGGACCTCTCATTGAATTGAAGTGCGCTCCGACCACAAGAATCTTGAAAGCCTCCAAACAGCCAGAAAGCTGAACCAGAGACAGATAAGATGGTCCCAGTTCTTCACTAGGTTTAACTTCCAGATTACTTACCATGCCCAAGCCAAAGAGAGCGGATGCCTTATCCAGACAGCCACAATACAAAGAAAGTGAATCCAAGGACCAGCCTCAGTACGTAATCCCGCCAGAGAAATTAACGTTGGGAGTATGCCAGCCTTCATGGGAAGAGGAACTCAAAAAGGCACAACAAGAAGATGCAGACATGCTAAAATATCAGCAGGAGACGGGACAAGGTCAAGACTCAGAAGTAACCTTTCACTGGAGAAATGGACTGTTATGGTTCAAAACCACCAGATATGTGCCAGAAGGGGAATTAAGGCTCAGAATCCTATGCCAGTGTCATGATTCCATCACAGCGGGACACTTTGGGATTTACAAGACTATTCAGAACGTGGCCAAGGACTTCTGGTGGCCTAAAATGCGTCGGGATATTGAGAGTTATGTAAAGTCCTGCTCTGTCTGTCTGCGGACAAAAACACAAACAGGGACACCAGCAGGACTGTTACAACCGTTGCCTGTCCCACACGAACCCTGGAAGGACCTCTCCATGGATTTTATAACTGATCTACCCAAGTCCCAAGGAATGACAGCCATCTTAGTAGTGGTGGATCTACTTACCAAAACGGCACACTTTCTTCCTTGTGCAGGGGCCTTAGAGGCTAAAGAAACGGCCAAGTTATTCATAAAAGAAGTCTACCGGCTGCATGGATTGCCAAACAGCATAGTCTCAGACCGAGGAACTCAGTTCACAGCCAAATTTTGGAGAGCAATGTGGAAACAGTTGCAGACGGAATTAAAACTCTCCTCCGCCCATCACCCCCAGACAGATGGGCAGACGGAACGCTTGAACGCCGTTTTGGAAAGATATTTACGAAGTTATGTGCCCTATCAACAGACTGACTGGGTATCATATTTGCATTTTGCAGAGTTCGCCTACAACAATTCTCTGCACTCCAGCACTCAACAAACCCCGCTCTTCGCTAATTATGGATTCCATCCTAAAGTCTTTCCGAGCAGCTCAGAAGGAATGCTGGTACTGGCAGCTGAGAACTTCCTTAAGGAATTGCAAGCGGCGCAACAGACACTGAAACAGCAGTTAAACGAAGCCAAAACGGAGTACAAGCGAGTTGCTGACCTGCACAGGAAGGAGGGGCTCCCCCTTCAACTGGGAGACCAGGTGTGGCTGTCCACCCGCTTCCTCCAGATGCCGGGCAAATGTAGAAAATTACAAGACAAGAGGGTGGGTCCTTTCGAAATAGAAACTCAAATCAATCCCGTGGTGTACCGACTGAAGCTGCCTGACACGTTTAAAATACATCCTGTGTTCCATCGATCCCTCTTAACGAAAGCCGCCCCTCCCAGTGAGTTACGGCCGGAGGAACCTCCCGGAGCTCCACTCCTGGTAAATGAGCAGCTTGAGTTTGAAGTTGAGGAGATCTTAGATTCCAGGATCAGACGCCACAAGCTGCAGTACTTGATTCACTGGAAAGGCTATGGGGTGGCTGACAGATCATGGGAAGATGCAGCTGATGTGCATGCTCCAGAATTGGTAAAACTTTTCCATCAACATTTTCCCCACCATCCCAAGCCAGACAAGGGGAGGGGGGCACAGCCTGGGAGGGGGGATGGTGTCGGAAGGCAGAGCTGGGGTCCCAATCCCGGGGAGCTGGATCCCGGAGAGTTGGGAGAAGAGTATTCGGATGGATGGCAGAGGGAAGGGGGAGGAACTTCCCCCCTTTGGAGCGAAGACGAAACAGAGGAACTGCCAGTGATAAGGTCGCTTAGCGACGGGGAGCCTGAGCCCTCCCTGGACATTCTCACGCCTCCCCCTCTTTCAGGCTCAGAGCAAGAGGGGAAAGAGGGAGGGCTGCTCACAGCCGAAAAGCGGGGAGGCAGTTTACCATCAGCCCCTCCCCTATCCCCCATCCGGGAATCGGAAACTTCAGAAGAGGAGGGGGTGATGCTTCCCCCCTCACCGCGCACACGCAGACAGCTGAAAAGACAGGAGAGAAGGGGGGGAAGGCGGGCAGTACCTGAGGGGCAGTTAAGGAGGAGCGAAAGATTGCGCGCCCGTTTGGCCCCTTCTTAAAGAACAGGCGGGAAGAAGTCTCTTGCTCTGTCAACTTTCTCCCAATGCCGCAGGACCTGTATCCCTGTATTGCTTCATGAGAAAACGCAGTCTTTGTTTGGACATTACCCTAATAAAACACGAATTAACTACAGCCGTTGGTCTGGTTCCTGAGTCACATCCTGGGCCTGACACCCGGTAGGTTTTGGTACCATTGACCATGGTATCCTTCTGGGCCGACCTGGTGAGGTGGGTATTGGAGGCACTGTTTTATGTGGTTCCGATCCTATCTCCAAGGTCATTCTAAGAGAATAGCATTGGGTGGCTGTCTTTTGCCCCCTGGCAGTCATGCTGTGGGGTGCTGCAGGGTATCATCTTGTCCCCCATGCTGTTTAACATCTATATAAAGCCCTTGGGAGCAGTCATCAGGAGCTTTGGGGCAAGGTGTCAGCAGTATGCTGATGATACCCAGCTCTATTTTTCCATAACATCTGAATCAGGAGAGGCCGTGCAAGCCCTGGACTGCTGCCTGGACTCGGTGGTGGGCTGGATGAAGGCCAATAAACTGAATCTGAATCCTAGCAAGACGGAGGCACTGTAGGTTGGTGGTTCCCAAGTTTGGATAATTGGTCAGTTGCCTGCTTTGGATGGAGTTGTACTCCCTCTGAAAGAGCAGGTCCGTAGTCTGAGGGTGCTCCTGGATCCATCTGTGTCGGTAGAGGCCCAGGTGACTTCCGTGGCTAGGAGTGCCTTTTGGCAGCTTTGGCTGGTAAGACAGCTGCGGCCATTTCTGGACCAGGATAGCCTGACCACTGCTGGATTACTGTAATGCACTCTATGTGGGGCTGCCCTTGAGGTTGGTCCAGAAGCTGCAGCTGTTGCAAAATGCGGCGGCGAGACTGCTCACTGGGGCAGGGTATCACCAATATGTTTCCCTGCTGGTGAAAGAATTTGCACTGGCTGCCCATTTGCTACTGGGCCAAGTTCAAGGTTCTAGTTTTGGTATACAAAGCCTTAGACAGCTTGGGACCAGGATACCTGAAAGACCGTCTTACCCTTTACATACCCAGTCGATCACTGCGCTCTGCAGGTGAGGGCCTCCTACACATACCATCTTATCAGGAGGTTTGTTCTGCACAATAAAGGAAATGGACCTTTAGTGTAGCGGCACCTTCCCTGTGGAATTCCCTCCCCTTGAATATTAGGCAGGTGCCATCTTTGCTATCTTTTTGGCACCTTTTGAAGACTTTCCTCTTTCAACAAACCTTTTAAGTTGAGACCTATCCCAGTCTGCATCTGTGTCAGAATTGCTTGTTAATATGTTTTTTTAATATGTTTTAAACCTTTTTTAAAAGATGTTTTTAAGGCTGTTAAAAATGTTTTTAACGTTGTTTTGTTTTAATGTATTTTAAGGTCTGGTTTTGTTACATTTTAAAGTGTTTTTAGTGTTTCTGTTTGCCTCCCTGGGCTCCTGCTGGGAGAAGGGGCGGGATATAAATCAAATAATAAATAAATAAATAAATAAAATCATAGTGGACAGCTCAATGATGATGTCAATCCAGTGTACAGCACCTGTGAAAACGGCAAATTCCATGCTGCGGATCATTAGGAAAGATACTGAAAATAAAACTGATATCATAATGCTGTTAAACAAATTTATAGTGCAGCTGCTTTTGGACTACTGTGCACAGTTCTGGCTGCCTCACCTCAAAAAGGATATTGTAAAGTTGGAAAAGGTTCAGAAAAGAGCAACCGAAATGATCAAGGAGCAACTCCCTATGAGGAAAGGCTGCAGCATTTCGGGCTTTTTATTTTGGAGAAAAGATGAGTAAGAGGTGAAGTTTATAAAATTATTGTTATGAGCATGGGGGGGGGGCTGGAATTGATGATTTCTGTGGGTCACCTTTCCAGCCTCTGATTTGGAAACCTATGCCCGGGAGGCTGGCTCTGCTAGCCAGATGAATCTCCTTTGTTAATTAAATAGAGTGGCCAGGTAGTTAATGGGCCTATTTAGTTCCCTGGCAACTGGTGAAAGGGGCTAGGAAGATCCTTTCGTGATTTTAAACTCTACAGGAGAGCCTTCCCCCCACTCTCCTGGCAGCTGGCAGAAGTGTGTTTGTAGTTGGTAGTGTGTGTTCTAGAGAAAGGCTGGGGCTGCAGGCATGCAGAGAGGCTATCTTTCTGCATCATGGCGATAGGATGCCCCTGCACCCAGATGGAAAAGCTGGATATTAGCCTGCTGATGCCTTGAACCTCTCCATCCTAAGCTCAGGTTGGAATGTGTGTAAATAAATAAACCATATTTCATAAAGACACTGCAGTCTCCGCTGACCTTCTTCCCAAAGGAAACCAAACCCTGGATGGGCGCAGGGACCCCCAGAAATCTCACTGCTCGGAGATTGGGGGAGGCGCGCAACATTATATATGGCATGGAAAGAGTGGATAGAGATAAGTTTTTCTCTTTTTCTAATAACATTAGAACTCATGGACATCCAGTGAAGCTGAATGTTGGAAGATTCAGGACAGACCAAAGAAAGTACTTCTTTACACAGCGCACAGTAATGGAACATCTATGGAACTCGCTTCCAAAGGAGGCATTGGTGGCCACCAGCTTGGACAGCTTCAAAGGGGATTAGGCAAATTCATGGAGGATAACAGTATCAAAGGCTACTAGCCATTATGGCTATGCTCTGCCTCCACAGTTGAAGGCAGTATGCTTCTAAATACCAGTGGCTGGAAACTGCAGGAGGCGGGGAGAGTGCTCTGGTTCTGAGATCCTGTTTGTGGGCTTCCCATGAGCATGTGGTTGGCTGCTGTGAGGCTAGTCTAGATGTTCCACTGACCTGATCCAGCAGGCACTCCTTATGTACCTTGCTCAGAGTAGCTTTTTACATGTTGGAAAGCTTCTCTAAAGGCTTCTCTATGCTAGCCCAAATGCGCCCAATTCCTTCAGCTATATATTTGTGTTTTTCTACTCTAAGGCTTGCATCAGATGTCATAGTTCAACTTGCTGCTAAAATAACATCCAATCTGGGTCCACATTTTTGAATCGTATTTAAGGTATTTAGATTTACCATTCTGTCCTCAGCCTTTGATCTCATATTATTTCCTGCTTGAACTCTCACCTTTCTGCCTGCCTTACCTCTGAGGTCACAATTGGCTGATCTGCTCTGATGTCACCCAGCGGGTCTAGCCAGGTAGAGTTGTTATAACTTCTCATGTCATTCGCTTAGCTGCTCTGATGTCACAGGGGACTAGCCAGCCTTAGATGAAGCAACATTGTGTCCAGGGTGACTTGGGAAAAATGTACAATTTTAATTACATGTTTCATAAGCAACTTTTGCTAAATGAAATAATTCATATATACCAGGGATATTGAATTACACCATATAAGTTGAAGTTGAATTATACCGTATAAGTGAAAATCAGTTGAGCAGTTTTGCAATTAAAACAGGCATGGCTGGTCCAAGCAGTCAGCAAAATAGGAAGGCCAAAGACAAAATAGAAAAAGACAAGGTGTTATTTTAAAAATACTTCATTGCAAACAATAAGCAGCGAATCGGACCAGACATTTTGAATGAACTAATTGGCTGAAACTTAATGAATTGATTGACTGAAGCAGTGTAGTCCTGTATGGGAGAAATGTGCACCGGGCACCTCAGCAGGTGAAGCAGCCCTCAGAGAGAAGGCAGGTGTCTTCGTCATAATACAAAAGAGTGCAAATTAGATCCTGTGATGGGAGATCTATACAGCCCCTGAAGTATCCCTAGATGCAAAATTAAAATCCCATCAACATAAAAGTAGGGAAATGGTATGTGGAAATATCACAGAAATTATTATTAATTATTAATTATTTATTATAGTTTACTTATATACCACTTTTTGGCCAAAAGGCCCCCAAAGTGGTGAACAAAACATTATAAAACATATTTTTAAAAAAATTACATAAGAAATAACCAGTAAAAAACAAAAACAATGCAAATACAATACAACAAGAACAATGCAACAAGAACAGAGGAAAAAATGTCAGGGGTTTCAGGAAACCTCTCAATCTGGAACTGTAGTTTCCTTTCCTATGGCTGGCTTCTCTCAGAGTCCTCCTGACTGAAATTCTGCTTGCTGGAGGAGGGTGAGTGTCATCACCTCCACAGACCTCTCATGTTATGTTGTAAAGTGATACTTCACAAAGTGTTTCATAACTTGTGTGCTGCTTCTATTTGGGCTCTCACACACATTTGCGTTTTCTTTCTTTTCATTTTTAATCTGGGCAGTCATATCTTGTTAGTTGCATTATTTCAAGGGCAGCATACTGACTAGGCTGCTTTCACAGATGGGGCTGATTGCATTAGTTTAACAGATTAAAAAGGTTCTGTCCGGATTTCTAAAATCCCTTTCACACAGCAGTACCTGTTGTGTTCAGGAGCAGCAGTTTGTTAAGCTGATATACCTGCATTTTGCGCAACTGTCTTTCACATGGCTTGTTTTCGTCCCTCACCCACTATACACATGCACACTGTTCCCCACTGTGTAGGAGGTCTAAGATCTCATCCTGTCACCATGCAAGCCCTCTCCCTTTAGGATATGACTTTTAAAATTATTGTAGTTGTATCGACAGAGGGGTGTGTGTAGGAAATGCTGCTGCTATGTGCGTCGATGTTGGAATACCGGTACAATTTTCGTCAGGCAAAAAACACCCCAGCCAACTAAAGGGCGGGAGCGCACTGCATGCTGGGATGCCTGTCAAGTGAGTGGCTGCAGCTAGAGAAAAACTCCCATGATCTTCTTGGTTCCCAGCTTTGCTAACAGATTATTTCTGGTATCATTTATCATGGAAATTTGTGCTAAACTTGCACTACATTCCACTAGAATTCCAGAGCTAGCTCATACGTTGTGTGAAAGATCAAATATAAAGCACAAATTACTAGGTAAGAAATTGTCAGAATAATGGAATAAAGTACAGTGTGAAAGCAGCCTCAGGCAGGAAAGAGGGAGGGAGCAGAGAGGAGCTGGATGGAGTTATTCATCCTTTCAGGCCCGAGAAGTGATGGAGCTTTCCTAAGACTACAAGCTAGATTCTCTTTGAAACAACAGAAATCAGCTCTGCAGCACTCAAGCACTCTGGGCAACACTAAAGTATGCTTCTGAAACAGCTTCGTTTACGATTTAGAGCTGTCCAAAACATCCACAGAGAGAAAGCCGGATGGAGGAAACTTGGGATATGTGTATATAATTTGTAAAAGATAGTTAGAATAACAATCTTAGGCCAACCATCAAAAATTGAGGGCTGGAAGCGGTACTAGGGATGTAGCCTACACTCAGTGGCAAATTATTTGCATGCATGAGGCCCTAGTTCAATCCACAGAGGGCAGATTTTCTGGGAAGATCACTGCCTGAAATTCTAGAGAGCTAGGTTTATGACTCAGTGCCAAGCAATGTTAACAATACTGCCCTAAATGAAGCATTTGTCTGACTTGATGTATCGTATATAACTGTATATATACTTCTGATTATAGCCCTTGAATCACATGGGAAAATGAGAACTATTTATCAGCACAAGTTTTGGCAAGAACTATCGCTTTGACCCATCAGTCAACTATTATTGAGATGCAATGGGTAGGCAGGGCTGTTTTGTGAGCTCAACACATCTCTTCGATGGCTTTGATGGCTTTAAAAGGGGATTAGACAAATTCATGCAAGACCAGGCTGGCAATGTCTACTAGTGGTAGTGGCTATATGCTACTTTATGGTTCAAAGACAGTGTCATAGTTGTTGGGGAACAATAGCGGGAGAGGGCTATTGTCTTAATGCCCTACTTGTGGACTTCCCAGAGACATACGATTGGCCATTGTAGGAAATAGGATGTAGGACTAGATAGGCCTCAGATCTGATCCATAAGGACACTTATGTTTTGCTGTGCCCACTGGCCTGTGTGTGCTGTTGTTTAATGCCAGATCGGTACACAATAAGACCACACCGGAAGTGCTGATTTGGTTGCATTACCAAGACCTGGGTGGGTGAGCTGGGAGGAGTTGGTCTGACCCAGCTTTGCCCACCTGGATACTTGGTGCAACACCAGCACAGGCCAAAGGGACAGGGGGAGGAGGAGTTAGTGTGGCCTACAGAACTTCCATCTCTTTCACCAGGAAACCACTCTGTATTGGAGCTGGCTGTGAGGGCCTGCACCTGGTGTTGAGCCAAGAAGACAGTAACTAGGGTTGCTGCTGGTGTACCGTCCACCCTTCTGCCTGGCAGCTTCTCTGACCGAGCTGGCAGAGGCTGTCTTGACTGTGGTATTGGAGAAGCCCGGAACTATAGTCCTGGGTGATTTCAATGTCCATGCTGAGACTGCCTCTAGTGTTCTGGCTCAGGACTTCATGGCCTCCATGACGACCATGGGGCTGTCTCAAGTTGTCACCAGCCTAACTCACAGGGCAGGGCATACCCTCGACTTAGTTTTTGCTCTAGATGGAGGAAGGGGTGGCCTGGAGATAGAGGGGGTGGATGTCACCCCCTTTTTGTGGTCAGACCACTTCCTGGTGACATTAGACTTATGGCTCCGATCCTCCCCTACAGGAGTGATGGACATATTAAGATGGTCCACCCCCGGAAACTAATGGAATCCACAGGATTTCTGAATGCCCTGGGGGAGTTCTCAGTAGATAGAGCAGGTGACCCTGTTGAAGTCCTTCTTACACTGCAGAACAGTGAGGCACATCGGGCTCTTGACACAGTTGCCCCCGAGTGCCTTCTCTGGCATTGTGGAGCCTGGGTTGCACCCTGGTACACCAGTGAGCTAAGGGCAATAAAACAGGCTGGACAACAGCTAGAGAACAAGTGCCAAATATGTGCTGTGAGGCTGATCGGGCACGAGTAAAACATCATAACTGAGCTACTGTGCAGCAGTGAGGGTGGCAAAGAAGGCGCACTTTTCTGCCACCATCGCATCCTCAAGTAGCCGTCCAGTGGAGCTTTTCCGTATTGTCAGGGGTCTGTTGACATCAACTCCAAGAAATGGAGTTTTAGACCCTTTGGAGGCCCACTGTGAATTGTTTACAAGGCACTTTGAGGGTAAAGTTGCTCACCATTGTAGCAATCTTGATGCCTCATCCACATCTACTGTAGAACAGCCGGAACATAATATGTTAAAAAGTTGTTTATTTATATTACCTACCACTGAGCAGTTGGGTAAAATAATGCTTGCATCTCTTTCCTTATATTTCAACAAATTAAAAGCCTATAGAGACTTGGGGTTGGGAAAGGAATGTTACAGTTCATCATCAGTGATGCTATAGATGCTATCTAATAGATGCATATGGCACCTGTGCAGTTATGTGCCCCACAGTCAATAGTCTCCACTAGTTGGGGAAAATGGCATTTTCCAGTGATAATATATTACAATCTAAGTGTACAAATGAAAATGCAATACCCCTGGCAGCAGAAGCACTTGAAGGTAAATGGATCTTTTAGAACAGCCTTTCCCAACTAGTGGGCCACCAGATGTTGTTGGACCACAACTCCCATCAGCCTCAGCCAGCATTGCCAATGGTCAGGAAAGATGGGAATTGTGGTCCAACAATGTCTGGTGGCCTACTAGTTGGGAAAGGCTGTTCTAGAATAAATAAGCAACACTGTATGCTTTTTGCTTGAAAAACTGATAATATGTAATTGTCCTGATTTTGCAGACAGGAAATTGGGGTTGATAGTTCATGACTTTTTCCAGGGCACCCAATGAGTTACAATTTAAAACCGGATCAGAAGAGTTTCTAGCCAATCTCTGCTTCAGCAATGGGTTGTGGCATGCATAGTGCATTCCTGAATTCATTTACTCTGGAGTAGTCCTTCTGAAGTTAGTGAAAGTTTGCCAGATATTTTAAGTAGGAAAAAAGGATTCAATTTATTCCAAACTTGCTTTTTCTGCTATGCCATCAGCCATCCAGCATCTGACACATAAAACTTACACTGATTGGAGCAACTGTCAGCAAATATAATGGAGCAAATTCTAACTCTTATCCTTAAAAACCCATGTAGTGGTAGAAGGAAAACAATAAAAACACAAGGAATGCATATTTAGCTGAATTTGCTCATTGTATTTGTAATGGGAAACAGCACTCCAGCAGCACAGCGAAATCCAAGATTCAAGAGGGGTTTGGAGGACAGAAAAGCACAATGCTAAAGAAACTGCTCTGGTTACATAACTGACCAAGTCCAGGTTTAACTCATTAAAATGTGATCATGTGTGGTATACTTTCTGTTTCCAGCAAATCTCTCTGGGACATTCTGGAAAGAAAAGCATAAGAGGCCCCCCCCCATCTTTGTGGCCTGTTAATCTTTTTGAGTTCATTTTTTGGTTTCATTTAGTGTAGCAACTTGATGTATTTAGAGCATGAAAGGTGGTTGACGGAGCATGACTTGCAAGATCACAGCAAACAATGTTTTTTGAGCATTAAGCAAAATCTATAGTAAAGACATGAGGCCATCTGATCTCAAGTTACTCAGCTAAGGAGAGAAAAACCTCTCCCATTGCTCCGTGCTGATGCTGTAGATGCCAAGAAGGGACTGGATCTTCTGCTACTTAATTGTGGGATGAAGGTGCATGTGACTGCAGGCTGCAACCATATCCACATCTTTGCTGTGGATGTCAGTACTAGTGCTCAGCAAGGGTCAGCTCTGGAATCAGTTTTCAACACCAGGACTGAGAAACTAAGCACTGAATGGTGGTGTGTGTTCAATGAAACATATTAAAACCATTAACACAGAACCATAATAAAAAGACAAAAATTGTAGAAGGATTGGGGAACATATTGATCTAAAATAACTCATCTGCTCTCAAAAGCCTGGACAACGAGGTATATCTTGGCTAACTGATGAAAAGACTACAAATATGGTGCCAGATGCACCTCCGAGGAGAGAAAGTTTCATAAGCAGGGGGCCACTTCAGAGAAAGCCCAGAGAAGGAAAAGGAGGACCTCAACGGTACCAGCAGAGCCTCCCCTGCTGATCTCAACATTCAGGCTTGGATTTGGGGCCCAAGTTGTTTAGGAATTCATATGTTATAAGTACCTTGAATTGGGCTTCGAAGTAAATTGGCAACCCATGCAGGTCTTTCAAGACAGGTGTAATATGTGTTTTGCCAATATCACCAATTAGCACCTGGCCACTGAATTCTACATCAGTTGCCACTTCTGAGCCATCTTCGAGGGCAGTCCCAGAGCATATTACAATAGTCAAATCAGGAGTTTACCAGCACATGAGTCATGGGACTTAACTATCTCTGTCCCAGAAGAGCCATAGCTAGTGAACCAGTGAAGCTGAAAATTGACACTCCTAGCCGTTGAAGCCACCTGGGCCTCATGTGACAATGTTGGATTGAGGAGTACCCTTTCCAAGGGAGTACATCCTGTCCAGGGCAAGTCATCTTCCCACTTCCTGGACTTGAGAGTCTGGAACACACAGCACCTCTATCTTTTCTGGATTAAGCTTCAATTTACTGGCCCATATCCAGCTCATTGCCACCTCCAGGCAATAGTCCAGCACCTGAACTGTCTCCCCTGTTACTGTGTATACCAGGGAAGTGGGATCTGATGCCCTCCAGATGTTGTTGGACTCCCATCACCTCTGAATATCAACCACGCTGGCTTAGGCTGATGGGAAGTGGTGTCCAACAATATCTGGAGAGCAACAGGTTTCCCATCCCTGTATACTCATCCGCATGTGTATATCAACACACACATGTACCTGAATAATACGTTTGGATCTTTAACCAAGAGCCATTGTGTGTCATATCAAAAATAAAGCTTTCTAATAGGAGGAATTAGCACCAAGACAGCAAACAAGTTCAGATCAATCACATATGTTGTTTATGACAGAAATAGGTAGATAATTGCAGAGCTTGGATTGTCAGTCATTTGGCTAAGGTGTAGAGGGAGGGAGGAAGAGGGCGAAAGACTGGAAGTGACAGAGTGATACAGGGAATAACCTAATAACAAGTAAATGGACAGCTGAATTTTGTGTGTGTGTGTGTGTGTGTGTGTGTGTGTGTGTGTGTGTGTGTGTGTGTGAGAGAGAGAGAGAGAGAGAGAGAGAGAGAGAGAGAGAGAGAGAGAGAGAGAGATCAGGATGCAAATAAAACTTCCCTGGAAGCAGCCTGGGTATCTTGCTTGAGTCATTAGATAGGGCAAGAAGCAGAACTAGAGAAGGAAAAGAAACCAGAGCATGGATGTTACCTATTCTGAAGCAAAGAGAGTAAGAGGGTATTCTTCTTCAGGCCTCTGTTGTGTATGTCATTCTTGGCTCCAGGACACTGGAGTTGCTTAGATGCTTCCATATGAATTCAAAGGCTGTGATGGCTATCAGGGGTAGGCCAAGCCAGTGCCTTATTCTGTATCCATTGGCTTCTTTGAGGTCATGGGGTTTCCATCTGTGAGGTATCTCTCCTCAGGACTCCCTTGATCCCTCAGGGAGTCTGTGAATCAGTCGTCTCCTTGGGGGTGTCTCCTTGGGTTTCAGGGGAAGGGAGGAGGGTACCACAGGATAGATCAGGCCTTGGAGTTGCAGTTGCTGGAGGACTTTGCCTCTGAGGAATCCTGGTCTGGGTCATGATGAAGGGACTTTCCCAAAAGAAGGGGAAGGATGTCTAGCGACAGTAGGATTTTTCTTTTTCTTAATGCAGAAGATGAATACCAAGGTGTGTGGGGTGCAAGGTGGGTTTATATATAAAGAAAGCTTCCTGACCCTAATGAGTGTTGAAAACAGGTTCATGTGTAGTGCCCTGTACATGGTGCTATGGTCTAGGGTTCTTGATTGTCAATCATTGGGTCAGCCTAGATGACTTGATTGCATTAGAAATGAAGCAGGAAGGAAGGTATATGCATATTATGGAGGTTGAATAGGAAGGAAGAGCCATTCCTGTGATCTGTGACATACTGTAGATCAGAGTTTCCCAAATTGTGGTGCATGGACCGCCAGTGGTTCACGGCATGTCTGTGCAGAACACTTACAATGTGAATTTTGACTGTAATACAATACAATACAATGAGAAATAAAAGAAGCAATAAAAATACAATTAGAAATCATACAGCATCTAGCACAGTGCATTACAATTGCTACCACAGGCTGAAGTGGTATCATGAAGTGTTCCACCAAGATCCTTAGCAATTTTCAAGTGGTCCATGGAGGAAAAGGTTTAGGAACCATGGACATAGATTATATGTCAGTGGAGGACACCCAGGTTGTTGTTTTGTCCTCCTTTCTTTCTCAGCTTAGTCTAATTTCCCAGAGAAAATGGGGGATCATTGAGTCAATGTGCTAGAGGTATATATAAAATGGCAGATGAATGGTCTTCTTCAGTAATATCAACAGTTAAGGTATTTTGTTTGTTTTGTGAGGCCCACCTCTTTTGCTGAATCTATGCTATTTTGTTTTGGTTATTATAACAGTTTTAGGTGTTTCACTTGTTTTTAAAATGGCAATTGTTTTATTTGTCATAACTGTACTTTGTATGGCTGTAATCTACTCTGGGACCTTATTTATTTATTTATTTATTAAATTTGTATCCCACCCTTCTTCCCAAAGGGGCCCAGGGTGGTAATCAATAAGCAATAATAAAAAATGTTTTAAAAAGTCTTAAAAACAGTTCCAATCCAGATGCAGAGAGGGAAAGATCTCTACTTAAAAACCTTGTTGGTAGAAGAAGATCTACAGTAGGCACCAAAAAAACAACACAGACATTGCTTATCTAAGGATAGAGACACAGTTACTGTTGTGCTGGTTCCTGTGCTTTGCCACCTCTCTATTCTGAAAATGGGGGCACACAATACTAGTCAAACCCTGCCTTTTTATTGTAAAACCTGGTGAGATCAGCTTGAGTGCACTTTTAAAAAAACTTTGCTTCAACAGATTTTGCAACTGATTTGCAGATCAACCCATTCCTCCTTCAGGTGAGGCCAATGGAAACACTTTTCTGTAGGTGACTAGTGTGCTCACACCCTAATATTGAAGGGGAAGGAATTCCAAAGGGTAGGTGCCACAACTATAAAGTCCCAATTACTATATTGTGCAGAATGGATCTCCTGATAAGTTGATATCTGCAGGAGGCCCTCACATGCAGAGTGGGGAGAGATGATCTACTAGGTGAACGGCAGCTAAGCAATTTTACAAATAAATAAATAAATAAAATTTATGAAACTAAAGTAGTAGTCTAAACCACTCTATGGACCAGAACAGAAAGTCAAGTAAAACAATTTAAACTATTTAAAGCTGAGATATTAACAGAATAAACAATAAAAAACTAAAAAAAATTCCAATAAAACAAAACATTAAAACATGAAGAAAGAAAAGGGATTGCATGACTGAATATTTCCTCACATCCAAAAACTTTGTATGTCATGTTAAAGGATTCTTAGCTGGCCTTCTCCTTCTTATGCTAGCCTTCTGTTTTCAGAGTGGGGGAGCATTGAAATTGGCAGAGACTGACGAAGATGGCTGATAGTAAACCAGTGAGTAGCACATAAAAGGAAGGAGGCCTCAGGTGTCCTCACCATAATACAGAGTAGTGTTATTGGAGTCAGGGGGTAGCGTAGTCAATACTGTGCAGGCACATGGCAGCTGACTGGTTAGCAATGACCCATCATTTGTCTGTGCTGCTGATGTCATCAGTTCATGCCTGACCCACCTTATTTGCTGCTGCTGTTTATTCATCTACTCTAAATTTATTGTTGAGCTGCGAATGCTGGGAGACATTTGCAAGATTCCCAGGAGAATAATTATTTGATCCTTTCCGCTTTCGTCTACTTACTGACATAAAATAGATGGACACCCAGAATGAGGTCGTGAAGAGAACGTTAATGCAATTCAGATGGATGTGTGAGAAGCTGGTGGTTTACATTGTAAGCAGGGCTCTCTAGTTTGGCATGTTAAAGTCCCCAAATCTGCACCAAGAAAATAAGAAAGCTAAGGGAGAATATTTTATGCAAACCCTGATCTGCACAATTCTGGCATTAGAATGTTATTACTTTTCCACAGAATTTGAATATTTATCCAAACTGAGATGGTAGTTGCAAACTGGAAAAAACAGAGGTCTGACAAAGTACAGAGCTCTGGAAACACAAACATAACAAACAAAGGATCAGCTACAATTTAGCTGCAGGAGGCTATAAACTTGGTATTTATGGTCAGTCTTGTCAACTATAGCGTTGGCTTCTTCAGTCACTACAGGTTTAAATTTAAAACTTTGAAAATTGTAGATCATTTTAGCTTCTTACCAAGATACTTCAAACATTATCTGAACACCAGGTAGGGCCAATGTTTAGAAATGAGATGGCTCATTTCTAAAGGTCCAGGCAACGTCTGTGCATACTACCCAGATTGATGCTGAGATTTAAAATTTCTGAAAAATATAATTGTTTAAATTCCTCCTAAGAATAGGGCAGTAAGAGGTGGTGTGTTCTCCATATCTTCTGACTCCTAGAAAATGTGTTGTGAAGATTTTTTTAACATTTATGGACCGAGCACATCTCTGATGTGCAAAGTTTGTGTGCAGCTGCAGATTTAGCTAACTCTTCAGCGCCGCATGACTAAGATTATTAGGCATTTTTAAAGCAACCTCAATGAACTGCAGCCAAAGGACAAAGTCACAGTGCTAATGCTGGCTAGGCTGATTAATTGAGCAGTAGAGACATAATTTGTCAGTGTTACGACTAAATGTTCTGTTGACATGTGTTACTCATCCCCATTGCCTGTGGTGTAGGTACATTAATACTGGATGTAATACTGCCACCTTCTGGTTGCATATAGTGGTGGAGGCCTACATTACTTAACCATTTGCAATCAAATGTTTACAGGCCACCACAGAGAAACCCAACCAAATTCAGGGTGATGACTGGAATCTTTCAGCATGATGCATTGGATCCTTTCTTTCTATTCATGGTCCTTTATTTACAAGACCATATAGCTTTAGTATTATGGTGATTTCTTGCACTTGTCCCGTCCTTTTTCCTAATGATGTATGGTATCATAAAACAAATCTTTCTGGGTTAGAAGAACAGCAGTTCAAAAGGCACAGTATCCAGTGGCAGCCAGTAGAACCTGGCAAGACCAGGTTCAAATTATACTCTGGTTGACCACTTGTGAATACTCATGCTTACATAAACACTGATGGCTACATGTGGCTTGTAATGTTGGAAGAGGCCTTAAACTGAACATACTAATTTTCTTCAGTCTTTTTATATTCTTGATGGTTTTCTTTAAGCCATCTACTGAAGTAGATTTTAAACCCTTGTTGCTGACCTATTTGGAATCTTCTCTCATCTGCCTATAGGCTGTGAACAAAAGTAGTTACACTGTCAAAATCAGGCTCATCTAACTTCCCTATTTAGAATGATGCTAAGTTTTGTTTTTGCTTTTTAAATTAACACCAGGTTTTAGTGTGTGTGTGTGTTTTTTTTTGGATAAGATCATCTTCCTCTTCTGTGTTCTCATATTTCAACACAGGGATGGCAGCAAAGATGTAATTTTATATGCCTATCTGTGAATCTAAAAGTCCCTCTGCATTCACACTTGAGATAGGATGTGAATTTGACATCTCCCAAAGGATTCCGGCTCCATAAATTTAATAGGTTGGAACAGCTTTAATCCTTGCTTCCATGTTTTCTGAAGCATGGGATAGTATTGTTTCTATCCTTACAGGCATAGTGAGAAATCAAACTAATGAAAGAATGACTTTTTATCTGTCAAAATTTGCCACTGTCCATTGGTTTTCACCATGCTTTGACTTCCAAGATGACTTGCCAAAATGAGCAGCCATTTCTAATGTCTTCGGCATTGTTGTGGTTGTTAATTTCATATAGCACCATAAATGTAACACAGTAACAAACAAAAATAAAGGTCCTTTCTTCACCTGAAGTCATCGCTATTTATCATTTGAGACAGGGGAAGCCCACAGAGAGAGGACAGGAAGATGGGGACAATGAGAATGGGTAGAATACATGTTGCTTTCCATTGCAAGTACTGGGGTTTAGTTTCTGTGTGGAATGAGGACTAAGATGTGAAATCAAAGGCTTTCCAGAAATAGTGGGTTTCAAGCAGGGATGGAAAGATCTGTCAATTTCATTTCTCTCAGTTTCTCATTTTCCCAGTCTTAAATTCAGTTCTCCACATTTCTCCACATTTCTGCAGCAATTTGTGAACTGTATTTTAAAAATCTTGTGAAAATTCTCCAGCAAGTTAGTGCAAATTTCACCTAACAAACATGTTTTTGTAGGCAGTTTTGACTGATGTACATTTGATTGCGCATTTCTCCTAATATAATGTATTTTTGAATGTTATTTTCACTAATATATTTATTTTTATCCACAATTTCCCCAAATACATGCATTTTTGTAAACTTTGTTAGGAAAACTGCTTAGCAAGTTCCGGATAAGTGGCTAAGTTTCAGTTCTCATATTGTTTTTAAAAGTGCAAATTTGATAGATTCGGCTTGAAATGTGAATTGAATTGAATTTCTCGCCCATCCCTAGTTTGGAGAAAGGATTTGAAGGAAGAGAGAGAGAGGCAACTTCAATTTGGAAGGAAGTTCCAGGCATGAGGAGCAACTAGGAAGAAAGGGTAGAGTAATTAGAGAGAGCAAGAAGCATTTGTGCAGTTGAAGTTGGTTATAGAGGAGGAAAGGTGACAGGCAGGATAGAGAGATAAAAGAAGGTAGGTCATTGCAAATTTTGAAAATAAGGACAAGAAGTTATGTGCTGGAACCAGGAGCAGACGTGCACATAAACACACACCGGCAGGGATTTAAGGAAGGGTATCACATGTTTTCAAAATAACAGAGAGGAATGATTTTGGCAGCAGGGTTCTCAGTAGAGGTGAGAAGGTCATTGGTGTGACAATGAAAGATCGGGGATGAGAAGATTGTTGCAGTCAAGACAAGAAATGGCTAGAGCATGAACTAGTTTTTGCTGAGAGGTGGATCAGAAGGTTGTATTCTTGCAATATTGAATAGAGAGAACTTGACTACTGACTGAATAGAGGAGGAATGCCAAGACTTTGTGTTTGTTTAGGCTGAATGATGACACTGTGGATGAATACAGAGAATACAGAAGGAGAATAATGTGTCTGGAAGTTGCTGGGAAGAAGCCAGGATGGAAGGATATTGCAATTATGTCCTAATGGGATAATGGGATAATGGAAGGAGATAGCCACCAGAATTCAGGAGGGAAAAGGATTGAGGGGACATATACAGGGGGTGGTATTCAATGCCAGAACTACTCCGAGTGGACCCACTGAAGTTAATGGACACAACTAACTTAGGTTCATTAATTTCAATAGGTTTATTCTGAGGAGGACTTAGATGAAAACAAACCAGGGTGTTTTCAAGAAAGTCACTACGTTAACCACTGCCATCTTTATTAGATTATGATGATTTCTTATAGCCCGCTCTTCCTCACACAGAGCCCAGGGTGGCTAACAAAATTCATAAAATACAACATTAAAAAATCACAATACTGTACAGTAATCAATAGCATATAACATTCAGTGGTGTAGTTGTAACAGTAAGGCTGCTCGTGCTATGATCCAAAAGTCTGCATAAATAAATAAGCTGTTGGCTGAACAAAAGTAATGTGGGAGAGTGCCAGATCTGTGCAGGGAGATAGTTCTATAGGTAGGGCACCACCACTGAGAAAGCCCTGCTTTGTGTAGACCCTCCCTTCACTCCAGGCCACACTCACCAAGGGAACTATGAGCAGGGCCTCCCTTTCAGATATTAGAACTGGCCTCAGCCAGCAGCCCCCACCTACCAGCTCTCATATTTACAACCAGTTAGGGGGTAGTACTTTCTTCCTCCTTAGTCTCAGTGTTGCCATTTAAGAACTGCTCAGTAGGGAGGAGGGAGGGGAAACTAGAATGAGTTGGCTTTGCCTGGCATTGGCTCTGACTCCACCTACTGTTGGCCTCCCTGCTTTCTGCCCTACCAATCCCAATGGGCACCAGCCGCCACTGATGACAGGCTTGAAGCCCTGCTGCCTAGAATTGGGTTGCAGCAGATTTCCTAAATGATCAGTCAAAGCAAGCTTAGATTTTATTTTATTTTTGTCAAGAGCTGAAACCCCTCCTGGGTAGAGAATGAGAGGGAAGGGATTCTCAGGTGTTTAGTTCTCTGCTCTCTGTTGCAAGGGGGCAATGCAAATTCATCAGAATGTGGAAGAAAATGTGTTCCCTTCTTAATATTATAATCAATTTAGAGCAAGAAATGTCTGCTTTGAATAGTGAAAATAAATTATTATCATTAGTTAACATTTGAAAATGGAGGGGAGGAAGACCAATACAAGAGTTACAAGGGATTATTGTGAGCAAATACAGATTTATTTGGGATGAGAACTAAGTCAATGGCTTTATTGAAAAGGTGAGGATTAGGAAGGGATTTGAAGGAAGAGAGAGGTGGCACCCTCTAGGTTGATCTGGGGTACAGATCAAGACATAACATAAAAAGAGGAAACAAAGGTTAATGGGCAGAGCCATATAAGAGAACAGGAAATGTTGGGGCAGATGAGTGTAGAAGAGTTGGAGGAGTGAAGTTTGAAGGCTTGCCTATATCAGGATATAGAGGCAGAAGGACAGTATGGGGCAAAGGGTTAGAGCAGCCTTTCCCAACCAGTGTGCCTCCAGATGTTGTTGGACCACAATTCCCATCTTTCCTGAGCATTGGCAATGCTGGCTGAGGCTGATGGGAGTTGTGGTCCAACAACATCTGGAGGCACACTGGTTGGGAAAGGCTGGGTTAGAGAGATAACGACAAGGAGTTTGTTCTGTAGAAAGGAATGGAAAATAAGCTAAAGGCCTGGAGGAGTGTGGTGTCACATGGTGTGAGTGATGGAGAGCTGGAGGATTTGGGCAGGAGAATTCTGGATTGAGAAGACTGGGTGCCATAAGGAAATGCCAAAGAGAAGAATGTTATGGTAGTGAAAGAAGGAGATGACCAGTGAGAAAGACCCAGAAGTTTAGCTAACGGAATAAGGAGGAAAGGCTATACTTTTTACCATGTTGTCTACAGAAGACCTACAGACTGAATATGGGGATCAATGAAGAAGGTTGAAACAAATATAAACCCAGTGGTCTGTGTCTGGTGATGTAAACAGAGTGTGTGTGTAAAAAGAAATAATCTTGGACATACTGGGTGGAATTCAGCATAGTGCTAAGCCTCTCATTCAGTCTGCACAAGTATTTCTCCTTGCTCAACGGAAGGTTTTCTCCCCTCTCCTCCTTCTCGCACACCCTAAATCTGTTCTAGGAGTTTCTCCAACCCTCTGGAGAAGATTTGGGGAGGGTGTGGGGCTCCTGCAGAGGGAGGAGAAAGGAGGAGACTCCTGTTGTGCATGCAGAAATCCTTGCACTGATAGGACATGGTAGTTGATTACCAAATACTGAGGTAAGATTGAATGGTGAGAAGGAGGTATGAGATAAAGAGGCAAAGATGGTTAATGCCAACATAAGGGTTCCTGCTATGGTGAGACCTGGCCATGGTCCTGTATGCATTAGTTACATTTCGACTAGATACTGTAATATATGCTATATGGGACTGCCCTTGAAAACTACGTGGAAATTTCAGTTGGTGCAGAATGCTGCTGCTAAGATGTTGACTGGGTCAAAAATAAAAAGCATAGAGACTTTTAGACTTGGGAATAAGAATTTTGTTTATAATCTTAGCAAGGTCAGCTTCAGTGGGGTACAGAGTGTATTAGATCAAGCGATAAGCAGAAGGAAAGTAAGGCAGCATAAGTAAATAGTATATTCCAAGACTTTCAAGGTGAAGGTAAGGATGGAGATGTGGTGGAGTTTGCGGTGCAGGATGTATCATTTTTCCAAATTTGGAGATGATGTTAAGTTTTAACACAGTGGAGACAGAACTGGAGGAGAGGGATGGGTTGATGATGTGGTGGAAGGGAATGATAATATGACCACTTAGGCCAGGAAGGTTTAGGGTCAAGATGGCACACAAAGATGAAAATAACAGGATGGCAATTTCAACAAGAGATACAATGGAAGGGGAAGTAGGAAAGGACTGTGGAGGTGAAAGAGGGATGGGAAAAAAGAAGTGACAAGGGACAGAGAGAGAGAGTGCCATGGACATTTCTGATTTTATAATTGACGAAAGAAGCAAGGTTCTGGAAATGTTGTGCATTCCTCAGTTCCCCAAGCAATCAGAAGTTCCAGGAGCAGAATTCTTAGGTTTAGCTGATTTGTATAAAGAAGGTTGGAGACTTATGATGCATTTCTAATATTTTCTTTATTTACCAATGTAGAAGCATTTCATGAGAGGCACTGCTATTGCAGGTGGAAGGTTTACCAGAAAGCATTCTCTACCACTGAGCTACAGCCTTTCAGCTAGACACAGGTCCTCTGCAGATGAATGGCAAAATTCGGAAAACTTCTGCAGTCATTACATAACATTAATTCTTCTGTCAAAGGCCCTAAGGACTCGTTCACAGTGTTCTGGCCAGTCAGACTCACAACAGTAAGCAGTGGCTGGGTTTAGAAAAGTAACAAAGATAGGAAATAGGTGCTGAGGATTAGTGGCATGGATACTGATGAAGGAATTTAATAAGTTTGCCTCATCAGGAAGATGGAAGAGGACAAGGAGGAGCATGAATTTACAGTTGACAAAGCCAAGATTTTGTTCCTGTGTAGGATCTTGTAGTAGACACAAAGCAGTTAAATGTGAATAAATCCCTAATATTTGCTGAACTGGCAGTTATGACCAGGACGCCTTAAAGGCTTTCCTCCTCCAGTTTCAAACATGCATTACAAACCACTTGAACAGACGTGAGTGTTGTCATTTGTCTAAAACCCTCAAAAACCTCAGTCAAAGTCTATCCATCTCCCAAATTATGGAGGGAGAACTGGTATAAACAGCAGTGGAAGAACCGAGTGGAGTCAGGGTATTGGCTATTAATTTCCGTCCTCATTTCAACTGTTTGTAATCCAAGGCCAGCATTAGTTATAGCTTTGCATAGATTGAGTTCTACTGACAGCCTTTGGACAGTAGACATATTTGCAATTGGGAAGCTTCATAAAGATCTTGGCAAAGGTGGGGAATTTATGGTCCACATTTGAAATGTCAGATCCTCTTTTTGAGCATCTGGACAAGGATCACTATGCTGTTTCTGCCTCCTCCACTTTACTAGTCTTCAGGCCTATGATGTCTCCCACAAAAGTTTGTCTTTAGAATTCAGTTCTGTCACTGTGCACCATAGATCTGACATAAAGGAAACAAGTAAAGGTGTATACTTTAAACCTTGGTTATTCTGAATGCCATCATAATGATATAGTCATACATTATATGAAAAACAACAATTCAATGGTGCTGGGTCATGCTTAGAAAGACATACGCATTGTTTCCCCTCCCTATAGTTCAAGGTTCTAGTTTCGGCGTACAAAGCCCTATACAGCTCGGGAACAGGATACCTGAAAGACCGTCTTACCCGTTATATGCCCAGTTGATCACTGCGCTCTGCAGGTGAGGGCCTCCTGCAGATACCATCTTATCAGGAGGTTCATTCTGCACAATACAGGAAATGGACCTTTAGTGTGGCAGCACCTACCCTGTGGAATTCCCTCCCTTTGAATATTAGGCAGGTGCCATCTCTGCTATCTTTTCGGTGACTTTTGAAGACTTTCCTCTTTCAACAAGCCTTTTAGGTTGAGACGTATCCCAGTCTGCATCTGTGTCAGAATTGTTTAATATGTTTTTAATAATGTTTTTAACCCTTTTTTAAAGTTATTTTAAAAAAATGTTTTTAATGCTGTTTTGTTTTAATGTATTTTAAGGTCTGTTTTTATGATGTTTTAAAGTGTTTTAGTGCTTTGTTTGCCACCCTGGGCTCCTGCTGGGAGGAAGGGCGGGATACAAATAAAATAAATAAATAATAAATATATGTGTAGTTTTAATATGTAGTCATTTTTGGCTCCTCTGCATATTCACATTGGGAACAGGGCTAGCTACTTATTTTCTCTCTGCGTCACTGAGATCAGGTGTGTTCTTTGCAAAGCTATTCTCTAAATGCTCAATCACAGGCACAAACCAACGTTTGGTGGTACTGCCCATGCCCATCCTACTAGGATTGTGTTTTGCCAAATGCCTAGCCCTGGACTGGTAAGATACAAGTTAGTTCAAAATTTCAACAGGCAATGAACACTTCTGGTGGTGAAGAGGTTAAATGGTTTATTAAGCAAGCTGTTAAATAGTTTATTAAGCAGTCTTCTCTGACTCTTGTTTACATAAGCAGAGTGAGAACATTCATAAACCAGTTAAGCTCACTGTTCCCTCAGAACATAAGAAAGCCACAAACAAGCCCACCTGGCAGAGCAGGGGTGTGAGATAAGCTGATTGTTTTGGTTAACTGAACAACTTTCCCAAGTGCTGCTTTTGAACACAGACAGAGTGAAACATTTCTTAACTTATTATCAGAAAGCCTGTGATTCAAGCTTTCCAGATTCCAATACATTGCAATTACAGTGTGCAAAGCAATACGCATCCCAATAAATTGGGAGTATGAATCATGAATTATGGGACAGGGCCATGCACATGCCATTCTAAGCCTCCTCATTACATCTAGATTCTTCTGGAAATATGTGGTGCTACAGGTTGCTTGTGGTACTACATCAATTTCTTCCTGCAATGGAGCAATCTTTACTATAAGCACATTTGACTCCTGAAATACAGCAATGAAGAGATAAAATAAAACAGTTAACTATGTGTCTAAGAATAGTGTGAAATGGTTTAAGAGAGCTTGATTTAAACCGTAGTGGCTGTTGCTCATTTAAGCAAAGGACACAGTAGCTAACAGGAGGCAGAGCCGGGGGTAGCAACAGGTGGAGATAACAGCACTAAAAATCTCCCCAAACTCACACACATCATCCATCCATCCATCCATCCATCCACACCCCTATCACTCTATAATAATAATAATAATAAAACTTTATTTTTACCCCGCCCTTTTCCAATAGGACTCAGAGCGGCTTACAACTAAAAACAACATCATTAAAACATACAGAGTATATTATTAAAAAAGAATTAAACTATCAGGGAAAATTAAAAACTATAAGATAAAAGTTAAAACAGCAAACAATTTAAAATAATAAAATCATATAATATGATCACCAAGCCTATAAGACATTAATCCTGGTTGTTCTCTGTCCCAAATGCCCGCTAAATAAAACAGTCTTTACTTGTCGCCGAAAAGACGGCAAGGAGGGAGCTGATCGTACCTCACTCGGGAGGAAGTTCCACAACCTAGGGGCGACCACCGAAAAGGCCCTATCTCGTGTCCGTGTCAAATGTGCTTGCGAAGGTGTAGGGAACACAAGAAGGGCCTCACCTAAAGATCTCAAGTCCTGGGCAGGTTCATGTAGGGAGATACGATCTGTCAAATAGTCTGGACCTGAGCCATATAGGGCTTTATAGGTCAAAACCAGCACTTTGAATTGTGACCAGAAACAAATTGGCAGCCAGTGGAGCTGTTGTAACAGGGGAGTTGTATGGTCCCTGTAACCAGCCCCAGTTAGTACTCTGGCTGCAGCTCTTTGTACCAATTTAAGTTTCCGAACAGTCTTCAAAGGCAGCCCCACGTAGAGCGTGTTACAATAGTCTAAGTGGGATGTAACCAAGGCATGCATCACCCTGGTCAGATCAGGCAGGTCCAGGAACGGGCGCAGCTGGCGCACCAGTTTTAATTGGGCAAATGCGTTCCTGGATACTGCAGCAATCTGGGCCTCCAAATTCAAAGCTGAGTCCAGGAGTACACCCAAACTGCGAACCTGAGACTTCAGGGGGAGTGCAACCCCATCCAGTACCGGTTGAACCCCTATTCCCTGATCTGCCCTCTGACTGACCAGGAGTACCTCTGTTTTGTCAGGATTTAATCTCAACTTGTTTACCCTCATCCAGTCCATCACTGATGCCAGACACTGGTTTAGGGTCTGTACGGCTTCCTTGGCTTCAGGTGGAAAAGAGAAATAGAGTTGAGTGTCATCAGCATACTGATGGCACCAAACACCAAAACCTTGGACAACCTCTCCCAGCGGTTTCATGTAGATGTTAAATAACATGGGGGACAAAACAGAACCCTGAGGGATCCCATAGGTCAATGGCCAAGGGGTCGAGCAGGAGTCCCCCAGTACCACCTTCTGGGTTCGATCCTCCAGGAAGGATTGGAGCCACTGTAAAACAGTGCCCCCAAGTCCCATCTCGGCAAGGCGGTCCAGAAGGATACCATGATCGATGGTATCGAAAGCCGCTGAGAGGTCCAGTAGAACTCTACCCACTCACTTGGGCCTGCTCTGTCTCACACTCATGCACTCCATCTCTCCCTTTTCTTGCATCCCCCAATCATCGGTCCATTCCCCCCACAATACTCAGCCACAGGAGAGTGAGGCTTGCTTCCTCCAAAACAAAAAGAGCTGCCATGAAAGTGGGAATGAAATTCTGCACAGCAATTTTGCCAAGCAAACTAGAGTCAGCCCCACTGGAGTGAAGGCTCCAGGGTCATTCCTTTAATGAAGTGACACACACTGAAACATAAGCTGCAATCAATTGGTTTTCAACTCTATTTATAAGCAGGATTGCAACTTTTGGGGGGCAAGGTGTTTTGCAAATGTGGATCATGCCCTTCTTTCCCTGCTTGGGTGGAAGGGAGGCAGGGAAGGCTTTTGCAAGCTTATTTGTTTACTTTGCAAGCTTTTTGCAAGCCTGGATCAATTTCTTCTTTCCCTGCTTAGGGGGGACTGGGGAGAGAACTTTTGTAGGACAGGGAAAGCTTTTGCAAACTCTTTTGCAAGCATCAATGAAGTACCGTTTTCTCCCTGCTTGAGAAAAGCAAACTTCATAAGGTGACAGATAAGCAGAAAGGAAAAGGGAAAGTGAAGGGGAGTCAGTGGCAGGGGAGAAATTTAGTCATCATAACAATTGCCAAGAAGCTGAATGGACAGGAGAGAATCTTGACATGGCAGTAGATAGATAGATAGATAGATAGATAGATAGATAGATAGATAGATAGATAGATAGATAGATAGATAGATAGATAGATAGATAGATAGATAGATAGATAGATAGATAGATAGATAGATAGATAGATAGATAGATAGATAGATAGATAAAGTACTCTGAATGACCACTTTCCAAAGGTCCTTCTCAGCTTTGTAGAATTCAGCCAGAACTCAGTCATAGAAACACAAGAAGTTGTCTTATACCTATGAGTCATCTAGCTCAGTATTTTCTATGTTGACTGTCTACAGATTTGTCTACACTGACTACAGTGTTGTCTACACCAGGAGTGGGGAGCATTTCTGGCTCCGAGGGCCAGGTCCTTATCAGGATCTGCCTCATGAGCCAAATTTGACAGGTGGGTGAGGCTGCCCACCAGTCAGTCACATGATGTCATTATACAAAATCTCCTGTGCTTGCCTTTTAAGTCCCTGAGATTCGGAATTTAAAGGGAAAAGGGGTAGACTTGCAAAAGCCTTTTCCAAGTCTCCTCATCCTTTCCTTTTACATGTCTGAGATTGGAGAATTAAAGAGGGAGGGGTGAGACATACAAAGGCCTCTTCCAAGTCTCCATGTAATTTTCTTTTAAGTCTCTGAGATCAGGGACTTAAATGGGGAGGGCGGAGACTTTAAAAAGTCTTTAAGACATCAAGGCTTTAAGACAGCCCCTGCCCTCCTGTTTGAGCAAACAGAGCTCAGGAGCTGTCTTAAAGCCCTTGCAAAAGTCTCTTTGAAGCATCTTGCATGTGCGAACTGCTTCAGAGTGCACTTTTGCACAGTGCTTTAATTCTCACTCAGCTGATGAGCAAGAATGAAATGCTGCTGCCTTGGCTGTGCAATCTTGTTTGCTGCTGGGAACAGGATTGTGCAGCCAAGGCAGGGTTAACCCTATCCTCCCACCCATCACTAGTGATGTTAGCTGATAGGCAGATGGATGTGGTTTGGGGGAAAGGACCTTGTGGGCCTACCACTGCATAATGACCCTTCCCCCAGAGGACACTCAACGGAGAGCTGTGCAGGCCCCAACTGGAGAAATGTAAAGCTCTCCCTTGCTGAGAGATCACTTGATGGCTCTTCTCCTTTGCACAGTCAGAGTCTCAGTAACACACACAAACACCGTTGGTTGCTGCTGCTGCTGCCTAAATCATCTTTGTTCTCTGTCAACAGTGAAAGCTGGCCTGCTGTTAGCAAAGTGGATAGTGGTAGAGAAGCACCTTAATCTGTGGCACATGGATGGAAGTGGCGCCAGCAGCAAGGTAGCCTCTGGATTGGTTGGTCATGAACTCCACAGTCAGTTCCAAAAGCTCTGTTCTGGTGGATGACCCACATATTTTAACTCAATCCCAGATTCTCTATTAAAAGCTGGTTGATATCTTGCCTGTTGCCCTTCCTCCGTGGAGGCAATTTGTGCATCAAGACACAAAGCACGTTTCCCCCAAGAGAAGAAGATGCCATGAAGCAGAAGTCTCTAGCCGTGGATGCTGATCTCTTGGGGCAAATGGGGTGCTGCCCCACCAACCTCGCTCTGCCCTTCAGCCAGCCTCCCCCGCCCTCTGCTTGCCTTCCTACTTACAACCAGGCACTGGTTGTCAGCTTCCTCTTCCACAGGGTTGTACAACTGAGCCGGTATGAGAATGGGAACAAAACTAGAATTAGTTGGGTCTGCCTGTCATTGGCTCTGGCTCCCCTACTGCTAGGTTGCTTGCTTTCTGCTGTACCAGTCCCAATGAGCACCAGCTACCTCTTGTCTCCAGGACTCCATACTGGCAAGTACCGACCCAGGTGGTGAATACAGGAGCGTGGATGAAGGCTGGCTGTGTGACTGTGGGTGGGGTGAGGCTCATTAATGAGCAACTAAAGCCCACCTACCCCTCTGAATAGTACAAATCTTTGTCTAAAGGTTGCCTCTTGAAGTTGAGGGTTTGTTTTGCTTTAGTGACAGATATGCTCAGCTCCTATCCAAAAGCAAAGCTGGGAATGCCCCAGTTCCAAATCTGATCCTTACTAGTGCAAACTGACTACAAACTAGGAGGATTAGCACAGGCAGCACAGTCAAAAAGAAGAACTGATGCAACAAACAAAACCCTATTTCCTGCCATGGGCACTATGTAGTTGCCAGAGCTTGGAAAAGTTACTTTTTTTAAACTACAACTCCCATCAGCCCCAGCCAGCATGGCCACTGGATTGGGCTGATGGGAGTTGTAGTTCAAAAAAGTAACTTTTCCAAGCTCTGGTAGTTGCTATCTCTTATTCCTCTGCTTTTCCTTAAGTGTCGCAGAGCAAAATCAACAACCATGGAGGAAGCTTCCATCTGAGCAAGCGTTAAGAGCACAACATTATGTGACCATCTTGTTACCCCAATTTTATTTTCTCAACTTAGAGACATCCCACAGGAAAACCCATCCCAAGAGTGTTAAGCCAACCCAACACATGCTAGTATTAGTAGATGACTGTGTGCCTGCCAACAATAATGTATAAATCTGGTATTTGAGTATAGCCCTATACTGTTTAAGTAGTGGTCTACTGATAACCTCATGGAGCTTGCCTTCCCTCCTAAGTGGTTTCCAAGGAAGTGGGGAAAATATGACTTATGGCAAGAGAAACATCATTGAAGAAATTGGTCTTTGCAATGGAAGACATATTTTATGTTTTAGAGATTTTGGAAGGCAACCCTTCCCTATTTTAGAGATAATTCTGCATATTTCTGAAATAGCCGTTAGAATAATCATACCATACATCTAGGACACACAGAAATATTTTGGGTATTTAAGAACTATTTTTGATATTCATATTGTGGCCTTTCTCAGCTTTAATTCATTTCTCATATTTATCTTGAGCTATTATTTTTCTTTGTATATGTTTTGTGTATTTTGAAACCATTTGTATAGCAATGGCACGATGTACCTACGATTAAGGTGCAGAATGTCATATCTTACCGTGGTGGGTCAGCAATGTTTGCTTTTGAGGGTGCAGTCGTATTTGCCTTCAATTTCTCAGGGTTAAGAACATAAGAACATAAGAAGAGCCTGCTGGATCAGGCCAGTGGCCCATCTAGTCCAGCATCCTGTTCTCACAGTGGCCAACCAGGTGCCTGGGGGAAGCCCGCAAGCAGGACCCGAGTGCAAGAACACTCTCCCCTCCTGAGGCTTCCGGCAACTGGTTTTCAGAAGCATGCTGCCTCTGACTAGGGTGGCACAGCACAGCCATCACGGCTAGTAGCCATTGATAGCCCTGTCCTCCATGAATTTGTCTAATCTTCTTTTAAAGCCATCCATGCTGGTGGCCATTACTGCATCTTGTGGGACCAAATTCCATAGTTTAACTATGCGCTGAGTAAAGAAGTACTTCCTTTTGTCTGTCCTGAATCTTCCAACATTCAGCTTCTTTGAATGTCCACGAGTTCTAGTATTATGAGAGAGGGAGAAGAACTTTTCTCTATCCACTTTCTCAATGCCATGCATAATTTTATACACTTCTATCATGTCTCCTCTGACCCGCCTTTTCTCTAAACTAAAAAGCCCCAAATGCTGCAACCTTTCCTCATAAGGGAGTCACTCCATCCCCTTGATCATTCTGGTTGCCCTCTTCTGAACCTTTTCCAACTCTATAATATCCTTTTTGAGATGAGGCGACCAGAACTGTACACAGTATTCCAAATGCGGCCGCACCATAGATTTATACAACGGCATTATGATATCGGCTGTTTTATTTTCAATACCTTTCCTAATTATCGCTAGCATGGAATTTGCCTTTTTCACAGCTGCCGCACACTGGGTCAACATTTTCATCGTGCTGTCCACTACAACCCCGAGGTCTCTCTCCTGGTCGGTCACCGCCAGTTCAGACCCCATGAGTGTATATGTGAAATTAAGGTTTTTTGCTCCAATATGCATAATTTTACACTTGTTTATATTGAATTGCATTTGCCATTTTTCCGCCCATTCACTCAGTTTGGAGAGGTCTTTTTGGAGCTCTTTGCAATCCCTTTTTGTTTTAACAACCCTGAACAATTTAGTGTCGTCAGCAAACTTGGCCACTACACTGCTCACTCCTAATTCTAGGTCATTAATGAACAAGTTGAAAAGTACAGGTCCCAATACCAATCCTTGAGGGACTCCACTTTCTACAGCCCTCCATTGGGAGAACTGTTCCTTTATTCCTACTCTCTGCTTTCTGCTTCTTAACCAATTCCTTATCCACAAGAGGACCTCTCCTCTTATTCCATGACTGCTAAGCTTCCTCAGAAGTCTTTGGTGAGGTACCTTGTCAAACGCTTTTTGAAAGTCTAAGTACACTATGTCCACTGGATCACCTCTATCTATATGCTTGTTGACACTCTCAAAGAATTCTAATAGGTTACTGAGACAGGACTTTCCCTTGCAGAAGCAATGCTGGCTCTGCTTCAGCAAAGCTTGTTCTTCTATGTGCTTAGTTAATCTAGCTTTAATCATACTTTCTACCAGTTTTCCAGGGACAGAAGTTAAGCTAACTGGCCTGTAATTTCCGGGATCCCCTCTGGATTCCTTTTTGAATATTGGCGTTACATTTGCCACTTTCCAGTCCTCAGGCACGGAGGAGGACCCGAGGGACAAGTTACATATTTTAGTTAGCAGATCAGCAATTTCACATTTGAGTTCTTTGAGAACTCTCGGGTGGATGCCATCCGTGCCCGGTGATTTGTCAGTTTTATATTGTCCATTAAGCCTAGAACTTCCTCTCTCGTTACCACTATTTGTCTCAGTTCCTCAGAATCCCTTCCTGCAAATGTTAGTTCAGGTTCATATCTGCCCTATATCTTCCACTGTGAAGACAGATGCAAAGAATTCATTTAGCTTCTCTGCAATCTCCTTATCGTTCTTTAGTACACCCTTGACTCCCTTATCAGGCAAGGGTCCAATCGTCTCCCTAGATGGTCTCCTGCTTTGAATGTATTTATAGATTTTTTTGTTGTTGGTTTTTATGTTCTTAGCAATGTGCTCCTCAAATTCTTTTTTAGCATCCCTTATTGTCTTCTTGCATTTCTTTTGCCAGAGTTTGTGTTCTTTTTTATTTTCTTCATTCGGACAAGACTTCCATTTTCTGAAGGAAGACTTTTTGCCTCTAAGAGCTTCCTTGACTTTGCTCGTTAACCATGCTGGCATCTTCTTGGCCCTGGCGGTACCTTTTCTGATCTGCGGTATGCACTCCAGTTGAGCTTCTAATATAGTGTTTTTAAACAACTTCCAAGCATTTTCGAGTGATGTGACCCTCTGGACTTTGTTTTTCAGCTTTCTTTTTACCAATCCCTTCATTTTTGTGACGTTTCCTCTTTTGAAGTCAAATGTGACTGTGTTGGATTCTCTTGGCAATTGGCCATTTACATGTATGTTTAATTTAATAGCACTGTGGTCACTGTTCCCAATCGGTTCAACAACACTTACATCTTGCACCAAGTCCTGGTCCCCACTGAGGATTAAGTCCAGGGTTGCCGTCCCTCTGGTCGGTTCCATGACCAACTGGTCTAGGGAATAGTCATTTAGAATATCTAGAAATTTTGCTTCTTTGTCATGACTGGAACACATATGCGGCCAGTCTATGTCTGGGTAGTTGAAGTCACCCATTACTACCACATTTCCTAGTTTGGATGCTTCCTCAATTTCATATCTCATCTCAAGGTCTCCCTGAGCATTTTGATCAGGGAGACGATAGATCGTTCCCAGTATTAAATCCCTCCTGGGGCATGGTATCACCACCCACAATGATTCCGTGGAGGAGTCTGCCTCTTTTGGGGTTTCGAGCTTGCTGGATTCAATGCCTTCTTTCACGTATAGAGCGACTCCACCACCAATACGTCCTTCCCTGTCCTTCAGATATAGTTTATATCCAGGGATAACCGTATCCCACTGGTTTTCTCCATTCCACCAGGTCTCGGTTATGCTCACTGTATCAATGCTCTTCTCTAAGACCAAGCACTCCAGTTCTCCCATCTTGGTTCGGAGGCCCCTAGCATTAGCGTACAGGCACTTGTAAGCAGTGTCTCTCTTCAAGTGTCTTTGGCACTTGTGGTTTGGCCTGTGGTAATTTTGCCCTTCTGAATTTATATCCTGTGCCCCTGCTCTCACAATGCCTACTTCTAGGCCTACCCCTTTTAAAATTTCATCATTTCTTTGGTCTTTATCCCAGGGGGGAGGTTTATTCCAAACCGGACCTTTCTCAGCTCCTGTCGGGTTTCCCCACTCAGTCAGTTTAAAAGCTGCTCTGCTACCTTTTTAATTTTAAGTGCCAGCAGTCTGGTTCCATTTTAGTTCAAGTGGAGCCCATCCCTTTTGTACAGGCCCGGCTTGTCCGAAAATGTTCCCCAGTGCTTAACAAATCCAAACCCTTCCACCCGACACCATCGTCTCATCCACGCATTGAGACTGCAAAGCTGTGCCTGTCTGGCTGGTCTTGTGCATGGAACCGGTAGCATTTCAGAGAAAGCCACCTTGGAGGTCCTGGCTTTCAGCATCCTACCTAGCAACCTAAATTTTGCTTCCAGGACCTCACGGCTGCATTTCCCCATGTCGTTGGTGCCAACGTGCACCACGACCACTGACTCCTCCCCAGCAATGTCTACCAAACTATCTAAACGACGGGCGATATCCACAACCTTTGCACCAGGCAGGCAAAACACCTTGCGGTCTGCACGCCCATCACACACCCCACTGTCTATGTTCCTAATGATCGAATCACCCACTACAAGGATCCCTCCACCCCCTGGAGATATATCCTCGGCACAAGAGGATAGCTGCTCATCCCCCAAGGAATGGGTCCCTTCTAAGGGATCGTTTCCCTCTTCCTCAGCTGGATGCTCTCCTTCCCTGAGACCATTGTTCTCCATGATAGCAGGAGAGCTATCATCGTTGGAGTGGGACACAGCTATAACGTCCCTGAAGGCCTCCTCCACACACCTCTCTGCCTCTCTCAGCTTTTCCAGGTCCGCCACCTTGGCCTCAAGGAAATGAAGTCATTCCCGGAGAGCCAGGAGCTCATTGCACCGAGAGCACACCCACGACTGCTGTCCAGCAGGCAGATAGTCGTACATGCTGCATGCAATGCAAAACACTGGAAAGCTCCCACACCCCTGCTGGCTTCTTACCTGCATAGTTTTGTTTGAGGTTTATTTCGTCAATGGGTTGGAGACTGCGGTTTAGTTGAGGTCAGGGAACAGATGGGCAGAGTGGGGGGCCCTTGCCTCCTCGCCCTGCTGCCGAACTCGCTCTACTGCTTAACTCGCCTTGACGCTTTGTCAGCTGGGGTTTGACGCTTCATCAGCTGGGGCTCCCTCTAGCTCGTGGAGCAGGTAGGGTTGTCAATTATCACCTTAAACTTCTCTTGTGCAAATGTCTTTCCCATGCACTACTTGCCAATGACATTATTCCAGCCTGTTATTTATATAGTTAAGATAGAGAGAGCACGCAGCAACAACCAGTGTGGATAGCACCGTAATAGTCTATTGAGGGATAGGCCACTGGCAGGATGCAATCTGGCTAAGGCCCTCAAAGCTTGATGGCCCAAACAAAAGTTATTTCTAATTGTATAAAAATGCCATACTCTTATATCTCTCCTGTTGGTTTTGTATGTAAATGTATGTAACATTGTATGTATGTAACATGTAGCATAACTGAATGTTATGTCTGAACATACATGCTCTATGTCTGTGAAGCTCTTACTGTCAGATGGAGCCAGTTTCATTATGAAGCTGACAGCACTATCTAGCAAATAGAGTGAATTTGACAGTCTCTAGATGATGACATGGCATTAGCCAAATTAAGCAGTGTGAATCATGCTCCCTCTACCCAGATAGTAGCTAGTGGTATCCTGCAATTCTGTTGGATGGAACTGAATTGAGAGAAGGAGTTGTACGGTAGGCTGGGATAGGGAACTGAGTGGATATAACTTTTCTCATCTATGTGGCATTTTCCATGTTGCATGTAGCAGGGGCATCAATTCCATACATCTCATCTTTGGTGCCTAATCTTTGATAATCACCCTTTGTAATTGCATTGCAATAACAGAGGGATCACACAGCAGGATGAATTTTCCCCAGCTGCCAAGCAACTATTATTGTTGTTATTACTTTATTTATTTGTCCCTTTCCATAAAAAAAGTCTCAGAGCAACTTACAACACTAAAATTCATACAAATGTAATTCAAAACAAATATGACGTTTAAAGTATACATGATAAAACATGAAAAGTGATAATCTAAAATAAATAAAAATAACCTTTCTCCACACAACTGTAGTATAATCACCAGATTCCAAGTAAAATAGCTGCAAGAACTCAACAATATTAGGACCCAAATGCCTGGGAAAACAAATTCTGGCATTGAAAAGATGTTGCCAGGTGAGCATCCCTAGGAAGACCATTCCACAAATGCCACGGAAAAAAGCTCATTCTCTCCATGCTGCTGGAGAAACACACAGAAAAAAGCCTCTGATGATTATTTTAAGTTCTGGGTCAGCTCATCTGGGGAAAGGCAGCCCATGAGGTACAGGGATCCTGAGATGTGTAAGGCTTTATCGATTCAAACCAGCACTTTGAATTGGGCTTGGAAATGAATTGGCAGTCAGTGCAGCCAGGCTAGAATTGGTATTATTATGTTTGGACTGCCTGAACCCTGTTAACAATCTGGCTACTGATATCTGCACTAGCTGTAGTTTCCAAGCCATCTTCAAAGGCAGCCCAATGTGCAACACAGTGCTTTAATGTAACCTAGAGGTTATCAGAGCACAGACCACCAAAGCGGTCCCCATTGAAACACAGCTGCAGCTGTGCCGCCAGTTGAAGCTGATAGAGACCACGTGCACCTCCTGTGACAGTAATGAATCCAGATGTGAACCTGATGCCACTTACTGGTTTCATTGGGTTGTATCCAACTAAATTTTACTCAGAGTAGACCCATTGAAGTGAATGAACCTAGATTAGTCATGTGTATGAACTTAAATGGATGTACTCTGAATAGGAATAGCATTGGATACAACTATATATAAAAATAGCTTAGGAAATAAGATTGAATCCTGCTGAACCCAATGATCAGTGTCTCCCAAGCACCACCTTCTGGAGTTGGCTGGAACCACTACAAATCAGTATTGCTGACTCCTAATTCAGACAGCCACTCCAGAACTATACCATTATCAATGGTATTGAAAGGCACTGAGAGATTTCCCCTGCCTCTCTCCTGACAAAGGTCATCATACGGGGTGATCTTAGTGCCAAAACTGGGCCTAAATGTCAATTGGTGGATGTGTAAGATCAGTCTCATACAAATGCCTGGATTTGGTTGGCGACCACCTGCTGAAGAACTAAGTGTAGCTATAGGCAACCCTTCACAGCAAACTTGAGGTTGTCACAGCTGCCCATATCTATAGCATCAAGATGTAGGCACCAGGATGTATAGCATCAGGATGTATAGCATCAGGATTAGTTTAGAGAAAAGGCGGGTCAGAGGAGACATGATAGAAGTGTATAAAATTATACATGGCATTGAGAAAGTGGATAGAGAAAAGTTCTTCTCCCTCTCTCATAATACTAGAACTCGTGGACATTCAAAGAAGCTGAATGTTGGAAGATTCAGGACAGACAAAAGGAAGTACTTCTTTACTCAGCGCATAGTTAAACTATGGAATTTGCTCCCACAAGATGCAGTAATGGCCACCAGCTTGGATGGCTTTAAAAGAAGATTAGACAAATTCATGGAAGACAGAGCTATCAATGGCTACTAGCCGTGATGGCTGTGCTGTGCCACCCTAGTCAGAGGCAGCATGCTTCTGAAAACCAGTTGCCAGAAGCCTCAGGAGGGGAGAGTGTTCTTGCACTCGGGTCCTGCTTGCGGGCTTCCCCCAGGCACCTGGTTGGCCACTGTGAGAACAGGATGCTGGACTAGATGGGCCACTGGCCTGATCCAGCAGGCTCTTCTTATGTTCTTATGTTCTTATGATGTAGTTACAGCTGACTAGGCTATTAGTGAGTTTCATTTCTTGGACTGGAGTAGGCTTTAAACCAAGAGCAGGGAGCCTGTGGAGCTTTAGATGTTGTTGGACTACAATTCTCATCATTCCTGATCTTTCACCATGCTGGCTGGGGCTGATGGTAGTTTGTGTCCAACAACATCTGGACTCCCATCCCTTCTTTAAATGCTAGGGGAAAGGACTATTGACAATTGTGTGTAAAAATGATTTCTGACATTCCTTGTATGGAATTGGCTCCAAGTTCAAGACCAGAGAGCTATCCAAAGTGGGGGGATGAAGCTGAGCACCACAAGAGTTGCTCTGAAAGCAGGCGAAGACTTTTCTTTTGTTCACCAAAACATTTTGAGGTCCATTCCCCAAATGCCACATATTTGACTTGTGTAAGATAAATGAAGACCTGGGATGCAATTTATCCAGTACTGACTCTATGCACACCCTGTTTTGAAATGTGAGTTGCAATGGAGCATTGCTTGGTTGATTTGAATCCTTAATTTATAGCAAAATGGCATATAGTAGATAGCGAGAGTTCCTATTAGGACTTCACAGGACCTCTCTCCCAAATTTTCTCTGTGTTCCAAGTGAAGGCAGAGAGGGCAAAGCTTTGATGAATAAAGAATATTTTCTTACTACTTTCTTTCCTTAACTAGCTCAGGTTTTGGAATAACATGAACGGCCACTGAAAACACTTCTTTGATAGTAGTGAGGAATTTAAGATAAAAAGCAGCTGGGGAGGAAGGTTCTTTTTTAAAAAAAACAAAAGGAAACAACTTTGAACTCAGTAGACAATGTAGTTTAAACCCAAACAGATGTGGCATAATCTCCTTTTTTGATCCTCTTGTAGGTTTCCTGTTAAAATATGTACATGTGCGTTGAAATGATGACTTTCAGATGTCTTGACATAATTTGTCTCTGTTAGAGTATCACCTTGGTACATAGATCATAGATGCCAAATGCTTAAAGTCTTTGAACATGAACTAAAGGGAACCAAGCAGAATTTATGTTGGTCTTTTAGCTCTGTTTTGGCAACCGTGTAACAGAAGCAGTATAATCACACTAATGCAGAAAGTTTGAACAATGACACCCCCCCTCCATGTCAATAAATCCTTTTACTTTAAGGCTCTCAGACATAACCAAGCTAAACTGATCTAAGGAGGAAAATATGATGTTTGAGACCTTGAAATAGTAGACTAATGTGCCATAAACATCATAGCTTTCCCTGCTTGATTGGCATTAGTTAATGTGGTATTTTCCTGTGTATATGGCTATGCTCTTACCATCCTAGCTACCCTAGTGTGATACCACAACTAGAAATCAACATTGGAACAGATTTCCTTTCAATAGTCTTTCCAACTCACTTACATGATAAATGTGGTAATGACACCACCCTTCTGCACATGCATAAATCTACTTCCAACTTCAAAGAGTTGTAGATTCATGACCTAACCACTTCATCTAACGGAAAAAAAAACTAGACTGAATACAGAAGAACTGGCAACAGAATTAGGTGGCACACAGGTGTGAATAACAATTATAATATTGGAACTGCATGTCTGGGAATGATAAAGTGAAAGTGAACTGGTGGGAAGACTGTGTTCCCAAATTCTCCCTTAATAATTTTAGCATTTATAGGATGCTGCCCATAGGCCCAATGACATCCCTGTTTGGCTTTCAAAAGTGCTGACCTTGGATTAGTTCCATCAGTTTTCTGTTTTGTTTGTTTGTTTGTTTATTGCATTTGTATACTGCCTAACAACCAAAGCTCTCTGGGCAGTTTACAACAATTAAAAACATTAAAAACAAATATACAAATTTAAAAACACATTTTTTAAAAAGCAATTTAAAAACACATGCTAAAATGCCTGGGAGAAGAGGAAAGTCTTGACTTGGTGCCAAAAAGATAACAGGGTTGGCGCCAGGTGCACCTCGTTAGGAAGATCATTTCATAATTTGGAGGCCACCACTGAGAAGGCCCTCTCCCTTGTTGCCAGCTTCCCAGC
This sequence comes from Rhineura floridana, assembly GCF_030035675.1. Lineage (NCBI taxonomy): Eukaryota > Metazoa > Chordata > Lepidosauria > Squamata > Rhineuridae > Rhineura > Rhineura floridana. The sequence continues at coordinate 171,507,283 of NC_084482.1, read as the reverse complement.
TTCCCTTGGAGTAGGCACCCGGCTTGGAGTGTACAGGTGGGTTCGTGTTGGGAGAGGCGTTCCATCAGGTATTGTGGTCCCAAGCCGTGTAGCTTTATAGGTTAAAACCAGCACCTTGAATTGAGCTTGGAAACATACAGGCAGCCAATGCAAGTGGGCCAGAATCGGTTTTATATGTTCGAACTGTCTTGTCCCTGTTACCAATCTGGCTGCTGCATTTTGCACAAGCTGCAGTTTCTGAACCGTCTTCAAAAGCAGCCCCACATATAGTGCATTGCATTAATCTAATTTGGAGGTTACCAGAGCATGGACAACTGAGGCCAGGTTATCCCTGTCCAGATAGGGGTGTAGCTGGGCCACCAACGGAAGTTGGTAGAAGGCACTCTGTGCCACTGAGGCTACCTGAGCCTCAAGTGACAGAGATGATTCTAGGAGAACCCCCAAGCTACATCCCCATGCCTGCCATCATCCAAGATCCCTGAGGGGTGCCCAAGGTCCAGCCCTGCCTGATGCCAGTCCTGCCAGGAGCGGCAACATCTGCAAAGCTAATATAGGAATCAGGAGGATCAGGGTCACAGCTCTTTAGCTGCAACCGAAATAAATAAGTAGTTTATTTCATCATTACTAGTTTGCAAAATGTCAGTGATGATCCTTAACACCTATGGTTGCGATTTACTGTATATAAGTGTAATAGAATCTCAGAGCTTTTAGAAATTTTTGCTTGTATTTCTGAGTGTTCTTCTTTCTTGAAAAAGCTACAAATCTCCTGGCCTTTTCTATGCTCCAAATCATTTCAGAACATGCCTAGTTAGCAACTGTCCTCACTGTTTCAGTACTTCCCCCAACATCCTTACGCAATACTACCTTCAGTTTGTCACAAAAGAGAGAGAGAGAAGACAATTTCATATTTTTTTTTTGCTTTTAATTGGGCTAGCTAGATTTTGGTCACTAAGTTCAGCTGCCCCTCTCTAGGATGCACACCTTAAAGTGGTGAGGGAGTTTGAGAGTGTTGAAGAAGCTGAGAGCAATGCCATCAGGAGTCTAGACCAACAGGCTAGACTCCTAGCAGGGGCACCCAAGGCGGAATGGTCAAAGTCAGATACAAGACTAAGATGCATCCAAACTCAGAGGAAGGCAATGGTAAACCACCTCTGAATACCTCTTAGCACAAAAACCCTATGAGCAGAGTATCCAAAATGCAACAGGAGATAGTGCTGGAAGATGAGACCCCCAGGTCAGAAGGCACTCACCGAGCTACTGGGGAAGAACAAAGGACAAGTACGAGTAGCACTGTGACTAATGACACAGCTGGGTCAAAGCCGAAAGGAAGCCCAGAGGCTGATGCACACAGATGCAAAAGGAGAGTCCTGAGTTGTATGATGTACACAGTAGGAACATGAAATGTGAGAAGCATGAACCAGGGAAAGTTAGAAATTGTCAAGCAAGAAATGGAACACATCAACATTACAATACTTGGTGTGAGCGAACTAAAATGGACAGGAATGGGGCATTTTCAATCAGGCAACTACAAAATATTTTATGCAGGAAATGAGAAATTAAGAAGAAACAAACAAGAAGAGAAATGGGTTAATAGTGAGGAGTAATGTAGCAAAAGCAATTAGGAGCTATAACGCAAGGTTTGAGCAAGTTATATCAATGAGAGTTAACGGGAAGCCTATTAACATAACCATCATCCAAGTCTACTCTCCAATGGCAAATGCAGAAGAGGAATTGGAAAGATTTTATGCAGAGGTACAGGAAGAAATTGATCACACACCAAAACAAGATGTGCTGATAATCGTGGGGGACTGGAATTCAAAAGCAAGGAACAGCGAAGAATTAGGAATTGTGGAGAAATGGGGCTTAGGAGATAGAAATGAAGCAGGAGGAAGACTTATTGAATTCTGTGAAGCCAATAATTTGTTTCTTGCAACTGAAAAGAAGACTGTACATGTGGATATCACCAAATGGTCAATATAGAATCAAATTGATTATATAATTGGTAGTAGAAGATGGAGACGTTTCATACTTACTGTGAAAACAAGACCAGGAGCAGACTGTAGTACAGGTCATGAACTGGTCATATCAAAAATCAGAGTAAAGCTAAAGAAGAACAGCAAATCATAATGCCAAAATACCATTTAAATAACATCCCAGAAGAATTTAAAGATCAAATAAGGAACAGATTTGAGGCTTTAAACTTAGTTGACAGAGAACCAGAAAAACTATGGAATGAAGTCAGAGACGTTATCAGGGAAGAATGCAAAAACACAATACCTTTAGTTAAAAAGAGAGAAAGACCTCAATGGATGACTGAAGAAACTCTTAAAATGGTTAAAGAGAGAAGGAAAGCAAAGGCAAAAGGAGACAGAAACACGGTTAGAACCCTAAATGCTATATAGCGACTAGTACGTAGGGTCGAAGAGAACTATTACAATAGTTATTGTATAGAAATAGAAGAGGACAACAAAAAGGGTAGAACAAGAGCCCTATTCTAAAAGATCAGAGAAATGAAAGGGTAATTTAAACCAAGAGTAGGGATGTTGAATAATCAACAGGGGAACACACTGACTGATCAAGATAAAATAAAAGGAAGATGGAAGCAATATACTGAAGAACTCTATAGAAGAGACACAAGGATGACAGATTCATTCACGGAGGAACCATCTGATGAAGATCCAGAAATTTTAGAATGTGAGCTGAAAGCTGCTCTTAAAATATTTGGAAGAAACAAATTACCAGGAACAGATGGCATACCAATAGAGTTGCTGCAAGCTACTGAGACTGAATCTGTCCAAATTTTGACAAAAATATGTCAACATTGAAAAGAAACAATGGCCCACAGACTGGAAGTGTTCAATATACATCTCAATTCCAAAGAAAGGGGATCCCAGGGAATGCAGTTATTATCGAACTATTGCCTTAATATCCCATGCATGTAAAGTAATGCTCAAGATTCTGCAACAAAGGCTCTTACCATATATGGAACAAGAAATGCCAGATGTCCAAGCTGGATTTAGAAAAGGAAGATGTACCAGAATCATATTGCAAACATACCATGGATAATGGAATGGACCAAGGAATTTCAGAAGGAAATCACCCCGTGCTTTATAGATTACAGCAAAGCCTATAAGTGTGTGTAGACCATGAAAAACTATGGAATGCTTTAAAAGAAATGGGAGTGCCACAGCATCTGATTGTCCTGATGTTCCACCTATATTCTGGACAAGAGGCTACTGTAAGGACAGAATATGGAGAAACCAATTGGTTTATAATCGGAAAGGGTGTGAGATAGGGGTGTATTTTATCATCCTATTTAACCTATATGCAGAACATACCATATGGAAAGCAGGATTGGACCAAGATGAAGGAGGTGTGAAAATTGGAGGGAGAAATATCAATAATTTAAGATATGCAGACGATACCATACTACTAGCAGGAACCAGTAAAGATTTGAAGCAAATGTTGATGAAAATTAAAGAGGAAAGCACAAAAGCAGGACTATAGCTGAACATCAAGAAGACTAAAGTAATGACAACAGAAGAGTTATGTAACTTTAAAGTCGACAACGAGGACATTGAACTTGTCAAGGATTATCAATACCTTGGCACAATCATTAACCAAAATGGAGACAATAGTCAAGAAATCAGAAGAAGTGTAGGACTGGAGAGGGCAGCTGTGAGAGAACTAGAAAAGGTCCTCAAATGCAAAGTTGCATCACTGAACACCAGAATCAGGATCATTCAGACCGTGGAATTTCCAATCTGTATATATGGATGTGAAAATTGGACAGTGAAAAAAGCAGATAAGAGAAAAACCAACTCATTTGAACTGTGGTGTCGGGGAGAGCTTTGCAGATACCATGGACTGCGAAAAAGACAAATAATTGGGTGTTAGAATAAATTAAACCAGAACTATCACTAGAAGCTAAAATGATAAAACTGAGGTGGTCATACTTCAGACACATAATGAGAAGACATGATTCACTAGAAAAGACAATAATGCTGGGGAAAACAGAATGCTGGGAAAAACAGCCAAACAAGAGAGGGATTGATTCCATAAAGAAAACCACAGACCTGAACTTAAAAGATCTGAACAGGGTGGTTTATAATAGATGCTACTGGAGATTGCTGATTCATAGGGTTGCCATAAGTCATAATCAACTTGAAAGCATATAACAACAACAACAACAAGTTCAGCTGGTGCTCACTTACTGTCTGTGCTCATGGTAAAGGTTTTAGTTGGCTGATTTATCACATGCAAATTCAGCCTTGTCTGGTGGGGCAGTTGTAGAGATGTTAATTAATGGCTTGTAGACATGTGTGATTGACCAGTCAGTATGTAGTATAATTAATTACATTATTCTCCCACCTTTCAGTCAATGAGTCTTTGGTTCTCAGCTTCTCACCCATTTTATCTTTACAGGAACCTTGCAAGGTAGATTAGGGTTAGGGTATGGGACCTGCCTAAAGTTACTCTGTCATGTTCAAGGCCCAGAGATTATTTGAACCTAGGTGTCCTTGGGTCTCAACTGGTACCCTAATCAGTATACCTCACTAGCTCTCACTAGGAGATAGTGGTAGATTTAGCATAGACCAAAGCATAAGAGCCAAGTTGTATTATTGGGGTTTGTATTCTTCTGGATAGCTCATATTTTTATAAAGCCAGGAGCATTTTTATGAAGCCAGGAGCAAGACAGTGAACTTGGAGGAGAGACGGAGCTGACATACTTCCATAAATCACGTAAGTTATACCTTGAAGATATAGATTTCCTTGATATTGTCTTGTGTCATTCTAGGGCAAATGTTCATTCCTAGCTGTCTGAGAGTTCTACATCAATTTCCTATGTGGTGTCTTTTTAAAACAAAATCCTGTATATGGGTGGAGTTCTGAAATAAACCAGATATTTCCTGCTTTATCTTGCATGTCTAGGTCAAATTTTTAATATCTTTTCTAACACTGTCACTCCAAGCACAACAAACTGATGCTGAGATTTAAGAAAAAATATCTCAACCCCTCCAAAAGAAACTCTTCAGATAAAGCTTTCACATGATTCATTGTGAGATAAAAATGCAGTATGTAATAAAGTAAATATAACCATAACCTAAAATGTGATTTAAACAGGTCTTGGCTTAGAAGGGGGCAGAAAAACAAAAGCCATTATTTCTCAGCATCTTGTAGTAGAAATAGTTTTGCGTTCATGTAGCTTTAGAGCATTTTTTTTATGATTCTATCTTTTCAAGTTTTCTACACTTCAAGTTTTTTTTAAGTAGCCAGAGTTAATGTCCCTCAAATGTTAAGAACAATATGAGACATTCTGCTCATAATGTGTTTTGGTACATGGTTGAACTAACAGGTATAGTAAATATTCCTTGATATAGATTTCCTCCTGCTGCAAAAGGGATCTTAATTATGTTTTACACATCATGTATATTTACCTGGACTGGGTAGTGTGTGTGCTTTGTCCTGCGTCCTGTAGTCAGAATTGGTTGGCATCTTACCCATCACCTGATATTAACTATGAGATACATTTTGAATGCCAGTATCCCAAATAACCCATACTATATTACTATATAGTCAGTGCATGTACAGAGAGCAGTGGAGTCATTCCTGTGGGTGCCACCACTATGCAGAGAGGAAGCTATCATTTGTAGAGAGTTAACTGAAAGTGCAGGTGGCCAGCGGAGTCCTCAACCTGAACGGCAGAAAGCTGAGGGATTATCCGCGGGGCAGCGCCACTAGCCACAATCTTAGCGATACCATCCAGGCCGTACAATATTTCTTCACTGCCGCCACCGCCGCCTCCTGCTCCTGGTCCCGGTCCCAGCCGGCCATGAACTTCCAGGGTGGGCCCATGCAGGGTGCCAGGCAACAGCAGGAGCAGAGCCTGGTGCCACCCGAGGGCCCGTTGGACCCGTCACTGGGCGGAGTGCCACAGCTGCAGTTTGGCCTCTCTAACTCAGCAGCCACCCACGTCAAGATTGGTGTAACATCTACACCCCAACATCTATGCTAACTACGACCTTATTGAGCGCGTCAACGATCTCGCACTCCAGAGCAGGATTCGCGAGCACATTATCTCCACCGAGGGCCACAGAAATACAGCTGGAAGAGCTAGATAAAAAACATGCAGGAGACGAAGCCGTGACAACTCAAGCCAGAATTTCCAACAAGATCAGAAGGATCCAGTATGATTCCTACAGTATGATACCTACCATTGGAAGCTTGTAATTGCTGTTTTTTTTCTTTTAATAATGTTATTCGTTATTTAATTTTGAGAATTGTATTATTTTATTGATGTATTAATGTATTATGTTCTGTTGATGTATTGCTATATTCGTGGTTTTTGTAAGCCACCTTGAGGGCCTTTTGGCCATAAGGCCGGTATAAATTTAATAAATAATAATAATAATCCTTGGGGTGTAGTTCCTGTTTGATCTGATCTGACACAGCACTGGCAGTAGCATGGGTTATGGAAGGAGGCTGCATACATACCATATAGCAGCTCAACTATCCTGGTAACTGTAGTTCACCAGAGCTACAGTTCCCAGAACCCTTAGCAAACTACAGTTCCCAGGATCCTTTGGCGGGATATGCTTTAAATGTATGGTGTGTACATTTATATTTGTAAACAGATATTATGAAAGCATTAACTCTCTAGTGGTTCCTCTTATCACCAGAAAAACAGGCTTTGTAAGCGATGACCCCTCAATTTCTTTTTTTCTCAGCTTGCTAACATTATTCATTATTATTTATTAGTTAGCAGGAAAATGGTTAGAAATCCTCCATAGAAATTAAGACAGTCAGCATATGAGTCTTATCACTCATGAGCATTGCTTATGCTTGCCCCTACAATTTCCTGGTAATAAGTGTTTCTACTAAAGTTCAGATATTTGGTTTCAATTAAGCTTCTATTGGTTCCAGCCAGATAATCTTCTCCATCACTATGCATTCTATGTGATGAAAGAAGTACAGTGAATTGCACTTCATCAGCAGTTGAATGTTTAGTTTTAACAGAGCCTGGGGCTACACTATTGTTAAGCCAAACATACACATATTGGACAAGTCAAGTGCTTTATTGTAAACAATGTGGAAGTGGATGTGTTTGCAGCTGTTCTTCCACATGGGACCCAAAAGGTAGGTCTAGTGGGTTGCAGGTGTCTTGTAGACATCTGCCAACAGTTATAGCTGTTGGAGTTAATGCTGCATAAGGCCTAAGTAGGTTTCATTTCTGGGTGGTGCATTATAACTGGCAAGTAAGTCTTGAAGAAAGATGAAATTCAGTTTGTAGGCCCTTTTAAGTACAGCAAACAGGCCACCATTATTTCATCCATTACAGATCGCTACTGCTTCTGTACAGCTTATATAATACTTAGGTGTCATCAGAGCTTGGAAAAGTTACTTTTTTGAACTACAACTCCCATCAGCCCCAGCCAGCATGGCCACTGTATTGGGCTGATGGGAGTTGTAGTTCAAAAAAGTAACTTTTCCAAGCTCTGGGTGTCCTGTCCCCCATCCCCACCCCAATAAATGGTGGTAAGATAGCTTCAGATGGCCATTTGTGAGTATGTTGCATCCATCTAATCCAATCTTGCCTAATCTTAGAGAGCTCTAGAAAATTTCAGATGAGAGTCTTTCCAGGTCCTACCTGGAGATACCATTGATTGACCTAAAACCTTTTTCATGCAAAATGTGGTGTACCACGGAGCTACAACCCTGCTCCTGAGCATGATGTGGCTTCTTAAAAACTCCCTGTGCAGTAGTTCTCCAACCACCTGGAAAGCTAATCACATCTGTATCTTTTGGCTATGCAGTGAGGTTATCATTACCATTCTCAATAACTGCTCAGGAATCTGGGAATAGGTTGCCCTTGTTAGATTCACTGCACCCTGATGAATAGAGACTAGTGCCTCTACTTTGCTGAAATTTTTAGAAGATATACTGCAAATACACCTCTGGCAGAGGCAGATTTTGTTCTGCTATGTAACCCTTAAAAACAGAGGTACTAATGAGTTTGTGGACTTTGAAAAACCTATACCTCCTTTACTTTCTTGCAATCCAGGCTCCAGTTTCCTGTTGTGTCTCAGCAGAGATCTGCTCCAAGTTATCAGATGCTTGTCACACTAGGCTGTGGAAATCAGAGCATAGCTGCACACAGACAGAAAACTGAGCTCTGAAAAGGCAGGTCAAGAACTGAGGGGCCAGATGCCAGCTTTAGGTCAAGTCAATCAGGGATCCCAATCTAAGGTACCATTCAGAAAAAAAAGGGAGTAGAAGCGTGGCTGAGTTCTCACGGTGCAGACAAGCTCACATGGAGGGGCTAGCTCTAAGGCCTACAATTTATAAGGCTGGGATTGGTCTTTGGACTAGGATGTAGAATAATGGTTATTAGCCACGATGGCCACAATCTGCCTCTATAGGAAGTGATATGCTTCTGAATACCAGTTGCTGGAAACTGCAGGAGGGTAGAGTGCCCTTGCATTTAGGTCCTGCTTGTGGACTTCCCATGGGCAACTGGTTGGCCATTGTGAGAATAGGATGTTGGACTAGATGAGCCATTGGCCTGATCCAGCAGTCTGCCAGCTAAGTGCTAACTGTTGATGGGAAAGCGAAGCCCCTATTTTTATAAAGTTACATTGTCTTCTGTGTGAGAGAAAGACTTTGAAAAGAATTAAAAGTTACTTTAAAGCAGCTTTAATTCTCCCCATCGTAAGTTTAAATAGCCTTCTTTCTTTTGCCACAGTCAGCCACAGTGGCGGCAAAGGGAGTCTCCGAGCCAACATGCCCAGAGTGCCTCATTCTGAGGAAGGATCTCTTGGCCCGTCCCCAGTGTGAGGCAGGGAGGAGGTGGTTGAGGAGAAAAGGGGAAACCACAAACAGGCTGTCAGTCTTAATGCAGTGTGTGTGTGTGTGTGTGTGTGTGTGAAATACATTAAAAGGAGGAGGAATGGGGCAGCAGTAGAAAGAGGCAGTTGGTGTGGAGAGGAGGAGGGCTGGCTTGCTGTGGGAGGAAGAGAAGTGGGACATATATGTCTTTCTTTCAGCATTTAATATACACATCCATAAACTGGCATGTAAATATTGACATGTAATCCATTTTTACACTCTTGAACAAGGCTATGAGTCAAACAATAACTCAAGCTTATGAACATCATAAAGTCTTATGACATCTTAAAGATGAACAAATTTAAGGCATAAACTTTTTGCATCCACTTTATGAAAATGCATGAAGTGTTATCCTAAGTTGGTAAGTACGTATATACACATAGCAGAAGGGGGGGATATAAGCAGTGAGGTCAGAGGGAAATGAAATGCAAAAAGAGAGAGAGAGAGAGTCCAGACTAGGACAAGTACATTAAAGCTTAAAATTATTACAGTGACCATTCACAAATAAAATAGCATTGATTATTATGAAAACATTTGTTTATTTTCCTGTGAGCAAGTATTTCTGTCTGCCATTTTTGTGTGCATGCAGATGAAAGAACATTCATGGACAATGGTATGTGTATCTTAACCATGTTATCTTACATGTGAGGCTCAGTTACCTTTGTACTGCCTTCAAGTCGATTCTGACTTATGGCGACCTTATAAATAGGGTTTTCAGGAGGCTGAGAGGCAGTGACTGGCCCAAGGTCACCCAGTAAGCTTCATGGCTATGTGGGGATTTGAACCCTGGTCTCCCAGGTTGTAGTCGAACACCTTAATCACTACACTACACTGGCTTACCTTACTGGAATGGATTTAGAGGACTATCCCTTGGCATCAGCGTATCCCATGGCATCAGCAAGTAGCAGGAAGCTATTGTTTCTGAGATTTATTTGTTATTAGTCTGTGTTTGTGTTAGAATTGCTTTTAATATGTTTTCTTTAATAAGTTTTTAACCGTTTTTTGTTTTTAAAGATGTTTTTAAAGCTTTTTAAAAATGTTTTTAATGTTGTTTTGTTTTAATGTATTTTAAGGTCTTTTTATGATGTTTTAAAGTGTTTTTAGTGTTTCTGTTTGCCACCCTGGGCTCCTGCTGGGAGGAAGGGTGGGATATAAATCAAATAAATAAATAAATAAGATAATTTGTAATCCTCCTTTCTCCCAAAGGTCCCAGGGCAGAAAACACAGGGCAGAAAATACATGGACATTTAAAACTAATAATTAAGAATATAAAACTAAACAAAATATAACACATAAAATGACAAAATGACAATTAAAAACCACAGGCAGAAACAGTAGAGTCACTGTCAGTCCCCTAGTGCACCTCAATTGTCACCAAAGGCCTGGGGAAAGAGACATATCTAGAAGTCTAGAAGTATGCTTATATTATTGCTATCTTAAATTTAAAGGTATCAGACTTGATTAGTTGATGTTCATCAGTTCAACATGCTATAATTTTCAAACAGGCAAAGCAATCTTACCTGGTCAAGGAAGAGAGAACTGCAAGAGAATGAATGATGAAGTCCAAAGCCCAATGGACTAGTGCTGGCAGGGTAAAAGATGGAAGGGCAGCATTATTTCTTTCTCCACTTCCATCATGGGAATGAAAACAAGCATGGCAAGCCTAGGACCAGCATGTTCTAAGGTCCTGTTGGAAGGATGGAAGGCCTCCCTTTGTCCTGGCCTACCCCAGTGGAATCAGACTCAGAATTGCTGATGTGCTCTTCTCCATTATGTTTAATGTGAAATTTAACTCTAGAATGGTTCATAGATCGGCTTACAGGTAACACAGGGTTCTGGGACATAACTAGGCATGGCTACGCAAGTGAAGATGTTATTGCAGCAATGTGACAAGCCGCCCCCCCTGAGACCACTTAAATAAGGGTGGGGTGGGCTGATTACTAGCACAAGAACTGTCTCTCAGATCAGGGCAAGCAAGCGGGCGCTCTGCCACATAGGTGGGGGAGCGACCTCAGTCTGTTCATGCCTTCAAAACCACCAGCACATCCTTGGCAACAGGAGAGGAGACACATCAACCAGTTCTTCCCCAGCCCTCTCCAGTCTTGCCACTTGTTCCTTCCTCTCTGGAGGCGAAGCAGGGGGCAGCTCGGGAGGGCTGAGAGATTCTGGAGGTGTGGTGGGAGAAACCTTGTTGGCTGGCCCTATTTCTTAAGCATCTGGTGGCAGCTCGGGGTGGGGCTGTCACTGACCATATTACTGATGTCTTCTCTCTCTGCAGCCTGCTAGGGCCCTCACCAGGATCCCAGTCCTCCTCCTCCTTTTGCTCACTTTGCCAGAAGTTCTCTATGGGGCCCATGGCACCCATGATCTGCCCAACATGTCCTGGGAATGCAGCCCTTTTGCTCTAACAGAGGGGCAATGGTGATGATCCTGCACTGCCTGAGGGCTTCTGAGGGTGGATCTCCCTCTCCAAAAATCCTAATGGCTCAAAAAAAGAAAAAAGCCAATAGCTCATAGAACAACTTCCCAGGGACCATAGTTCTGCACTCTGGACTAGTTTTGTTTTGGGTGTTCTATTGAAAACAAGAAGCATCCATACTTCATTGTCTTACTTTTAGACAGCTTTGTATTCTTGGAGACTTGCTAATTTTGCTAGATTTCATGTACCAATTGCGTTGCACAATGATTTCCCCTTGTTAATTGAATAATGTTCAGTGCAATCCTATTAGAGATGGCATTCGTTGTTTACTCCCTGTTCTTTTGTATTCCATTGAACTCCCAGGCAATTTCTTCCCACCTTCAACTTTCCCCCCACCATCTCCTGCTGTTTCTGTTTCTTTCTCTCTCTCCCCCAAAATAATGTTATCTCTAACAAAGGCAAGCTGCCTTCCCTCTGCCCAGCACCCACCCACCAAATTCCCCCTTGCCGCCTCCTCCTCCTCCCAAAAAGTATTGGTTCCCCCCCCCCATTCCTAGCTGTGGGAGAAAGTGAGAGATTGCGTGTCAGGGGGAAGCAATTTGCTTGTTTCCCTCCTTCTGATTCCCTGATTTTACAGCCACCTTCCCTTTTAAGGGTAGAAACACACTCACTGTTCTGCCAGTTCCAGTGCATCTCCACCTCTCTCTTCTGAAAATTGCGGCACATGACACCAGTCCAACTCCACCCCTTATTACTATAAAACCTTGTGGGAGCCACTTGAGTGCGGTTTTTTTTAAAAAAAAAATCTGCTTCAAAGAGATTTCACAACTAATCAGCAGATCAACCTGTTGCCCCTCCAGGTGTGACTAATGGAAACACTTTGCTCTGGTGACTAGTGTGTTCACAGCCCCAGTCAGAAGGACTGAAAAATAAAAGAGAGAGGCTTTCAGTCAGGAGAGCAGGCATGTGTGTGCATCCACACACACACGAGGTACAAAGGGGGCTTCATATTGCTCAACTTTCCGGATGCTTTCTTGCTTTACACTTGTGGAGAAAGCTAATTTTGACCAAAGTTAAAGGGAATACAATGAGATATTCAGTGCTGGTTTTTCCGATGCTGCAAGAAGCTGAACAAACTCTCAGCAAGCAGGATCAATCTGAACACAAAACAAATGTGTGAGTTAGCAGGAAGTCCAATACTAACATTGAATTTTGAGGAATTCTTCCCCATCTCTAAATCCTAAGAGGTTAAGTCCCATTCAGTTCAAAGAAGCTTTCTCCTCTTAGGCAAGTGAGTATAGGATTGCAGTCTTGAAGCAAATATTTGTGCATGGATATGTCACACATAGGTTATGACATCAGTCTGGATCAAATATTTTTTGTCATATTTTTTCAAAAAGAGGTGGGTGCTGTTTAATTCGCCCAACATTGCATGACAAGTAGGGGCAGAATTTTGCTTTCTAAGTCATTATTTAAGTAGAACTATGGACTTTTGAAACGTTAGGTCCTGTCCTATAAAAGTTCAACTCTAGATTAGGACAATGTAGAGGGGCTGTTACATCCTTTCAGTAGTTGTCCTGCCCAAATAACTCAGACTCAGACACAGCTGTGGTTTTTTGTTTTATTGAAGTAAGAGAAAGTTTCAATTCAGTGCTCTTCATGAATCTACCTACGGCTTACTCAGAACTCAGCATCTCTCTAGGTCTAACTAGGCACAACTTCACTGCATTAAGATGTTGACTCAGCAACTACTACTCCACCCCACTTGGCTTATGTAAGGCTGGGTGGACACCTTACTTGTGTGTGCTAACTGTCACTGTTGGGAGCATGCACGCAGGTGAAGACTCCACCTCAACTGTGCCTGTTGAATTTCCCACTGCATTCAACCTCCTGGCATGAGGCGAAGGCGGAGCCCCCGCCACCATCCCATCTTCTCCCTCAGAGGGAGGAAGGCTGCCCTCAGGCAACACGGATGCAGGGAGAGGGGAAGTGTCAGGCTGGGAAACAACTGGCTGGTCCAGTTGACTCTCCACAGGGGTATTTGGAGCTGCTGGGGTTGAGCTGTTAAAGTCCAGAGCTGGGGCGTCTTCTGAGTCCAACTCCCCACTCGGCCTTTCACTGGCTTGACCATCCCACTCTAAGTTCTCCTCCTCTTCTGCTTTGTTCTCATCAGTCCACCCCTCCAGCAGAGCTCACAACAGTAGTATTGCAAGTAATTGCTGCCAAATCACTTGCTCAGCTTTTATAAGGTAATCAATTTTGGATTTTGAGTTTGAATTCTAGTGTTGAAAAGTTCAATCAGTTTTCTAAAGGAAAAGATTAGAGATAGATTTGGACTCTGTAGAGTCTTTAGTACTGAAGCTTTGTCTTCTTTCTCTTTCACTGTTATCACTGATTCATGTAGATCAGTATGAATTAAGCTCATGGATGAATATGTTCAATCACAAAAATTGTGCTCTGGGCTTCTTTCTATTGCAGTTTTTTTTATATGGTCATGACAAATCTAGATTTTGTATTATGCGTCATATCGATAATATGGACTTTCAAAATTCACTTTCAATTATCTGCCCTTGTGGCAGGGATTTTGTGGAGAGTGTACGTCATTATTTATTTTATTATCTGCAGTTTGTACAATGAGTGAAAGCTAATTGGTCTGAATTTCAGAAAAGCAATTTTCTGCTGATTTTTCAAAATAAAATAACTCAGCAGTGGTGGGATTCACCTTGGCAGTTTCTAAAGTTTGAGACAATTTTCTAACATCTCAGTAGTATGATAAATGTTAGATTTTACTGATATTAGCAATATTTTGTTTTGCTGTAATTACTACTACTTTATTTCTTTGTTCTCTGCTGTGACTCATGGTTAAAACAATACAGATGAACTGACTGATTTTCATTAGCCTATGAGACCTGCTCACCTTTGTCTTTCAGTATTTACCCTACTTCTGTTAAATTGCATGCCAAATACTTGCAGAACTTAAAGCTTCCAAAAACACAGGGCATTCTCTTTTGCACGCTTCAATGAGATACCTACAGCATTTTTGAATGGGAGGTTGAGGGGATATCCTACTCCAACAAGTTATGTGCCTGTGATTCAGAAGAACTTGTCACATCTTGTTATTTTGTGACTTTTATTCTCCTGAAACAGTTGAATACAGTAACTACATTGTATCCTGGAAAATCATCTGAATATTATGTTTTTTTCCTTCTCTCTGATACATAAGATAATTATAGCTTATGCATGACATAGAGAAAGTGGATAGAGAAAAGTCACCCCCCCCCAACACTAGAACTCATGAACATTTAATGAAGCTGAATGTTGGAAGATTCAGGAAAGTACTTCTTCACACAGCACATAAGTTAAACTCTGGAATTCGCTCCACAAGAGGCAGTGATGTCCACCAACCTGGATGACTTTAAAAGAGGATTAGACAAATTCATGGAAGATAAGGCTACCAATGGCTACTAACCCTGATAGATATGTTCTGTATCCACTGCTGGAGACAGTATGCTTTTGAATACCAGATGCTGGAAACTGTAGAAGGGGAGCGTGTTCTTGTGCTCAGGTCCTCTTGTGTGCTTCCCATGGACATCAGGTTGGCCACTGTGAGAAGAGGATGCTGGACTAGAGATGTCATTGTCCTGATACAGCAGGCTCTTCTTATGTTCTTATAGCTAAATTCCTATTGTAATCATGTTTTCCTATCTATTAGAGATATTTCATAATACTGGATCTTATTTTGTACATTAATAAATATACATTCTTTATTGTGAAGTCTATTGACTGGATTAATAAACTGATGGATTAATTGGTTAGGACAATGTACTGGGTAAATTGTGATTTTATATTTTGTTCTTTTTTCCTTAAACTGAGCATAAATGCATAGATATATTATGGAAATTTAATTTGTTTCAGTTTCTTTGTCAAAGTATTTGGAGGCCATCATATCCACAAAAGCCTCAGCCACTTGAAGATATGCTATATTTTGTATAAAAAGAGATATGTTGTTTTATATTGTTTTAAATTTTTTAATTGTGTTTTAAATTGTTTTTTAAAAGATGTATCTTAAATTGTATTTGTTTTTAGTTACTGTAAACCGCCCAGAGAGCTTCGGCTATGGGGTGGTATACAAGTAAAACCAACAAACCAACAAACCAACAAACCAACAAACCGACCCCAAACCCCAAACCCCAAACCCCAAACCCCAAACCCCAAACCCCAAACCCCAAACCCCAAACCCCAAACCCCAAACCCCAAACCCCAAACCCCAAACCCCAAACCCCAAACCCCAAACCCCAAACCCCAAACCCCAAACCCCAAACCCCAAACCCCAAACCCCAAACCCCAAACCCCAAACCCCAAACCCCAAACCCACCCACCAACCCACCAACCAAACAAACAAGAATTGTGGTTGGAAACCCACTCAAATAAAATACAAAAGCTTTGCACAGACAAAAATCAAATGTATTTCTGGCTAGTTTGTAACTGGACTATATTCCAGTTACACCTGCAGGACTATAAAGAAAGGGGTGAGGTGGTAGCAGGTATCCTCGGTTTGGCGCTGGCTTGAAACCTAGATAGGCTGGCCCTAGCTGTGCGCACTCCATTAACAGCACAAGATATTTGTTGATTTTATACAGGGAACTTGGGCATGAGAAGAAAATGTAAGTGCAATGCAGAACTCAGCAATATTCTCTGGCAGTAAGACACATGTAGGAAAAACATACTTGTTGAAGTGCATGCATGAAAGAGTCAGGTCTTGAAATGCTCAGGTACAGAAGATTTTTTTAGTGGATCCACTGCATCATCTTCCCCTTCATTTGGAGTAGATCAAAGTGTTATAACATCAAAGGAGGTTTATTCATGCCAAGTAAATGTTTTGGAAACTGGGTTCTCTTGGAATTTAATAAGGGAATTTTAGCTCTGGGTAAGCCCATCTGCATGTAAGCTTGAAAAACATTAACCTTTATTAAATGGGAACTCCTAAATTCAGGCTAATATGATTAAAACCAGTAGGAGAATTAAAATAACCAACCTCATAAAAATCTGCCTTCAAGCAAGGCATGACACTGAATAGATTCAAAAATGAATCACATGTTGCCAGGTACTTCCTCTACCACAAGTCTTATTGGTACTCTAGTAATTTGTAGCTGATTGTCAACCTTTGACTGTGGAAGAACAAACTCTTAATTCTGTGAGCCAATAAACTGAAACTTAATCCTGACAAGACTGAGGCACTGTTAGTGGGTGGTTCTCTACACTGGATGGATGGGTTATGGTCTGCTCCAGATGGGGTTACGCTCCCTTTGAAGGAACCAGGACGTAGCCTGGGGATTACTCTGGATCCATTACTGTCACTTGAGACTCAAGCGGCACAGTATGCCTTCCACCAGCTTTGACTGGTGGCCCACCTGCAGCCATATCTGGACAGGAATACCCTAACTCCTGTGGTCTATGCTCTGATAATCTCTAGGTCAGACTAATGCAATGTGTTATATATGGGACTGCCTTTGAAGACAGTTCGGAAACTCCAGCTAGTTAGGGTTGCCAGGTCTCTGGTTTTCTCCTAGAGAGTCTAGATTATTGGGGTCATCTCCAGGTCTCTGAGTGAGTTACCTCAATCTCTGGACTCTCAGCTTTCATTTTTTTAAAAAAATTAAGTTTCTAGGTGGTCTGGTTCAAGAGATATACACCAAAACATCAGCTGCCCACAACTTATGTTAAATGAGCTCATAGTTGGCTGCCCTAACCCCATCCTTTCAGGTTTGTAGCCAATAAATAAAGTCAGGGTTGTGATTGACAAGGGATTTGTTGACCTCCAGGCAATAGCTAGAACACATTGCAAGGCCAGAAAGCTGTTTCCCCCCCCCCTGCTTGTCTGAAAACTTAATAAATTGAGTAAGTTTATAGCTTTCAGCAATAGCAAAAGCCTCTCTCTTGTGTGCAGGAGATCTAAATGCCATTAAAATGCTTTTCTAATTATGAGGAGTCAAACAAGTTTAAATGTTATTGGTCTGTTGAAGAAGGCAATGTTTTGAAAACCTTTCCAATATGAAGATGCTCACTTTTCTGGGAGTAAAGCTGCAATGCTAATCCTACAAACTGGGAGTAAGCCCCATTCAATTAAATAGGACTTACCTTTGAGTAGACATGGTTATGATTGTACTGTAAATTAATGGGAATTTTGAGGAAACATATCAAAGGATTGTATTTGTATTGTAAATCTTTCTTTTCCCCGCCAATCCTATTTTTTAAAGGCAGGGTTTACTTAGGTGTCACTGCTTTTATTTTGTAGGAAACTAATACTGGTGTTTTTTTTAAAAGGTGCTGCAGTGACCACCTAGTTTTGCCAATAAATTATTATTTGGGGTGTATGTATTTTACATCTCCAGTTTGTGTATATATGGAGTCTTTCCAACATCCCTGTGAGGTAGTGTTGAAACCAAGGCAGCTAACAACAAGAAATAAATCACTTTAACATCCAATAACTCAGCCTTTCCCAACCAGTGTGCCTCCAGATGTTGTTGGACCACAACTCCCATCAGCCTCAGCCAGCATTGCCAATGGTCAGGAAAGATGGGAATTGTGGTCCAACAACATCTGGAGGCACACTGGTTGGGAAAGGCTGCAATAACTATTAAAACAAGTATAAAACAGTTGCAAAACAGCTGAAAGTGGCATGATTCTGAATTTGCGGTTGGGTTGGTAAAGTTCTTTCGCATGCTTCCCTGTTTGAGTAAGCACATTGAATACATTGGAACTTGCTTCTGAGTAAACATACATAGGATCAGAGCTTGGAAAAGTTATTTTTTGAACTACAACTCCCATCAGCCCCAGCCAGCATGGCCACTGGATTGGGCTGATGGGAGTTATAGTTCACAAAAGTAACTTTTCCAAGCTCTGCAGGTTGTATAAATAATAAAAATCATTGACAGTCATGCTTATATAAATATTTCTTCATACTATGTCCTGATAATGCACACTATGGTTGTACATTATTATTTCCTCTACATTTTCAGTGTGCCCTTCTTCCTTGGCGTGGTCATCTTAAGGGGCAGATTAGGCTGCAAGATGGTGAGTAGCCCATGGTCACCCTGTAAATGTTATAGCTCATTTCCACTTAAAAAAACCATTTTACATGCAGTCAAAGTGTATGAAGTAGATCCACACAATATATTTAAAGTACATCCAACTTGCATTTAAAGCACATGACTTCCCACAAATAATCTTGGGAAGTGTAGTTTCCCCCTCATAGTTATAGTTCCCACCACCCTAAACAAACTACAATTCCCATTATTCTCTGGCGGGATTCATGTGCTTCAGATGTGTGTTGAATGTGCTTTAAATGAATGGTGTGGATCTGCCCTAGGTATGCTGTGCATTCATTAGTGAATAGAAAAGAATAATTTTAAAAGGTACTTTTTTAAACAGGGGAAGGGCTGTAGCTTAGTGGTAGGGCATATGTTCTGCATGCAAAGGTCCAAAATTCAATCTCTGGAAAAGATTATTACCTGGAATCCTAGACAGTTAATGTTAGTCCATATCATCAGTACTGAGCTAGATGGTACCAAATGGCTTGAGCTGGTATAAGGCAGTTTCCTTTGTTTCTAAATGTGGAAAGAGACCCAAGGGCCACAGTGACTCCAAAATTTATTTATGCATTTTATTTACAACATTTATATACCACTTTACTGTAAAAAAAAACCCTCAAAGCTGTTTATAGAAGGAATTAAAACAATAAAATTATTGGCAAAACAGTTAAAGACAGGTATTTTAAAACATTCAAAATAATAAAACGAAGAATGAGTTAAAAACAGATTAAAAACATAATAGCTTCTACATGCCTGGGTAGGCTTGCCTAAACAAAAATGTATTTAGCAGGTACTGAAAAGAGTACAATGAAGCCATCTGCCTCCTGTCAATAGGGAGGGAGTTCCAAAGTGTAGGTGCTGCCACATTAAAGGATTGATTTCTTGCAAGAGCAGAACAAATACTATGTGGCACCTGGAACATGGAAAGCATACCTTGAACTTGGCCTGGTAACAAATCGGCAACCAGTACAGATTCCAGAGAGCAGAGGTATTGTGTACTGATAGGGTCCTATTCATGTCAGCATTCTGCACTAACTGCAGCCCTCGGGTCAGGTTGTGCTGTATGGAGATTTCTGTGACCTTGGCTGACTGGCTGCCAGGATTTTATTAGTTTTGGTTAGGAACCTTGACTAGTTGCGGGATGCTGAGTTTTCTGTCTTACTCATAGGAATCTTGTTGTGGTTGGTATGGTATTGCATTTAGGAAATCCTCACTGTCTTTGTCTTTTTCTATTTGCATTTCATATACCTCTGACTTACTCTCTTACACCCATAGAAGCAGCAACAGTAGTTCCATGTGGTCAGCTCAACCCCCTTAAACCTACCGATGATGCACCTTGTTGGTTACATGATGGTTTGCTTCTTACCCAATACTGGTAAAAGAGAATTCACATACTAGGAAGTGTGGCTGTAATTGCTGTTGTTTCCAAGCTGCTGCCGGTAAAAGTAGACCAAACCATGTGTATTTGCTCTCTGTCAATTATTACTCACTGGAGTTGGTTTGGCTGTCAAAGTGAGTCTATAGCAGCCCCCAGGGTAGGCAAAAAAGATAGAGAATCTTCTTAACTCTTACTCATTTCTTAAATGTTTTTCTGAAGTGAAGGGTGAAGTCTGTAAAGAGTTTTGGAGCAGCCATATTAAAGTGCAGGGGCAGGGCATTCCAGGCAGGCGGTTGCTAACCCTGCTTGGATATGGACATCTTTGCAGAGGATTCCTAGTCAAGCTTTACCAACACCACAATCCTAACCATATCTACCCAGAAGTAAGTCCTATTGACTTCTATGGGGCATAGTCCCTTAGTATAGGTACAGGGCAATGACAAAGGAGAAAATTTGTTTTTGCTTTTCTGTCTTCATATCCTGAAAATTATTACATTTGTATAGAGAATACTGAAATGGCCCGTTAGTTAGAAATGGCTAGGAAAATAAACTGGGACTCTCTTTCTACTTTGTAATATGTAGCCTTCATATTAAATAAACTAGACTATAAGATGAGTATTCAGAAACAAAATGTATTCTCATATACAGTGCTCTATTTCACAAATTAACCCCCCCGATGCTCAACATTTAAAGGAATTTAGGCAGCAAACCTATAACCATTTACTTGGGAGTAAGCCCCATTGAACTCAAAGTAGGTACCAAGTAGCTTGCTCAAGACGAACAAAACATATTTTTGACATTGAGTTCTCTAATCCACAAATTAGCCCCAGATACTCAACATTTAAAGCAATGTAAATGGCAATCTTATACTCATTTACCTAGGAGTTTACCACTGAACTCAATGGAACTTACTATACATGAGACTGACAGCACAATCTTCTACATGTCTACTCAGAAGTAACAGCCTAATCTGAAAACTGTTTAGATAGACTAATTCCTCAATTTGAGACACTTAGTTTTTGAACCATGTTCCAGAGTTTATAAATCAGTTCATATAGTACCCTTGCCAGGCCTTTTGGGTTTCATCTTGTGTCTCATGTAGGGACGGGATCCTTTGGCTGCTGCTGGTTTGCAAGCATTCTGTGGATCTAACAGGCTAGCCCTTTGGGGGCATCCATCTATACTCCTGTGTGCTCCCATCTAACATCTCCACAACATTAGGCTCCTTTCTACCTACAATGGCCTTCTGGTGATTGGCCTCGCCTAAGGGCATTTAAACTCATCTTGCCAGAAGCAAGTAGGCTAGATTAAATGATCCTTACTCAAGCTCCCTAAGCAGGTGAGAAGGAATGATTCCTTCACTTCAGCTGGACCTGTGAACACTATGTTTTGGCTAAGATTTCTATCTTAATTTTCGACCAGATAAATGTTTTTGTTTGAATTGTATGCTTCATGCAGCTGTGGTTGATGCTTAATGTATCATGCTTAATGACATCACTAGGGCCCACCCCATGACATCACTAGGGCCCTCCTCTGAAATCTCAGGGTTTGGGATGCTTCTGACCTGGCAACCCTACAGCTTGTGCAGAACACGGCGGCCAGATTGCTGATTGGGGTAGGTCAGTCCAGACATATAACACCAATTCCGGCATGGCTGCACTGACTACCCATTAATTTTGAGGCTCAGTTCAAAGTGCTGGTTTTGACCCATAAAATCTTATGCAGCTCAGGACCCTCTGGAACTCTCTCCCTTTTGATCTCAGACATGCTCCCTCCCTGTCTAGCTATCGCCGAGCCTTGAAGACCTGGCTGTTCAGGCAGGCCTACAAGATTGGGACAGATTAACTTATGTTACAATTGATTTAATGAATGGTTTTTTAGCTTAAAATTTGATTATGTTGATCTATATGTATTGTTTTTATTCTTGTTGTTCGTCGCCTAGAGTGTCCCTAACCCGGACAGATAGGCGGCTGAAAAATAAAATTTATTATTATTATTATTATAATATCTCAAGGGCCACCTCCCGATATTAACCAACGTGGACCCTACATTCATCATCTGAGGCCCTTCTCTGTGTTCCCCCTCCATGGAAGGCTTGAAAGGTGGTAACATGAGCATGGGCCTTTCAGTGGTGGTTCCTGGGCTGTGGAATGCTCTCCCCAGAGAGGCATGTGTAGTGTCTTCTCTATCCATCTTTAGGTGCCAGGCAAAAAACTTCCTTTTCACTCAGGCCTTTGGTATGCTGTCTTAGTCCTTTTTGTTTGGGTTTTAAATTTTGTATATTGTATGTTTTTAAGTTTGTTTTATATTGTATGTTTTTAAAGCATACAATAGGTTGGAAGTCACCTAGGTATTACTAGGTATTAGGTGACTAACAAATTAAATATATATAAATAAATAAATAAATAAAGCCAGACCATGTCATGAAATATAGTAAGTCACCTTTCTGAAAACAGCTTCAGATTACTTACAGAAAATATAAAGTGTATAAAACAAATATAAAATATATCAAATACATGAACAATAAACATATAAACATAATCCATCACATGCCATCAAATGCTTGAGAGCAGAGGAAAGTTTTAACCAGCATCAAAAAGACAGTAATGTCAGTGTTAAGCAGGCATCTCTGAGGAGAGCATTCCATAGATGGGAGGCTACAATTGAAAATGCCCTCTCCCATATATAGTGCATTGGCTAAATCTAGGTGGCAGGAAGATGTAGTCAAAAATAGTCTGTTGGCCCTAGAAGAGAAATGCATGTTCTAATTATTAAAGGAAAAGAATATTGTATCTTAAGTCACTCTGGAGAAGAAGTGGATTGTGCATGGTGTATTAATTTATGCTTGTTTTTTCAAAAACATTATGTTCCTTAGGCTTAACTGAATATTTTCTGTTTCTTCTTCTTTTTCAAGTGTTCAAACTTGTAAATGGAAAATGAGTTCACTTCCCAGGCTAGAAAATGTTTTTTTTATAATTAAAATTCTAGTCTTCATGCTATGAACAAGATGTAAAGTTCCACATTACATGATGTATTATGTTCATTCAAAAACATTATACTGAAATCTACCAAAGGGTCTGGTTATAATATGTAACGCTAGACAGTTAAACTAAGTGTATTGATTCTCATGAAAGTTCAAAGTCTTCAAAGTCATGATGTAACAGATGGAGGACCAATATTTTTTCATGTGTAGCCATTATCATCACTCTTGAAGCCATTAAAACATTTCCTTAAAAATTATAATGTATTGAGTAAGCTGCTGCTTCAACTAAGTCTTGCATAGTTATCTAGTGGCCAGTTCCCAAGATCTGTTTGCTAATATACTGATTTAATTTTTGTGTGATTTTTAAAAACAATTATTACACTATATTATTGGGTTGACAATGACTTAAAAAACTAAAAATCCCCAAGAACTAAAAAAACCCCAAACACACCTTTGTTGGCACCAACCAAATGACATAAAAGTGCGACAAGGTTTTAAAACTTTTTAAAATTAAAGTTGCCTTCCTAATTAAATTGTGCCATTTCAGTTTTTTACAGTATTAGGTCTCTCACACAGCTAAGTTCCACCCAGTCCAAATGAATTACAGTTCACAGCCATAGAAATATGTGTTGAAGCTTCCATCAATTTTATGAGATTAGCATTCCAGTTTACACTACTCATAAAAATAGTTTTCTACCCCTTTTCAGATTTCATCTCTCTTCAAAAGTAAACGTGGAAATATTTACTGATACAGTATATATTCCAAAAGAATTGGACAGAGTAATTTTTCCATTGTCTCCCTCTGGAGATGTGGAAAATATTTTCAAACAGTTTCCTTGGTTGAATATAAGTCTCTTAAGATCCTCTCTGCCGTGATCACCTTAAAAAAAAATTGGCATGATCTGTTGTATTTTATTTCTTTGACTTTCACCTGTTTTGTGTGAGCAACCGATGAAAGCTGGATCAAGACAAAGAGAATTTGATGTATGAGTTTGATCATAACTTGGGAGAGTTAGGAAGTTGATCCCTCATACATGGATGGGTTCACTCAGCAGATCAAACAATTCATAAGCACATCACTTGCTGCTGAAAGTGAGTTCAATTGCCATAGATTTCCAGATGGATGAAGAAATGCAACAGTGTTCCCTTGTTGAAAGCAATGCAGTGGCCCATTAGCAAAGATATGTGTGGGTGGCTTCAGTGAACTGTTCTCCCTTTTCTCTCAAATCTCTTTTGTTTTTCTAACTCACAGGGGTAGTAAGATTACCTCAGACACAGCGTGGAATATTCCCTGAGGGTTGCTTTGGGAAATGGGCACCTTTGTAAAAATAACAGGTGTATCTAGATAGTTTTTGGTCCTGGTATCTTCAAAGGGTAACCTGCAAGGAAGAGAGGAAAAATGACAAATCCTGACTGTTGTAATTGTTTCCCTTCAATAAAAAAGCATGGCTTGTCTATAGATGCTGTCTAGTATCTCTTTCCAAATTAGGGACTGGCCCTCTGTGCCTTATTATCTGATACAGATAAAGTAGCCGTATTTCAAACTTCAAAGAAGAAACCTTTGGCACTGTCCATTTCAATTAATCATGAGAAAAGAGTTCTTAAGTAACTGGAAACATTATTCTAATATATGAGAAGATTTCTTATAGCTAAGCATTTCTTTTCAAAGTGCAAAGCCAGCGTTAAGTGCTTAGTGGAAAGTCTTATCTTTGTATACACTTTCATTCTCACTCAGCAGTTAACAAAGAAATGGCTAATTTTAGAAGATTTACATCTGATGTTCCCCTTCCCCTGTCCTATCCTTTATTTTTTTTAAATTAGAAAACCACAGGATACAAAACAGAAAAAAAAACCCCAAAGAATTCCTCTGTAAAG
This sequence comes from Rhineura floridana, assembly GCF_030035675.1. NCBI lineage: Eukaryota > Metazoa > Chordata > Lepidosauria > Squamata > Rhineuridae > Rhineura > Rhineura floridana. Next base: position 171,482,651 of record NC_084482.1, on the reverse strand, counting down.
GGTATACTTTATAGAGGTATGCAATGGCATCACATGAGTATCTACAGCAATGTTAAATTGTAGGGCAAGCCCATTTGTGTCCATTGCCTGTGCCCACTTATCGTGTTAGCTGGAACTTACCAATGGCAATGAGGCCCTAGAAAGGACAAGTAATATGGGGGACAGGCCATAGCTCAGTGGTAGAGTATCTGATTTGCATGCCGAAGGTCCCAGGTTCAATCCCTGGCATCTCCAGGTAGGTCTGGGAGACAACCCTGTCTGAAACTCTGGAGAACTGTTGCCAGTCAGTATAGACAATACTGAACTCAATGAGCCAATAGTCTGACTCAGTAAAAGGCAGCTTCCTAATATGTCTATCAACATGTCTTCCTACTTGGGTTCACTGAATGTGGAGAAGGACCATAGCCACTGGCCCTGCCCTTGTGTTATGAATTATGATGTCTACTGACTTTGCCTCCAGTCTCTCTGTTTGCAGCACTCATGTGAAAGGGACCTATGCACCTAAGCTGTGCATACCATTCACACTAATGTGGAACTCACAGATACTGGGAGATGTGGTGCAAGTGGGTGTGATCCTAGTTCCTCTATGTTCATTATATACATGGAATGTAAGCATACCACAGTGTGTGCTGTTTAGAAAAGTCTGCATGAGGAGAGGGAGGGGAATCTTATGATGCTAAGGGCCATGTGATGCGCGAAGATCCATCACTGGAACTCCTGATACTTAAAGGGACTCTGAATGGGACTGGATGGGTAATTCTGAGAGAAAGTGCATTTAACTCTTTCCCCTTGTCATTTTCCCAATCTCTCTCTCTCTTCATGCCCCCCCATACACACAGGGCCAGCCCAAGTCATTTTGCTGCCTCAGGCACAGGGCAAGATGTTGCCCCCCATTCCATGTATAGAAGCTGACAAGACTGGCAGTTGGATCTTACTTCCACCCTACAATGGGATAACATCCTTCACTGCATCTGAGGTCAGCAGGCTATTTTAGGGGGTGCATTATATGTTGCATGGCACAGAGCTCTGATCTCTCTCTGTGTGTATATGTGTGTGTGTGAGTGCGTGTGTGTCAGAAGGAATAGCTGGAGGCTGCTTCCACTTTACCCTTGACATGTGCTACCTGAGACAATTGCTTCACTCTGCCTAACTGCAGGGCCAGCTCTACACACATTTAAGCTGCTGTTTGCCCTCCTTGAGACAGGTACTTGTATGTTTTCCTCGATGGGAAGGGTGATTTACATCAGAAAAATTGGGCTAATGATAATCCCTTCCCCAGCACTTATGCTCCAATGCCATTCAGAATCACCCCATCACCACCAATGGCTACTTTTAAATAAAAAATAAAATAAAATATGGGAAGATCAAAAAACAGTTTGCCTCAGAGAAACAGTAACAGGTTAAGGGGGCAACCCATAGCTGTGATTTTTTAAAAAGGCCCAAAGCTACACAGGGGTGTGAGGCTTGCCTATAAACCTGTTTGTTTATAGCAAGGGCTGAGGGAATATAGCATTGCTATAAGAGTGTGTTGGATAAATAAAATGTATCCCCATTTGCTACAAACAGTGTGGTGGCCAGTGAGTGTGTGATACAGCTATCCCACATCACTAAGAGAGGCCTATTGTTTCCAACTTTGGCTGCCTATATTTCTAGGGCTGTAGAAAGTGGAGTCCCTCAAGGACTGGTATTGGGACCTGTACTTTTCAACTTGTTCATTAATGACCTAGAATTAGGAGTGAGCAGTGAAGTGGCCAAGTTTGCTGACGACACTAAATTGTTTAGGGTTGTTAAAACAAAAAGGGATTGCGGAGAGCTCCAAAAAGACCTCTCCAAACTGAGTGAATGGGCGGAAAAATGGCAAATGCAATTCAATATAAACAAGTGTAAAATTATGCATATTGGAGCAAAAAATCTGAATTTCACATATACGCTCATGGGGTCTGAACTGGCGGTGACCGACCAGGAGACAGACCTCAGGGTTGTAGTGGACAGCATGATGAAAATGTCGACCCAGTGTGTGGCAGCTGTAAAAAAGGCAAATTCCATGCTAGGGATAATTAGGAAAGGTACTGAAAATAAAACAGCAAATATAATGCCGTTGTATAAATCTATGGTGCGGCTGCATTTGGAATACTGTGTACAGTTCTGGTCGCCTCATCTGAAAAAGGATATTATAGAGTTGGAAAAGGTTCAGAAGAGGGCAACCAGAATGATCAAGGGGATGGAGCGACTCCCTTACAAGGAAAGGTTGCAGTATTTGGGGCTTTTTAGTTTAGAGAAAAGGCGGGTCAGAGGAGACAGGATAAAAGTGTATAAAATTATGCATGGCACTGAGAAAGTGGATAGAGAAAAGTTTTTCTCCCTCTCTCATAATACTAGAATTCGTGGACATTCAAAGAAGCTGAATGTTGGAAGATTCAGGACAGACAAAAGGAAGTACTTCTTTACTCAGTGCATAGTTAAACTATGGAATTTGCTCCCACAAGATGCAGTAATGGCCACCAGCTTGGATGACTTTAAAAGAAGATTAGACAAATTCATGGAGGACAGGGCTATCAATGGCTACTAGCCATGATGGCTGTGCTCTGCCACCCTAGTCAGAGGCAGCATGCTTCTGAAAACCAGTTGCCGGAAGCCTCAGGAGGGGAGAGTGTTCTTGCACTCAGGTCCTGCTTGTGAGCTTCCCCCAGGCACCTGGTTGGCCACTGTGAGAACAGGATGCTGGACTAGATGGGCCACTGGCCTGATCCAGCAGGCTCTTCTTATGTTCTTATGTTCTTAGGGCAGGTTTACACATTACCCAATAAAATGCTAGCTGATGGAAAATGATACCAAGTAATTCCAGATGGGAGTGTAGGGATGGGGGAGAATATTCACTAAACTGGATTTATTACTGGGTTTGACATAATCCAACAATCTGCATTGTTTTTGGACTGACATTGATTTATTGCAGCAGGTCGTGGCTGTCATCAGCGCATATATTGTTTTTTAAAAAATCCACTTCGAATTTTATGTTATTGTATTTGTAATCAGCTTTCCTCTAAGCCGATGCATTCTTAACTTAATTCAGTGGAACAAGTGCCTACACATGCCTACAGCCTATTTTCATTAGCATTTTCGTTAGCAATTATGTTATTTTTTATGCTGGACCCCCCCCCCCGCAAATCGGCTATTGCACAAACAATCACAAATAAAAAAATGGTAGATCGGTTCTGAAAGCCAGATTGTCAGAATTTAAACAGATAGGAACCAGCTACTGAACCCCATTCCTATGGGAGTGTAATATCTATATAGCTATATGTCTATATAGACATTTTTATTCTTCTAATTGCATGTAGTCTCTCCAAGCCAGAATCATACATTCCGTCAGTGGGTGGCACTGACATAGATCCTCTTCCTGAAGATCTTTTTTGGGGGCAGAATCTCTGTGCCACCACTGGCCACCTCAAGAATGTATGGGTCTGGCAGGGAAAGTAAGCACAAAATCCTGACCAGGCTGGAGATACTGCATTAGGGAAGCATTTTCCTGCTAGAATGTACATGGCTCCTATACAGTGTAAACTGGTCCCTGGAAAGAGAGACATGCTCTCTCTCTCTCTCTCTCTCTCTCTCATATTTGTAACCATTGCTTCTTCCAGTATGTTAGGGTCATGTCTTCCATTTCCTCCCAACCCTGTGAATAAGTTGAGAGGATATAGTGCTTACCCAAGATCACTCAAATCTATGCGTAGATTTGAACACTGACATTTTTTTCCACATGCTAAAAATGAGTAGTATTATTAGATCAAGCCATTGGAAAGCTAAAGGTTACATATACATTATACACCCCTGGCTGACTTTACTGCTTGTTAAAAATGTAAATTCAAGTTGTAAATTCAATTGCCTTCAAGTTGATCCCAACTTATGGCTACCCTATGAATATGGTTTTCATGGTAAGCGGTATTCACAGGGGGTTTACCATTACCTCCCTCTGAGGCTAGTCCTCCCCAGCTGGCTAGAGCCTGCTCAGCTTGCCACAGTTGCACAAGCCAGCCCCTTCCTTGTCCGCGACTACCAGCTGGGGGGGAGCAACTGGGCTCCTTGGGACTATGCAGCTTGCCCAGGGCTGCACAGGTGGCAGGGCACATAACCCCTGAGCAACTCACTGTGGGGTGATCTTTTAGCACCCTCCAAATGGGTAAACAGCATCAATACAGGGATTTTGGCTCTATGCAGATATTTGGGGACTTTTACTGCTTGTTAGAAGTCCCCAAATATCTACATAAAGTCAAAATCCCTGTATTGATGCTGTTTTTCTCATTTGGAGGGTGATATATATGAAAATGCTTATTCTAGAAAGTGGTAAGGTGTATTTTTTGTGTTTTTTGGGGGGTGATTATGGTCTTGGAATTAAATAAGGACAAAAGAGAAATGGCCATTGGTGGGTTGAACAGGGACCATTAGCACATGGTTAGAAGATTAGTTAACAACTGGTTTGGCTGCATTAGGCATTAAAGGCATATTCCCAAGCAATGATACTTTCCCCAGATTGTTAGAGGAGCAGAAGTATTCTGGGGAAATTGTTTCCTTTACAAGATAACTAATATTTATGTAAGAAATCTTCTGTTCTTCTACCATATATGTGCAACTGCAAACGTATTGCTGGGCCTGAAAAGTATGGTGTGCAACATTTAAAGTAGATTTAGAGTACAATAATTACTTTAATTAAATAATTTGCATCATTATAAGATGAACAAAAGAAAAATGCATCCAAATCTTGCTTAATTTCACTGCAGTTGAAAAGGTGCAAAAATATTAAGAACTGTTGGAATATAATCAATTATTCTTCAGGTATCAGTCTCTGAGAAAGTATTCTTAAGATTCAAATATCACAATAAAAATGCAGCTACTTCTCTCAGTGTACTTAAATTCTGACTTGCAGCATGTAAAATCCATCAAGAATTAATTTTCATCATCCTATAACTTTCTTTTTGGAATTTGTGAACATGATTTCTGTAATATTTCTAAAAATATCTATATCATTCTATTCTATGTATTTGGACAATATATTTTACGCTGTTTTTGAATACTTTCTATGCTGGTCATTGACCATAATAAAGAAAGATTGGATATCACAATAAATTTGCTTGGCGTGGGAAAATGGCATGATGGTAAGGAACTAGAAATGGTGAGGGGCATTGAATGAAAGCTAAAAGCACCAACTGTTCTCCTTCCAATTTTATCTAAATTATGCCACTCCTTAAAATAACTGCTAAGGAGGCTGAAACAAGTGGAAGGAGGTTAAACACTCTGTTTTTCTGTAATTTGAGCACTGTCTATTAGGATCATCTCTACAGGATTTTTCTGCTACCAAATATGACAGTCCTCTTGATGTCCTAGTCAAGCTCTGGATCGAGGAAATAATTTGGGCTGTAGATGTGATTGCCCCAAAGCGCTCTCTCTTGAATTGTAAAGCTCACTCAACTCCTTGGTCTTCTGGGAGCCAGGATCTACAAGGCACATGTTGTGCCAGTGAGTCAAACCTAAGGAATGAAGCCAAGGATCAGAGCTGAGGGATGCATCAAAAATACACCAAAACCAAGATGATTCTTGTTGCTTAGACTCAGGCTGTGAGCACACTAGTCGCCTACAGCAAAGTGTTTCCATTGGCCACACCTGAAGGGCGAAGGGTTGATCTGCTGATCAGATGGGAAATGTTTGAAGCTGCATTTTTAAAAAAAAGCATTTGAGCTTCCCACCAGATTTTACAATAAAAAGGGGTGGGGCTTGACCAGGTTCATGTGCCCCTTTTTCACAAAATCGTGGAGATGCACTGGAACCGGCAGAACAGAAAGTGTGTTTCTACGCAAAGTGTCAGCCCACACAGGAAGTCTTTTATAGTTCTTTTTATATATCAGGGTCCAATTGCCAGCCTCACTGGAGTAGAGAGGGCAGGTTCAGAACATGAAAATCCTTCACTGCCCAGGACGAAGCTCCAAACTGTTGTTGTGGTAACCCATTGCAGTCACAAACAGATATTGGAAGGTTCCTAGCTCTAGTGCCCATGCCTTTTTTTGACACAGAAGGAGGAGTTGGTGTACTTCCTCCTGCAGAAAAAGCAGGTTCTGAACCAGGTAAATGTCTGCTCAGAGAATCCAAATTCTTTTTCTCTTTGACTGTGGGTTTATCCATACTTAATTCCTGGTGTCAGAACAGTGAAAGCTGAGCATGGTCCATTTGTTCAGAAGTACGTCTGACATAGGCTTTCTGGCAATCTGCACATTATTTCTTAAAGAGGAAAATAAGTTTTTTGACCCAAGTTCATTTTCTTCATAATATAAGGTTTGCTGAAAGCCCTGTATAAGTCCTGTATAACCTGTCTTTAATATTGGGAAATATTCTCCACTGGCCCTAGTATAAATTCATTTTAATAGTATATTAAGCACAGTCTTTATTTTACTGCAACATGTTGAAATGATTTGTGACGTGGCATCATTTGCCTTTCTCATTAGCCTTCACAGTTTTTCCCTTTCCATCCTAGTTAAAAAGCATAGGCAAGAAAAGAGTTAACTGCCACAATCTGCTACAGCATCAGAATATCAGATACATGACGACTTTGTTCCAGGAGAACATGTATTAGTCTAAAAGTCCTGGGGAACATTAGCTCTGCCATAGACCATAATGGCTACTGAGGAGCTCCTTCAACCAATCTTGTGCCAGCTAATGAGTCTGAAAGTCTACGAAGGAAGTATCAGAAAGAGTCCTGCGGTATAGCAGGACACAACTCATTTGATGTAATATTATCTTTAACATACGCTGGATAGTTAATTTTAGATTCAGTGGAGAAGCTGATGTGCTGACATTCATTCTTTTCAGCCATCATCTGATTTACTTTGCAAGCTTGGCGAGACTCCTTGCCAATGAGGTGTGGCCAGAAACTCTGAAAAGTTTAACACAATATTTTTAGATTTATACATCAGACATAACAGAAGGCTAAATTAGTTAGTGAGTTGAAACTCAAAGACAAAAGAACAGGCACAGTGCATGAATTTGATTAACAACTAGTCCCTTCTAAGAGTTTCTTTGTAAAAGAAACCATTTGGCTTATTCATCCTGACAAAATATAATCTGTGAAAATATCTGAGGCAAAGCACTGCTTGATTAATAGTGACTCAGATGACAATTAGGAACATGAATATAGGTGGTCAGGCCTCAAACATTCTTCCCCATTGAGTATTAAGCTAAGCTGCTGAGTTTGCTATAAGTAGGTCAGTTCACCATATGTTTTCTGATTAGGACCAACATTCTGAATAACTGCAAGATTGCAGGTCTTCGTTTTTTAAGTATTAGGTATTTCTCTATACAGATCCAACTGACTGATGGAACTCACTGCTACAGGATATGGTTACAGTTCAGAAGAGAATGCACATGTAATTATTAAGAGGATTTGTTGCAAAGTGAAGATTTGTTCATCTGAGTTGCCCCATAGTATGTGGGCTAAACTAGATGTGATGACAGAGATACATTAATAACTCCATGGTATCTTTTAAGTTTGTAAGTAGGCTTAGGTTTATTGAATTTATGAATTACTTCCCACAACAAAAAGCCCTAAAGCAATTTACAACATAAATAAAATACCATAATAAAAATATGTGAATATACTGAAAACATAGAATAAAAACATCCAACTACTGGTGCTGCCCAAATGCCTGGAAAAACAAATATGTCATTGCTTGGCTCCAGCACAATGACAAAGTGCCAGACAGACCTCCCTGGAGAGAGCATTCTAAAGACTGGAGCTGCCACAGAAAATACCTGTTCTTAGAATTAGGCCCAGTATGGGTCCCAATTGGCCCACAAGGCCATTTTCCCCAGACCACAGTGGCAGGGCAGAAAAACACAAAGATAGAGTGACCCAACAGCTGATGAATGTGTGCTGGGATGGGGGCTGTGGGTGTCCTGGGGGTGGTGGTGAAGGGAAAGGGGGTTGGTGGTGTGGGAACAAGTTTAGAAATATGACACGTGGGTGAGTGAGCAAATGTCAGGCAGATAAGCGAGCAGGCGGGTCAGCACTGGAGGACGAGAGAGCTGGAACCAGTGACAACAACATGGTAAGCAGTTGAGGCAGGGTGGTGGCGGTGGCAGCTTGACCAGGAGGCTGGGAGGCTGGTGAATGGCCTAAACTGGGTGGTGGCAAGTGCCTGGGTGTCCATTTTGGGAGCTGCTTGTAGGTTGGCCTTTTGGGAGTTGCCTGTGGGTGGGTGGGGGCTTTGGGGAGTTGTCTGTGGGTTGGTGGGTGGGTATGTCCTGGGAGTTGCCTGTGGAGGTTGGACATGTTTTGGGAGTTGCCTCTATTCTGAGCCCGTGGTTCTGAAACCCACTTTGCCAGACAGTCAACTCAATCTCTCTCTTTTAATCAGAACTATTTTATCAAACCAGCAAAAACAAGGTATACAGAAACTTCAAAGAAAACGTACAGTCTCTGGGGATGGTGAGCTGAGGATGGTGATGATGAAGGATAATGGCAGGTAATTATATTGTAGAATTGTTGAAGAGGTAGATTCAACAGAGGAGAGGTAACTTCTCAGAGAAAGACAGCTTCTGGAAGAGACAATTTTGGCAGAGGAATAACGTCCGAGAGAGAGAGAGAGGTAAAAAAGGAGTGTTGTCCTCTGGGGCTATTAGGCCTGCTGCTAGCTTCACTGATGAGTGAAACAACTGAGGCAGGTTTTGGAGGGAAAAACTAACTAACCAATTAAAGAAAGAGGTGATGTCACCTGACAGGAAGTTACTGTAAAGCTAAGGGAGCATAGTGACAGACCTCTGGAGTTCCATAACTCTAACCTAATAAATACCTTCTTTAGCACAACAGAAGGAGTGTCCCTGCAGAGACTGGACAGCCTCTGTTTATGTGTGTTTGGGAGCCCTTGTGTATGCGTTTGGCAGTGCTTGGAGTGTATGTATGTGTGTTTGGCAGTGCCTGGAGTGTATGTATGTGTGTTTGGCAGTGCCTGGTGTGTGCATGTGTTCAGGAGTCCAGGGGAGAGGGTTGGGAGTCCCTGTGTGTGTGTGGGGGGGGTGGCACACAAAGTGCACAGGGTCAAAGCCTCTAGTTCTTTCATATTTTTGTACAAGCACTTCAAGATGCAAAGCTGCTAGCCATTTTGTGTAACTAAATATTATGCTCATAACAAATTATGTGGCTCTGGCTAATTCCCTTAAGTAAGCTACAGTAGGGCCCCACTTGTATGGCAGGTTAGGGACCAGACCCCCACTGAAAAGCGAAACATTGATCAGCTGTAGTGCGGGGAGCTCCAGCTGACAGTGCTTGGCCCCTGAAGCTCCTTGCGCAACAGCTGATCGATGTTCTACTTTTCCGTGCATCACCCTCTCCCCCCCGCTCGCTCGCTCACTCGCCCTTCTTATGATCTCAGGGAGGGAGCTGCCTGTGCACCCACGCCTGCTCCCTCGCCCTCCGCCACCTCCCTTACTCATCTCCCCTTGCCCGCTCCCCCTCTCCCTGCCTGTTTGCTTGCTCACTCGCCCTCCGCCACCTCCCTCGCTCGTCCCCCCTTGCCCTCTCGCTCTCCCCCTGCCTGTTCACTCACGTGTTTGCTTGCCCTCTGCTGCCTCCCTCGCTTGTCCCCCCTTGCCCGCTTTCCCTCCCCCCTGCTTGTTCGCTCGCACGCTTGCTCTCCCTCCGCTGCCTCCCTCGCTCGTCCCCCTTGCCTGCTCGCTCTCCCCCTGCCTGTTCACTTGCATGCTTGCTCGCCCTCCACTGCCTCCCTCGCTCATCCCCCCTTGCCCACTCTTTCTCTCCCCTGCCTGTTCACTTGCTCGCTTGCTCACCCTCCTCTGCCTCCCTCAACAATAAAATGGCGCCAGATGCCCTTCTTGGACTCTGCTGAGCACGTAGTCAGAGCTTGGGAACATTTCTTTTTTGAACTACAACTTCAATCAGCCCAACTGTAGTTTAAAACAGTGACGTTTCCAGGCTCTGATGACACGCTCAGTAGCTGAGTCCGAGAACGGTGTCAGGCACCATCAATTTGTGCACTCACCAGAACAAGTGCTGAACATATGGAACAGGGATACAATTCAAAACCGCTGCATTAGCGAAGTGCCGAGAAGTGAAGAGCCAGAAAGTGGGGCCCTCCTGTACATAATATTAGCATTTATTGGTCATTACTAAATTCCCCAAGAGTGATTAAGATAATATTGATTGATTTTATTTATATGTCACCTTTCCACAGTGACCTGTGTCCAAAATAGCTTACAAGTAATACTGGCATTCTTATAAGGTAATCAAATCCAGTGCAATAAGGTCTGTGATGCTTAGTTGGCTCCAGTGAAGATTCCCAAATTGCTAGCTTCATGAACACATTTCATGTGCATGTGTGCATAGATGCACAAATTAATCTGGTAACACTAACCACTACACTATACTGGCTTTCAGTTCTGGGGTTGAGGCCTGCTGGTGTTCATCATTTCTCTGACTCATTGTGGTATCTTCATAGCACAAGGGTGCCCAAGCCTTTAGCCTCTGTTAATTCTATTATTAAGCATTTTCTTCTGTTCTGCTACAAACTTATGACTTTAGCTCTTTAGTTTACCTTCTCTCTCTCTCTCTCTCTCTCTCTATCTCTCTCACACACACACACACACGCATGCGCGCGCGCACACACACACACACACACACACACACACATCACCTCTGCCTCCCCCCTCTCAGTTTCTCAATATCCAGCCTCCTACTTTATACCCCTTGGAAAGTGTGTTTGTTCTGTTTGTTCTGTTACCTCCTTCTGTGACCGGCAAAAACAGTATGATGCACATTCAACTCATCTTTTCCCCCTTCCAAATTGGACTTCTGAGGTTGAAGAAAGAATTGAATCCCAGTAAAAGTCCAATCAATCCTGGCACACACATCTTATGGTTCCTTCTGTCCTACTCTAATGCAGCAATGTTGCAATACAAAGACACTGTCTTGGTCTTTTGTAATGTATTTGAATAGGGGCATGTTACAATCACATTGTTGATTGGAAAAACATGCCACCTTCAGGTAAATGTCTGTATTTTCTTAAATTATAAAGATGAAAAAGAGAAGAAAATGTAAGACAGTGTAATTCTGTTATACGTACACATTTTTATTTAATTGGGCATATTATTTTAATTTATTATTCAACATTTATAATTATGAATTTTTAATGCCCGGAGGATTGTTATTAGATCCAGGGCCTTTTCTGTGGTGGCCCCCGAACTATGGAACAGCTTACCTGAGGAGATACGCCTGGTGCCTACGGTACTTTCTTTTAGGTGCCAGGTTAAGACCTGGTTATACTCCCAGGCATTTTAACGTTCATGTTTTATATTCAATGTTTTTTACTCTACCTTGTTGTGACCTTGTATGTTTTATTGTAACTTTGTATTTTAACTCTGCTGTTCACCGCCCAGAGAGCTATTCGCTATGGGCGGTCTATAAATAAAATAAAATAAAATAAATAAATAAATAAATAAATAATATGAGATCCTGGAATCATATGAAAAGACCTAGTGTGGGGAAGGATAACTGGGCAGACATGTTTTTAAGCACCATTTAGCCATAACTTTTACTGCCTAACTTGGGCTAGAATCAGAACCTAACCTACATCACAGAATTCTTGTTGTAGCAGTGACACTTTGGAATTCTCTCCCCTTAAATATTAGACAGGCACCATCTCTGTTATCTTTTTGGTGCCTCCTGAAGACCTTCCTCTTTCAACAAGCCTCTTAAGTAGAGACCTTTCCCAGTTTGCGTCTGTGCTGGAATTACTTTCTTAGATGTTTGTAAAACCTTTTGTTTAAAAAGATGTTTTTAAAGATACTTTGTTTTAACACGTTTTTAAAGATGCTTTGTTTTAATACTAAATTGTTTTAATTTTTTTAAATTGTGTTTTAAATTGTTTTTAAAAGATGTGTTTTAAATGTGTATATTTGTTTTTAATGTTTTTAGTTACTGTAAACCGCCCAGAGAGCTTCGGCTATGGGGCAGTATACAAATACAAATAAAATAAAACAAACAAACAAACAAATAAATAAATAAATATGTTTTAGAGTGTTTTTAGTGTTTTTGTTTGTTGTGCTGGGCTCCTTCTGGGAGGAAGAGTGGGACATAAATTTAATAAATAAATAAATACAGATAAAATGAGGGAGGAGAGTCATGTATACAGCTCTTTGTTCCTTGTGGGAACAGTTCGATAAACAGTAATAAATAAAAGAAGGACAGCAGTTGGCTGTATAATGTTGGAAGGCTTTTGATGAACATTAGAATATCAACCAAAGCTTGGACAATTATGAGTCAAACTTTCATAGTAATGAGAGGAGCATTAAAAATGCTTTCTACTAATTAAAATAAAGAACAGACACTTACCTTATTCTGAAATACTTTGTTGTTGTTATGTGCCTTCAAGTCGATTACGACTTATGGCGACCCTATGAATCAGCAACCTCCAAGAGCATCTGTCATGAACCACCCTGTTCAGATCTTGTAAGTTCAGGTCTGTGGCTTCCTTTATGGAATCAATCCATCTCTTGTTTGGCTTTCCTCTTTTTCTACTCCCTTCTGTTTTTCCCAGCATTATTATCTTTTCTAATGAACCATGTCTTCTCATTATGTGTCTGTGTCCAAAGTATGATAACCTCAGTTTCATCATTTTAGCTTCTAGTGATAGTTCTGGTTTAATTTGTCCTAACACCCAATTATTTCTCTTTTTCGCGGTCCATGGTATCTGCAAAGCTCTCCTCCAATACCACATTTCAAATGAGTTGATCTTTCTCTTATCTGCTTTTTTCACTGTCCAACATTCACATCCATACATAGAGATCGGAAATACCATTGACAATCCTATGCACAGTTACCTGAGAGAAAGACTCACTGAGCACCATGAGAATTCAAAAGTGGGACTCAGCTGCCTATTAGTTTTTAACAGTGCAATCCTATGCACATGTATTCAGAAGAAAGTCCTATGGCCTTCAATAGGGCTTACTCCCATATAAATGGGCATTTCCCTGCAGTTAGGAATGAATGAAAATAAAGATTGTCATGTGTTCCACAGCTGGGTTTAGAAATCTTTTAAATTTAATATATCCTGTCCTGTACAAGCTACATTTTATGTAGTTTGCATTGTGTTCTTAGCTAATTTTAACTGTGATTATTTGATGTCACTGGTTTCAGTTAAGGAAATGTATTAGCATGCTTATCCTATAAATCGCTTTGAAGTAAGCAAGAGAAGAACTGGTAATCATATAACAGTCCTCTGATCCACATATGGGATTTTAAAATATTTATATTTTATTTAGGATTGGAAGTATTTGTTGGTGTTCTCTGATAAGACACTCAAAGCCTCCACCTGCCACTAATCTCCTCCCTTGCTAGTCCCCTCCTGCATGTATGTGCAGAGCTGCCCTTGCACAAGGGTACGTGTGCTACACATAATGCTAAACACAAGGCATGGATTGGAAAGTGTCTTTCATTAGGAAACGCATGTACCTAAGAAGTTGTTTTGTCAGATCTTTGGGTATCTTCTCCTCAAATGAAATGTCAGGAAAACATTCACCAGTTATTAAACTGAGGAGTTTCCAGAAATTCCTGTGGCACAACTTGAGTCACAATAGAGTGCAATGAATCAGGCTAGCAAAATTTTATTTTTATTTGATTGAAAAAAATATGCACAGCTTAGCCACTGGAGGGCAGCAATAGACAACACAAGCCAACATCCCACCCACCCCTTTTAAAATTCCTCCTTCCACACTCCTCTAAAACTATCTACTCATGCCAAGCTACTGCAAATATCTCCTCCCTGTGCAGATTAAATTGAATCTGCCTTGCCTTGCATAATTTGGAAATTCAAAAGACCAATTTCTGAGTGTAATTGAAAAGCACATTTCAGGATTATTCGCTGAATCAATAGTTCCAGCTAGAGTTCATATTAATCTGTATACTGTTCAACAAGATAACAAGGAGAGAGTTTTATTTACTCAATATTCCAATGGTTCTACTGGAAAAAAAATAGTGGTATAGTGTGAATGTGTGCACACACATATATACAGATGAGTATTACAGTCATATGAATGGTATATATCCTACTTTACTATCTTTACTGTGTATGGAAAGGTTGCTGAGCATTTGCTCTGAGAGAAACGTTTAGTGCTTCATTAGGGAGCCATTCAGTCATCATGTCTAGGCAGGGGGACAAGTGTGCCATAGTGCTAAGAATGCAGGGTTGAATCATGGGGCACCCAAGTTCCAAAAACTGGTCAGCCACAAAGCTTTGGTCAAGTCAATCCTTTTGCACTTTGCCTGCGATTATAAGGGGATAAATGAACAGACCCAGATCTCCTAAACACTGGGGCAAAAAATCCTATCTTGACATATACACTGATGGGGACTAAGCTGGTCAGTGACTAACCGGAGGGTTGTGGTCAGTAGTTAGATGAAAATGTTGACCAAGTGTGTGACAGCTGTGAATTTCATGCTAGGGATGATTGGAAAAGTGATAAAAAATAATACTGGCTATATCATAATGACTTTATGCAAATCTATGGTACAACACACTAGGAATACTGTGTACATTTCTGGTGGCCACACCTCAAAAAGGATGTTGTAGAGCTAGGAAAGGTTCAGAAAAGGACAAGCAAAATGATCAAGGGACTTGAACATTTCCCCTATGAAGAAAGGTTACAGTGTTTTGGGGCTGTTTAGTTGAAGAAAAAGATAAGAGGGAGGGAACATGACAGACGTGCATAAAACTGCAGGTGTGGAGAAAGTGGGAAAGGATTCATGTTTCTTTCCCTCATAACACTTGAATTGTGGGATCATTTGATGGAGCTGAATGAAGTAGGGTTGTCAGGTCTCTAGTTTTCCCACAGAGGCTCTGGGGATCCTCTCCTGGTCTCCATGTGAGTCACCTTAATCTCCGGACTCTTAGCTTTAATTTTTTTGGGGAAAAAAAAGTTTCTAGGTGCTCTGGTTCAAAAGATATAAACCAAAATGTCATAATAATAATAATAATAATAATAATAATAATAATAATAATAATAATAATAATAATAATTTAATTTCTGTGTCGCCTATCTGGCCAATGGCCACTCTAGGCGACGTACATCTTTGTTTCAATACATCATAATAAAACAATACAACGATAAAACTATAAAACTATAAACAATGACATCCACCCCCTGCAACTTCTGTTAGTACTGGCTGCTCTAATCCATGCCCTTTCAGGTTTTTAGCCTATAAGTGAAGTCAGGGTTGAGATTGACAAGATTTGTTGACCCCCTGCCCAGGCAATACCTAAACCCCATTTCAAGTTCTGAGAAGTTACTTTTTCCTGCTTGTCAAGGAATTCAGTAAATATATAGCTTTCAGCAGCATAAAGAGTACTTTCTCTGTACAGGATTGGGACTTGCTTCTGAGTAAACATGCATAGGATTGCACTACAACTATCTTTACAGGTTGTATAAATAATAAACATCTTTGACAGTCATGCTTATATAAATATTTCTTCATACTATGTTTTGATATGTATCTGATTTCACATTATGGTTGCAAATTATTATTTACAAAATATTATTTCCTCTACATTTTAATTGTGTCCTTCTTACTTGTTGTTTTCACCCTGAGGGGCAGATTAGGCTGAGAGATGGTGCATAGCACATGGTCACCCAGTAAATGTTGTAACTTGTTTCCATTTTAAAAAGTAATTAAAATGATTTTAGGCAAAGTTTATGAACTAATGCAGATCCACATAATACATTTAAAGTACATCCAACTTGCATTTAAAGCGCATGACTTCCCCCAAATAATTCTGGGAATTTCCCGCCAGCCTTAACAAACTACAGTTCCAAGGATTCTGTGGCAGGATTCATGTGCTTCAAATGTATTGTTGTGTGCCTCCCCAATCTCCGAGCAGTGAGATTTCCAGGGTCCCTGCGCTCACCCAGGTTTTGGTTTCCTTTGGGAAGAAGGTCAGCGGAGATTGCGGTGTCTTTATGAAATATGGTTTGTTTATTTACACACATTCCAACCTGAGCTTAGGATGGAGGGGTTCAAGGCATCAGCAGTCCAATATCCAGCTTTTCCATCTGGGTTGCAGGAGGCATCCTAAAGCCATGGTGCAGAGGGATAGCCTCTCTGCCTGCCTCCAGCCCCAGCCATTCTCTAGACACTCTAAAAACACTCAAAGCACAAACTTCTGCTAGCTGCCAGGAAGGGGGGGGAGGCTCTCCTGAAGAGTTTCAATGACAAAAAGGGTATCCTTGCCCATTCACCAGTTGTTGGGCAACTGATAGGCCCATTAACTACATGGCCATGTTGTTAGCTTAACAAAAGAAACTCCAGCAGAACCAGCTCCTCACCCCAAGGCATAGGATTCCAAATCAGAGGCTGGAAGGGGACCCACAGGAATCATCCATTCCAACCCCCATACTCATAACAGTATGTTGTATGTGCTTTAAATGCATGGTGTGGATCTGCCCTAGAATGCTGTGCATTCAGAACAATTTTAAAATATACTTTTTTAAAACAGGGGAAGGGCGGTAGCTCAGTGGTAGGGCATATGCTTTGCATGCAAAGGTCCAAAATTCAATCTCTGGAAGAGATTATTGCCTGGAATTCGGGAGAGCCAATGCTAGTCCATGCCATCAGTACTGAGCTAGATGGTACCACATGGCCTGACTTGGTGTAAGACAGATTCCTTTGCTCCTAAAAGAGAAAAGAGACCCAAGGGCCACAGTGACTCCAAAATTTATTTATTTATTATTTGATTTATGTCTTACCCTTCCTCCCAGCAGGAGCCTGGGGCAGCAACCAAAAGCACTAAAAACACTTTAAAACTTCATAAAAACAGACTTTAAAATACATTAAAACAAAACATCTTTAAAAACATTTTTAAAAGCTTTCAAAACATCTTTTTTTCAAAAAACAAAAGGTTAAAAACATTCTTTTTTAAAAAGAGAAGGTTTAAAAACATATTAAAAAGCAATTCCAATACAGATGCACACTGGGATAAGGTCTCAACTTAAAAGGCTTGTTGAAAGAGAAAGGTCTTCAGTAGGTGCCAAAAAGATAACAGAGATGGCGCCTGTCTAATATTTAAGGGGAGGAAATTCCACAGGGTAGGTGCCGCCACACTAAAGGTCTGTTTCCTATGTTGTGAAGAACAAACCTCCTGATAAGATGGTATCTGCAGGAGGCCCTCACCTCCAGAGCACAGTGATCAACTGGGTATATAAGGGATAAGATGGTCTTTCAGGTATTCTGGTCCTACGCTGTATAGGATTTTGTACATCAAAACTAGAATTTTGAACTTGGCCTGGTAACAAATGGGCAGCCAGTGCAATTCTTTCAGCAGCGAGGACACATGTTGGCAATAGACTGCCCCAGTCAGCAGTCTTGCTGCTGCATTTTGCACCAGCTGCAACTTCTGGACCAACCTCAAGGGCAGCTCCACATAGAGCGCATTACAGTAATCCAGTGCGTGAACAACAGTAGTCAGGCTGTCCTGGTCCAGAAACGGTTGCAGCTGTCTTACCAGCCGAAGCTGGTAAAAAGCACTCCTAGCCACTGAGGTCACCTGGGCATCTAGTGACCTTGTTTTAACCTTTTTTAAAAAAAGATGTCTTGAAAGCTTTTAAAAAAATGTTTTTAAAGATGTTTTGTTTTAATGTTTTTTAAAGTCTGTTTTTATGATGTTTTAAAGTGTTTTTAGTGCTTTTGTTTGCCACCCTGGGCTCCTGCTGGGAGGAAGGGTGGGATATAAATCAAATAATAAATAAAATTGTGACAAAGATGGATCCAGGAGCACCCCCGACTACAGACCTGCTCTTTCAAAGGGAGTACCACCCCATCCAAAGCAGTCAGCTGACCAATTAACTGAACTCGGGAACCACCAACCCACAGCACCTCCGTCTTGCTAGGATTCAGACTCAGTTCATTGCCCTCATACAGCCCACCACCAAATCCAGGCAGCGGTCCAGGGCTTGCACGGCCTCTCCCGATTCAGATGTTACAGAGAAATAGAGCTGGGTATCATCAGCGTACTGCTGACACCTCACCCCAAATCTCCTGATGAAGCTTCCAAGGGCTTCACATAGATGTTAAAGAGCATGGGGGACAAGATGGTACCCTGCAGTACCCTACAGCACAACTGCCAGGTGGCTGAAAGGCAATTGCCCAAATGCTCTTCTCTAAAAACAACCTTTGAGATAAGATTGGAATCACTGTAAAACAGTGCCTCCAATACCCATCTCATGAAGTTGGCGCAGAAGGATACCATGGTCAATGGTATCAAAAGCTGCTGAGAGATCCAGTAAGAGTATCAGGGTCGCACTCTCCCTGTCCTTTTCCCAATAAAGGTTATCTATCAGGGTGACCAAGGCCAATTCAGTCCCATAACCAGGCCTGATTCCAGACTGGAATGGGTCAAGATAATCTGTTTCATCCAAGAGTACTTGCAATTGCTGTGCCACAATCCTCTCAATCCCCCTCCCTAAGAAGGGGGTATTTGCGACTGGTTGGTAATTGTCGCAAACGAATGGGTCCAGGGTGGGCTTTTTCAGGAGTGCTTGGATCACTGCCTCTTTCAGGGCAGCTGCAACCACTCCGTCCCGCAATGATGCATTGACCACAGCCTAGATTTACAACATTTATATACTGCTTTTTGGTAAAAAAAACCCTGAAAACAGTTTATAGAAGGAATTAAAACAATGATGTTATTGGCAGAAACAGTTAAAAACAGGTATTTAAAACATTCAAAATAATAAAACCAACAATGAGTTAAAAACAGATAAAAGAATAGCTTGTACATGCCTGGGTAGGCTTGCCTAAATAAAAATGTTTTTAGCAGGTACCAAAATGAGTACAATGAAGTGCCTGCCAAATGTAAATAGGCAGGGAGTTCCAAAGCGTAGGTACTGTCACACTAAAGGATTTATTTCTTACAAGAGCAAACAAGTACTATGTGGAACCCTTAACATGGAAAGCATACCTTGAACTTGGCCTGGTAGCAAATTGGCAACCAGTCTGTAAAGAGGTTTGGAGCAGCCACATTAAAATGCAGGCAGGGCATTCCAGGAAGGGGGTTGCTAACTCTGCTTTGGTATCGATATTGTTGCAGTGGATTCCTAGTCAAGCCTTACCAATAGCACAATCCTAACAATATCTACTCAGAAGTAAGTCCTGTTCAGTTCTATGGGACTTAGTCCCTTAGTAAGTGTGTTTAAAATTGCAGCCTTAAGGGATATCTATCTTTAGTCCCGAGTGCTCCCATCTAACATCTCCACATTGTAGGCTTTCTTCCTACAATGGCCTTCTGGTGACTGGCTTGGTCTGAGGGCAATTAAACCTTTCTTGCCAGAATAAAGTTGTTGTTACGTGCTTTCAAGTTGATTACGACTTATGGCGACCCTATGAATCAGTGACCTCCAAGAGCATCTGTCATGAATCACACTGTTCAGATCTTGTAAATTCAGGTCTGTGGCTTCCTTTATGGAATCAATGCATCTCTTGTTTGGCCTTCCTCTTTTTCTACTCCCTTCTGTTTTTCCCAGCATTATGGTCTTTTCTAGTGAATCCTGTCTTCTCATGATGTGTCCAAAGTATGATAACCTCAGTTTCATCATTTTAGCTTCTCGTGATAGTTCTGGTTTAATTTGTTCTAACACCCAAATATTATTTTTTTCGCGGTCCATGGTATGTGCAAAGCTCTCCTCCAATACCACATTTCAAATGAGTTTATTTTTCTCTTATCCGCTTTTTTCACTGTCCAACTTTCACATCCATACATAGAGATCGGGAGTACCATGGTCCATGGTCTGAATGATCCTGACTTTGGTGTTCAGTGATACATCTTTGCATTTGAGGACCTTTTCTAGTTCTCTCATAGCTGTCCTCCCCAGTCCTAGTCTTCTTCCTATTTCTTGACTATTGTCTCCATTTTATTTAATGACTGTGCTGAGGTATTGGTAATCCTTGACAAGTTCAATGTCCTCATTGTCAACTTTAAAGTTACATAAATCTGTTGTCATTACTTTAGTCTTTTTGACGTTCAGCTGTAGTCCAGCTTTTGTGCTTTCCTGTCTAACTTTCATCAGCATTTGTTTCAAATCATTACTGGTTTCTGCTACTAGTATAGTATCGTCTGCATATCAGTCACTTTATTTTGCGGTCAAAGACCCATAATACAAGGTAAAATACAAGGGAAAAAAATAAAATACATGGTTAAACTGTTTTGTACTATATACAGAAATCAGAGTGGAAATAATCTGCAGGCTAGACAGACTACAGCTTTGGAGTAGGCCAATGTGACATGAGATGGATTAAAGCCTGCCCGAGGGTTGGAATTGGGCATTGGACTGTTTGTTTTGGTTATTACTTTTGACTAAGGTCATGGACATGGAACAATAATATGTATTTCTGGGTATAGGGTACTGACATTGGAAATTACTCCAGGAACTTGTGTTGTTCTGGGGGAGGAATTTGGTTTTATCTTTTGACTTGTGGTCGGAGAGCCCAATTCTTCGGGTTGCAGGAAGCGCATCTCAAGCCAAGAAGAGCTAGTTGATGGCTTGGCTATGCCCGGAATCGGATCATAATGTTGGGGTCTAAGTATCTCCCTTTCTTCATCTGGGGTTAGGGGTCTATTAATATTGCTTGATATTTATTTATTTATTTATTTTATTTAGTTTAATTTATATACCGCCCTAAGCCCGAAGGCTCTCTGGGCGGTGTACAAAAAGATAAAAACAAGCACAATATATAAATACAATAAATACAATAAATAATAATAAAAAACAAACAAACAAACAATAACGAACCAAACAACATCCAAAATACGGAAATGCTGTTTAAAATACACTTTAAAATGCCTGGGAGTATAAAAAGGTTTTCACCTGGCGCCGAAAAGATAGTAGCGTCGGCGCCAGGCGCACCTCATCAGGAAAACTGTTCCACAGTTTGGGGGCCACTACTGAAAAGGCCCTGGTTCTAGTCATCACCCTCTGAGCCTCTCGATGGGATGGTACTCGGAGGAGGGCCTTAGATGTTGAGCGTAGTGTACGGGTAGGTTCATATTGGGAGAGGTGTTCCACCAGGTATTGCTGTCCCATGCCGTGTAGGGCTTTATAGGTCAAAACCAGCACTTTGAATCTAGCCCAGAAACAAATAGGAAGCCAGTGCAGACGGGCCAGAACAGGTGTTATATGAGTGGACCTTCTGGTCCACGTCAACAATCTGGCCGCTGCATTCTGGACTAGCTGTAGTTTCCGAACAGTCTTCAAGGGCAGCCCCACGTAGAGCGCGTTGCAGTAGTCCAATCTAGAAGTTACCAGAGCATGAACAACTGAAGCGAGGTCGTCACTGTCCAGATAGGGACATAGCTGGCCTCCATCTCTTCTTTGGCCTTCCTCTTTTTCTACTCCCTTCTGTTTTTCTTAGTATTATTGTCTTTTCTAGTGAATCCTGTCTTTTTATGATGTGTCCAAGGTATGATAACCTCAGTTTCATCATTTTAGGTTCTAGTGATAGTTCTGGTTTAATTTGTTCTAACACCCAATTATTTGTCTTTTTCACAGTCCATGGTATGCGCAAAGCTCTCCTCTAACTCCACATTTCAAAAGAGAGTGTAGAATTAAAAACATAGAGCACATCTAGAAATTTGCTAGAATATATTTCACCTTCCACTGTTTTATCTTGTGCAAACTGAGACACTCCTCATGTCCACTGGAGACTATTCTGCAGAATACTCACTGCCATTATTCCACAATTATTTTTTAGTGTAAATTATGCAAAATGTTGCCATACTTCACATATTCACAGAAACAGAAGCAAAAGAAAATAATTTATATTGTTGTTGTTATATGCCTTCAAGTCGATTTCGACTTATGGCGACCCTATGAATCAGTGACCTCCAATAGCATCTCTCATGTTTTTAGAATAAAAAGAGGTGGAGTTTGACTGGTGTTGTGTGCCCCATTTTCAGAAAAAAGAAGTGGGAATGCACTGGAACCAGCACAACAGTAAGCGTGTCTCTACCCACAGAGGCAAACAACACGTTACGCGTTGTAAGCCGCACAGGAAGAGTGATTTCTGTTTGGGGCTGGAGAAGGAAGAGGTCGGCTTCCCCCCCCCCGGTACTATACACACATACAGGCCTCAGCCCTTCCAGAATCTCTGCAGAGAAAACGTCCAGCTCCCCAGAACATTTTCATAAGGCCAAAAAAACCTGTGCTCCAGGCATTTTCCAGTGAACTACCCTTCACAGGCATATCAATGCTTTGAGTCTTGTGGGTTTAGTCCAAAGAACTGAAACATGAAGCAAAGTCTAAGGCTTTGTAGCAGCCCTAGAAAACCTCTGCCGATGACAAAGGCTGTTTATAGAAATCCCAAGGCTTTCCCCCCAGGTGTTTGTTGCACATTCAATGAATTAGTGTGTGGAGGTGGGCAGAATGGGAAGTGGCAAAGGAGCAACAGGCTCTGCACATTTCTTTTTAGGTCTGACAAGATGTCCACAATGACTTTTCCTGGTTCCCCAACATGCACCCAGTTTTCAGAACTTACAATGAACCCAAGAGCAATGAGAGCAGAACCTGCAGCTGCAAGGTGTTTAAAAATGCATATTGTGAGAGAAAATATGTAAAAAATGTAGATTTAAAAATGATTTTAAATGTAGTTTTTTGAGGGTGCATTAGAATAAAATATTCACAGATTAATCCAGAAATGGACTGAATGGATTTACGAGTGAACATAAGTAAAAAGTGACATGGACCAAACCAAACTGAGGCTGCAATCCTACACGTAGGCCCCATCTGCACTATACCATTAAAGCAGTATCATGCCACTTTTAAAAGGTTGTGGCTTCCCCCAAAAGAATCCTGGAAACTGTAGTTTGTGAAGGGTGTTTTACAAGTTGTTAGAATATCCCTATTTCCCTCACAGAGCTACAATTCCCAGAGTTCCCTGGGAAGAGGGATTGACTGTTAAACCACTCTGGTTAACATTTGCTCCCATTTACTTATTAAGTGCTTTACCTCATGGATCTCTACAGCTTTCCAGCCTTGCTTCAATATCAGAAGTCAATGAGAGAGGGAGAAAATTGTTTAAACCCGTCGAGTGCTGCGAAATAAGGCAGAGAAGAGGGTTGGGCTTCGCTCTTTTCCTCTGTCTTTCTCAACTTATTCTAGCACCACCAAGATAAATTGGTGCTCAGGTGGTTTCTTCCTGGGACTAAAGTTTGGGCCAGTGACATATCTGTCCATTTCCTTATCAAGTATAAAAATCTTAATTAGCGATATTTTACTATTTCCTGGGGGGAAAACAATAGGGCAGATTGCTCAATCTCAAAACATACTTTCAATTACCAAAGGGACAATGACCTCTCTTTTCTGCAGCTGTTACAGAGACACAGCTTTGATGGACAAATTAGCTTTGGGAGCTAATTTCTAGAAAGATTAGCTTCTATTTTAAGATGTCACAGACTGTCAGAGTTATGACCTGTTACAGGAAATAGTGTCTCCACTGCAATTCTGAAAGTTCCCCTCCTCTCTTTTCCTCTCCCCAGCTCACCCTATCAGGTAAAAATGTAAATGTACTGCCTTCAAGTCAATCCTGTCTTATGGCGACCCTATGAATAGGGTTTTCATGAGGCTGAGAGGCAGTGACTGGCTCAAGCTCACCCAGTGAGCTTCATGGCTATGCGGGGATTCAAACCCTGGTTTCCCAGGTCATAGTCCAACACCTTAACCACTACACCACACATACCCTAATATTGCAGCTCCTTTTCCAGCTCTCATACCCTTTCTTCCAGCTTACCACATAACCCTGTCCATACTGGTTAGATGAAGGATGGTCTCTTTATAGCATCCCCTACCAAGAGGCTGGTCCTTCTCAACCTATTATATGATATCATCATTTGGTAGCCTAGGCCTAGTTTTCACTGTTGGAAAACCTTTGGCTGGACCACACCATGTCAGACTGCAGGTCTCATAGGTCTGCATGTTTCCTCATACAAAAAGCTAACAACCCCTGAACAAATAAAACTAGATGTCAAGTTAAAGAAGTCTAGATATTCCAGTTTTTAAAGTGTAGGATTTCAAGTTCTTTTTCTGTGGAGGAGTATTCAGTCAGGGTAGCCCCTTCCTGCAGACTGCAGCGGTACATCCCAATACAGGGATACTTCCTGGGAACTGTAGTTTAAGGGTACTGAGAGTTGTTAGGAGACCCCTATTCCCCTCAGAGCTACAATTCTCAGAATTCCCTGGGAAGAGGGATTGATTGTTAAACCACTTGGAGAATTTTAGCTCTGTGAGGGGAATAGGGGGTTCCTAATAACTCTCAACACCCTTAACAAACTACAGTTTCCAAGCTGCTTTGGGGAAAGCCATGATAGTTTAAAGTGGTGTGTGTGTGTTATGTGCCTTCAAGTCAATTACGACTTATGACGACCCTATGAATCAGTGACTTCCAATAGCATCTGTTGTAAAACACCCTGTTCAGATCTTGTAAGTTGAGGTTTGTGGCTTCCTTTATGGAATCAATCTATCTCTTGTTTGGTCTTCTTCTCTTTCTACTCCCTTCTGTTTTTCCCCAGCATTATGGTCTTTTCTAGTGAATCATGTCTTCTCATAATGTGTCCAAAGTATGATAACCTCAGTTTCATCATTTTAGCTTCTAGTGATAGTTCTGGGTTAATTTGTTCTAACACCCAATTATTTGTCTTTTTCACAGTCCATGGTATGCACAAAGCTCTCCTCCATCACCACATTTCAAATGAGTTTATTTTTCACTTACCCACTTTTTTCACTGTCCAACTTTCACATCCATATATAGAGATCGGGAATACCGTGGTCTGAATGCTCCTGATTTTAGTGTTCAGTGATACATCTTTGCATTTGAGGACCTTTTCTAGTTCTCTCACAGCTGCCCTCCCCAGTCCTAGCCTTCTTCTGATTTCTTGACTATTGTCTCCAGTTTGGTTAATGACTGTGCTGAGGTATTGATCATCGTTGACAAGTTCAGTGTCCTCATTGTCAACTTTAAAGTTACATAATTCTTCTGTTGTCATTACTTTAGTCTTTTTGACGTTCACCTGTAGTCCTGGTTTTGTGCTTTCCTCTTTATTTTTCATCAGCGTTTGTTTCAAATCATCACTGGTTTCTGCTAGTAGTATGGTATTGTCTGCATATCTTAAATTATTGATATTTCTCCCTCTAATTTTCACACCTCCTTTATCTTGGTCCAGTCCTGCTTTCCGTATGATATGTTCTGCATATAGATTAAATAAATAGGGTGATAAAACACACCCCTGTCTCACACCCTTTCCTATTGGGAACCAATCGGTTTCTCCATATTCTGTCCTTACAGTAGCCTCTTGTCCAGAGTATAGGTTGCGCATCAGGACAATCAGATGCTGTGGCACCCCCATTTCTTTTAAAGCATTCCATAGTTTTTCATGACCTACACAGTCAAAGGCTCTACTGTAATCTATACAGCACAGGGTGATTTTCTTCTGAAATTCCTTGGTCCGTTCCATTATCCAACGTATGTTTGCAATATGATCTCTGGTGCCTCTTCACTTTCTGAATCCAGCTTGGACATCTGTCATTTCTCACTTCATATATGGTAAGAGCCTCTGTTGTAGAATCTTGAGCATTACTTTACTTGCATAGGATATTAAGGCAATATTTCAGTAATTACTGCATTCCCTGGGATCCCCTTTCTTTGGGTGATTGATCCCTTATCCCCTAAAGGGTAAAGGATACTACAACCTTTGTCCAGACGGTCCCACTGTTTGTTGGAAACGTTTGCTTTCTACTGATACAGAAACTTCAGAACACTAAATTTTAGATTCTTCCAATGAGAATCAGGATGTTTGTGCCCTTTGGCTTCTGGCATTTACAGATAGCTCACATTTCCAAACTTTGGTTCACTGGGATGTATCGAAGAAGGAAAAGTCCCCAATATTATAGATAATCCTTTGCAATACCTATAGTTACTGAACACAAGGAAGCTCTCTCTGTGTGTGTGCATTCTATATCATTTCTGGCAAGTTCAAAGCTAAGTTGAAGTGGAGAGCTCAGAGTTTAGTGAACAGTGTTTACACCCATCCCATCTTTCACATGTCCAAAGGAGGTTCTGAAAAGGGTTTCTATGTGTACATAGTTGCACATACACAGACCCACATGAAACACTCCATTGCCAGGATTTCCAATTACACAGAAGGGTCTACATATACACAACTCTTCAGGCATAAAAGCCCCTTGCAGGCCTTTCTCTGAACGTACATATGTTGCAGATGTCAGGGGCAGAGCCAGCATGTGTCAACATAATTCTCTTCCAAACCATCTTGTATGCACAGAAGGAAGCCCAGAAATGGGCTTTTGTTTCCCTTTAGTTATTAAATATGGAGCTGGAAAAGAGGTCATTGGCTAGAAGTCATTAAAGCCCATTATTTTGCTATGCATGCATTGCAGCTCTGTAGTAGTAATGTCAAATAAAACAATACTACAATTTCTTTAATTTCTTCAAAAGCATAAACTCCTGATGAAATATATTAAATGCATATTGTCTATTGTTCTTTGCAAGTCTTACTTGAGCAAGTTATCTAGCAGCCAAAATGCATACCACATGTAACTCCAAGCATAACAAAAATAGGTCTTGTTTTAATATTCATAGTGGGTATGGGAAACAAAAGTCTTTCTTTTTTGTACTTGAGCAACTTTTAACTTGGGTAAATGAAACTCTTTAGTAACATGCATAAGATAATCTGAGAAGGCTAGGAAGTCCAAAGGCACTCGTAAGCATTTCTAAAAATACTTCCGTCCGACAAATCACTTCCTCAAGTGGAAATAATTTTTTATTGCTAAGATACTAAATCTTCTTACAGTTATGAATTGGATTTTGGAAGGGTTGAAAATTCCATTTATCACTGGCCTAGTTCATGGACACCTTCTTGCTGTGCTGAAGGAGAAAGCAAAGGTAGCCAACAAAGCATTTAAAAAGAACAGCTTTGTGTGCTCATTTTCCTGTTTTCTTCACTGCATAGCACTTCTTATCTTGGGGGGGAAAGCAAATGTGTATGAGAAATACTTAAAATAAAAAAAATGTGCTTCCTTTTTTTCAGTGGTTTACTGGTCACTGATTACTCAAATGATTGCTTTAAAACGTATTTGCTTTCTAGAAATGCTTCTGGAATTTTAGCTGGCCATGACTCCAAATTGTATCTTCATATGATTAATAAGTGACTAGAATATGCATACATATGTGTTGGTTTTAATTATGATATTTTATATGTCTTTCCTGTTTATTTGACTGGGATTGTATTGTTTATCTTTTGATGTTGTAACCCATCCTGGGTCTGCTACTCAATAAAGGGCAGACCAGAAATCTAATGAATAATATGACTGATTCTCACGCTTCTTCCCACTAGTTTGAATTTGGCATATGCTTTCAGAAGTGCATACATGGGGGTACCACATTACATTATACAGGTTGTGTGTGTTTGTGTTGGTGTGTGTGTAACCTTGGTTCCATTGCTCAGTCTTTGTGTTCAGAATTTATGATCAGGAACTATATGAATTAGTCTCATTGAAATATGTGTTCCAAGAAAACTTCTTTTTGGGATCAGGCTGTGTGCCTCAAAAGGATTCTCTCCTGATATCTCTGTTCCACAAATATCATTCCATAGATTTGACAATGTCATTTCCCCCAGAATCTAATACTCCAGTATTAGATGCCTTGTTTTCATATGAACAAATCTCCAACAGCCATTTGAGGTTTATGGGTTTATTCATTTTTTGAAAGAGTAAAAATGTTTTCTAAGTTATATTTCCCCTGTCATGTCATTAAGATGCTTGTCAAAGATGTGTTTAAGCACAGTCATGGATCTTTCATCTTGTGGCTCTGCAAAGTAAAATTTATTTTGTTCATCCTTTTCAAGTTGATTGAAAGCTAATCTGTTCCTCTGTTGTATTGCCCCTTGCAAGGCATGTTTTCAGAAATTCTTGTTCAGCTTTTGTCACTCCATGTTCGTAAGTCTGCACTGTCTTATCAAAATGAAAACAGCCCTTTGAAGTGATGCTAATGGGTGTGATATATATATACCTGGACACACTCAAAATTTTTAAAGTAGTCTAACAATATTGTCACCCTGGGCTCCTTGAGGACTGAGGGCAGTATATAAATTTAATAATTAAATAATAAACAAACAAATAAATTCTGTAGTAATGCTAATCAAAGTTACAGAAAATACATAAAATGAACAATCTAGTAAAATGCAGCTAGATGATAGTATTCCATACCCTTACATGATATAGATTTTACCAAGATATAGGGCGTAATCCAACTAAACAGTTCCGCTTGTGCAACTGCACTTCTGGCTGTACCACAGAACTTCTCCACTCCCTTCTCCTCTCCTTGTGCACCCCCTAAATCTCTTGTGGGATTTTCCCCAACCTCCAGAGCACATTTAGGGGGCGTGCATTGGGCACGCAGGTAGAGAAAAGGGAGGGGAATCGATTGCACATTCAAAAGTGCAGTTGCACTAGTGGAATTGCATGGGTGGATACCACCTACTGTTGTCTTTGATACATATATAATGCAGGTTTAAAAGCAGGTAAGTTACCAGTATGTTGTCTGTTGAATTACTGATTCAAGCTTCACGCAAGTGTTAATAATGTCACAGGTTTATTTAATATTATTACATATAGCGCCCTGGTAGGGCTCTGAACACATGGTATGCAGCAGAATTTGTTCTAGTACAAGAAAAAATAAGGGGAGTGGATGGGGGATGAGGATGGATACTGGACACAGTTAAAGTGCAGTGCACTGTTAATTTACTTTGCCTCAGTGCAACACAGCTAGGACACCTTGTCTACAAGATGAACAGATTCCAGAAGCAGGAAACTGCCTGGTTTGACTCTTCCTATGTCCACTTAAAGCAATCTATAAAAAGTTCAAAGGTGTGATGATTCAAAGTGTTTAAACAACTAGACATGAACTTCTTTGATTATTTATGGCATTGCTTGGGGAAAAAACTTGATTGACTATAGGACTTGCTTCAGTAGCTGCCCTTTACAAGGCAAAACGTCTGTTTCAAATGCACACACAGACCTCTACTGAGTAGCAGAAAGTTCAGGGGAAGATTTATCCATACCTTCAAAGAATGCATCAGGATGAAATTGGGAGGAAATCAAGATAAAAACTGTATGCAGTCCAGAAGCCCTGGGACACTATTACACATTGAATCAACGTATATACCCACTGGTATCTGTATTCAGTGCATAGAAGCATTTGAGTGTACAGCTGATGAGTGAATGCATCAATGTGATCTGGAACCCTGCATGATTGGGGTTCCAGATGACATGGATGCCTTCAAACATACAGCTGTACGCAGAAAGGCTCCCTTGCTGAATATATGTGCTGGTGCCAGGGTGATGGTGTGCATGACATTGGGTGCAGGGCTCCTCAGCACTGATTAATGCATTGATTCAATGTGTGAATATTTCTTAGGAAAGAAGCTTTTGTTTCATGAAACTATTAGAATTTCAGGGTACAGCTTAAGTGAAGTTCCATTGATTTAAATGGAAAAGTTCAACAAAAGATGTTCTGGACTGATCTCCATGAGAAATTGATGCATATCTTTTTATTTACACCTCCTTTGCAGAGGAGATGTGATGGGAAGCAGAATCCACTGTAGGCAATGAATCTAAGAATCTTCAACTGCTCCATGGAGTTTTTGCCAAAGTAAAGTTACCAGAATTTGGCACAACTAGTATCACTTGCTTTTCTTCTGTACTCTGTCTGGAGTCCTGCATGTGTCTTTTGATTCACTAGTCTTGACAGCCAAAACAGGTTGTAAAGTCTCCTGGATTTACAGCACTGTCCTTTTCAGTAAATATAGTTAGGAAGTACTTGATCTTAGAAGTGTAGCCTTAAATGATCTCATTTGAATCACTAACCAGTGATTCTTCCTCTTGCTTGCATGCAAGATCCAGATGGAGCTTTACCTAATTAATCCAATTCAGATACTCATTTAAGAGAGA
The DNA here is from genome assembly GCF_030035675.1 of Rhineura floridana. Classification (NCBI taxonomy): domain Eukaryota; kingdom Metazoa; phylum Chordata; class Lepidosauria; order Squamata; family Rhineuridae; genus Rhineura; species Rhineura floridana. The sequence goes on along the minus strand of NC_084482.1, from coordinate 171,452,597 downwards.
CTTTCAATAATACTTTTCTAAATAAGAAGAACCAAACAATGAAGGAATTTACATGTGCAGGGCCATCGTTAGTCTTGACTATCCTTGGCAGAATTCAGATGATAACTTGCTGGTCTGCTTGCAGCATGACTAGGTGAGCCTCTAAAATTGGAATATGTATGAACAAATTCCACATACAGTATATTAAATATTTTGTGTGTAATACACAAATTAATAGTTCAGCCAAAATTCTCACTTGGTTTAGGTAGCTGAAACTAAGATCATCACTGTTAGAAATCTCACTTATTCATGTATTTTATTTGGTAGGATATGGGCAGCCAGTACAGATGTTTTAACAGAAGTGTCATATGTTGTCAGCCATCTGCCCCCATCAGCAGTCTAGCTGATGCATTCTGTATCATTTGGAGCTTCCAGACCAGGTCCAAGGGCAGCCCTACAGAAATAAGTTACGCTGGAGATAAACCTATCACTTAATAGCAAAGCAGACATAACTCTTTATGTCACATTTATCTTTTAAATTAGGAATATTCTCTCCTGCTTACACTACTCTAAATTGACATTTTAGTCATAATTTCCATTCCAGGTTATGCTGCTTTCATCTGACAAATATAATTACATTGTATAATCACTAATTGCACTACAAGTTGTATATTTGACATTGATTAGCTCAGACAACAGCTGCCCAAGTAGTGAACCTAAAGTCTTTTTTAAACCTTGCATACCTGCATAGAAGAGACAAAAAAGTAGCTCAGGAACCTCTACCCTTAAATTGGAAAGCTGGATAATGTAGCCTTGAAAAGGTGTGAGTGTGTGTTTGGGGGCAGGGGAGCAATTTAAGAGCATCAATGATTTTCAAATGAAAAACTGGGCTCTGAAAGCATTTCTGCCAAAGTTCAACAGCCAAGGTTAATTCATCAATGTCAAGTCAATGATGGAGTAAAGTGGAAATTTCAGGTGAGAAAATGAAAACCCAAGGAAATAAAGGAAAGACGAGAACTAGTCAGAAAATAATGACAGCACAACATAAATATTACAAAGCAGGAAAGAATGCAGAAAGATTTATGTGGAACTTAATATTTTAATGGCTAGGAAAACAAATAATGTGAAGTCGTATCCTTCTTCCATTAGGGAAGACAACATATTGTGGCAAGTACTTTTTCCCATTGAAAAGTCTAGCTCTGTATCTGCATGGTTGCACTTAGAATATAAAGTATAATGTGAAACAAGTATATAAAATTATGCCCTATCAGTTTATACGCGCACACACACACGAAGATAAGCTAAATAGAAATTTGTTATAAGCAGGGATGGAAAGATCTGTCGGTTTCAGTTCTCTCAGATTCCATTTTTCCAATCTTAAATTCAGTTTTCCATGTTTCTGCAGCAATGTGTAATTTAAAAAAAAATCCTCATAAAAATTCTTCACCATTTTAGTGTGATAAGTACTGTGCCTTAACAACAACAGCAACAACAACAAAAGAACTGAAAAAATTGTGCTACATTTCAATGTAAAATTTGCAACTCTGAGGAATTTTACTTAAAAGATCTGTCGGCATAATAAATAATAAGTAACTGAAAGAACAAAAGCAGAAAAATGGTGTGTATCACACACTATGAAGAAATTGTAGTAACTTACCAAGATGAAAAAGAGTCAAGAAGAAATATTAAAACTCATGCAGCAGAGACCACAAATCAGATACAATGAAATCTAATAATTTCCTAGTAAGCAAGTACTCTTTTTAAAAAACTGCATGATGATGGACCTATCCTTAATTACCTTCTTCGCCCTGGCCTTGGACCATTTCATATTTGAAATGAAAAGTGAAAATCATATACACCTTTCACTGGACTAGAGCTCATTTTTAAAAGTGACATACAAAGATGAAGTTTAGAAGCAGGAGAATGGTGTCAACTCTAAACAGCTAACCTCTGCTTAAGCCGTGCCTTTTGCACTTTGCTTTTAACCTTCAGCTTTTTACCTGCATCCTGCTGAATCATAAACCTAAGATATTTAGCTTTGCACACTTTCCAGTGGTTTATTTCTTATTTTTAGATCTTTCCCTCCTTTCTCTTCTCTTGGTACAAATAATATATGCTGTCTTCTGTGTATTGATTCTTAGCTCGCTCCTTTCTATTGCCCTGAAATTCCAACACAGCACACAATATCATCTCCAAATAACATAGTCCATCCTTACCATAAGCATATCCATTATTGTGTGGAATGAGAATGGGTAGGAATGGTTAAGTGTATTTCCCCTTTCACTGAGAAATGCTTGGTCCTATTACATCTGAATTGCATCTACAATAAATTCTTAGTTTATACTTAATAGTCTAACATGCAGCAAACCCTGCCTATGCAACATATGAGGGTATAAATATGAAGACCTGGTGGGGAGCAGGGACATGTCTGTTTATACAGACACATCTCCAGATATATATCATATGAACAGCAGTAGCAGACAGTGTGGTTGGGCAGAACTATAGAGCCACCCTCCTGTGGGGATATAAGGATATGTCAATTTTGGTTTTCTCAGTTTCTCATTTTTCCAAATTGAAATTCAGTTCTCGAGGTTTCTGCAACAATTTGCAATTTTTTAAAAAAAATCCTCATGAAAATTCTTTAGCATTTTGGTGTGACTATCTCCTAATAAACATATTTTTGTCTGCAGTTTTGACTAATGTACACATTTTTGCACGCAATTTCTTCCAATATAATGCATTGTATGTTATTTTCATTAATATATTCATTTTTATACATATTTCCCCCTTAATATATGCATTTTTGTAAACATTGTTTGGTTGGACAACTGCATTGCAAAATTCAGATAAGTACAAATTTGGAAGGATGGCTGTATTTTGGTTCTCATATAGTTTTGGAAATGGCAAATTTAAGAAATTTGGTTTTAAATGCAAACTGAATCAAATTTCTCTGCCATCCCCACCCTTCCAACCCCTGTGTGGATTCTGAACTGGATCTGTATTTTAGGACTTTTCTATGCCATGATTATGATTATTTATTCATTTTATCTTTCCTTCAAGGAGGTAACAGGGACATACATCCCATTTAGTACATAACAGCCTGTGAGGCTAAGGGATAATTACTTGCCAGGCTCTATCCACTAAGCTTCAACATATAAAGCTCTCTTATTGTTGGCTCGTTAACCTGGTATTATCTGCTTTAATTGGAACCACCTCTTCAAGTATTCCCAGCTTTGCTACCTGAAATCCATGGATTCTACCACCAATCAAAAATAAAAATAAAAGTCATAACGTTTGTATCCCAGTTTTCTTTCATCATGGAAGGTTGCATACATCTGATTCCCAGGCATAGAACAGACAGAGAACTGCTTATCTTTAGCAAAGTGATAGCCTCACATGGCTTCAGAGCATACCCAGTCTTATGGCTGAACAGGGATTTTGAACCTAGGTCCACTTCCAACTTTCTTTCCAAGACAACAATCTAGTTGTAATGTTTCACTGTCTGATGTTGTTCCATGATCTTTCCCCACCATTTCATGAGTAATTATCTTGGTACACCTATCAACAGTCCTTGATCTGGAGCTTGGGGTGGAGGCAGAAAGACACAGTGAGAGGGCAGATTTCATAGGGATTCACCAGTTACAATAGATTTAGCCGCGACTTCTACTTTCCTCCAAAACAAATAGCACATTTTAAGTTTTTTAAGTCCCTGCCACACTGTTTTCTGTTGGATTTTCTTCACTATCTGCAGAGTGGCAGAAAGAAACAGAACACACAAATATCTCCAAAATGATCAGATTTAGTATATTTGTCCTGCCCTTAACCCACAATATACTCAGGCCTTTGAATTACACTAAATTCTATCTCTCCCACCTGGAAAGAGGATTTTATGATGACAGCAGCCTCTGTTATAGTGTTATGTTCTGTACCTTAAATTGTACTAGCTTTTTCAACAGGAATTTCCTCTCTGAGGGATACTTCATACAGTGAGACTGGATGCGTTCTGCCTCCAATTTACAGTTGCCTCTAATCTTTTAAAGAGTTTTGCTATCTTATTTTTGGGCCAGGGAATGAGGGAAAATATGTTTGTTTGTTTGTTTTTTACAAAGAAAAAAAGAAAGAAGAAAAAACTCAAACTAATAAAATTGATCCAAAGTTCATTTTAAGTAACTGGCAAAGTCCTAAGTTATGGAAAACCAGACCAAAGGAGTCCAAAACGAACTTGGATTCAAAATGAGGTAATCACATGACTGTATAAAAAGTATCAATGACTTATAAAGCTTGCTCTGATTTAGGACTGATTTAGGAAAATGTGTTCCAGCACATCAAAGAATAGCTATTCTTTCTTTTCTCTCCCCCCCAAAAAAAACTTAAATAACATCATAACAACAGAATGAAGATTAACAGGGATATACATGCAAAGTTCTACACTTATGGCGAAAAAAACAAGTGCACAGTTATAAGATGGGGAAAACGTGGCTCAGCAATACTACATGTGCAAAGGATCTTGGAATTGTTGTTGATCACAAACTGAATATGAGCCAACAGTGTGATATGCTGGTGATATTCAAAGTGCTGGTTTTAACCTATAAAGCCTTACATGGCTTGGGACCACAATACCTGATGGAACACGTCTCCCAACACGAACTCCTTCCAACTCTACTGTTCTATGATTCTATGGCTGTGAACACACTAGTTGTCAGAGCAAAGCATTTCTATTAGCCACACCTGCAGGAGGAATGGGTTGATCTGCTAATCAGTTGCGAAATATCTTTGAAGCTGAATTTTTTAAAAATGTACTCGAGCTGCTCTTACTAGGATTTGCAGTAAACGGGCAGGGTCTGACTAGTGTCGTGAGGCCCTGTTGTCAGAAGAGAGAGGTGGAGATGCACAAGAACCAGCAGAACAGTGAGTGTGTTTCTACCCTATGATTCTATTGCTCTACCTGGTGAGTCACAGAGAGTGAATTTACTGGAAAAGGATGCCTTGAATACCATTATGCACTGCAACATTACTGGACTGCAAAGCAGCCTTTAGAGAATGTGGAGAAAGCTGCAAGAAGTTCTAGCCATACATTAGGCTGCTTAACCAGATTTTCTTTTCTTATCTTGCGGAAGACTAAATTTAGATGTTCAAAAGTTATTTGGCGCTGTTTTCTCCTGCAAAGTACCATCTGCAGCATATTCTCTCTCCCTCTTTTTCTTGCCAGATAGAAAAATGGGGCCAGAGTGAGGAGTAAGAGAGATGATGACTAATGCTACTAAAAAGTATAGTCACCTTATATGCCTCTGAAAATAATTTACTGTCTGTGCTCGTTCTTAGATAACCACAGTTAAACCTGGCATAGTTAAGAGAAGATTTTGGCCCGAATATTCGGTAGGTTAGAAATATTTCCTTTTGTACTATAGCCCAGTGATAACATCAATTTTGTTATTTATTTATTTATTTATTACATTTATATACTGCCCCATAGCTGAAGCTTTCTGGGCAGTTTACAACAATTAAAAACATTAAAAACAAATATACAAATTTAAAAACACATTATAACTTTTAATTGAAGAATTAAAAGATGGAAGCAGGGATTGCATGAGCACATTAGCTCCAGACAGTGCTGTTTTGTTTTGTTGTCAAAAATGAGGTGCTGGAACTCATATCTTGGTAAATTATAAGATGCCTCTCCCAGCCCTTCCTTCTTCTGGCATCCCCTCCTCGGTGGCAGCTGATAGTCATTGGACCTAGTGTGGCTGCTAGGAAGTCATAGAGGGCAATGAGGTCACAGGGATGTAGCCAGTTGTCCTAGTTTTCTCCTCATCTTCCTCACTTGCAAAGATACTGCAGCATCCCGAGTCCTGGAGCTACAACCCTTCCTGCTCCTTCCTGCCTGAAACAGGTGATCCTAAAGACGCCAGTTACCTACTGCACCACAAACTTCATTAATCCCACTTCCTCCCTGGAAACGGCCAGTAGGTTAAATATGTTTTATATCTGTGGGTTTATCTGTAGTTAAGACCCTTGTTTGGTAGTAATGACCAAACACACATTTGAACTTTTTAAATAAATAAACAAATATTTATTACGTTTACAGAATCAGTTAAAGATGTTATATACAATATCGTTCTAAACCCAATCTGCCTAACTATCCACGCTTAAACCAACCAACGATAAGAAGCAAACTCCACTCACTAGTTGTCAACAGTTCAAGCCATATCCAAACCCTATCTTCATAAACATAGCCTTGCCCAAATAATAACTCACTTTACCCCTTTTTAAACCTTTCATTCACTCACCACCTCCCTTCAAATATTCCAGCCAATCACACTCAACATATATTAATCCTATCATACCTAAACGTGAGTTAACAGAAATAAACATTGTGATTTTGTCACAATACCATGGACATCTAAGCGTTGAAGTTGTACAAATATCAAGCACCTAAGTAAACTGAAAAGTTGGACAGTGCAAAAAGCGGATAAGAGAAAAATCAACTGATTTGAAATGTGGTGTTGGAGGAAAGCTTTGCGGATACTATGGACTGCGAAAAAGACAAATAATTGGGTGTTAGAACAAATTAAACCAGAACTATCACTTGAAGCTAAAATGATGAAACTGAGGTTATCATACTTTGGACACATCATGAGAAGACAGGATTCACTAGAAAAGACCATAATGCTGGGAAAAACAGAAGGGAGTAGAAAAAGGGGAAGGCCAAACAAGAGATAGATTGATTCCATAAAGGAAGCCACAGACCTGAACTTACAAGATCTGAACAGGGTGGTTCATGACAGATGGTCTTGGAGGTCGCTGATTCATAGGGTCGCCATAAGTCATAGTCAACTTGGAGGCACATAACAACAAACTGAAACATGTTTAGAAAGGGTCCCTCCTGTCGGTTGCTTCTCTGCTGGAAGAAAAGGTGTGTGCCCCCATCCCCATTCAATTTTTCTCCCTATTTTCTTCCTTTGCAAAGAAAAAGTGGGCACTTAAACACTGCCATTTTAATTAATATTTAACACATAAGTGTCTTACCTTGCTGTCACAATTTCTAGTGTGGGTTCATGCCACAATAACTATACATTACTCTAAATGAGCTCCACTGAATTCCATGGGGAATACTCCCTGATAAGTGTGTACAGGATTGCAGCCTGAATTGGTTAGTCTTAAAGGTGTTACATAGAACTATTAACAAGGGACCCCATAAATTTCCATACCTATGGAAAAAAGCTTTGATTTGGTTTGGATTCCTGCATTGAGCAGGGGTTGGACTTGATGGCCTTTTAGGCCCCTTCCAACTCTATGATTCTATGATTACTGCTCTCCCCTACTTATTCACTTATAATCCCCCCCCCAGAATATGGAATGTGGAGGGCTATTAAGTGGCCTAGCACCTGAGAGACCAAGGCTAAAATCACCACTTGGTCATGACGTTCACTTGGAGGAGACATGGGTTGGATACAAACCCAATATAAATAAATAGCAATAACAAAAAGTCTACCTCCAGCCTGCCTGCCCCTGATGTTGAATTGGGGAAGTTTAGAATCATGAAATAACTATAAAGATCAAAGAGAAAATAATCTGGATGGAATACAATCAAGATATCAAGGCCTACAAATACTAGACCTTACATGTAGGTCTTCAGCAAATCCAAACTGTGGCTATCTGCTAGGAAGAACTGCCTTGGTGGGGTTTGCAAGCAAAATGCAACACATTTTAAAATATCATTTTAAAGTTGCCAAAGTGTTGTAATGCTCTTTTTCAGTTTTGTATAAACCCTGTAAAGTAGAATATAGCGCAATTTTAGCAAACTATGATAATAATACAGCCTACTTTATCATTCTTGGTAATACATGAAAGCTTATGTAATAATACATTGGCTAACCTTTAAAATGCTGCTGGCGTATTGTTTTTATTTATTTATTTATTTAAAGTATTTCTATCCCGCCCTTCTACCCTATAATAGGGCACTCAGGGCTTCTTACAAAAATAAAATCAAACATGTACCTAATAAAATTGTAAACAATAAAATCACAAAAACATTAAAATAAATTAAAATACATAAAATATAATTAAAATATATAAAATACAATACAAAAATCAGTGTCAGGCTTTACCTTCAGTCCCTCCTAAAGGCTCTCCGGAACAAGATCGTTTTCAGAAGTCTCCGGAAAACCATCAGGGAGGGAGCAGAGCAGACTTCTTGGGGTAGGGTGTTCCAAAGCTTGGGGGCCACAGCTGAAAAAGTTCCCACGTGCCTGTCAATCTAACATCTTTCACTCCAGGCACACAGAGGAGACGAGAGGCAGATGATCTTAAATCCCGGGCAGGTACATATGGGCATAAGCGATCCCTCAGGTACATTGGTCCAAGGCCATTTAGGGCTTTAAAGGTCAGAACCAGCATTTTGAATTGGGCCCGGAAACAAATTGGGAGCCAGTGGAGTCAATAAAGCACAGGGGTGATATGCTCCCTGCGCCATGCTCCAGTTAACATTCTGGTGGTTGCTGCATTTTGAACCAACTGTAATTTCTGAACCGTTTTCAAAGGCAGCCCCACATAGAGTGCATTGCAGTAATCAAGCCTCGATGTCACCAATTCATGTGTCACTGTGGCCAAGTCAACTGCCTCCAGGAACGGACGCAGCTGGTAGACCAGTTTGAGTTGGCCAAAAGCACTTCTGGCTACCGCAGCCGTCTGATATTCCAGCAGCAGGGCAGGATCCAAGTGGACTCCCAAACTGCAGACCTGCTCCTTCAAGGGGAGTGCAACCCCACCCAGAACAGGTTGCAGCCCCATCCCTGGTGCAGTTTTTCCCTTGACCAGCAGTACTTCTGTCTTGTCTGGATTCAGTTTCAGTTTGTTAGCCCACATCCAGCCCTTCACAGCCTCCAGGCACTGGTTTAGGATGAGCACTCTCTCCCTGCAATCAGGTGGTAGGGAGAGAGAGTGCTGTTTTGTTTCTGCTGTAAGCCATGGCTAGTTGGCTCTCCCTTTGAAAATGAACCAGAATAATATATACCGAGTATCATGCAATCAGCCTGTGGCAGAGACAATGGATTTTAAATTAGGCCTCCATATCTTCTGGATGGTTGGCTTTTTTTAAAAAAAATGTAAAGGCAATGCTTTTGCCAATTGGCTGAGAAAGAAAATGTGCAGGCATTATTAAGAATTATCAGCCGCAGAAATAAATGGGAAGAGCATGTACAAAGTGCACCTGCCTCATCAATGAGGAACCTCTTCTTGCATTTAATAAGATGATTCACAATATCCACATTGTTCTTCTGTCTGGAGATGGATAGTTTTGCATTAGAATTGACTGAGAGAGGCGATCATAAGAGCCTGCTAGATCAGGCCAACGGCCAATCTAGTCCACCTCACAGCCTGAACTCCACAAATTGGTAAGAAAGGTGAGGGGAATGAGGCCAGAAAGCCACAAAAAATCCAACCACCTGCACTACAACATAAGAGAAAGGCACCACAAACCAAGAGACAGCAATCAGGTAGCCTAATATTTGCTGCTTGTTGCTTCTCATGTTATGAATGACACTGGGTTTTTTTGAAGTAGATATTCCAGCCGCACAAATTCCCCATTGGACACCCCACACTGTAAAAAAAAAAAAGCCAAACAAATGCACAACATGCTTTGTTCCTTGCTTACACCCTGTATCAGTCGGGTTTCTTCACAAGAGTCTGTAGTTCTTGTCTACTATACAGCAATGATTCATTTATGAATCTGGCTTAGGCCACTAACTAACATGACAATCCAATGTCTCTTGTACCAATGTAAAGCCCAACTCAGTGACCCTTACACCAGTGCAAGAACCATTGGATCATCCTGAAAGTTATCTATCTATTCTTGCTCCCTCATCAAACTTGGTACCTCTCAAACACTAGGCTTCTCCTGTTTTCACCAAGGTGGCCTGATAAGCACAACTCACCTGCTGACTTAAAACTAGTCCATTTTATGCTATACTCAGTAGGGCCTGCAGTACAGACTTTCAGTACTGCCTGCTGTGAGTTCATAGAAGAAACAGGATAACTCCTGTCACCATAAGGTATTATGGTTGGGTATTTGGGGGTTCATGAGTATGGGGCATATATATGGGGGGAAGCATAAGAAATCAAGATAACATAAGAACATAAGAACATAAGAACATAAGAACATAAGAACATAAGAACATAAGAACATAAGAACATAAGAAGAGCCTGCTGGATCAGGCCAGTGGCCCATCTAGTCCAGCATCCTGTTCTCACAGTGGCCAACCAGGTGCCTGGGGGAAGCCCACAAGCAGGACCCGAGTGCAAGAACACTCTCCCCTCCCGAGGCTTCCGGCAACTGGTTTTCAGAAGCATGCTGCCTCTGACTAGGGTGGCAGAGCACAGCCATCACGGCTAGTAGCCATTGATAGCCCTGTCCTCCATGAATTTGTCTAATCTTCTTTTAAAGCCGTCCAAGCTGGTGGCCATTACTGCATCTTGTGGGAGCGAATTCCATAGTTTAACTATGCGCTGAGTAAAGAAGTACTTCCTTTTGTCTGTCCCGAATCTTCCAGCATTCAGTTTCTTTGAATGTCCACGAGTTCTAGTATTATGAGAGAGGGAGAAGAACTTTTCTCTATCCACTTTCTCAATGCCATGCATAATTTTATACACTTCTATCATGTCTCCTCTGACCCGCCTTTTCTCTAAACTAAAAAGCCCCAAATGCTGCAACCTTTCCTCGTAAGGGAATCGCTCCATCCCCTTGATCATTCTGGTTGCCCTCTTCTGAACCATTTCCAACTCTAGAATATCCTTTTTGAGATGAGGCGACCAGAACTGTACACAGTATTCCAAATGCGGCCGCACCATAGATTTATACAACGGCATTATGATATCGGCTGTTTTATTTTCAATACCTTTCCTAATTATCCCTAGCATGGAATTTGCCTTTTTCACAGCTGCCACACACTGGGTCGACATTTTCATCGTGCTGTCCACTACAACCCCGAGGTCTCTCCCCTGGTCGGTCACCGCCAGTTCAGACCCCATGAGCGTATATGTGAAATTAAGATTTTTTGCTCCAATATGCATAATTTTACACTTGTTTATATTGAATTGCAGTTGCCATTTTTCCGCCCATTCACTCAGTTTGGAGAGATCTTTTTGGAGCTCTTCACAATCCCTTTTTGTTTTAACAACCCTGAACAATTTAGTGTCATCAGCAAACTTGGCCACTTCACTGCTCACTCCTAATTCTAGGTCATTAATGAACAAGTTGAAAAGTACAGGTCCCAGTGTTGGGCTGGTGACCAGTAGGCATTACTGTCTCTAGTAGTTTTCCATGAAGCCTGCAAGTTTGAAGACGTAACTGTGGTTAAGGGGTGAGTTATGGCTATGCCAGTCTGGGAACGGACAGTGAAGGTCGTTGCTATGGTAGCCATCTGATAACAGCTGGGAAAGTTGTAACAGAGTCTATGTGAGTTGCTCTTCTGAATTATGCCTCTGAGCTGAGAGGCTGTCTTTTGTGTCTATCTATGGAGAGAGACGTACCAGAAGGGGGGGTGACTGAAGAATCTCTACATGTATTTACTCTTAAGCCTCTGGCCTTAATGTCTTAATAAAGACTCTTACATGATTTAAATGCTCTGAAGAGGTCTTCTTGCTCAACTTAACTCCAACGTAATGTATGCTGTTTCACACAACAATATACACAACCCAACACCCAATACCGATCCTTGAGGGACTCCACTTTCTACAGCCCTCCATTGGGAGAACTGTCCGTTTATTCCTACTCTCTGCTTTCTGCTTCTTAACCAATTCCTTATCCACAAGAGGACCTCTCCTCTTATTCCATGACTGCTAAGCTTCCTCAGAAGCCTTTGGTGAGGTACCTTGTCAAACGCTTTTTGAAAGTCTAAGTACACTATGTCCACTGGATCACCTCTATCTATATGCTTGTTGACACTCTCAAAGAATTCTAATAGGTTACTGAGACAGGACTTTCCCTTGCAGAAGCCATGCTGGCTCTGCTTCAGCAAGGCTTGTTCTTCTATGTGCTTAGTTAATCTAGCTTTAATCATACTTTCTACCAGTTTTCCAGGGACAGAAGTTAAGCTAACTGGCCTGTAATTTCCGGGATCCCCTCTGGATCCCTTTTTGAATATTGGCGTAACATTTGCCACTTTCCAGTCCTCAGGCACGGAGGAGGACCCAAGGGACAAGTTACACATTTTAGTTAGCAGATCATCAATTTCACATTTGAGTTCTTTGAGAACTCTTGGGTGGATGCCATCCGGGCCCGCTGATTTGTCAGTTTTTATATTGTCCATTAAGCTTAGAACTTCCTCTCTCGTTACCACTATTTGTCTCAGTTCCTCAGAATCCCTTCCTGCAAATGTTAGTTCAGGTTCAGGGATCTGTCCTATATCTTCCACTGTGAAGACAGATGCAAAGAATTCATTTAGCTTCTCTGCAATCTCCTTATCGTTCTTTTGTACACCTTTGACTCCCTTATCATCCAAGGGTCCAATCGCCTCCCTAGATGATCTCCTGTTTTGAATGTATTTATAGAATTTTTTGTTGTTGGTTTTTATGTTCTTAGCAATGTGCTCCTCAAAATCTTTTTTAGCATCCCTTATTGTCTTCTTGCATTTCTTTTGCCAGAGTTTGTGTTCTTTTTTATTTTTTTCATTCGGACAAGACTTCCATTTTCTGAAGGAAGACTTTTTGCCTCTAAGAGCTTCCTTGACTTTGCTCGTTAACCATGCTGGCATCTTCTTGGCCCTGGCGGTACCTTTTCTGATCTGCGGTATGCACTCCAGTTGAGCTTCTAATATAGTGTTTTTAAACAACTTCCAAGCATTTTCGAGTGATGTGATCCTCTGGACTTTGTTTTTCAGCTTTCTTTTTACCAATCCCCTCATTTTTGTGAAGTTTCCTCTTTTGAAGTCAAATGTGACTGTGTTGGATTTTCTTGGCAATTGCCCAGTTACATGTATGTTTAATTTAATAGCACTGTGGTCGCTGCTCCCAATCGGTTCAACAACACTTACATCTCACACCAGGTCCCGGTCCCCACTGAGGATTAAGTCCAGGGTTGCCGTCCCTCTGGTCGGTTCCATGACCAACTGGTCTAGGGAATAGTCATTTAGAATATCTAGAAACTTTGCTTCTTTGTCATGAATGGAACACATATGCAGCCAGTCTATGTCCGGGTAGTTGAAGTCACCCATTACTATCACATTTCCTAGTTTGGATGCTTCCTCAATTTCATATCTCATCTCAAGGTCTCCCTGAGCATTTTGATCAGGGGGACGATAGATCGTTCCCAGTATTAAGTCCCTCCTGGGGCAACGTATCACCACCCACAACGATTCTGTGGAGGAGTCTGCCTCTTTTGGGGTTTCGAGCTTGCTGGATTCAATGCCTTCTTTCACGTATAGAGTGACTCCCCCACCAATACGTCCTTCCCTGTCCTTCCGATATAGTTTATATCCAGGGATAACCGTATCCCACTGGTTTTCTCCATTCCACCAGGTCTCCGTTATGCTCACTATATCAATGCTCTCCTCTAAGACCAAGCACTCCAGTTCTCCCATCTTGGTTCGGAGGCTCCTAACATTAGCGTACAGGCACTTGTAAGCAGTGTCTCTCTTCAAGTGACTTTGGCACTTGTGGTTTGGCCTGTGGTAATTTTGCTCTTCTGAATTTATATCCTGTGTCCCTGCTCTCACAATGCCTACTTCTAGGCCTACCCCTTTTAAAATTTCATCATTTCTTTAGTTTTTATCCCAGGGGGGAGGTTTATTCCGAACCGGACCTTTCTCAGCTCCTGTCGGGTTTCCCCCCTCAGTCAGTTTAAAAGCTGCTCTGCTACCTTTTTAATGTTAAGTGCCAGCAGTCTGGTTCCATTCTGGTTCAAGTGGAGCCCAACCCTTTTGTACAGGCCCGGCTTGTCCCAAAATGTTCCCCAGTGCCTAACAAATCTAAACCCTTCCACCCGACACCATCGTCTGATCCACGCATTGAGACTGCAAAGCTGTGCCTGTCTGGCTGGTCCTGCACGTGGAACCGGTAGCATTTCAGAGAAAGCCACCTTGGAGGTCCTGGCTTTCAGCATCCTACCTAGCAACCTAAATTTTGCTTCCAGGACCTCACGGCTGCATTTCCCCATGTCGTTGGTGCCAACGTGCACCACGACCACTGACTCCTCCGCAGCACTGTCTACCAAACTATCTAAATGACGGGCGATATCCACAACCTTCACACCAGGCAGGCAAAACACCTTGCGGTCTACACTCCCATCACACACCCCACTGTCTATGTTCCTAATGATCGAATCACCCACTACAAGGATCCCTCCACCCCCTGGAGATATATCCTCGGCACGAGAGGATAGCTGCTCATCCCCCAAGGAATGGGTCCCTTCTAAGGGATCGTTTCCCTCTTCCTCAGCTGGATGCTCTCCTTCCCCGAGACCATCGTTCTCCATGATAGCAGGAGAGCTATCATCGCTGGAGTGGGACACAGCTATAACGTCCCTGAAGGCCTCCTCCACACACCTCTCTGCCTCTCTCAGCTTTTCCAGGTCTGCCACCTTGGCCTCAAGGAAATGAAGTCGTTCCCGGAGAGCCAGGAGCTCATTGCACCGAGAGCACACCCACGACTGCTGTCCAACAGGCAGATAGTCGTACATTCTGCAGGCTGTGCAAAACACTGGAAAGCCCCCACACGCCTGCTGGCTTCTTACCTGCATAGTTTTGTTTGAGGTTTATTATGTCAATGGGTTGGAGACTGTGGTTTAGTTGAGGTCAGGGAACAGAAGAGCAGAGTGGGGGGCCCTGGCCTCCTCGCCCTGCTGCCAAACTCGCTCTGCTGCTTAACTCGCCTTGCCGCTTTGTCAGCTGGGGCTCCCTCTAGCTCGTGGAGCAGGCTCCCTTGCTAGGTGCTCTGACTTTATATGTGTGGCTGGTTCCTCCCAGCTACTGCTGCCAGCCAATGATGTGTTACTTGAGGCTGATGGCTCAACTATCAGCTGGGGCTTAACTCTTTAGTATTATCTCAGGCTTCCTTCCTTTGAAGGCAGGAAGGCAGGCTTCCTTCCTGAGCGAGGGGCGGGGCTGTTGAAGCTTTTGGCTGCTTTTAATCTCAGCAAGGGGCTGCGACTTCCAGGCAAGTCTTTTGTGTTTGTTGTTTTCCCACCTAGAACAGCCTGACCTTTCTTGAACCTAGGGAAACAGAGCTTGTGGTTGTGTTTCAGGAAGGCTGAAGCTGCCCTTTTTAGCAAGGACTGAGCTGACTCTCTCCCTGTATGTATCGGTGGAGTTTCCTTTTTCCCCTTCTCTCCGACTGGAATTTAGCCTTATTTACAGTGTCCCCTGAAGCTTTCCTGCTAGGGTGGTGTTGAACACTAGCTTTCTATAGGCTTCCTTCTCCTAGGATCTGTCTCCTAAGATATAGGTTCTTTCAGGATTTGGCTCCTAGCTCAGGGTGACCTTAGGCTGCCCTTATTGCTTATTTCTCTGAGCTGTTTTAATTCAATTAAATAATGGAATAAATGGGAATAAATGGGAGCTACTTACCCTCTTTTCACTCTGGTGCTTAACTCGCCTTGACGCTTTGTCAGCTGGGGCCTTGACGCTTCATCAGCTGGGGCTCCCTCTAGCTCGTGGAGCTAGAGGGAGCCCCAGGGAGGAACCACTCCCCTCACTCCAGGGCCAGCATTTGCAAATGCGGGGCCCAGTTGGGAACCTGCGGGATCCCTGTGCTCCCCTTCTGCAATCTGCGGCAGGATTCCTGCTGTGGATAGCAGGACAGGAGTTTCAGAGCCACCCGCCATTTCCCCGCTTTACCTACCTTTCTCTCTGCTGTTTTTTTGCGGCTGTGCACACTGTGCGCGCAGGTTTGCCATCAATCAAGATGGTGGCCGAGATTTCCCTAAGGGGCTGAAATGCACATGTGTAGCACGCATGTGTGCCATCAACCAAGATGGCGACAGAGGCTTCAGCTCCTTAGGGAAACCTCAGCCGCCATCTTGATTGATGGCAAACCTGTATGTGCAGTGCTTGCAGCTGAAAAAACAGCAGAGATAAAGGTAAGTGGAATGGGGGAAAGGTGGACAGCTTGGGATCTCCCGCCCTGCGATCTGCAGTACCAATCCTGCTGCAAATTGCAGAAGGGGAGTGCTGGGGCCCGGGGCAGGCTGGTGTCCAAGGGCCCCGCCTGGAGCCGGCCCTGGTCCCTGCTAAGCCTTTAAGGCGCAATTCTCCCACGAGCCTGGGGCCCTGGCTAAGCGCAGGGCCTGATTGGGCCCAGTCGGTCCAATTGGTATTTTGTCGGCCCTGCCTCACTCCTTTCTTGACAAAAACATTCCTGTCCAGAGGCAGACACAAACCTTGGCTTGTGCTTGTTCTAGCCAGGAAGGAACTCCAAATACTGTCTCCAGGATGTAGTTACAGTTATCCTCTGCCCCTGAAGGTCTTCCTCAGCCTTTCAGAAGAACTCAGTCCTAGTTCTGTTAAATTCTTACTGCAAAAATTCACTGTTAGTTCTCTCAGTTTAGAAAAATATCACAGGACAGGCCCCATCTCTTTCTTCAGGACCTTCAGTTTATCATCTTTCCTTCTCAAACCCTTCTTTCAGTTTATAGCAGCTGCAGCGGCAGAAGCTCAGAGCAACTCCCAGACTGACAGTGACCAGACCCAACAGATTGAACTTGGTAGGCCAGGACAGCACACAAGGCCTCCAGACAAACTGAAGAACAGCAAGATATGATAAGTCTGCCCTGAACCTATTCCGATATTGCTAGGTATATTAAAATCTCAATAGATATACTGAAATATATGCTGATTGTCTGAAAAATACCTTTGAATGAGAGAAATCTATTGATATTTGGTCTTCTGTGGGTTTTTTTTTTAAAAAACACACAACAAAGCAGCAATAAAGTCTGCACAAGTTGCTTCTTCATTCAGGCAACTCAAAGCAGAGCCAGAGTCAGATTGGCAGTTGTGTTCATTATGTACTCTGCAATCAGCAGGATGGTCTGCTCAGTTCCTTCTACCAGAGTATTTTGTATTGTCTGCAGAATCAAGTTGTTACCAACCAGTGAAGCTTTTTCAGAGGGTTTCTAGATGGTCTAGCTCATACTCAGTCCAGGCCTATGATTGGTATAGTTAGGGCAGTTTTTTTAAAGATGGAAACTGAGTGCATTCAACCCTTATATAATTTGTGTTCATGCTGTTCCTTCCACTCCCCTACTTGAGTGGTAGTGCAGAAGCAAAAAGAAAGAAAGAAAAGAAGAGATGCTGGAACTCAACTTCCACCTTGTTCCAAGAACATAAGAGAAAATGGTTAATCTCTTTTGTTGTTAACTGGTATCATGTTATATGAGCCAATCTGGAAGAGAACCTTGCAAAATAGACCATTTTCTCTATTCCACTGCTTATTCATTCACTGATGACATGTTTTCTAAGTCACTTGACATCCTGACCTTTTATATGAGTTTTTAAAATAGGCATTGGTAAGCAGTTGTGAATAGTAATGTGATGGGTAATTTGGGTAGCCCTTTGGGTATTTCCAGTTCCTATCCTAACTTGAAGCTGCATCTGGTGAGATGTCTTTGCCCACTTCCCTCTCTAGTATATCTACATGGAATGTCCTATTGCCAAGTTGTTTCCCAGATAAGCTTAGTGTCTAAGTGATAATCATTCATAATATAGCCATTTTAGTTTTATGGCTTCAAGTTATTTAATTTATGTAGTGCTTCTGCTAGCTATATTACATTCAGTATCTAGTTTTCAACTGCATTTTAGTCTATGAAATCAAGCTTCTTTAAGCTTCTTAAATATCACACCTTGTCCTATATCAGATCTTATAATTATCCAGTAACCTTTATCACTCTGATTCAATTTATCAACATTTTAAAAACTATTTCATACCATCTCAGTATTTACCAATGTCAGGCAAATAAGTAGCGACAAGGACTTCATATGAGATATTATACAGCCACGAGAGTGGCTGTATACTATAGCCAGCGTGAACTTTTCACATTCCACAATGTTAAATTGAAAATATCCCCCATGCCATTCTGATGCTTCCCATATGCTCATTTCAAAATAAAACCTTACCAAACTTACAGTCCTGAACTCAGAAACGCTTGCTTAACAACCCTCTCAATTTTCATGGTGATACACAAAACAGTCAGAGAGAATCCAGAGTTCAAAGTCTAAAAAGAGAGAAAAACCCCAGAGTCCTTTTGGACTTTTTTCTCTCAGAGTTCTCATAATCTGTTGAAATTCATTACAAATCAGCCATGTTCACAGAGTACCTGTAATCCTAGTACTGACCTTGCCCCATACTCTGACCTTCATCTTCTGCAATTTAAAAGTTAAAAAAATGCCTGGCTGATTTTTAATTAATTTAAGAAATTTTGGCTTGGGCCCTATGATAACACAGAGCATGCTCAGTAAGAGCCAACTGTCAGTGTTCTAAAAGCCTCACAGCTGTTGAGCTTGGCTAATCAGAGGGCCACACCCACACCAGACTTGATTTCACTTGAGACAGTCATGGCTTCCCTCAAAGAATCCTGGGAAGTGTAGTTTGTGAAGGGTGCTGAGAGGAGACTCCTATTCCCCTGAGAGAATGGTTTAACAGTCAGCCACTCTGATTGAAAGTCTGTGAGAGGAACAGGGTGTCTCCTAGCAACTCTCAGCACCCTTCACTAACTACACTTCCCAGGATTCTTTGAGAGAAGCCACGATTGGCTTTGAGCCATGGCTTTGAGTGAAGCCATGATAAATGGTTTTAAATTGTGTTTTAAAAGATGTGTTTTTAAATTTGTATATTTGTTTTTAATGTTTGTAGTTACTGTAAACCACCCAGAGAGCTTCGGCTATGGGGTGGTATATAAATAATAAATAAATAAATAATGATTGTCCAAAGTGTAATAGAGGCCTGGTGTGGATGTGGCCAGGGACAGCTTTGTTTTAAATTTGGGTGGGAGGTAGGGTTGCCAGGTTCAGGGCCTGAGACTGATCTTTAGGAGAAGAGAAAGTCAGCCAAGTGCAGGTGTTCTTGCAACATTGTAATGGGAAAAACCACAAGGTGGAATTCTCCCTTCCCCCTGCACAACTTTTAAAGATACAGAAGACCTCTTGGTTGCCAGGCCTGGGAGACCAGGGTTTGAATCTCCACACAGCCATGAAGCTCACTGGGTGACCTTGGGCCAGTCACTGCCTCTCAGCCTCAGAGGAAGGCAATGGTAAAACCACCTGTAACGCTTCAGGTTGCTGGAATACCAGAGATGAGATGCAGACAAGGGGATTTGCTTACAAAGAGTTAAAGATTATTGAGTTACTTACAGCACACAGCAGGTGCCCTCAATAAAAGTGGATCAGAGACACAGCCTTGCAGAAGCTGGTGTCAAACTGAACACCCACACTGGGCACAAGAGACATTTTTATAGCATACATGATTACCAGCACAATGATGAGGTTACATAAATTATTGATTATAATAAAGCATTAAGTCATTCTATTGATCTTTGGGTTAACAAGGCAACTTCAACTAAGCATTAATTGCTAGAAAAGGCTACATCATGCTACTAATTAATGATGCAGATAGCCAAAGCGTCCTGGCACCTTTAACCATCTCTTGGCAAGCTATGCACTTACCTCACACTCACCTCAAACTTTGCTAGAAATAACTGATAAGGCACCTGCACTGCTTAATAATATTTACATTGACCGTCCTCTGACCCATCCCACGGCCAGGAACACCCACAAGTTAAAATACCTAAAAAATGCTGGGGCCCTGAAGGGAATACAGACCCTCAGGCTAAAAGCAAATATGCTTCCTACATTGGCCTTTGGCTATACATTATATTTGCCTATAGACAGCCTACACCACCTCTGAATACCATTTACCATGAAAACCCTATCAAAAGGGTCGCCATAAGTCCAGTCAACTTGAAGGCAGTCCATTTCCATTTTCAAACATGATTGCACAGAAATAAATCCCATTGAACTCAAAAAGTATACAAATGACCAAATCCACCCTCCTTTCTCCTCCCTCCTATCCCCCCATCTTGCCCCTTCCCTCCCCCTTCCTTTGCCCCTCCTTCCCCATCCCCTTCCAATCCCATCCTTCCCCCTTCCCCCCTCCCCTTCCTCCTCCCCCTCCCCCCCTCCCCTTCCTCCTCCCCCTCCCCTTCCTCCTCCCCATGGTCAGTTTTACCTATCTTAAGGATGATTGCACAGAAGTAAATACCATTGAACTCTATAAGCATGCACATGATCAATCCTGCACTCCCCTCCCCTTCCTTTGCTCCCCTCCAATATGCTCCTTCCCCCTCCCTCTCCCCCTCCCCCTCCCTCTCCCCCTCCCTCTCCCACTCCCCCATGGTCAGTTTTACCTATCCTAATCATGATTGCATAGTAGTAAATCCGATTGAACTCAATAATCATGCAAACGATCAGACCTGCCTTTCCCCTTCTTCCCCTTTCCTCTCCCTTCCTCCTCTCCTGCCCACTCCCGCCCTCTGTCCCTTCCCCCCGGTCAGTTTTACCTATCCTAAGCATGATTGCACAGGAGTAAATCCCACTAAACTCAATAAACATGCAAATGATCACATCTGTCCTCCCCTTCCCCTCCTGCCTGCTCCCATCCCAGTCCTCCCCTCTGCCTTTCCACCCCTAAGAACATAAGAACATAAGAACATAAGAAGAGCCTGCTGGATCAGGCCAGTGGCCCATCTAGTCCAGCATCCTGTTCTCACAGTGGCCAACCAGGTGCCTGGGGGAAGCCCGCAAGCAGGACCCGAGTGCAAGAACACTCTCCCCTCCCGAGGCTTCCGGCAACTGGTTTTCAGAAGCATGCTGCCTCTGACTAGGGTGGCAGAGCACAGCCATCATGGCTAGTAGCCATTGATAGCCCTGTCCTCCATGAATTTGTCTAATCTTCTTTTAAAGCCATCCAAGCTGGTGGCCATTACTGCATCTTGTGGGAGCAAATTCCATAGTTTAACTATGCGCTGAGTAAAGAAGTACTTCCTTTTGTCTGTCCCGAATCTTCCAACATTCAGCTTCTTTGAATGTCCACGAGTTCTAGTATTATGAGAGAGGGAGAAGAACTTTTCTCTATCCACTTTCTCAATGCCATGCATAATTTTATACACTTCTATCATGTCTCCTCTGACCCGCCTTTTCTCTAAACTAAAAAGCCCCAAATGCTGCAACCTTTCCTCGTAAGGGAGTCGCTCCATCCCCTTGATCATTCTGGTTGCCCTCTTCTGAACCTTTTCCAACTCTAGAATATCCTTTTTGAGATGAGGCGACCAGAACTGTACACAGTATTCCAAATGCGGCCGCACCATAGATTTATACAACGGCATTATGATATCGGCTGTTTTATTTTCAATACCTTTCCTAATTATCGCTAGCATGGAATTTGCCTTTTTCACAGCTGCCGCACACTGGGTCGACATTTTCATCGTGCTGTCCACTACAACCCCGAGGTCTCTCTCCTGGTCGGTCACCGCCAGTTCAGACCCCATGAGCGTATATGTGAAATTCAGATTTTTTGCTCCAATATGCATAATTTTACACTTGTTTATATTGAATTGCATTTGCCATTTTTCCGCCCATTCACTCAGTTTGGAGAGGTCTTTTTGGAGCTCTTCGCAATCCCTTTTTGTTTTAACAACCCTGAACAATTTAGTGTCGTCAGCAAACTTGGCCACTTCAGTGCTCACTCCTAATTCTAGGTCATTAATGAACAAGTTGAAAAGTACAGGTCCCAATACCGATCCTTGAGGGACTCCACTTTCTACAGCCCTCCATTGGGAGAACTGTCTATTTATTCCTACTCTCTGCTTTCTGCTTCTTAACCAATTCCTTATCCACAAGAGGACCTCTCCTCTTATTCCATGACTGCTAAGCTTCCTCAGAAGCCTTTGGTGAGGTACCTTGTCAAACGGTTTTTGAAAGTCTAAGTACACTATGTCCACTGGATCACCTCTATCTATATGCTTGTTGACACTCTCAAAGAATTCTAATAGGTTACTGAGACAGGACTTTCCCTTGCAGAAGCCATGCTGGCTCTGCTTCAGCAAGGCTTGTTCTTCTATGTGCTTGGTTAATCTAGCTTTAATAATACTTTCTACCAGTTTTCCAGGGACAGAAGTTAAGCTAACTCGCCTGTAATTTCCGGGATCCCCTCTGGATCCCTTTTTGAAGATTGGCATTACATTGGCCACTTTCCAGTCCTCAGGCACGGAGGAGGACGCAAGGGACAAGTTACATATTTTAGTTAGCAGATCAGCAATTTCACATTTGAGTTCTTTGAGAACTCTCGGGTGGATGCCATCTGGGCCCGGTGATTTGTCAGTTTTTATATTGTCCATTAAGCTTAGAACTTCCTCTCTCGTTACCACTATTTGTCTCAGTTCCTCAGAATCCCTTCCTGCAAATGTTAGTTCAGGTTCAGGGATCTGCCCTATATCTTCCACTGTGAAGACAGATGCAAAGAATTCATTTAGCTTCTCTGCAATCTCCTTATCGTTCTTTAGTACACCTTTGACTCCCTTATCATCCAAGGGTCCAATCGTCTCCCTAGATGGTCGCCTGCTTTGAATGTATTTATAGAATTTTTTGTTGTTGGTTTTTATGTTCTTAGCAATGTGCTCCTCAAAATCTTTTTTAGCATCCCTTATTGTCTTCTTGCATTTCTTTTGCCAGAGTTTATGTTCTTTTCTATTTTCTTCATTCGGACAAGACTTCCATTTTCTGAAGGAAGACTTTTTGCCTCTAAGAGCTTCCTTGACTTTGCTCGTTAACCATGCTGGCATCTTCTTGGCCCTGGCGGTACCTTTTCTGATCTGCGGTATGCACTCCAGTTGAGCTTCTAATATAGTGTTTTTAAACAACTTCCAAGCATTTTCGAGTGATGTGACCCTCTGGACTTTGTTTTTCAGCTTTCTTTTTACCAATCCCCTCATTTTTGTGAAGTTTCCTCTTTTGAAGTCAAATGTGACTGTGTTGGATTTTCTTGGCAATTGACCAGTTACATGTATGTTTAATTTAATAGCACTGTGGTCACTGCTCCCAATCGGTTCAACAACACTTACATCTTGCACCAGGTCCCGGTCCCCACTGAGGATTAAGTCCAGGGTTGCCGTTCCTCTGGTCGGTTCCATGACCAACTGATCTAGGGAATAGTCATTTAGAATATCTAGGAACTTTGCTTCTTTGTCATGACTGGAACACATATGCAGCCAGTCTATGTCCGGGTAGTTGAAGTCATCCATTACTACCACATTTCCTAGTTTGGATGCTTCCTCAATTTCATATCTCATCTCAAGGTCTCCCTGAGCATTTTGATCAGGGGGACGATAGATCGTTCCCAGTATTAAGTCCCTCCTGTGGCACGGTATCACCACCCACAACGATTCTGTGGAGGAGTCTGCCTCTTTTGGGGTTTCGAGCTTGCTGGATTCAATGCCTTCTTTCACGTATAAAGCGACTCCGCCACCGATACGTCCTTCCCTGTCCTTCCGATATAGTTTATATCCAGGGATAACCGTTTCCCACTGGTTTTCTCCATTCCACCAGGTCTCCGTTATGCTCACTATATCAATGCTCTTCTCTAAGACCAAGCACTCCAGTTCTCCCATCTTGGTTCGGAGGCTCCTAGCATTAGCGTACAGGCACTTGTAAGCAGTGTCTCTCTTCAAGTGTCTTTGGCACTTGTGGTTTGGCCTGTGGTAATTTTGCTCTTCTGAATTTATATCCTGTGCCCCTGCTCTCACAATGCCTACTTCTAGGCCTACCCCTTTTAAAATTTCATCATTTCTTTGGTCTTTATCCCAGGGGGGAGGTTTATTCTGAACCGGACCTTTCTCAGCTCCTGTCGGGTTTCCCCCCTCAGTCAGTTTAAAAGCTGCTCTGCTACCTTTTTAATTTTAAGTGCCAGCAGTCTGGTTCCATTCTGGTTCAAGTGGAGCCCGTCCCTTTTGTACAGGCCCGGCTTGTCCCAAAATGTTCCCCAGTGCCTAACAAATCCAAACCCTTCCACCCGACACCCGCATTGAGACTGCGAAGCTGGGCCTGTCTGGCTGGTCCTGCGCGTGGAACTGGTAGCATTTCAGAGAAAGCCACCTTGGAGGTCCTGGCTTTCAGCATCCTACCTAGCAACCTAAATTTTGCTTCCAGGACCTCACGGCTGCATTTCCCCATGTCGTTGGTGCCAACGTGCACCACGACCACTGACTCCTTCCCAGCACTGTCTACCAAACTATCTAAACGACGGGCGATATCCGCAACCTTCGCACCAGGCAGGCAAAACACCTTGCGGTCTACACGCCCATCACACACCCCACTGTCTATGTTCCTAATGATCGAATCACCCACTACAAGGATCCCTCCACCCCCTGGAGATATATCCTCGGCACGAGAGGATAGCTGCTCATCCCCCAAGGAATGGGTCCCTTCTAAGGGATCGTTTCCCTCTTCCTCAGCTGGATGCTCTCTTTCCCCAAGACCATCGTTGTCCATGATAGCAGGAGAGCTATCATCGTTGGAGTGGGACACAGCTATAACGTCCCTGAAGGCCTCCTCCACACACCTCTCTGCCTCTCTCAGCTTTTCCAGGTCCGCCACCTTGGCCTCAAGGAAATGAAGGAAATGAACCTCTCCCACCTCCTCCTCCCTTCCTCATCCCCTGTGGTCAGTTTCACCTATCCTAAGCATGATTGCAGAGGAGTAAATTCCACTGAACTCAATAAGCATGCAAATGATCAATCCATTCTCAGCAAACTTGCACAGGATCCCATTGCTTACCTCCCAGATAAAAAGCAGGGAAATTCACTAATAGGCAAAAAACCTTGTGGTCTAAGAATGTACCTATAGCCCACAGATATTTCTATCAAACTTTAAAAAGCAGGGAAATTGGGCAGCTATAGTGAATGCACCAGGGGAGCCAGACACCTGACCTCCTCTCTGAGATATTATACTGCCCTACAAATTTGCAAACACAATTTGGGTTGGTCTTTCACAGTCCAATCCACTTCCTGTGTAGCTTGCAAAAATTTAGTAACATGTGCCTCTGAGCATAATACAGTGGAAGACAGAAACAAAATTCAAAGGGACCTTGATAGGCTGGAGCATTGGGCTGAGAACAACAGAATGCAATTCAACAGGTTCTACACTGAGGAAAAAGAAACCAAATGCACAGTTATAAGATGGGGGATACTTGGCTCAGCAATACGACATGTGAGAAGGATCTTGGAATTGTCATTGATCACAAGCTGAATGTGAGCCAATAGTGTGATGTGGCTGCAAAAAGGCAAATTAGGCTGCATTAACAGAAGTATAGTTTCCAAATTGCGTGAAGTATTAGTTCCCCTCTATTCAGCACTGGTTAGACCTCATCTTGAATACTGCATCCAGTTATGATCTCCTCACTTCAAGAAGGATGCTGACAAACTGGAACAGGTTATGAGCGGGCAACAAGGATGATCAGGGGACTGGACACAAAGCTCTATGAGGAGAGACTGAAAGAACTGGGCAAGTTTAGCCTGGAGAAGATGTTAAATGAAGCTCTGTGTTTCCCATTCACTATAATGGGGAATTTAAAAATGGCTATAACTCTCCTCTCGTTTGGCTAAAGTGAATGAAATTTGCAGGCACAGGATTTCCTCCAGAGTGCACTAAATCTGCCAAATTGCAGATGAAAAGGTACAGAGGCTTTTGTAGGGAAAATAAAAGAGGTTCACTTTCAGATGCAAACCCTTATGGGGACCTTCCAGATGTTATAGACTGCAACTCACATGAGCCCCAGCTAACATGGCCAATGGCTAGGCATGATGGGAGTTGTAGTCCACAGCATCTGGAGGTCACTGCATTGGCTACCCATGCTCTACAGATTAGACCCATCATTTGGATCTTGTGTGTGAATTGGGAGGCAATCACTTTAAGGCCAAGAATTTCAGATTCAGCTCGAAGGTCAGTGGAATGCTGTGAGGCACAAAGCCTTTTGCCAACTGTTCTGCAAATGAGAACAGTTGGCTGAATGGCTTGAGGGAAAACAGAACACAACATAATCAACACATTGATCATTTTTCCTGCTGCCTGGAGACATTGTTGTGATAACTATACATGGAAAACAGCCCCAGGCAAGACCAGCATAAAAGCTCGTAACTAGACCAGAGGTCTGTTTAGGTGGTAATTATTGCCAATTGACAAGAGTATACTGAAAACACAAAGGCTCTCTGTTATCTAGCAGTGTTGATTTCCTCTTTAAATGGAATTAATCAAACACTGGCAAGCCCCGTGAAATTATGTTGCTGAATATGCTGTTCTGTCCTTGAATAATGAACTGTCTGCAAGCATTTGGCTAGCAATCTTAGGGCAAAGATATATTGCTGCCCCCCAGCACCCCTTTCAGTGTGGATAGCTTTTTTTACAGGCACCTCATAGTGAAGAATCATGTTGAAATGTTCCAACATCTGTTCAGTGTTTGAAAAGGAAGTAATATGATTCCATCTGACCACTTAAGCGAGGGGGAGGAGCTCAAGCTATTTCCCATCCCTCAGAGGGTCTAACTCCTTATGTAGCCTTACTTTATACTTGAGGAATGGAAACTTAATGTGACAGTTCATGTGACCATACCTCACTAGAATCTGTTGAGCTCCCATTTTTTAATCCCTCATGACATTGCCTCCCTTGCCCATATCTATTATGTCAGTTTATGTCTGATGGTTGCAATGTTTTCTAGTCTCTCTTGTTGGCCACATCCACACCAGACATTTATTCCACATTAAACAGTCATGGCTTCCCCCAAAGTATCCTGAGAAGTGTAGTTTGTGAAGGGTGCTGAGAGTTGTTAGGAGATGCCCTGTTTCCTTCACAGAGCTCCAGTGGCCAGAGTCGTTTAACAATCAGACCCTCTTCCCAGAGAATTCTGGGAACTGGAGTTCTGTGAGGAGAATAAATGTCTCCTAACAGCTCTGAGCACCCTTCACAAGCTGCCTTTCCCAGAATTCTTTGGGGGAAGCCATGGCTGCCTGAAAACCTGGAGAACTGCTGCCAGTCTGCATAGACAATACTGAGCTGGATGGACCAATGATCTGACTCGGTATAAGGCAGTGTTGTATTTAAACATATACTTGGGTCTGTTTTATTTCAGTAGGCATGTTAACATTTCTCTTTTAATTGTTTGTTGTAGTTTTATTCTATTTTATTTGATTACATTATGCTTATTTTTAAATGCTGTTAGCCACTTTGAAGGTATATTTGCACAGAAAGGCTTTTATACATTTTTAGTATTTTTCTTTGTATGTGTATACTCAAATTTCTTACCTAATGTACACTTGGAAACCAATGAATGTGTCTTGCATGGTTGTTTAAGTTCCATTCCTGTCAATGAGCTGTTGTGTGTCTGAACTACCTGATGGATTGTGTCCCAAACCCGTGCCAGCTACATAGGACATTTTTTTCTTCTTTTAAGTTTGTAATTTGGCTCCAAAACTGACACTTCATCTCTACTGAAAATAAAAGTGTCATTGATCTCAATGACAAATTGAATCTAGTTGCTGAAAATATAGTAATATACAACTTGTAGTAGTTGTGGGTTTTATTTGTTATTAGAAAGATGACCTTGCCTCTATTGTAAATCAGCAAGAACCTGGGTCTTCTGGCTCTTGTTAAGATCTCCAAAAGTATTATTATTCTCAAAATGCAGACTGTTGTGAAGATGAAAGAACCTTAAAGGCAGAGCTTCTCAATTTCTTTAAGCTTACATTGGGATAAATTTAATTTTCTCTCTGTTCAATACTATTATTGAACTCCTCTCAAGGTACACACTGACAGGATAGTGCTGGAGAATTTGCATTCTGAATTGAAAGTAATTCTTTCCTTAAGGAAAGTAAGGAAAGTAATTTTTTCCTTAAGAATTATGGGTGCGATATGATTATGATTTCCATGGGGAAAGTGTTCTTCACTTAGTGGAATCAGTTATACCTAGATCTCCAAATGAATCTTCTCTTAAACTTTGGCTCCAGTTCTTAGTGCTCCACTAACAGTTAAATTTAGAGATATTTATCCCTTTTTTGGATGTGTATGTGAAGTGACACAGGAAGATGAGTTCTGATTGCACTATTTTAAATTGCAGGACAGATGGAAACTGAGCTTTCATATTGTGATTGTGGATTACAGTGGAATGGTGCTAACGGTTCAAAATTTTTGAAGTGCTAAAATGTTTGTGATTAGCAGAGACAGATTAAAGGACAATTGGGTTCCATGGCCAGCAATATAGGAAAGTTAGGAGGCAATCCTTACCTGAAAGAAAATGCCATAGAACTAAATGGGGCTTTCTTTTGAGTAGACATGTATGGTATTGAGTAGACATGTATAGGATTTATGTGGTGAAATGCAGTGGTTCCTTAACGTTTCCCACCATGAACCACTTGAAAATTGCTGAGGGTCCTTGCGGTGAACTTAATAATTTTTCTTCCGGTGGTAAGGCACTGTGCTAGATGCTGCATGATTTTGTATTTGTACTGCTGTTTTATTTCTTGTATTTTATTTTACTGTGTTACAATTTGAATTACATAGTTGTTTATTTATTTATTTAATTTGTATCCCACCCTTCCTCCCATTAGGAGCCCAGGGCGGCAAACAAAGGACTAAAATACTTTAAAACATCATAGAAAGAGATCTTAAAATACATTAACAAAACAACATTAAAACATTTTTTAAAATAAAAAACTTTAAAAAAGGGTTAAAAACATTATTAAAAATCATTTTAAACAATTCTGACACAGATGCAGACTGGGATGTTATTGTTGTTGTTGTTTTGTGTTGTTATGTGCCTCCAAGTCGACCACGACTTACGGCGACCCTATGAATCAGCTACCTCCAAGAGCATCTGTCATGAACCACCCTGTTCAGATCTTGTAAGTTCAGGTCTGTGGCTTCCTTTATGGAATCAATCCATCTCTTGTTTGGTCTTCCTCTTTTTCTACTCCCTTTCTGTGTTTTCCAGCATTATTATCTTTTCTAATGAATCATGTCTTCTCATGATGTGTCCAAAGTATGATAACTTCAGTTTCATCATTTTAGCTTCTAGCGATAGTTCTGGGTTAATTTGTTCTAACACCCAATTATTTGTCTTTTTCAGTCCATGGTATCTTCAAAGCTCTCCTCCAACACCACATTTCAAATGAGGTGATATTTCTCTTATCTGCTTTTTTCACTGTCCAACTTTCACATCCATACATAGAGATTGGAAATACCATGGTCTGAATGATCCTGACTTCTACATCTTTGAATCTGAGGACCTTTTCTAGTTCTCTCACAGCTGCCCTCCCCAGTCTAGCCTTCTTCTGATTTCTTGACTATTGTCTCCATTTTCGTTAGACTGTTGATAATCCTTGACAAGTTCAATGTCCTCATTGTCAACTTTAAAGTTACATAAATCTTCTGTTGTCATTACTTTAGTCTTTTTGACATTGAGCTGTAGTCCTGGTTTTGTGCTTTCCTCTTTAACTTTCATCAGCATTCGTTTCAAATCATTACTGGTTTCTGCTAGTAGTATGGTATCGTCTGCATATCTTAAATTATTGATATTTCTCCCTCCAATTTTCACACCTCCTTCATCTTGGTCCAATCCTGCTTTCCGTATGATATATTCTGCATATAGATTAAACAAATAGGGTGATAAAATACACCCCTGTCTCACACCCTTTCCGATGGGGAACCAGTCAGTTTCTCCATATTCTGTCCTTACAGTAGCCTCTTGTCCAGAGTATAGGTTGCGCATCAGGACAATCAGATGCTGTGGCACCCCCATTTCTTTTAAAGCAGTCCATAGTTGTTCGTCACCTACACAGTCAAAGGCTTTGCTGTAATCTATAAAGCACAGGGTGATTTTCTTCTGAAATTCCTTGGTCCGTTCCATTATCCAACGTGAGGATCTCTGGTGCCTCTTCCCTTTCTAAATCCAGCTGGGACGTCTGGCAGTTCTTGCTCCATATATAGTAAGAGTCTCTGTTGTAGAATCTTGAGCATTACTTTACTTGCATGGAATATTAAGGCAACAGTTGGATAATTTCTGCATTCCCTGGGATCCCCTTTCTTTGGAATTGGTATGTATATGGAATGTTTCCAGTCTGTGGGCCATTGTTTAGTTTTCCATATTTCTTGACAGATTTTTGTCAAAATGTTGACAGATTCAGTCTCAGTAGCTTGTAGCAACTCTATTGGTATGCCATCTATTCCTGGGGATTTGTTTCTTCCAAGTATTTTAAGAGCAGCTTTCACCTCACATTCTAAAATTTCTGGTTCTTCATCATACGGTTCCTCTGTGAATGAATCTGTCATCCTGGCATCTCTTTTATAGAGTTCTTCAGTGTATTGCTTCCATCTTCCTTTTATTTCATCTTGGTCAGTCAGTGTGTTCCCCTGTTGATTATTCGACATCCCTACTCGTGGTTTAAATTTCCCTTTCATTTTTCTAATCTTTTGGAACAGGGCTCTTGTTCTACCCTTTTTGTTGTCCTCTTCTATTTCTATACAGTAACTATTGTAATAGTTCTCTTTCTCCCTACATACTAGTTGCTGTATTGTTGCATTTAGGGTTCTGACTCTGTTTCTATCTTCTTTGGCTTTCCTTCTCTCTTTATCCATTTTAAGAGTTTCTTCAGTCATGCCTTGAGGTCTTTCTCTCTTTTTAATTAGAGGTATTGTCTTTTTGCATTCTTCCCTGATAACGCCTCTGACTTCATTCCATAGTTCTTCTGGTACTCTGTCAACTAAATTTAAAGCCTCAAACCTGTTCCTTATTTGATCTATATGCTTCTGGGATGTGGGATTTAAATTGTATTTTGGCCAGAGCTTGGAGAAGTTACTTTTTTTAAACTACAACTCCCATCAGCCCCAGCCAGCATGGCCACTGGAGTGGGCTGATGGGAGTTGTAGTTCAAAATAGTAACTTTTCCAAGTTCTGATTTTGGCATTATGATTGCTTTGTTGGTCTTTGTGAGGCGTCCTTCCCTGGTTCTCCCTGTCAGGTTCCTACCTGCTCGTGGTTACTGCCTGTCTCTAGGCACCACCAGGGACTCCACCAGTCCGGACCGCTCTCTCTTATGATTTACCTATCTGCTCTAGCACAGATTTCAACAGATCCCCCTGCTAGGCAACCACCAGTAACGTCCCAATACTAGTATTCCCAGAGACTCTGAATACTGGTATTGTTATTCTCTTCACCGTTGCCACCATTTGTTACAGTTCCCCTTCAGCCTTGGTCATTACCTTACCCTCCCTTCTGGTCTGTGAAACCCCAGCCAAGGATCAGGCCTTTGGTAAACCAAATTAAGTATTTATTACAGATAACAAAGCTAACAAGATTAACAAGATTTCTTCTTAAGGCACATAAGCATATGGTTTTACTCAATACTAATCCGAACTCCACCTCCTTCCTGGTAAACAACTCTCTAAACCCCACCAAGCAATCCACTCTTTCTCTTCTTCCCCCAGATTCCACAATTCACCACCTCACATTCACCCAGATTTACCTGTCATCCTTTCATTTATACTGTCAGCCATTTTAAACATTCAGCCAATCATCAAGCATTCTATTGCCCATTCACTCCCCCTCCTCTTTCACTACTTACCATGTATACTCTAAACAACCAGCACATACCATAATACACTAATATATAGGAACATCACATTTCCCCCCCCTTAAACAACGGCAGAGTATTATTCCTGTTCCAGGATTTATACGTCGCGTTAACAAATAAAAGTCTCTATGGGGAAAATGTCTTTCTTTGTTCCTCTGTCTGGTCACGTCACTGCAGTCCCAGCCACTTGCCTGGAAAATCCATCGGCCAGTACATTGTCCTTGCCTTTGATGAACTGGAAGTCCACTTGATAGTCCTGTAGGGCCCAGGACCACCTCTGCAGCATAGTGTCATGGTTTTTCATAGTCTGCAACCATAACAAGGCCCGATGATCCGTAGTCACTGTGAATCTTCGTCCCCACACGTATGGGCGCAACTTGTTCAGTCCCCACACGACCGCTAGGCACTCTTTCTGGACCGAGGAATAGTTTTTCTCCCTCGGCGTCAGCTTGTGACTCAGGTACGCCACTGGATGTCTGGTGCCTTCTCTCTCCTGCAGCAAGACGACTCCCAGCGCCAGGTCCGACGCATCTGTAGCCACGATGAATGGTTTCTCATAGTCTGGTGCTATTAATATGTGTCCTTGGCACAAGGCTTGCTTCAGTAGTTCAAAAGCCTTCTGACATTCATCCGTCCATACCACACGCTCAGAACACTTCTTCTTTGTTAATTCATGCAAGGGGGTTGCTATTTCCCCAAAATTTCTCACAAACTTCCTATAAAATCCAGCCACACCCAGAAATGCCCTTACTTGTTTTTTGGTTAAGGGGATCGGCCACGCTTGTATTGCCTCCACCTTGCTCCATAAGGGGGTGATTTTCCCACTCCCCACCTTATGTCCTAAATAGATTACTTCCTTTAGTCCAAACTGGCATTTCTTAGCTTTTATTGTGAGGCCTGCTTTTCTTAAGGCCTCCAATACTGTTGTCAGGTGTTGGACATGCTCAGGCACCGACTTGCTAAAAATGGCCACGTCATCAATATAGGCCACTGGAAAATCTGACATGCCTCGCAACACAGTATTGATTAGCCTCTGAAATGAACTTGGTGAGTTCCTTAGTCCCATGGGTAAGGTCACAAACTCATATAACCCATCTGGTGTACTGAAGGCAGTTTTGGCTCTGGATTGCTCGTCTAGTTCCATTTGCCAAAATCCTTTACAGAGGTCTAACGTAGAGATAATGGTTGCTGCCCCCAATAACTCTAACATTGCGTCTACCCTATGCATAGGATACGCATCTGGGACAGTAATTTTATTGATTAGCCGATAATCAATGCAAAACCTTGTCGTTCCATCTTTTTTCGGAACCAGGACAATACTTGAGGCCCAGGGACTAATGGATTCCCTGATCACTCCTAATTCCAGCATATCTTCCACCTCCTTTTTGATCTCATTCAAAACTTTCCCATTCACACGGTACGGAACAGATCTGATTGGGGCATGATCTCCAGTATCAATGGAATGTATAACTATACTGGTTCGGCCAGGTTTATTGCTAAAGAGATTCCTATAGGTTTTCAAAACTCTCAGAATCTCCTCTTTTACTTCCTCCTTCACCTCCTCTGACCATTCCACTTGATCTACCCCTCCTTTGTCTTTGCTTTCCTGTACCAAATCTGGAAGTTCAGGCCCACTTCCCTCAGGGAATAAGGTAACTTGCAACACCTTTGCATCCCTGGTATGGTAAGGCTTTAACATATTTACATGAACCACTTTGCTTTTGTTTAATTGGTCTGTGGTGATTACATATGTCACTGTGTCAAGCCTTTCTCTGATGGTATATGGTCCTTCCCAGTTAGCCTGTAATTTGTCATGTTTCCTGGGTATGAACGCCATAACCATATCTCCCACATCATACACACGTTCTCTGGCTGTTCTGTCATACCAGTAACTTTGCTTCTGCTGAGCTTGACTGAGATTCTCTTTCACCACTTCCATCATTTGTTTCATTGGTTCACATTCATCCTTTCTCTCAGCGGGCATCCACAGTCTATGTAAAATCCCATTCTCACACACAACTTGATTCCTCAATTTGTCAGTAAAAGGAATCTGTTGGGTCAGCGCTTGTTCCTTTATCTGCTTCAGACTTATATCTTTATGCAGCTCTTCCCTGAATTGATCTGCTTCTTCCCCAGAGACCACTTGATACAGTTTGTCTTCTTCAGCAGGCCTGCTAGTGGTTGCTATGGTGACCTGAGGCTGGTTAACAGATTCCACCCTGTTTGTTTCAGCCCCCCTTAATATGGCTTCTTTTTCTCTGCCAATTTGCTGTCTGGTCACTACATATATTTTCCCCTGTGCCCCCATAACATCTCTTCCCAGTATTACTGGTTCTTGTTGCTGGGCATTAATACCAACTTTATATTGGCCCTTTCGGCCTCTCCATTCCATTTTCACTAGGGCCACAGGCAAACTCTCTGGTTGACCCCTCACTCCTTGGATAGTCACTGTTTCCTGAGGTAATATTTCTTCAGATTTTATTAAATCTGGCCTCAGTAATGTCTGAGCGGCACCAGTGTCAAGCAATGCCCAATAAGTTGCCCCTTGTACACTCACTTCCTCTCTCAGACTTGAATCCAGGTCTGTTACTTCTGTCCAGTTTATCTGGCAAAACTGAACCTTTTTCGCTGCTTCTAAAGCCTTGGGCTCTGTTTTCACTGCCCTTGTCTGAGCAGGATTACTAATGGGGTTGGCAACCTCACATTGAAAACGTAGGTGCCCCGGTCTACCACATTTGTAGCATAATTTCTCCTCACTTTTAGGGTACACAGATCCACTCTGGGGTGTCCTGTGCCCTTCAGATTTTAATGGAGGACTCACTCGCTGTGGTACCACATCCCTTCTGCCAGCACTATATGGTCTGGGTTTAAACTCTCTTGATGTTTTCCCCACCCAGCCAGTTCTATTGGAGGCAAAGTGATCCGCCATCTCTGCGGCCTCCTGCACAGATGTAGGGGAACGGTCTTTGACCAGGAGCCTTATTTCTGGTGGTAACTGATGGTATAATTGATCCAGTATCATGAGGCTTTTCACCTCTTCCACTGACTGAGCTTTGGCACTACTCATCCACTTTCCAAATATATC
Source organism: Rhineura floridana (assembly GCF_030035675.1). Classification (NCBI taxonomy): domain Eukaryota; kingdom Metazoa; phylum Chordata; class Lepidosauria; order Squamata; family Rhineuridae; genus Rhineura; species Rhineura floridana. The sequence continues at coordinate 171,417,882 of NC_084482.1, read as the reverse complement.
CATCAACTTTGCTCCCAGTTCCACAAAAGACCTCCCTGTCTGTATCTGGCAGTTTCTGAAAAGCTTTCTAAAATAATCAGGCCCCAGTCTGAATCTTTTAAACACTGCTTCTTTGAATTCAGCATAGGTGACGGGCCTGTCTGAGGGGAAATATTGGTATACCTCAGCCAATTCCCCTTTAATCAGGTTTGATAAATACTGCATGTATTTATCTTCAGGTAGCCCCCACAAATGAGCTGCTTTTTCAAAGGTGCTGAGGTAAATTTGAGGATCTTGACCAGGCTCATAGACAGCAAAGTCCTTTGGAGTAATTTTTATTTTTGCTCCATCTCTGTCTTTCCTTGTCTCCTCAGAGTGAAATTTCTCTCTATCAAATTTTAACTTTTCTACTTGTAATTCAGCATCCAATGCTCATTGCTTCTCCCTCTCCTCAAACCCCAATCTCATTCTCTCAATTTCCAACTCCCTCTGTTTTTCCTTCTCTGCATCTTCCATCCTCAATCTCTCAGCTTCCATCTTCAATCTCTCAGCTTCCAACTCCCTCTGCTTGTCTTTTTCCTCAGCCTCCCATCTTAACTTCTCTCTCAAGTACTCTATATAAGCGGGATTACTTAAATATCCTTCTGGGGTCTCTTCCCTGACAGGTTGTTTTTGCTGGGCAGTAGCAAATCCTATAAGTGCTACCCTCAATTCATCTACCCCTTTACCCTCGTGAGGTAAATTGAATGTTATGCACTTCTCCACCAGCTCCTCTCTTTTCATTTTTATGTATTCAGCCATGGTGTTTGAGTTCACTCACTCTTTGCCACACACTCCTTGCCAGTCACTCTCACAAGAAATCTTGTTTTGTTATTTCTGTTTGCCACACCACTGTTCTGGATTCTCTAGTATTCGTATCTGGATTCTCTGTTGTTCGTATCCCACCGCTACTGCCACCACATGTGAGGCGTCCTTCCCTGGCTCTCCCTGTCAGGTTCCTACCTGCTCGTGGTTACTGCCTGTCTCTAGGCACCACCAGGGACTCCACCAGTCCGGACCACTCTCTCTTATGATTTCTCTCCCCGCTGTAGCACAGATCTCAACAGATCCCCCTGCTAGGCAACCACCAGTAACGTCCCAATACTAGTATTCCCAGAGACTCTGAATACTGGTACTGTTATTCTCTTCACCGCTGCCACCATTTCTTACAGTTCCCCTTCAGCCTTGGTCATTACCTTACCCTCCCTTCTGGTCTGTGAAACCCCAGCCAAGGATCAGGCCTTTGGTAAACCAAATTAAGTATTTATTACAGATAACAAAGCTAACAAGATTAACAAGATTTCTTCTTAAGGCACATAAGCATATGGTTTTACTCAATACTAATCCGAACTCAACCTCCCTCCTGGTAAACAACTCTCTAAACCCCACCAAGCAATCCACTCTTTCTCTTCTCCCCCCAGATTCCACAATTCACCACCTCACATTCACCCAGATTTACCTGTCATCCTTTCATTTATACTGTCAGCCATTTTAAACATTCAGCCAATCATCAAGCATTCTATTGCCCATTCACTCCCCCTCCTCTTTCACTACTTACCATGTATACTCTAAACAACCAGCACTTACCATAATACACTAATATATAGGAACATCACAGTCTTCTTTAGATTTACTCTGATTTTCGATACAAACACTTCATGATCTGCAGTCTGCTCCTGGCCTTGTTTTCGCAGAAAGTATGGAACTTCTCCATCTTCTGCTACCAATTATATATTTATTATATTTTATTTTATTTTATTATACTTGTATACCGCCCCATAGCCGAAGCTCTCTGGGCGGTTTACAGTAACTAAAAACATTAAAATAAATACAATTTAAAACAGATCTTATAAAAACAATTTAAAACACAATTTAAAAATTTAAACAGTATAAAACACATGCTAAAATGCCCAGGAGAAGAGGAAAGTCTTGATCTGGTGCCAAAAAGATAACAGTGTTGGCGCCAGGCACACTTCATCAGGAAAATCATTCCATAATTTGGGGGCCACCACTGAGAAAGCCCTCTCCCTTGTTGCCATCCTCTGAGCTTCCCTTGGAGTAGGCACCTGGAGGAGGGCCTTTGATCGTGAATGTAGTGTACGGGTGGGTTTGTATCAGGAGAGGCGTTCCATCAGGTATTGTGGTCCCAAGCCGTGTAAGGCTTTATAGGTCAAAACCAGCACCTTGAATTGAGCTCAGAAACATACAGGCAGCCAGTGCAAGCGGACCAGAATCGGTTTTATATGTTCAGACCATCTGGTCCCTGTTACCAATCTGGCCGTTCCTTTTTGCACAAGCTGCAGTTTCCGAACCATCTTCAAAGGCAGCCCCACGTAGAGTGCATTGCAGTAATCTAATTTGGAGGTTACCAGAGCATGGACAACTGAAGCCAGGTTATCCCTGTCCAGACAGGGACGTAGTTGGGTCACCAACCAAAGTTGGTAGAAGGCACTCCGTGCCACCGAGGCTACCTGAGCCTCAAGTGACAGAGATGATTCTAGGAGAACCCCCAAGCTACGAACCTGCTCTTTCAGGGGGAGTGCAACCACATCCAGGACAGGTTGGACATCCACCATCCGGTCAGAAGAACCACCCACTAGCAGCATATCAGTCTTGTCCGGATTGAACCTCAGTTTATTAGCCCTCATCCAGTCCATTGTTGCAGCCAGACACTGGTTCAGCACATTGACAGCCCCAGCTGAAGAGGATGAAAAGGAGAAATAGAGCTGCGTGTCATCAGCATACTGATGGCAATGCACTCCAAAGCTCCGGATGACCGCACCCAATGGTTTCATGTAGATGTTGAACAGCATGGGGGACAGAACTGACCCCTGTGGAACCCCATACTGGAGAGTCCAGGGTGCCGAGCAATGTTCCCCAAGCACCACCTTCTGGAGGCGACCTGCCAAGTAGGAGCGGAACCACTGCAATGCAGTACCTCCCATTCCCAACGCAGCCAGTCTCCCCAGAAGGATACCATGGTCGATGGTATCAAAAGCCGATGAGAGATCAAGGAGAATTAACAGAGTCACACTCTCTCTCTCTCTCTCCCGACAAAGGTCATTATACAGGGCGACCAAGGCTGTTTCCGTGCCAAAACCGGGCCTGAAACCCGACTGAAATGGATCCAGATAATCGGTCTCATCCAAGAGTGTCTGGAGCTGGCCCGCAACCACTCGTTCAAGGACCTTGCCCAGGAATGGAACATTTGCTACCGGCCTATAGTTATTAATATTTTCTGGGTCCAGGGAGGGTCTCTTCAGGAGTGGTCTCACTACTGCCTCTTTCAGGCAGCTGATATAATCAATTTGATTCCTATATTGACCATTTGGTGATGTCCATGTGTACAGTCATCTTTTTGGTTGCTCAAAAAATGTGTTCGCAAGAAACAAATTATTGGCTTCACAGAATTCAATAAGTCTTTCTCCTGCTTCATTTCTGTCTCCTAGGCCCCATTTCCCCACAATTCCTAATTCTTTTCTGTTCCTTACTTTTGCATTCCAATCCCCCATGATAATCAGCAAACTTTTTTTATTGGTGTGTGATCAATTTTTTCCTGTACTTCTGCATAAAATCTCTCCAATTGCTCTTCTTCTGTGTTTGCCATTGGAGCATAGACTTGGATGATGGTTATGTTGATAGGTTTCCTGTTTAATCTCACTAATATAACTTGCTCAGACCTTGCATTGTAGCTCCTAATTGCTCTTGCGACATCACTTCTCACTCTTAAGGCAACCCCATTTCTTCTTAATTTCTCACTTCCTGCATAAAATATTTTGTAGTTGCCTGTTTGAAAATGTCCCATTCCCGTCCATTTTAGTTCGCTCACACCAAGTATTGTAATGTTGATATGTTCCATTTCTGGCTTGACAGTTTCTAACTTTCCCTGGTTCATGCTTCTCACATTCCATGTTCCTATTGTGTGCGTTGTAGAACTCTGGACTCTCCTTTCACATCTGTGCTCATCAGCCTCTGGGCTTCCTTTTGGCTTTGACCCAGCTGCATCATTAGTCACAGCACTACTCGTACTTGTCCTTTGTTCTTCCCCAGTAGCTTGGTGAGTGCCTTCTGACCTGGGGGTCTCATCTTCCAGCAGTATCTCATGTTGCATTTGGATACTCTGTTCATAGGGTTTTCATGGTAAGAGATATTCAGAGGTGGTTTACCATTGCCTTCCTATGAGTTTGGATGCATCTTAGTCTGGTGTTTCTGCTGTGACCATTCTGCCTTGAGTGTCCCTGCTAGGAGTCTAGCCTCTTGGTCTAGACTCCTGATGGCATTGTTCTTAGCTTCTTCAACACTCTCAAACCCCCTCACCACGTTAAGGTGTGCATCCTAGAGGGGGTAATTACTTCTATAAAATTCAAATTTATAATTAATCAAGCAAAGATTTCGCCATTGGTACATACCATTTTCTCCTGTGGGTATATATGTAAAAATAGTAACAAGGTTTCACCAACATTATGCATCCATCCTGCTATGGTTTCAATGCTTTATCAGCCAAGTTATTATAAATATAGTCACTACTGGGCCTACAGCTGTGGCACAGCTGTGGAATTTACTCCTCCAGCCACTAGGTCGTAAATTGTTCAGCAACTCCAGCTGAGGTATGTCACGTACCTAGTGGCATGCTTTATTATTATTATTGCATTTTATTAAATTCTAATTTTAAATTATTTTTATGCAGAGATTTTGACTTTGAATTGCCATTGTATCAGCCCTTATCAATTAGAGTAATATATAAGGGTAAGTGGGTTTACAGTAAGTGGGTTTACAGTATCCTCTCCCGACGACGGCGGCGGCGATGGTGGTGGCGGCGACAGCGGCGGCGGGGACGGCGGGGACGGCGACAGCGACGGGGACGGGGACGGTGACGGGGACGGCGACGACAAGAATAATAAGAACAACAACGACGACGACGAAAAGGACAACAAGAACAGCAACGACGACGACGACGACAAGGACAACAAGAACAATGACGACGACGACGACGACGACAAGGACAACAAGAACGACGACGACGACGACGACAAGGACAACAAGAACAACGACGACAACGACGATGACAAGGACGACAAGAACAACGACGACGACGACGACGACAAGGACGACAAGAACAACGACGACGACGACAAGGACGACAAGAACAACGACGATGACGACGACGACAAGGACGACAAGAACAACGACGACGACGACAAGGACGACAAGAACAACAACGACGACGACGATGACAAGGACGACAAGAACAACGACGACGACGACAAGGACGATAAGAACAACGAAAAGGACGACAAGAACAACGACGACGACGACAAGGACGACAAGAACAACGACGACGACGACAAGGACGACAAGAACAACGACGACGACGACAAGGACGACAAGAACAACGACGACGACGACAAGGACGACAAGAACAACAACGACGACGACGACGACAAGGACGACGACGGCAAGGACGACAAGGACGACGACGACGACGACAACGACAAGGACGACAAGGACGACGACGACGATGACGACAAGAACGACAAGGACGACGACGACGATGACGATGACGACAAGAACGACAACGACGACGACGACGATGACGACAAGAACGACAACAACGACGACGACGACGACGACAAGAACGACAACGACGACGACGACGAGAACAACGACGACGACGACGACGACGAAAACAACGACGACGACGACGACGAGAACAACGACGACGACGACGACAATGACAAGAACAATGACGGCGGCGGCGACGGCGGCGACGGCGTCGTCGTCGTCGTTGTTCTTGTCGTCGTCGTCGTTGTTGTTGTTGTTCTTGTCGTCGTCGTCGTCGTCGTTGTTGTTCTTGTCGTCGTCGTCGTTGTCGTCGACGGCGGCGACGACAAGAACAACGACGACGGCGACGACGACGACGACGAATTTAATTTTTGTGTCGCCTATCTGGCCGAAGCCACTCTAGGCGATGTACATATTAAAATTCAATAAAATACAATAAAATACAGAATAAAATACAATGCAGTCAACACTAATGCAGCCGTAAAACTATGTAGGGCAATCAGTAAACAATTATCACAGAGCAAAAAACAATCACAGAAAAATTAGCCCACCCTGGAGATCCCAAAGGCCTGTCCAAAGAGCCAAGTTTTTAAGGCTCGGCGAAATGTATCCATGGAAGGGGCATGGCGGAGATCAAACGGGAGGGAGTTCCAGAGAGTGGGGGCTGCCACTGAAAATGCCCTCTCTCTAGTCCCCACCAACCTAGCTGTTTTCGTTGGTGGGACTGAGAGAAGGCCCTGCGTGGCTGATCTAGTCGGGCAGCTTAATTGGTGGTACTGGAGGTGCTCCTTCAGGTTAACTGGGCCGATACCGTATAGGGATTTAAAGGTTAACACCAATATCTTGAATTGGGCCCGGAAAACAATTGGAAGCCAATGTAGATGAAATAACACTGGTGTGATGTGATCGTGGCAGCAGCTGTTTGTAAGCAACTGAGCCGCCGCATTCTGCACCAGTTGTAGTTTCTGGACCGTTTTCAAGGGTAACCCCATGTAGAGCTCATTGCAGTAGTCTAATCGAGAGGTGACCAGGGCATGTACTACCAGTGGGAGCTGATGAATAGGGAGGTAGGGTTGCAGCCTCCGTATGAGGTGTAGTTGATACCAAGCTGCCCGGCTCACTGCCGAAATCTGAGTCTCCATGGACAGCTTGGAATCAAGAACAACCCAGAGGCTGCGGACCTGATCCTTTAGGTGTAAACTCACCCCATTAAGCTTCAGGTCAACAACACCCAACCCTGTCACCCACAAGCAGCACCTCGGTCTTATCAGGATTGAGCTTCAGCCTGTTCCTTCCCATCCACCCACTCAACTGTTTGGGTTTTAAAAAACAAAACAAACCCCAGAGAGACTCACCATTACCATTTAATGTCTTAAAATATTTTTATCTTTTGCCCTTTATAGTGTAAGCCTAATAAGTCACAAGGCCACTGAAGAAGACTTCAAAACGTGTCAAAAAGTGTTTGGCTGCACTTTGTTTTTCTATTGGCTACACTTTGTTTTTGAATCTCATCTTGCATTAGCATTGATTTATTACATCTGCAGAATTTTTTGCTGTATTTTGTTTTTTTGTGTTTTACTTTATATGAGCATTGATTCAATACCACATGCAGAATTTTAGCAGTGATTTTATACTGGTTTAACAATATACGTGCATTAAATATTTATATTTTATTTTGTGTTTCATATGTGCACCTTAACTCCTGTTTGAGCATTGTGTTTTTTTTTTGTTAAGGTAGATTTAACTTTCCAGTCCTTGTAGGCTGTGCCTCATCATGCACATGTTTGTTGGCACATCTGCCACATTCTTAGGTACACATACAATACATCGCAAACATGATAAAGGAACATGTGCATGGCCAGCTGGAGCAAGCTGTCCACCCACTTCCCCCCTGTTTATTGAATATGAAGGGAAGTGACTCAAATGGTTTAATGGTTATTTAATTTAATGGCTAGTCTCTGCTGTGCAAACAAGAGCTTCAGGATGGAGTGAATGTTATGTTCAAACCACTTTACCACACTGTAGAATATACATCTGCCTTCGCTTGTTTTGGTTCTGTATGGGTATGTCACTGTTCCACTACCTAGCCTCCTCCACAGGGTAGTGAAGGTAAAAGGAGATGACTGCTATGAGATTTTTAGAGACTTAAAAATGTAGTGTGTGTTCTGTCAAAAGTTGACACCTCACTGTCCATTATGACACACTCACACAAGAATATGGTGATACTAACCTTATACTTAAAATCCATCATGGGAAGGAAACATTCTTCCATTCCTTCAGTATTTAAATTTATGCACAGTGGGGAAGCATGGATTATTCAAGAACTTCAACTGAGGTCACTATTTTGGGGGAAAGTGAAGCAGATTAACACTTGCATTTTAAGAAAATGACTGGATGATGGTTAGAAATTGTTGTACTTTCTTGAAAAAATCCAAGGTTGTTTAAGCTTTTAAGTTTTTCATGATCTACACAGTCAAAGGCTTTGCTGTAATCTATAAAGCACAGGGTGATTTTCTTCTGAAATTCCTTCATCAGTTCCATTATCTAGTGTATGTATGTTACCACATTAAGGTGTGCATCCTAGAGGGGGGAAACTTATCTTACTCTTCGTACATGAAACATTTTTAGAGGAATAGTGAAGGACATGCTCAAAATTCTAACACTGAATGAAATTTGGGGTGTTTTTTAAAAAAAACATGGGAAGCAAATGTAACAAGAATGTAGTAATTCATAAATTAAACTTCAAAATCTGTTCAATAATAGATCAACTGTCATGCCAGCTTCACTTAAAAACCTGCAAAGCACACATTTAATGTTTTCTTCCAGCATTTCTGAAACATGCAGTGCTACAAACATTATTTTGTATGTTGGAGAATTCTTTCTCCATTGGGATCTTTTGCTGGGGGTCCTTAAAAAATATTTAAGGACACAGGCTTGAAACAAAAAGGTAGGCCTTTATTCTTTCCTAGCATATGCATATGCACATGCAGGGTCAGCCCCCAAGAAACATCCAGGAGAGACTGCACTGAGGCACTGTGTGCAAGCTCTTTTATAGAGTACAGTTACAGCATGTGACAATGATTTCACCAATCTCATGTGTTCCTGCCCACCCAACATCACAGTTCCTCCTCTCTACAATCATTCCAAACCAATCAGAAAGCGTTAGGAAACTCCAGTGGTGATTCCAAGATTCTGTCCATATCATAAATGTTACCATTGTCCTACTGTCTCTCAAGATTAATGAATTTTGGGACTAGTTGGAACAGTTACTATTGTGAATATGCTTTCAAGCATACCTGGTACATTCCATATGCTATTGTTACTGATCAGTCAGGCTGACCCAGGTATGTCTGAAATATTTAGACAAGTTCCTAGAGTTAAGTTTGCCTCAACTCAGGGTGTTTGGGAATGTATGAGCACCCCCAGTTCTATTCCTTTGCCACAGGGGTTCTTGTGTCCCTACACTTTCTCAGAAATCCCATTTCCTTACTTATAAAATACTTAGCTCAAGAGAGGGGATTATTTAAACACTTGAGCTTCATTTTGAAGCCACACAGACCAAGGAATAGACTGGGTAACTCTGGTTAACTAGTATCTTTCAGCCTCAGAAATATAGAGTAGGCAGGCCACCCCTTTTTCTTAATGAAAACACACTTATAAAGTTGTAAATATAATATAACACACACTGGATTAATTTGAAATAATTATAAAATCTCACTGTTTCTCTTCATTAAACATTAAATAATTATTACAGACTTTTCCCCAAGGTGGCGTTATAGCTTTACCCAAGAATCAAATATTGGCAATTCCTACTTGTTACATCAATCACAGCTTCTCTCACAGGTTAAACACTCCTTGATTCCAAGCAACAGGGTAATTAATATCAGTCAGTCATGTACCGGCTGATCTGGCATGAACCCAAGAGTTCAAACCAAGTTCATTTTGCCTGCTTCTGCTCACAGATCTGATTGAGGCCTATGGAAATTCAGGGTTCTCTTTGAGCCTGAATCCCAGGTCTCAATAGGCCTACAAGCCTATGCTTAACTTCTTATGATTATAAAGCATATACCTTCTAATATCTATGATTATATATGTGTGGATATATAGAATTCCCCATTATGTATTTATGTGCATTTCAATATTTTATTTTCTTTCAAGTTGTCAACTCCAGGAAATGGAGTTTTAGACCCTTTGGAGGCCCACTCTGAATTGTTTGCAAGGCACTTTAAGGGTAAAGTTGCTCGCCTCTGTAGCAATCTTGATGCCCCATCCACATCTACTGTAGTCCCCAATGAGGTGTCCAGTGCAATGTCTGCTGCAACTTCTTGGGAACAGTGTCAGTTGATGCGGCCTGATGACATAGACAAGGTACTTGCGATGATGCGGCCAGCAACGTGTCCTCTCGACCCTTGCCCTTCTTGGCTTATTAAAGCTTGCCAAGGGGGTCTGACCGAGTGGATCCAGGGTGTGGTCAATGCATCATTGTGGGAGGGGTGGTTCCAACTGCCTTGAAGGAGGTGGTGATCTGACCACTCCTGAAAAAACCCACCCTGGACCCATTGGTTTGTGACAACTAACGACTTGTTGCCAATACCCCCTTATAGGGAAAGGTAATTGAGAGGGTTGGGGTGCAGCAGTTGCAAGTACTCTTGGATGAAACAGATTATCTTGACCCATCCCAGTCTCGATTCAGGCCTGGTGATGGGACTGAATTGGCCTTGGTTGCCCTGATGGATGACCTTTATCGGGAGAAGGACAGGGGGAGTGCGACCCTGTTATTCTTACTTGATCTGTCAGCAGCTTTTGATACCATGGCCTTCTGGGCCAACTTGGTGAGATGGGTATTGGAGGCACTGTTTTACAGTGGTTCCGATTCTATCTCAGAGAATAGCATTGGGTGATTGTCTTTTGGCCCATGGCAGTTGTGCTGTGGGGTGCCGCAGGGTACCATCTTGTCCCCCATGCTGTTTAACATCTATATGAAGCCCTTAGGAGCAGTCATCAGGAGCTTTGGGGTGAGGTGTCAGCAGTATGCTGATGATACCCAGCTCTATTTCTTCATAACATTTGAATCGGGAGAGGCCATGCAAACCCTTGACTGCTGCCTGAACTCGGTGGTAGGCTGGATGAGGGCCAATAAACTGAGTCTGAATCCTAGCAAGACGGAGGCACTGTGGTTGGTGGTTCCTGAGTTCGGATAATTAGTCAGTTGCCTGCTTTGGATGGGGTCGTACTCCCTCTGAAATCAGGTCCGTAGTCTGGGGGTGCTCCTGGATCCATCTTTGTCACTTGAGGCCCAGGTGATCTCTGTGGCTAGAAGTGCCTTTTACCAGCTTCAGCATGTAAGACAGCTGCGGCCGTTTCTGGACCAGGATAGCCTGAACACTGTTGTCCATGCACTTGTAACCTCCAGGCTGGATTACTGTAATGCACTCTGTGTGGGGCTGCCCTTGAGGTTGGTCCAGAAGCTGCAGCTGGTGCAAAATGCAGTGGCGAGACTGCTCACTGGGGCAGGGTATCGCCAACATGTCACCCTGCTGCTGAAAGAATTGCATTGGCTGTCCATTTGCTACCAGGCCAAGTTGCAGGTTCTAGTTTTGGTGTACAAAGCCCTATACAGCTTGGGACCAGGATACCTGAAAGACCATCTTATCCCTTATATAGCCAACCAATCACTGCGCTCTGCAGGTGAGGGCCTCCTGCAGATACCATCTTATCAGGAGGTCCATTCTGCACAACATAGGAAATGGACCTTTAGTGTGGCGGCACCTACCCTTTGGAATTCCCTCCCTTTAAATATTAGGCAGGCACCATCTCTGTTATCTTTTCGGCGCCTTTTGAAGACTTTCCTCTTTCAACAAACCTTTTAAGTTGAGACCTCTCCCAGTCTGCGTCTGTGTTGGAATTGCTTTTAATATGTTTTTTTTAAAAAAAATGTTTTTAACCCTTTAAAAATGTTTTTTAAAGCTTTTTTGAAAATATGTTTTTAACGTTGTTTTGTTTTAATGTATTTTAAGGTCTGTTTTTATGATGTTTTGATGTGTTTTAAGCACTTTTGTTTGCTGCCCTGGGCTCCTGCTGGGAGGAAGGGCGGGATATAAATTAAATAATAAATTAATAAATAATACAGGGTAGGATCCTTGAGAGGTGGGCACATCACAACTGTTTCAAGGCAGGAGGCACTCCCTTCCCTACCCGGGAATGAGGCATGAACAACTCCCTGGACCCAGTCTGTCAGTCCCCTTTGGCTTGACCTAATAAGCTAAGATTGGCAATGAAATGTGGGCATGGTTAAGGTGACAGCATAGGAGAGGCAGAGCTAGTGCAAACAGGAACTAAACAAGAAGAAAGTTGCATGTATTATGAATTTTTGAAGGGATATTTACTGAGGCCTTTTGCAGGTGCCATAGGAGGTACTGGCAGGCACACTGATACCTGCAGACACCAAGTTGGCAGCCCCTGAAAACATCTGCCCTGCACTTTCAACACCCATTTTGTGTTACCATGGCAGCTAAAAAATTCAGATTGAAAACCCACAATATTGAAAAAACTCTCTTCTTCAAAAAACATACAAACAAAACCCACAAAACTATAACAACAGTGATCCAAGCAATAGATCATAAAACTGCTTAGGAGTTCAAAAACAAACATTTAAAACAAAAATCTGGGGAAATTAAAGTGGTTTTGCCTGGCACCTAAGAGATGACAGTTTGGGTGCCAGATGGGTGTTCCTGTTACAGGCATTCCAAAGATATGTGAAGCACTGAGGCAAGTTAAATATATGTGGGGCTGCTTTCACACTGTACTTAATTCCATTATTCCGACAATTTCTTACCTGGTAATTTGTGCATTATATTTTATCTTTCACATGACGTACAAGCTAGTTCTGGAATTCTAGTGGAATATAGTGTAAATTTAGCACAAATTTCTGTGATAGATTATACCAGAAATAATCCGTTTGCAAACTTGGAAACCCAGAAAATCACAGGAGTTTTTCGCTAGCTGCAGCTGCTCATGTGACAGGTATCCCAGCATGCAGTGCGTTCCCACCCTTTAGGTACACCTTTTTTTTTTGCCCGACCAAAATTGTGCCGGTATGCCGGCATAGGCATGGGTAGCAGTAGCATTTCCCACACACTTCCCTGTGTCTATACAACTAAAATATATATACAAGATGTTGTTCATTGCAGCCATGTGAAAGACATTTGTGTGAAATGCCGGTATATTGACTGAAAAAGCTACTGCTCCTTAACACAACGGGTACTGCAGTGTGAAAGGAATTTTAGAAATTGGGACAGAGGCACTACCATTTAAATCTGTTAAACTAACTCAAAATGCCCCATGTCTGAAAGTAGCCTGCATACATCACACACCTCCAGCCTAGCTACTTTACAGTTCTTCCCAGAGTATTTTCTGTCCTTTTGTCCACTGTAAAACCTGGGATGAACTAGTCTGCATACGGACAAGGATCAAGGAGCTGATCCAACAGAATCATTGCACCTGAGCTGTGGCAAACCCTAATGTACAAAAACTTGGGAAACCATTATATGCATGGGAGCATCATGGCCCAGCAGCTTACACTCTTGGTTTCATTATCTAGGAACTGAAAAATAGCTGGGTGTTCTCTCTGCAGCTACTTCTGGGGCTCAGTATACTTTGCTATGTGTATTAAAAACCTGGAGCAGAGTCACTGCCCCACTGACATGAGAACAACCAGTCTCCACTGAGCCCAGGGCACCGTGATCCCTAGAAAAGTGTGAAAATGGGGTTTTGAGCAGATGGGACAGTGTTGCTCACCTGGCTTCCCAATGCTGTGTGTCACTGCCAATTATTAAGAGAGAGTGGCAAGGAAGCAGGGAGCTCAGTGTGGTGCAAGTGCACTGGAAGAAGCACTGGATTGGCTCTGCTGCTGCACCCACACCGTGACAAGCTCCTCACTGCCTGCCCCTCCCCCTTTCAGTAACTGGCAGCAATGCATGGCATTTGGAACCCAGTGAGCAATGCTGCCTACCACCCACTATGCTGCCAGCCACTACTGGCTTAGGACTGCATCCACTCCAGCCTGGGAGATTCTAATTTTTTAGTGCCCCAAACAAAGAAACTTTAATCTGGGATATGCCTAATACTGCTACTCTGTAATAAAAAGGTAAGGCATGTGCACTGAAAAAGAAGTGCAGTTGGATGGTTTCTATATAAGATTTGCAAGGAATTTATAAAGATGAAAGGTGAGAGACCATTACAGCAAGCTGATATAACTGCCATGCAGGTGTTTATAACGGAAAGTGTGTGCAGTGAATACAGGTGGGAAGAAAGTTTCAGGGTAATGTTTTCCTAAAATAACATGACAAAAAATAATCAAGTATTGCCTCTTTTAAAATGGCACTAAACATGCAAAACAGGGGAGCTGAAATGTAATTTAACTGATTGGCAAGCTTTGATATGATACAATAAATTTCATAAGCAAATGTTTTACATAAATTTTCTGGGTGATGAAACTGTCTATTAGCAAAATAAATGGCAATTGGTTGATGTCATCAAATATGGACAAGCTACGTGATACATTGCTAGGGATGGAAAGATCTGTCAATTTTGGTTCTCTCAGTTTCTCACTTTTCTAATGTTAAATTCAGTCCTCTACATTTCTGCAGCAATCTGTGGTGTGTTTTTTTTTTAAAATCCTCATGATAATTCTCTATTTTAGTGTAAATTTCTCCAAATAAACACATTTGTGTAGGTAGTTTTGACAAAGGGTACACATTTTTGCAAGGCTTTTCTCATCATATGCCATTTTGCTTGTTATTTTCACTCATGTATTCATTTTCATGCACACTTTCCCCTAATATATGCATTTTTGTAAATATTGTTTAGTTGGCAAACTGCATCCTAAAATTCTAATAAATGTGAATTTTGAAGAATGGCTGTGTTTCAGTTCTCGTATTGTTTCAAAAAGGGTGAATTTGATTAATTCTGCTTGAAATGCGAACTGAATCAAAACTATCACCCATCCCTATACATTACACACTTGAATCTGATCTTATGTACATGAATTCCACCTGAAATTAGTTCCATTGGCTTCAATGGGGCTTTCTTTTTTTTAGTATGCTTAGGATTGCAGTCTTAAAGAGGAAATGCATTTTAATGAGAGAGAGAAATGCAAGAATGCTATTTTTGTTTGGTATTTTAAAAATATGTGTGAAATAGGAATAGTTTCGTGGTCCTATTAGCAGAGATATAAATGCAAGCAGCGGGATAAGAATCAACCAATCCACCCTTTTCCTCAGACATAAATAATTACAGACACAATCTTATTAAGTAAAAGATAAAGAATATTTACTCATGACCTTTCATATGTTCAGGAAACATAGCCTCTAGCTTAGATGAAATAAAAGGAGTCTCAGTCCATAATAATGGTCATCTTGGAGAGGAGCATGTGCATGCTTCACTCTCCTCAGGCTTAATGGAGAATATGCAAGAATCCCAGACAAAGGAGGAAGAGAAAGCCAGGTAACCTCACCCTTTAGGAAGTTACATAACTGGTAAACAGGTACATGGGATATTTCCCAAATATCCCTTAAAGGGAACATGCAAGTTTACTTCTAACAATTTTTAACTTCAGTGAACCTTGATGAGGAATGAGCTGCTTGTTAATGTCTGATACAGCCTCAGAATTTGGAGGGAAAAATAAGAATTTTCTTCTTCACATTCTGCTTCCAGTCTGTTTATCTTTCTTTCCCACCTTTTGTGCAATGGAAACACACAGAAAGAGAAAATAAAATGAAATTACAGATGCGTTGAAGATACTTTTAGTGCCATACAGATAAATAAAATCCAGCTCTCTAAATTCCTGTTGAACCTCACCAAAGTTCTTCCACTGAAATCAGTATCTCAGAAATAAGACAGATGAATCAGGGTTGAGCCACATGGCTGCTTTTCCTCATTTCCTGCTGACATTAAGTGTGATTCATAAACTATACATGGAATCCACCCTTATGAAAGAAACTGAGATATGGAAGCCGAGCTTTAAAATATATGAACTCCAAAGGTTCAAGTGTCATAATGAATTCAAATATCATAATAAAGAGGAACAACTTACCACATGGCAGGATCTGCAACCATGTGGTTTCTTCCTCCTCCTCATCCACCCAACTTTCAAGGCTTTCAGTATGGCTGACAGTGGTCTGTGGTATAGCATTCCTGTTGAGATACACTATCTGCATTTTCTGGAAACAACTGAAGACATTTTTGTTCTGACAGGCTTTCCCAGCTGGATGGATGGGTCTTTGCCATGGGTGTCAATTTTGAATTTTTTTGTTTTGTTTTTAATGTATCTGCTGTTTTTCTGCTGTTTTTATTGTACATCACCTGTATTGTGTAGAAAGCAATTAATAAAATGATGATGAAGAAGAATGATAATAAATTATACCAACTTCATGAGTTCATAGGGATTTATTCTGGCATGATATATAAGGCATCTTAAAAAGTTATGCACCAGTTGGTCCTGGGTATTGGATGTGTTATAAATAAATGCATACATATGTAGAAAAAATAGAAAGCCATATTTACTTATTTTGTGCAATGATAGCAGATACTTCTAAATAATATCCATCATTGGAATCTATAAGAAATTGGGGTGGGGATCAGGTAGGGATTAAAATCGATTGATTTGAGTACTGTTTGCAAAATTGGGAAATATCAGCCAAGGTCTTTAAACAACTTAGATTTCCAATTCATTCATTGAATAGATCAAAGAGGAAACAATCAAGGGAGTTAGGAAACCATTAACTTTCTGGTTAGATTTTCCCAAGCCTAGGAAACATTTCTTGACACAAAACAGCGTATTAGCTGACAAAAATCGATAGGAACGTCACTATGAAAAATGTTACCATATTAGAAATTGGAGTTAAATCTACAGTACATTCTGGTCTGTTCAGCTAAACTGAAAACATTTCACTGTTGCACTGATAGGTATTTGGAATAACTTGTTAAACCAACATATTAAAATAACGATAGCAGCAACAACAGCAGCAACAATAACATAACAGATATTACCTTGCCCAGTTACTAATGCACAAAACATCTAACAAAAGGAAACTAAGTTACAGGGAGAACTATATATATATAGTTACACATATATGTATATATGCAGTTTGATATTCTTTGCCTAGATGTTGCTTTTGAACTAAGGATGGATTCCTGTTTAAAAAAAGAAAAGATCAGTTGAACAGGTTAATTACCTTAACTACATGTATAGCATGGATCATATTATCACTGCTGAAGTTCACTTAGATTTGGGTGCCTAAGTCTACAATTCCCCTTCCCTCCTGCATTTCAAACACTGATGTAAACAATTTTTTTGTACAGTGAAGGTCAACCAGCTGGCTCACTAACCTTTTAGCTTAGTTCTATCAATACCTTCAAAGGATTATCACACTTTCAAAATTTCAGGATGACTGGCTTTGGACCCAAATATTTAGCTTCAGTAGCTCAGCACTTCCCAGATCAAGAAGTTTTGCACACTAGGCATGTTTTATAAGGCTTCATGTCTGGTACAAAATATTGCAAACATTTTTTCCTTCAGCAAAGGCTCTTTTTTTTGTAATACATACCAAAATGATGTGAACAAAACAGTGCCCTGGCAGGCATGTTTTTATTAAAAAACACAACACCAAGGCCATTCAACTACTGTATCTAGTATCTACGTACCTGTGGAACATCTCTTTTTAAGGCCTCATTCTTGACAGAAAGATTGATTGGCAGGATGCCTATTCCCACAAATTTCATCTATCTTCAAGATGCTCATAAATTTTGAATTAAGCCTTTTTATGAAATATATAGAGATATCCCTATATTTTTTTCACTGACACAAATGTAGCAGTCAATTCCTTTTCTATTGAACATCAGTAATAGCGTTGCACAACAGTTTTCTGTCTGCTTAGAACAGCAAAGTACATTTTTTCTTAGGGGCTTGACATCACAGGGGCGGGGGTGGGTGGGTAATAATATGCCACCACAATTGGAAAACTCAAAGTACGAAACCCTTTCTGGAAAATTTTGTGCTGTGATTTTTTTTAAAAGAGTATATCCACCAATGTAAATAACAAAAATGGTAAAATGGATGTGTGGAATCCATCCAGTGATGGAGTGGATAAGAATGAACAAACTGAAGTTCAAACTGGACAAGATAAAGGTGGGTGACCAATTAACCTGTGAGCTGGTGGTTCTATTTGTTCTGGATGTGGTTGTACTCCCTCTGAAATAACAGATATGCAGTTTGGGGGTGTTCCTTGATTCCAGGTCCCTCCTGGATATTCTAGTAGCATCTAAGGCAGGAGTGGGAAATCTCTCTCTCACCCATGGGCTCGATGCAGTCTGCAGCCAAGTTTCATCCAACTCTCTGGGTCCCTTCCTCACCAAATGTTTAGTATGGAGGGAACAGAGTTTGATATTCTGCAGTTCCTTCCTCTGCAAGAAGATCTGCCACAAGAAGTTCAAAGCTGAGAGGGAAACGTTCAGCAAACCTTGGCTCCTTGCAAATATACAAAAACTAGTTCATGCATTTTGCAATTGCATGCATACAGTTTTCAGGATGCAAATTGCATTTTGAACCTTGAGGCTGTAAATAGGTGTAGGGCAGAACTTATTCAACTGTGTATCACGATTTGCTTTTGCACAGTCAAGACAGATAAAGGATGTTGGAGAATTTTTTTTAAAAGCTTTGCGAAAAAAACAGAAACTTGAGTTACTAAAAATTAAATATGTGTGTCTTTTGTTCCTTGAGAAAAGCTGTGTGTGTGCACGCACACATGCCTGCATGTGTGCATGCATGCATGCACGCACATGCTTGTGTGTGGATCTAGCCACACTCACTGGCAGCTTTCCACTGGGTAAGTATCTCTTGGCCCCCCAAAAAGTACCCTATCCATGATTTGAGGGGTGAGCTTTGGTTGACACATCAGCTGTGGCATTGTAGAGGCTATTGAGGGGGATTCTGATTGATTCTGACTGCCATTCCCTGTAAGCAGGGGGGTCACGTAGACAACAGTGAATAGTACTGCTGTAATAGAGTGAATATGTGCCAAGGATACTGGTATCGCAGGAATGCATAGAGGAGGATGGTTGGTACAGGGGGCAGACCATCACTGTAGCATGTTAGCATAGAACAATTGGGTGAAACTGTTACCATGGTCATGACGAATGTGGGAATATATACATGTCTGTAACTGACCACCATTTTAGTTGAATTCTGTACTTTGTTCCAGCTAAGCACTTGGCTGAATAAATAACCTTAAATCAGGCTTTGTCTTTGTCTTTAAGTCTCCTCCAAAAAGAACCTAATAATAAATTCCACAACATTTTCTGGTGTCAAAAGTGGGATGTTAGGGTTTCCTGTCTGGGTCACCCTGAACGAAGGAGGTCGGAGCAGTGGACTGGTAAGAGGACCACATTTTCATCAAATCCTCCCACTTAGCTCCCACCTCCAACCCTGGGACTCCTGGACGGGCGGTAAGAACTTCCCACAGTTTCTCAAAGCCCTTGTGTTAAGGTCTCCCCGGTTAAGTCAACATTCACGATGAAGGGTAAGCAGTCCCATTGTCACTGGTTTGGGTGTTAGGATTGGTTTGGAGGACATCGTAATGAGCTGCAACTGAAACTGATACTGTTCCAACTTTTTCTGTCTGTCGGGGACTGTCAGCTTTCTAAACTGCTCTTTTCCACCACTTGATCAGTTTCAGCTCTGGACAAAACATGGGTGGAGGTGTGTCTTGTCCTAATGAGAAAACCCCTCTGGGGTACATGTGCCAAAACTACGGGACCTATCTAGGTCCAAAAACTGGTCAAAAGCTGGTGAAGCTGGCCCACTGGTGGAATGGGTGCACCTTTGACAGGCTGGAACTCCAGTTTCCAGAAAACAGCACTTTTGACCTCAACAAACTCACCTACTTATGGGGAATACTGGAAAACACAAAGCCTAGGCAGATAGATTTCTGGTTCTTGTGGGACAAAGAGGCGGAGCGCAGGAAACAAATCCATAGTTGTGAGTCTTCAAGACTCCAGCAAAAAGTTAAAAGCACAACTAGAGGAAAAAAAGAAAACCAAGAAAGAAAAAGAGGGGAAAAAAGAGAAAAACACATGCCAACGCACTTTGCAGCTTTTGTACCCAAGCTTGCTGGCCACCACCCCCTTGCCGCCCTATAATGAGGTACTGGAGGATATTTTGGACACATGGGCCCCAACAGCTGAGCAAGCTCAGCCTCAAGCTCAGGCAGCCACCATTTTACAGTCAGCGCAGACACCGCCTTTCCCAGCATGAGTGGGGCCATTTTAAGCTCTGAAATGCCTAAACGTTCCATAGAGAAGCTGACAGCAATATTAGAAATGCCCTCTTCATCCAAATCAACTAGAGAAACATGGCCATTGTCTCCTGAAGAATTAACTCTTACAGAACAGTTTTCCCAGTTGCCTATCCAAGAGTTACAAAAAGGGCTTGTGTCAGAATTAAAAGCAAAGTTTGAAATTGTAGGTACATCTGCGGATAGCTGCACTAGCCCCATTTGCCAAATAAAGTTGAAAAAGGGAGGAGATGGAGGACTTACCTCTATCCATTTCAATCTGGAAAACTTCCCTGGGTGCTTTTCCCAAATCCAGCCGGCTGGCATGTATCCACTTCGCCAATACCCCCCATCGACTGCGGGTGGGCAAACAACTTTTGAACAACCATGGAGCTCATTAACTGGTCTAATACCTTCCTGAAACTTAGGGAGGCTCCCAATGAATTTAAAGAAAATCTCAACCAAATCATTAGCTTTTATAATCCAATTTGGGCTGATATGAACGAGCTGCTCTCCGGACTCCTGTCCCCAGAACAAAAGTCAGCCTTGGTAGCCCAAACGGGAGTGGAAGAGGGCAATGAGGGGCTTGCATGGCTGTCTGAGGATTCCGGACACATCACACAAGCAGAGAGAACGCACTTAGCGAATTTGCACACCCGATTAGTTAAGGCATGTGTGGAAGTGCAGCTGACAAAATTAGATTGGACTCAGGTAGAGCTCTGCAAACAGGGAGAGAAAGAGAATGCTGGAGATTATTACACCCACCTGTGCACAATCCTTAGGCGCCACGGGGGGGGGTCAATACGACAAATGCAGACTTGAATGGCTTGGTAGTCTGTACTTTTGTAAATGGGCTTCAATCAGCAGTGCGCAAACATCTTGAGACTGTTATGTTGGCATGTGCCTGCAACGGCAGTAGTTAAAGCCGCTACCCAGATTTTCGATCAGCAGCAAGCTGACCAAGCCAGCTCTCTGACTATCAGCGCTCCAGCTGTGGCAGAGGGCAAATGGCTCAATGTGGAAGTTACAACCGACCACCTTCCAGTGGGTGGGGGTGGAGAGGAGGGAGGGCTCAGGAAACGCCCCCTTCACCCCTCCCATGTGATGCATGCGCATATTGTCACCAATTAGGTCACTGGAAAAACATCTGCCCACTTTGTCCAGCAGGTGATGCTCCAACACCAAAATTCCCAAATATTGCTAAGCCATTTCAACCTCAAGAAGATCCACAGCAATGATGGGGCAATGGGCAGAGCACTGGTTCTTTTCAATATCTTTCTGTTTCTCCTGCTACTTCTGATGCTTTTATTAATTTAACTGTTGCTGGTAAAACTCTTCCTTTTCTCATTGATACAGGTTGTCAGGGCTGAGCTGAATTTATACTGAATGCCTAAGGCTTGGCAAAGATGTTGTACCACTTTAGCTGTAAAGTGAGTACATTGATCAGAGTCCAATTGGACAGGTAAACCAAATCGAGGAATGATGTGTCTAAGCAGTGCCTTAGAAACAGCAGTGGCATCTGCGTGTTGTGATGGGAATGCTTCTACCCAACCAGAAAAATGACAGATGGTGACCAATATATATTTATAATTCTGGCATTTTGGCATTTCAATGAAATCCAATTGAACATGTTGGAATGGTCCATAGGCCTAAGGATCTGATACAGAATTATCAAAGGGTAGCCCCTAGCCATAAAATCCTGGAAGCTTATAAAGATCTTAAAGCTCCAGGTGAGTCCTGGCTGCGGGGTATCTTCCCCTTTTATGGGGCAGGGGCAAACCATTTAGACATTCTAAGAATTTGTAGTCTGCTTGAGAACTTCATGAAGGAAACTGCTGGTGGCCTAGCTATGATTAATGCTGAACTTCAACAAATCCAACAATTTGCCTTACAGAACCTCAAAGCTTTAGACTACCTCCTAGCATCCCAAGGAAGAGTCTGCGGCTTTATTGGCCTGGAATGCTGCACCCACATTATCGATGGTTCTGTGAACATCATTGGGTCAATCAAGAATATTCGCCTGTTAGCATCTAAGGTTTATGATGTTAAAACCTCTGGGTGGCAATGGAGTCCAGGAGATTGGTTCAGTGGATTAATAGGTTGGATTAAATCAATCCTTTTAGGGCTAGTGTTGGGTATATTGTTTCTCTTTGCCTTATATATCATGATTAATTGTGTGATGTTTTGTTTAAAGAGTACCATGCAGAAGACCACCCAAATGTTAACACCTGCCAAAGTGAAGCAAATGTATTTGGAACTTGATAGACAGCGGATGGAGAAGGAGGAGGTGTTATCTATCATGCAAATTGGGATGGGACTTGAAAGGAGTCCCATAGGGGGGAGTGAGGAGGATTCTGATTGATTCTGACTGCCATTTCCTGTAAGCAGGGGGGTCACGTAGACAATAGTGAATAGTATTGCTGTAATAGAGTGAATATGTGTTAAGGATACTGATATCACAGGAATGCATAGAGGAGGATGGTTGGTACAGGGGGCAGAGCATCACTGTAGCACGTTAGCATAGAACAATTGGATGAAACAGTTACCATGGTCATGATGAATGTGGGGATATATACATGTCTGTAAGTGACCACCATTTTAGTTGAGTTCTGTACTTTGTTCCAGCTAAGCGCTTGGCTGAATAAATAACCTTAAATCAGGCTTTGGTTTCGTCCTTAAGTCTCCTCCAAAAAGAACCTAGTCGTAAATTCCATGACACCATGTATTGTATACCCTTGTACAATTGACTTGAGTAACTGTAACATTCCATGTGTGACTGTTTTTGAATACTATTGAGAAACAATCATTGGTCATAATATAGCAGCTAGCCTGCTGACAGAAATGAGCCAGAGTGAGCATATGGCCCCTCTGCTGAGAGCACTACATTGGTTCCAATTCAGAGTAATAGTTTTGATATTTAAAGCCGTAAATGGCCTATGTTTAGATAGGGCAAGAATAGGGAAGCAGCAGCTCTCCAGATGTTGCTGGACTACAACTCTATTCATTCCTGAGCATTGGTCATGCTGGCTGGGGCGGATGGGAGTTGGAGTCCAACAATGTCTAGAGCCTTACTGGTTTATCTACCAGTTCCTTTTCCCATATGAGCTCCCCATATACTGAAGGCATCTGGTGAAGATTTTTGTTGGGATCTGGTCTTATCTAAGTATTGGCTGGCTGGCATGACACACTGTTCCTTTTCACTGGTGGTATCTGTATGTTGGAATTGCTTGTCCTCCAGACAATCTCATCAGGCCCATTCTGTCATTCATCATAGGAAAGTGATACTCTTTCCCCAAGGCTTTTGGACGTGGTGACTGACCTGCTTTTACATGGATGTATACATGTTACAGGGGCAATAGAATTAAAAATAAAAATCCTCATCTCTCCCAAATTCCATGCTCCTTTTGTGTCTTGCTTTTTTAGATTGCAGACCTGAGGACAGGAACTATCTTTTTTAGTGTGTGTGTGTGATTTGTAAGCTGCTTTTGGAGCAGTGGAGGCCCAGTCTGCCTTCTTGCTTACCACCAGTCTGTCTGTCATTGGCTCTGGCACCACCTACTGTTGCTCTCCTTCTTTTCTGCCCTACCAGTCCCAAAGGCCACCTTCCACCACTGTCTGGGAGGCTTTTTTCACTGAAGAGCAGTATATATCTATATATATAGTGAAAATGTAGCTATGTTCAAACAGAGGTCTATTGGCTTTAGTTGCTGTGTTGTTTTATCTATGGTTTTTATATTAGCTTTCCTTCTCCTTGAAGGGAGGCAGGTTTGCCTTCACCCCTCTCTTCTTGAAGAAGATTCGGCAGGGTGTCACCCAATAGGGAGGGGATGGCTGACAAAGGGCCACATGGGTGTAGGTGGACAATGGGAGCGGGGCAGGAGATGGACTTATAAGCCAGATCTCCCCCAACTTCTTCCTCTTTGTGTTTTGTTGCGCCTGCCCTCCCTCCCTGCATGCAGTTTGGGCTTCGCCAGTCGCCTGCTAAGTAGGACTTTTTTGGTTGGTTCCTTGATTGGCCTTGGGATCCAATCTTTTGCCATCTACTTCACACTGTTAGAATTAATTGGTGTGGCTTTTAGGGGAGAGGTGTGGTTTGGTTGACTGCAGGACAATTAACTGAGGAGAAAAATCACTAGGTATTCTGAGGCATTATTGGGTGAAGGGTGCCCTTTAGTGCTCTGTGCCTGGTGGGACCCGGGGGTGCCCTTTCAACCTGACATGTACAGGGTGGATGCGCCTACAGTGGGGCCTTGGTGTGCATGTTGGGTACATACCAAAGGTCACCTAGCAGGGAGAGAGTTAGTTCTTTCCCATCTTTTGCTGGGAATCCACAGCCAGTGGCTGTATCACATGCCCAGGGGTCTGGAGGGACTTTTCCCTATCAGAATTGGTAAAAACACTCAGCTGCCCATACTTTCTGGTATAGTTTAATTGGTGTATGTTGGAGTGCAGTTCTTCCAAGTTGTTTGGACACATGTTCCCAAATTCTTCCAAGCTCCACAGGAAGTGGATTGGAATGTGAAAGACCAACCCAAATTGTGTTTGCATGTTGACAAATTTGTAGGGCAGTACAATATCTCAGAGAGGAGGTCAGGTCTCCTTCTCCCCTGGTGCATTCACTATAGCTGCCCAATTTGCTTTTTAAAGTTTGATAGAAACATCTGTTGGCTATAGGTACATTCTTAGACAGCAAGGTTTTTTTGCCTATTAGTGAATTTCTCTGCTTTTTAATCCGGGAGGTAAGAAATGGGATCTTGTGCAAGCTTGCTGAGAATGGATTGATCATTTGCATGCTTACTGAGTTCAGTGGGATTTACTCCCCTGCAATCATGCTTAGGATAGGTGAAACTGACCACAAGGGATGGGAGGAGGAGGTGGGGAGGAGGAGGAGGGGAGGTAGGGCGGAGGGGAAGAGGGGGATGGGAGCAGGAAGGAGGGGAGGGGAGGAGAAGGACAGTTTTGATTACTTGCATGTTTATTGAGTTCAGTGGGATTTACTCCAATGCAATCATGCTTAGGATAGGTAAAACTGACCGGGGGCGAGGGAAAGAGGGAGGGCTGGAATGGGCAGGGAAGGATGAAGGAAGAGGGGAGGGAAAGAGGGAGAGGAGAGGAGAAGGAGGGGAAAGGCAGGTCTGATCATTTGCATGCTTATTGACTTCAGTGGGATTTACTCCTATGTAATCATGGTTAGGATAGGTAAAACTCACCATGGGGGAGAAGCAGGGGGAGGGGAGAGGAGAAGGAAGGAGAAAGGAAAGGGAGAGGGGAGGGGAAGGAGGGGATTGGGAGAGGGGCAAAGGAAGGTGCAGGGGATGGCAGGTTTGATAATGTGCGTGCTTACTGAGTTCAGTGGTATTATTTACTGCCGTGCAATTATGCTTAAGATAGCTAAAACAACCATGGGAAGGAGACAGGAGGGGGCAAGGGGGAAGAAGGAGATTGGAGGGGCAAGAGGGAAGGTGCAAGAGGGAGGGAATAGGAGGGAGGAGAAGGGAAAGTGGGTTTATTAGTTGCATACTTTTTGAGTTCAATGGGATTTATTTCTGTGCAATCATGTTTGAAAATGGAAATTGACTGCCTTCAAGTTGACTGGACTTATGGCGACCCTTTGAATAGGGTTTTCATGGTAAATGGTATTCACAGGTGGTTTTACCATTACCTTCCTCTGAGGCTGAGAGGCAGTGACTGGCTCAAGGTTACCCAGTCAGCTTCATGCTTGTGTGGGGATTTGAACCCTGGTCTTCCAGGTCGTAGTCCAACACTGACCTGGGGAATAGGCAGGGAGGGTAGGAGGAGGGGGAGGGTAGGATATTGAGCAGACAGGCACTGGGCAGAGCGGAAGCCCCTTTATTTTCCAAAAGGAAAACAATGTGATCGTTGCTTTTCAGGGTTTCCCCCAGCTTTTTATTCTACACCAGGCACATGTAGCCTCCCACCCAAATTGAAACCAAAGCTGTCCCTGGCCACATCCACACCAGACCTTTATTTCACTTTGGACAGTCATGGCTTCTCTTAAAGAATCCTGGGAAGTATAGTTAGTGAAGGGTGCTGAGAGATGCTAGGAGATGCCCTGTTCCCCTCACAGAGCTTCAATTGGTGACTGTTAAACCCCTCTGGCCACTGGAGCAATCTCAGGGAAATAGGACTCTCCTCTCAGCACCCTTCACAAACTGCACTTCTGAGGAAACTACACTTCTCTGGGGAAAGCCATGACTGTCTCACATGAAATCAAAGTCTGGTGTGGGTGTGGCCCCCTGATTAGGCAAGCCAAGCAGCTGTGAGTCTGGCTTTTAGAACACTGACAGTTGGTTCTTACTGAGCATGCCCGACATTTTCATTCAGTTCAATGCAAAATTTATTAAATTAATTAAAAATCAGTCAGGCATTTTTTTAACTTTTAAACTACAGAAGATGAAGGTCAGAGTATGGGGCAAGGTCAGTATTAGGATTACAGGTACTCTGTGAACATGGCTGATTTTTAATGAATTTCATGAGAAGTCGACAGAAAAAAGTCCAAAAGGGGTCTGGGTGTTTTTTTTTTTAATCTCTTTTTAGACTTTGAAATCTTGGTTCTCTCTTACTGGTTTGTGTATTTCCATGAAAGGATCTAAAGGTAAAACTTGTTTCATTAGTATCACTTCTATGGGGCATGAATCCAGTATTCAAGTTCAACAGACAAAGATGTCAGTCAAACACGTTCACAAACTCTGTGAACATGGCTGATTTTTAATGGATTTCAACAGATTATGAGAACTCTGACAGAAAAAAGTCCAAAAGGCGAATGTTTTCTCTCTCTCTCTCTTTAGACTTTGAACGCTCAATTCCTTCTGACTGTTTTGTTTATCGCCATGAAAATTGAGAGGGTTGTTAAGCAAGCGTTTCTGAATTCAGGATTATAAGTTTTGTAAGGTTTTGTTTTGAAATGAGCTTATGGGAAGCATCAGAATGGCATGGGGGTATTTTAAATTTAACATTGTGGAATGTGAAAAATCCGTGCTGGCTATAGCTAGTCTCGTGGCTGTATAATATGCCAGTGTTGCTGAGAATGGTCTCAGTGAGTTAATACTGTATGTTCACGTTTGTAGTGCTCCAAGCATACTTTGTGGTAAGCTTGCAAAAAGAGTTAGTCCCTTTTCCTGCCACTTAATCAAGCTTTAATCTCACATATATTGCTAACACTAACATTATTTACAGCAGTTACTAGATTAGTGATATACTGTAGTTCTCAGAGGTGGGAGGATGTTACATTTCCAATCAGGGCCAGCTATAGTGTGGAGGGAGAAGGGAATGTGGGTTGAGCAAGGTGCTATCTATTACATGTGCATGCCACAGAGTCATGCATGACCTATGCATGTCAAGAAGAGGTGGATGGGCCCAATCCCACCAGCTGCTGCTCAGAGAGAAGCAATGGCTGCTGCTGCACTGCAGGATTAGCAATAGGGTTGGATAAAGCTGTCAATTTTGGTTTCTCTCACTTTCTCATTTTTCCAGTCTCAAGTTCAGTTCTCCACATTTCCACATCAGTTTGCAAAAGCCCTCATGAAAATTCATCAGCTTTCAGTGTGAATTTCTCAACATACAAACTTTTGTATATAATTTTGCCAGATATGCACATTTTCTCAAGCCATTTCCCCTAATATATACTTTTTATATGTTATTTTCACTAATATTTGTGTTTTTATGCACACTTTCCCCTAATATATGCCTTCTTGTGCACATTGTTTGGTTGGAGAACTGCATCACAAAATTTGGGGAGGTGCGAATTTCAAAGGATAGCTGTGGTTTGGTTCACATATTATTTGGGGAAGTTTAAGTTAGGTAGGTCTGTATTAAAATCCAAACCAAATTGAACTTCTTCCCAATTTCTAGTTGACAATAATCCTTGGCAGCTATCAGAAAATGTGAACCCCTGTTGCTAGCCCAGTGAAACTAGCATAGTGTAGATAACCACATATCACTGGTGTTAAACCACCTCTGCTATTTATGCCACTAAGACAGTTTTTCCTCAATCAGTATGTTTTGTGATGGCTGCAGACATATTACTTAGACTAAATGCCTTCTTGTGCCTCAAATGGAGTTGAAAGTCCTCTGATTTACGCAGTGGGAGCATATGTACGACCGGAGAAGAAGGGGGGGAAAGCATCAGTGCTGTCCTCTTAACACAAGCAATGATAGGATATGTATATAGGGCCAAAGTTTTACTTTTCATGTTTCTTCATCTGCAACAGCTGGTTGCTGATTTCAAGCACTAATATCCCCAGACCGATTAGAACTGGTGATGCATACAGTGACTTAATTGTAGCTATAATGCTTTCAAATGGTTTGTGCTTTGTTGTTGTAATTTGATATTTTTAGAGTAATTAAAAACTGAAATAATAGATACTCCTCATTTTAAAAAAAATGGTGTGATGCATGGGGATTCTATGAAGCAGTGGAGAAAAGTAGATGACTAGTGGCAGTGCAGGCCAGTGTCAGCTCCCAGCATCTTCAGGCAAATGATGGGCCCCAGAGACACCATCACTGACATTTGCCTGAGAAGTAGGACAGGTGAAGCTCTTTTTAAAAAATATCCTGGCCACCTGGTGATGAAAAGTGTTCGCTGACTTTTTAATCCATCCCCAATACTTCCAGTGCATCAGGGACATAGGGGTGGGGGAGAGGTTAAAATGACAGCTTGCATGTTCACTCAGTGCAATTTCCTAGTGCATTGGGCTGGGTGGGCTGCTTTATGGACTTTATATCCTTGCTGAGAGGAATGCCGTGTGGACGCACTGAGCAAGTCAGTGAGTAAGCCATTTTTAAATTCTCTTTCCAAAGCCCCTGAAGTAGCATTGCTATGTTGGGGACATGGGTGGGGTGGGGGGGTGGGATAAAAAGACAGTTCATTCACTGATTTAGTATAGTTTCCTGGCATACCTGTCAACTCCACTGTTATTTTGCTGCCTGAGGCAAAGAACAACATGGCACTCCCCCACCCATTCCATGTATAGAAGCCAGGAAGACCACAGCTAATTTTGACTTCAACACAGGCAGTGGGGAGCACATCTACCTGAGTGCAGCATGTTAGCTCTAAGAGTGCAGGGCATGGCTCATGGCACACATGGCTCATTCTTGTATACATTTTGACATCAGGTCAAGATGCTCCTTTTTTCATGAGCCTCTGAAGGTGGAAGATGTGACATGGTTTAATGCTGTTCCTGATTACCTTGAAATGTTTAGTTTTAGCATGTGACTATTTAATTTTATTGTTTTATTGTTTGCCACCCTGGGTTCCTTTGAGAGGAAGGATGGGATAGAAATGTAATGAATAAAAATAAAGAAACTGTGAATTGAGAGCTATGTAACCCACCCTGGGACCACATGGTGAAGGGCAATCTCTCTCTCTCTCTCTCTGTGCTCCAAGCCCCTCTGCTGCCCCAGGCAGATGCTTCACTCTGCCGAATGATATGGCCACTCCTGCCCGCCTTACCTGGTAAGTCAGGGATAGGATTCACCTGAGAGCCACTGAAGACCCTCTTCCCAGGGCACCATCAAACCTGAAATAGTCCCTGGATTGATCTTATGAACATATCTATTTTTCTTCAGGAAGTTTAGTCAGAGGTGTTAACACATATTCTCATCTATACATCATGCATGTACATCCAAGGAACTCATACTGAGACCTTCAACTTAGAGTCAAGGTACGTCACAGTAAAGCTGGTATTGTCAGAAGGTGAAGGGAGTAGAAGGGGTGGAGAACTATTTTCTTTTGTCAATGACTGCTTTCTCTCATGGGTAAACTGTTGATGGCCACATTTTGGTGCTGGGTAGTACCAAAGTCAAAGCGGGCAGGAATAGCGCCAACATTGGTTTTTAATTTCACACCTTTGTTCTGCCATCTGGAAACTTATCTGCATGGGAAAGGGGGTACAATTTTGAGTGGGGGATAACAGATAAAGAAAGGGTCTAGTACCTCCTCATCGTTCTCCATTCCATATTGCCCTTCCAGAGGCATCTATGCTGGTGTAAAAAGACCCATTAGGGTAATGTTATATGTCTCTGAGTACAAATCTAGTATTGAGATGTACTAGAATTCCACCCAGTTTGGATTTGGTACTGAATTTTACATTAAATTGCTTATCCTCTATCATTATGGACTGGATTTTCTGTGGCTATTTTGATATTAAGAACGATAATATTATCAGTATTTCCTTTCATTCATTGATATCTCCTTTCAAAATATCAATATTTCCTATTGATATCAATATTTTTTGCAACAGAAAAAAGGATTGGTAAAAGCAGCAGCAAGTGGACAAAGAACAAACTTGAATGTATACCAGCCTGTTAGGTCAACGGAATGCTTTTGAACCGGCACCAGCCAACAGATCCCATCCTTAATCTAGTATACCCCTGAGAAGGACTGGGAAAGAACATGTTATGTAGTGTAGCTGCTCAGAAGTCAGGCAATTATGCATGGTTTATTCATCTCTATGTAGCTGATTATTTTAGACTGAGTCCATTGCCACCTACTGTTCAAAGCTGTGAATGAATGTTGATAATATCTTTTATAGAGTACATATATGTTCAGCTTGAGGAAGGTTGAACTCTGTTCTAATGCGAACAGGATACAGTCATTCTGCAGGAATAAAATCTGTTCCTTATTACTCATCATGTGTCAGTATCCTGAATTAGATTATGACAGCCATTTTAGTTTTCAATAATAAGAACACTTTCAAATGGTCAGAGAATTTTGTATTGTTAGTATATGTATGTTTTGAAAGATTTATCTTTATGGAGTGGACATCCTACAGAAACCTTGCATCCCAGTGTGGGTGCAAGTTACTGATGTCAGCAGGGGTGACTTCTCCCTCAGCAACTGTGTGCTTACCTGGTGTTGGCTGCAGCATCCATTGTCTCCGCCACTGTCTCCCAAGTTTTCCAGAATAGCCACTTAATAAAAGAAAAAGATTTGAATCCTGTCTCATTAAAGATCCCTCTTTTCTAGAATATCTGCACCAGGAATAAAGATAAATATCTCAAAATGTACAAATGCAAACAATAACATTTCTCGGATAGTTTGGAAGTGTTCTTATCTTTGAAAGCTTAAAAAGATGTCGTAAAAGGATGGCTTTGGCATCTCTTACTTCCATTGACTTCCAGTGCTTAAAAATAAAAATCAGAATACTCCTCCTCCTCTCTCTGTCACCAAGCAGCAGCCACAGGTGATTTCACCTAGACACCCATCTCACTGACAACCAGCAGGGCTTGCCCTACCATTGGGCAGAGTGAGGCAGCTGCCTCAGGCAGTTGATGCTAGTGGTGTGGAAGAGGCAATGGGAGCTGCCCTCTTGCTCAGTTTTTGAACTACAACTACCATCAGCCCAATCCAGTGGCCATGCTGGCTGTGGCTGATGGGAGTTGTAGTTTAAAAAAGTAACTTTTCCAAGCTCTGCTCTTGCTGTCCCTCCTGAGTCTCTCAGAAGTTCCCCTCTGTTGGACATCAGTGCTGTGTGTTCCATACGATCTACAGTACTTTGTGTCCCTAAGCTAGTTTGCTCTCCTAGGGTGTGGTGGAGGAAGGTGTCTCATCACCAGTACTGAAATAAGGTTCATCTGGTTGTATGGTTGGTTTCTGGCATGGGGGACCATCTTGTCCTTCATGCCACGCAGAAAAACATCTTGGGTTGGTCCTGACCACCACTACACATGTGAAACAACCTAAGATTATTGTAGGAAATGGGGGAGCACATAGCAACCTAAGATTATTGTATTTATGGAGGGATAGTAACTTTTGTATGAACAAGAACAGGTTTCATTTTGTGTAGCAAAAACTATGCAAATGTGGAGCAGCTACTCGGAATGCTAAATCCCCCCCCCAAAAATACTCAAGTAAATCTATTTATTTTATGAATCCAAATGAATGTAAAATGGTCTGCTTCAGAAATTGAGCACATAATGTCAGATTTTGTTTGGGTTCCAGTTGATCTTAATTAGAGAATTATGCAGGCTCATCAAGCCTTCCACATAGTTAAAACTTTAAATCTCATGCATAAGTTACATTTGCAGGAATTAGGCCACAATCACAATAAATTATTAACCATAGTTGGACCTAATTGCTCTGTTTATTGTGGAATATTATGTTGGCTGTTGCCCTATAGTTAAAGTTGGGTTCTAACTTGGGATTACAATAAAATCTAATTTTCTGGTGTACTTTAAAAATAACATTGCTTTAAAAAATTAACAAGGTTCTACTGGAGTCTTTGGAATCTGATTACAAAATGTTCTATTTTAAAGAAAATCAGTAAAACTTCATAATGAACCATATGGAGCAGAGGGGGGTGGCTTACTGCAACATTTTATTTTAAGTCTGGTTTTGATTTTTCCAGATAGTAATAATTTTATGAAGTTTCATTTAAGGCACAGTTGTTTGTGCTATTGCACTAGCAGTCATCATGATGCAGTACTAGTGGAAACAAAAAAATGTATAGGGGGAGGGGTAGAGAGGCATCCTTTAGTCAAGTTTCTGATTCTCCAGTGCCAGTTAATCCTGCTCCAGATAGGCCAGAGGTTTTCTGGTAATATCTCAATATGAATGTGTGGCTGCCAGGGATCAGACTGCAAATCAATTTTCATGTTCAGTTCCAGAATAGGTGAAGTAATGAAAAAGGGGTGTTTTGGTTTTAGCTGGGTTTTTTAAAAAAAAAAATTAGATCTGTTAACATTTTTGTAAGTTCCTTTAAGGGACTGTTTCTGGGCTCTATGATGATATATGTCTTTCTAAATAAATAAATAAAGAGCACACTTGGAATGCTCGTGAGCCCTACCCTCAACAATAAGGAGCTACGATCAGCAGCACACATACACCTGCTTGTAGAAGTAAGGATGTCTAAGGGAGTAGGCTAGGGCCTCCCAAGGCCAGCCTGAGACATTTTGCTGCCTGGGTCTACTCAGAAGTAAGCCCTGCTGAATGCAATTCAATGTTAGGATTGCAATGCAAGTAAGTAATTTCCCTCATATTAAAACTCATCTGAGAACTGATGTGGAAAGGTATACAAATACTGGGAGAAATGTTTTTGTAGAAATGAGAAAAATAAAAAAATGGTATTGTTATGTCCCCAGTGCTGGCTTTGTTAAACATTTGAACAGGCTTTTGATTGGCTTCATATTGATAGCTGCCAGGATAGAGATTGCAGAGAACTGGAAACAAGGTGAACATTGAGCAACAGAAAACAGAATCACCATCCTGTGGCATATTGCAATGGCTGAAAAACTGACTTATAAATTGTGAATAACTAAAGGAAAATGGTCACCATTGGCATGGGACATGTTTGTAGTTTAGCATAGACCTGCAATAGGAATGATGGTAGCATTCCTTAGGCTCTGGGACAAAGACTAGAATGGGAGGTGGAATTGTTGCAAAACTGGAAAATCCTATCTCTCACATTTGGTTTGCAGGAATTATTAATGCTGTATGTTTTATTTGTAGTTGGCTATACTGATACATGTAGTGCTATCCTACTACTTTTTAATTTTTTTAAAAAAAGTTGATGTTACTATTTTGTCTAGTGATCCATTGTCAAAATGTTTGCAGAACCATTCATCTGCCCTCATCCTAGCAGAATAATCTCCTCCCCCAGCTGCTATTTGCATTGGGAGGGATGCCCAATATTAATTGCATCCACACAATTGACATCATGCCTAATTCGACCCTCAGAACTATGTTCTTTATATGCCACTGTATGAATTATTCCTACACATAACAATTTCAGGTACAACTGAAAAATTCAATTCAGAATCATTCTCATTATAGGTAAAGCCTCTGGGTGTAGAATACTAATATACAAAGATTTTGCATAAAGAATAACTAGAGCAGGGGTAGCTAACAAGGTGTCCTCCAGATGTTGTTGACAACAAGTCTCATCATCCCTGTCCATTGGTCATGATGTCTATGGCTGATGGGAATTGGAGTCCAACAATATTTGGGGGTTGGGTGGGTATGAGATTTGCTGTCCTGCACTAAAGCATTCTTTTTAATTGTATCTATCTTACTGAATGTATTAATAAAACTAATAAATGATTTAATCTTGGAACAAATGGCCTAGAAGAAACACCAAAATACTTTGATAGTGATTCTAGCATTATAGTTAGGATGGAGCTAGATATCATAAGAAACAATGGCTTGCCAGCTGCCATGTCCTGTGCTGAGTTCTCCCACTGTGTAACATGTAGAAACATGTGGTTGCCCCAGTTTTTGATATCATGATGCTGTATATTTCAGTACCTACATCAAGTGGGGTGACAATGAAAAAGATGGGAAAAACACACAGTAAAATGATGGTGCAATTTGTTCTCTATATTATGGTAGGGGAGAACTTGAAACGGGGCTGCCAGTTTTGGTGTCCATCTTGTGTATAGATTTCCACCTGAATCTAGGTAGACTTGGACCATCCAGAGAGATCTTTGGTAACTTGGAAAATTGGTGGAGGAGGACTTTAAAAAAATATTACAAAAACACCATACCTGATGTGAGATACAGCAGCGAAGACTTCTCTTCCAGTCTTATATTAAATCTTACTTTGAATAGATTGAAGAGTTTCATGTCCACCCACTATGTTAGGAAATAAATACCCTAAATAGTCTCATATTTCCACTTAGTTACTACCCCCTTTCCCTTATTGAATGACCCACTAGACAAATGCAGGCAAACTAGCAACACACAGCATCCTTGGACAGCTGCAAGCACTTCCCACAATGCCCCAGCAGGGTCCACTGCTTACACATGCTGTAAGCTACCCTTTGAAAAAGTGTTGTGGTTCAGGAGCTTCCATTTCTGTTCTGTGAAGTGATACTATATTAGGCAGAATAATGGGAAATTCAAACAGTAGCTCCCAGATTCAACTGTTTTGCACTGTTACCGAGTGAGTTGGTGTGGTATAGTGGTCTGAATGTGAGACTAGGACCTAGTTGGTTGTAAGGGGCATATTCATTGATCTCCCTCTGCAGTTTGCATAACAAATAAATAACATGTAATTAAACAAAATATCTGAGACAATGTGACTTTCTCCATCCCTTGGTTGCTTCCACTGACATGGCTCAGGAGTGGAGAAAATGTGTGATGTGCAGGATTTATCTTGTTAGTCCTAGTAACTGACATGCTGGGAGATTGGGAAACTTGCCACAGAGATGCTGATCTTCATGGCAAGTGTAACATCTAGACTAGCTCAAGCTGTTGCTGGGTAAATCCTTTATTTATTCTGTGCCTCAAGGGTTCTCCCCTGCAGCCTACTTTGTTGGCAGAATTTTCTTCTCTTGCCTGTGATATGACATACATTGTCTTGAGTTCCTTTGGACCAAAGATATGGCTCAGAAATACACATAATCTTTATAGTCAACAAGTAGGGAAAACATGAGAAAAAGAAATAGAAGAATCAAACTGATGGTCAATGCACGAGAGAAGAAATTAATGACAACTAAATTATTAACAGTGAAAGATAATGAAGAAGATGGGGAAAAGACATTGAATTCATGTCTTATAAATTAGCAAGAAATCTTCAAAAGGGCGATAGCTAAAGTTAAACATGTTTGTCCCATTGGTTTCAAGAAGAGAGTTAAATACATGTGTTAAACCCATTGCAATCAGTCATGCTTAAGGAGCATAGCTTTGCCTGGATTGTGACCAAAGTGTTTTAATACAGACCAATAAAACAATGAATGTAATGGCGTCTTCTATATTATTGGACAATGCTAATGATAAAAAGTTGACCATCAATACCCAATAGTGGTATAAAAACAGCAGGCAATATAATCTTTGGGAATGTCCTGTAATTAAGATTGATTTGCAACATGAGTCTCCAGAGAAAAATCCCTGACATACAAAGTGTTTTTATTCTGTACTGTCAGCTAGAAAAATGGGACAGTGGCAGAGACGCAGAGGCACATGGTGTGTGTTTGCATGTCTCTGGAAACTGATTGAGCTGATATTCTAGATTCAGTTCATATTAATTAACCTGGAATCTTAGATACAATATTGATTTGGTCATAAGTAGCGCAATTTACTGTGGATGTATCTTTAATTACAACTATCTCCACTTATCTTAGCAAGCCCCATAAACAAACAAAAAGAAAACAGTTATGTACCATCATATATCCCCTTCTTTACTGGAACATGCCTTCTCTTGGGACCACACTCAGGGCTAAATTGGTTGTAATTTTAAATGTGCCTTTCCATTTATCATGCATAGTTTTTTTTTAAAAAAATGTAAATGGCAAGTGCTAGGACAGCTGATGATTATCTGGATTGCAGCAGGAAATCACACACACTCCTGCTTCTATTTGCATTGGGAGGAAAGCTCTCTTCTCAATTCAAATAGAATCACAGAATCATAGAATAGCAAAATTGGACAGGGCCTATAAGGCCATTGTGTCCAATCCCCTGATCAATGCAGGAATCCATCTTAAAGCATACACGACAGGTGGCTGTCCAGCTGCCTCTTGAATGCCTTCAGTGTTGGAGAGCCCACCAACTCCCTGGGTAATTGGTTCCATTGTTGTTCTGCTCTAACAGTTAGGAGGTTGTTCTTGATGTTCAGTCGAAATCTGGCTTCCTGTAATTTAAGCCCATTATTCCCTATCCTGCAGTCTGGGACTAATGAGAAGAGATCCTGACCCTCCTCTGTGTGACAACCTTTCAAGTGCTTGGAGAGTTCCATCACATCTCCCCTGTCTTCTCTTCTCAGGGTTAAACATGCCCAGTTTTTTCGGTCTCTCCTCATACGGCTTTTTTTCCAGTCCCCTGATCATCCTTGTTGCCCTCCTCTGAACCTGTTCCAGTTTGTCTGCATCGTTCTTAAAGTGCAATGTCCAGAAAAGGTAGCTAATCCCCTTTCCTTTGTGATAGTTATCAGCTCTTCCTAGTGGCTTCTTTTTTTTTGTCTCATGTCTGGCTCAGTCCTCAGGTCTTGCAACCTGATCCAGAACTACACAGAGGGTTCTCAACTATTTCATACACACAGCTTTCTGTCCCACTTAGGAAAAGTCATGAGCACCTGTCAATCTTTTGCTTATGGGGTAAAAAGCTGCTGGGGAAGGTAGGTTTTAGTAGAGCAATTGCAGAAGGGGAATGGCTTAACAAGCCTTTCACCCACTGCAAATATTCCATTTTAGACTGTAGCGTAGCCTATAAGGCTGAATTTTGTAAAAGAAATATACATACATATATACGTATGTATCACAAGTAGTGTTGCTCTGTAGGGCACATGAGGGTTTCCTCCCCCCCACTAACGTTACTCCACAACTCATCACACCTATGACAATGGTACTGGTTGTGCCAGTATCAGAGTATCTAAAGAGAAAAGATCATGTCCTATCTAAGGATGGCTTACTGTAGTTCATGCACAAAAAATGTCAAAAGATCACCCAAAGTAGATGGTGAAAACTGGATAGCTTGTTGTCACTCATCTGATATAGAACTGATGCACATCATTTAGTGAACATACAAACCTGGACATGTTGCTTGGTCATAAGGAAGATATGAAGCCACCTTATATCAGATTGGAACATTGTACCACTGACTGGCAACAGGGTTTTATAGAGGAGTGTCTCCCTGGAGATGCCAGGGATTGAATTTAGGACTTTCTGCATGAAAAGTAGATGCTTGACCACTGAGCTATAACCCTTCCTCTAAAGGTCTAGGCCTGCTATTACAGTCCTAAAAACCTTTAAAAACAAAAGCAGATGTCTAAAACCAGGATTTTATTACTGAATTAAAAGTCCTTAATTTTTATTCTGGGGTGGAATTGCGTAAAGAAATATGATGCATTTCACAGCACACCCTGTTTCAATGAGTGAGGAAACAGGATGCCTGCCTCCTAGCATGCTGAACATCTGGAAAGTGGCGTGTTGCACATTTATACGGCTGCAATCCAGCTGACAGTTCTTGCACAGCAAGAGTCTGATGTGATTAGAAATTCACAAAGCTGTTGATTGCAAATTAGGGTCACAGAAAAGTCAGCTAGATGACTTGAAATTGGAGGTACATTCCTCCTTGCTCAAGTGCCTTACAACAGCCATTTGTCTGCTGAATCAAAAACCATTTGTCCATTTTAATTAGGTTCAGACTGAATATATTTGGTAAGAAGTTTGCAGGGGATCCAAAATATCTTGGGGCAAGGAAAAATGTTTCACAACAAGGCTTACCTAGACAAATTGTCCAGTTGGAAAACATCTCAAGGATAATCTAAGCTAACCCATATTGCTGTGGACCACTGATAAATTGGAAGTCCAGATTTAAACTTCTGTCTGTGTTTTATTGACCACCAACCCAGTTACCATCAGTGCAACGATTGCTTACATACTGTAAATATGAATATGAATATCAAGGTTCCAAGTCCTAGCATTGTCTTTGTTTATAGTTACTTTTTGGGTGTTTGTGATCTGTAACTCCTTCTCTAAACTTCTAAAACAGTGTTTTTCAGCCTTGGGTACCCAGATATTGTTGGCTACAAGTCTTAACATTTCCAGCCAGCTTAATAAATGGTCAGGGATTGCTGGAGTTGTAGTCAACAAAATCTTGGTACTCAAGGTTGAAGAACACTGTTCTAAACTATCTACAGTTTCCCTGAGGATGTTGTCCAAGTGTATATATGTTTCTTCAGTCGCAGATTGTTTCATAAATCCAAACATCATTGCCTTAGCTATAATGTCCTTTTGGTAACTTTTTCTTGGAAGGGCCATCCAAATCATGCCATTAGCTCCTAGAACCTATGCAATCGAGGATGTGCTGAAAGGCCAGCAGCAGTGGCTCCACTCACTGCACTGTGGCTGTGTCACTCTCATTTAAGTAATGATATATACAATGGGATTCTTCCTTCCCAACATGAACAGCAAAAATGGCTATGACAAAGCCCACCACTAACCACGTACTTCAACTGCTCATTTTAAGACACAGGCAAGGGGGTATTTTTAACCCCTTTCTCAGCAGGAAGAACAAAGCCAAACTATAAGTGTGCTGCATAACTTTGTAGGATTTATCTCCTTGTGCACCAAGTCTTGGGTTACAAAGGACAGCAGCATAGTGAAGATCCGCTGGAGATCTTCTGCTGTTGTTCAATCTGGAAATCGAAGATATTGAATTCTTTGTTTGTGTTTTGGACTTTGTGCATCCATTATCAGTTTCTGGATTCTTCACCACTGGAGTAATGGATGAATTGGAAAAAAGTGAGATGAGCAAATCTTTCTCAGTTTTTATGGGAGAAGTTGTGGCAGATAATAAAGGAAGAAGGTCTCAAGATCAGGAGTTCTGGTGGAGGAAAGGTGCAGGCCTCCAGGGTTTGACTGAGCTCTGAGCTGCTAGTACATGCCCCTATCATATAGAATTGGGGAGTGGGATTTATAACAAGAGCATAATGCATACAGTTTCATCAAGGTCAATCCTCTGTAAACACTGAGAATATATTGAAGCAGCAGCAGCATATAGTGGAAACCCAATATAGAACAGGGAGAAGAGAGACTTATACAGATAAAAAATTGAGATCTGGTTCTTAGTGACTTGGCAGAAGCCATTGGTCTGCATTAATCTCCACAGGCATGATGTCTTTCAATTTATTACAAGTTGGTTAAGGTTTTCTTGGACTTTAAATCCTTGACTTATTCCATTGTATTCATCTGTGATTAGTCCCTCTGGCTACCTGCTGGCAAATTATATCTATCTCAAAGATCGATTTGTCTGGTTTATTATTTTGTATCTCTGCACTAGTATTAAGTAATGAATTATGCTCATAAGGAATGCTATATAAATGCGAGTGACTGATGAAATGATTGAAGTGCTGCCACATAGCTTTAAATGTATCTTAAATTATAGGGAACAGTAGTGGCCTATTGCAGCCTACTTGAAAACAGTGTCTGATTTTGGTTCCTTTCAAATGGCAGGCAACCACTGGCTTGCTTTAAGACAGTTCTTCCTAGTAGGTGTCAGCTTGGCTTAATTTTAATGGCAGCTACAGTTTGATTACCTGTGTGGGAGTTGTAAGATAGCAAGCCATTTTGAAGAACTTGCATGACAATTAATGATAGAGGAAAAGAAAAGACAGTGCAATTATCCTTCATTATTTTTTCAGGCAATTAATGTGTGCTGCAGGAAAGCACTTAGTACTAGCGAAGCAAAAGGCATGTACATGTTTCATTCTGGAACAGAGGACAACAGCTATTGGATTCCATGCATAGTTGCAGTTATATGTGTCTGTACATCCCAGAACATCTGATTTCTCTCTCCTTATCACTTAAAGCTATTGCAGAACAGTAGGTGTGATTCACCCAGAAGACTTTTCTTTTTCAACAAGCCTTTTAAGTTGAGAGCTATCCCAGTCTGTGTCAGAATTGCTTAATATGTTTTTAATAATGTTTTTAACCCTTTTAAAATGTTTTTAAAATGTTTTTAATGCTGTTTTGTCTTAATGTATTTTAAGATTTGTTTTTATGATGTTTTAAAGTGTTTTTAGTGCCTTGTTTGCCGCCCTGGGCTCCTGCTGGGAGGAAGGGCGGGATACAAAATAAATAAATAATAGTTCAGTGCCTTTGGATGTTTGGACAACAAGGTCATTGGTGCCCTCCCCCACAACAAGGAACAATGCCTTGACAGCACAATCCTATATTTGTCTACTCAGAAATACAGTATATCCCATTTTGGTGGGAACATTTTGGGCTCTCCTGTGAGGTGTTTGAGAAGTTTCCTTTGGGGGACATTAAAAACTATGTGCCTGGGTGAGAGGGGATAGGTGGGGGAGGTTTTGGAGGCTGCTATTGCCAGGGTCCTGGGAAGGGGAAAGTATGGAATGGAGGTAGGCAATACCATCATAGTAGAGGGGGAGGCAGCAAGTACTTGATGTCTGTTGTCCCTGCTCAGCTGTCCCGATGGAGGCTTGGATAGCCACGTCAACCTGCCCTCCCATCTGGTGGTGCTGTTTTTCAGTGCCAGGTCAGTCATAGAATCATAGAACAGTAGAG
Source organism: Rhineura floridana (assembly GCF_030035675.1). Lineage (NCBI taxonomy): Eukaryota > Metazoa > Chordata > Lepidosauria > Squamata > Rhineuridae > Rhineura > Rhineura floridana. The sequence continues at coordinate 171,376,990 of NC_084482.1, read as the reverse complement.
TTGGAAGGGGCCTATAAGGCCATCAAATCCAACCCCCTGCTCAATGCAGGAATCCAAATCAAAGCATTCCTGATAAATGGTTGTCCAGCTGCCTCTTGAATGCCTCCAGTGTCGGAGAGCCCACTACCTCTCTAGGTAATTGGTTCCATTGTTGTATGGCTCTAAAAGTTAGGAAGTTTTTCCTGATGTTCAGTCGAAATCTGTCTGCCTGCAACTTGAGCCCATTATTCCGTGTCCTGCACTCTGGGATGATCGAGAAGAGATCCCGGCCCTCCTCTATGTGACAACCTTTCATGTACTTGAAGAGTGCTTTCATATCTCCCCTCAGCCTTCTCTTCTCCAGGCTAAACATGTCCAGTTCTTTCAGTTTCTCCTCATAGGGCTTTGTTTCCAGTCCCCTGATCATTCTTGTTGCCCTCCTTTGAACCTGTTCCAGTTTGTCTGCATCCTTCTTGAAGTGCGGAGACCAGAACTAGACGCAGTACTCAAGATGAGGCCTAACCAGTGCTGAATAGAGGGGAACTAATACTTCATGTGATTTGGAAATGATACTTCTGTTAATGCAGCCTAATATAGCATTTGCCTTTTTTGCAGCCACATTGCACCATTGGCTCATATTCAGCTTGTGATCAATGACAATTCCAAGATCCTTCTCACATGTCATATTGCTGAGCCAAGTATCTCCCATCTTATAACTGTGCATTTGGGTTTCCCCCCCTACATGTAGAACTTTGCATTTATCCCTGCTGAATTTCATTCTGTTGTTTTCATCCCAATGCTCCAGCCTATCAAGCTTCCTTTGAATTTTGTTTCTGTCTTCCACGGTATTAGCTGTGCCCCCCAATTTTGTTCCATTGTATGGCTCTAACAGTTAGGAAGTCCATGATAAAGCTACCCTCAAGACTTGTGTGGGTGAGTTGGGGCCTCCTGATTTTACCCAACTTTGCCCATCTTGGTATTTGATGCAGTACCCATCCAGATTGGAGGAAGAGGGTGAGGGGAGGCATAGTAAGTGTTCATAGATGTTCTATCACTGTCACCAGGGAAACAATCCTTCCGGGTAGGGATGGGTAATAAATTTGATTCAGTTTTGCATTTCCAGCCGAATCTATCAAGTCTGCACTTTCAGAAGCAATATGAGAACTGAAATACAGCCATCCTTGAGAATTCTCACTTATTCAAATTTTGTAATGCGGTTTGCCAACCAATGTTTACAAAAATGCATATGTTAGGGGAAAGTGTGCATAAAAATGAATATATGAGTGGAAATAACATACAAAAATGCATTATATGTTGAGAAATTGTTTGCAAAAATGTGTAAATTAATTAAAATTGCCTAAGAAAATGTGTTTATTATGATAGATGTGCACTAAACTGCTGGAGAATTTTCATGAGGATTTTTTAAAAACCCACAAATTGCTGCAGAAGTGTGGAGAACTGAATTTAAGACTGGAAGAGAGAACTGAAATTGACAGAACTTTCCATCCCTACTTCTGGGAGCATCAGAGTTTGTACTTGGTGTTGGGTTGCAGAGACAGGACAAGGATGGGTCTTGTTGTTGTATTACTTACCTTGCTGCCCAACAACTTCTCTGACTGACCTGGTGGAAGTGGCTCTTGGTGCGGGATTGAAGAACTCCCAGACATTAATCCTGGGGAATGTCAATGTTTACATTCATTTTGCCTTTTCTGGGCTGACTCAGGACTATGATGATGGTGCTATCTACACTGTGCACCTGACACATCCTGAAGATCACACTGTTGACCTGGGTTGAAACTTGGAGGCACTGTATTGCAATGGTTCTGCTCCCAACAGCTGGCACACTATCAGAAAGTTGCACTAGGGAAGTTTTGCTCACCCCACAGCTTTTGGGCTGTGAGGTCTTGCAGGGGTCTGTTCTGTTTCCTGTGCTATTCAACTTCTATATGAAACCATTGGGAGATATCATCCAGGGATTTGGAGAAAGGGGTCATCGGTATGCTGATGACACACAGCTCTGTCTCTCCATTCCAACTGAATCAGGAGAGAGGCTGTGAAGTTATCTCCTTTCTAGTCTCATTTGGGGGACAGGAGGTAATTGACCAACAAAAATGAAGGAAATTTCTGCCTTTACCAAAGGCTGTACAGATGGGAAAGGCCCACATTATCTATTCCATCTGCTGGATTCCTCTAAAATTCCTCCATAGTTCAGAATGGTGACCCTGGACAGTCAACTTAGTAGAGAAAAGATCTTGACACTGCATAAATCTTGGTGAGCTACAAGGAGGTAAAAAAGGAAACAAGAGAAAGGAATTCAGTATTTTGCCTCATTGGCATGAGAGATGATGAAAGTACAGGCTGGGCAGTCAGCTGGGCAAACATATTGTTCCTTTAATTATGTTTTGGGCTCCCTTTAATGAAGTTATCTTCCATCACACCCAAAGGAAAGAAAATAGTCCAGTGATGTACTGTACAGATGGATCTGCATGGGCTCTTAAACAGCTCCTTAGCTCCTGCACAGGTGTTCAGTTTTGTATTTGGTAGAAAGCCAATGCCAGGCAGATTTAAAGGCAACCACATTTGCTATACAGAACAGGGAGGAGTGGGAAGAGAGCTTATGAGATGGTTCTTATTCCACTTCCCCATATGCTTAATGTGTGAGCATAAGTCACTATATTCATACTGCTGAAGCAAGCTCTTCGATCTGTTTTAGAATGCAAGTATGGGTTTGTGTATTTCTCTCTATGCAGAAGCTAAGACATCTATATAGACAGACATTATTAATATGATTATAAAGCATCCATTTTTTGCATGTGCTTAGGCCTGTGCTTCACTCCTGTTCTCTATTTGCATACCCCCCTTCCTCGTCTCCCTCTCCTTGTCCTTTTTTTGTCTGCCCCCAGTGGTGACATTTTGATTGTGTGTTACTCAGGGCAAGGATCTTTGTGTGTGTTTCTGTATCTCTCACTTTTCCTCCACTTTTTTTTTTACTTCCATTACTCCATAAACTATCATGTACCTAGATGGCCCTATAAACAAAGAAACGAATGAATGGTTTGATGGTTTTTTTTTAAAAAAAAATCTGTGTTTGCCCTTCACACCTCCACAAAGACCCAGTTCACCTCTAGTCATAGTGGTGGACAACAACTGGTGGGCCTGATAGAGAAGCATCATCCCATGGGCTAGTAGTGAAGAGGAAAGAAATGCAGGAAATCACAAAGGGATGGGGGAGTCACGAATGATGTATGATATTTATTGTGGAATTAGTTGCCTCACACATTCCAAGCTAAAGCTCAATATAATTTCAAGAATGATACAGTTTTAACAATATGCAATGGCAGCTGGTGGCTCCATGTCAGGGGGTAGTGGAATCCACTCCGTGGTTTAGTCCAAACTTTCAAGGAGCTGTACACACACACACACACCAATTTGGAAAGGCTCCTCCCTGGACCCTGAGACAAAGGACGCACCCACCACCAGCTCCACCTCACTGGTGGACAACCAAAGCCTGAGCATGCGGGGATATCCCCCACTCCTTCCTTCTCCCCCACAACCTTAAAAAAGCAAGGCCCAGCACAGGATGAAGGAGGCACTCGCCAGGTCTGAGCATGTGAGGATGCCCCTGCTCCTTCCTTCTTTCCCTCCACAACCTTTTTCAATAGCAGGCCCCAGCACTGGACAAAGGAGTGTGCAGAGATATTCCCCACTTTTCCCCACCTCCAACAGGTCAAAAGAGGCTCCTGCTGCTGACAGTCAATCAGCAGCAGCCTGAGTGTACAGGGATAACCCTGCCACTCCTTCTCTCTCTCTCCCAACTTCTTTTTTTTTTAAAGTAAACTTCAGCATGGTGCAAACAAGGTACCTGCTGGTGGCTGGCAGGCAGCAGCGGCCTGAGGAAAGGTGCTAGTACTCTATTCTGGAGCATTAGGCCAGAAAAAAAGCACTGGGTATTCCTTTAACATGAATCACAGGAACACAGGAAGCTGCCATATACTGAGTCAGACTGTGGCTCCATCTAGCTCAGTATTGTCTACACTGACTGGCAGAAGCTGCCCAGGATTTCAGACAGGACACATTCCCAGCCCTATCTGGATATGCTGGGGATTGAATTTGAGGTCTTCTGCATGCAAAGCAGATGCTCTACCACTGAGCTTTAGTTAAGCCATTTGCATCACTCAGCTATTCAAGTGACACCTTCACACATGCTTTGTTGGACTTATTGGGCCTGTTGGTGATGGTCCCAGCAAACCTTGTTATTTGGCACCCACCCTCCGCTCCATGCCAACTGGCTGCATAGTTCACCCCACCAGCAGAAACTAGGAGGATTTAGAAGAGACCACTACTTCCTGTTGGCTAGGAAATAAGATGTTATTTGGGAATGTAGAAAAACGTGTGTGTGATTTCACTTGGCATAGGTTTCCTATACAAACAATTCTCTTTTGAATAAATGTTTCTATTTTCCATAAATGCAGCAACAGTTTTAGATCCAACCAGAGTGCATTCAAATGATAAAATAGACATAATTCTCAGGAGAATTGCAGAACACTTTGAAAAAATGCATTACCAAAGCATATAATTCATTTTTAGAATGAGCAAACAAGCAATTTTTAAAGATGCCATCAAGCTCAGAAATGCAGCTCAGCCATGGCTAGTGTGATGCTTAAACTTGCCTTTTAAGTGTCATTTTACCTTGAATCATTGAAGATTGTTTGAATGGCACTGTGGTATAAGAGTTAAGGGCTATACTATGTTAAAAACTGTACATGCGGTGAGGTTGTCAACTAATGCTTTAGCTGTTGATAAGCTGAACTCCTGCACTTGTTTCCCCAAAATTTGGTTTGTAGCCAATAAGTGAAGTCAGGGTTGTGATTGACAAAGGATTTGTTGACCCCCAGGCAGAGCTTGGAAAAGTTACTTTTTTGAACTACAACTCCCATCAGCCCCAGCCAGCATGGCCACTGGATTGGGCTGATGGGAGTTGTAGTTCAAAAAAGTAACTTTTCCAAGCTCTGCCCCCAGGCAGTAGCTAGACCCCATTGCAAGGCCAGAAAACTGTTGTCTTTTCCTACTTATCTGAAAATCTCATAAATTGAGTAACTATATAGCTTTCAGTCTTTTTGTTTCTTGTGTGCAGGAGTCAAACACGTTTAAAGTTTCCTGGGCTGTTGAAGAGGCCACTGTTTTGAAAACCTTCCCAATATGAAGCTTTAATCCTCTACATGCTTTTCTGGGACTAAAACTGCAATGCTAATCCCACATACCTATTGAATTCAACAGGACTTACTTTTGAGCAGCCATGGTTAGGATTGTGCTATAAATTAATGAGACTTGAGTGAACATAGCAAAGAATTGTGTTTATGTTGTAAATCTTTCTCTCCCCCTCCAACCCTATTTTTTAAAGCAATTAGGCAGGGCTTACTTAGGTATCACTGCCTTTATTATGTATGAAACAAATATTGATTTGAAAAAAAAAGTTCTGCAATGACCAACTGGTTTTGACAATTAACACTACTATATTGGGTGTATGTATTTTTACATCTCAAGTGTGTGTGTGTATATATGGAGTTTTTCCAATAACCCTGTGAGGTAGGGTTGCTGACTGGAAACCAAGGCAGCTCACAATAAGAAATAAATCCCTTTGAAATCAAACAACCATAAAAACAAGTATAAACAGTTGCAAAACAGCTGAAAGTGGCATGAGTCTGAATCTGGGGTTGGGTGAGTAAAATTCTTTATTACTAGAGGTTGCAGTTCTGTGCACTCTTCCCTGTTTGAGTAAGCCCCATTGGGACTTGCTTCTGAGTAAATATGCATGGAATTGCACTATAAATATCTTTACAGGTTGTGTAAATAATAAACATCTTTGACAGTCATGCTTATATTAATATTTCTTCATACAATAACCCGATAAGTATGATTTCACACTATGGTTGTACATGATTATTTCCTTTACCTTTTAAGTGTGCCCTTCTTCCTTGGGGTGATCATAGTTCCCCTCTGTTGTTTTCATCCTGAGGGGCAAATTAGGCTGTGAGATGGTGAGTAGCCCATGGTCACCCATTAAACTTTATCGCTCATTTCCATTAAAAAAAATTAAATAAAATGATTTACATGCAGGCAAAGTTTATTAAGTAGATCCACACAATACATTTAAAGCACATCCAACTCACATTTAAAACATATGACTTTCCCCAAAGAATCCTGGGAAGTGTAGTTTCCCCCTCACAGTTCTAGTTCCCACCACCCTTAACAAACTACAGCTCCCATGATTCTGTGGTGGGATTCATGTGCTTCAAATGTGTGTTGAACGTGCTTTGAATGAATGGTGTGCATCTGGCCTAGGTATGATGTGTATTTATTAGTGAATTGAAAAGAACAATTTTAAAATATACCTTTTTAAACAGGGAAAGGGTTGTAGCTCAGGGGTATGGCACAGGTCCAAAATTTAATCTGTGTACATGCGGAGTAATCCGCGTCGCGTGTTGCTGGAATAGTGCGGGTAGGAGCCCCTCCCAACACATTCCTCGCCGGCCAAGCCACTGTATCGCCGCCCATCTGCTCAGGCCCAACTGTGAGCCGGCACTCGAGTTCGCTGCCCTTCGAGCTGCCCAAAACACCATGCTGTGGCCGCAAATTAAGATGCGTGTCTGCTCCATTCCCGACCAGCAACCTGTCAACATAAATGTAATCGTTAAGCTTCCGCAGTCCCCATCCGTCTAAAAAGGGCGAATATAGCCCTTAAAAGCGCCAGAAGACCAACGCCCAACAGCCTGTATCTGTGCTTGGGGAAAACCAAAACTTGCCGCTGTAGAAGCAGCTCCAATTCGAAACGAATGGGTACCAAACTGTGCAGGGTTGTAGCCCATCCCCTGTAAAGCCCTTTTTGTTAAAACCCAAAACTGGTAAATGGAAAGGGGTTCCTGGTTTGCATGGGTGAATAAATATCCTGTGCTGGGTCCCCTATCTCTCAAATATGCTTGCAAAGCCCGGACAGGGCAGAGGTTGGGCACTGACGCCGGGGCCAAACGCACACGTTGTCCTTTACTCTTTTGGTCTGTTTTAGACCTTCTCAGGACTATACAGGCACAACCTCCTTCTATGGAGATGTCTGCAAACTGGAGGGCACGTCCAGATACGTCACGCTTAGAGCACACCACTACCTCACCAATCCTGAAAGCCCCAAAAAACAGTGTGAGGGCCACCGCATGAATTAGCTTAGTTTCATAGCTGGAGGAGCAAATTGCTTCCCATTGCTCAACCATGTGCAATAACATGTCTGGTGAAATAGGGCGACGGGAATCTGGTGTGACGGGTTGGTTGCGAGCCCACCCTGTCAACATGCGGCGGACCCTAAAGTCCCCAGCATGATCCGCAAAGCCACCAGCCTTCGCTAAAAAGGAAAGCCCTGCCAGCTTACCTTGAAGAGCACGGACTGACATGCCGCGTCGCTTACCGTCCACAAGGAACTCCATGATGTGACTCACCGGAATAGGCCACTCAGGAGCATAGCCCTTGGCAGCCCAAAAATCGTGCATCACCCTACCTGCCCTCCGGTAACTGGCAAGCGTGCTGGGGGCAATGGATAGGCTTATGGCCCTCTCCGATTCAGCTCTCCAATCTCCCAAATCGCAAGGGGCAGTGCTTCCGGCTGAGCCCTGGCCCACAGTGCCAGCTGACGGAAATGATCCATCTGATTCCGTGACAGAGCATCAGCAACATCATTATTAATGCCAGGAACATGGCGTGCCCAAAACAAAACGTTAAAGCACAGGCATTGGAGAACGAAGGAACGGATGAGATCCATAACCCTGGCGTTCCTAGACGCAAGGGAATTGATAACCTGGACTGTGGCCATGTTATCGCATCAAAAGTGGACGGTAGAGTTCTTCAACTCCCCAGCCCACAAATGGACTGCCACAACTATTGGGAAGAATTCCAGAAAGGTCAGATCCTTGACTAGACCTTCTTGCACCCAAGTCTGTGGCCATTGTCCCTTACACCAGGAAGACCCAAATACTACCCCAAAACCATAACCTCCAGACGCATCAGACTGCACTTGTAATTCAGCCTCTAATAGATGGTCTTGTCTCCAAAAGGATATCCCATTAAAGTCCTGTAAGAAGAAGGACCACACTGCCAGGTCAGCGCGTAATGCCGCTGTAACCCAAAACCTATGGTGGGGCCGCGAAAGCCCCCCCATGGCATCATAGACTCGCCTAAAAATGCTCTGCCAGGTGCTATGACCCGGCATGCAAAATTAAGGTGCCCAGCTAACTCTTGGAGTGTGGAGAGAAAAACCTTCTGGGCACCTGAGACTTCTAAGATCTTCCTATGTAGAATAAGAAGTTTCTCATGTGGCAGCCTGCAGCATTGGTTGTTGGAGTCAATTTCTATGCCCAAGAAGGTCAAAACAGCCGCTGGACCCTCCGTCTTTTCCGTGGCTAAGGGAACCCCAAGTTCTTCTGTTAAGCCATGGAACTGTGTCATTAAATGTTGGCAAATGCTCGTACCCATGCTCCCCGCAAATAAAAAATCATCTAAGTAATGCACCACCGAATCTAGCCCAGTCCGCCTTTTAAGAGCCCATTCTAAAAAGGTGCTAAAACGTTCAAAAACAGCGCACGAGATAGAGCATCCCATAGGCAATGCTCGATCCATGTAAAATTTATCATCAAAATGAAAACCCAGCAGTCCAAAGTCTGCGGGGTGGACGGGTAAAAGGCGGAAGGCGGATTTAATATCGCATTTGCCCATGTACGCACCTGGGCCACAAGCGCGCACCATGCGCATTGCAGCATCAACAGAGGTGTAACTGACTGTGCATAGACTGTCAGGAATGAAATCATTAACCGACTGTCCATGTGGATATGACAGGTGGTGTATTAATCGAAATTCCCCTGGGGCTTTTTTAGGCACTAAACCTAATGGGGATACCCTAAAGTGAGGGAAGGGGGGTGAATGGAATGGACCAAGTACTTGCCCTGCCTGTACCTCTTTATCAATTTTCATTTGCACAAGTGCTTCCATGCCCAGGAGAGATTTTAAATTGCGGGACATGAAGGCGACTCTTGGGCCATCGTAGGGAATGCGGAAGCCTGACAAAAACCCCTGTAATAAAAAACTGGCATCCCCCACTGCCGGGTAACCGGCAAGTAAGGTCCGCAGTACATGCAGCTTAATTGGGGAGGGGCCCTTTTCCTGGAGCAACTCCCGGTGGGGGCTGCTTTCTGCCCCCTTGTTGGTCCCTACCACCACCCCTGTAGAATCTATGCCTGGGGCAGGCATTGGAAGGGTGCGCAGCTCCACAAACGGCACAGTCATGTCGATAGCGACAGAGGGTGCGTGTGCATACCCCCCGGGCATTAAATTCCCAGCACAACTGCCGTCGTTGAACCCCCTGTCCCGCATTAGCGCGGGGAAGGGTAGCAGCCGGCTGCCTGCTGAGAAGATGCCTGCTGTCACACCTATACCCAGTCACAGCCCTGGCAGCAGCCATAAACTGCAGCCATAGTTTGGGTTCTTTTTTGTCCCACTGCAGGGACCTGTCACATGCCACCCGCATACGAAAGGCCTTGTCGTAAGACAGCCAGGCCATCCCTGAGAACTCTACATAACCGCGATATATGATGTCCAAGTACTTCAAGAGAGACAGCCCCCTATGGGGCTGCCTTTCTATCAGCACTCCAGCATATATCAAAAATGCAGGCAGCCAGTTGGCCCAGGTACGGTCAACCCTCCGGTGCCTAGGTTTCTCAGCATCACCATCAGCATCTTTGTCCCTATCCCTCTTGGGGAGTTCCCTATATAACAAGGAAAACAGGTCCACGTACTCCCCTTGCCAAATTTTTTCTTTCGTGGAAAGGTGCAAGTGAAAACCTAAAGTGACTGATGTGTCCCCAAACGGGATGGCATTAGGAGCCACAGACCCCAAAGGGTCAGAGGGAGCACCTAGACTAGCCATTGCTGTAGGTTGTAGCTGTTCCCCAGCAAGTGCGGCTGCGGGTGCAAGTCCCTCAGCTGACATAGCTGATGTCAGCACTTGTCCAGTGCCGGCATGCTGCCAGACTTGGTTGCATGCAGCCTGGAGTGGTGGCTGGGATGGTCCACCTGGAGTAGATGATACTGTCAGCGGAGTGTTAACATATGGCCCCCATGGCCTCAACCCCCAGGTTAACCCCCCAGCAGACTGAGCAGGCTGGGCAGACTCACCTGCACCCATCAGTGGCCCAGGAGCACATGGAGCCTGGCTGTCGCTAGCTGCAGGTGACATAGTCCCTGCTGCTGCTGCTGCTGTTAAAGTAGCTGCTGGCCCTTCGCTCACTATCTGGCTTGTGTCAGTGGAAGTCTCCAGAGCATCCAGTCGCGCTAAAATCAATGTAAGCACATCAGTATTAGTACCCTGATGCTTCGAACTTGACATACCCTGAGACTTAGCCAAGGTGTGTCGCTGCCCAGCCATAACCCCGGCAGAGGGTCCAGCAGTGGCTTCAGGTTCTCGGGGGGGGAGCCCCCACTAACTCCCTTGTGGGTATCCCAGGAGTGGGTGAAACCCTCCTCCCCCGCTCCAAAGCCTCCAGGCGAGCCAAAATAGCTGCCCAAGGGGGGGCCTCATCGTCATCTGAAGAGCCAGGTGGTGGGAGGGGGCGCTTTTGTGGAGGCCGACAAGCCTTCCCTTTACCTTTTGCACCCCCTTTTCCCTTTGTTGATGGCATTATTATTCGAGAATATTATCAATATTATTAATGGTAATATCAATGAATCCCTTGCCAAATAATATAGGTCCCCCAAGTAATTATCAATATGATTATATATATCAATATGATTATAACTGCACAATAAAAGGGAATATCAGGAGCTTAATGATGAAATCTTGCTTAAACTGGCTCTTGCTTAAACCAGACTCAAACGGCTGCAGCAGCCACCAGGAGGCAGTGCAGCCGGAGGCCTAGGAAAACCTCCTCCCTTCCACCAGCCAAGGGGGGGGTAGTCGAAACAGTCTGGCTGCTACACCAGCGAACCGCCGCTATAATCTTCCCCCGTCTGGGGAGATCTGAGGGCTGAAACAGCCCACACTCAAAGGCCGCAGCCTAGAATGAGGCCGACTTCGCAGCCACAAAGCGCCTTAAAATGGCACCGAACACACGGTGATGCAAATGGCCGCCGCTCTCGTCGTCTCTGCCAACGTCCCTCGCTGTCCGTCACGATGAAAAGAGGAAGGTAGGAGGGGCTGCTGGGCTTAAATAAGCTCTCCAGCCTCCACCCCCTCCCCTCACCAAGTTGCGCTCGCGTCACAGGCGCAACGTGCGACTCTGCCCTCTTTCGAGATGGGGGCAACCGCTTCACCCCCATCTGCAACTATGCCCCGCTCGTCAGCTGTGCGACAAGCGGGGCGTCATTTATTAGTGAATTGAAAAGAACAATTTTAAAATATACCTTTTTAAACAGGGAAAGGGTTGTAGCTCAGGGGTATGGCACATGCTTTGCATGCAAAGGTCCAAAATTTAATCTGTGGAAAAGACTATTGCCTGGAATCCTGGAGAGCCAATGCTAGTCCATGTCATCAGTACTGAGCTACATGGTACCAAATGGCCTGAGTTGGTATAAGGCAGATTCCTTTGTTCCTAAAGATGAAAAGAGACCCAAGGGCCACAGTGACTCCAAAATTTATTTATGTATTTTATATACTGTTTTATTGTAAAAAATCTCAAAGAGGTTTACAGAAGGAATTGAAACAATAAAATTATTGGCAAAAGCAGTTAAAGTCAGGTATTGAAAAACATTCAAAATTATAAAACCATCAATGAATTAAAAATACAATAGCTTCTACATGCCTGGGTAGGCTTGCCCAACAAAAATGTTTTTAGCAGGTGCTGAAAAGAATACAATGCAGCCCTCTGCCTAATGTCAGTAGGCAGGGAGTTCCAAAGTGCAGGAGCTAAAGGACTGATTTCATACAAGAGCAGAACAACTATGTTACACCTGTAACATGGAAAGCACACCTTGAACTTGGCCTGGTAGCAAATGAGCAACCAGTTCTGATTTCAGAGCAGAGGTATTATGTGCTGATAGGGTTTCTATGTCAGCAATCGTGCTACAGCATTCCACACTAACTGCAGCCCCCAGGTCAGGTTGTACTGCATGGAGATTTCTGTGACCTTGGCCAACTGGCTGCCAGGACTTTTTTAGTTTTTGTTTTTGTTTAGGAATCCTGACTGGTTGTGGGATGCTGAGTTTTCTGCCTTACTCATAGAAATCTTGTTATGGCTGGTATGGTATTGCATTTAGGAAATCATCCTTGTATTTTCTTTTTCTTTTTGCATTTAATTTACCTTTAACCTCACTCCCTCACATCCATAGAAGCAACAACAATGGTTCCATGCGCTCAGCTCAACCCCCTTAAAGCCACTGATGATGCACCTTATTGGTTGCATGATGGTTTGTTTCTTGCCCAATAGTGGTTAAAAGAGAATTCACATACTGGGAAGTGTGGCTGCAACTGCTGTTGTTACCAAGCTGCTGCCTATGTAGACCAAAATATGTGTGTTTTCTCTCTGTCAATTATTATTCACTGGAATTGGGTTAGCTGTCAAAGTGAGTTTATAGCAGCCCACAGGGGAGACAGAAAGGGTAGAGAATTTTCTTACTCTTACCCATTTTTCAGACCTCTTTCTGAAGTGAAGGGTGAAGTCTGTGAAGATGTTTGGAGCAGCCATGTTAAAAAAGTAGGGGCAGGGCATTCCAGGCAGGGGGTTGCCAACCCTGCTTTGATATGAATGTCTTTGCAGAGGATCCCTAGTCAAGCTTCACCAAGAGCGCAATCCAAATTATTTCTACTCAGAAGTAAGTCCTATGGGGCTTAGTCCCTTAATAAGTGTGTTTTGAATTGTAGCCATCAGGGGCATTCATCTTTACTCCTGAGTGCTTCCATCTAACATCTCCACAACACTAGGCTCCTGCCTTCCTGCAATGGCCTTCTGGTGACTGGCCTGAGAGCACATAAACCCTTCTTGACAGAAGCAAGAAGGCTAGATTAAATGTTCCCTACACAGGCTCCATCTTTTGCTCAGATTTTTATCTTAATTTCCAATCAAAAAATGTTTTTGCTTGAATTGTATGCTCCAAGCAACTGTGGTTGATGCTTAATGTATCACACTTAATGACATCACAAGGGCCCGTCATGTGACATCACTAGGGCCCACCCCCATGACATCACTAGGGCCCAAATCTAAGGGTTTGGGATGCTTCTGACCTGTCAACCCTAGCGGAACCCAGTGACACTGGAAAACTGGAAGTTAACAAAAGGACAATAGTCAAGACAGGATTTAAAGATGGAAGTAGGCATTGTGCCTCCTGGGGAATTCTGTAATCACACAGGCTTTTTCTTGCTTTTGATATTTGAAAAATGTAACGTGATTATATAATACATAGATTTTTTTGTATAGCTAAGAATATGACGGTCCTGCCCATTTGGTAGGGGCGGGTTTGCCTACACCCTATTTCTAGGAAGGCTTGGGAAGGTTCCAGAAATTGTGTAAGAGGTCAGGTGGGGTATCTTGACCAATGGGGTAAGGGTTTTGAGCGGCTATATATAGCCTGCTCCGCTTTAAGAGCGCGCCTTTTTTGCCTTGCGGCACGTTAAGAAAAGGCTCCTTGGGTCTCCTGCTGCTGACCGTCTTTGGTGGATTTTCCTTGTAGAGGTTTCCTGCTTTCTACTGCCGGTACCCTCGTGCCTTGTTTAACTTTGCTTTCTCATCAGCTGAGAGGCGGGTGTGGGGCTTGCCTATTGGCGTTAGTGCCTCATCTTACCTACTTCCCGGGCGTTCTTTCTGTTTGTTGCAGCCTTCCTCTTTTTCCCGTGCGTCAGCTGGGCAGCGGTGTTTGACCGGCTGCCTCGGCTTGCCAGCTGGCTCTGGCGCTGCGGCGCTGAGCCTGCACGTGGCTGCTTCCTGGAGTTCTCCCTCATCGCCTTCCTTTTGTTGGGCCCCCTTTTCCCGCGCGTCAGCTGTGCAGCGGTTGCAGTGTTGCTTGCTAGCTCTGCTGCTGCTGCGCTGAGCCTGCACGTGGCTTTCTATAGGACTTCTCACACTTTGCCTTCTGTTGTTGGCCCCTTTCCATTTGTCAGCTCTTCCTGGAGCTGGCTGTTTGCAGGTGCGTTCCAGCACCAATCCCACCCCATTTATTTCAGGGACCTTCCTTGCACCCTATTGGGGCCTTGCTAGAGTGGGTTTTAAGCAAGTGCTTTGCACAAGCAACCCCCCTTTGTGGATGGTAACCTTCATTAAACCCCCCCTCCATTCAGCCTGCTACATAATTCTTCCACCCCTTTTTGGATTGTGGGGAGTTGGGTTGTTTACCCCTCCCCTTAGCCCCCTCCCTTATTTCTTTTGCCTCTTTCATGGGGGAGGTGTGAGTTGCTCACAAGGGTGGGGGGTGTCTGCTTGTTTTGTCTTATTAATTAATTATATATAATATTATTTTATTATTAAATATATAAATAAATAGATACGTACATGAATTAATTTTCAGATATTTCTAGATATATAATATCATTTTATTATTATTAAATAAATAAATACATGAATTCATTTTAATATTTATACATATGTATTTAGATTCCCCCCGTTCCTTTTGCTTTTTTCACGTAGGAGGGGTGAGTAGCTTGGAAGGGGGGGTGTCTGCTTGTTTTGATTTCTTAAATTCTTTATTATATATGGAATGATTTTATCATTATTATATGAATAAATACTTTGATAATATATAAATTAATTTTAAAATCTTTATAGATATATGCATAATCATATATAGATATATCAAGCTTATTCTGGTGGGTAGCATTGCGGATGTAGGTTTTAGATTGATCTTCGTTGTTGCTTATCCCCATATCATTTATTTTATATACTTAGTTCTGTTTGTATTCCTGCATGCATGTTTTGTATTTTAAAATGATGTTCTCGATCATGTAGCTTCATAATTTGTTGCATTTCTTATGCATGGAGGAAAAGTATAGATGCTTCTACAATAGCGTCTCTAAAGGGCAATAGTTTATTTTAAGGTGAGTATAGAAAAATCCCACATCTCATATTTCTTTTGCGGTTTTTTTAAAAAATATGTGAATAGGTGTGATTCCGAGAAAGGTAATCTATGCTATGTAAGCTTATAGGAAATGCTCTGCAGTCAGGTGAACTCATTGTTGTGGCGTTCTGAGCCAAGCAGAAAGGAAATGCCCTACAGCCAGGTAAACTCATAGTTGTGGCTTTCTGGGAGCCAATATGTTTAAGATTAATATATATCTTTCCTGCAGTTTTAAATGCTCTGTTTTATCCCTGAAATATCTAAAATGAAACATTATGCTTAATTTGAGATTGACAGTTTATTGGTCCTTGATTAAAGTGCTCCTCTAGCATTAGGTAAATCTTTATTATGACGCTTTTCCACGGAATTTTAAATCAATTTAACTTTATTCCACAAATATGAATTGTATACTGCTTGTTTCACAAGATACAGGTACCCTCTTCAATCGCATCTATTTCATGGCAGTCTCGTGTACACTGGGCGCTGCTACCAATTTTCTTCAGCGGCCGTTCTTTCTTCAAAGAACAGAGGACTTCCTCCTGTAGCCTGAACTGCAGGTAAGTTTTGATACAGGCTGTAGTTGATAATTTGGTGTCAATTCAGGAGCTTGGGCGTGCCAAATAATGGCTGGCTGCCTTTAGGTGCCTGGAGGCTCACTATAGAATTTATTTTCTTGGATTATCTTCCTACAGTGCCAGCGGTACATATGTGGCCTTCTGCCCTTCAGATCTGCATGATACGTTCAGTGCAGCACTTGGCTATGGTTATGGGGTAAATCCCCAGACCCTCAACGCTATTTGAGCTATGCGCTTTGTGCATGCGTTTATTCTGCAAAGTATAATACAATATCTATTCATCACTTGGTATGTCTGGGTTTACGTGCAGTCAGGAACCCATTTTATGAATATCATAAAGGGGTTGGTTACATTTCACTCTAATGCCACCTGATCTTATGAGGCCATTCCCCCCCCCCAATGAACGAATGATGTACACCTTGTTGCAGTTTATTATCTACTAAAGAGAGCAGGACGTTACCATTGGGAATATATCTTGCCTCCTTTCTGCCTTTGTCATTAATTTTCTGGCCAAGTGCATTAGGGAACCCATTTCATGAAAACCAAAGGGTGTTAGTTGCATTCCACCCTGAGACCGCCTGGTCCTATGTGGCCATTTGCCCCGCATGTGCTATCGATACTCCTGCCTTCGATGATTCTTAGTTTCCCCCCCCCCCTTACAGGACAGTTGTCCTGGGCGGTGGCCTTAATAATATTTTCAGTGAGCCTTTTGCCCTAGAAAAAATAGCTTTCTGGGCAAGTCATTGTAAAATTTGAGCCCTGTGCTTATATTGCCGTGCTTTTTTTTTTTTTTTTAGCGCATACGCTTAATATGGACCAGTGGGCTAGTGACTGAGTGGTTAAGCTGAGGGGCTGCCCATCGCCCACTCTGTCTCTGGTTTCCCTCAGATAGAGCTTTTTCTCTGTTAGGCCAGTGGGCCAGTACTATCTTTTCATATTCATTAATGGCTACGTATTGATTTAATTTTGATTATTGCTATGTTGTTCTTATGGCCATTATGTTTAGAGGTTGCATTTCTTTCATACAGGAGCGGCTGCGACAACTGCCCTAGCGGGCATGCGTTCTGGAAGTATTCTGATATTTATGCTATATTCAAAAGGGCAAAATTACTTCTGTCATAATTATCGCTTGACACTCTCTGCGCTGGCCTTTAATCCAAGGCAAGAGGAATGCAGGATCATTCTGTAGATTTAGGGTCAGAAAGGTCCTTGAGGGTTGGTTGTGTTCCGCTCCCAAGGCCACTGACCGGAGGAGGCTAATCACACCCGATGTCCTCCTTCAGATCCTGCCTTTATTTAGGTCAATGTGCTCATCTCTGTATGAGTCGCACCTGTTCGCCGCAGTAACTCTGACGATGTTCTATGGTGCTTTTCGCCCTAGTGAAGTATTGGTTTCCTCAAAGCGCGATGTGTCCTGTAGTGCTTTATGCTGGCGATTGCACGTTAGGTGCAGATTTAATGAGGTTTTCCTTAAATGTCTTTAAGACTGATCAATGGGGCCGTGGCAGTTCTGTATCTGTATTTAGTTGCCAGGTACCTGAACTATGCCCAGTTTCCACTATGCGGCAATTTTGTGTGTGTGTGTGTTTCAGGCCAGCGGGCCAGCGTTATCTCTTATACATGCAGATAGTTCTGCCCTGACTCAGTTTCAATTTTGGGCCGTTGTTCGGTGGGCCTTGATGGCCAGTGGTTGCGATGCTGGAGTCTTTGGGCTGCATTCCTTTCTCATTGGAGTAGCTACGGCCGCTGCCCTCGTGGGCATGAGCATCGAGGACGTCCAGACGATTGGCAGGTGGCGTTCTTCAGCTATAACTTCTGCCCTTGCTCCCAGCTCTCAGAGGGCATACCAGCGTGCCTTGGGAACGTTCAGGCGTTCCATGCCAGGAGTGCTTTGCCTCCTGTATGGCCTATCCCTGTTTCACATTTGCTGCAGTTTAAGTTACATCTGAAAGGGCAATCTCATTCTGTTTCTACCATCGCCGGACACCTCTCTGCGCTGGCCTTTATTTCCAAGGCAAGAGGATTGCAGGATCATTCTGTAGATTTTAGGGTCAGAAAGGTCCTTCAGGGTTGGTCGCGTTCCGCTCACAGGCCCGCTGACCGAAGGAGGCCAATCACGCCCGATGTACTCCTTCAGATCCTGCCTTTATTTAGGTCTCTGTGCTCATCTCAGTATGAGTCGCACCTGTTCGCCGCAGTAACACTGACTATGTTCTATGGTGCTTTTCGCCCTAGCGAAGTATTGGCTTCCTCAAAGCGCGATGTGTCCTACCGAGCCTTTTGCTTTGACGATTGCACGCTAGGTGCAGAGATAGTTAGGCTTTCCCTTCGAGTTTCTAAGACTGATCAAAAGGGCCGTGGCAGTATTATTTCATTGAGAGTTTGCCAGGTCCCTGAATTGTGCCCAGTGGCTGCAGTGCGTTTATTTCTGTCAATGAGGCCAGCGGGCCAGCGTTACCTCTTTATACATGCGGCCAGATTCAAAGTGTTGGTTCTTACCTATAAAGCCCTTAACGGCATCGGACCGCAATACCTGGCGGAACGCCTCTTCCGCTATGTACCTACCCGGTCGCTGCGCTCGACGTCGAAGGCCCTTCTCCGTGTCCCAACGCATAGGGAGGCATGGAGAACGATAACTAGAGCTAGGGCCTTCTCAGTGGTGGCCCCCGAACTATGGAACGCCCTCCCTGATGAGATACGCCTGGCGCCTTCTTTGTTATCTTTTCGGCGCCAGGTAAAGACCTACCTCTTCGCCCAGGCATTTTAAAAATTTAAAAATTTGAATTTAAAATTGAAAATTTTTAATTATGTTTTATTGTGTATTGTATTTACATCCACTTGTATTTTAACCCATTTTATTATGCTGTACACCGCCCTGGGAGCTTATTGCTATAGGGCGGTCTAAAAATGTAATAAAATAAATAAATAAATAAATAATGCGGATGGTTCTGCCCTGACTCAATTTCAATTTTGGGCCGTTGTTCGGCGGGCCTTGTTGGCCAGTGGTCGCGATGCTGGAGTCTATGGGCTGCATTCCTTTCGGATTGGGGCGGCTATGGCCGCCGCCCTCATGGTCATGAGCGTTCAGGACATTCAGGCGATTGGAAGGTGGCGTTCTTCCGCTTTCAAGTCTTATGTCAGGTATTGATTCTGATGTATTGTTTTTTCTTTTCTTAGGTGTGCTGAGCCTTCCTGTGCCTGCGAGGGTCGTCATGTGTGACCACTCTATTTTATTTTGGGCGCATCGGAGAGCCTTCTCTACACTTGCTGGGACACAGCTGCAGCTTTCCGCTAGAGCAACGGTTGGCTGGGAGGCTCAGAGGGGCATGCTTTGGGATGCGCTCATGCCTTTGGTGTGTTGCCTTATGGCATCGTTTAACCGGCCACATGTGTTGGTGGTTCATTTAGGGGAAAACGACTTGGTGCAGCGGCCAGGTATGGATCTGCTGCTTAGGATCACCCAGGATTTTAATGCTCTCATCCAGTCATACCCGGACCTTGTTATAGTCTGGTCCGACATGCTGGTGCGACGTGTTTGGAGGGGTGCAATGCACCCCAACAGGATCGACAGATCCAGAAAGTGGGTAAATAGGAAAGTTAGGAGTTTAGTTTTGTCATTGGGTGGGGCATATATTCCTCATGACAGAATCCGTTTTCATGCACCGCATCTGTTTCGAGATGATGGTGTCCATCTTTCAGATATTGGGTGTGATTTGCTATTGGAGGATTTTAGGTTGGGTTTGGGGGCTTTGTTTTCTTTGGGTTGAGGGGACCAAGCTTCAGCTGATCCCCTCTTGTGCCGTTGGATTCGGGCAGGTGAGGTAATTGGGGTTAAAAATGGAGGTGGATGAGGCATTTGGGTAAAGGGCATTCCCTGGTGAAACATCAAGGTGTAATGCCTGGTGTGGATCCGGGGGGTGTCCACGTGGGACCGGCTTGCGCATCATGGTGAACGCCTGTACGGTGGGGCCAGGATGCGGAGGTTGGAACCACAAACCTGACTCCGATTGCAAGGAGGGAGAAGTTTTCCCACATCCTTGTCTGGGGAGTTGCAGTACGATGTGACTGACTTGCCTCCTGGTTTGGAGGGTCTAGACCCTCATAGATAGGTTGAGCCTCACCTGCCCGAAGGATTTGAGATTATTAATTGGCGGATTAGAATTTGATTGATTATGTGTTATATTTTAATAAATATAACATTTCAACCATACATGTGTCACGAGTCTTCCTTGGTGTGTTGGCAATGACGGTCCTGCCCATTTGGTAGGGGCGGGTTTGCCTACACCCTATTTCTAGGAAGGTTTGGGAAGGTTCCAGAAATTGTGTAAGAGGTCAGGTGGGGTATCTTGTCCAATGGGGTAAGGGTTTTGAGCGGCTATATATAGCCTGCTCCGCTTTAAGAACGCGCCTTTTTTGCCTTGCGGCACCCACCCACCCCTCCCTTGTCAGTATGGGCTCAGCTAGTCGCCTGCGGGGGCTGAGTAGGAATTTTTTTTTGGAAATTCTGATTTCAGAATCTCTTTGGTTTTGCCTACTCCATACTGCTTGGGTTTGATTCATTTGGCTTGTTCCGGGTGGGTTGTGGTGATTCCGGTTTGGCTGGCGTTGGATTTGGGCAGGTGAGGTAATTGGGGTTAAAAATGGAGGTGGATGAGGCATTTGGGTAAAGGGCACTCCCTGGTGAAACATCAAGGCGTAATGCCTGGTGTGGATCCGGGGGGTGTCCACGTGGGACCGGCTTGCGCATCATGGTGAACGCCTGTACGGTGGGGCCAGGATGCAGAGGTTGGAACCACAAACCTGACTCTGATTGCAAGGAGGGAGAAGTTTTCCCACATCCTTGTCTGGGGAGTTGCAGTACGATGTGACTGACTTGCCTCCTGGTTTGGAGGGTCTAGACCCTCATAGATAGGTTGAGCCTCACCTGCCCGAAGGATTTGAGATTATTAATTGGCGGATTGGAATTTGATTGATTATGTGTTATATTTTAATAAATATAACATTTCAACCATACATGTGTCACGAGTCTTCCTTGGTGTGTTGGCAATATATATTTGCATGGAGAAATTGTGTTGCAATATTCGTTTCTTTAAGATTAAGGAACTGCAGACCATAGAAAAAATAAGACTGTTAATTTCTACCTGGCCTGTTACAACTCCCTCAAATGCCTATTAATTTGCCTCCATCATCCTGCTGTACATCAAATCTTGGAGAGATGTAGTTTGGAGGTAGTTGTAAAGTACCTCAGAGTCCAGGCAGGGTTTTTGTTTCTTTGTTTAGCAGCAGACATGCTACCAACTCCTTTGAGGCAGCAGGTACCACTCCTTTGCCTTATCTGTACAATTCTGTTTCTCAGTCACATTATAGTGTGACAGAACTTTGGGACAATCAGATGGCATATTGACAACTGACATATATTCACTGATAGGCAAAAAAAAAACCACCTTGCAGTTTAAAAACATACATATAGCCAACAGATATTTCTATTAAACTTTAAAAAGTAGGGAAATTGGGCAGCTATAGTGAATGCATCAGAGGAGCAGGAGAACTGAGCTCCTCTGTGAGATATTGTACTGCTCTACAAATTTGTAAAAATGCAAACACAATTTGGGTTGATCTTTCACAGTCCAATCCACTTCCTGTGTAGCTTGGAAGAATTTGATAACACGTTCTAAAACCACAAGGGGTTTTGAATTATTATTGAATTTCTCTACTTTTTAATCCGGGAGGTAAGAAATGGGATCCTGTGCAAGTTTGCTGAGAATGGATCAATCATTTGCATGCTTATTGAGTTCAATGAAATTTACTCTCATGCAATCATGTTTAGAAAAGGTGAAACTGACCACAGGGGCAGAGGATAAGGGGAAGGGCTAGAGTGGAAAGGGGAGGAGGAAGGGAGAGGAGGGGGCAGAAGGGAGGGAGGAGGAGAAGAGGGGAGAGAGAGGAGGAGGGGAGGGCAGGTTTGATAATTTGAATGTCTATTGAATTTAGTGGGATTCACTCCTGTGCAATCATGCTTAGGACATGTGAAACTGATGTGTAGGAGGGGCAGGGAGGGGGAGGAGACTGGATGGGTGGGCACTGGGCAAAGGGAAAGCCCCTTTCCTTTCCAAAAGGAAAATTCTGTAAATAGTATCATTATTTTTCAGAGTTTCCCCCACGTTTTTATTCTACAGCAGACACATGTAGTCTGCCACCCAAATTTAAATCAAAGCAGAACCTGGCCACATCCACACCAGAATTTATTCCACTTTAAACAGTCATGGCTTCCCCCAAAGAATCCTGGGAGGTGTAGCTTGTGAAGGGTGCTGAGAGGAGACTGTTATTCCCTCTCTGGGAATTGGGGCTCACTGTTAAACCACTCTGGCCATTGGAGCTCTGTCAGGGAAATAGGAGTATCCTGAATAGCCAAGCCAAAAAGAGGTTAGGTTTTTAAATTGCAGACAGTTGGTTCCTACTGAGCATGCCCATGCTTATCGTAGACTTCAATGTTAATTTACTTAAATTAATTAAAAATGAGCCATGCATTTTTTTGTGTGTTTAAACTATAGAAGATGAAGGTTGGAATGCGGGGCAAGGTCAGTAATAGGATTGGAGGTGCTCTGTGAACATGGCTGATTTTTAATTAATTTCAACAAATTATGAGACCACTGACAGAAAAAAGTCTGGATGTTTTTACTCTTGTTTTTTCTTTAAACTGACTATTCCTTCTGACTGTTTTGTGTATTGCCATGAAAACTTAGAGGGGTGTTAAGCAAGCATTTCTGAGTTCAGGACTAAACATTCTGCAAGATTTTGTTTTGAAATGAGCTTATGGGAAACAGCAGAATGGCATGGGTGTTTTCAATTTAACATTGCGAAATGTAAAAAATCCATTCTTGTGGCTGTATAATTCTCGTGCCTAGGATGAGAGGCAATAACGGAACTCGGGGATGTGATTAATTCTTGCTTTATTAAGGAAATTTCCACATTGAATTTACTGCACTTCATGCAAGCCCCTAATCTAACTCACTAGATTCCCTAAGTGCCTATTCCTGCAGCATTGAAAGAAAGTTGACAGAGCGGAGTTTTCCCGCCTCCCCACCCCTTATGAAGGAGGGAGGCGGTCGCGCAGCCTCGTGCTCCTTCGGAGAGATCCCTCTCCCTCCACCTTTTTCTGTTCCTCCCTCCTTTGCCATCTGCGAGCTCGAGGGGAGGGGGGTTCCTCTCCCTCTGAGGCACTGACGTCTCTATCCCATGCGAGGGGGGCGGGTGAGTGGAAACTGGACACCGGCTTCTTTATGGGGCTGCTGGGCTGAGGAGGGGTTATGTATCCTCTTCTCTCCGTCTCCTCTTCCATCTCCCCTCCCCGCTGCTCGAAAGGAGGTGTGAGAACTGGCAGGGCTGAGTCCTCGGCTGTTGGAATCCCAAGGTCTCTTACTGCAGACATCTCTCTCTCTCCCCCCTCCTCTTCACTCCCTAACTGCAACTCCTGGAATTCCAAATCCCCCTCCCCACTCTCTCCCACATCGTCTTCAGGATCCCGATCCAAAGTCTCGACAATAATCAGATTTGTTCCCTCCCCTCTCAAAGAGTGAGAATTTTAAAAAAGGTTGGACACCCAGGTAGGGTTCATGCTCCTTTTGTGGTAGATAACCAGAAGTTTGACCCTTTCTGTGTTCTGCTTAGAAATAATAGCACCAGAACCTGTGCCCGTTTTGTTACTGCCACGACTACCTTGTTTTATCTATCTGTCTTCTAGTGTCTTTCATCATTTATCTTTTTCTCACAATTTTCTCTTCATATATAATGCTGTTTTTATACTTTGGCCAATAGATTGTAATGTCCTTTAGCACTTATTAAGATTAGTCTGTAGTCTCTCTCTCTCTTTTGAAGATTCCACCCTGTGTTCTCACAGATTCACAGAAAGTAATTAAAGCAGATAAGGTACTCAAAGGGGTCCCCTTCAAAAGTTTTAGGAGCTGCAGTTTCCGCTGCTTCTGTGAAAGGAGGCCCCTCGGTTTAGGATAATTACAAAATGTCAATTTCTTGCAATTTAGTATTAAATTCCAGTTGTTAAAATTATAGGGCTTCTTCCAGCCAATATTTGCTTCTGGAGGAAAATTAGACCTTAGAGCCCTGTTATTAGTTTCATCGGCCAAAGTCTGAAGGAGGGGGGGTGATGGAGAACCGCACCAGCTGGGTTCAAGACCTGCAAGGTTGCGGATTCCTTTGTTCTATCCTTTTTGTGGGGAGATGTGTTACTCTGAGGCGCCACTCTTGGGGAAGGACCCACATCGAGATGTCTGAAGAGTTTGCCAAACTGCATTTTCTTGTACTTGGGGGCCTTTGGATTATTTATGTTTTTGCTCTTCTTAGTTTTATTAGCCACTTTTTTGGGGGGGGGGCTAAAGCGACGTTATAAAATCTTAATTAAAGAGAAAAAGAAATATTTCCAAAGAGAAGCCTGGCAAAGTTTAATAGAAGCTTCCAGACAGAAAGATTCAGCAATGTTCTGGAGTCTGGTCTCCAGGGGGTGGCAGTCCTCACCATCGTGTGTTGAATATTATATACCGGCTAGCAAGTGGGAAGCTTATTTTACTAGCATTTATGCCCAAATACAAAGTATTATTTGTTTAGTGCGGGAGGATCTTAATACACTACCAAAATGGCCCCCTGTCTCCATCCATGAAATAACAGCACTTATTAAAAAACTTAAGTTGGGCAAAGCTCCCAGTGGTGATAACATCTGCCCGGAATTCCTCAAGGAATATCTAGACTGGTGGGTGCCAATTTTGGCGGCCCTGTTCACCGCTATTGATCAATCGGCCTGTATCCCTGAGGATTGGCGGATGGCCATTATTGTCCCCATCTTCAAAAAAGGTAAAAGGTTGGAGCCAGCAAATTACAGACCCATTAGTTTGTTAAGTAACATTAGCAAACTATATGCTAGCCATCTCCTCGAGAAGTTAACCACCTGGATGGAGAAAGAAAATATTTTAGCTGATGAACAGGCCGGTTTTAGATTAGGACGTTCTACTGTGGACCAGGGCCTTGTTCTCCATCGTCTGGTGGGAAAATATACCGCCTGCAAGGGGGGTGCACTTTTCACTGCTTTCATTGATCTTAAGACCTTATCTCCCGGGAGAGACTTTGGGAAAAATTACTGGCCACAAATATTGACAGATGCCTGTTGTGCCTAATTCGGTGCCTATACGAGAAAACTTATTTAAGGGTTAGATGTAATCGAGTTGGACACTTGTCTGCCCCTATTCCAACTTTTAACAGAATCAAGCAGGGATACATTCTTGCTCCCTCCCTTTTTAATTTCTATATCAACTCCTTAGTTAAATGTTTAGAGGGGGTAAACTCCCACTCCCCCAATTTGGCAAAGAAATTGGTGTCTTCACTCATGTATGCAGATGATATTGTCCTTTTATCCCAAACAAGTGTCGGACTCCGCCGTTTGCTGAGAGCGCTTGCCTCCTTTTGCACAGAAGAATTGCTAGAAATTAATCACGCTAAATGCAAGGTATTAGTCTTCTCCCGAAGAAAGCGTAAGTAACGGTGGCAAATTAATAACCACCCTATCGATCAGGTTACTGCTTTCAGGTATCTGGGAATACTGTTTCACTCCTCGGGTACTTGGAAGGCGCACCTGAACAAGACCACACCGATTGCCCAGAGATTGGTAAAGGCATTGCTATCCTTTTTTTATACTAAAGGCAGTCAACATGTCCCCTCAGCTGTACAGGTATTCAATGCCAAGGTCACTGCTCAATTACTGTATGGGACTCAGATCTGTGTCGGTGGTAATTACGCACCGCTGGAATCTACCCAATCTAAATTGTTGAGAATAATGGGTGTTCCTGGTTGTGTTTCTAATGTGGCTTTATGTCTTGAGCTAGGGATATTACTAATTGAGACCCGCGCCTGGATGTATAGATTCAGTTATTGGCTGAAGCTTTTATTCTTCCCCACCGGGCTGGCGCCATTGATATTGGCGGATACTTTCCAGTCCAATTGGAAGCAGGCAATGATTAAAAAACTGTAAGCCCTTGGCCTCTCGCTCCAAGAGGTTGGGGCCTTAGGCTACTCGAAGGCCAAAATAGCTATCATCCAACGTCTTAAAGACATTGAATTCCAAAACAATCTGAGCTTGGCTGCTGCCTACTCTCACTGCTATATCAATGTGAAACCTTTTGCACCTGCCAATCATTTAGCAAATTTGCACACTTTTAAATATAGGAAATCATTCGCCTTAGCGGGATTTAATGTCCTGCCATCAGCATTGTTGGAGGGAAGGTATAAGGGTGTCTCCCTCCGTGAACGGGTTTGCCCCTGCGGCGCTGGGGAGGTGGAGTCTGCAAGCCATGTATTATTACATTGTTCCTTATATTCGGAACTCCGTACTATTTTCATCTCCCCAGTTTTGCTTAAATTTTCCTCGGGCTCCTGCTTGCAGATCAGGATCACCGGATTACTGCAAAGGTGGTCTTGTTCTGCGCAGCTGCTATAGCATGCAGGAGGAAGCTAACATGTCCTCTATAATACGAGTCCATGATGATTTTTATGCGAGTTTTATGTAATGTTCCCAAAATTTTAATTACCTTTTAATATTGAAGCTATTTATGCTATACTCTATGGTACTGTACTGGGCTGCCTGGTCTTTGACCGAAATAAATCTATTCATTCATCCATTCATCCATTCATCCTTTCATTCGTTCGTTCGTTCATTCATTCATTCATTAAAGCAGCCTTAAACAAGTACTGAGAGTAAAAGGGAATTCATATTTAATGTTTGGAACCTGGCATTGTTTTTGAGTCTAGAAGAATATGGACTGCATAAGCTTCACTAGGAGTTCCACTATAAAACAGCTAGGCTGTGTGGTGAAACACTCCCTCTGTTATACATGTATGTATTTATTTGGGGGAATCATATATTGTCCTTAATAATAATTCACTAATATGCAAAAAAACCCTTGTGGTTTAAGAGTGTACCTATAGTCAACAGATATTTCTATCAAACTTTTAAAAGCAGGGAAATTGGGCAGCTATAGTGAATGCACCAGGGGAGCAGGAGACCTGACCTCCTCTCTGAGATATTGGACTACCCTACAAATTTGTCAAATGCAAACACAATTTGGCTTCGTCTTTCACAGTCCAATCCACTTCCTGTGTAGCTTGGAAGAATTTGGTAACATGTATGTCTGAGCATATGGTAAGTCCAACAGGAGTCTGGTCTGCCCCCCTGTCTTTGTACATTTTGAACTCTCAATTCTCTCTGACTGTTTTGTGTATCACCATGAAAATTCAGAGGGTTGTTAAGCAAGCATGTCAGGACTATAAGTTTTGTATGGTTTTGTTTTGAAATGAGCTTATGTGAAGCATCAGAGTGGCATGGGGGTATTTTCAATTTAACATGGAGGAATGCAAAAAATCCATGCTGGCTACAGTATACAGCCACTCTTGTACAAAGCACTTAAAATAACAGAATTAAATTACACAATTCACATATCAGTGTTCAAAAATTATGTAAAAATTAATTTAATAACTGAATGCTACATCTCAGAAGAAAGACCTGTTGAGTTCAATGGGATGTCCCCAGGGAAATGAATATAGGATTGCAGCAAAAAAGTTGGCCTGGAAGCTGCAGTTAGTGCAAAATGCAGTGGTTTAACTGCTCACTGGGGCAGATTAACACCACCATATTACATGGCTCTACTCTGAGTAGAACTAACAGTGAATACCACCCCCAGAATTTCAGGGGAAGAGCTTTTGATTGTTAAACTACTCTGGGAATCATAGCTCTGTAAGAAGAATAGGAGCCTCCTAACAACTCTCAGCACCCTTAACAAGCTACAGTCCCCAGAATTCTTTAATGTAAACCAGGACTGTTAAAGTGGTATAATTGTGCTTTAAATGTAAGATACAGATGTGACCTTGGTGAATTTCTTAAATGTAAGATGCAGATGTAACCTGGGTTGCCACTTGCCTTTGTGACGTCAGTGATGGTTTAGTATGGGAGCAGCCATTTGATCTCCAGTAATTTCCCCTAGCTGTGGGGAAGCAAGTCTGTAAGTCCTGCCATTTTATAGCAGGTGTAAGGGCAACTGATTGAATTCATTGATATGAGAATCCTGATATGTCTGCCACTTAATTCTGGCTTTCAGGACTGCTGGTGTGACTTTCTGTCCAGCAGTATAAATTGGAGCTTTGTTGAAATATCATCTATTGGAGATTCTGGAATGATCTGGATCTTACTTAGGAAGACCAGGTTAATTAATGGTCTGAAGGCACGTGAGGCCAGCACCCTGCTGAAACTAAGCAGGGTCAGGTATGGTCAGTGCCTGAATGGAAGACCGCTTGGGAACCATATGTAAGCCACCTTGGGTTTCTATGATGAAAAGAAAGGCAGGATATAAATGTAATAAATAAATAAATAAATCTGGAACACCAGATTATAACATTCCAACTTTTTGTTCCCTATAGAGGCTAACGTATTCTATAAACTATTTCCATTCATAAACTCAGTACTTCTGGATGCTTAAATGAACTTAGTAACCCTAAAAGATTTGTTATATGTACCTAAGATGACCTCCTGGTGCAAGTGAACACACTCTTGTCTTGGCAAAGACTTGGATATAGTGTTGTATACTTCAGGACTGTTGTTTTTTTATTATTGATTTCTTTTCCACACTCCATTTGTCTTTTTGTAGTTCTATTTTGTCCTTTCTTTAGAAGTAACAGCAATGAAGTTTGTGACAGTTTTGTTATAGCATTCCCTTGTTACTGTCATTTATCTTTATCCCTCCCAGCCTCATTTGTCTTACTCAGAGGATTTGCTCTTCACATTCTTTGAATTTTTAGTTAACATGTTGTTGTATGTGCTCCTTCATTGTAGTTTGCTAAAATATAGTCACAAGCTTACGGATATGCAGTTCAGCAAAGAATCCCCTTTCCTTGCTTAGTGTCTGCAGGTTAAATAAACAAGAACTATACAAGGGACAACCATAGAAATATGGATTCTTGCATGCCTTTTGAGGTTTAAATGGGCACTAGTCCATTCCATGTTGTTGTTGTTATGTGCCTCCAAGTTGACTACAACTTATGGCGACCCTATGAATCAGTGACCTCCAAGAGCATCTGTCATGAACCACCCTGTTCAGACAAAGTCCATTCCATAATAAATGGGAATTATAGATCTTGTCCTTGAGTCATGATTTATGAAGTTTTGTTCCTGTGCTATAAGACACACATGATACTTGGTAGGATTTTTTTAATTGCTTTTTGACAGAACAGCTATGGTCCTGGAAGCCACTTTGCCATGGAGAATCCAATGACTGTTGTGCCACTACATTGAATTGAATTGAATTGAAACTTTATTTTTACCCCGCCCTTTTTCCAAACTGGAACTCAGGGCGGCTTACAAATAAAACTACATGTAGTTAAAAACATAGAAAAACATACAATTAAAATACAATTAAACTATGCACAACCTTAAAACTGAAAAGGCACTTAAAAATCTAAAAACAATTTAAAATAATACAGATAATAATATAAAACAATAAAACAAGCCTTGTAAAGCCCAATCCTAAACACCTTCTATCCCAAAAGCCTGTTGGAATAAAAAAGTCTTTACTTGCCGATGGAAGGATGGCAAGGAGGGGGCCATTCGTGCCTCCCTAGGAAGGGAGTTCCAGAACCTAGGAGCAGCCACCGAGAAGGCCCTATCTCGCATCCCAACCAATCGCACTTGCGAGGGTGTTGGGACTGGGAGAAGGGCCTCTCCTGAAGATCTCAGGGCCCAGGCAGGCTCGTATAGGGAGATACGGTCTGACAGATAGCCTGGACCTGGGCCATAAAGGCTTTAAAGGTCAAAACCAGCACTTTGAATTGTGACCGGAAACAAACTGGCAGCCAGTGGAGCTGTTGTAACAAGGGAGTTGTATGGTCCCTGTAGCCAGCCCCTGTTAATACTCTGGCTGCAGCTCTTTGTACCAGTTTAAGTTTCTGAACAGTCTTCAAAGGCAGCCCCATGTAGAGCGTGTTATAGTAGTCTACATCTCAATCTATGGTACACATGTTTTTCCTGCACGGGCAACTTGTAGCTCTGGATGTCTGGACAATTTTCAGTGGGAAAATTGTGCATGGAAAAGTGGTAAATTCCCTTCTGTGCAATGATACCTATCTGAATCCCACTCCCTGCGTTTGCAATTTGAAAGCAATTTAGACAGATTTTTTCTATTTACTTATTTAACCTATTAGTAAATGCCTGGCTGCAATGTTCCCTTACACTGTGATAATGTCTGGATGGAGAACAGAGTGGAGTGTGCGTATGTAGAAACTAGCATAGGTATACAGATAAAATATACTTTTATTGCTGTGCCTCCTTTTGCCTCTGGCCCCACCCATCAGTGGCATGTGGCCTCTGCAAACTTGCCCTGAAAGTAATATGGCCCTCAGGATGAAAAAGCTTCCCCACATATGGATTAAACAATCAAGTGCAGAGCTTGGAAAAGATACTTTTTTGAACTACAACTCACATCAACCCAATCCAGTGGCCATGCTGGCTGGGGCTTATGGGAGTTATAGTTCAAAAAAGTAACTTTTCCAAGCTCTGATCAAGTGTACACTACATTTGAATCTATTTGGATGAAGGGCAGTTTAGAATATAGAGATAGATGTATATGTACTCTCTCTCTCTCTCTCTCTCTCTCTCTCTCTCATGTGTTTCTCTGTGTGAGCGATTGAAAAGGCTCCAGTATTAACAAGAGTACTCATAAAGCAACATTTCCTGATAGGAGACCCTCACATTACGTTTCCTTCTAGAGAAGCAGTGCCTTTATGTTTTCTCAGTACAGCTCTACTTCACCTAATCTAATCAGCTTGTATTGAATGGGTGTCCTTGTAAATCTCTGTCCTTTTAAATTCAAAGGTCAATGATACTTTCTATATGCAAATGCAGTTGTTAGATGTATTCCACATTACTAGTCCTGGCAGATGGGAAAAACTTCAAATTTATCGTGGTGATGGCTTCTGGAACAAAGTAAGTAATTATGGACACAGTATGTCAGCTAATGACAAGCTCTTTTATTCTCTAGTATTTCTGCCAGCTCCCCCAATATGAAATGAAAAATAATAATAATGGAAGGTTATCTTAGATGCGTGTCAAAATCCGAGACTGCATCATCAGAAATCACAATATAGCATCTCTCTTAATTTTAAAGGGGTAGCAATTTAACACAAGCTCTTCAATAAATGCTTTCCTGGAGATGCTTTAGTACAGGGATGGCCAAATGGCAGCCCAAGAGCCAGATCTGGTCTCAGAAGCAATTCTGGCTGACCTTCTGCAGTAGAATTAGTTTTTAAATCAAGATCTGCTTAACCATTTCTCTCTGCAGTATTACTTAGCAGGAAAAGGAAAATGATTTTTAAAGTTGTAGAGAAGATTCGACTGCATCATAACTCTTTGGGTTTTAAATGCAATGCCCTAGCCTACCTACCAGTCCATCTGCCCTGCAACTGTGAAGCCCTCTGACTCTTTGCCCCACTCTTCCTCTATGGAGTTCAGGTTTCTACATCATGCACAGAACCTTCTAGTGTACAGCAGAGGCCCTTTTACAGACCTTCTACCCAATTGATGGATGGCACAGATGGGGGAGAAATTTGATTCAGTTTGCATTTATTAAATTCTCAGTTTCTGAAAAAAAAATGAGAACCAAAACACAGTCATCCTTCAACTTTGCACGTGTCTGAGTTTTGCAGCACAGTTCTCCAAACAAACTATATATATATATATATGGAAAGTGTGCATAAAAATGAATATACTAGTGAAAAAACATACAAAAAGCATATTATGAGAAATTGTTTGCAAAAATGTGTACATCAGTGAAAACTGCAGACGAAAATGTGTTTATTAAGAGAAATGTGCACTAAAATGCTGCAGAATTTTCATGAGAATTTTTTTTAAAAAAATTAACAAATTACTGAAGAAATGTGCACTGAATTTAAAATTTGAAAAGTGAGAAAATGAGAGAACTGAAATGAAGAGACCCTTCCATCCCTAGGAGGAGGGTGATGACTGAAGGGATGTGCCAGCGAGTGCTAGCCCACATTCCCCTTTAGGCATGTGGGAAGATGCATGAATAGGGCTTTTGTTTTGATAATGAAGTAAGAGAATGTAAAGGGAATGCAAGGATTTTTCTTCAACTTTCCCCACCACCAGTTAATAATAATAATAATAAATTTAATTTCTGTGTCGCCTATCTGGCCAATGGCCACTCTAGGCGACGTACAAAATCGTTAAAACACAATATGATAAAATACAGTAATACAATATAAAAACAGTACAAAAGCAATACAGCTGGAACAACAATATTAAAACAGGGCAGGAGGCATTTCAATCATAGCAATTAACCCTCCCCGGTTAATGTGGTAAGGACAGACTCACAAATCCTTAACTTGACCTGAGACTGAATGGCCACCTACCTATATTAGACTCGTGCCACACAACTCTGTAATTTTGGAAGTTGCATGGGTATGCAATAACTTGGTTAAGATGCAGTTTGATCTTTTGGGATAGCTGTAAATGAATATTTAGAGCCAAATCGAATGTGACACCACTCAGGCAATTAGCAATTGTGTGTTTTAAACAGGAAACGGAAGGCACAGGGGAGCAGGACCTTGGTAGGCAAAGAAGGATGCTGTAACAGTTTGTCCCCCCTGTACCCCTAATCCAAATCCCCCTCTCCACTGCATTGTACTAGAAGGAAAGCTTTCATTGGCATAAATGGGAGCTTTCCTTCCACCGCAAAAAGTATGCACGGGGGCCATGTTCCTGTTTTGGATGGCAGCAGCAGGGGAAAGATTTAAAGCCCTCCCCCTAATAGGAACCCCCATGCCTGCTGTTTACATTTTAAAAAAAATTCACGCAATTGTTAATTAAATTAATTAATTAATTACCCAACTGTTAATGCCTCATTAAATTTAGCCTTTAGAAACAGAAACGCAGAGCAGAGAGAGAGAGAGAGTAGGTAGTTAATTTTAGGTACATAATTATCCTTGAAGCACAAGATCAGCTCCTGTCCAAGAATGACAGCAAGCGTGCTTTAATTTGGACAGGAGAGCAGGATTTTCCAAGCTTCATGATGTGAGGAACTAGTTATACCTTTGGAAGATTTTTTTTAAAATCCTCTCACACAACTAACTTATACATGGAGTGCTCTTTATGCAAGAGGAAAAGAGACTGACAGAACTGCCACTTACAAGAGAAGGATACCAATTAGAGAACCTCTCTGTTCTTGCCAGTAGGGAATATACAATTCTCCAATTTCAATTAGGGGCACACCCTTCTCAGACCTACCGTATTCGTTGAAACTATATGACAGCAATACTGTACTAAAAAATACCCACACCCACCTATCATGAAGGCCAAGCCAGCTGTGATGTTAAACTTGCTTACAATGTTTTTATACAGCCTTTTATCAAAAGAGATTCCAGGGTAGTATACAACAATAATAAAATCTAACACAATATTTATTTATTTATCAAAATGTATATACCACTTAGCAGAATATAAGGCCTCTAAGTGGTTTACAAGAAAGTCTAAAATATTCATTTAAAATACCAATCAATCATTAAAAATAAAAACCACTGATACCTACTAAAATCACATGCCTGGGTAGGCTTGCTGGAACAAAAACGTTTTTATCAGTTGCTGAAAACAATACAGGCAGGGAGTTCCAAATTGTAGGTGCTGCCACACTAAAGTATTGATTTGTTGCAAGTGTGGAATATTATGTAGCACTTGTAAGACTGCCAGTTCCAAAGATCTAAGTAGCTGAGTGGGCACATATGGGCACAATAAAATGTTAATTTGTTGTTGTTATATGCCTTCAAGTCAATTACGACTTACGGCAACCTTATGAATCTTTTGAACATATTCATAGGATTTTCATGGCAAGAGGTATTCAGAGATGGTTTACCATTGTCTTCCTCTAAGCTTACGGCACCTGATGTTCCCAGGTGGAATCCCATTCAAGTACTACCCAGGCCTGCTTGGCTTCCGAGATCAGATGAGATTGGGCGTGTTCAGGGTAGTATGGCTGTAGACGAAAACGTTAACTTAGCAACCATAATAAAAGACAGCAGATGAAAATTACAAAAGCAGACTAAGGGATGAATTATGCAAATTAAAATGCCTGGACAAATAAAACTGTCTTGACACTAAAAAGATTGAAAAGTAGATGTCAAGTGTACCTCTTTGCATCTAATTTTTCAAAATGCAGTTTTTCGGGTTTAAACTGATAAATGCTGGGATCCCAGCAGCGGGAAAGGGAGACTTTAAGCCAGTGAGGGATTTCCTCCCAATGCAAACACCCGCTTCAAAGGATGGATTTTTGTCAGGACCACAGCAGGGGAGGAAAGAATTACTCCCCCTCCTGCCTACTTTGGTGCTGATAATGATCAGTCCCCCAATCCCCAGCAGAGATTAATGACTAGTTTGTTTCTAAATTGTTGTTTTTCTAGTGGTTTCTGAGAACATTCATGAACTATAGAGTTGGAGAGGAAGAGATTATGGACCTTTTTAGCACCCAGTAAGAACATAAGAAGAGCCCTGGTGGATCCAACCAAAAGCCCACCTAGTCCAGCATCCTGTTCTCACAGTGGACAACCAAATGCCTACAGAAAGCCCACAAACAAGGCCTAAATGCAACAACAATCTCAGTATCTGTTCCTTTCTACTTTTAAATTTAAATTGCTTATTATTTGTTTATTTATTATTTATTTATTTATTTATTAGGAAATACATGTTGTTGTTTTAAAAAAGGAAGGAGCTCTATAATATATGTCATGAAGTCTGGTAATTTAATATTTAAGACATATATCCCCTTATATGTGATACAGTTCTAACTGTTCGGGAGCTACTGTGGCTGATTTGCATATCTAATAAATTAACATGCTAATCAGAAATGCCAGAAGAATATTCCAAAGGTCCTTCAGCTATGATAAAAGGTTATAAACAATTATGTCTTGGTATGTATCAAACTACTGCTACATGAAAGATTAAGGAAAGCCAGTAGTTCAGTGGAGGAATATTTTTTAGCAGGCCAAGGGACGGAGATGTGATCAGGCTAACATGAGAAAATGCATATACCTGAAATTCCACTCATCTGTGGGCAGAGGCGAGAGTTAGGGTAATTATATTAGCGGAAACATACACAGAGCTGAGGTTAGGGCACATCCTCCAGGCAACTGCTAGAAATCTCCATTTGAAGCGGAGACAATATTAAACAAAAGACTAATTTAGGCATTGTAGGGACAGCTGCTGCTGATTATTTGGGAGGAAAGAGATTAAAGATTATTGTTGCCTGAGACATAGACATAAACTGATTTGCTTTCTCCCCTCCCCTTAATAATATATTTTTTACACATGGTGGCACATTTAGATCAGAGGATTGCCAAATGCTCTGCTTACCTTAATTAATTTGTAGGCTGGCTGAAACTGACTTGCTTTTATGAGCAGATGTGCTGGTATAAGACTGTCATTTTAAGAAGTGCTGACTGCATAATATACAGGAACGCTAGCCTCCGTAGCTGTGGAAATAAGTACTGGGGATGTGGGGGGAAGAGGGAGTCTTTGGGACCAAATATTTCTCATTTCCCCAGATTCAAGTTGAGAGTGTGGCACAATAACAGGCAATAACAGGCTTCCCTGATGAAATGGCTGATTGAGGTCTCCTTACATCTCCTCCGAAGGTGGGACCAGGCCATTTGTCCAATTGGAAGTAAGTCCCATTGACAGCCTTTCCTCAGGCAAGTGAGTAGAGGATTGAAGCCTCAGTCAGTCAATGTGTCAGGTTCACAACTGCCAAAAGGAAGCAGTAATTGATATTACATGTAGCTAACTTATGGAACTAACTCTCACAAGATATGGTGATGGCCAGTAGCTTAGACAGCTTTTGAGCTTTTCTCAATCTGGGCTCCTCTTTCCTAACAGTTCATGTTTCAGTTTCAGTTTTGAAACAAATAAAATAAACATAAACATGGTGGGCACCAGCAGTGCCTCAGGCACTGGAGCCCTGGCACTGGTCGGGTGCTGGTGCCAGCAGAGTTAAATGCCACAATAATAATATTCATAAGTTGTTGTTTTTTTAAAAAAACTCAGTCAAGATTTTAAAACAAAGTGCAGTCAGCATCACTTTTGTGTGCTGAGATGGTAGATTCAGAAGCCCATGTGCAAATTGTAAATATGGTTTTCAGTGAGATTGGATTGCAAATGCCAGATACACAGATGAAATGAATATGGCACCATACCCAGGAAATGTTTCCACCTAGGTCATGGAAATGCTAAAAAAAATAGGATGTGCACAGATATGCATGGAAAGGAAAGTGCTGCTGTTTGACAATAAGTGGCAAGCATCCATTAAACACTAGGAAAGTACAATTCAAATTCTCAAATCCTGGACTTTAATAGAATAGTGGAACATCTTACAAGCAATGTGAACCAGAGTTTTGATAAGTCCTCCAAATCCCAATAGCTGTAGCCAGTGGAGCCACACTGAGATAAAACCCATGTAAATTAGTGGCAAATCTGATTCTTATATCCCAATGGAATGAGTTCTCTGAAAGCCAACCTCCCCAGGTAGACAAACACTCAGACAGTGCCCTCCAGCAAAGTACAATCTTTGAAGACAACTTGCTTTGAAGAATTACGTCCTAGTGCCGATATAGTGGGGAACTGTATATATTGTATATAACCTATACAAGAAAAGAATCCTCTGATTTATGCTAACCATTACCTACATCTCCCTAGGATGTACATTAACCGACTGGAATCGTTTCTGATGTTTTGTACAGATAGCTAGAGTTACTACAGAATAAAGAAAGGAAAGTCTCTGAAAAATCAGAGGTTTAGTCCAACACAAAGGCATTACTGCATCTCTTTTTTTAAATCCCTAAATTGCTTCTTGGTTGTACAGTAAAAAAGCTAGATTTATCAATGCCACACACTTTATCCTAGATAGTTAAGATAAAGATAAATTGGAGACTCACTAAAGTTTCAACCTGAGCATTTCCCAAAAGAGGTGAAATTCAGTTTCAGCTTTCACAATACAGTAGTCATAATGAGCATCCGCATGATCAGAACAATGCTTTTCCTGTCATGTAACTCTTTCTGAAAACATTGTGAATATATTTGGTGATGTCATGTGGATTAATAAGCACACTTCCTCCACTCCTGTGACTCCAGGTGTAAAATAAAGAACCTTTTATCTGCAGAATTAGATCTAGCTATGAGAAAGTCTCAGAGCAGATAGGGGCATATAGTATAAAATCTCTTTAAATACCGGGAACTCGGTCTTTTGCCCTTGCTTGATCAATAAACAGTAGTAGCTGCTGCTAAGGGATCACAGTAGGACTTAAATATTGTTTGTTTGTTACATTTATACCCCACGTTACTTTTGCCATGGAACCCAAGGTAGCATACATGTGGTTCCAGGTGGTCTCCCATCCAGGCACTGAAGACCCAGACCTGCTTAGTTTCAGCAAGGTGGTGGCCTGATGTGCCTTCAGACCATAGCCTGGGACCAAATATATCTAAGAAACTGCAAGAAGAGATTTAGCCTTTGACGCTACCACCTGGTTCTGGCAAATAGGAACACAGGAAGCTGCTTTACACAGAGTCAGACCATTGGCCCATCTAGCTCAGTATTGTCTACACTGACTGGAAGCCAGGGTTGTCATATTGCCCGGTTAGCCGGGTTTTACCCAGATTCTTTGCATGCCACCCGGTGCCCATTTAGCCCCTTAGGTGGCCCAGATTCTCAGCTTTAATTAAAAAAATTAAGTTTCTAGGTGGTCCGGTTCTCGAGATATACACAAAAATGTCAGCAACCCCCGACTGTTAAATCTTTTTTAAAAACAAATCTGTCCTTTATAGCACTTCGTAGCTCAGTCTAACCCCGCCCATTCAGGATTGCAGCCAATCAGTGTGAAGCCAATTTGGTTGACCTGGGCAGTGTCTAGAAAACCTCATTGCAGTGCCAGAAAATGGTGGTTCCCCCCCCCCGTTTATCTGAAAATCTCATAAATTGGGTAAGTATATACATTTCAGGCTTTTTTTCCTCTTGTGTGCAGGAGTCAGATCCTGGTCAGTGTTTTGAAAACCTTCCCAATACTTGCTTTTGTGGGGGTAAAAGCATGCTAATCCCATACGCCCAGAGTAAATCCCATTGAATTCAATAGGACTTACTTTTGAGTAGACATGGTTATGAATGTGCTGTAAATTAATGGGACTTTTGAGTGAATGTAAAAAAGAATTGTGTTTGTGTTCTAACTATTTCTGTTCCCCCTCCAGTCCTATTTTAAAGCAAGTAGGCAGTTATTACAGTGTTTATTCTGTAGGAAACTAATACTGATTTTTAAAAAACAAATACTGATTTTTCTGCAATGACCAACTGGTTTGACAATAAACTATTATATGGGCTGTATGTATTTATACATCTGCAGTGTGTGTGTGTATGGAGTCTTTCCAATGACCCTGTGAAAAAACCAAGGCAACTCACAATAAGAAATAAATCCCTTTAAAATCCAAGAACCATAAAGCAAGAATAAACAGTTGGAAAACAGCCTAAAGAGGCATGATTCTGAATTTTGGGTTGGGTAAATGAAGTTTATTTATTTATTATTTGATTTATATCCCACCCTTCCCCCCAGTAGGAGCCCAGGGCGGCAAACAAAAGCACTAAAAGCATTTTAAAACATCATAAAAAACAGACTTTAAAATATATTAAAACATCTTTGAAAATATTTTTAAAAGCTTTAAAAAAACATTTTTTTTAAAAAAAAGAAAAGGCTTAAAAACATATTAAAAAGCAATTCCAACACAGACTCAGTCTGGGATAAGGTCTCAACTTAAAAGAACAAGTTGAAAAAACAAGTTCCTTATCACTTGAGGCTGTAGTTCTCTGCACACTTCCCAGTTTGAGTAAGCCCCATTGAATACATTGGGACTTGCTTCTGAGTAAACAAACATCGGATTGCACTATAAATATATTTAAAGATTGTGTAATTCATAAACATATTTGATAGTCATGTTTATATAAATATTTCTTCATACTGTGTCCCAATAAGTATTTCTGCAGGGGGTCTTAGTCCCTCTGCTTTTTTGGGAGCAGGGTCCCTATGTCTCCAAGCATCCTACAGTCAGCATGAAAAGGGAGTGTGTTAGTCACTGAGAAGAGTCTTCTAATATGCTTCCTTGCCTTTCCTGCTGATTGGAGCCAATTAGAGTGAAAGGAGGTGAGTCAGCCACTGAGAAGACTCTTCTCAGTTGCTAACGCTCTCCACTTACATGCTGATTGGCTCCTAGAGATGTTTGTTGTTGTGAGAGAATGCATTAACAAAGATCTCATTCTTAATCCAGGAGCAAAAAAGGGTGTATGTGGCTGCAACTATCATGAAGGGCCTCTGCACTTCTGAATTTTCTACTAAACAACTGATAAATACCTATGTAACTTTGTGTCTGGAGACTTATTATTAAGAGTCACTTTCCATAACTGTAAGGAGGTATGTCCACACACAAGCATCCCAGGCACCTAAATGAGGGGTGAGAGCAGCATAGGGACATAAGCAGATGTCTTATACCAGGGGTTCCCAAACTTTTCTTCTACATAGACCACTTGAAAATTGCTGAGGGTCTGAAAGTATCTGAAAATTTACTATGGGCATATGCAAGATAATTAACTCCCATTAGTGATAAGAGCAAGAATTTAGAATTATTATTTAAATTAAAACAAGAGGCTTATCAGTACGTTGAAGAGGTTGTTGTTGTTATGTGCCTCCAAGTAGACTATGACTTATGGCGACCCTATGAATCAGCGACCTCCAAGAGCATCTGTCATGAACCACCCTGTTCAGATCTTGTAAGTTCAGGTCTGTGGCTTCCTTTATGGAATCAATCCATCTCGTTTGGTCTTCCTTTTTTTCTACTCCCTTCTGTTTTTCCCAGCATTATTGCCTTTTCTAGTGAATCATGTCTTCTCATTATGTGTCCAAAGTATGATAACCTCAGTTTCATCATTTTAGCTTCTAGTGATAGTTCTGGTTTAATTTGTTCCGACACCCATTTATTTGTCTTTTTTGCAGTCCATGGTATGAGCAAAGCTCTCCTCCAACACCACATTTCAAATGAGTTGATTTTTCTCTTATCAGCTTTTTTCTCTGGGTCTTTCATGATACCCGTGGGGGGGGGGAGCAGGAGAGTAGTCGATAAGACAGTCATCCTGGCATTGGTAATCTAATTAGCAAGTTATGTGTGGGGTTGTTGCACACTTCCAAGCCCAGTTTCATTTTGAGTAGGGAGGTGGAACCTGTGTAGATGTGGTTGATCAAAGGGAGAAGAAATTTTGAGTTAAGCAAAGCTCTGCTTTATAAAACCTAAGAAACATACAGATACTTTGAATGTCTGATTGCCTGCACCAGTGGAATACTGGAGGAACTTGTAAAACTTGCTGCTACAGTATTTAGAACCGAGCATGTGGTGTGAAAGACTCCTTTTTCTAACATTTTGGCTTCTTCTTTTTCTCCACCCAGGACATCTCTGAAATATATATCGTATATGTAATGGTTAACCAGACTGGTGCCCTGACTTACTTTATGTTTGTTGTTATTTTGTGTATTTATTGTGTTTTTATATTGATTGTGTGTTTTTATTGTTTTTATTATATTTGTAAGCTGTCGAGCTCTATTTTTAACAGCAGAAGGGCAGGATGTAAATCCTCTTAATCAATCAATAAATATTCCATAGTGTTGGAAACTAGAGTCTAGGCATTTGAGGCTGAAAATGTAAATTTTTTTAAAAAAAAGATTTCTCACATCTTTCCCCAGTTTTTGGTGGTAATTCCTAGGCACAAAAACAAAACAACTGGACAATCCAAATATTAATATTCAAATATTTGCATAATATGCATATTAGCCTGTCTGGATTTGTGGAACTGGAATATGGCAACCCTACTGGCAGCAGCTGTCCAGGATTTCCAGCAGCCCTATCTGGAGATTAAACCTGGGACCTTCTGCATGCAAAGCAGGTGCTGTACCACTAAACTACATATCTTCTGCTAAATGGAGAATTTATCAAGATTAACCACACCTGCTAGGGAATCTTTCTTGATCTGATAGCCCAGAGAGACCCACCTGATAGCTCCCGAAGCCTATAAAGGCTTACTTCCAGGTCTGGGGTCATGCTGGCCTTTGTGACTGAAACTCATGCTGTTGTCATTCCTTTTATTTGTAGCAGTATTGAACAGCATGCCTGTATTTACCAGTACTGTATAACCTATTTGCAGTCGAGGGGTGAAATAAGACACAGAGACATCAGCTTGGGTTGAACAAGGGCCACTTATTAAATTACAGCAAACAAAACCCAATTTAAAGTGACCTGCAGAAAGAAACCTAGGTGCAGGAATTGTCTATAAGCAAGTAGCTTGTCACACAGCTCTCGGGCGATCAGCCCCTCCTGGAGCAAGGGCAAGCCCATCTGCTTACCCTTTACCCTGGCCACACCTTGTAGGTGAGTAGGGGAGCCCTGGGTAGATGAGATAAGTTGGCCCCAGTGCCCATATCCTGTCCTCGAGCCGTAAAGCCCTGACAGGCAGGCCTCTGGAACCGCCAATCACCTCCAAAGGTGCCTAAGGGGGCTGCCTAGCTGTCCTTACCTATTTCCCTTCCCACACCTTCCCGCACCTTCCCGCACCAGTGCAAGATGCATATTCAAGTTAGCCAAATAAGCCAAAACCGCCTATTAATCACAACGCACCCTAACCCGATTCCGTCCCACTCCCATGGTGTGGAACAGGCAAAAAACCTGCCCACCAACGAGGGTGGGCAGGGTAAAAATTCCTACTCAGCCCTGAAGCAACCCCTAGGCACAGCATAAAAGAGGGAGGGCGGGGTGGGCGTCGCACTGGCAAAGAGGAAGGTAGGAGGGGCGGCTGGACTTAAATAAGCCCAGAAGCCCTGCCCCTCCACGCTTCACATCACACGCACACAATAGGCACGAGGTGCGACGTTGCCCCAAACAAAGATGGAGGCTGCAGCTTTGCCCCCATCTGCAACTAGGCCCCGCTTGTCAGCTGTGCGGCGAGCGGGGCGTCATTTCCTTCTCTTCCTAGAGCTAGGTGGTGGAGAATGCTCAATATGTAGTATTTAAGGGTAGGCTGGTTTCTGTGGAAGATTCCAGCAGTCCAGGAAGAGGGAAGCTGCTCCAGAGAAGTTGGAAAGGCCTGTTTTTGTGAGTGTTAACTCATAGGCCTGCTTAAGAGAACATACATTCCAAAGGATTATGAGGCATTTCAGTTAGATTTTAATGATTTTAATTATTGTTTTGTATTGTTTTAAATGGCTTTATGTTGCTGTATGCTGCCCTGAAGTTTTGTGAGTATATAAATACTTTGATAAATAAATGAAAATAAATAGATTGTTGTGCATCCTAAGCAGGCCTAGTGCCAGGAGATGGCTGGCTCAGAAGAGTGTCTCACTGGCCTGAGCTGCTGCTCACTCTTGAGCTGCTCCTCCCTGCCTCCCCTTCTTCTCAGAGACTGAATTTTGGGTGGGGCAGCCAGGCATTTCCTGTACAGTACTCCCACCATGATTTGCCAGGACAAATATAGGTTTCAAAAGTTTTTTAGCCACCATGGCAAACTCCAGTAGTAGCCAGGAGAATGGTCTGTGCCACCACTGCAGTTTGCCATGGTGGCTAGAATGTCTGGCTCTGAAGAAGGAAGCCTTTGGCACTTTCTCAGTGCCCAGGTGCTGAGGGTGGTGGTGGTGAAGCTGCCAGTACAGCAGTGGAGATTTTTTTTTTTAAAGTAAGGGGGTGGGGGAGGAGGAGGGCAGCAACAGAGAAAGATGTCAGCGTCTGCTGCCACTGCAAAGAGAAGGACTTGTGGTGATATTAGTAGCAGGAGGGGGGAGCCATTGGTGATGGGGGAAATTATGCTGAGGGCCGCCTGAAGTCTGGTGCTGGCTCTTGTTCAAAGCATGCTGGAGATACTTGCAATTTCTGATATATATAATTGATTTCTTGCTATAAAGCAGTAGCAAACAGATTGTTTAAAAAAGTACTGACACTATTACCATCACTTATATGCTTCTGTTCATTACTTAATAATATCTAATTTTTATTTCCCTTCTTTATTATTATGTTTCAGGGTTGGGCTAGTGCAACTGTGGATCGGAGTTAGATTGTGAATACAGACTGGATTCACCCGTTCTGCCGATATTGGAATGCTAATAGGTTACATAATGAAGAGGCCTGCTCTTGCTGTCTGCTGATCTGCCTTTGCCTTTTTACAATCTGTTTCTCATACCCTCAGACTCAAGCTTTCCATTACTTCTGCTTCCCACTTCCTCCCATTCACAAGGCCTAAATTTAGGTACAGCTGCCTGTGCGTTAGCACAATGTCTGCTTTTTTAAAAGTCTGTTTTTACTGCAGTGCTGACACACTTAAACGTACCTTTAGAAGAAACGATCACAATTTTAAGACACTGTGCAAAAGCAGGCCAATCTAGCATTTAAAAAATGACTCACATGAAAGAAGTGGCTATCTTCCCCCTCCCGTTAAAAACAAAAGAACAAAGTGAATGCTGTTCCATCTCATAAAGACAGATGATTGACATTTTATAGTGCATGAAATTTTCCTTTTCAGAATCTTGACATTTCATAATAAAAACCAGAAATAATGCCAGGAGCTTAGTAATTACACTACATACTCTCTCAACAAAAGGAACTCCATGGTGAGAAAAGTGAAACAATGCATCTTACAAAGAATGTAATTAAGAAAAGCTAGATTAGAGAACCCGCAGAGGGTAAACCACATGCCTGATTATCTGAAATGTGTAAATTTAATTTGTTTCTCCCAATAATTCTTCCCACAGCCCCCCACACTGTTTTTACTCCACAGAGATCAACTGGCAACAGCTTCATTCGTTATATTGATCTATTTAATATTTTCCACATTATGCATAATAAAATAATAATAGAAGCAATGGCTCTCAGTCTGCAAGCAGCCTCTTTTGCTTTGGGAAGGGAAAAAAATAACACTAGCACTGCCAAAAAAAACCCACCATCCTCTGTTCTCTAGGGGTAGAGATGCCATTAACAATTTTGCTAGGGGGCGGATGGCTGAACATTAAATGTTGAAATTGCAAGAATTTGTCTGGGGCACACAAAGAAGCTGTTGGCTAGGCACAATAGCAGCATAAATATAATATGCCCCTCTCAAAACACATAATATTAAAATGAACACAATATGGTAACCCTCTTTAAAACACAGATAAGAAAATATGCAAGGACAAGAACGCTAAGTATATTTGTGAAAAGTAGTGTGCCTTCTACTACAGTGGAAAATTTCAAACTCTGCATGCCTTAGCAATCTGAGTAGGGAGGGTGGAGAAATTCAATTCAGTTTGCATTTAAAAGGAAACCTATCAAATGTGCACTTTCCGAAACAATATGAGAACTGAAATGCAGCCATCCTTCAAAATTTATGCCTCTCTTGAGTTTTGCAATGCAGTACTCTAGCAAAGTGATGTGTACAAAGAAGGCATATACTTTGATA
The DNA here is from genome assembly GCF_030035675.1 of Rhineura floridana. Taxonomy (NCBI): domain Eukaryota; kingdom Metazoa; phylum Chordata; class Lepidosauria; order Squamata; family Rhineuridae; genus Rhineura; species Rhineura floridana. Next base: position 171,332,763 of record NC_084482.1, on the reverse strand, counting down.
AAGTGTGCATAAAAACACATCTTTGCCATTTTCAGTAATATATACATTATATATTTTTTTGCAAAATTCTCATGAATTTTCATGAGGATTTTTTTTTAAAAAAATCACAAATTGTTGTGAAAATGTGGAGAAGTGAACTTGAATCTGGGGAAATGAGAAATGCAGAGAAACCAAAATTGACAGATTCACCCATCCTTAAATATGATAGATCCCTCAGACGTATATATGCCTGTTACAAGCAAAAAAGCCTTCTAAGGCAGGGAGGAGGAACCTGCGGGCCTTCAGACATGTTTGGATTTCAACATCCATCAGTCCAGCTTCCCCAGCCCTCTATGGAAGTATCTAATAAAAAGCTGGTCTAATAGATGTCAGCTGTTGTCCTAAAAGCAAGGATGGGAAACTCATGATCCTCCAGATGTTGGACTCCCAAGTCCCTTCAGCCACAGCCAGCATTTCCAATAGTCGGGGGGGTGGGAGTTGTAGTCCAACATAATCTGGTGGACCACTGGGTCCTCACCCTTATTTTAAAGGATAACTTTAGTCTCTAGAATGAAGTGCCTTGTATTTGTACTGCTGAAACATGATCCGAGTGCTTCCTAGTCAGTTTGGTAAACCCCCCACCCCCTCAATTTCATTATGGGCTGAGTGCCTTTGAATCAGCTTTCACAATTCCTATGGACCCAAAAAATAGTCATTAGATTTTCCTACGGATAAATGATAATGAGGCAAATGACAGACTAACTAATCAGGGATTGTGTGTCTTTGTTAGCCAGTAAATCATCCATTCAGGATTACCTAACAATAGGATTTTGCTGCTGATGGTGGTGGAGGTGTGCAATTACGAGCTCTTTTAATCATCAGTTAATACTGCCCAATTTCTCTTCTAATGTGTCATCTAAAATTAACTTACACCTTTGCTAATATAAGGACCACCACATTTTTTTTTACTTATGTTCTCTGCTGTTCAAGAAAACTGCGAATTCCAATAGGTGTCAGAGAATCATTCTAAATATTGGTGGGTTTTATATTTCCAAAGGAGGGCAACTACTGTTTCTTTGTCCCTGTAGCCATTGGTGGAACTCGAAATTGGTTTGTAAGTAGCAGGAGCTAGCCTTCATAGGTTTGCATAACATCTCTTGCATCCTAAGGCTCTTACAAATGATAGAGTTTGGGGTTTCCAGTCATGCCCAGAAGCATCATTTTCTGACCATGCCATATTTTGGAGGGTTTGTGTTTTTTTCTGAACATTTATTTATTACATTTATATACTGCCCCATAGCCGAAGCTCTCTGGGTGGTTTACAGCAATTAAAAACAAATGTATAAATTTTAAAACACAAAAACAATTTAAAAACACAATTTTAAAAAATTTAAAAACAATTTAAAAACACATGCTAAAATGCCTGGGAGAAGAAGAAAGTCTTGACCTGGCTCCAAAAAGATAACAGTGTTGGCGCCAGCCTCAAGAGTAGTCCTAGAGAATCTATCTGCCTATCTAATGCTTTATGAAGCTCTTGTAATGTCTATGCACTACTTAGGGCATGTTTCTATTTTTTATAGAGCCACAAGAGTGGCTGTATACTATAGTCAGCATGGATTTTTCGCATTCCGAAATGTTAAATTGAAAATACCCCCCACGCCATTCTGATGCTTCCCATAAGCTCATTTCAAAACAAAACCTTACAAAACTTATAGTCCTGAACTCAGAAATACTTGCTTAACAACCCTGTAAATTTCCATGGTGATACACAAAACAGTCAGAGATAATTGAGAGTTCAAAGTGTAAAAAATGCGACCCTGTTATTCTTACTTAACTCTCAGCGGCTTTTGATACCATTGACCATGGTATCCTTCTGGGCCGACTTGGTGAGATGGGTATTGGAGGCACTGTTTTACAGTGGTTCCGATCCTATCTCCAGGGTCGCTCTCAGAGAATAGCATTGGGCAATAGTCTTTCAGCCCCCTGGCAGCTGTGCTGTGGGGTGCCGCAGGTTACCATCTTGTCCCCCATGCTGTTTAACATCTATATGAAGCACTTGGGAGCAGTCATCAGGAGCTTTGGGGCTAGGTGCCAGCAGTATGCTGATGATACCCAGCTCTATTTCTCAGTAACATCTGAATCTGTACAAGCCCTGGACCAGTGCCTGGATTCGGTGCTGGGCAGGATGAGGGCCAATAAACTGAGCCAAAATCCTAGCAAGATGGAGGTACTGTGGGTTGGTGGTTCCCGAGTTCGGATGATTGGTCAGTTGCCTTCTTTGGATGGGGTCGTATTCCCTCTGAAAGAGCAGGTCCATAGTCTGGGGGTGCTCCTGGATCCATCTTTGTTGCTAGAGGCCCAGGTGACCTCTGTGGCTAGGAGTGTGTTTTATCAGCTTCAGCTGGTAAGACAGCTGTGGCCGTTTCTGGACCGGGATAGCCTGATGACTGTTGTCCATGCCCTGGTAACCTCCAGGCTGGATTACTGTAATGCGCTATATGTGGGACTGCCCTTGAGGTTGGTCCAGAAACTGCAGCTTATGCAAAATGTGGCTGCGAGACTGCTCACTGGGGCAGGGTATCGCCAACATATCATCCCGCTGCTGAAAGAATTGCACTGGCTGCCCATTTGCTACTGGGCCAAGTTCAAGGTTCTCCTTTTGGTGTACAAAGTCCTATACAGCTTCGGACCAGGATACCTGAAAGACCCATTATATGCCCAGTCGATCACTGCGCTCTGCAGGTGAGGGCCTCCTGCAGATACGATCTTATCAGGAGGTCCGTTCCACGCAACATAGGAGACAGACCTTCAGTGTGGCAGCACCTACCTTGTGGAATTCCCTCCCCTTAAATATTAGGCAGGTGCCATCTCTGCTATCTTTTCGGTGCCTTTTGAAGACTTTCCTCTTTCAACAAGCCTTTTAAGTTGAGAGCTGTCCCAGTCTGCGTCTGTTAGAATTGCTTGTTAATATGTGTTTTAATAATGTTTTTAACCCTTTTAAAAAGATGTTTTAAAGCTTTTAAAAAATGTTTTTAATGTTGTTTTGTTTTAATGTGTTTTAAGGTCTGTTTTTGTGATGTTTTAAAGTGTTTTTAGCGCTTCTATTTGCCGCCCTGGGCTCCTGCTGGGAGGAAAGGCAGGATAAATAAATAAATAAGAATCAACTGTCAGTGTTCTAAAAGCCAGACTCACAGCTGCTTGGCTTGGGTAATCGGGGCCACACCCACAGCAGACCTTTATTTCACTTTAGACAGTCATGGCTTCCCCCAAAGAATCCTGGGAACTGTAGTTTGTGAATGGTGCTGAGAGGAGAGTCCTATTCCCCTGAGAGAGCTCCAGTGGCCAGAGGGGTTTAAAAGTCAGCTGCTCTGATTGTAGCTCTGTGAGGGGAATAGAGCATCTCCTAGCAAATCTCAGCACCCTTCACTAACTACACTTCTCAGGATTCTTTGGAAGAAGCCATGACTGTCTAAAGTGAAATAAAGGTCTGCTGTGGATGCGGCCAGGGACAGCTTTGGTTTAAATTTGGGTGGGAGGCTACACGTGCCTGCTGTAGAATAAAAGGTGGGGAAAACACTGAAAAAGGATGATACTGTTCACAATGTTATCATTTTGGAAAAGGGGCTTTCCTTGTGCCCAGTGCCCACCCACCCAATCTCCTCCCCTCCCCCTCCCCTCCCTGCCCCTCCCCCAGGTCAGTTTCACCTATTCTAGCATGATTGCACAGGAATAAATCACACTGAACTCAAAAAGCATGTAAATGATCAAACCTGCCCTCTCTTCCTCCTCCCTCCTATCCCCTCCCTCTTGCCCCTCCCCTCCCCCTTCCTCCCCTCCCCTCCCCATCCCTTTCCAATCCCGTCTTTCCCCCTCCTCCCCCTCCCCTCCCCCATAGTCAGTTTTACCAATCCTAAACATTGCACGAAAGTAAATCCCACTGAACTCAATAAGCATGAAAATGATCAAACCTGCCCTCCCTTTCTCCCATCACCTCCCTCTTGCCCCTTCCCTACCCCTTCCAAGCTACACAGGAAGTGGACTGGACTGTGAAAGACCAACACAGATTGTGTTTGCATTTTGACAAATTTGTAGGGCAGTACAATATATCAGAAAGGAGGTCAGGTCTTCTGCTCCCCTGGTGCATTCACTAGAGCTGCCCAATTTCCCTGCTTTTTAAAGTTTGATAGAAATATTTGTTGGCTAGATATATGTTCTTAACCCATAAGATTTTTTGTCTGTCAGTGAATTAAAAAACTACACTCTCTCTGTCTTCTCCCCCTCTCTCGGGGCTGCTGCTCCTGATTGCTTCACTTGCCCACCCCACCACCTAACCCCCTCACCCAAACCATCTCCCAAAAGCTCTCGAAAGGCCTTTTATGATGTTTCCCTCACCTCTCCTCACCCCCATGCCAGAGGTGCAAAGAAACTACCCCCCTTACGCCCCCTTGCCAAACTGAGCACCACTGGGCGGCAGATAAATACTCAACAAGGCAAATGTTTGATGACATAAAAATGTCTTCACCAATTGATGAAAGGCAGCCAGAGAGAGTGACCTCCGCCCATATTTCTCAGAGTAAGATATTCCACAATGTTGGGGCAGCAACTGAGAAAGCCCTGCCTCTTGCTACCCTCCATCATGCCTCCATCTTAGGTGGGACATGGAGAAAGGAGAAATCTTAAGAAATCTTAAGGAGTGGACAGCTTGGCAGAACAGGAGGCAATATCTGCTGTTAATCTTATAGAGCATCTAGCATTTTCTAAGCACTGTACTGAGATTAAAAGATATGACAGTTTCTTCCTGCATATTCACAATCTAACAGTGTCAGTGGGCGGAATGTGCTCTGCAGTCCCAGGGCAACTAACAGAATGAACTACACTTCTGTTGCATTTGGATTATTTTTCCCTTGGTGAGGTTGATCTTCCAAAATATTGTACATATTGCAGTAAAGCCAGGATATAGAGACAAAAATCATTTCAGCAGTTTAGCAAAATGGTAGAAATTGAGAACTACACATTATATAAATTTGGAATGAATGAGGCACCAGCCTATCAGGAAACATTACGATACAAAGACCAATGGTCTCTCTGTTTTCAAATGAACCCTAATCCCTTCTACTTTTAACTTAACCATGAAGTGTCCCATTTGATGCTGATGCAGGAGCCCTTATAACACGTGTTCCTTTTGTGCTGCACTCTGGTAGCATAGGAAGATCCAATCCATGTTAGAGGAGACCAACGTGTGACTTCTTTCCATGGCAGCATATCTCCTGGGAACAGAGGTGTAGTTGTCTGGAGACTCAGAGGGGGGTTGTTTTAGACCCCTTACGTTTTGGGGAGGAAGGTCCCAGCAGGGTTCTATGTCTCCAGCATCCTATGAGCCAAACTTCATGAAAGAGGAGTGTGTTGGCCACTGAGAAGAGTCTTCTAGCATGCTTCCTTGTCCTTTCCTGCTGATTGGAGCCAATCAGAGTGAAAAGAGGTGAGTCAGCCACTGAGAAGACTCTTCTCAGTAGCTAACATTCTCTCCTTTCATGCTTCTTGGTTCCTAAGCATGTCTGTTGTGGGAGAAGAATTAACAAGGATCTGCATCTCAAACCTACAGCAGCAGCAGCAAAAAAAATGGGAAAGGGTTTGGCTGTAACTATCATGAAAGGACCTGCCATTACACTACTTCCTGGGAAACAGCAAAAACTGGAACAGTGTAGAAATGAACTGTGTCATGGGCTCCTCCCACATAGCCTGGATCCCATTTGTTATCTATTTGTTTAATGGATGAAATCCAATGGTTTCTGTGCACAATGGGACTGTGCTAGTGCAACGGGAATTTCTTTCATCAACAATCTCTGCAAACCCTTGCACACTCCCAAAATCTGCTCTGGAAGGTTGGGAAATCCTCCCAACCTTATATCCCACTTTTCTTTTATAATGGATCCCAAGGTGATATATATGGGGATTCTTATGTGGTTTCCCAACCAGGCTAATCCAATCCAGATCTGCTTAGCTTCAGCAAGGTGGGTGCATCATGTGTTCCTGAAGCCATGCTTTGGGACCATTAATGGAGTGGTGAGGGAGGAACACATCAGCAGTGGCTCCCAAGCAGTATCAGGAGGGACTGTCAGCAACAACCCCATTGCTAATTTTAGAGGACTCTTGTGCAAGTTGCCCCCACTGGGCCTCCCTCTGTTTTTCCTCACCATTGTTACAGCTGCCTATTATTTGCTTGTCCTTTCCTTCTGGGCCCAACATAGATGGCTGCCTGGGTCAAGATGAGGGTGAAATGATTAAAAGCTGCTGCTTATTCTCCTCAGCACTGCTTGCTTGCTCACTATCTCATTCAGAGGGCAAATGAACAGGCAGCCACAGCAAGGGGCAGAACAGAAGTGCCATGTGGCTCCAGGTTTTTACTTTAGTGGTTCCCCAGTGATGCCAGCCCCCTAATGCCAGCCCCGAGCAAACCTTCCCTAAAAAGCTTGTTGAGTCATAGCAATATATTCTCTGATGAGTCAGCAGAATCACTATAACTAATGGAGTAAGCAATCTATTCAACTCACAGGGACATTTACAAAAAGGAAAAATGTATGTAATTAAACTCAGCTTGGTTGCACATTGTTCAGCATACAAGATATATTTCACAATACCTTCCTCGAAGGCAATGCATGTGAATCTTCTGCTTTTGGCACACTTCCAGCACACAAATGTAGCAGAGTCTTGTGTTTATTACAGTATAACTGCTCACAGTAAAAAAAAAAAAAAAACCCAAAACAAATGGTAATGGTTGCATTCATGGTGCTCAGCAAGCTCATCATGTGCAGGTACTAGCAGTGCAATTTTTCTGAGAATAGTTTGAGCTCATTGACTTCTGCTAACTATAAGCACTGCACATTTATTTCAAATTCATAATGAATCTTGGCATTTAAAGAGCACTAAGTGGAGATGCACTGAGCTGCATGTCATAACACAGCCTAATGACTGGGGAGGCTTTGGGGTAATGATTAGGCTTTATGTACTATTAGAAGAATTGATTGATTAGAGAGAAGAAGAGGTGCAATGAAGAAATAAATGTTAGATCCATAAATGATGTAGCTAAACAAAGTGATTTGCAAGATACATGAGCCTAGGTGGCAATTACTGCAACTAGAGCTGAGCCGAAATTTCACAAAAGTAATTTTTCTCCAAGAAAGTTTCTGATATTTTTATTTTTCTTGATCCCCCCCTTTTTTTTTTTTGCTGGAAGCTGCCAGTTTGTCCCTACAATGCCTTGGAATGATACTAGGTCTGGGGTATTGTAAAAGGTAAAGGTAAAGGTGTCCCCGCACTTATAGTGCGAGTCGTTTCCGACTCTTAGGGTGACGTCTTGCGTCATTTACTAGGCAGACCGTATATATGGGGTGGGATTGCCAGTTCCTTCCGCGGCCTTTCTTTACCCCCCAGCATATGCTGGGTACTCATTTTACTGACCACAGATGGATGGAAGGCTGAGTGGATCTCGACCCCTTTTACCGGAGATTCAACTTCCTCCTTCCATTGGAATCGAACTCCGGCCGTGAGCAGAGCTTCGGCTGTGTTACCGCCGCTTACCACTCTGCACCACGGAGGGCCATAGAGTATCGTAGAGAATACAAAATGGTGCTCTGGCTACAAACAAACAACTTTTTAAAAAAGGAAGAAGCTGTTCTACTGCTACTGCTAATGTAGAGTCCCATCCACAAAAAACTATTGGAGAATTTCTCCTGCCCCTGAAATTATTCAGTGGAATGATCCTTCCAAATTGTCTGCTCATAAATTGGATGGAGAATTTTGAGAAGTCATTTGTGCACAGTTCTAGCTGCAACAGGCTGATAACAGAGCTTAAAACCCCTATAGACAGCTGCAAATTTGTGTGATTATGAATTACGTTTCCATTGAGAGAACTGAACTGGACATGGGGGATCTGAGTTCAGTTCTCACTTTTTACCAAAGAGTAATTGTGTAGCCTTGGGAAAATAATTATCTCCATCTCTAAAAATGGAGGCTTAATGTGACACGGGAGACAGGGTTGTTGTATGGACACAAAATGCAATAAAGCTTATTGATCATTACAATTAAAAGTACTATATACATATTTATTAATATGTATGAAATTTAGTGATTTAGACCTTCTGAACCTCCCCACAAGCTTTGTTCAAAAAATCAAGGTGAACGCTCAGTAAAAAGGCCTTCTGGAAGTGACCAGTGAAACATTCAGAATAGCCAGTGTGACCTGGAGAGCCATAAATGGGGTTCCACTTGTGCAATGGAGATTTCCCATCATCTGCTTCCCTTGTTAGCCCCTAGCACCCCCTGGAAATCCATCCTTGAGGTTTAAGGGGCCCTCCAGAATACTGTGAGAAGTAGGCTGGTCAGCAGAAATCAAAGGCTTCCCCTGTGTACATGTGCATTCAGCTCACACAAGGGGGTGTTGTGTGCCTCCCCAATCTCCAAGCAGTGAGATTTCAGGGGTCCCTGCGCTCATCCAGGGTTTGGTTTCCTTTGGGAAGAAGGTCAGCGGAGACTGCGGTGTCTTTATGAAATGTGTTTTATTTATTTACACACATTCCAACCTGAGATTAGGATGGAGGGGTTCAAGGCATCAGCAGTCCAATATCCAGCTTTTCCATCTGGGTTGCAGGAGGCATCCTAAAGCCATGGTGCAGAGGGATAGCCTCTCTGCCTGCCTCCAGTTCCCAGCCTTTCTCCAGACCCATTAGCAAACTGGCCACTCTATTAGCTTAACAAAAGAAACTCATCCAGCCAGCAGAGCCAGCCCCTCCCCCAAGGCACAGGATTCCAGATCAGAGGCTGGAAGGGGACTCACAGGGATCATCTATTCCAACCCTCAAATTCACAACAGGGGTCTTTGGATCTCCCTTAATTATATTAGTACATGAGGTAAGTTGAATTACATGTTGCAGGGAGGACTAGAAGCAGCCATGCAGCTTGTACTCAGGGAGCCATTACTAACTGAGAAGAAAGACAGGAAGAGGAGGAGCGAAGACACAAAAACAACAAACACTTTAGAGGAGGAATCATCAGAGGGAAGAACAGATCCCCCCCCATTCCAGTCACTTGTAATATTTATTGGTGCTTTACTCTCAACAATTTGGCTCATTTAAATATTACTCAAATATATGTAGGGTGTTTTTTTAAAAAAAACATTTTACAAATACCATTCCCTAGTACTGAGAACTGAAGTACACAACAGCAAGGAGAATGTGAAATGTAGTTTCTTCCTTACTCCACACAGCCACACACACCAGTATGGCTGAGATGGCTTCTTCTGCTGAAGCAGACACTGTTGAACATAAGAACATAAGAAGAGCCTGCTGGATCAGGCCAGTGGCCCATCTAGTCCAGCATCCTGTTCTCACAGTGGCCAACCATGTGCCTGGGGGAAGCCCGCAAGCAGGACCCGAGTGCAAGAACACTCTTCCCTCCTGAGGCTTCCGGCAACTGGTTTTCAGAAGCATGCTGCCTCTGACTAGGGTGGCAGAGCACAGCCATCATGGCTAGTAGCCATTGATAGCCCTGTCCTCCATGAATTTGTCTAGGCTTCTTTTAAAGCCATCCAAGCTGGTGGCCATTACTGCATCTTGTGGGAGCAAATTCCATAGTTTAACTACGCGCTGAGTAAAGAAGTACTTCCTTTTGTCTGTTGCTTTAAAAACACTCTTGTTGATTGGTTACACATTGAATCCTTAACATTTGGAAAAGCTCTTAATAATGTTCCATACTGTGCTGTTTATGTATGATATTCCTCACCTATTCAGATTGCTTCAGTTCGAATCATTTGTAGCCTGGATTGTATGCTTCAAAGGATGCACAGTGTTATTGCAGCATCCTGGGTTTCTGCAATAAGGATTAAATAAACATATGTTCTCTTCTATCCTAACACAAATCATTCCAATGACTATAACTTCTTTAAAGCTGTATAAAATACTTGGAATCCCTTTTAAACAGCTGAAGGTTCAAGACTTCATACGTTTAGAATTTATGCTAATTCTAAAGAGAAACAAAATAGCTTTTTTCAGGGCTTTTCAAACTAAATGGGGTATTCAATATTGCACCACCTCCCTAGGTAATTGGTTCCATTGACATATTGCTCTAACAGTTAGGACATTTTCCCACATATTCAGCTGAAATCTGGCTTCCTGTAACTTGAGCCCATTATTCCATGTCCTGCACTCTGCAGTGATCGAGGAGAGATCTTGGCCCTCTTCTATGTGACAACCTTTCAAGTACTTGAAGAATGCTATCATATCTCCCCTCAGTCTTTTCTTCTCAAGGGTAAACATGCTCTGTTCTTTCAGTCTGTCCTCATAGGGCTTTGTTTCCAGTCCCCTCATCATCCTCGCTGCCCTCCTCTAAACCCATTCCACTTTGTCTGCATGCTTCTTAAAGTGTGGTGGCCTGAACTTGACGGAGCACTCAAGTTGAGGCCTATCCGTTGCTGAATAGAGGGGAACTAGTACTTCACGCAATTTGGAAACTATACTTCTGTTAATGTAGCCTAAAATAGGATTTTCCTTTTTTGCAGCCACATCACTCTGTTGGCTCATATTTAGCTTGTGATCAACAACAATTTTTTTTAAAAAAAATATTTATTAGATTTGTATCCTGCCCTTTCTCCCAGTAGGAGCCCATGGGGGCAAACAAAAGCGCTAAAAACACTTTAACACATGGTAAAAAACAGACTTTACAATATATTAAAACAAAACAACAATTAAAAACATACTAAAAAAACATCTTTAAAATCATTTTTTAAAAAGCTTTAAAACATCTATCTAAAAAAAAAAAAAGGTTTAAAAACATATTAAAAATTAATTCCAACACAGATGCAGACTGGGATAAGGTCTCTACTTAAAAGGCTTGTTGGAAGAGGAAGGTCTTTAGTAGGTGCCGAAGAGATAACAGATATTTAAGGGGAGGGAATTCCAAAGGATAGGTACCACTACACTAAAGGTCAGTTTCCTATGTTGTGCAGAATGGACCTCCTGATAAGATGGTATCTGCAGGAGGCCTTTAAAACACCATAAAACAAATATCCTCCAGAATCTGACTTATAGGATTCCTTTCTTTTATGCTACTGTATTTCTTTGATGTCAACGTTATTGGATATTTATGGCTTTTACTACGTTTCAGTGTTGTGTTTTTAACGTTATTTTTTAATGGCGTACTTGTTAGTATGCGTTTCCTGAAAGTTATATGTTGCTTCAATGCTATTTTATGGTAATTTATTTTTGCTTTTGTTAGCCAGCTTGAAGGGGCTTGTGTTGGTTACAAACACAGAATGCAGATAGTATAAATAATAAATTGAAATAAGGAAAGCCAGAGGAATTATATTAACTTCTCCTACCATATGCTCTTGATGGATAGTGTATACTTGGGGATTAATCTAATATTTAGTTGCTGTTTTCATAATTTCAGTGAAGCAGCTATGAAGTGAATTTTGGAGACAAACATTTTATCTTTTACATTATTTTAATGCTTTATAAAAACAGTCTGTGAAGCCCAAACACAGCCTTCAATATTCCATGTTTATTTAATATGCTACTGCCTGAGAGCACAGAAATTTACTCAGGGGTGGATCCATTGAAGTTGCATCCTAAGAGTCTGGAGGGCAAATAGTTCCAGTGTGTATGTGCCCACTTAATATTGCTTCTCTTTTGTAGCTGCCATGGCAAATCTTTCTGTAATTCTAAATCAATAAATAGTCAAGGGTTTTGTGTGAGGTAGCATAACATCGAAGTTGATGTCAGAAAATTTTAGCCGGATAAAGATAAGATCACACTGCAGATAAGATACAGTAACATATCTATGACATGGTGGTCATATCAAGATTTCAACAACAACCAAAGGGGAAAACTGCAGTGACTCTTTGGTTAGGTATTATGGGCATGTTGTTATCAGAAACAACATTCTCCATTTATTCCATAAAGCTCCCTGTAAAGTTAAATAAGTGGAGATAGTCCTGTAGAGATAGCCAGGGTTGTTCAGAAATTCTCAGTGCTTTTAATTCTGTCAGTCACCCTTCCCTACCCTACCATCGATACACCTGCAACCTAATACACACCTCATCCTAGGTATGGAGGTGAAAGTAACTAGCTCACCAGTAAGGATGTAAGAAGACCTCAATTTCCATTCCATCCCATATTCATTGCATGCAGCACTGTTTCCATGCTTTTGCAGTTCAGCTTCTGACAAAAAGTACATTATTCACCTCACTGACATTAAAAAATATCATCAGTTACATATCGTTATGTATCATTTGCAGACTGAAAACGACAGCAAATACTAATGGTGTTTGCTGGATTGATTCCCATTCTGGATATGGGATTAATAAGTGAACATCAGTGATTTCTGCTCCCATTTCCATCAGCATTCTCTACCATCTTACTCAACAGGCACCATCATATTTGGACTATGACTCATCTTTCCCTTACATAAGGGTGGGCCTGATAACATTAGCACACATATACTCTCAAGCTGCAAACATGTAGTGGGGAGTAATCCTCAATGAATACAGTGCAACTCACTTTTAAGTCAGCACAAAAAGGATTACACTATCACACTTGCCAAGTATATGATCTAGTTACATCAGTTTAACAGCCAGAGTATCCCACCCTTCATATTCTCACTAAGTGCACCAACTGGTAAAACAAACTATTCTGTACAGTACAGCTGGAAGTATGTTAGGTTCCTGGTTTTAGTACAAGAATGAAGACAAAACCCTCCCAAGTTCACATTGTATGCTCTGCTTACTTGTTCTGCATACCCCTCCCAAATAGTAGTCTACATTGCAGTCCTCTTTTCTGGTATAATTACAGGTCTCTTTTACAGTACAAGGATGTGTTAGTTGTGAAATCTTGAAAGTTGTAGCACCTGAGAATATGAATGGTATAACAGAAAATATCTGCCTGGCTGTTTATGACATTTATTTGCAGATTTCAGCTGCAACCCTACACATAGGTTGCTTAAATCCTATTGAAGTCAGTGAAGTTAGGTCTTTGAAAATTTATCTATATTCTACTTCAATATGATTCACAATATTAATATTGTTTGAACCTTTTCCTTTTTAGGTCCCAGTGTATTCCTGGTTCTCTGTATGAGGGCCCAATTACATGGAGGCCCAGTTCTTTCTGAGGGGAAGAAGTCATGTTAAGTAGGCCTCTGCATGACTGGACACTCATGTGGAGGGCTGGGTCACATTGACCTGCATGATGGCAACAGGAAAAGGGCTGTAGTTCAGTGGTAGAGCATCTGCTTTGCACGCAGTTGGTCCCAGGCTTAGTCCCAGACATCTCTGAGTAGGGATGGAAGAGAACTCCTGCCTGAAACCCTAGAAAGCCACTGCCAGTCAGTGAGGACAATACTGAGCAAGAAGGACCAATGGTCTGACTGCTTATAAGGCAGCTTCCTGTGTTCCTATGTGGTGGGGAAAGACTCACACTGCTTTTCTGTCATTGAGGATATGGACTCGGGCTAAGGCTGTGATCATAGCCATAATTTGGAAGCAAGGCTTATTGAAAGCAGACTTCTTTCTTAATTATCCCTCCGCTTCCCCCCCCCTTTTTGGAGGAATGGGGATAAAGAAAGCTTATGAGTGGTTGCTAAGCAACTGTCATCCGCATTCCTTAGGCTTCCTTCCTGATAACCCATGAGCCTGTATCCCTTTGAGGCTAGATGAGAGCATTACAGTGTGAACTTCTATTTGGGAGAGGAAAGTAGAACAAGCAAGGAGAGCAGGCAATGTGAACTTGTGAGGGTTTTGACTTGTGGTGTCTGAAGATACACTCTTTCAAGGTGGGAGAGAAATGTTTGTGTCGAAGCTGAGGCTTTCAACATTCTTTGGTGAGCCACACCAGTCACCAGACCTCACATAATCTGTTCCATCACATTCTCTGTCACCTTGAGAGGAGCTGCTCTCTCCTCTGGTATTAAAACAAGTGTACCTATTTTCATCAGATAAACGCTCGAGGGAGAAGCCTAAGTTCTGTGCTGACATCAATTCATTAGTCATTACAGCACTCCAACAAGGAACAAAGAAAGAAAAGCAGCAGGAACAAAACCTGCAGTGCATTGGCTTATTATACAGGTTGCACAAAAATTCAAAAGAGAAAAAGGAGAAAAAGAGATAACATTTCAATTTAGTACTTTGTGAGGTGCTATAATACGTCAGTCAGTCCTAGAGCCCTTCCAGCACAAGCAAGAGAACATCTTTTGATCTAGCTTCACTTTTGTTGTGTTGGGGTTCAGGAAGAAAAAATACCTAGCCAGGCCTTCAAACACATCCTTCTTTGACTGCAACATAACTAGACTGAGGGGAAAAGTCCACCCATCCGCTAGAATTTTCTGGGATTGTAACCGGAAAAAAATTGGAGTTAAACGTCATTGGTACTCCAGTGCTGTAGACCAGCAGCCAGTTGGAATGTGGCCATATAGAGGGTAATGATGGAAGCAACCACTACAAGCCATGTAGGAAAGCTACATGGAGATATAGGAGAATTGGAGGCTGCATTCTATCATGTAGGGATGGGCAAGAAATTTGATTTCGTTCGCATTTCAAGCTGAATCTATCAAATTTGCAATTTCCGAAAAAATATGAGAAGCGAAACACAGCCATCCTTCGAAATTTGCACTTAATTGAATTTTGAAATGCAATTCATCAACCAATGTTTACAAAAAAGCATATGTGCTTAAAAATGAATATATAAGTGAAAATGACATACAAAAATGCATTATATGATGATTGCTTGCAACAATGTGTACATTAGTCAAAACTGCTTACAAAAATGTGTTTATTAGGAAAAATTCACACTGAAATGGAGAACTTTCATGAGGATTTTTCTTTAAAAACTGGCAGATTGCTGCAGAAATGTGAACTGAATTAAAGACTGGAAAAATGAGAAACAGAAAGAACCAAGATTGACAGACCTTTCCATCCCTACTACCAAGTCAAACTATTGGTTCATTTAGTCAGGAACATAGGAATTTGCTTTATACTGAGTCAGAGCATTGGTCCATCTAACTCAGTATTGTCTACACTGACTGGCAGAGGCTTTCCAGATTTTCAGGCAGGAGTCTTTAACAGCCCTACCTGGAGATGCTAGGGATTGAACCTGGGGCCTTTTGCATGCAATGCAGATGTTCTGCATCTGAGTAGAACATCTATTCTATCCCGCCCCAATGGTTCTCATATTAGTGTTGTGCTCTTGTCTTTTATGAACTGTCTCGTTCAACAGAGAGCCAGAAGTATAGGTATGCATATCCCTATAATTTCCTGATATCTATTTTACACCAATAGCCAAGCAGCTATACTGAGCCATCCATTCACTCCCCTTTTCAATACAAAAGTCTGAACAGGCTGAATCTTTTCCCCTCAGTGTGCTTGCCTGTTTCCTTGTGAATAAGCTACATTTGTCAAATATACTTTTAAGGAAGTACTCTTATTTATGTAAGAGTGTTGGGATGTGTGTGCGTGGGAGGATCGCAGAGGGGCAGGAAGTTATTCAGCAGTCATTTCATGCCATTTCTGTAGTCCCTTGCTTGCAATGCAACTGTGAGAGATTTCCAAAAGCTGCATCGGCAGTGCGTCACTTGCTGATAATCGGTGGCCAACAGGTGAGGAAGCTGCCTGCTGATGCTGAAATGAAATGGAGAGTAAAAGACACTCAGGAGAGCAGCTCTGCATGAAGACGGTGCTTATGCTTCTAGTGAGAGAAAGATGCATTAGAAAAGTTTACCTTTATCTAATTATTTGAGGTAAGCAAGACCTGCAATGTATTCTCATTGCCTAATAGGACAGCTCCTATACATGATTCCAGCCAGCCAGCCAGCCTCTCTCCCTCCAGCAGGTGTGGAGAACCTTTGGCCCTCCAGATGTTACTGACCGTTGGCTAAGCTTGCTGGGGCTAATGGGAGTTGCAGTTCAGCAGTATTTGGAGGGCCAAAGATTCATTACTCCAATCCCCCAGTTTTTCTTTTCTAACTGGGACACTCAACATTCTATAACGTAAGAGTAGTGTTAGAAGAGGTAATTCTGGCAGGTGCAGTTTCCTCAACAACTTGCTTGTGCTGGTACCCTGGGGCAAGTTAGATGTCAACAGTTGTCTATGACAAATTATCAGTCCAACATTGATGATGATTTGTGAAGCCAGGTAATGTTATCTTTGGCCAGATGACAGCATTCCCTTATGGAAGCTTCATTGCTAACAGTGGACATGCAGAGGACTGCAGGTGCACACTGCTAATTCTTGTGAAATTGGCATCGTATGGGGTACAAAACTCCTGCATGATTTATCCAAGTCACTAGAGAATCCCTTTCCAAACAAGCTGCGCCTTTCCCCCTCCCTTTGACTAATCTCATTGTTTGATATTTTCCTTGTTTGCTTTATTCAGTACATCCTTTATTAATCTTTTCCCTTTCTCTCTGTGGATTTTCTATAACCCCTGTCATTTACTATTAACAGTATAAGCTGTGTATTTTGATCAGCAAAAATAGAGGGTTATCTTCTCCATGGAGAGTAAGGATTTTTATACATCAGCTATATTGTTTAATCAAAAATAAAAGAGACATTTGAAAAGGAAAGCACCTTTATTTTTTGTTTTTGTTATTTTCATGTCTGAAGCATCAGCATCAAAAGACTATCATCCTGCTTATTCAGAACACTTTTAGTAACAAGTTGCACTGAAAGGATGATGTCTCCTTTGGTTTCATTCTTCCTCCCCAGGTTTGTGCTAAAGAAATCTGAACTGGCTTTTTCAAGTGGTCAATACAATGTTAAGATCTTATGACTCAATGTATTATAATATTATTCATAAGTACAGCCTGGTTTTCAGAAGGGACCAAGGCATAATCTGCATCCTACTACAGTCCCATTTGTGAAATTCCATTTGGTTTCAATAGATCCACAATGGACTCTAAGCCTTGATACACATGAACAATTGCTATGGTTTTGATGCTGTATTTTTAAAGCTTTCCCCAAAGTGTTTGCTTCCATATGATGATCCGCTTCCCTTCAAGTTCTTCAATGCTTGGAGAAGCATCTTATCTCTACACCATTACAAACCCATCAAAATATTTGCAAGTTTTTGTGTGAATGTTTGTCTACTTCAGTACTAATTTGGGATTGGACACTCAGTGGATGAGCTCTTCACAGAATGTGCTAGGGTTACAAACCAAAAATTAAAATAATATTCTGCACACAACAAAATCTTGATTCTCACCAGATTCCACTTATTACTCACTACATTTTGTCCTTGTTCCACCATATTTCTCCAAGTTCCATTGGTGTTCCAGCTTCTTCCTGCTCTGAAAAGGTTCTGTCCTAGGTCATAAGAACAAGTCTGCAGAATCAAACCAAGATCCATCTAGAAGTGAAGAAAGAAAGAAAAAGAGCTCCTACAATCTGAAAGATATGATGCAAAAGGAAAAGGGATTGGGAGGAAGGAGGAAGAACACAAACTCAGGCACCCGATCTTAGATCAGGGCTATTCTAACAACTAGGTACAATGGAAAAAGTTCAGGGAAGGGAGGAGCCAAAAGTTGCTGCTCTCTCAGTGAATCCAATGGAAAAGCCCTACAGTCTGGCATCTCCCTCTGCTGTAGCCTGATGGAGCCTTTCTATTTTGTTTCCAATAGTAGCCAGGCAGATATTTCTAGGATTCCTCAAGCAGGGCATGAATGTAATAGACTTTCCATGTTGTTTACCTGCCTCTGCTTCCAAGAACTGGCATTCAGAGGTACATGTACGGCCTCTGAATGTGAAGACTATGTTTAGCTCTTGTGGCTAATAGCAACCTAGACCAGTGTTCCTTATGAAATCTTGTGGCAGTGAATTCTTTAAGCTCCACCTATCAGGCTCTGTCCTCAGGCTGTGTCCTCTGGCCCTACTTTGAGGGAGGATGCTATTGGAAATAAAAGTTGGCAACTTTTGCCTGTTTGTTGGCAATCCACAATTATCATATCCTTTTCTCAACAGTAGACAGAATTGTTTCTTGAGGTCGTAGCAGAAAGTAATTCACATACTAACGCCTAGTGCTAAAGGCCAAGGAGAGAGTACAGCAAGTGCCTGCCCAGATGTTCTCTTTATTCATCAGTCTTATACCTGCTAGAACCAGCTAGAAACATTTGAAAGGGAAATAATTGTCATGACATGGGATTACAAGGCTAGACCAAGACATTTCATTTGCTATGCAGATAGCATCCAGAATGTCATCACAAACCTCCGGAGCATGTGAACATCTAGAGAGCACCTACATTGGCTATCCCTGGCACAGAACATAATTCAAAGATTGTACTACAGCGTTGGAAGCTATCTATTAATTTATATAGCACTTAATTGCCAGTGTGATTTCAAAATGGCTTACAAGTATAAAACCAATTTAAAAAAACAAAACATAAACTCACATAATTAAAATGCAAAATAAAACCATGATATAGAAGTGGGTGAAATCTAGATATATGCTGAAGCAATCACAGGAAACCTGCCCATTCAACCCACTCCAATTTTTCATGTGAATTAACCCCTCCTAAACAGAAGGATTTAGCAATGAGCAATGCCTTTCAGTGTCCAGATGTGAGAACAGTGCACTTCTATATCCAAATTTTAAGACTTTAAATTGGTATTGTGTGGCTGTGTTTTTCATTGGCCCTTAAATGACAAGGAGCTGGCTTAAATGGTAGGAAAGGAGATTTTTCAGTTATAAGGATGCTTATTTTGCCCTTGTTCTCTCCCCCCTGTGTAGAGAATGAAGACAATGCTTTCCCGAACAGAAGTGGTTTGTGTTAACTATGAGGAGGCAAGGATAAAATGTTCAGTCAGATCTGAATCACTGAGAGATGTACCAAGACAATTACAAATGCCCAGCCCCTGCTGGTCATGGAGTTTTGCTTTTCAATTTTTTTCAAATCCTCCCAAAAGTTGTTAACATTCAGGGTGTATCTTTCTCCCCTCACCTTTTAAATAAGTGTTTGCAGAGCTCCCAACTTCCAAATACGAATAAGACTCCCATTAGTCTCCTTGGTTTGAGAAAAGTCAAGCCAAAAAGTTCAGATAATGACTCCAAAGCTGCATCATAATCAATGATGACGGCAAGATATTAGGGAGGGGTGGAGTGTTGGCCTTTTGCCTGGAAAACATCATTCAAGATATTTTTACACCAATAAGATGGGCTTCATTAAAGACCAATGATTATCAGACAATACAATGAAAGCATTTCAACTTATTCGGTTGCCCCATAAATGGAACAGTTCCAAAAAAACCACAAAAGAACCTCTGAATGAGGGGATCCTGCACTGCTAAATTACAATGGAGTTTTATCTGCTCTATTTGGAATCTCATAGAACAGCAGAGCCTGTAAAAAAACCACCAAAAGTTATCTATAGGAAGCAAGAGTAGTGAGGTGCATTGCCAACCTGGTGCTCTCCAGATGTTATTGGACTACAACTCCCATCAGCCATTGTCATCTGGCATAGAGTGTCTGATTAGTACTTGGGACACTTGGGTTTAAATCCCTGCTCAGCTTTGAAGTTCACTGGATAACACTGGGCCACTCTTTATTTCTCAGCCTGACATACCTCACAAGATTGTTGTGAAGATAAAATGGGAGAGGGAACCATGTACATTGCTTTCAGCTTCTTGGTGTAAAAGTAGGGTATAAAACTACTTAATAAATATCATTTCCAGCACACTTTGGTGCATCCTCAGCAGAGAGCAAGAACTCCTTTCTTGAAAGATAAGAATGCATACGTGCCCAGGGATACTGTGATTGTGATGTGATAAGCCAGGGGCTACCAACCTTTTTGGACCTGAGGGTACATTTCAAATTTTGAGAGAGTGCTAGGAGCACCAGTCACAAAATGGTTGCCATGGGGGGGGCATGACACAACACAAAATGGCTGCCATGGGTGTGTGGTATAACACAACATTAGAAAGTAAATAATGGTGAAGCTTTTTCCAAAAAAAAAAAAAAATGTAATGGCGGCATAGGAAGAGGAGCTGTGTTTGTAGCTCCTGCCGCTTATCTTTTTTAAACATCTTTTAATCATTCTTTTACATTCTCAGCACTTAGCACTTTAATATTCTTAACGGCTTTATTGAGACTGGTGGTTTACCTGAGGATTAGAAAGGATTGGAAAGGTGAGCGAATGTTCTTTCCAACTGCTTCCACCCACCCTTCTACAATCTCGGTGTGGTAACCAAGGACCGCGGGAGACGGGTGTTGCGACTAACTGAGTCCGGGGATGGTAGCGGCCTCTACCTTTCTGCTGCTGCTGTTATTCGTTTGTTCTTCGGCGTGACCAGTGCTGTGGTGGGGGTGTTTTGCTTTTTGTCCCCCCCCCGGCTTTTGTTGGTTTGTGCCTGCTCTCCCGGTGTGCTGGTCTCGGCCGTTGTCGCCTCCTGGGTCGGTTCCATCTCTACCTCTGATTGTTCTGGGGCTTTTGCCGGAGTATTCCTGGGCGGTTGTGTTGTCGCCGCCGCCGCGGTTTCGCGCCCGGATTGTCGTCGGAACTGCTGTGGGCTTGGGCGCCGCTCCGCTCCGCTGTTGTTGCTGCTTCGATCCTGCGACTCGTTACACCATCATCATTGTGCGACTGTCGTGGACCTGGACATCGCCTTCCTGCTGTGCGGCAGTTTCGAGTGTTGGGCGCTTGCCGCCGCTGCCGTTGCGACCTTACGCCCGAGTTGTTATTGCCGTTGCTGCGATCGCTGTGGATCTGGGTATTGCTTCACTGCTGCTTCATCCCGACGCCCTCGAACTATTCTAGGATTATCATCATCGTCGCTGCTAACCGTAGTGCTGCTGCCTGGACCCTGCAGCCTTTGTGGTCGCTGTCATTGATGCTGCTGTTTGGTTAGGGAGCATCGTTCGTTCCATCGCTCCTCTGCCCTTGCGACCCGCTGTTGTGACCCGCTGGCTGCTGGGACTTTACTGGTGCTGTCGTGCTATTTGTAGGAGTGCATGAATGGTGGTATGAGTGAGTGTGTGATTGTGTATTAAATATGAGTTTTGTTATTTATTTTATTTTTATCATGTGCCTGGGCGAGAGGATAGTGTGTTGGGAGGGAGGACCAGAGGGGGCCCCAATTAGTGCAGTGACGGGTAATGGGAGGTTTGGTGCTGTGAGGAAGACATGCCAGTTAAGGGGAACTCGGCCCAGACAATTGGTGGCTGTACCGTATTCCGGTCCTCCTCACACCCACAGGATTGCAGGTAGTCTTATCAGCCAACCCTCGGATCTCCAGTTGCTGCTTCTTAATGCCAGATCGGTAAATAACAAAACCTCCCTCATCCATGATTTAATTGTGGATGAGGCGGCCGATCTGGCATGTATTACCGAAACCTGGGTGAGCGATCTGGGAGGTATTAATCTCTCCCAGTTGTGCCCACCTGGATATTCGGTCCAGCATCTGGGTAGATCCGAGGGTTGGGGAGGGGGAATCGCTGTGGTCTATAAAAGTTCCATTCCTCTCATTAGGCACCCTATCCAGGTGGCTAATGGCCTGGAGTGTCTGCACATTGTGTTGGGTCAGCGAGACAGACTGGGAATACTGTTGGTGTACCGTCCACCCTGCTGCCCAGCAGCTTCCCTAACTGAGCTGACGGAGGTGGTCTCAGATTTGGTGTTGCGATCCCCCAAACTTCTGGTATTGGGGGATCTCAACATTCATGCCGAGGCCACCTTGTCTGGAGCGGCTCAGGACTTCATGACATCCATGACAGCCATGGGGCTGTCTCAATTTGTTACTGGCCCTACGCATGTGTCGGGACATACTCTAGACTTGATTTTTGCCACTGGGCTAGGGGATGGTGATCTGGGAGTGAGGAATCTTACATCTATTCCTTTGTCATGGACAGATCACCGCCTATTGAGATTTAGACTCACACTGTTTTCTCCCCTCTGCAAGGGTGGAGGACCAATTAGGATGGTCCGTCCCCGGAGACTAATGAATCCTGAGGGATTTCAAAGGGCTCTGGGGAATTTTCCGGCTGATAAAACTGACGACTCTGTCGAAACCCTGGTCACTCTGTGGAATACGGAAATGACCCGGGCAGTTGACACAATCGCCTCGGTGTGCCCTCTCCGCTGCAGAGCTCAATTGGCCCCTTGGTTTACCTCGGAGCTAAGAGTGATGAAGCAAGAAAGGAGACGGCTTGAGTGCAAATGGAGGCGAACTCCCGACAGCTGTAATTATGCTCTTGTGAAGGCCTCTTCTAAACGTTATGTGAAGGCGGTGAGGGCAGCAAAGAAGCAGTACTTTGCTGCCTCTATTCAGTCATCTTGTAACCGCCCAGCGGAACTTTTTAAAGTTGTCCGGGGACTTCTACGCTCTAGTCCTCCGGATGCAATTCAATCATCAATAACCTGCTGTAATGAATTCATGAGGCACTTCCAAGATAAGATCACTAACATCCGCCGGGACCTTGACTCCAATATTGTAGCGGTTGAACCTAATGAGGTGTCCAGAACACAGTCCTGTCCGGTTTTATTGGATGAGTTTCAGTTAGTAAAGCTCGAGGATGTGGAGAAGGTGCTTGGACAGGTGCGGGCGACCACTTCTGCTCTGGATCCTTGCCCCTCATGGCTAATAAAAGCTAGCAGGAATGGAACGGCCGGTTGAGCCAAGGAGGTGATTAATGCCTCCTTACGAGAGGGAGTGGTCCCACCCTGCCTGAAACAGGCGGTGGTGAGACCGCTTCTAAATAAGCCCTCCTTGGACCCCGATAATTTCAACAACTATAGACCGGTAGCAAATGTTCCATTCCTGGGCAAGGTTCTAGAGCGCGTGGTCGCTCACCAACTCCAGGCTCTCTTGGATGAAACTGATTATCTGGATCCATGTCAATCGGGCTTTCGGCCGGGGTTTGGTACAGAAACGGCCTTGGTCGCCCTGTATGATGACCTCTGTCGGGAGAAAGACAGAGGGAGTGTAACTCTGTTGGTTCTCCTTGATCTCTCGGCGGCTTTTGATACCATCGACCATGGTATCCTTCTGGGGCGACTCACGGATTTAGGAATTGGAGGCTGTGATGCGTCCTTCCCTGGCTCTCCCTGTCAGGTTCCTACCTGCTCGTGGTTACTGCCTGTCTCTAGGCACCACCAGGGACACCACCAGTCCGGACCGCTCTCTCTTATGATTTCTCTCCCCGCTCTAGCACAGATCTCAACAGATCCCCCTGCTAGGCAACCACCAGTAACGTCCCAATAGTAGTATTCCCAGAGACTCTGAATACTGGTATTGTTATTCTCTTCACCGCTGCCACCATTTGTTACAGTTCCCCTTCAACCTTGGTCATTACCTTACCCTCCCTTCTGGTCTGTGAAACCCCAGCCAAGGATCAGGCCTTTGGTAAACCAAATTAAGTATTTATTACAGATAACAAAGCTAACAAGATTAACAAGATTTCTTCTTAAGGCACATAAGCATATGGTTTTACTCAATACTAATCCGAACTCCACCTCCCTCCTTCTTCACTCTCTCCTGGCAAACAACTCTCTCAAACCCCACCAAGCAATCCACTCTTTCTCTTCTCCCCCCAGATTCCACAATTCACCACCTCACATTCACCCAGATTTACCTGTCATCCTTTCATTTATACTGTCAGACATTTTAAACATTCAGCCAATCATCAAGCATTCTATTGCCCATTCACTCCCCCTCCTCTTTCACTACTTACCATATATACTCTAAACAACCAGCACTTACCATATATACACTAATATATAGGAACATCACATTTCCCCCCCCTTAAACAATTCCACTCTCACTCTTCCTTTTATACATTCAGCCATTTTAAACACTCAGCCAATCATCTCACATTCTACTGCCCATTCACTCCCCCTCTTTCACTCCACTTACCATGTATCTTCTAAAACAACAACACTTACCATATATACATTAATATAGGAACATCACATTTCCCCCCCCTTAAACAACGGCAGAGTATTATTCCTGTTCCAGGATTTATACGTCGTGTTAACAAATAAAAGTCTCTATGGGGAAAATGTCTTTCTTTGTTCCTCTGTCTGGTCATGTCACTGCAGTCCCAGCCACTTGCCTGGAAAGTCCATTGGCCAGTACATTGTCCTTGCCTTTGATGAACTGGAAGTCCACTTGATAGTCCTGTAGGGCCCAGGACCACCTCTGCAGCATAGTGTTATGGTTTTTCATAGTCTGCAACCATAACAAGGCCCGATGATCCGTAGTCACTGTGAATCTTCGTCCCCACACGTATGGGCGCAACTTGTTCAGTCCCCACACGACCGCTAGGCACTCCTTCTGAACCGACGAATAGTTTTTCTCCCTCGGCGTCAGCTTGCGACTCAGGTACGCCATTGGATGTCTGGTGCCTTCTCTCTCCTGTAGCAAGACGACTCCCAGCGCCAGGTCCAACGCATCTGTAGCCACGATGAATGGTTTCTCATAGTCTGGTGCTATTAATATGGGTCCTTGGCACAAGGCTTGCTTCAGTAGATCAAAAGCCTTCTGACATTCATCCGTCCATACCACACGCTCAGAACACTTCTTCTTTGTTAATTCATGCAAGGGGGTTGCTATTTCCCCAAAATTTCTCACAAACTTCCTATAAAATCCAGCCACACCCAGAAATGCCCTTACTTGTTTTTTGGTTAAGGGGATCGGCCACGCTTGTATTGCCTCCACCTTGCTCCATAAGGGGGTGATTTTCCCACTCCCCACCTTATGTCCTAAATAAATTACTTCCTTTAGTCCAAACTGGCATTTCTTAGCTTTTATTGTGAGGCCTGCTTTTCTTAAGGCCTCCAATACTGTTGTCAGGTGTTGGACATGCTCAGGCACCGACTTGCTAAAAATGGCCACGTCATCGATATAGGCCACTGCAATATCTGACATGCCACGCAACACAGTATTGATTAGCCTCTGAAATGAACTTGGTGAGTTCCTTAGTCCCATGGGTAAGGTCACAAACTCATATAACCCATCTGGTGTACTGAAGGCAGTTTTGCTCTGGATTACTCGTCTAGTTCCATTTGCCAAAATCCTTTACAGAGATCTAGTGTAGAGATAATGGTTGCTTTCCCCAATAACTCTAACATAGCGTCTACCCTAGGCATAGGATACGCATCTGGGACAGTAATTTTATTGATTAGCCGATAATCAATGCAAAACCTTGTCGTTCCATCTTTTTTCGGAACCAGGACAATACTTGAGACCCAGGGACTGATGGATTCCCTGATCACTCCTAATTCCAGCATCTCTTCCACCTCCTTTTTGATCTCATTCAAAACTTTCCCATTCAAACGGTACGGAACAGATCTGATTGGGGCATGATCTCCAGTATCAATGAAATGTATAACTATACTGGTTCGGCCAGGGTTGTTGCTAAAGAGATTCCTATAGGTTTTCAAAACTCTCAGAATCTCTTCTTTTACTTCCTCCTTCACCTCCTCTGACCATTCCACTTGATCTACCCCTCCTTTGTCTTTGCTTTCCTGTACCAAATCTGGAAGTTCAGGCCCACTTCCCTCAGGGAATAAGGTAACTTGCAACACCTTTGCATCCCTGGTATGGTAAGGCTTTAACATATTTACATGAACCACTTTGCTTTTGTTTAATTGGTCTGTGGTAATTACATACGTCACTGTGTCAAGCCTTTCTCTGATGGTATATGGTCCTTCCCAGTTAGCCTGTAATTTGTCATGTTTCCTGGGTATGAACGCCATAACCATATCTCCCACATCATACACACGTTCTCTGGCTGTTCTGTCATACCAGTAACTTTGCTTCTCCTGTGCATGACTCAAATTCTCTTTCACTACTTCCATCATTGATGTTAATTTATTGCGGAATTCCAATACAAAATCTGCTACAGAAGTTTTGTACTCTCCCAGAGTTCCTTCCCATGAATTTTTTAGCAGTTCCAAAGGTCCCCTCACTTTTCTAGTGAACATGAGTTCAAAGGGTGAGAAGCCTGTTGACTCCTGAGGGACTTCTCTGTATGCGAATAAGAAGCATCCCAACCGTTCATCCCAGTCTTGTGGGTGATCTTGAACATAGCTTCTTATCATGCCCTTCAAAACTCCATTAAATCTGGTTCTGTATTTGTTAGGTACTATCAATTGCTTCACTGGTTCACATTCATCCTTTCTCTCAGCAGGCATCCACAGTCTATGTAAAATCCCATTCTCACACACAACTTGATTCCTCAGTTTGTCAGTGAAAGGAATCTGTTGGGTCAGAGCTTGTTCCTTTATATGCTTCAGACTTATATCTTTATGCAGCTCTTCCCTGAATTGATCTGCTTCTTCCCCAGAGACCACTTGATACAGTCTGTCTCCTTCACCAGGCCTGCTAGTGGTTGCTATGGTGACCTGAGGCTGGCTAACAGATTCCACCCTGTTTGTTTCAGCCCCCCTTAATATGGCTTCTTTTTCTCTGCCAATTTGCTGTCTGGTCACTACATAGATCTTTCCTTGGGCGCCCATTACATCCCTTCCCAGTATTACTGGTTCTTGTTGCTGGGCATTAATGCCTACTTTATATCGGCCCTCTCGGCCTCTCCAAGTCATATCCACCAGGGCCACAGGCAAACTCTCTGGTTGACCCCTCACTCCTTGGATAGTCACTGTTTCCTGAGGTAATATTTCTTCAGATTTTATTAAATCTGGCCTCAGTAATGTCTGAGCGGCACCAGTGTCAAGCAATGCCCAATAATTTGCCCCTTGTACACTCACTTCCTCTCTCAGACTTGAATCAAGTTCTGTTACTTCTGTCCAGTTTATCTGGCAAAACTGAACCTTTTTCGCTGCTTCTAAAGCCTTGGGCTCTGTTTTCACTGCCCTTGTCTGAGCAGGATTACTAATGGGTTTGGCAACTTCACATTGAAAATGTAGGTGCCCCGGTCTACCACATTTGTAACATAATTTCTCCTCACTTTTAGGGTACACAGATCCACTCTGGGGTGTCCTGTGCCCTTCAGATTTTAATGGAGGACTCACTCGCTGTGGTACCACATCCCTTCTGCCAGCACTATATGGTCTGGGTTTAAACTCTCTTGATGTTTTCCCCACCCAGCCAGTTCTATTGGAGACAAAGTGATCCGCCATCTCTGCGGCCTCCTGCACCGATGTAGGGGAACGGTCTTTGACCAGGAGCCTTATTTCTGGTGGTAACTGATGGTATAATTGATCCAGTATCATGAGGCTTTTCACCTCTTCCACTGACTGAGCTTTGGCACTACTCATCCACTTTCCAAATATATCCATCAACTTTGCTCCCAGTTCCACAAAAGACCTCCCTGTCTGTATCTGGCAGTTTCTGAAAAGCTTTCTAAAATAATCAGGCCCCAGTCTGAATCTTTTAAACACTGCTTCTTTGAATTCAGCATAGGTGACGGGCCTGTCTGAGGGGAAATATTGGTATACCTCAGCCAATTCCCCTTTAATCAGGTTTGATAAATACTGCATGTATTTATCTTCAGGTAGCCCTCACAACTGAGCTGCTTTTTCAAAGGTGCTGAGGTAAATTTGAGGATCTTGACCAGGCTCATAGACTGCAAAGTCCTTTGGAGTAATTTTTATTTTTGCTCCATCTCTGTCTTTCCTTGTCTCCTCAGAGTGAAATTTCTCTCTATCAAATTTTAACTTTTCTACTTGTAATTCAGCATCCAATGCTCGTTGCTTCTCCCTCTCCTCAAACCCCAATCTCATTCTCTCAATTTCCAACTCCCTCTGTTTTTCCTTCTCTGCACCTTCCATCCTCAATCTCTCAGCTTCCATCTTCAATCTCTCAGCTTCCAACTCCCTCTGATTGTCTTTTTCCTCAGCCTCCCATCTTAACTTCTCTCTCAAGTACTCTATATAAGCGGGATTGCTTAAATATCCTTCTGGGGTCTCTTCTCTGACAGGTTGTTTTTGCTGGGCAGTAGCAAATCCTATAAGTGCTACCCTCAATTCATCTACCCCTTTACCCTCGTGAGGTAAATTGAATGTTATGCACTTCTCCACCAGCTCCTCTCTTTTCATTTTTATGTATTCATCCATGGTGTTTGAGTTCACTCACTCTTTGCCACACACTCTTTGCCAGTCACTCTCACAAGTAATCTTGTTTTGTTATTTCTGTTTGCCACACCACTGTATCTGGATTCTCTGTTATTCGTATCTGGATTCTCTGTTGTTCGTATCCCACCGCTACTGACACCACTTGTGATGCGTCCTTCCCTGGCTCTCCCTGTCAGGTTCCTACCTGCTTGTGGTTACTGCCTGTCTCTAGGCACCACCAGGGACTCCACCAGTCCGGACCGCACTCTCTTATGGTTTACCTATCCGCTCTAGCACAGATCTCAACAGATCCCCCTGCTAGGCAACCACCAGTCACGTCCCAATACTAGTATTCCCAGAGACTCTGAATACTGGTATTGTTATTCTCTTCACCGCTGCCACCATTTGTTACAGTTCCCCTTCAGCCTTGGTCATTACCTTACCCTCCCTTCAGGATCAGGCCTTAGGTAAACCAAATTAAGTATTTATTAAAGATAACAAAGCTAACAAGATTAACAAGATTTCTTCTTAAGGCACATAAGCATATGGTTTTACTCAATACTAATCCGAACTCCACCACTCTCCTTCTCCACTCTCTCCTGGCAAACAACTCTCTGAAACCCACCAAGCAATCCACTCTTTCTCTTCTCCCCCCCAGATTCCACTCTCACTCTTCCTTTTATACATTCAGCCATTTTAAACACTCAGCCAATCATCTCGCATTCTACTGCCCATTTACTCCCCCTCTTTCACTCCACTTACCATGTATCTTCTAAAACAACAACACTTACCATATATACATTAATATAGGAACATCACAGAGGCACTGCTTGGCGGTGGCTGCGTTCCTATCTTGGGAATCGTCTCCAGAAGGTTATGCTTGGGGAGCACTACTCGAGTCCCTGGGTACTCCAATATGGGGTCCCGCAGGGCTCAGTTCTGTCCCCCATGCTCTTTAATATCTATATGAAGCCGCTGGGTGAGGTCATCAGGAGTTTTGGAGTGCGTTTTCAGCAATATGCTGATGATACGCAACTCTACTTCTCCTTTTCATCTTCCTCAGGTGAGGCTGTCGATGTACTGAACCGCTCCCTGGCCGCGATAATGGACTGGATGAGAGCCAATAAACTGAAACTCAATCCTGACAAGACTGAGATGCTGTTGGTGGGGGGGGCACTCTACCCAGATGGTTGATGTCAGACCTGCCCTGGATGGGGTTACACTCCCCCTAAAGGAGCAGGTCCATAGTTTGGGGGTCTTATTAGATCCGCTCCTGTCACTTGAGGCTCAGGTAGCCTCGGTGGCACGGAATGCGTTCTACCAGCTTCGGCTGGTAGCCCAACTACGACCCTATCTGGACAGGGAGAACCTCGCCTCAGTTATTCACGCTCTGGTAACCTCTAGATTGGATTACTGTAATGCACTCTACGTAGGGTTACCTTTGAAGACGATTCGGAAACTTCAGCTAGTGCAGAATGCTGCGGCCAGAGTTCTTACTGGGACGAAGAAATTCGAGCATATAACACCTATTCTGGCCCAACTGCACTGGCTACCAATATGTTTCCGGGCCAGATTCAAAGTGTTGGTTCTTACATATAAAGCCCTTAATGGCATCGGACCGCAATATCTGATGGAACGCCTCTCCCGCTATGTACCTACCTGTTCACTGTGCTCGACAGCTAAGGCCCTTCTCCGGGTCCCAACTCATAAGGAGGCCCGGAGATCAGCAACTAGATCTAGGGCCTTTTCAGTGGTGGCCCCCGAATTATGGAATGCCCTCCCAGATGAGATACGCCTGGCGCCTTCTTTGTTATCCTTTCGGCGCCAGGTAAAAACCTACCTCTTTGCCCAGGCATTTTAACCTTAATTTAATGTTAATTTTAAATTTAATTTTATTGTATTTTTTATTTTTAGTTGTATTTTAATTTTGTTTTTAATATGTTTTATAATCTACACTT
The DNA here is from genome assembly GCF_030035675.1 of Rhineura floridana. NCBI lineage: Eukaryota > Metazoa > Chordata > Lepidosauria > Squamata > Rhineuridae > Rhineura > Rhineura floridana. The sequence continues at coordinate 171,302,787 of NC_084482.1, read as the reverse complement.
GCTTGTATTTTAATTGTGGTTTTATCTTGTTGTACACCGCCCTGAGAGCTTATTGCTATAGGGCGGTTTAGAAATGTAATTAAATAAATAAATAAATAAATAAATAAATGTCTTTTCATACTACAAAAAGCTTGACCTGAATTTCTGCCTGCCATATAGCTGTTAAAGGCACAAGAACCCTGTTTTCCCCCAGTGCCAATCTTAAACCAAAACCTAGGCTGCCGAACAGCTCACTTATCAATCACAGCTCTGACTTCATTCACAGAGCTTGGGAGTAACTAGTTACAAATAACAAATTACTTGTAATTCATTACTTTTTTGAGTAATGAGTGGGTAATTCCTTTACATTTTGATTGTAATAGAACTAGGAGTAATTTTACTACTTTTGTGGAGTAATTGTAACATTTCCAGAATTACTTTTGGGCATTACTTGGGGGGGAGCAGGGGAAGTCTTCTGCTTCCCTGATTTGTGGATGAAAATCATGTGCCTCAAACTGGGCTTCTGTGCAGTGTCGCTCATTCCTCATGCTCTGTGGATGGATAGGAGGCGACGAGGGAGGAGGCGGAGAGTGAGACAGGGTGGAGTGGAGAAAACAATTATTTAAAAAAACAGATAGTGGTGGTGAAGAATGGAGTGGAGGGAAAAAGGATCCGGAGGTCAAGAACATGGATAAAGGAGGAGAAGGAGGCAGCAGCAGAGTGGAGATAAAGAACTGTGGAGGAGAAAGATGACTGTCTCTGTGTGTGTGTGTGTGAATACTGTGTTTGCACTTGGCACACAAAGTGGCCTCCACCACCCTCTCTAGCTACTGTGCTGCATTTGCAATATTTTAACTTGTTTGCATCTCAGGGGAAAATGTTTGCTTGAGTGAGTGTCCCTTAGTTGGTGGCAGGGCAGGGTCTGGGAGGTGGTTAAGTGAGAGAGATTATGCTGTCTGGCTGAGTGAGGGGGTTGCACTTGGTTTGGCGTGCAAAGATCTGAGTAGTGGCCTCAGCCTCCCTCCCCACCACCCTTACCAGCAGAGAGACCACCATTGCTATCTTATGAATAAAAATAATTATTCTACTATCTCTGTATGTGTTTGTTTATTTTTAATGTTGTTTTAGGCTACTTAGATGTGCAGCAGCCAAGGCCAGCACCTTGTAGGCATTTTTATAAAGTAACTGAAATGTAATTGTAGTGATTACTTTGGAGGAACAGTAAAGTAATCAGTTACTTTCAGAGCAATTGTAACTGTAACGGTAATTACTACTTTTTGGGCCATGTAATTGTAACTGTAATTTATTACTTTTTAAAAGTAATCTTCCAAGCTCTGTTCATTCATTGGTTAATAAGAGCTTAGAAGATTACTTTTTAAAAAGGTATAAATTACCATGACTGTTACATGGCCCCAAAAAGGAATAACTTACCACTACAATTACAATTGTTCTGAAAGGAATTGGTTACTTTACCATTACTCAAAAGTAATCACCATAATTTTTCTGGACTGCCTTCAAGTCAATTCTGACTTAATGGCGATCCTGTCAATAGGCTTTTCATGGTAAGCGGTATTCAGAGGTGGTTTACCATTGCTTCTTCTCAAACACTACAATTACAGTTACTTAAAAAAAACTAGGGTGCCTACAAGGTGTTCGTCTTGGCTGCTGCACACCTAACTAGCCTAAAACAATGTTAAAAATAAACACACACATACAGAGGTAGTAGAATAAGTCTTTTTATCCATAAAATAGCAGTGGTGGCCTCTGTGCTGGTAAGGGAGGTGGTGAGGGAGGCAGAGGCCATTACTCAGATCTTTGCATGTCAAAACAAATGAACCCCCACACACACACACACTCAGCCAGCAAGCATCATTTCTCTCATTCAGCCACCTCCTAGACCCTGCTTGCCACCAACTACGGAACACCCACCCAAGCAAACATTTTTCCCTGGGGTGCACAAAATTTAAAACACTGCAAATGCAGCAAAGTAGCAAGGGAGGGTGGCAGAGGCTGCTTCACATGACAAGTGCAAACACAATATTCACACACACACACACACACCATCACCACCACCATCATCATCTCTCCACAGTTCTTCATCTCCATTCCACTTCTGCCTCCTTCTCCTCTTTCATCTGAGCTCTTGCTCTCTGGCTCCTTTCTCCACTCCATTCTTCTCCACCGCCATACATTTTTTTAACAATAGTTTTCTCCACTCCACGCCCCCCCATCTCACTTTCTACCTCCTCCCTCGTTGCCTCCTAAACATCCACAGAGCACAAGGGAAGAGCGACACTGTGCAGAAGCCCAGTTTGAGGCACATGATTTTCATCCACTAATCAAAGGAGAAGACGACTTCCCCTGCTCCCTCCCCCAATTAATGCCCAAAAGTAATGCTGGAAACATTACACTTACTCCTCAAAAATAATAAAATTACTCCTTGTTCTAGTACAATCAAAATGTAAAGAAATTACCCCCTTGTTCATCAAAAAAGTAATACATTTCAAGTAATTCATTTTTTATAACTTAATTACTTCCAAGCTCTGGTAATAACACTGACAGGCAGGAGCAGCCAGGCTCTGGGTCTGAGCAGCTGGGTCATAGAAATCACTTAGAAGGGTACCTGCACATTTTGCTCCATAACTTTCTTTCTAGGAAGGCTTAGAGACTTGCTTTTCCCCCCTAAAGCTCAGATTTTGGACTACCTGCTGGGGGTGCCTCTGAAGGTCTTCACAGGCATCATAACTCTTGAAGGAATGTGTGTTGGATGCTAAACTTTAGCATCTATCCTCTGATAGGGTCCATTTTAAACATATTCCAGGCCATATGGAATCCAGGCTAACTTAAAAAGGAGATAACATTGCTTTGCCACTCACTGAAACCCTCCCAGTTGCACCCTGTCCCTGATGCATGTAAATCACTGTAGGTGGGGAAGGCTCCTAGACAGCTGAATCCCAGAATGGATTTGAAGTTGATCAAGGGGATGGGCCAACTCTCTTATGAGGAAAGGTTGCAACATTTGGGGCTTTTCAGTTCAGAGAAAAGGCAAGTAAGAGAAGACATGATTGAGGTGTATAAAATTATGCATGGTGTGGAAAAAGTGGACAGAGAAACGTTTTTCTCCTTCTCTCATAACGCAAGAACTCAGGGAGATCCAATGAAGCTGAATGTTGGAAGATCAAGAACAAACAAAAGTAAGTACTTCTAAACACTGTACATACTTAAACTATGTAATTCACTTCCACAAAAAGGTAGTGATGGCCATGATGTTGGATGGTTTTAAAAGAGGATTAGACAAATTCATGGAGGATAGGCTAACAATGGCTGCTAGCCACAATGTCTGTGTTCTAGTTTCACAATTGGAGGCAGCATGCTTCTGAATGCCAGTTTCTGGGACTCACAGGAGGGGAGAGTACTGCTGCATTCAGGTTATGCTTACCAGATTCTCATGGGCATCTAGTTGGCCACTGTGAGAACAGGATGCTGGACTAAATGGGCCATTGGCATGATCCTTATGTACTTAGATCTGTGACTAACAATGCACCCAAAGAATCAGACTGAGAATCTGTGCCATTCAGGCCCTACATGTGAAAGCAGATGGATCCTTTGTACCTTAACAAACAAACAAAACCCCACAAACCCTCTATGAGCTAAAGAGCACTATATGCTAAAAAGCATGCCCACTCATATTATTCCCCTGAATGACTGCATCTTTATTTTCTTTTGTCCCCCCTTAATAGGTAATTAGTGAAGTACGAGATTTAAAATCATCATTATACTCTTGAATAAATGACTGATGTTGCAGGAGAAATGAATTTAAAGCAAGCAATTCAAGGTTCTCCCCCTCCCTCAATTGTTGGTTTTATTATAAGGAGTTGTCTGGGATGCAAAGAGAGAGGCGAGGATTGAGATTGCTTTTTGGAGACCAGCTCTTCCTATTATAAGAATATTTGACTGTCTACTCCCAATAATAGAGTATCCCCAGGGACTATGTAGTAAGTGAATGACTAGGAAAGCAATATGAAAAGAAAAGACGCCCCGCCGCGCAGCTGATGAACGGGGCATGGTTGCAGATGGGGGCGAAGCTGCCAACTCCATCTTAGTATGGGGCAAAGTCACGCGTTGTGCCTTATTACGCACGCACGACGTGCAGCATGGAGGGGCGGGGCTTCTGCGACTATTTAAGTCCAGCCGCCCCTCCTACCTTCCTCTTTGCAGCGTGACGAGGGACCACGAGGGAGAGCGAGTGTAGAGAAGAACAGCGGCGGCCGTTTTAAGGCGGCCGTTTTAAGGCGGCCGCAAGATCAGCGCCATTTGGAGGCGATGATCTTTGGCAGCACAGGCTGAGTTGGTGGCCTCCACACCATTAAGCACTGGTTTGCTGCGGCTTAGGCTGCTTCCAGTGGGCCGTTTAGGCCTATTCTATTCCCCGAAGGGAGTGGTGATTGCAGCCGAGCGGCGAGGGGCTTGAGCAGTGGCTGCAGCTGGAGTAGGCCTTTTAAAAGGCTTGCGAGCCGAACGCTGTGCCCCCCCGTCGGGAGGGGGAGGGAGGTGCACCACCTCTAAGGCTATTACTATAGCCAGTTAAAGCAAGATCACACGTGGAGGCTGGTTTTCAAGTCTTTGAATATACAAGGCTTTTCCTGCAGCCAGTTAAGCAAGATCACACATTGCTTACAATGTTGGCTTTAAAATACTCAAGGCTGTTTCTGCTTCCAGTAAAGCGAGATCACATTGCTCCAATATTGACGTTAAAATAGAATCAGTAATTAAAATACCTCTTGTTATAAGCTAAGGACTGGGCATAAGTGCATTACTCCATACAGTCAGTGGCTTGTAATTATAATAATTTGGATTTATTGTTATAGACTGAGGTCTGGGAATAAGTGAATTACACCATATAGTCAGTGGCTTATAATAATAATATAATAATAATAATTTTCTCATAATTATTATTACAGGACAGGGAGGATTTGAGTAACCTTGCCAATTGAGAAAAGAAAGGGGGGGTGAAAGGTCCCCTCATTAAATGCAGGCCTTTGGGCAATTTTAAACCACCACCACCCCGTGCACATGGGATAAGTTTCTGGTAGTGGTTGAGGTGTCTGGACTGTGACCCAGGATACCAGGGTTCGAATCTCCCCAACAGCCGTGGGCTGCAGGCTCAGAACTAATTACGGGAGAGGAGGCTGCACAAGCCTTTCTAGTCTCAACAGGCCCTATTTATCCCCCTTTGGTTGCCAAGGCTGGGTGTGAGTTCAGCCTAGGTAGGGGGCGCAAGACAGTGAAGGATGTGAGTGAGGCCTTGGCAGCCTCTCTTGGCCGTTGTGAAGGGTTCTTTGGTTAGGCTTGCGGCCTTTGCTTGACTCGGGCCTATATTAGGTTCAAGGTACTTTATTCTATTAATTTTATTACATCGTGGTTGCTTGGGGGGGGTGGAGCTCTTTGGTTAGGCTTCTGACTTCCTGCTAGGCCCAGGAATATAGTAGGTTGAGGTAGTTAATTTTTTTATTATATTACATGTGGCCTTTGAGGGGCCAGGTGAGCCTTTTGGGCCTTTCATATTTGGATACTAATGGTGTGCACAGATGACAGGGTTTGCTGGGAAATGTCTAAATCACAACCACTACTTAGGTGACAGTGATCCTTTTCCAAGTGTCAGTTACACATTCCTTGTTAACTCTGAGTCAAAAGTTGCAGTTATTTGAATTTGGTCTCATATCAAAAACAAAGCATATGGCATTTGTTATATTTACAGAAGGACATGCAAAGTTCTGCAGGGAATTGCAGGTCTCGCAGATTATAGTGGGGCTGGATGGGTGGATAGCGATAAAGAGGAAAGACAGATCACTTACAGGATCTTATCCTCATTTCCAAGATCTTGGACTTTACTGAAACAGGGGCTGCCTTGATGGAAGATTAGACTCTGTTTTTGACACAGAGGCTGCATTTTAAGATCTAAGCAGACTGTTCACCCTTTCCTGATGACTTCACAACAATAACAAAACCTTTCTTTGTTGGGATTTTTGATAACAATTACCTGAAGTCTCTGCTTTAAGGGAACTGGGTTCGCTGCAATGAACTAGTAGTTGGTAAAGTGTACTTACTCATAAATGATTTCCTTCCCTTTTGCAGAAGGATATATGCAACAGTGAGATAGGAGGCAAGAGCCCTTCAAAGGGGTAAGAAGAAGCCCCCAGCATAAGCTGCTCAAGGACATGTGTCCCTCCCCGGTTAGACTCAAGGTACTACGAACTTTGCTTGCTGGCTACCCGGTTTAAGGGAAGGTTTGTCTGTGTTATGGTGTTTTCCTTTTGGTTTCCTAGTCCCATACTCCAACTCCCGACTGACCTTTATGGCCTCCAACTCCGGGCTGGCCTTCATGGCCTACAATCTTTGATCTGTTTTCGTTATGGCAGTAATTTGCCAGGGACAGAGTGTAAAGATGCAAATTACACCTGATTCACCACCAGTCTTATTGAAGGGGTTCGGCTCTAAGGGTTCATACCTGATAGTCTAGGTACCATGCGCTACACTTCATTTAACATGGTGCGCATGTGGCAGAGGTGCTTTATGCATTTATGCGGCAGAACATTGCCTATGGACTGCTATATTTCTTACATGGAGTGCTTCAGATTCTTCAGGAGACATGTGGGCCCAGAAGTAGTGGGGCACTATCTGTGTGATTGGCTGTTCAGGGGTATGGCAGATTTTGGGATGCATGTTAGCACCTGAGGTCACAGCTTATAGTATGGCTATGTACCTGGGGATTCCCTTGACAGCTGGGAGTAGGGATGATCTGCCCCAGTCGGAGATGGCCATAAGCCTATCCATTGCCCTAGTGTGATTGCCAGCTATCAGAATGCAGAAAGGGCCACAGAGGCTGTGCAAAGATGGCCTATTCCTGTGAACTGCGCACTGGAATTCCTGTAGATTCCATTTCCCCCGGCACGCTCGCCAGCTACCACAGAGCAGGTAGGGCGATTCAGGAATTCTGGGCCCGCAAGGACTATGTGCCAGAATGGCCTTTTCCGTTGAGTCACCTGTTGAAATTCCCAGTGGATGGCAGGAGAAGGGGCCTGTTAGTCCAAGCACCTCAAGATAAGCTGGCGGGACTTTCCTTCATAGCTAAGCTGGTGGTTTTTCCCTATCCCCGTCGCCCCCCCTTTTTCACTGGACATTTTATTGGGTATGGTGAGCCAGTGGGAATACAGTATGCCCTCCAGCTGTGAAGCCAGACTATTCCAGGCAGTAGTCCTTACGCTGGTTTTTTGGAGCTTTTAGGATAGGTAAGGTGATGGCTGGATCCAAGTGAAACCCGTCTCGACGTGCCCTCCAGCTATCAGACATCTACATGGAAAGGGGGTTGTGCCTGTATACAATTGAGAAGGTCTAAGATGGACCAGGGCTTGGAAAAGTTACTTTTTTGAACTACAACTCCCATCAGCCCAATCCAGTGGCCATGCTGGCTGGGGCTGATGGGAGCTGTAGTTTAAAAAAGTAACTTTTCCAAGCTCTGAGATGGACCAGAGGTGTATGGGGCTGACTGTACATTGGCCAGGGGCATCTGGAGAAGGATATTTATTCCCCCATGCAAGTGAGGACCCCCTCACAAAATACTAGTTTTGGGTGCTCACAAAGCAGGCTTTTACAGGTCTAGGGCATGACCACTCAGAGTTTGATATCCACTCTTGGACTTGGAGCTGCTTCTACGGCAGCAGGTTAGGGGTTTTCCCAGGCAAAGGTGCAGGCTGTTGGACGCTGGTCCTCAGGTTTATAAGGGCTATATTCACTCCTTTTAGAGGGCCTGGGAATTTCAAAGCCTAACAAGTTATAATTATTTAACAGGTTGCTGGACGGGGATGGAGCAGATGTGCATCCTAATAGGCGGCCACAGCATGGGCTTCTGGGCAGCCTGGAGGGCCTCGAAATTGAGCATGGGCTCACAGTTGGGCCTCGGTCAATGGGCTGCACTACAGTGGCTTTCCCGGAGAGGAATGCATTTCGATGGGCTCCTACCCACTTTGTTCCAGCATAATTCAGTATGGATGGGTTCGCACGTGGTGGTCCTTCCCCTGGGTGGGAATGGCCTCAGTTACTTGAGGCAAGGCCCTCAGATCACCGGCATGTGACGACATGCAGCTAGAAAGGCTGTGACAGCCTCAATTACTTCAGGTCAAGACCCTCAGTTGGCAGGCATGTGTGACATGCTGCAGAGAGGCTGTGCCGGCCTCAGTTACTTAAGGGCAAGACCCTCAGTTGGCAAGCATGGATGACATGCAGTGGAGAGGCTGTGCCGCCCTCAGTTACTTAAGGGCAAGACCCTCAGTTGGCAAGCATGTGTGACATGCAGCGGAGAGGCTGCGCCGGCCTCAGTTACTTAAGGGCAAGACCCTCAGTTGGCAAGCATGTGTGACATGCAGCGGAGAGGCTGCGCCGGACTCAGTAACTTAAGGGCAAGACCCTCAGTTGGCAGGCATGTGTGACATGCTGCGGAGAGGCTGCGCCGCCCTCAGTTACTTAAGGGCAAGACCCTCAGTTGGCAAGCATGTGTGACATGCAGCGGAGAGCCTACGACGGCCTCGGTTACTCAGGGCAAGACCCTCAGTTGGCAAGCATGTGTGACATGCAGCAGAGAGGCTGCGCCGGCCTCAGTTACTTAAGCGCAAGACCCTCAGTTGGCAAGCATGTGTGACATGCAGCGGAGAGGCTGCGCCGTCCTCAGTTACTCAGGGCAAGGCCCTTAGTTGGCAGGCATGTGTGACATGCAATTGGCAAGGCAACGATAGCCTTTGGTACGTCTGCTGTGGTCGGACATGCTCACATGCAGGGTTTACCGAAGGAAGGCTAACCAGCTGATTCGGTTGGCTCTTCTTGGGCACGGGGGTTAGTCATTCTGCATCCCCACGTTCAGCATTGGAAGAGTGAACTATACAGGGCTGATGATGTTCACCTGTAAGATGCAGGTAACGATATATTTGGGGGACCTGCAGAGGTGTCTGTGAGAGGTGCTTCTCGGCAGTGGGGTAAAGGGGGACTAAATAGAGATTTGTCCCCCTTTTGTGGTGGGAAGGTGCGGGAGGGGAATTAGGTAAGGACAGCTAGGTGGCCCCCTTAGGCACCTTTGGAGGTGATTGGCGGTTTCGGAGGCCTGTCTGTCAGGGCTTTTCCGGCTTGAGGACAGGATATGGGCTGCCTCTGGGGCCAACTTATCTCATCTACCCAAGGGTTATCCAGCCCTGGGTGGGGATGACGTAGGAAGGCCCCCCTACTCACCTACAAGGTGTGGCTGGGGTAAGGGGTAAGCACATGGGCTTGCCCTTGCCCCAGCAGGGGCTGGTCGTCCGAGAGCTGTATGGCAAGCTACTTGCTTAAAGTCAGTTCCCACACCTAGGTTTCCCTCTGCAGGTCACTTTAAATTGGGTTTTCTGTTTGCTGTAATTTAATAAAGTGGCCCTTGTTCAACCCAAGCTGATGTCTCTGTGTTTTATTTCTCACCTCAACTGCAGCTGACGAGCGGGGCATGGTTGCAGATGGGGGCCAAGCTGCCACCTCCATCTTAGTATGGGGCAAAGCAGAGCTTGGAAAAGTTACTTTTTTGAACTACAACTCCCATCAGCCCCAGCCAGCATGGCCACTGGATTGGGCTGATGGGCGTTGTAGTTCAAAAAAGTAACTTTTCCAAGCTCTGAGGCAAAGTCACACGTCGTGCCTTATTACGCACGCACGATGTGCAGCATGGAGGGGCAGGGCTTCTGCAACTATTTAAGTCCAGCCGCCCCTCCTACCTTCCTCTTTGCAGCGCGACGCCCACCCTGCCCTCCTTATTTTATGGTGTGCCTAGGGGTCGCTTCGGGGCCGAGTAGGAATTTTTATCCTGCCCACCCTCGTTGGTGGGCAGGTTTTTTGCCTGCTCCACACTATGGAAGTGGGAGGGGATCAGGTTAGGGGGCGTTGTGATCAATAGGTGGTTTTGGCTATTCGGCTAATTTGACATATTTAAAGGTTACTGCCCTACTGGGCAGCTCACTGTAACACTGGTGTGGGAAGGTGCGGGAGGGGAAATAGGTAAGGACAGCTAGGTGGCCCCCTTAGGCACCGTTGGAGGTGATTGGCAGTTTCGGAGGCCTGTCTGTCAGGGCTTTTCCGGCTTGAGGACAGGATATGGGCTGCCTCTGGGGCCAACTTATCTCATCTACCCAAGGGTTATCCAGCCCCGGGTGGGGATGATGTAGGAAGGCCCCCCTACTCACCTACATGGTGTGGCCGGGGTAAGGGGTAAGCACATGGGCTTGCCCTTGCCCCAGCAGGGGCTGGTCGCCCAAGAGCTGTATGGCAAGCTACTTGCTTAAAGTCAGTTCCCGCACCTAGGTTTCCCTCTGCAGGTCACTTTAAATTGAGTTTTCTGTTTGTTGTAATTTAATAAAGTGGCCCTTGTTCAACCCAAGCTGATGTCTCTGTGTTTTATTTCGCACCTCAACTGCAACAATTGGGCTTTAATTTTAACTTCTTTGTACTGAAGACACAAGGCTCAAAAAAAGGAGTGGGGAATGGAGTGTGAGAGGGGAGAGTTTGTTGGTTCACTGATCACAGTGGAAATTATAATTGTTTTCCTTTCCCTTGCCACAAGGTCAATAGGATGACTGCCTTTAAATATTTATTTTATTTACATTTGATCAAGACAGGCAAATGTTTATTTTGTGAAATGGAAAGAAAAATCCAAACTCAAATGGTGATACGTAAGTTTCACATTGTGATTCTCAATTTTATGTGCATGTTTCAGCATAACACACCTTTTCATCTGGGGGGAAGGAAGGAATGGCACAATCCATATTTCTTGAGGATGTTTGCATTCCCACTGGCCTTACAACAGGAAGGGGCAAGATGGACAATGTAATTCAATGCTGTTGCTTTTTGAGGCATTGACAAAGCCAGATGAAATAACTGGCGGGCCTGGATGGGAGGCTCACCTGGGGCCCTTGTGCATTTCTGAAACAGGTCCTCTACCTGTAACGACATAGTCAGACCCACACAAACCCTCTCTTACTCCTGCCCACCGTGTCTGACCAATCCCTGAAATTTTCCTCAGTGCAGAAGACATTTTGCTCTTCATACTGTGTTCTCTGATGAACCTTTGTGGCTGGCTATAGACTCCCCACAGGTATTGGCAATTTAACAGATTTGTTAACAGGATTGCATACAAATCCCTCATAGGGTTCTTTAGACAGGACTACAGTAGGGTATCCAAGGGAAGAGAGGATCTGGCGGCTGAAATATACTTAAGGGTGATGGTGCAATTAATTCACTGAGTCTGGATACCACACAAATATGGGCATTTGTTCAGGGTACTGGCGAGAATTGAATTACATACAAATCCCAGCAGGACTCTTGATACAGGTCTGCAGCAGGGTTTTTCCATTTTAAAGGGAAGTGAGAGAAGAAGGAATCTGGGGGCTGCATAATATTAAATGGGGTAGTGTAGTTAATTCACTGGGCCTGCCAACAAACACTGTCTAGTCTACTGATATACATTCCCCTATAACATTCTCTTGCTGTGATAAGGAGGAAGTAGCTTTCATTTAAGCTCCAGGAATCTTTTGGAAATATTTTTTTAAGGAGCACATAAAACATCCTTGCCATGTTGTAAAATAATGGGACTTCAACTTGTCATTGGGCTTCCTCCATTAATAGTTGGCCCCATGTGCAAGCCTATTCTACCAACATGTTTTCAAGATATTTTTCCTGCAACAAAAATATCGTAATAAAATCTTGTTTTTTATTTTTTTAAAAGAAAAGCCAACAGTATTTATGTGCCATCTCCACTTAAATGAAGGTGAACTGTGTGTCTCTAGTGCTTAGTGCAACCTTTCCCAACCAGTGTGCCTCCAGATGTTGTTGGACCACAACTCCCATCAGCCTCAGCCAGCATTGCCAATGGTCAGGAAGATGGGAGTTGTGGTCCAACAACATCTGGAGGCACACTGGTTGGCTTAGTGGATGGGCATTCTGTGTCCTTTTAATTTCTCAAGTTTATTAACTCCTTGTTCCACTTACTGCTATCTGGGAGGCAGAAGTATCCTATCGGTCTTCCACCTTTAACAGGCAATCACATTGCAAGGTACAGATACAGAGAGCAATCTGACCTCGCCAAAAATGCCTTCCTATTTCAAATTCAGTAATTAGATAATTCAGGGAAGGCCTGGTGGCAACCTCTTCACAACCCTTCCTCCAAGGAATTCACTCTGCTAACCATGATAAGGTTTTTACCCTTCCTGGAATAGGTCACCTTGTTTAATCCTGTTTTCTGTTTGGGTCTAATAGTAATTCAATTTCCAGAGGGATAGATGTGTTAGTCTTTTGCAGAAAAAAAGTCTTGTAGCACCTTAAAGACTTTTTTATTATTATTAATAAGGCATAAGATTTCATGGACATCATTAGATTCATCAGATATAACTCAGAACAATATAGAACAATTTGACTTCCGGGAAGGATTGCTTCGCTTGTGCCTGCCTCTGAGACGAGCTCTTGTCTCAGAGGAAGCTTTTTCAGTTTTAAAACCAGCCAAAAGGTTTTTTTTGACTGGTAAATACTTTCTCCCAGGCAAGGGAGAAACGAAGAGATTATCCACAAGCTTCGTTGTGTTTGTTGGGAGACTTGAATTCATTAGGATCGCCTATGAATGAAGGACCAGCCAGCAACGTCGGACGGAGCCAGGAATTTCAAGCAAGCTCAAACTGATTAAGCGAGACGTTTTTCTTTTCTTCAAAGAAAAACAGATTTAACAGGCAAGCATTCTTCTATCTATCCTTATCATTTGGCTTAAATTCCTGCAGTAAAAGAGATTTGTTAAAAGAGTCAGCAGTAAAGAATCCCTGGGTGAGTTATAACTTTTCTCTTTTATACACGGAATTAAGGCGGAAGGAAATCGAAATAGCTTATCTTTGTTTTTATTGCAAAAAGCTGGCCTGAAATTGAGCATTATAAAGATACAAACGGATGAGAGATATCTAATTTGAGAAGAAAAAATTTGATTTATATGAACTTTTGAGTATTATATGTCTGGGACTATTTTTTCTGGTCTACTTCATTTTGACGAATCTGCTTGTTCTTTATGCCACTAACTATGTGGATGCTGTGAACTAAATTTGTTTTGCATTCTTGGACACATAAGAGATAAGGCAGTTTGTGCTGTCTACATTATGATGTCATCAGGTTTGGAATATTAACTCCTTTGTTGCTGGAAAAAGAAATAAATTGCTCTTTGCTTGGGAATAGTGCTATATTGGAAATTGAAGGTTTTTTTTCTTCTTGGTTTTAAAAATGACAATTAAGAAAGTGGCTGAGACCCTGGAAGTAAATATGTTTCAGAAAATAATGGATGAGATTGAGATAACGAAACAAAAACTGAGACATGGCAAACAAGAGATGAAAATTGAATTTGGCAAAATGAAGCAGGAGCTGAAAGAAATAGGGGATTTTATGAGAGAGGAGGTTGATGAGATCAAACATATAATTAGACAAGCAATAGAAGAAGAAAGAAAAATTAAAGGGAAGATGCAAGTCCTGGAGATTGGAACAGATATATCAAATGTGGAACTGGAAAAAGATTTGGAGTTTATGGACCTTAGAGATAAAGATTACTGTTTGGAATTCAGCGTTGTCCCTGAAGAAATTGATGAAGATATCAGAGATAAAGCTATCAATGTTTCAAAAAAATTTCTGGACTGGAATGATGTGATGGAGCTTGAAATAGAGAAAATCTATAGAATTAATTACAGATATGTGACAATGGAAAAACTCTCAAGAGATGTGCTAGTGCATTTCGTAAAAAAGAGGAACAGTGATATGACTCTACAACAACATTTCAGTAACACATTCAGAATTGATGGCAAGGAAATATTTGTGAGGAAGGAAATTCCCATCAGACTCTTATTATATGACTATGACTATGACAGCAAGATCATTATGGATGCAAGGATGGAAGATGGAAGACGGAATTAACACTGATAATGGAAGAATGGCTATTGAAACTAGAGGACCTAGCAGACTTGATGAGATGGATTAATCGACATGTTTATTTGGAGAAAAATCGATGGATATATTTCTCAAGGACTGGAAACCTCTCTTTGACTTTTTGCGGAAAGAATAAAGTGATGTTAATGAGATTTGATGATTAATTAAGATAACTACTGGAGGAAAGTGATTTTGTAATATATTAAGAGACAGGTTTGTTATATACTATAGACCTATAACTGATCTGCGACAAATCGGAAGTCAACATTTTATTTTTTTGTATTAGTTATTAATTTGTTTGTGTGTGTGTGTGTGTGTTTTGTTTTGCTTTTTGAAACTTTGAATAAAAATTAATGATAAAAAAGAACAATATAGAACAATTTGTATTATACAAGAGTGGCTGTATACTATAGCCAGCATGGATTTTCTGCATTCTGCAATGTTAAATTGAAAATACCCCCAATTTATTTATTTATTTATTTATTAGATTTATATACCGCCCGACTAGCAATAGCTCTCTGGGCGGTGAACATAAAATAGCATAAAAATACAATAAATAACAAAATAATACTAAATAATACAATCAAAAATCCAATACAATAACATTTTTAAAAGTAAATCAATTTAACTTAAAATGCTTCAGAGAATAGGAAGGTTTTGACCTGGCGCCGAAAAGAGAGCAGAGTCGGCGCCAGGCGTACTTCCTCGGGGAGACCGATGCCATTCTGATGCTTCCCATAAACTCATTTCAAAACAAAACATTACAAAACTTATAGTCCTGAACTCAGAAACGCTTGCTAAACAACCCTCTAAATTTTCATGGCAATACACAAAACAGTCAGAGAGAATAGAGTTCAAAGAGTAAAAAGAGAGAGAGAGAAACCAGAGCCCTTTTGGACTTTTTTCTGTCAGAGTTCTCATAATTTGTTGAAATTAATTAAAAATCAGCCATGTTTACAGAGTACCTGTAATTGTGTTACTGACCTTGCTCCTTACTCTGACCTTTATTTTATGCAGTTTAAAAGTTAAAAAACTGCCTGGCTGATTTTTAATTAATTTAAGAAATGTAGCATTACAGTCATTGATAAGCTCAGGCTTGCTCACTAAGAACTGACTGTCAGTGTTCTAAAAGCCAGACTCACAGCTGCTTGGCTTGGCTAATGAGGGGGCCACACCCAGGGCAGACCTATATTTCATGTGAGACAGACATGGCTTCCCCCAAAGAATTCTGGGAAGTGTAGTTTGTGAGGGGTGCTAAGAAGAGACTCCT
Organism: Rhineura floridana; assembly: GCF_030035675.1. NCBI lineage: Eukaryota > Metazoa > Chordata > Lepidosauria > Squamata > Rhineuridae > Rhineura > Rhineura floridana. The sequence continues at coordinate 171,287,525 of NC_084482.1, read as the reverse complement.
ATTCCCCTGACCGAGCTCCAGTGGCCAGAGGGGTTTAACAGTCAGCTGCTCTGACTGAAGCTCTGTGAGGGGAAGAGGGCATCTCCTAGCAACTCTCAGCACCCTTCATTAACTACACTTCCCAGGATATTTTGGGGAAAGCTATGATTATCTAAAATGAAATAAGGGTCTGGTGTGAATGTGGCCAATGACAGCTTTGGTTTATATTTGGGTGGGAGACTACATGTGCCTGCTGTAGAATAAAAAGGTGGGGGAAACCCTGAAAAAGAATTATACTGTTCACAATGTTTTCCTTTTGGAAAGGAAAGGGGCTTCCCCTGTCCTAGTGCCCATCCACCCAATCTACTCCCCTCCCCATTCCTCCTCCCCTCCCTGCCCCTCCCCCAGGTCAGTTTCACCTATCCTTAGCATGATTACATAGGAGTAAATCCCACTGAACTCAAAAAGCATGCAAATGATCAAACCTGCCCTCCCCTCCTCCTCCCTCCTATCCCCTTCCTCTTGCCCCTTACCTCCCCCTTCCTTCACTCCTCCTTACCCCATCCCCTTCCAATCCCCACCTTCCCCCTCCTCCTCTGCCCCTTCCCCTCTTGGGTGGTTTAAGCATAGCAGGCTGAAAACATGCATCTTGGGCAGGTCAAGTTTTTTTTTTCCAACAGCTAGAGTAATTCCTGAAGTAGCAACATATTGTAATCAGTCTGATTTTAGATCAAACTGCAGATTCAACTGTTAATGCACCCAAAATAGAAATAGAACATAACCTGCAGTTTGAAACACAAAAGGCTGTCTTCACCATCATATGACCTTGACAAATAAAAAGCTTTGAAATTAAATTTGACACAGATTTCTAGGATGAATAATATGAGAAATATAATTTTCTAGGTTAGATTCTCTGTAGAAACAGCAGTAACATAGGAAAGAAGCAAAGTAAGAAGAACACCAACAAACATACAAAAATGTAATTCTCCATCTTTGGAGATGGCAAGTGTTGCCACCACTCACCATATGCTCAGAGACGCATGTTACCAAATTCTTCCAAGCTACACAGGAAGCGGATTGGACTGTGAAAGACCAACCCAAATTGTGTTTGCATTTTGACAAATTTGTAGGGCAGTACAATATCTCAGAGAGAAGGTCAGGTCTCCTGCTCCCCTGGTGCATTCACTATAGCTGCCCAATTTCCCTGCTTTTAAAAGTTTGATAGAAATATCTGTTGGCTATAGGTACATTCTTAAACCGCAAGGTTTTTTGCCTATTAGTGAATAAGACTTATACATGTGCCAATTATTGACTCTTCTCCTCCCCACTTTTGGTCAGATTGTGTCTTGTTTTAACCCTTGCCTTCTATTTTTTCTATCAAGCTCAAATAGGTATGTGAAACTACTTTATACAAAATCAGACAATTGGTGCAATGATCCCTGTACACTCTACCCTGACTAGCCATTTCCAGGGTCCTCAAGGTAATCTTAGTTGTGAGCTTGGAAACTGTCTGTAACCTGGTGATCACTCGTGACCGAGTAAGATTGTCTTCCAAAATAAAGTCTTTCCATGGGACTTTTGTTATGAAAGACGCCTGTGCGTGATTTTGTTTTACGTGGGGAGATCGGTGCACCACAATCAACACACAATCTTGACAGAAAAAGGCTTTGATCCAATGGCATGGGTACCACGACGATTGGAAGTCCTTTATCTGCTGCAGTCTTAATTCACCTTCACAGCCATTGTAACACACATTGTTATCCTCTGCCTGTTCTGCCGTTGAGGACATTCTTGGATCGTTCTTTGTCTGGTTCCTCTCCGTTGACCTTACCACCATGGGTGACCCTGCTGGGAGTACATGACCCAACGGCATCGCTCATAGGGTTCATTAGAACACGCAAGCCCACTCACCACTACAAGGTGATGATCCAGTGACTGTCTGTAAGCTGATATGGGGAATCTTTAATTAGGGATTCTAGGGAATGAATCTGGGAGCCTATGGAGCAAACCATGTACTCTGCCACTGAGCTATGTCCACCAATATTTGTTTCAGTTCAATTTTTTATTGGGGCCTTTTCATGTGCCAGGCCATGGATGGTTATTCTGTAGCCCTCCAGTTGCTGTTGGACTCTAGCTCCCATCAGTCTTAGCCTCAGCCACTATGGCCAAAGGTTAGGGAAAGACAGGGGTCGTAGTCCAGCAACATCTGGAGATCCACGGGTCCCCCATTCCTCTGTTAGGTGAGTGACACTGCTGTACTACAGAAACCTGCTCTTGGTGTAAATGATCTTCCTTCTGCTCACTTCCAAACCTATTAGTAGACATAGAGATAGTGTCACCATAACAGATACTATGATAAAAGAGGAGATAATTCACAACGGCTAAAAGAAAGACTAATAGAGAAAATGATATTTGGATATATATATAGTATTTATTTATTTATTTATTACATTTGTATACTGCCCCATAGCCGAAGCGCTCTGGGTGGTTTACAACAATTAAAAACATTAAAAACAAATATACAAAATTTAAAAAACACATTTTTAAAAAACAATTTCAAAACACATGCTAAAATGCCTGAGAGAAGAGAAAAGTCTTGACCTGGTGCTGAAAATATAACAGTGTTGACGCCAGGTGCACCTCGTCAAAGGAATCATTCCATAATTTGGGGACCACCACTGAGAAGGCCCTTGTGATGCGTCCTTCCCTGGCTCTCCCTGTCAGGTTCCTACCTGCTCGTGGTTACTGCCTGTCTCTAGGCACCACCAGGGACTCCACCAGTCCGGACCGCTCTCTCTTATGATTTCTGTCCCTGCTCTAGCACAGATCTCAACAGATCCCCCTGCTAGGCAACCACCAGTAACGTCCCAATACTAGTATTCCCAGAGACTCTGAATACTGGTATTGTTATTCTCTTCACCGCTGCCACCATTTGTTACAGTTCCCCTTCAGCCTTGGTCATTACCTTACCCTCCTTTCTGGTCTGTGAAACCCCAGCCAAGGATCAGGCCTTTGGTAAACCAAATTAAGTATTTATTACAGATAACAAAGCTAACAAGATTAACAAGATTTCTTCTTAAGGCACATAAGCATATGATTTTACTCAATACTAATCCGAACTCCACCTCCCTCCTGGTAAACAACTCTCTAAACCCCACCAAGCAATCCACTCTTTCTCTTCTCCCCCCAGATTCCACAATTCACCACCTCACATTCACCCAGATTTACCTGTCATCCTTTCATTTATACTGTCAGCCATTTTAAACATTCAGCCAATCATCAAGCATTCTATTGCCCATTCACTCCCCCTCCTCTTTCACTACTTACCATGTATACTCTAAACAACCAGCACTTACCATATATACACTAATATATAGGAACATCACAGCCCTCTCCCTTGTTGCCATCCTCCGAGCTTGTATTGCTGCACAAATATGGAGAACTGAATTTAAGTTTGGAAAAAATGAGAAGCTGACAGAACTGAAACAGGCGGATCCTTCCATCCCTAGTGTAGAGTTTTGAACCCAGATCACTAGTAACTAAATTTAGCACACCTTTCCTATTTATATAAAATGGTACCAAGCCAGGGAATTGGAAGTGATAATATCTCACTAGTGAGCTATTGGGAAAGTGTTGGCAGCTGCGGAAGAGACTCAGTCTAGCCTGCAACAGAAATCGTATAGCCATTGGATAAAATGGCCAGCTTGACAACCTGAAATTGCTTGCCAATGGAAGTGAACTCTGAGAGATGTTTATCTAATCACAGCAGCATGCAACTGCAACTCCGTAAGAGCCAGCAAAGAGAACAATGTTCATGGATGGGAAGAGAATGCTGCTGAGCAGCTGTGTGGGTGGGAATGACAACTGGTAGAAAATATTATCAGTGTGGATGGAATCATTTAAGCTGTTCGTGGTATATCTTTACAGCAAGCAGTTCTCCCATGGGATTGATCTTCACCAACCAGAATCTAGTCTGCTTTACTCAAATGCTGATTGATACATTTTCCAGTTAAAAAAAATCAAACCCTAAAGGCTTCAGTTTACCAGGACTGATGTATAAAATACATGAGTGCATGGAGTTATTAAAGTGAATGCCAGCAGAGTGAGTCCAGCTGTGGATGGATGGGCACCTCAGATCCTTCAAGACCCTTTCTGTTCTCTGAAGCTGAAAATTAGCTTTGGCAGCCAATGATGATTGGAGAGTGTCCTTGTGTGTCTTTAAGGCAAGGAGAGTTCTATATCTTCAGTTGAGCTTTGCTGTTTAGCTTCATTATTTATCAGACCTGCAGCACACTTTAGTGTGTAAAAGATTTTTTCAACTTTCATTGCATTTGATTTCACTACATTGCTGTCAGACAGGTCGTGATAACTCCTATATTAATTTGCAGATACAGAACTGTGGAGTGTAGAGAGGAATAATTTGCTGATTATCACTGAGTGTGTCCATGGTTGGGCCAGGATTTGATTTTCCAGCCAAGTTCAAAACCTAGTGGGATTCTTATGGACATAGGAAGATGCCTTATACTGAGTCATTGGTCCATCTGCTAGCCCAGTAAATGTTATTCTGTCTGATAGCAACTCTCTAGGATTTCTAGTAGATATATTCCCCAACACCTACTAGCTGGCCAAATATTTCTAGGGGGATTTTGGATGGTGCAAGTATGTGTGTTGTATACCCTATCTAGGACTTTTCCAATTGTCTCTGCTAAGCTGATAAGGCCCAAATTAAACACAAGCAATGAGAATAAGTGCTCTGAGACCACCCGTCTGCCCTAGTAAAAGTTCTAGGCCTCTCTTGATGATCTGGACATGATGTACTTTTCAAGAAAGCAATGCACATGGAGCCAACCAATCAAACAGGCTCTTTTGTTTAACAAAAGGGTGCTAAATATTGTAATTTCTACAACAAAGGCTCTTACCATATATGGAGCAAGAAATGCCAGATGTCCAAGCTGGACTTAGAAAGGGAAGAGGCACCAGAGATCATACCGCAAACATACGTTGGATAATGGAACGGACCAAGGAATTTCAGAAGAAAATCACCCTGTGCTTTATAGATTACAGCAAAGCCTTTGACTGTGTAGATCATGAAAAACTATGGAATGCTTTAAAAGAAATGGGGGTGCCACAGCATCTGATTGTCCTGATGCACAACCTATACTCTGCACAAGAGCCTACTGTAAGGACAGAATATGGAGAAACCGATCGGTTCCCCATCGGAAAGGGTGTGAGACAGATTTGTTTAATTTATACACAGAACATATCATATGGAAAGCGGGATTGGACCAAGATGAAGGAGGTGTGAAAATTGGAGGGAAAAATATCAATAATTTAAGATATGCAGACGATACCATACTACTAGAAGAAACCAGGAATGATTTAAAACGAATGCTGATGAAAGTTCAAGAGGAAAGCACAAAAGCAGGACTACAGCTGAACGTCAAAAAGACTAAAGTAATGACAACAGAAGATTTATGTAACTTTAAAGTTGACAATGAGGACATTGAACTTGTCAAGGATTATCAATACTTCGGCACAGTCATTAACCAAAATGGAGACAATAGTCAAGAAATCAGAAGAAGGCTCGGACTGGGGAAGGCAGCTGTGAGAGAACTAGAAAAGGTCCTTAAATGCAAAGATGTATCACTGAACACTAAAGACAGGATCATGCATGCCTCCAGGTCCCTAGACCAATTAGAAATAGGCAAGCCATGAAAGAAATAATGAACAGAGCAAAGTAACTGCACCTCTATTTGGTAAGCAACTAATTAACTACGAATCCTAGGAGGGTAGACAGAACCTACAGAATACAGAGTTGCTCATATATGCATAACAGACAGGACTAAACAAAGGAAATACAACATCCATGTGTACTCAGTGAGCCTGACGGCTCTGTAGTTTTTCTGACGCCAAACAGTTGGGGAGTTTGGGGCACATAAAATAGTGGCAGCCATGTCAAGCAGGCCAAGAACATCACATACCATTTTTTTTATACTTCAGAATAATCCCTTGATTATTAATATGCCAGCCCTTAAACCCTGCAGTTGGAGACTCTTGGTCATCCTGAAAGGAAAAAATTACCTGCTTTGCTTCTCTGCAGGTCTCATTATTTCTTCTGTCCTGTCACTTCTCCCAAGGATATTTACAAACCAAATCGCAACTTGCTTCAGCTACTATCAGTCAAGAAACCATGAAAAGAAGGATTATCTCATTTATTTACAAACATCTAAATAGCAGGGCAATTATTAAGATGGATTGAGTTTTCACCTGCAGTTTTATTTTTCTTCCGAAGTTTTAATAATGCAGATCTTCCTGCTTTTGAAAACTACTTTAATTGATTTCAGGCAAAGATGAAAAGACATAACATGTGTTGGGAACTTGCAATACATGTTGGTTGTCAGTTTATGGAAATTAAGTTCTTGTTCTTTATGATTAGCTACAGGTGGAGCAATAGATCTATCTATCTGTCTGTCTGTCTGTCTGTCTGTCTGTCTGTCTATCTATCTATCTATCTATCTATCTATCTATCTATCTATCTATCTATCTATCTATCTATCTATCTATCTATCTATCTATCTATCTATCTATCTATCTATCTATCATCTATCATCTATCATCTATCTATCTATCTATCTATCTATCTATCTATCTATCTATCTATCTATCTATCTATCTATCTATCTATGTTGAGCCCAGGGGTGTTGAGCCCAGCCTCTCTCCTGAGGATCAAGGAGGGGGAAGGCATGAGTTGCAGGCACCTCAGCTGTCAGCGGGCATGGACGATCCAGCTGTTGTTGAGTCTAGCCCAGACCTTGAGGAAGAGAGCGAGATAGCCGCCCCACTAGTTCCCACGGATGGCCCTGCCCCTCAATGGGACAGCGCTCAGCCATCAAGCACCCCCACGGAGCCGTTAGGAGAGCATTCCAAAAGACCAGTAACTCCTCCTGTGCCAAGCAGTATCCTAGAAACGGCTGATGCTTCCCAGCCCTCTGCTTCCCTGCCTGCAGATAAGGACCTTGTTCTGTCCGATGAGCCTGTGGAGGCTCGCCCCCCTTCACTGTGCTCATGGCGTAGGGAGAAGCGGACAGGGTAGTGGGCGTGTGTGAGAAGGAGTGAGAGGTTACACTCCAAGACCTCTCCTATTTAAGACTGCCACGCTGTGAATGGGGCGTTGAGTCAACTTTCATCACACGTTGCAGAGCATGTCTAGAGGGTAGTTAGAGACTTGTAGTGAGTTAGCATAGGATCTTTTCTATGAGGCGCTCAGCCTTTGATGTATCCATTACGGTAATAAAGCAAGAGTTCTTTGCACCCTCATCTCCGACTCGTGTTTCCCGCTCTGAACTGGACTATCTATCTATCTATCTATCTATCTATCTATCTATCTATCTATCTATCTATCTATCTATCTATCTATCTATCTATCTATCTATCTATCTATCTATCATGGCATGTCTCTTTATTACCAATCTCTCTATACTAATATAGCCAAAGAACTGCCTATAGGTGCAAATGGAACTGCAGATGAGGAAAACAGGAAAGATACATTAGTTACATTGGAAACATACACACAATGAAGAGCCACTTATTATATGTAACAATTTATATCAATAAGAATATTAGTTCAATGCAGTACAATATAAATCTGTAAAGAGACTGGGCACATTTCAAAAGCACACATAAAGAGCATGTCATTAGTGCTTCCACTTATCATATACAGTGCCACTGAGTCCAAAACATACATATCCAAGGGCAAATCACACATTTTCCACTTGTCATATGCTATACTTTTATGGTAGGCTGTTCCATTCAACTGTTGTGCTATTATCATTATCATATATACTAAAGGTGAAGTCAGTTCTCTGAGTGTCAGTTCTTATCCAGCCCAAACAGCACCATCCATGCATTAGAGGGAGGTATCAGCAGGCTCAGGGGATTTCTTTTGCAGCAGATGATCCAGAAGCTGCAGCTGGTGCAGAACACTGCTGCCTGGGTGATAGATGGGGCAGCAAAGGGGGATCATATCACCCTGATCCTTAAAACTTCTGTGGGACCCAATTCCTTTACATTTTTTATAATAATAATAATAATAATAATAATAATAATCATATCCCGCCCTTCCTCCCTGTCCCGTAGGAGCCCATGTAGTTTTTGTGTCAGTGAGGCTTCCTTCTGAGTAACATAGTAAGCTGCCTTATATCAGGTCAAGCTATTTGTTCATCTGCTGGTGGAAACACGCTTACTATTCTGCCGGTACCAGTGCGTCTCCACCTCTCTTTTCTGAAAATGAGGGCACACCACGCTAGTCAAAGCCCACCTTTTTCTCTCTTTTTTTACTATAAAACCTGGTGGGATCGGCTCAAGTACATTTTTTTTATTAAATCAGCTTCAAACAGATTTTGCAACTGATTGGCAGATCAACCCATTGTACCTCCAGGTGTGGCCAATGGAAACTCTTTGCTACAGGTGACTAGTGTGCTCATAGCCTTTGTCCATCCTGTGTAGTCCAACTGGTAGGAGTAAAGTTAGAATATTGTACAGTTTTATGGTAGTGGTCGTGGCTGTTAAGCAGATGTGTTCCCCCTTATCTGATATCTGATCCCTTTAACTTGACATGCCAGTGAAAAAACGGAAAACCTTCCCATTGCCAAGCATGTACTTTGCAGGTTGATGCTGTTGCTAGGTCTTAGTTGTGAATTTGCAAAGTGTGGCTTAACATCTGTGTGTACATTTTAATTTTAGATCTTTTAAGTGCTTTGTTTTTGAAAAAGTCTTTGCAATCCATGTTCTCAAGGATAGAAAATGGAGAGTATTTGTTTCCTATCTTTGCATGTTTTGAAAACAACCATAGAGATAATTTGATCTGTAGTGGGTGCAATTATCAAGAAAACAAACAGCAATTTGAATAGCAGCACTGATCTACAGGGGAAATTGATCATTATATTAGAGGTGATGTGCAAAGAGAAAAATAATGCTTTTGTGTGTTTTTATTTCTGCTTGATGATGAAGCAGACACAAAAGGACTGCAATTTTTAAATGCTTTTCTATATACCAGGTCATGATTTCTCTCTTCTTTTTTCCTTCACAGACTGGAAAATTACAGGGACAGTAAAATAAGAGAATGTGAAACCATTGAAAGAGGAAAGCTTTCTAATCAGGCACTTAAAATAAACTTCTGTTTTTTGCCCTTTCATTAAATACTGTAGTAATAGTTGTCTCAGAGTTGATAACTGTTTTCATCCATCTGAAGGGGCTATAGGTTTATATATCTCTTCCCTTTACAATATTCCTGTGAGCAAGAAAAAGAAATTTGTAAATCCTTGTTTTTAAGGAGACCGCTGGTTTAATCCTAATGATAAATGGTTGAGAAAAGCTACCTTAACACTGAGATTAAAAATAAAAAAATAAAAAGCAAGTCTTGCAGAGGAGGAAAACCTAAATGCCTAATTGATATTCCTGAGATTGCTTGTCATAACTGCTAATATTTAGGGACCAGTTCCATTTGGGGAGCTAGCAAAGTTGGTTCATCTTGAGGCGTCTTCAGGTGTTTTACATTTGTATAAGTAAGCAAGTGAGAGCCCGTGTGGTGTAGTGGTTAGTGTGTTGAACTACGACCTGGAGACCAGGGTTCGAATCCCCACACAGCCATGAAGCTCACTGGGTGACCTTGGGCAAGTCACTGCCTCTCAGCCTCTGAATAAACCACCTCTGAATACATGAAAACCTTATTCATAGGGTCGCCATAAGTCAGGATCGACTTGAAGGCAGTCCATTTCATTTCAAGTAAGCAAGTGAGGAGGACAGTGGGAAAGGGCACACTAGCTGCTTTCCACCCCATCCCATGAGTTAGAAGGTGATGTTCTGGAGCCTTCATAAGTATGGGAGACTCCCCTTTCAAGAAGATCACCTTCCATCTTGTGGGGAGTCATTGGAGTGATGATGGAGCAGAGGAGCTAGGACACTCCTCCCTCTTGTCCCATCATCATCATTATCATCATTATCTAAATTTATATCCTGCCCTTCCTCCCAGAAGCAGCCCAGGGCAGCAAACAAGTAATAAAACACTAAAAACATCTTTTAAAAAAATATTTGAAACAAAGCATCCTAAAAACAGAACATCCTAAAAACAATTTTATTTTTTAAAAAATCCTTTAAAAAAACCTTTAAAAACAATTCCAGTACAGATGCAGACTGGGATAAAGGTCTCTACTTAAAAGGCTTGTTGGAAGAGGAGGGTCTTCAGTAGGCACCAAAAAAAATACCCAGCTCTATTTCTCTGTAATGTCTGGATCAGGAGACGCCAGCCGTGAAACAGCAGGTCCATAGTCTGGGGCTGCTCCTGGATCTATCTTTGTCACTAGAGGCCTAGGTGACCTCAGTGGCTAGGAGCATCTTTTACCAGCTTCAGCTGGTAAGTCAGCCGTTTCTGGATGGGGATAGCCTGACCACTGTTGTCTATGCACTGGTAACCTCCAGGATGGATTACTGTAACGTGCTATATGTGGGGCTGCCTTTGAGGTTGATCCGGAAGCTGCAGCTGGTGCAAAATGCATATCTCAGTAGTGGGGTTGTTGGCAAATACCCAGCAGCATTGGATGATGGCAAAAGAATGATAAAAGTAACACACAAACACACACACACACACACACACGACAGCCTTTACACTGTGGTAGAGTCAATACGATTAGTGCAATACAATACAATACAATTAGGTTGACATCTTCCTAAAGAAATTGTTTGTTATTATAGTTTCCATCCTTTGACTGAAAGATGTAAACATGACTACAGTTTACAATCCCACATATACCATTGCTTTGATGATGGTTTGGATTTTCTCAATGCATCTTGCTGCAGGGCAACACTGTCTTTTGTAATTGCTGCCAGTTCATTTTTATTCCAATGTTTATCTTATTCTGGCAGGGTAAAATATCAAGCCCCTTTCTCATGCCTAACATAATTTGAATTCTCTGCACGCACACACACACACACACACACACACACGGAGCCAAGAAGTAAACCCACTGGAGTTAGGCAGAAGATATATTTTACTTCCAGCGGTCTAATCTTTCTAATAATTTTTTCCTATCAGGTAGACAGGAAGGATCAGTTTTTAAAAAATCAACTTAGGTGAATAGTACATTATTAGCTTGCCGTGATGGCTTTTGTGACTGACAAGATGTGGGTGCTTATCAATGATCAACTGGATGAAGGGAAGTGGTGATGAGACCAATGAATGAAGGGCACTCTTTACCATCAGGGAAAAGGATTTCAATCCTTTCTTCCATTGGGCCCATTATGTAGATAAGTTATATAGAATACTCATCATTTTGTGGAATTTGTTCCCTAGCTGAGGCTCATATTGCTGCTCTCTACTCTGGCATATAGCTCTCTTGTGAGCCGGATCTCTTGATTCTGCACTGTCTTATCATTGGAACTTAGATTACAAGACCTTATTTTTTTTCTGTCTTGTGTTATTTTTTCTTAATTAAATGCATATTTTCTCCTTGCACCCATGTATTTTATTATTTTGTTGAATCTACTCTAAATGTTAGAATGGATGTATTTTATATTACTTTGTTTCAAAAAATTTGCAGTTGCCTTTTTTAAAAACAAATGACAAAACATTTGAATCATCATTAAAAAGACTGCCCAACATGGCAGTTTACAGACCATATAAAAAAAGCCAAAGAGTTAAAAACTTCCTTTATATTGTTGTTGTTGTTCAGAAGCAAGAAGAATATTAACTCTTTCATCCTGCCTTCAACAGCAACAACGACGACAATGACAACTGAGGAATGGGTTGAAAGTACAGGAAGGTAGATTCAAGTCAAGTTATAAAAGCAGTCTGGTTATGAAAAAGTAGCTTGTTTATATTGTTGAATGTTCTTTCCTGGAGATTTTTGTGGAAGGCTGGACAAGGATCTGCAGAATATTCAGTGTATCATTATCATCACCATCATTACCACCATCATCATCATCATTTAGATTTCTTACCTGCCCTTCACAATGAGGTCCCAGGAGGGCAGGTTACAAGAATTAAAAATACAATATTAAAATCTGTTAAAATAAATTACAGTAAAGAGAATAAGGTAGGTCCTAAAATATATTTCTCAGGTGGCAAAGGCCAGGGGAAAGAGGTGTGTCTTCAGCATATGATGAAAACTGCATAATGAAGGTGCCAGATGCAACTCTGTGGGGAGGGAATTCTACAACATAGGGGCTGCCACAGAGAATGTCCTGTCCCAGGCAGCCATTCACATGGTTTGTCTTAGTGTGTTGTCTGAATTCAGGCTTGTGGTTTGCCTTACTCCAGACAAATGAACTATAACCAAAGCTTGTTCTTGGTTTATAGCACTTGGTTTGTCTGTGGGTGACAAAGCACAAGTCCGGTTTCAGATGATTTACTAAGCCAAACTATGGCTTAGCTCTGGGTAGTGTGGCAGCAGAACAATCAAAGGAGGAGTTCAGAAGCCACAATCTGCTCTCTGGGAACCCGCGCACTTCTGCGTTCACACTAAGCCATGGCTTGACTTAGTGTTATATGCAAACTGAGCCACTGTGGCAACTATAGTTAACACTGATCCTAAACGTCTCTTTCTCTTTAATACTGTAACAATGTTTACCTTGTTGAATAGGTTCATTACAAAGGGACCCTCACCTGACACACACTGTTGAATATCATGTAACATATCACAAGGACAAAGGAGAGTTAGGCATTCCTAATGTGGCTGAATATTGCAGAGTATCTTTATTAACTTCTTCACACATTATCTCAGTATTTAACTATTACCTCATTCTTCTGTACTAACTTCGCAGCTGCACTTTCCCATTGATGCACCAAATGGTACTGTTATCATTGATGGCTGCTGTACTTCATAAAGTCATATACAGTACAATGCTAGTTGTGTGAACAGCCTGGGGACTTGAGTATATACAAGTTTTGAATCAGCAGCTGTTTAGCTAAATAGTAGTGCTCTTTTACACAGAGCTATATTTAGCTAAAGCCATATGGAGAAAACACACAATGGAACTTGGATAACAAGGATTTATTGTGTGCTGATGAGACTTCAGATATGGGAATTTATTCTCATTATTAATATGACTGAACTTTTCAGGAGTAAGCACTTACCACAGTAGTTCGTTCCCACAGTGTTATTTAACATGAATTTTACTTCAGATAGTGCAAAACTCTGTTAGGAATGTGGTAATTCATGTTCCAATCTAATGTAAATGCTAAAATGTAAGCAAAGCTGTTCAGATTAAGGCATGCCCTTATGGTAGTTTCTTGCAGCATCACTTTAGTCCTACGCCCAGTCTGTGTCTGTGTTGGAATTGCTTTTTACAATGTTTTTAAAGATTTTTTTTAAAAGATGTTTTTAATATGTTTTGTTTTTTAAGATGTTTTTAGAGTTTTGTCCCTTATTTGCTGTCTTGGGCTCCTTCTGGGATGAAGGGTATGATAGAAAATCAGCAGCAGCAGCAGCAGCAGCAGCAGCAGCAAGGGATGGGAGAGACATTTGATTGGGTTTGCATTTAAAGCCAAATCTATCAAATTCTCACATTCCAAAACAATATGAGAACCAAAACACAGCCATCCTTCAAAATGTTCACTTATCTAAATTTTGTGATGCAGTTCTTCAACCAAATAATTTTACAAAAATGTGTATATTAGCGGAAAGTGTGCAGATAAATGAATATATTGGTGAAAAGAACATAAAATGTGTTAAGTTGGGAGAAATTCCTTGCAAAACTGTGTACAAAAATGTATTTATCAAGACAAATCACACTGAAAATGCTGAAGAATTTTCATGAGGAATTTGCAAATTGCTGCAGAAATGTGGATAACTACATTTAAAGCTGGAAAAAAAGAGCAACTGGGAGGATTGAAACTCACAGATCCTTCCATCCCTATCCTATGGAGAAGTGGAAGCATAGTAAGTAATTGGGAGACGTTCTTAAAGGAGGAAGCTGTCTTTGCACTGCCTCTTTAAGAGTCAAACCTAGAACACCACAATGTGTTAAAGGACATCTAAGAGAATTGGGCAGAACAGTTTCAGATTTGCAGCAGGAATCTGTGTGAGTTAGGATAGGGGATAGTCCTCAGTTTTAAGTCAAATAAAATCCTTTAAGGAGGGAGAGCAGGGGTCTTTAAGTTGCCCACCAACACTGCCCAAGGTCACCTGATCACAGTCTTCTCCACTATGGTGAGAATATTTCTATTTAAATTATAGTAATTATTTGTATATTTCTATATTTGCATCAATATAGCATAAGCAAATTGTTTACACGTGTCCTCTTTTGTTCTCTTTCCTTTCAAATGTCTGTGCTTACTGTGTGGATGACAAAACGTGGGACTGATCCAGGGACATGCTGATGGGAGGTGAGTCTCATCCACACTTCGGCTTCATGACATGAGCACCTTATATGGTCCTGCCCAAGCCCATTGAAGTCAGCCGCAGACTTGAAGGTGTGCTTTTCTTTAATAGCTTTCATGGACAATTTCAGTTCAGAGAGCTTCACAAATCAGTTTACAGGTTACATAGGATCCAGCATCTCTACACCACATAACTAGAGACATGCCCCCTTACAACCCTTAAGTAAGTGTGGGTGGGTTCATCCTACTTGTGTGAGAAAAGTGTCACAGACAGGAGCGGACATGCATGCGAGCACTCCTCAGTGGGACAGTGGGAACTCTTTGAGCCTGCCGCTACAGTAGCCTAGGTGTCTGAGGTGAGGGCCGCGGAGATGCTTCAGCAAAGTCCTCCTCCTGAGGAGGAGGGGTGTGTGGCAGTGACGATGGAGTGAGTGAGGAAGGGGGGTGAAGGGAAGGTGAAAAGGCAGCTTCCTGATTGGAAGTGCTGCATCCATTGTAATTAGAGCTACGGGAGTGAAGGTGTCACTGTCAGTGGCACTGAAGCCTGCAGACTTAACCGTCTCTGAATATAAGCCACTGAGGCTCTCCCCCAAGTTCCATTCTGTCTCCTCTTCATTGTCATCACTCCAAGACCATTCCATAGGACTCATGATATCTATGTGAGTAGAAAATCAGTAGGGTACTGGCTCATGGAAATAACCTAGAAATGTTTAAGATACAGGTTTTTTTAGATTCCTTTTTGATTTTATGAACTGCTAGGTGCATTTATTTGACTTAGTATCAGCATTCTAATCATCTAACTATACAATATGTTCTACCTTCACTGTTAGAGGCAGTATGTCTCTGAATACCAGTTGCTGGGAATCAGAAGTGGGGAAAGTGCTATTGCACTCAGGTCCTTCTTGATACTTTCTATTGTCATCTGGTCGCTGTGAGGACAGAATATTGGACTAGACAGGCCTTTGGCCTGATCCAGCAAGGCTCTTCTTATATTCTTCAAGGGGTTTGCTTTGTGGTGCATTCCTGTATAATTATTTACTATAACTAAATAGAGTAATGTTAAACAGAACACAGTTGGAGACAGCAATGTTATGCAGTTACTGAGGAATAAGGCACATTGCACATTAAAGCACATCTGTTCCCTCCTGTGCCTTTCATATACAAGATATACAAGATCATACCCTTTTATAGATGATTAATTAGTCAGTCCAGAATGAGTACTATTTCTACATCACTGACATAAGATCACTCCCTTGTAGTTTGCATTAAATCAGGATTAACTATTGTTGCCTCATTCTAATCTGTCAGTATTCACAACTGCTAAAGTGATTGGTGTGATGGACAGGGCTAGGGCCTGCCCTTTTTCATCATTAGCCAATATTACAATTGAAATGTTCAGAAGGGGAAGAGTGTAAAAAGACTTTTTTTAAAAGTTAGAGTGGGAAGTTGTGATGAGAGGGTGATGAGATCAGACTGAGCTGGGGTCTGGTGTGTTCAGTGAGATTTAGTTCAGCATCAGGTTAGAGTGAGCAAGGGAGAAGGAGGGCATAGAGGGTTAGAGGAAGAACAGGAATAGGCTGGAATGAGAGATGTGAGTAGGGTTGCCAGGTCAGA
Source organism: Rhineura floridana (assembly GCF_030035675.1). Classification (NCBI taxonomy): domain Eukaryota; kingdom Metazoa; phylum Chordata; class Lepidosauria; order Squamata; family Rhineuridae; genus Rhineura; species Rhineura floridana. The sequence continues at coordinate 171,271,558 of NC_084482.1, read as the reverse complement.
AGCACCCCAAAACCTGAGATATTAGGGGTGGGTCTAAGTGATGTCATGGAAGTTTTTTCAGATGTTCAGTCAAAATTTGGCTTCTTGCAACTTGAGCCCATTACTCCGCATCCTGAACTCTGGACTGTTGAGAAGAGCTCCTGGCCCTTCTTTGTGTGACAACCTTTCAAGTACATGAAGAGTGCTATCATATCTCCCCTCAGTCTCCTCTTTGCAAGGCTAAACATGCCTAGTTCTTTCAGTCTCTCCTCATAGGGCTTTGTTTCCAGTCTGCTTATGTGACAGCTATACACACATCTTGTTTTTGGTTTAAAAATAAAAGTTTATCTTTGCTTTATCCTACAGCCTGGATCTGATTAATGTTGGGGTGTAACAAGGTTTTGGGATAAGAATAAGAACTGGTCATGTACCTGGAGTCACTTTGGGACATACCCTCTCACCATTTACATTACTGGTCCTGTTTTGGGCAGTCACCTCATGGGCTGGCAATGACCTGAGGTGGGACAGCTGGTTCCAATGTGTGTGGGGGAAATTGAACTAGGGGAGTGGACCTGGTTCCTCTCATCTGGGGTTTTCAGATGGGTTGTCACAATTGGAGAAACCATATTATCTATACTGGGAAAAGTTAGAAAAATGTTCATTCTTAGCTGCCCTTGTAAACCATGAGTATGAGTACAACAGCTGAAAGGTATCTTGAATACAGGTACCTTATTTCACAGTAAGAATCATTGTCCATTCCACAGACATGGAAGGCCTGACATCAAAGGGCCCAGACTCTCTGCCTTCTTTTCACAAGACACACACAGCTACACAGAGATTCCAACACTGAGGGAGGACACTTGCTGCAGCAGTGGATGCACCCCTCAGTTTTGGAGGGAAAAATGAGGACCTAGGAAGCTAACGTATACTGAGTTAGAACATTGGTCCACCTAACTCAGTATTTCCTAAGCTGACTGACAATGGCTGTCAAAGGCTTCAGGCCCTACTTGGAGATGTCAGGGATTAAACCTGTGAGCTTTTGCATGTGAAGCATGTGCTCTACCTTTCAGCTACAGCCTCTTCCCCTAAATCAAGAGAAAATCCTGAAGGGAAAGCAGTCATTGCTATTATTATGGAGTTGGCCCTGCATTTTATTTTATTTTATTTCCAGCATTAAAAATAGAGCTATTTCCCTATTTAACAAATAGGTGTGAGGATTAATTAGTTAATATAGATTAAAGCACTTCAGAGTGGGGAAAGTCTTGCACACCCTGTGTGGAAATGAAGATCACAAAGTCAGCTTGTCTGAATAGCCAAGCTGCGTATTTTAATAGGCCAACTTATATCGCCTCATACACAAGAGACAGAGAAGTGCTGAATGAACTCCCAGGCAAAGAGGAGCGGTGGGTGTAACATAACTTTGACATTTTCTCCAGTCTTTGGCATTTTGTCCTTTTATATATATCATCTCCATGACTACAGTGGTAACATTTAAAATAATTCCAATGTAAATCTGACAGCACCTCCTTTGATGTGCTGAGCTTCATGTAATTAAGTAAGAAAAGGCTGTTGATTGAGAAGGTTAGAGCTGCCTTGCGAAGGATTACAGTACATTTCGTGATTAACAATCAGAACATTCTCCTTCCAAAACCTCTATCTAATTTAGCAGACTGGGGATCAGTTGAGAATAAGAGAGACTGCAGTCTGAAAGCTGTAAGGTGGGCGGGAGGAGGGGGAAAAGTAATTTTCACCATTTCCCACATTCAAGATGTTTATCGCAAGCCTGTACCATTCACAGGCAATCCTTGACTTCTGAGATTAAGTTGGAATTCAGACTGCTTTTATTCAGAGGGCTACCAAAAAGGAAAAATCTGATTTGCTGGTCATGGCTTCCTGTCATTTTCTGTATCTCCTGGGCAGGCTGTAATTAGAAAAGAAAATGGCACAAGCTCAGCTCATTCTCATGACAAAAGATCTATGTGTGCACCTGTTAATGACTCAAAACTGGGTAATTCTCTTTGCAATCTTTAAATTATAGGTTGTTTGTGGACACAAAGGTCCGACTGTTTTCTGACAACCAAACATATCACTGCAAGATATGCAGGTTAAATCAAGCTGTGCAGAAAGGCAGACAGTACAATTTATTTGCATAATAATAGGGCCGGAGGTTTAATGAAACGTTGTTCAGAGTTTGAATTAATATATCTTTGTGCCCTCAAATATGGAAACATCCACTATAACTAGTGCACAACTCTGCTATAGGAATTAATGCATGCATAGGTGTAATACATATACAAATGTATTTATCTATTTGCCAGTTCTCTGTCACAGTCTAGCAGAAGCAGATTGCCAGTGGAGTGGACTATAACTCTAGTTTCTCAGCAGAGGGGGAGGGGCAATGTGGCCCAGAGGTTGAGGCTGTGTTGATGCATTGGCAGGAGTGCTGTATTGGCTCCACCATTCTGCCAGCGCAGCCCAAATCTGTGCTGCCTCACCTCCTCCCTCCTGCCGGGAAGATAGCTTTGCAGCTTCACCCCCCCTGGGCAAGCTGCGTCTGCATTCTAGTGTTATTAAGAAACAGATACTAGGATAGACTTATGGTTCTGAATTACTGTATTAACCAGGGGCATCGAGCTGGTTTTAAAATGGCTAGCGCTTTTACTTTTCTTGATAGAAATGCATTGCAAAGAAAACCTGAAGCCCCTAGGCCATCACCAACCATACCACAGTAAATTAAAAAATGGGACAGTGCTCAGAATATTATTAAAACAAACTAATAGTACAATCCATTGCAATATCCAATATATATCCAATATCTTTTAACAATAATTAAAAAAACCCAAAAACACTAATTACAAAAGTGTTTCAAACAGGATCCTACCCATTTAAATTTAACTCAACACTTTAACAATGGAGTTGACAGTCCCTACTATTTGGCATTCTTCACCTACCTTAATTATTTTAAATTGTGATGGCAGTCAATCACATGGAATTTTGCCAATTCCTTTTTAATAGACAAAACAGCAAATAGAAAACTAGTTAGATAAAAAACTAGCAAAAAGATCTATAACCCTCTCCTAGCCAGTCTGTTTTTTCCCTCAACCACTTTGTTATAAATTTCTAGCTAGGGCAACTGTATAGATTGCTCTCTGTGCTATATGCTCCAGGGATTCCAGCACCAGCTCCTCCTCCGCCAGCTGCCCAGCAGTTGGATTGCTCCCTTAGTGGCTGATTTAATCCAGACACTGTCCAGAGTAGTAATAAATGCTACCTTTAAAAGTTTCCGCCTATTTCCATAGGAAAACTTAATCCAGTACACTAGCATACTATTTACTAAAGATTCCAACATTGTTAGATTCCGTTTGATTTGTAACAAGAAGAACAGTGTCTGGAATATTGTCTGCAGATACTGATGCTGAATGAATTGAGTCCTTTGCAAATATATTGTCCCAAAGCTGCACTCCATACAGCAAATGTCCTCCTGCTTTTATAAAAATTTTAAGTGCAGAAGGAATTACTTACTTCCTTTGCCAAAATAAAAAATGTCCAGTCTCATAACTGTTGAGCCAACATTTCCTCTAGCTAACTCCACATGCACTTTGAAGGATTCTGAACTACTGAAAGTGATCCCTAGATATTTAAATTGATTGTTTGTCATGAGTGCTGTTTTATCAGCATTCAGCAGCAGCTATATCACCTCTTAGATTTTTATGAACAAAATAAAGTAATCCCAGAGGCTGCAGCATGGGAGAGGTTCAGGGATATCCCATTCCCATGGTTACTTTGGGTGCAGCACAGGAGTGGTTCAGAGATCCCCCATTCCTGTGGTTACTTTGGCTGCAACTGAGAACTTTTTTTGTTTAACCAAAACAAGAAGTTCAGGGCATATCAATAAGTCTAGTACACAATCAACATGTCCTATTGGAAAATTCTAATATAATCTGAGGACTGGTCTCTTATACACAGTGGTGTCACTAGCGGGGTGCAGGGAGTGTGGACCGCACCCAGGTGACACCATGAGGGGGGTGACACCCAGAGCCGCCCCATCGCGGGGCAGGGCGCCTGCGCCATTGCCCAGCAAAGGAGCCGAGAAGCGCTCCGGGTCGGCATCGGAGCAACCAACTCCTCCTCGGAGGCAGGCAGGTGGGCTGGCGAGACCGGGAGCAGCGTCTGCTGGGTGAGGGAGGTGCGCTGGCATTCCCAGGCCTGCTTCTCCAGCTGGGTGCCCCTCCGGCGCGCACCCTCCCAGGGGCATGGGTGGGTGGCCTTGTGCGTGTGTGCACACGCATGCTCAGCAGGACATTTGGGGGCTCACCAAGGAGTTACCGCACAGGGTGACACCAACCCTAGTGACGCCACTGCTTATACAGTAGGGGACCGCTTTTCAGCTGCCTGCTTTTGGGCATTCCGCTAATACGGCAGCTTTCAATTAGAGTAAGGCCCCACTCATACGGTGCTTGTTCCGCTTTTACAGCATTTTTTGGGCGTTGGGCACCATTTTATTGATGGAGTTCTGCTTTTCGGTGGGTCTCACTTTTAGGCGAGGATCTGGAATGTAACCCACCATATGAGTGGGGCCCTACTGTATATACGGACTCCTTTGAGATTTTGAAGTGGGCTCAAATGAAGCTTTTAGGCTTAACTGGGTGCCAGACTTTGACACCACAATAGATGAGGAAGATTGGAATGCTTTGTGGGGTAAACCACTATATTCATCTCTTTCAGCACAAACGAGGGTACTATCCTGAAAACATGCTCACAAATAGAACCTCACCCCACTAAAATTGCCCTATGTTAACACCAGATCCTCACAATTATGCTGGAGGGGAAGTTAAAGGGCACATATGTACATATGAGGTGAGGCTGAGAGAAAGTATATGACTTATGGGTTCATGTATTCCGTGAGGTTAGCATTATTACAAAACAAACTGATAGATTCTCCCCACAATGAACTCTTTTACGGATATGGATTTGATAAATAGGGGACTAATTATTAATTTATTAACAGCTTCCATAGAAATAATTATGCAACACTGGAAGGATTTCAAGAATGCTGCTTTGGAACTTTGGTACCAAATTGTGTGGCACATACTGCTTCTTGAAAAGCTCACCCAAAATAAAAGTGGCAAGAGGACAAAGGAGATGAAATAAATTTATGGCAGCATGGTTTAACTTTATTGAGCTAACTAATAAAAGACAGCAAGACCGTTTCCCACCTGTGGCCATTGTACATCTCTGCATGCGATAATATTATTTCCTGAGTAAACAGTTATAGGGTACTATCCCCTCATACCTGAAAGAACAAAAAAAGTTAATTATGTTATTGTTACTCTTTGAGTTTTAATAATGTATTTACCTTGTCCCTAACATTACCTGCTGTAATATATCACACCAAACTCTTGCTTTGTTACTTGCTCTGTAATTATTCTGTAATTGTCTTTTCCTGTGTTTTTTCTTGATTTTCTGGTTGTGTTGTAAAATTTTCTGACTGGTGAGGATGTTATTTGTTCAAAAAAATTTTTTTTAAAAAAAAAACAGCATCCAGCAGGAGTGAAACTGGCCTATTCCCCTCATATAACAAATGCATGACTTTAAGACATACTGGATAAATTCAGCAGTAAGAGACTCATCAAACAATCTAGTTATACCTTCCTAAAACGCAGAGCTTGGAAAAGTTACTTTTTTGGACTACAACTCCCATCAGCCCACTCCAGTGGCCATGCTGGCTGGGGCTGATGGGAGTTGTAGTTTAAAAAAGTAACTTTTCCAAGCTCTGCATGTGGTATATGATTTGATAATTCTCCGTCATGGCCTACAGAAACTTTCACTGAGCTAAGATCAAGTTAAAGCTGACACTAAATGCCTCAGACTTCATTGATAGGGTTGTCACAGGGGGCTGCAGTGTGCATCTGTGTGCATCACATATATACACATCTAGAAGTCTTGTACAAAATCTGTAAATACAGTGGGTGTGCATACACTGCTAGTAACAGAATAATAGACACAGGAGAGAAGCTAATGATTCATCCTGTATAACATCTTGACTTGAGGCGGATGCCTACCCAATATTTGATTGAAAAGGTTTAAGGGAAGTGATTCCACAACAATCCCACAATGTTGCATTGCTAAAATGTTAGTCTGAAAGCTTTGCATAACATTTGGTATACTTTCTAGTAGTCCAAACCCATTGCTTCTTATCCTATCTTTGGTAGCTATGGAGAATAATTGTTTCCCATATGCAAGATTATTAGTTTAGCCCCCATTAACTTTTTTTCTTAACTCTGTATCTTTCCAGCCTTCCTCTTATTAGTTGACTTCCTGGCCCCTCATTGTCTTTTGTCTGTAACATGCAGCTTAATTATTTGATTTCTCTGGCTCATTTGATTCACCTGTCACTATATTCTCTGCAAGCACAGTTTGTGGAGCATCTCCACACAGCTTATTCCTTGATGTTGTGTCAATGTCACTGGCTGATCATTAAATTTAGGACTGCCCCTGCCGTTAGGCAGACTGAAGCAACTGCCTTGAGCAGCAAATTTTAGGTGTCATGAAAGGACAGGAAATAGTTATTTAATTCATTTCACTCCCAAGGAGAGGTATTTAAGAACACGAAAATAGCCTGCTGGATAGCCAATAGCCCTTTTAATCCATCATCCTGTTCTCACAGTGGCCAACCAGATGCCTGTGGTTTCCAGAAACTGATATTCAGAAGCATACTGCCTCTGACTGTGGAGGCAGAGCATAGCCATCTTGGCTAGTAACCACTGATAGCCTTATTCTCCATGAATTTGTCTAATCCTCTTTTAAAGCCATCCAATGTAATGGCCATCACTGTCTGCTGTGGGACCAAATCCCATAGTTTAACTATACTCTGTGTGAAGAAGTATTTTGTCTATCCTGGATCCTCCAATGTTCAGTTTCATTGGATGTCCACAAGTTCTAGTGTTATGAGAGGTGAATAAAAACTTTTCTCTATCTACTTTCTCCACACATTGCATAATTTTATACACTTCTGTCTTGTCACCTTGGTCTCACTGCTGCACCCCTTCTTGCCCTTTTCTGAACCTTTTCCAACTCAACAGTATCTTTTTTGAGGTGAGTTGACCAGAAATTTGCACAGGATTCCAAATGCATAGATTTGTATATATTGGCAGATTTATTTTCAGTCCTTTTCCTAATGATCCGTATAATGGAGTTTGCCTTTTTAACAGCTGCCGTACCCTGGGTCAGCATCTTCATTCCTGTTCAGTCACCGTCAGTTCAGACCCCAAGAACGTATATGTAAAGTTAAGGGGGTTTGCCCCGACACATATCATTTTGCATTTCTTTACATTGAATTGCATTTGTCATTTTACTGCCCACTTGTGGGATTGTATGGCTCGGGTGCCAAGATAACGTTGAGACTATGATCTTCACTTGAGGAGGAGCACCATTTGGAACGCTTGACACCTACACAAAAGCCTATTTAGTTGCCCTGGCATTTGCAGGACAATAGTTTTCATTAGTTATTTCTGGCAGTTGTATCCCATTATATGTTTTAAGGGCTTGCATTTTAAAGATTTAGGTTTTAATTACGTTTGTCTTCCTTGCTGTTGTCATTAAGTGGATATCTTATTGTGATTGTTCAGTTTTGATGAATTTTAATTGTATTGTACTCTGCTCCGAGATCAGTTATGGTGAAGGGCAGATTAGAAATATTCTAAATAAATGCTAAATAAAATTGCTGTTTTGCCTCAGACAGCAAAATGTCTTGGGCTTGCTCTGGATGTGCTGCCTGATGATGGTTCTGCTGCCTGATGGGTGGATGATGAAATCTGTGATACTTTGATCAAATTTGTAGATTTCCTCTGAATCTTCTTAAGCTTGTTAATATACTTCTGAACTGTAGGGTCCTGAACGCAGAACTCTAAAGGAAATTTTGCTGACGACAGTATAGTTAAGTGGCTCAGTCCTGGAAAGTTTGACGTTAATACAATTTAAATGACAGTTTGGCACAGTGCAATGTTACCCTGCATTCAGTTGGTTTCCCACTATGATTCCTACATATTTTAAAAGAGAACATTGAAACTCTTTCCCCACAATCAATGTGGTAGTTCTTGTGCAGAGTGAACTAGAAAGTCACTGGTTAAAATCCATCATAATAGAACTCAGTGTTCCAATGAAATTGACTCCCATAATCCAAAATTAATTTAGAGTAAAAGGAGATTAGAAAATTCATGGAGGTGGTTCAACAGTCCTGTTCAGTTGTTTGGTATCTATAGATATACAATGTGCCTGGGCAGGGGGTTTCAATATGGTGGTCCAGTAGCTTCATACAGATGGTCTGCAGCATGTCTGTGAAATAAAACTTACAATTTGAATTCTATGAAATACAGTAAAATATGACATGAGAAATAAAAGAAGCATTAAAATCACTATTTAAAAATCATGCAGCATCTAGCACAGCACATTACAATTGCTACAACAGGCAGAAAAATCATTTAGTGGTCCGCCAAGACCCTTAGCAATTTTCAAGTGGTCCATGGAAAAATAGATTTGGGATCCACTGGCCTAGGGGCTTCCAAGAATGCACCTGGTGGGCCCCATCCCCAATATTATGACACATATGCTGGGCACACACTAGAAGTGGCTCTCCTGGTGGGGCAAAGCCACAGATCTAGCTTTCCAGCAATGGTGTAGCTGCTGCTTACTAGGAAGATTGAGGTGGCAGAGATGCCAGACTGTGTGGGCACTGGTGGAGCCAATTCGGTGCTCCTGCCAGTATGCCTCCACAGCCTAGCCTCCCCACTGCCTCCTCTCTCCCCCTCCTGGTAAACAGCAGTGACACCACTGCCAGGATGCTAGTATTGTGACTCCACCCCACTGGGTGAGCTGCTTCTGACATAAATACTACTTGATGTACAATTGGCATCAGTCTGAAGGCAGAGATGTGCTTACAGGTGTATGCACATAGTGCTCCTTGCATGGAGACATGAACTCTGGTCAATCATGCTTTGCTTCCCTATAGAGAGAGACCTACATGTGTTCATCTATATCTGTGTAGGCCCCTTTCAGACTGGCACAGATCACATGTTGGCTGAAGGCATGACTAGTGAATGTGCTGGCATCTAAGGGCTAGCTGGGTATGTTCTTGGAAGTACCTTATGCATATGATAGACAGAGGTACTGACCCACTGAAGAGGATCAAAGGCTATTCGGTATGATGGCTAAATGGAACCTCTGCATCAGAGCTGGTAAACTTATGTCCCTCCAGATGTTGCTGGATGACAATTCCCATCACCCCGACCATTGACCATGCTTGCTGGGGCTGATGGGAGTTGTAGTCCAGCAACATCTGGAGGACCACAGTTTCCTGCTCCTGCTCAAAGTTCACAAGCACCTTCCTACTGAATACTAGATGCTGAGAAGCAACAATGGGCAATGTGATTGCTTCAAGTCCCTTTTGTGAATTTTCTAGAGGGATCTGCTTGGGCATTGTGAGAAACAGGATGCTGGATGAGATGAGCCTTTGTTATGATATAGCAAGGCTCTCCTTATGTTTTAAAGGTACATTGTGTATGAGTTGTGTTTAGAGGTGTGTATTTAGATACATTGTGTGTGAGGTGTCCTGAAGAGACAGAGAAAAGGCAAATGTTGAATAATTTGGCAGATAGACCCATACAGTGAATCATATAGAGATTGTTGGTTTCTGTACCAAGGTTTTGTTTATAATAAGAGCAACTTAACTTTTTCATTTTTGCCTCTGGCAATGATTGCCTTCTGATACTGTGAGGCTTTTCCTGGAAGGCCCACTTTCATTGCCTAGTAATTGCTGAGGGCTTTAGGAAAGAGACTTCTCATTTTGCTCTCCATATGATAACATTCACCATCGAACAGCATCTCACGGCAACTTCTTGCCTTGTGGCTCTCTGTGGAATACAGATAATATTGAAGTAGAAGTTGAGAAGAAAAAAAATAAAATTAAGATGAAAGCAGTGAAAAGGCCGCTGGAAAACTGGAACCTGAGTTCATTTGCTCCACAGCAGTTCTTTGGAAAAATCACTTAAGCTGTGGCAAAGGGTGTCCACAGGGGGTGGCAATGGGAGTGAACATAGTGGATTTCCTTCCCATTCTTTCCAATGGTGTGTGGTGAACAAATGACATATGAGCATAGGAATCCTGCTTAAACTCTGCTGGTGCGAGCCTGGCATGGTCTTGTATGGGCAGCTCAGTAACTTTCACTTCTCTCTCCCTCCCCTGTTTTGGATTTGTACCCTAAGTAAACTGCAAGCATGGAAATGCTTCTAGTCACAAACCACTGAATATCCATATGCTAGAATTGCTAGACTGTTGTTTTTTTCAGGGTGGACACATTGCCCCCCCCCGATAGCCTCAGACTTGGGGAAACATAAGCTTTTACAAGCAATGTGATTTCTGTGCTCTGAAAGCAGCCTCTTTACCAGCTTTAGCTATCTTCTAACTGGTATCAGCTCTAAAAAGAGTTCAGGTTTGTAACAGGATGAAGGTCTGGCTTTGTTTCTTATTTAAAAAGTAGGTCTCTCCCCTGCCCTTACATTCGCATCCTGGTCTATATTTGCATGGGAATTAAATGTTAACTGAAACCTATGGATGGGTCTATTAGTTTACAATTACAATTTACAATTAGTTTACAATTAGCCTACAATTTTGCAGGTTTCGTATCCAGGGACATCTCTCGCATGTCAGCAATTTTCAGACTGATTTCCCACAAAACATTCACGGAGGTTAAGTGCTTCTTATTTTGCCCATCCCAAACTATAAAGGCTGCCCTTGCATGACAAGCATTGCAGCTATCCTTCCGAAATTTGGTAGTGTTCATGCCCTCAGAAGGGTCTAACATGACTGCACATTTCATCCAGTTCTCTCTAAAATAAAATAAAAAAAGAGACTTTTCCTTTTTGGAAAAAATCAAGCCTCTTAATCTCTGGATGTATTTGCCCATAATTAGGCAGGCTTGGTTCACTCTGGAGGGGCTGCTATAACTGCAAATCTCATCCACTTCTGTCAAAAGAAACAATATGGCTGTGTATTTGGTTTCCCCATATTAGTGAATGGTAGGAAACAAAGCTTCATTTTTTAACCAAACTGCTTTGGACCTGAAACACGTCAAGTGAGACAGAACATAGAGTGACTTGAGGCAGATAAATCAGGCTGCTTCCTAAAGTGATAGATATAGACAGAACAAAATGTTGTGGCTGATGCACTATCTATCTACCTAAACATGGTGGGGAGCAGGGGAGCTTAGCTGAGAAAAGGAATTCAATAACCTTGGTGTTGCAAGTAAAAAGCCATTTCTTTACATAACCTATTACAGTCCGGACAATGGGTGGACTGGAAACACAGAGCAGGACCACTGCAGATTACTTGAGTATGCAGGAAGGTTCATATGGAAGAAGGTGGTCCTTAAGAATTCATGTTCCTGGAACATTTATGCTTTAAAACTCAAAATCGGGGCCTTTCGCAGCCAAAAACCAACTGGGAGTTACCAGAGTTGCCTCAAAGTAAGACTTTGATGCCCCAAGCTGCATTCTCCTATTAACATCATGGCAGCCACATTCTGGAACTGTCTTATGATGCACTTTTTCTACTCAGCAGTCTTATTGAGTGCAATGGGACTTAAAAGTATGTAAGGGAGTGCAACCTAGGATTCTGAACACTCTTCAAAGACAGCTGTTGTAGAATGTGTTTTGGTATTCTAACCTAGTTCGCAGCAAAACACAAATGACTGTGATCAGATCCTTCCTATCCAGGGAAAGGAACAGCTGGTACACCAGGCAGAGCTGTTAAAAAGTATTCCTGGCCATGTCTGCCACCTGGAGATCTAGGAGCACTGTTGGATTTTAATATTGAAAAAGCAGCATTTTGCCTTTAGTCTCATTGAAGGCTATGAAGCAACCTTGAATAAGTGGTTTCCAACCTTGAAGTATATTTTCCATGTTTATACTCCTCACCTTATCAGCTCAGGAGCCTATGAAGGTGAACTACCTATTACTTGTAAAAAAAATTCAACTTGGATAGTGTTGAGCGTTCACACTGTTTAAATATGTTGTAGAATGTAACACTTTATGCTGCAAAGGGGAAAAAAAACCCTTTCCTCTAGTATCCCAGAATGACTGCATATTTTACTGTAAAATCAGCTTGTATATTCCATTATATTTTTATTGTTTGTGATGAAACTGAGATAGCTCCCTTTTAAAGGGGGAAAAAAGAGAGAAAATGTTCCTAGAATAGATTTTAGTAGATATAGATATCAATCCCAAAACACGCTATTGCTTTTTCCAAAGCAGCTCTTGCAGGAATAATAAAATATTTCTGTAGCTTGTTCTCCAGGCTGTACAAATCAACAGAAATATTTGCACATTAAATTATTTGTCCTGTACTGCAAGAGGTTCTGCTGGAAGGTGGTACTCTGATACATATCCCTTTTCCAACCTAGCTATATTGACAAGGTGGTATATGCAGTTTAAAAGAATTATTGTCACTTGGAAGATAAAAACTTGAGGTAGGCAGTTTGAATCCAACCCTGCAATTAACTTCTCTCAAGACAATATTTGAGGACTTACATAAACAGAAAGCTGCAACTACAAAGCTGAAATCTTATGACAAAACAGATATTAGTATATCTAATGAGTAAAATACATCAGCATTTAGAATTTTATATGTTTTATTAAAAAGGCAAAAGGAAGACAAAACAGTTTGGTAAACCAGCTTTTCCCCCTGTCGCAATGTATTGTGATTGCAGTTCTAATCAAACTGTTTTAGTCCTCTGTACCAATTTATTTATGCATAGTATTTCTATGACACCACATAACCAGAGTTGTCTGGGCAGCTTACAGCAAAACAAAAACATCATAAAGTAAATGGGGGCAGAGATAAAAATCAATTAATGCAATAAAATTCTCCTAACACAAGCAGAGCTTGGAAAAATGTAAACCTTAAAGGCTATTAAAAGCCTTCATTCATGTCCTGGTTGTGGGCTTTCCAAAGGCATAGGGTTGGGTGCTATGTGGGAAAACTGTGGATGTAAGGTTACTCCTGCCTCCCCCCCCCTCAATTATATGAACTAGGCTTCAGTGACCAGGATCCAAACAACTGTGAATCTAGTTCTGTAACCAAAGAGAGCTTCAGACAAGGGCAGAGATGAAAGGTCCTCTTCCCATTTCACAATTTCATCCATAGGCTGCAAAGTTGGGAGAATCATTTCAGCAATGGGGCGGGGGGCATGGAAAGGGATGAAAGCTGTCAAAAATGTGTCACCCTCAGTAATGGTGTTCCTGGTAATCCTGATAGCTGGTGGCCACTATGTCACTCCCAACCCCCGAACTCTTTAGAGCGAAGCAAAAACAAAAGAAAAGAGAAATGGTGAGCCTGGTGACAGCATTGGGAAACCTATCAGCCTCCTAAAGCCCTCAGATTTCGTGCGAACATTCAGCTCAGCCCTACTTTACACTTTTTTCTTTTGCATTTTAATTTTGTGTGTGTGTGTGGGTGAATGGCAGCAGCTCCCCCGCCCCATGTTGCCTGGCAGGTTTTTTTTAAAACTGAGGGGATTTTTTTTAAAGTTTGTGATATGGCTTGACAATCATCTGCTGAAAGAAACTTCCACATGGTCTGTGAAAGCCCTTGAATAATCCCCATAAATCTCTTTGGCTCCTGGCCTCTCTCTAGTCACTTTTGGCATTAGATTTGTCCCTCATTATCCCAATATAATAATGTCCCTGAGTTTCCTCCTATGATTGTGGACTTGGTCCTCCCTCCCCACTTAAATAATATGTTAAACTGCTCCGCACTCAGCAAGGAAGTGGGACAAGGGGTGGCGGCAGCTCAATTTTATTTATTTATTTATTTAAGCCATTTCTATACCGCTTAATATATATAAAAATCTCTAAGCGGTGTACAGAAGATAAAACAGCAGCAAATATTATAAAAATATACAATAAAGCCACAATACAAATGCATACATAATACAATTGAACAAACAAATATTAAAACAATTGCCTTGCACTTCTCCACTCAACATCTCTCAAACCTCCTGGCTCTCATCCAGGACTCCACCCATCCACCCTGGCTCTCACCCAGGATCCCACACACACAAATCACCTTCAGAGTCTCACAAGCTTCCCAGGGGATCCCAAAAATGGCAAACAGAAGGATGTGGGGGCAGCTGGAGGCCCCAGCCTCCCCTGCCCTGGACGGCACCATTGACAAGGACGCCGTTCTTGCCGAGGCAGTGTAGGTAGAAGTGTGGGGTGCGGAAGGTAAGCTCCAGGTGGTGGCATGAAGCTGGAGTGGCCCGTGTTGAAGTCCACAGAGTCCTGCGAGGAGATGCAGCCCATCATCACTGATGCCTGCCACATCACGAACTCCAGGTTGCAGCCCTGAAGATGCACCAGCGCCAGAGGCAGTGCCAACGCTGGGCCTGAGGAGGAGGCCACCAACACCGATGTATTCTATATTTCCTAACCTCCAGCTCCAGCTTCTCGGGCTCACGCAGCTGCTGCTCCCTGGGCTTCTGCTGCTGCTGCTGGTGATTCATGTCAGGAGGCTGTGGGAGCTCAAGCTCAGGGGCCTGGGCCTTGACTGTGGGGATCAGTGAGGCAGCGGATGGAGTTGCTTAAGCATCCCCAGTGGTGCCTGCCCAGCATGGCTGACAAGCCTCACCCAGGCCAAGCAACTTTACCTCAAGAAAATATTTTAACTGGGCCCTGAGCTGAGGACTCAGGGTGCTTCCAGACTGTCACTATTTTGGTGTGGGATTCAATCACATTCCCCACAAATTTGGACTATGCAGTTAAAGCTGATTTGAAGCTCTTGCAAAACAAACCTCCTTTCCCCAAAGATCATAGGGACATAGGGAGATGCTTTAGAGCAAGTCTGACCATTAGTCTATCTAGCTCAGTACTGTCTACACTTACTGGCACTGATCCCCCAAGGATTTAGGCAGGGGTCTCTCCCAGCTCTACCTGGAGATGCCGGGGATTGAACATGGGACCTTCTGCATGCAAAGCAGATACTCTACCACTCAGCTATGGCTGTTCCCCAGACTTTTTCTGATAAGGAAAGTGATGTGGAAAATACACTGGAAAGTGTGAGATAATACTTGCTTTCATGCAACACTGTCTGATCATCCCACAAACAAAATTGGGTGTATGCTCTTCTGGAAGCGACCTAAGAAACAAACTGCACTATGAGTCTGAATAAATCAGTGCAAAGAGGAGCACAGCCAAGACCACTCATACTCTCTCTCTCTCTCTCTCTCTCTCTCTCTCTCTCTCTCTCACTCACTCACTCACTCACTCACTCACACACACACACACACACACAGAGAGAGAGAGAGAGAGAGAGAGAGAGAGATGCTCTTTACTTGCATAACAAGCAGATCAAATCACCCCATTACATAGAACTATACCCAGGGTGCAGTTGTCCAGGGCCCCAGGAGGTCTTAGACCCCTTACTTTTTGGGGAGCAGGGTCACAGCAGGGTCCCTATGTCTCTAGCATCCTTTCCTGCCGATTGGCATGATGTCTGTTGTTGTGGGAGAAGGTGCACACAGGAAGGACTGAGAGTGTGAAAATACCACTGGAGAACTTGGGCTGAAGGGGGCTCTCTTTCACTCTCTGCTGCATTGCCTCTTGTTTGTTTGTTTATTAAAAGGATCTCATTCTAAACCTAGCAGCAATAACAAGGAACGGGGAGGGGAGACATGTGGGGAGAAGGAGGGAAAGAGAGAGAAAATAAGTTCAGGGAAGGGAGAAAGTGTGTGTGTGTGTGTTTCAATTTGAATAATGTTCTACATATATGTGTCGTGCATGGAAAGGTGAAATGCAAATGAATATGCCTAAGTGTGTGTGTGTGTGTGTGTGTGTGTGTGTGTGTGTGTGTGTGTGTGTGTTGTAGCCAACACCAGAAGTTAGAATGAGGAATTTCCATGTGTAAGCTTCCTCCTAAAACTCATGAGCTCTGCCCAATGCAGTTACTCAGAATCTTAATATCACAACCAAGAAGGGAAACTCAGCAAAGTAAGTTCCTTACAGCATCTTAGTACATTTGCCCATGTACATGCACAGAAAATAGTGGTTCTACCTGAAAGGCAACGTGTGGAGATCTGCATTGATCAATGTAATGCACCAGTAAAGGAAAGGAAAGTAAGAGATTAAAAGCGCATGTTATTGTATAATCATTGAAGGTTGTATAATTTCAGAAGGCGATGTGGCTGTGAGGGGGCGTGGCATGGCTATCATGAAGGGACCCTGCACTTCTTAATTTGCCACGACACTACTTACTGTACCATAAAGACTGTCAATGTTCCTGCACAGACCAAAATCAAGGCAGTCACTGTGGACTAATGGAAGTATTAACTGTACACACACACACACACACACAATATGAGAACAGAGGAAAAACTATGATAAAATCTTCTTTGTGAAATGGAGCCAGCTGTTTCACAAAGATTAATGCAGCAAGCACTTGTGAAGTGTTTCGCATACTCTTATTTTAAAAGATAAGCATTACTGGGGAGGGGAGGTAAGAGAGGAAAGTGCTGAACAAATGGCATGGGTTGTTTAAAATTCCTTTCGAGCAAAACAAGGGGGCCAAAGAGAAAAGAACAGTGGGGTGTATGATGGACTTGCAAAGGCAGTGTCTTAGACAAGAGCTATGAAGATGTACAACACTGTGCCAAAGACATATTGAACTGCAAATTATCTGAAAGCCTCTCACACATTCTCATCTGATTCCTCCTTATTCTCTAGGTACATACAGTGATGGTAACAGATGCAAGCTATTATATGAATACAAAGGGAAAGCAAATGAGACAAACATTTCAGGATTACAAAGCAATGCCTGGAGTCTCATTTGTCTAACAGTCTGAGTGGTAAACCTGGGGTACTGAAATGAACTCTGAAATATCTAACCAGCAGACCTTTGTAATTTAATGAGCTATACAAACCTGAATAGGAACCAATGACAAGCAGACCCTATAACCAATGTCTTTGCTTCCACTATGTCCCCACCCCACCCCCGCATCCTTAGTTGTATTTTTTGAACCAAAGTTTAGACTATAAGCTCTTTGGGATCATGACCGGTCCACATATGCTTTGTAAAGAGACATGCAACTTTACACTGGCACAAGAAGAACTATACAGCCGCAAGAGTGGCTGTATACTATAGCCAGTAGGAATTTTTCACGTTCTACCATGTTAAATGAAAATACCCCCCCACCCTTTTCTGGTGTTTTGTATAGTCCCAATTCAAAACAAAAACTTACAAGTGTTATAGTGTTGGATTCAGAATCGCTTGCTCTACAACTCTGAAAGTTTTCTTGGTGATACACAACACCCCCACAGAGAATCCACAGGTTAAAGTGAAAAATGGGACAGAGAAAAACAAGAAGCTGTTTGGACTTTTTTCTTGAGAAATTCTCATAATCTGTTGAAATTCATTAAAAATCAGAGATGACTGTAAGGTATCTCTAATCAAATCCCTGAGCTTGCCCCAAACACAGACCTTCATCTTCAGTAGGTTTAAAGTAAAAAAATGGCATGGTTTGTTTTTAATTAATAGATTAATAATGCATTACCGTAGGTTATAACGTCACGCAGGCGCAGTAGAAAGCAGGAGTTCTTTCGTTTCACTCTCCTCCCCCTCCCCTTCCAGTTACTTGGAGGAAGCAGAGGAAGTCTGCCAGTGTGATTGGTGGGCAACAGACATGTGACTCACACTGGCCTTCTGCTGAGCTTGCTCTTTCCTCGTGCTCTGTGTGAGGAAGCATGAGAGAGAAAGAGAAAAATGGCTTGTAGAGGGAGAAAGCCAGAGGGCAAGGATGACGGAGAAGGCAGCAGCAGAATGGAGGTTAGTGATGGTGATGTGTGTGTGTGTTCCCACCCCCACTGTCTCCCGCAGCCTGCTCTTTCCACTGCGTCAGTCACCCTGCCACCCCCCATCCCTATCCTCAAATGGGTTTATAAATGACAAAAGCTCAAATACTTTTTGTTTGCAGTGTGTGTGGCTGTTTGACCTGTGCTTACAGGCAGGCCCCGCATATATGGCAGGTTCCATTCTGGACTGCCGCCATAAAGTGGAAATCTCTGTAAAGTGGAACCCATGGACGATAATGGGGTGCATCATGTGAAAATGACATCAAGATGGCGCACGACATTAAAAAACCGCCATAAAAGCGGAACAAGCGCCTTAATGTGGGGACTTTGCCTAATTGAAAGCCGCTGCATTAGCGAATCTCTGTAAAGCAAAGTGCTGTAAAGCGGGGCCCTACTGTATAACATTGTTGTAGTTATTTTGAGATTGTATGAGACTCTTTGTAACACTTTAATCCTGAATTTAGCTCTTGGTTCTTAAATCTCTCTCTCTCTCTCTCTCTCTCTCTCACACACACACACACACACACACACACACACACACACTCATTAGTATATGCATAGTGCAGCAGTGGGGAGGGGTGGATATAGTGCTGGATAGGTTACAGCAGCCCTATAAAGTAGCCTAGTGTGGCTGTACAGATATTGGGAGGGGGGCTGAGAGGGAGTTGTGTATGACAACCCTGAAGTGTAGTCCAGTGTTGTTCAGTCTCTTGGTTTTGTGTTTTTTCTTTTTCTTTTTTGAAAAGAACTTTTAAATTAACTGTAGCAGCAGCATTTATTTCTTTAATTTATTAAATGTATATCCCACCATTCCTCCCAGAAGGAGCCCAGGGCGGCAATGGGTGGAGGGATCAGTGCTTTCCCACACATGGGAGAAAAAGCTTCTTGTGTTTGAGTTGATGCTGGTGGTATAAATCCTTAAATGGGTTTATAAATGACAAACGCTCAAATACTTTTTGTTTGAAGTGTGTGTGGCTGTTTGACCTGTGCTCATAACATTGCTGTAGTTATTTTGAGATTTGATGCGACTCTTTGTTTTTAACACTTTAATCTTGAATTTAGCTCTTGGTTGTTTAATCTTAAATCTCTCTCACTCACTCACTCACTATTTGAAGTTTGTCCTGTGTTGAAGCCCCCATCTGAAATTAGTGTTGTGTTGACCACTACCTCCCACTTTTGTGAAAGCCTTTGCTGTACAGGGAAGAGGCATTTTCCTCTTCATCTTTTGCAGAGAACAGAAAGTCTTCATCAAACATTTGCAGGGGCATCAAACATTTGCAGTTAGTGTAATACCATATTACACTAATGAGGTGGCCAAGTGGTTTCTCTGTTTGTGACCAGTAGTGCAGTAGCAAATTAAAAAGTGCAGCGTCTCTTCATGATAGTCACAGCCATGCCCCTCCTTTTTTTGCTGCTGGGTTGAGAATAAAATCCTTTTTAATGCCTTCTCCTATAACAATAGACGTCCCTAGTTCATTAGTGACTGACAAGGTTTCAGATAACGATATCTCCCAGCCCTAATAGCAGATGCTGGGTATCGAATGTGGGGACTTTTGCATGCAAAGCATGTTCTCTGCCACTAAGCCATGACCCTCTTGTAAAAGTAAAGGCATTCTTGATGTTAATATAACATTTAAAATACACTGCTGAACTATTTCTGTTACTGCTGGTGCTAACTTGCACAAGATCCCATCTCTTACCTCCCGGATTAAAAAGCAGGGAAATTCACTAATAGGCAAAAAACCTTGCGGTTTAAGAATGTACCTATAGCCCACAGCTATTTCTATCAAACTTTAAAAAGCAGGGAAATTGGGCAGCTATAGTGAATGCACCAGGGGAGCAGGAGACCTGAACTCCTCTCTGAGATATTGTACTGCCCTACAAATTGGTCAAAATGCAAACACAATCTGGGTTGGTCTTTCACAGTCCAGTCCACTTCCTGTGTAGCTTGGAAGAATTTGGTAACGTGTGCCTCTGAGCATATGGTGAGTGGTGGCAACACCTGCAATCTCCAAAGATAGAGAATTATATTTTTGTATGTTTGTTGGTGTTCTTCTTACTTTGCTTCTTTTCTGTGTTACTACTGTTTCTACAGAGAATCTAAACTAGAACATTTTATTTTCCTCGTTATTCATCCCAGAAATCTGTGTCAAATTTATTTTTATTAATTTCAAAGCCTTTTTAGTGGTCAGTCTCATATGATGGTGAAGACAGCCTTTTGTGTTTCAAATTGGAGGTTATGTTCTATTTCTATTTTGGGTGCTTTAACAGTTGAATCTAAAACAAGATCAGCACAGCACATGTCTTCTTTCTATTCTTTGGGCTGATTGCAGGTGTTGCCACCACTCACCATATGATCAGAGGCACATGTAACCAAATTCTTCCAAGCTACACAGGAAGTGGACTGGACTGTGAAAGACCAACCCAAATGGTGTTTGCATTTTGACAAATTTGTAGGGCAGTACAATATCTCAGAGAGGAGTTCAGGTCTCCTGCTCCCCTGGTGCATTCACTATAGCTGCCCAATTTCCCTGCTTTTTAAAGTTTGATAGAAATAGCTGTGGGCTATAGGTACATTCTTAAACCGCAAGGTTTTTTGCCTATTAGTGAATAACAATCATAAGAATGCAAGAAAAACCTTACTGGACAAGACCAAATGTCCATCTAATCCATCATCCTGTTTCCAATAGCAGCCAATCAGATGTCACAGGGAAGTCTGTAAGCAGGGTTTGCAGGCCATAACCCTCTCTTATTGCTCTCCAGCAGCTAATACCTCTGAAACTGGAGGGTGCACATTGCCAATCTGACTAGCAGCCATTGGTAAGATTTAAACTCCAATAATTTGTCTAATCCCTGTTAAACCCCCCTAAAGTCATGGCAAGACATTCCAAACATTAATTACATGTTGTGTGTAAGTGCTTTTTCTTTGTCAAACATCACCAGTACCTGGCATAGTTCAGCTTCTCAGATTGTTATTTTGTTCCTTTTTTTTTTGCCCACATAGTTTAGGTATGATGCATCTCCACCTCCTGCTCAATGATAAAAGCAAAGCCGATCAGATACTTAAGTATTTGGATTCATTTCTATTAAATACCTGTATATCACTTAAAAGAAAAGTGCATATCTGCAAAAATATCACATAAGCCAAAAAAAAATTGTCACAGTGTCTGGGCAACCTGCCTTTATTAGGGAAGTCATTTGTTCATGGCCCAGAACGGCTAGAGAATGTTTCCTTAATAAGAGCTGGTGGCTTGATGTAGCTGGAGATCTCACTTGAGTGTTTTGAATGGGAGTGAGACTATGAGTATCCACTAACAGGCAAAAAAACCCCTTGCAATTTAAGAACGTACCTAAAGCCAACAGATATTTCTATCAAACTTTAAAAAGCAGGGAAATTGGGCAGCTATAGTGAAGGCACCAGGGGAGCAGGAGACCTGACCTTCTCCCTGAGATGTTGTACTGCCCTACAAATTAGTCTTAATGCAAACACAATTTGAGTTGGTCTTTCACAATCCAATCTACTTCCTGTGTAGCTTCGAAGAATTTGGTAACATGTGCCTCTGAGCATATGGTGAGTGGTGGCAACACCTGCCATCTCCAAAGATGGAGAATTACACTTTTATATGTTTGTTGGTGTTCTTACTTTGCTTCTTTTCTGTCTTGCTACTGTTTCTACAGAGAATCTAAACTAGAAAATTGTATTTCTCTCATTATTCATTCCAGAAATCTGTGTCAAATTTATTTTTATTAATTTCAAAGCCTTTTTATTGGTCAATGTCATATGATGGTGAAGACAGCCTTTTTTGTTTCAAACTGGAGGTTATGCTCTATTTCTATTTTGGACGCATTAACAGTTGAATCTGAAACTGCAGTTTGATGTAAAATCAGATGGATTACAATATGTTGCTACTTAAGCAATGACTCTAGTTGTTGGAAAAAACAAACTTGACCTGCCCAACATGCATATTTTCAGCCTGCTATGCTTAAACTACTCCACTTAAAGAATGGTGGGTATGGTCAATTAAAAACATAGAACACACCTAGAATTTTGCTAGAATATATTGCCTCCACACAATGAAGCCTTGTGACACCATACTGGAATAATGTTATATTTATTAAAATATAACATGATAAGTCCAATGCAATACAGCCAATTAATTAAGTATACAACACTTCGGGCAGGTGAGGTTAAACCTAACAACGAGGGATTACACCCTCAACTTGTAAAGGCATCCATTCTCATAATTACGTAACCCCAGAGTCAAGGACGTGGGTGAAATCCTCCCTCCTTGCTCTTGGAGCCAGCTGTGTGGTTCCAACCTCCACACCATGGCCCTGCCGTACAGGCATTCACCATGATGTGCAAGCAGGTCCCACAAGGACACAACCCAGATCCCCACCAGACACAAAGCCCTGATGGTTCCCTAGGGAGTGCCCCTTTATCATGATGCATTAACCGCCTAAATTTAACCCCCATATACCTTACCTGCCCGAATTCTATGCTAGCCAAAGCAGACACATCCCAACCCATCCGAAATGCCAATTGAATTAAACCCAAGCAGTATGGAGTAGGCAAAATGAAAGGGATTCTGAAATCAGGATCCCCCCAAAAAAATTCCTACTCGGCCCCATTCAGGCGACCATCAAAGCCCATGCTGACAAGGGAGGGAGGGTGGGTGCCGCGAGGCAAAAAAGGCAAGAGCGGGAAAGACGGAGCAGCCTTATATATGCTGCTCAGCGCCTTACCTAATTGGATGAGCGATCTCATGTGGCACCTAACACTTGATTCGAGAATGTTCCCAAGTCTTCCCTATAACTATGGTGGAGGCAAATACGCCCCTAATTAGGAACGTCATTGCCCCCACACAATGAAGACTCGTGACACCATACTGGAATAATGTTATATTTATTAAAATATAACATGATAAGTCCAATGCAATACAGCCAATTAATTAAGTATACAACACTTCGGGCAGGTGAGGTTAAACCTAACAACGAGGGATTACACCCTCAACTTGTAAAGGCATCCATTCTCATAATTACGTAACCCCAGAGTCAAGGACGTGGGTGAAATCCTCCCTCCTTGCTCTTGGAGCCAGCTGTGTGGTTCCAACCTCCACACCATGGCCCCGCCATACAGGCATTCACCATGATGTGCAAGCAGGTCCCACAAGGACACAACCCAGATCCCCACCAGACACAAAGCCCTGATGGTTCCCTAGGGAGTGCCCCTTTATCATGATGCCTTAACCGCCTAAATTTAACCCCCATATACCTCACCTGCCCGAATTCTATGCCACAAGAGGGGATCAGCTTAAGCTTGGTCCCCTCAACCCAAAGAGGATAACGAACACCTTAACCCCACCATAAGATCCTCCAAAAACAGGTCATACCCTTGCTCAGAAAGATGAACACCGTCATCACGAAACAGATGTGGGGCATGGAACCTAATCCTTTCATGAGGAATAACTGCCCCACCAAGGGACAAAACTAGATCCCTAACCTTCCTATTAACCCATTTCCTAGATCTATCTATCTTATTGGGGTGCAATGCACCCCTCCAAACCCTTCTGACAAGCATTTCTGACCATACAATTATAAGATTGGGATATAGGCGGATAAGCCACGTGAGATCACGTGTAACTTTGAGCAGCAAATCCAATCCAGGACGCTGCACCAAATCATTTTCGCCCAAATGAATTAACAATATGTGTGGCCTGTCCACAACGGACATGATCTGGCACACAGAAGGCATCAACGCATCCCATAACATGCCCCTCCGGGCTTCCCACTGAACCGTAGCTGTGGCCGAAAGCTGCAGCTGTGTTCCAGGAACAGACCAGGATGCCCTCCGATGAGCCCAAAACAAAACTGAGTGGCCGCACAAGACGATCCTCACAGGAATCGGGATGTTTGTCAAACCTATAAGAAACAAAAACAAATTCCTCTGTTAAAATCGGACGTAAGACTTAAATGCATCGGAACGCCATCTGCCAATCGCCTGTATATCGCTTATACTCATGCCCACGAGGGCTGCGGCCGTAGCCACACCAATCCGGAATGAATGCAGCCCATAGACTCCAGCATCGCGACCACTGGCCAACAAGGCCCGCCGAACAACGGCCCAAAATTGAAAATGAGTCAGGGCAGTTCCATCAGCATGTATAAACAAATAACACTGGCCCACTGGCCGAATGGATAAGAATTGATGCATTGCAGACACAGGGCACAATACTGGGACCTGGCAACGTTGTAAACCACGATACTGCCATGGCCCTTTTGATCAGTCTTAGAGACACGCAGGGAGAACCTCACTATATCCGCACCTAATGTGCAATCGCCAAAGCATAAGGCTCTATAAGTCACATCGCGCTTAGAAGGGGCCAGTATTTCACTAGGGCGAAAAGCACCATAAAACATCGTCAGAGTTACTGCGGCGAACAGGTGTGACTCACACTGAGATGAGCATAAAGAATTAAACAGTGCCAGGATCTGGAGAAGGACATCGGGCGTGATTGGCCTCCTCCGGTCAGCGGGCCTGGGAGCGGAACGTGACCAACCCTCAAGGACCTTTCTGACCCTAAAATCTACAGAATGATCCGGCAGCCCCCTTGCCTTCGAAATAAAGGCTAGAGCGCCGAGAGGTGGCCGGCGATAGTAGAAATAGAATTATTATGCCCTTTTAAATATATCATGAACTGCAATAAATGATCCACAGGAATAGGCCAATCCAAAGGCAGCTCCGAGACAATGCGGAAAGTCTGGAACTTAGCAAATGAACGCTTATACGCAGTTTGAGTACTGGAAGCCAGAGCAGCAGCGATAGCAACCCCAACTTCTAGTTGCCAAGGTTCCACAGGAAAGGTGGGATTGGTACTGGATCCAGAGCCGCTCCAGGTGCAAGCTCCCAAAAGCGCGCCATCTGTAAGCGGGAAAGTGCATCAGCAACGGTATTCATCAAACCTGGAACATGTCTGGCCATGAATAAAATATTAAAGCACAAGCATTGTAATACAAACGCACGCACCAAGTGCATAACACGAGGAGACTTAGACGTTTGGGCATTAATAACACTAACTGCGGAAATATTATCGCACCAAAAGCACACTGTGCGATTTTGAAATGCCTTTAGCCAGATATGAACAGCTACCACTATTGGAAAAAATTCCAAAAATGTCAAATCAGAAGTAATACCGGTAGCCTGCCAACTGTCAGGCCATCGCTCAGCGCACCACTGGGATCTAAAGATTACTCCAAAGCCAATGCCACCAGCAGCATCGGAATGCACCTGTAATTCTGCTTCTAATAGCAATTCCTCCCTCCAAAAGGAAAGGTCATTGAAATCCGTCATGAATTCAAGCCACATGTGCAAATCCTCCCTCATCCCTAACGTAAACCTTATGAAATGGAAGCGGGATTTAACTCCCCGCATGGCGTCGCATAGACGCCTAAGGAATGCATGACCAGGTGAAATAACTTTAGAAGCAAAAACTAAATGGCCCACAATTTCCTGTAACTGGGCCAAGGTGATCTTCTTCCTCTGTAGGGCTGAATGAAGCAGTTGACGCAGTGCAACCAACTTCTCAAGCGGCAAATGTGAAGTCTGAGCCACAGTATCTAACTGGATCCCTAAGAAAATAAGGGAAGTAGTAGGGACCTCAGACTTTTCAGGAGCTAAAGGGACTCCCAATTCGTCAGTTAAAGTGGCAAAGGAATGCATCAGATGGGAGCAGTGAGAAGACCCAGCAGGCCCCACAAATAAAAAATCATCAAGATAATGAGCAGAGAAGGAGGACGATGCTTTCATCCTCAATGCCCATTCAAGAAATGTGCTAAATGCTTCAAAAGCAGCACAAGACACAGAACAACCCATTGGCATAGCTCTGTCTACGTAAAACTGACCTTGAAATTTAAAACCAAGCAAATCCACATCAGCAGGGTGTACAGGCAAAAGGTGAAAAGCGGATTTTATATCACACTTTGCCAGCAAAGCCCCCTTTCCAGCTTTCCTAACTACTCTCACTGCCTCATCAAAAGAAGTATATCTGACTGAGGCATATAATGGGGGAAATGCCATCCTTGACAGAGGCTCCTTTCGGGAAAGACAAATTATGAATAAGGCGATATTCCCCAGGCTGCTTCTTAGGGATAATACCTAAAGGGGAAATCCTCAAATTTTCAAACGGAGGACAACTGAAGGGGCCCGAGATATGATCAGCAAGTATCTCTTTATTAAGCTTGGCCAGAACCACGGGCGCTAACGTACTAAGAGAGGGCTGATTGACAAATGATATAGCACTCCTAGGACCCTCAAAAGGGATACGAAATCCATCCTTAAAACCCTGAAGTATAAAACTAGCAGCCTGCTTATTGGGATAAAGCTCTAACAGCTTTGCTAACGGAGCCAGCTGATCGGGCTACTGGCCTTGCGATGTACCGCCGCTATTGCCAGACCCGCGTTTTTGCTGTTGATGCACCCCTGTACCCTGTCGAGCAGTACATGCCCTCTGGCAAGAGGAACTGGAGTTGTTGCTGTGATGTTCCTATATTAATGTATATATGGTAAGTGTTGTTGTTTTAGAAGATACATGGTAAGTGGAGTGAAAGAGGAGGGGGAGTGAATGGGCAGTAGAATGCGAGATGATTGGCTGAGTGTTTAAAATGGCTGAATGTATAAAAGGAAGAGTGAGAGTGGAATCAGGGGGGAGAAGAGAAAGAGTGAATTGCTTGGTGGGGTTTGAGAGAGTTGTTTGCCAGGAGAGAGTGGAGAAGAAGGGGGGTGGAGTTCGGATTAGTATTGAGTAAAACCATATGCTTATGTGCCTTAAGAAGAAATCTTGTTAATCTTGTTAGCTTTGTTATCTGTAATAAATACTTAATTTGGTTTACCAAAGGCCTGATCCTTGGCTGGGGTTTCACAGACCAGAAAGGAGGGTAAGGTAATGACCAAGGCTGAAGGGGAACTGTAACAAATGGTGGCAGCGGTGAAGAGAATAACAATACCAGTATTCAGAGTCTCTGGGAATACTAGTATTGGGACGTTACTGGTGGTTGCCTAGCAGGGGGATCTGTTGAGATCTGTGCTAGAGCGGGGAGAGAAACCATAAGAGAGAGTGGTCCGGACTGGTGGAATCCCTGGTGGTGCCTAGTGACAGGCAGTAGCCACACGCAGGTAGGAACCTGACAGGGAGAGCCAGGGAAGGACGCCTCACATGTGGTGGGAGCAGTGGGATACGAACAACAGAGAATCCAGATACGAACAAAGGAGACTACGTCACAGGTGTTGGCTGTAGCAGTGAGATAAGAATACTAGAGAATCCCTACCACTGGTGTGGCAAACAGAAATAACAAAACAAGATTACTTGTGAGAGTGACTGGCAAAGAGTGTGTGGCAAAGAGTGAGTGAACTCAAACACCATGGCTGAATATATAAAAATGAAAAGAGAGGAGCTGGTGGAGAAGTGCGTAACATTCAATTTACCTCACGAGGGTAAAGGGGTAGATGAATTGAGGGTAGCACTTATAGGATTTGCAACTGCCCAGCAAAAACAACCTGTCAGAGAAGAGACCCCAGAAGGATATTTAAGCAATCCCGCTTATATAGAGTACTTGAGAGAGAAGTTGAGGATGGAAACTGAGAGAATGAGGATGGAGGCTGAGGAAAAAGACAAACAGCGGGTCTTTGAGACTGAGGAAAAAGACAAACAGAGGGAGTTGGAAACTGAGAAGTTGAGAATGGGGTTTGAGGAGAGGGAGAAGCAACGAGCAGTGGATGCCGAATTACAAGTAGAAAAGTTAAAATTTGAAAGAGAGAAGTTTCATTCTGATGAAACAAGAAAGGACAGAGATGGAGCAAAAATAAAAATTACTCCAAAAGACTTTGCTGTCTATGAGCCTGGTCAAGATCCTCAAATTTACCTCAGCACCTTTGAAAAAGCAGCTCAGTTGTGGGGGCTACCTGAAGATAAATACATGCAGTATTTATCAAACCTGATTAAAGGGGAATTGGCTGAGGTATACCAATATTTCCCCTCAGACAGGCCCGTCACCTATGCTGAATTCAAAGAAGCAGTGTTTAAAAGATTCAGACTGGGGCCTGATTATATTAGAAAGCTTTTCAGAAACTGCCAGATACAGACAGGGAGGTCTTTCATGGAGCTGGGGACAAAACTGATGGACATATTTGGGAAATGACTGACAAGTGCAAAAGCTCAGTCTGTGGAGGAGGTGAAAAACCTCATGATATTGGATCAATTATACCATCAGTTACCACCAGAAATAAGGCTCCTGGTCAAAGACCGTTCCCCTACATCGGTGCAGGAGGCCGCAGAGATGGCGGATCACTTCGCCTCCAACAGAACTGGCTGGGTGGGGAAAACATCAAGAGATTTTAAACCCAGACCATATAACGCTGGCAGAAGGGATGTGGTACCACAGCGAGTGAGTCCTCCATTAAAATCTGAAGGGCACAGGACACCCCAGAGTGGATCTGTGTACCCTAAAAGTGAGGAGAAATTATGCTACAAATGTGGTAGACCGGGGCACCTACGTTTTCAATGTGAGGTTGCCAACCCCATTAGTAATCCTGCTCAGACAAGGGCAGTGAAAACAGAGCCCAAGGCTTTAGAAACAGCGAAAAAGGTTCAGTTTTGCCAGATAAACTGGACAGAAGTAACAGACCTTGATTCAAGTCTGAGAGAGGAAGTGAGTGTACAAGGGGCAAATTATTGGGCACTGCTTGATACTGGTGCCGCTCAGACATTACTGAGGCCAGATTTAATAAAATCTGAGGTAATATTACCTCAGGAAACTGTGACTATCCAAGGAGTGAGGGGTCAACCAGAAAGTTTGCCTGTGGCCCTGGTGGATATGACTTGGAGAGGCCGAGAGGGCCGATATAAAGTAGGCATTAATGCCCAGCAACAAGAACCAGTAATACTGGGAAGGGATGTAATGGGCGCCCAAGGAAAGATCTATGTAGTGACCAGACAGCAAATTGGCAGAGAAAAAGAAGCCATATTAAGGGGGGCTGAAACAAACAGGGTGGAATCTGTTAACCAGCCTCAGGTCACCATAGCAACCACTAGCAGGCCTGCTGAAGGAGACAAACTGTATCAAGTGGTCTCTGATAATGATGAGGCAGATCAATTCAGGGAAGAGCTACAAAAAGATATAAGTTTGAAGCAGATAAAGGAACAAGCTCTGACCCAACAGATTCCTTTCACTGACAAACTGAGGAATCAATTTGTATGTGAGAATGGGATTTTATATAGACTGTGGATGCCTGCTGAGAGAAAGGATGAATGTGAACCAGTGAAGCAATTAATAGTACCTAGCAAATACAGAACCAGATTGCTAGAGGTAGCCCACGATGTCCCATGTGCAGGACATCTGGGAATAAAAAAGACCAAGAGGAGATTGGCTGCACACTATTATTGGCCAAATATCTCCAAAGATGTAAAACAACATTGTCTATCTTGTGGAATATGCCAAAAGGTGGGGAAAAGTGGAGTAAAGACTAAGGCACCCTTAAAGCCCCTTCCTATAATTGGACAACCCTTTTATAGAGTGGGAATAGATTTGGTGGGCCCTTTTTCCAAACCCACAAGGCATGGCAAGAAATATCTATTGGTGGTGGTGGATTTTGCCACCAGGTACCCAGACGCAGAAGCACTAAGATCCGTGGAAGCCCCTGTAGTGGCAGAGGCTTTATTAAAAATCTTTATGAGGCTGGGTTTCCCTCATGAAGTGCTGATGGATCAAGGCAGTGTATTCATGGGAGAAGTGATGCAATGTATGTGGAAATGTTGTGGTCTAAAACATCTAAAGACCACTACTTACCATCCCGCCACTAATGGGTTAACAGAGAGATTCCATGGCATTTTGAAGGGCATGATAAGAAGCTATGTTCAAGATCACCCACAAGACTGGGATGAACGTTTGGGATGCTTCTTATTTGCATACAGAGAAGTCCCTCAGGAGTCAACAGGCTTCTCACCCTTTGAACTCATGTTCACTAGAAAAGTGAGGGGACCTTTGGAACTATTAAAAAATTCATGGGACGGAACCCTGGGAGAGTACAAAACATCTGTAGTAGATTTTGTATTGGAATTCCGCAATAAATTAACATCAATGATGGAGGTGGTGGAAAAGAATTTGAGTCAAGCACAGGAGAAGCAAAGTTACTGGTATGACAGAACAGCCAGGGAACGTGTGTATGATGTGGGAGATATGGTTATGGCATTCATACCCAGGAAACATGACAAATTACAGGCTAACTGGGAAGGACCATATACCATCAGAGAAAGGCTTGACACAGTGACGTATGTAATTACCACAGACCAATTAAACAAAAGCAAAGTGGTTCATGTAAATATGTTGAAGCCTTACCATACCAGGGATGCACAGGTGTTGCAAGTTACCTTATTCCCTGAGAGAAGTGGGCCTGAACTTCCAGATTTGGTACAGGAAAGCAAAGACAAAGGAGGGGTAGATCAAGTGGAATGGTCAGAGGAGGTGAAGGAGGAAGTAAAAGAGGAGATTCTAAGAGTTTTGAAAACCTATAGGAATCTCTTTAGCAACAAACCTGGCCGAACCAGTATAGTTATACATTCCATTGATACTGGAGATCATGCCCCAATCAGATCTGTTCCGTACCGTGTCAATGGGAAAGTTTTGAATGAGATCAAAAAGGAGGTGGAAGATATGCTGGAATTAGGAGTGATCAGGGAATCCATCAGTCCCTGGGCCTCAAGTATTGTCCTGGTTCCGAAAAAAGATGGAACAACAAGGTTTTGCATTGATTATCGGCTAATCAATAAAATTACTGTCCCAGATGCGTATCCTATGCCTAGGGTAGACGCAATGTTAGAGTTATTGGGGGCAGCAACCATTATCTCTACACTAGATCTCTGTAAAGGATTTTGGCAAATGGAACTAGACGAGCAATCCAGAGCCAAAACTGCCTTCAGTACACCAGATGGGTTATATGAGTTTGTGACCTTACCCATGGGACTAAGGAACTCACCAAGTTCATTTCAGAGGCTAATCAATACTGTGTTGCGAGGCATGTCAGATTTTGCAGTGGCCTATATCGATGACGTGGCCATTTTTAGCAAGTCGGTGCCTGAGCATGTCCAACACCTGACAACAGTATTGGAGGCCTTAAGAAAAGCAGGCCTCACAATAAAAGCTAAGAAATGCCAGTTTGGACTAAAGGAAGTAATTTATTTAGGACATAAGGTGGGGAGTGGGAAAATCACCCCCTTATGGAGCAAGGTGGAGGCAATACAAGCGTGGCCGATCCCCTTAACAAAAAAACAAGTAAGGGCATTTCTGGGTGTGGCTGGATTTTATAGGAAGTTTGTGAGAAATTTTGGGGAAATAGCAACCCCCTTGCATGAATTAACAAAGAAGAAGTGTTCTGAGCGTGTGGTATGGACGGATGAATGTCAGAAGGCTTTTGATCTACTGAAGCAAGCCTTGTGCCAAGGACCCATATTAATAGCACCAGACTATGAGAAACCATTCATCATGGCTACAGATGCGTTGGACCTGGCGCTGGGAGTCATCTTGCTACAGGAGAGAGAAGGCACCAGACATCCAGTGGCGTACCTGAGTCGCAAGCTGACGCCGAGGGAGAAAAACTATTCGTCGGTCCAGAAGGAGTGCCTAGCGGTCGTGTGGGGACTGAACAAGTTGCGCCCATACGTGTGGGGATGAAGATTCACAGTGACTACGGATCATCGGGCCTTGTTATGGTTGCAGACTATGAAAAACCATAACACTATGCTGCAGAGGTGGTCCTGGGCCCTACAGGACTATCAAGTGGACTTCCAGTTCATCAAAGGCAAGGACAATGTACTGGCCAATGGACTTTCCAGGCAAGTGGCTGGGACTGCAGTGACGTGACCAGACGGAGGAACAAAGAAAGACATTTTCCCCATAGAGACTTTTATTTGTTAACACGACGTATAAATCCTGGAACAGGAATAATACTCTGCTGTTGTTTAAGGGGGGGGGGGAATGTGATGTTCCTATATTAACGTATATATGGTAAGTGTTGGTTGTTTAGAAGATACATGGTAAGTGGAGTGAAAGAGGGGGAGTGAATGGGCAGTAGAATGCGAGATGATTGGCTGAGTGTTTAAAATGGCTGAATGTATAAAAGGAAGAGTGAGAGTGGAATCTGGGAGGGAGAAGAGAAAGAGTGGATTGCTTGGTGGGTTTCAGAGAGTTGTTTGCCAGGAGAGAGTGGAGAAGGAGAGTGGTGGAGTTCGGATTAGTATTGAGTAAAACCATATGCTTATGTGCCTTAAGAAGAAATCTTGTTAATCTTGTTAGCTTTGTTATCTTTAATAAATACTTAATTTAGTTTACCAAAGGCCTGATCCTTGGCTGGGGTTTCACAGACCAGAAGGGAGGGTAAGGTAATGACCAAGGCTGAAGGGGAACTGTAACAAATGGTGGCAGCTGTGAAGAGAATAACAATACCAGTATGCAGAGTCTCTGGGAGTACTAGTATTAGGACGTGACTGGTGGTTGCCTAGCAGGGGGATCTGTTGAGATCTGTGCTAGAGCGGGGAGAGAAACCATAAGAGAGAGCGGTCCGGACTGGTGGAGTCCCTGGTGGTGCCTAGTGACAGGCAGTAGCCACGCGCAAGTAGGAACCTGACAGGGAGAGCCAGGGAAGGACGCCTCACAGTTGCCTCCACACAGTGCACAGACGTGTCTAAATTTACAGGGACGTCTAGAACATCGGCCACTGCTATTGAATAACCAGCAGACTTGCTGGGATTGAACCCAATGCCCGCCTTGGCTGTAGCCCGAGGCGGAAGTCTGCGCGCGTGCCAATAAATGCCCACTATCGGCTCTATCTCCTGTAGTGGGCCTGGCCGAAGTCATAGATCGCAACCACAGTCCTGCATGTTCAATATCCCAACGAAGGGTGGGATCCAGTGCTGCTCTTTGCCTGAAATTCTGATCATACCGCAACCAAGCAGTTCCAGAGAATTCACGGAAGGCACGATGCACAATATCCTGATATTTTATCATGGACAAAGCCCTAGACAGATAAGCCTGTGTCATAACACCCATATAAATTGTATAGGCATTCAACCAATTAGGCCATACCTGATCCACTTTTCTTTTTATCGCCGCCTCACGCTCTTTAACTTCTTGACCATCTTTAAGCTTAACCTCAGTTTCACGAAACAGGAGAGTAAAGAGATTGATATACTCTCCCCTCCAAATTTTTTCTTTCGTTCCTAACAATAAATGATCACCTAACGGAAGGGAGGTATCGCCTTGAGGATAAACCCCATGTGGCAGGGGTAAATAAGCAGGTGATGAAGAAGAGGAAGTCAAAGGCGGCTGCCAAGGACTCACGGCAGCCGCCAGCCAAGGAAGCTGTGGGTGCTGGGGTACCAACACACCTCCCATAAACACTACTGGGTGCGTAGCATCTCCCAACAAAGGAGAACCAGCCGTTGGTGTATCCCTGTTAAGGGCATTGGAATCCTGTGCTTGTGTATTGTAAGCTTGTGAGTGCATAATTGGCTCACCTGTATACGCAGCAGGAGAGGCAACCACAGGCTGTGATGCAAACCGAGACGCCCTATGAGTAAACGCGGCAGCAGCATGTGAGACTGGAAGCTGAACTTGCATAGGCCCAGCAACCGGCAGGACTGAAGGCGTGACCGAAGAACTGGAGGCAGGAACAGTTGGCAAACAAGCTGGAGGGGTAGGAATAGCTGGCTCCTCGCTAGGTGCTGCAGCTTCCAGAACCCCGATCCTAGAAACTAAATCGGCAAGAAGACGATTTTTAGGTATTCTGGAAGCCAACCGCGCAGATTTCTTACCTGCAGGAGCGGAACTCGTGCCAGCATCAGCATCCAGCGGCTGCATGTGTTCCTTTTCCAGCGCCTCCACCCTAGCCACCAAGGCACGGATGGTCCCCAAATCCTCCTCTTCATCAGAAGACAGGTTCTGCTGGGGTGGAGGGCGCTTTGTAGTTTGTTTCACAACTCGCACTCCTTTTTTCTGTTGAGCCTTCCTGGGTGGCATGGTTGTAAAAAACCAATCAACAACAATTATGCAATGTACCAAATTGCAATCACAACCAGATTGTAAATTTGACAATTTTTAATAAGAAGTAGCACACCTAAAGTGCTAATTACACTAACCAATAAATTGAACTTAACTTATTATTATTATTATTATTATTAACCTATTAACTAAATATGTATTTATATATATTTATCTATATGAATGGGGTGAGGGGGGGATGTAAACTAAAGGGAATTGGGGGATTGGGGGGTTATATATTTAAATGTAATAAACTGAACAAATAACAACTATAAATCGAATATTAAAACAAATGCAATACCTAAATAATTAAATTAACATACGCAATAGTAAATTTATTTAAATTTTTTTGGTCAAATTGAGGTGAGATAACTGCCGGACCAACACCCAATATCAACAAACAAACTGAAATTACGCCACAGGAAATCAATGGTGGCGGGAGGGAACATATTATAACGTTAACGAAAGCAAGGCACAATCAAATAATACACGCAAACTATAGCAGGAACATCGAATCAACCAACTCAACCCCCCTTTTTACTAAAACTTAAAAGGCAATAAACCATAAAGGGAACACAACCAGGAAGTAAATCAGCCGGCGTGCCGGCCGCCGCCGGGGCGCGTGGGCGGACGCCCGCCACCCAGCTGATTCGTCGGAGATCAGATAAGGACAACCAAGGGGCTTAAGGAGTAAAACAATTGACAAATGAATCACTATCAAGTAAAATACTCAGAACGAACGTCCAAACCGCAAACGGAGCAATGTGGAACGAGGACAAATGCAGCTGCCGCGAGGCAAAAAAGGCAAGAGCGGGAAAGACGGAGCAGCCTTATATATGCTGCTCAGCGCCTTACCTAATTGGATGACCGATCTCACGTGGCACCTAACACTTGATTCGAGAATGTTCCCAAGTCTTCCCTATAACTATGGTGGAGGCAAATACGCCCCTAATTAGGAACGTCATTATGCAAACTGAGACACTCCTCATGTCCGCTGGAAACTATTCTGCAGAACAGTCAGTGCCATTATTCCACAATTGTTTTTGGAGCGTTTTTTTAATGTTGTAAAATGTTGCTGTACTTCACATATTTACAGAAACAGCAGCAAAAGAGAACGATTTACTGTAGGAAACGTCCCTAAAATTGCAGAGTACATAAAACATATTTAAAGTGACTATCTGAACAACATTAAATGTTTTAATATAGATGCTTCCTCCCTGCTAAAACAAGATCAGCACAGCATATGTCTTGTTTCTGTTATATGGGCTGACTGCAGGTGTTGCCACCATTCACCATATTCTCAGAGGCACATGTTTCCAGATTATTCCAAGGAATACACAGGAAGTGGATTGGACTGTGAAAGCCTAACCCAAATTATGTTTGCATTTTGACCAGTTTGTAGGGCAGTCCAATATCTCAGAGAGGAGGTCAGGTCTCCTGCTCCCCTGGTGCCTATATCACCTCCTCCTGGTCATCCTATTGTTTCTGGATGCAATTCTATTTCAGAGCCTCTGTCCTTGTTTGTTGATTATTTTTTGAAACCCTTTATACCTGCCATTCCATCTTTTGTACGGGATTCTACAGATTTTATGAACCCTTGGACATCTTGGTAACTATGCACGTGAGATCACATTACACTAATATACCTCAGGAACAAGCTCTAGATATCATTCAGTACACACTGGACAAGAGAACTGATAGACATCCTCCCACTCATTTTCTTTGCACATTGGCAGATAGCAATGTGTAAAAATTATTTTAAATTTGACAATTCATTCTACTGGCAGATTAATGGGGTGGCCATGGGATATCCTATGGTCCCTGAAATAGCCAATTTGTATACGGAATCCTTTGAAAAAGTCGTCACTGTGGCCTCAAGTCCTTTTTCTGAACAGCTTGTGTGTTGGTGGAGGTTTATAGATGACATGTTTCTGATCAGTTGAACATCTTTGTAATTTTTTTTTGAATGGGTAAACAGCAGGAGTACCAACAGCCAATTTGATTTCCACCATAGTCTGGAGGAAATCAATTTTCTGGATTTATTAATTAGAAAACAAGGAGAACATTTGTGCACTTCCATATATAGGAAGCCCACAGACAGAAACACTTATCTAAGGTTTGACAGCTCCCATCCACTAAGACGGAACTTACCGTATTGTCCGTTTTTAAGGATTAAACATAATTGTTCTTCTGAAAGGGATTTTTTACAGCAATCCCACATTTTGAAAAATCATTTTGAAAAAACAAGAGGGGTTATCCCAAGAGTATTGTTGAGGATAATATTAAGGAAGTTTCCCTTATAGAATGCACTGAGCTTTTGCAACCAATGATACAGAAAGCTTCTCATCATTTAAACTGCAATTTGCCTTTTGATCATGTCACTAATAAATTACAAAGCAGCATTAAAAGACATTGGCATGTTATATGTCATATTCCCGGATGCCATGAACAACCAATGATTTCCTTTAAGAGAACCAGGAATTTCAGGGATATTTTGATTAGAAGTGAATTTAGGAACAATACTCATCTCATTTCAAACACCTTACCAGGCACTAGTGCACCTATGGGTCATCATCCCTGTGGGCATTGTGCCTATTGTAGATTCACGTGCAAGATAATCCCATCAATCATAAAAATATACTCTGAATCATTTTTCCACATGTAACACTGCCAATGTCATTTATGGAATTCAGTGCAGTTGTAAGAAATTTTACATAGGTCAAACATCCAGGATTGTCAAAAGACATATAAGGGGAACACCTCAGCAACATCAAAAATAAGAGATCTGGGGGGCCCTTAGTGGAGCATTTTACTAGATGTCATCACTCTGTTGCCAACTTTAAGTTTGGGTTTCTAAAAAAAGTAAGTGGGGAGAGAAGTCATGTTCTATTAAGGAGAGAAATAGCTTGGATTTTGGATCTAAAAACACTGACCCCTGGTGGACTCAGTGAGGAGATGGAATTTCTTCCTCTCTTGTGAAATTTAAGAAATATCCAGGATCCCTTCTACATTCTTTTTCCTCAGTTGTTTCTCATCATCCAATCTAATAGTGGGTACACCAATATCATGACCCCAGGGAAGGTATATATGAGCATGCCTAGTGAATTCTTCTTTGTGGTGGTTGTACTAGTGCAAGCAATTCTGCTCACAGAAGGATATTTCACACCAGCTGTTGTAAGTGAAAAGATTTTTTAAACACAGATTCATTATGCCATGTATGATCTTATTTTATATGCATATTAATGTAATGTGTCCCTGACAAACGCCTAAACATATACCAGACGAAACACGTTGGGCTTTTGTTAAAAATTAAATATACTTTTTCTAGCATCTTGGGGTTTCCCCCTTTCTTTTCTTCTCCACATTCTTAAACAGCAAGGTGTTTTGCCTATTAGTGAATTTCCCTGCTTTTTAGTCCGGGAGGTAAGAAATGGGATCCTGTGCAAGTTTGCTGAGAATGGATTGATCATTTGCATGCTTATTGAGTTCAGTGGGATTTACTCCCATGCAATCATGCTTAGGATAGGTAAAACTGACCATGGGCAGGGAAGCCTGGAGTGGGCAGGGGAGGAGGAAGAAGGAAGAGGAGAAGAGAGGAAGAAAGGGTGAGGAAGGGAGAGGAGAGGGGAAGGAGGGAAAAGGCAGGTCTGATAATTTGCATGCTTATTGAGTTCAATTGGATTTACTCTTGTGTAATCATGGCTAGGACAGGTAAAACTGACCATGAGGGAGGGGAGGGGAGAGTAGAGGAAGAAGGGGGAAAGGGGAGCAGAAGGAGAGGGAGGGGGAAGGAAGGGATTGGAAGGGGAGGGGGACGGGTGAAGGAAGGGGGAGGGAAGGGGCAGAGGAGAGGAGATGGAAGGTAGGAGGAGGAGAGGGCAGGTTTGATCATTTGCATACTTATTGAGTTCAATGGGATTTACTCCCATGCAATCATGCTTGAAAATGGACTGCCTTCAACTCATTTCCAACTTACGGCGACCCTAGGAACAGGGTTTTCATGGTAAGCAGTATTCAGAGGTGGTTTACCTTTGCCTTCCTCTGAGGCTGAGAGTCACTGACTTGCCCAAGGTCACCCAGTGAGCTTCATGGCTGTGTGGGGATTTGAACCCTGGTCTCCCAGGTTGTAGTCCTAAGAGAGGTAAAACTGACCATGGGGGAGGGGGAGGGCAGAGGAGTGGAGAAGGAAGAGGAGTAGGAGTAGGGGGAAGGAAGGGATTGGAAGGGGATGTGGGAGGGAAAGGGAAGGGTGAAGGAAGGGGGAGGGAAGAGTCAAGAGGGAAGGGATAGGAGGGAGGAGGAGGAGGTGAGGGCAGGTTTGATCATTTGAATGCTTCTTGAGTTCAATGGGATTTACTCGTGCAATCATGCTTTGGATAGATGACAATGACCTGGGGTAGGGATAGGGGGAATGAGGAGGGCAGGAAGCGGAGGGGAGGCGAGCAGATTGGGTGGGTGGGCACTGGGCAGGGGGGAAGTCCCTTTCCTTTCCAAAAGGAAAACATTGTGAACAGTATCATTCTTTTTCACAGTTTCCCTCACCTTTTTATTCTACAACAGGCACATGTAGCCTCCCACCCAAATTGAAACCCAAGCTGTCCCTGGCTACATCCACACCAGACTGTTATTTCACTTTAGGCAGTCATGGCTTCTCTCAAAGAATCCTGGGAAGTGTAGTTAGTGAAGGGTGCTGAGAGATGCTAGGAGATGCGTATTCCATTCACAGAGCTTCAATCAGAGCGGCTGACTGTTAAACCACTCTGGCCACCGGAGCTTTGTTAGGGGAATAGGAGTCTCATCTCAGCACCCTTCACAAACTACACTTCCCAGGATTCTCTGGGGGAAGCAATGACTGTCTCACATGAAATCAAAGTCTAGTGTGGGTATGGCCCCCTGATTAGCCAAGTCAAGCAGCTGTGAGTCTGGCTTTTAGAACACTGACGGTTGGTTCTTACTGAGCATGCCCAACATTATCATTGGGTGGGTGACTGACTATCTCTATGGGCCTCATATATTAGAGCAGCCTTTCCCAACCAGTGTGCCTCCAGATGTTGTTGGACCACAACTCCCATCATCCTCAGCCAGCATTGCCAATGGCTGAGGCTGATAGGAGTTGTGGTCCAACAACATCTGGAGGCACACCAGTTGGGAAAGGCTGTATTAGAGTGTGATTATTAGATTCCTTTCCTATAGATACAACTCATGATACAAAGGGTTCATCCACATGGCGATTTAGTGTGTGTCTGGTGCTACTTGCATTCCTTTGTAATTTGCATGGTTCACATGACGTTGCAGGCAAGGAGAAGCTGTAACACAGTTTCCCCCTTTAAATCCATATTAACCCAATCCAATTATAATGTGAAAACAAAAGGAAAAACCATCTCAGCTGTGCAATGCTCCTCCTTGTAGGTGCTTTGCTTTGATGGTTTTTTAGTGGGTGGGCTCTCTTTTAATGCCCCATCACCCACAAAAGCTGCTGCAGCTGCTGCCTACTTTTCCTTTTCACACACTCCCCCCCCCTCCATTTAGGCTGGGATAATGGAGGGTTTTTTTGTCAGTTTCATTTTTTCTTGTCAATTTCACACCCACACTCTCTCTTGGCTGAAAGGGAGTAAACATGTAAAAATAGAAAACGGAGCCATAATGAAATAGCGACACTGATCCTTCACGGAGGAATGCCTACTAGTGCGAATGGAAAACAGCGGATTTGAAGCTACCAAGTGTGGACCTTGTAAATCTATCATGACAGTAAAAGCACTGTCTTTAGTACAAAGGTATGCTCCCATGTGGATAAGCCCAAAATGATATATTTGATAATATAGAAAGTAACTTTCCTGCATATATGCTCTCCCTTGCTGCTGAATGAAACGAAAATGCAGTTCATTGTGAATGGACTGGTGCTTTTATCTTCTTATGCCAATTTGCTTGATGCAGAGAGTCATTCTTCTCAGGGCAAAAGTGCAACTTCCCTTTACTGTAATATCTCACATTCTTGAGGAAATCTGCTGCTCCAATCATTGTCATACACAAAATAGTTAAGCTGATCTCTTTCTCCTGCACCTGCTAGGGCTTTGCTGGCAAAGTGTGTAAGTTTTCAGGAATAATAGAATTCTTCATGCTAAAAAAGAGAGAATTGCTCAAAAGCAGCTTTACTGCTCAGTTTGTTGTCAAAAAGATGTTGGTCCAATAAAAGAATCAACCCAGAGTGGATTCTCACATGCAGGAGTTCATACATTTCTACTTTTTTTCTGTCAACGTCTGCTTTTCCTCTGATGTTGAGGCATCTTCCTGGAAAGAATGGATTTCACTGCTTTGTATGTGTAGTTGTGTGGCTGATGGACAGCATCACACAGACAGCTGCATATGCGAGTCCACTTCTATGTTGCCACTCTGCATAATGCCTGGTGCTTTTCGTTCAATAGAAACATGTGTCTTCTTGCTGAGCCTCTAGCTTGCTTTAGAACTAGAAATGTCGATGAAGACACAACGCTATGTGCTATGGCAGACCTGACAGAGCAGCTCTGTCTTTAGCTGAAGGCTAATTAACCAAGGCAAACAAATTGTGCCTATAGGGTTTTCCTCTGTGGGTAACAACAGTTTCAGGGAGCAATTTGTAAAGTCAAGGAATTGATGCAGGGTTAAGGCCTTTTCTCCCGCACAATGGCCCAGTCCAGATCTCCCTATGACTACTTTTGGAGAAGGTAATTATATTGGTTTTCCAGTTACAGAACTCCAAAGGCTTTCACTCTTTACTGCTTTGTCATTTTGCCTGCTGCACATTTTTAATATTCTGTGAGAATCCCAAAGCTGTCTCCTTTCATGTTGCTTTGTCTGCCTTTATTCCACCCACAGCCCCTGAAAACATTCCAGTTTTACTTTCCTTTATCAGCCGATGTTTTATCTTTCAGTCATAGCCTTCTATTTAATATATCTGCCATTGCTGTTTTGATTTAATACAGCACCACATGTATGTCTATGTTTCCTATTATCTGCAGTCTTTTTAAAGAAAACAATTTACCGTCAAACTCAAACCCAGTATGTCACATGCTCTTCCAGATATCAAGCCTGCTGCTTGGTTCTCTTTTTGGCAGTGTAGAAAGTGTAGAGTCTTTCTACACTGCCTGTTTTCTAGTGGTAATTTTTTCAAAATTTTTTATTTTTTGCAGGTCATTAACACTGCTGCTACTTTTGTCACTGTTCTATTCAAGTGTAAATTTTACATATGGCACATTTTTCAGCTAGATGTAAATACCTCCCCAAACAAGTTGAAGGTCACTTTTACAATCTGTCCCAGATGGAGGAGTAGTGAAAATTAACACCAACCTAAATCATGTATTCTTTCAATGAGTAACACCGAAGCTGCCGCAAGGTTCTTTGTCGCTAATACTGAAGAATGTTACATTTCCATATTACTACACGTGTGGGCCCCACATCATGAACCACCGAAGGATGAGTCATCTTTGGTTCACTGGGATATATTTGCAAAACACGTTGTAGATAAAATTACATAAGAACACAAGAAGAGCCCTGCTTGATCAAGCCAAAGGCCCATCTAGTTCAGCATCCTGTTCTTACAGTGGTAAACCAGATTCCTATAGCATCTGGTGGCTCCTTGTCAATGGGGCAGTGGAATCTGCTCCAGGTTTCAGTCCAAGCTTTCAAGGAACTGTCACACCTTGGGCAGCTCCTCGAAAATTTGGACTAAAACCCGGAATGGATTCCACTGTCCACTGACATGGAGCCACCAGCCACCATTGGTCTATGCGAAGTCCACAAGTAGGACCTGAGTGCAACAACACTATCCCTACTTGTGCTCCCCAGCAAGTGGTATTCAGAGGCATGCTGGTTCCAACAGATTGCTCACATTCAATCTAACTTCATTCAATAGTTTGTAACAGAATCCAAGGCATCACTAGTGACTAGCCTGTGATGGTTCCTTGAATCAATTTAAATTTACTTTATCTCTGAATGTGATGAGAACTGCATCCAACCTTAATCTGATTCACATATGATTAATCAGAAAGGCACAGTTCATTCGCAGTTGGGGTCAGCTACATGTTTTTGACAGACAGTTTTGGATGTCACCAGATATGTCAGCAGGCAAATAATTTCATCATCTTTGTGGAAGGCAGTTCATTTCTTTACTGAAAGATAGATAAAAATCCATTGAAAAACCCAAAATCAGTAATAAGTAAATAAATAAAAGAGTAAAACCATAATAAAATGCAGAACAATTTAAAAGTATCACCCAGTTCTGAATGACTCCCCAAAGAGGAAAGCCTTTAAATATTTTGCAGAAGGTAAACAAGGCTTGACTAAGGCAAGCGAGCACTGTGAAAGAGGGAGGTCTAGAGCTGTAGGGCACACCACTACAAGCTCTAGGCTAACCACCTGAGAAGTAATCTTGTTGTACATATTAACCTTGCCTCCAGTCTCTGATTTTAGGAGAAGATGACTGAGTGAATGGTAGTGACACAG
Organism: Rhineura floridana; assembly: GCF_030035675.1. Classification (NCBI taxonomy): domain Eukaryota; kingdom Metazoa; phylum Chordata; class Lepidosauria; order Squamata; family Rhineuridae; genus Rhineura; species Rhineura floridana. The sequence continues at coordinate 171,229,121 of NC_084482.1, read as the reverse complement.
CTTGGGGAAGAGCTGTAGTTTAGTGGTAGAACATCTGCTTGGTGTGCAGAAGTTGTTGGATTCAGTCCCCAGCACCTCCATATAGGGCTGGGAGAGACCCTGTCTAAAATTCTGGAGAGCTGCTGCCCATCAGTGTAGACTAGGAGTGGAGTGCCTCAGATCTGGTGGCCAAATGTGGACCTCCAGGTGTCTCTCTCTGACGCTTGAGGCTTCAAAACATAGAAAGTTGCCTTCTGTCAAGTTAGACCATTGGTCCATCTACCTCAATACTGTCTACACTGACTGGCAGCAGCTCTCAGGGGTTTCAGGATGGGGTCTCTCTCATCTCTAACTGGACATGCCAAGGAGTCAACCGCTCCCAAGCCACACCCAATTGCCCTAGGCCACACCCTTCAATTGCCTTGTTTCATTCCCTCCTTGAGAATTTTTGCCTCACTGGAATGTGTCCTTGAAATCTGATGATGACTCTTGCTTGGATGGCAGACACCAAAATGTGCGAGTGTGTGGAAAAACCACTCTACTGTACAAAGGCAAACCTTATGTTCATTATTTTGCTACTTTTGTCTCTGACTTCTGGCACTGAGGTTGCACTCCTCAGGCTGAAAAATGTTCCCCAGCCATGAGCTAGATGGCCAATGGTCTGTCTCAGTACAAAGCAGCTTTCTATGTTCTATGTTTCTGTGTAACACCAGGGTTGCCTGGATGAACTATCCTACCTCAGCACATTTCAGTCCAGGATTCCAACCTCAATATTGAAATGAGATTGGCCAGAGAGGCACCAAAACAATCTGTGTCTAGAGCCTGACTGGAATAATGCTGCCTGTTTTTCTAGGCCTTTTTGACATTTGATAAATTCTCTGAAACATCAGCTGGGGTTTCTAGAGACACTCATTCATTGGTTCCTTTCATTTTAAACAGGGCTAAACTAACAGGGCCAGTGGAACTAAGTAAATTTTAAGAGGGAGTGTAGGAAAAGGCAACATACATAATTGGATTGAGCTTTTTCAGGATTGCTATTTTCAGAAATGGGGAATCAGCCACCCCAGACTTTATGGCTTCTTTTCTCTTTCTCCTCCCCCACCTCTGCTATGTTCAACATCCATTCTGATGAAGAGTTCTGGAGAAACAGAAAGCCTGTTCAATGTTTTGTGACTTTTTGGTTGGTCTAAATAAAGGTATTGCCCTACTGTGGATTTTATTAGATGAAATTTCTCTGCCAGCAAAATGGACACCGTTTTGGCGTTACAGACTCTCTCTCTCTCCCCTACTGCTGCCTGCAGGTCCCAAAACTCGGCTTCAGAGAGTTTGGGGACATTGGATGTTGTTCATTCTGTGTCTGTGTAGTGTCTTAGGAAACGGGATTTGTGTGTGAGTGATGCAGATTCAGATCTTTAGTCTCCATGAAGCTCACTGATGTGCATTGGGCCATTTATTCTCAATCATCTTAATCTACCTCAAGGAACTGTTGTGAGAATAAAATGCTCCAAAGATATTGGATTACATTCAATAGTGTATTTTTTCCATTTGTGAAAGGGTTTTGATCCAGTAGAGGCCTCCACTAACAGAAGGAGAGGGAAGTTTTTCCAGCCTCAAATGTCATTTTCCATGCTATTGTAGACGTTTCACCAAACCTCTAATGTAGATTGGAGGGGGCACAACAGGAGGGGAATAATTGGATGTCACCCCATTTTCTGTTAGCAGAGACATTCACTGGATGAAAAGCTCTTTAAGGAACAGAAATGCATCACTGAATGCAGCCCATAGTGCAATGCATGGTGGGCTTTTAGGCTACAGTGCGAGATAAATAAAATAAATAAAAAAAATGCGCAGAACATTTGGATGCCCATTTGGGGAATTTATGTTTTTTGATTCAGCTGTGATCAGATAAACAGTGCTGCAGTAATGTCTGTAAGCAGGTAATTGTTTGCATACACTTGACTCCAACTAGAGATCTCAGAAATCTCTCCATTTCAATTTCTCTTAATTCCTCATTTTTCCAGTCTTAAATTCAGTTGTCCACATTTCTCCTTTTTTAAAAGAAAAAATCCTCATGAAAATTTGTCAGCATTGTAGTACAAATATACATATTTCTGTAAGCATTTTCTCTAATATGATACATTTCTGCTTGTTGTTTTCACTGATGTGTGCAATTTTCAGCACACTCTTTCCCAATATGCACATTTTTGTAAACATTACCTGGTTGGAGAACTGCATCACAAAATTTGGAAATGTAAATTTTGAAGGATGCCTGCATTTTGGTTCACGAACTGTTTTGGAAAACGCAAATTAGTCTTGTGTAAAACCTTGTTTTATCTTCATTGGGGGCATAAATGCCCACTATCAAAATTTTTGTACCCTGTAAAGTAATTTCAACCCCCACAAATCTACCACTATCGTCCAATAATATCAATTTAGGAAACAATTGTGGATTAATATAAAGAACAACACCATTTTTTTTTTGATCCAGCCGAAATAAATTCTTCACCCAAATTTTTACAAATCAAATATTTGGAATCTTTCTTCTTGATATGAGTTTCTTGTAAACAAATTATATCCAATTTTAATTTTTTCAAATAATGAAACACTTTCTTTCTCTTCTGCGAAGTATTGGCTCCATTTATATTCCAAGTTAGATATTTGTAATCCATCTTTAAGCATATATTTTAAAAAGTACCTGATGCTCCCTTTAATGCATCATCTTCCTTTCCCTCCTCTTCATGTTCCTGTTGACTTTGTTTCTCAGGAATTATATCCATGTCTTTGAATTTATCTTCTTCCATGTCTTTTGATGCTTTTCTCAGAAAGTCCCTTGCTTTTTGAACAGTATTCAATCGATATTTTTGTTCTCTGAATGTAAAAATCACTCCTGGAACATCCCACCTAAATTGAATTTTACATTGTTTAAGTTTTTCTGTAAAGAAAGCATATTCTTTTCTCTTGCGTAAAAGTCTAATAGGGATTTCTTTCATCACCAGTATTTCCTTGCCATCAATTTTAAAGATATTATTGAAGTGTTGTTGTAATACCATATCTCTAGTTCTCTTTTTTACAAAATGCACAAGCACATCTCGTGGGATTTTTTTCATTGTTGCATATCTTGAATTAATTCTATAAACTTTATCTATTTCAAATTCCATTAGATCTTCATTCCAATCCAAAAATTTTACCAGAGCATTAACCATTTTATCTCTGATATCTTCACCTGTTTCTTCAGGAATTGCACGAAATCTCAAACAATATTCTTAATCTCTCAATTCCATCACAGCGATATGGTCCAACTTTTTTTCCAATTCCAGATTTAATATATCTGTTCTATTCTCCAAGATTTGCACCTTTCCTTTAACATTTTTTACCTCCTGTGTTACTTGCCCAATTGTGCCTTTAATCTCATCCAATTCTGTTTTGATATAATCTTTTGTATCTTTCAATTCCATCTTCATTTTATCAAATTCATCTTTAATTTCTTGTCTACCCTGTTTCATCTCTTGTTTGAGATCTTGTTTAAGATCATTAATCCCATCCATTATTTTCTGGAACATGTCTGGGGAGACAGCCCCTTCCTGTGCATCAGTTGAACCTCTTCGCTCCAGGGCCTTAGCTGCTTTCCTAGTTGTCATTCTTGAAAAAAAAAACCTTTAGTTTCTGCTATTAACCAATGTTCCCAAACCTAGAGGCAGTCTGTTTCTTATGGAAAAATTGTCAGAGTTTTCATATGATCATTGGTGTGTTATGGGTGATTGGAATGGAGTAATTTTACCAAAAATGGACAGACTTTCTGAAGATTTGTTTTGAATTGATGGAAAATCTAGAATTGGTGGATGCTTGGAGATATATAAATCACAATGCAACTTCCGGGAAGGGTGACTTCGCTTGTGCCTGCTTTTGAGACGGGCTCCCGCCTCAAAAGAAGCTTATTCAGATATAAATCAGTCATAACATTTTTTTTTTACTGATGAAATTTCTCCCGGGCAGGGAGAAACGTAGAGATCAACCTCAAAAGCCTGTTTTTGTTGGGAGGACTGGATTTCATTAATTTATGAGAAAAGGTCCAGCCAGCAATGCCGGACGGACTTCCGAACAAGCTCTATCTGATTAATGCGATACGTTTATCTTTTCTTCAAAGAGAAAACGGACTAACAGGCAAGCACCCTTCTTTCTATTATTTTTTTTACTTGGTTTAAATTGTTGCAGCAAAAAGAGATTTGTCAAATGAATCAGCTTTAAAGAACTTCTGGGTGAGCTATAACTCTTCTCTGTTATTCACGAAATTAACAGCTTATCTCTGTTTCTATTGCAAAAAGCTGTCCTGGAAGTGCATTCTAAAGATATAAACAGAAGAGGGATTTCTATTCCGAGGAACATTATATTGTCTGGGACTATTCTCTTTTTGGTCTATTTTATTTTGATGAATCTGCTTCTTCACAACGCCACTAACTGTTTTGATGCTGGGAACTAAATTTGTTTTGTGTTCTTGAACATAGAGAGATAAGGCAGGCTGCTCTGTTTATACTGTGATGTCATCAAGCCTGGAATATTAACCCAATTGTTGCTGAAATAAGAAGTGGTTCTTCTTTATTTTTGTTTTGTTTTGTTTTCGTGGTTTTAAAAATGGCAATCAAGAAAGTGGCTGAGAATCTGGAAGTAATTATGTTTCAGAAAATAATGGATGAGATTGAGATAACGAAACAAACCCTGCGACAGGGCAGTAAGGAGCTGAAAATTGAACTGAGCAAAATGACGCAGGAGCTTAAAGAAATAGGGGATCCTGTGAGAGAGGAGAATGAGATCAGAGATGAGAAAAGAAAAAATAAAAGGAAGATACAAACCTTGGAGATTGGAACAAATGTGGAATTGGAAAAAGATCTGGAGTTTATGGATATTAGAAATAAAATCTACTGTTTGGAATTTAACGTTATCTCTGAAGAAATTAATGAAGATATTAGAGATAAAGTTATCAATGGCTTGGATAATCTTCTGGACTGGAATGACGTGATGGAGCTTGATATAGAGAAAATCTATGGAATTAACTGCAGCCATGTGACAATGGAAAAACTCTCAAGAGATGAGCCAGTGCATTTTGTAAAAAAGAAGAACACAGATATGACTTTACAACAATATTTCAGCAACTTATTCAGAATTGATGGCAAGAAAATATTTGGGATAGAGGAAATTCCCATCAGACTCTTATTATATGACTATGGCTATGACAGCAAGATTATTATGGAATACTGATAATGGAAGATTGGACACTGAAATTACTGGACTTAACAGGACTATTGAAGATGGAAGATGGCATTAATATGGATAATGGAATAATGGCTATTGAAATTATTGGACCTAACAGATTTTGATGAGATGGATTAATCGATATGTTTATTTGGACTATGGTTATGACAATAAGATTATTATTATTATTAACGAGATGGATTAATCGACATGTTTATTTGGAGAAAAATTGATAGATATATTTCTTAAAGAATTGAAACCTCTCTTTGACTTTTTGTGGAAAGAATAAAGTAATGTTTATGAGATTTGATGATTAATTAAGATAACTACTGGAGGAAAGTGATTTTATAATATAATTTAAGAGACAGGATTGTTATATATTGTAGACCTACAACTGATTTGATCTGCGACAAATGGGAAGTCAACATTTTATTTTTTTGTTTAATCATTTTTGTTTTGTTTTGTTTTTTGTCTTTGAATGTTTTATGATTTTGTTTTGTATGTTTTATGAAAATTTGAATAAAAATTATTGCAAAAAAAAGAGATATATAAATGACAATGCAAAGGAATTTACTTATTTTTCAGAAAGACATAAAACATTCTCGAGGATTGATATGATTTGGATGTCTAAAAACCTAGTGAAAGACATTTCCAAAATGGATATATTACCAAAAACCTTTTCGGATCACAATCCAGTGATATTGACTTTCAAAAAAAAAAATCTTGGATTTAGATGGAGACTAAATGAATCTTTATTACAGAATGATAAAATAGTGCAAGAATGTAAGAAGAAACTAAAAGAGTTTTTTGAACACAATTTACATAAAGGAACAGATGAAAATATTGTTTGGGATACAAGTAAAGCGTTTATGAGGGGATATTTTATTAAATGTAATTCTGAATTAAAAAAGAAGAAACAACAGAAAATGCAATTAATCTTGGAAGAAATAAAACAAAAAGAGGAAGAATTGAAAAAGAATCCAACTAAAGTTTCTATTGTAAATCAAATTAAAATGTTACAGAAACAAGTGTCAATGTTGACAGTTAGAGAAATTGAAAGGAAATTAAATTTTGCTAAACAAAGCACTTTTGAATTTGCAAATAAACCGGGGAAATGGTTAGCATATAAATTAAGAAAAGAACGACAAAAAAAATTTATTTTAAAGATACAAGAAGGAGATGAGATGTTGACAGACAATGTAAAAATCCAAAGGGTTTTTCATCAATATTATTCAACTTTGTACAAGTGTCAGGAAATTCCATCTGAAAAAATAGAAGAGTATATATTTAAACAGAATTTGCCTAAAATTACAGATTTTCAGAGACAAGCTATTAATGGTCCTATTACGTCAAGAGAAATATCTGAAGCTATAAGTAAAATTAAATTAGGAAAGTCGCCAGGACTGGATGGACTATCAGCAGTGTATTACAAATGTCTGGAGGAGGAACTCTTATTACCTTTACAGTATACAATGAATTCTATTTTGCAAGAGGGGAAGATACCGGACAGTTGGAAAAATGCCAATATAACATTAATACCTAAAGAGGAACAGGACCTAACCAAAACAAAAAATTATTGGCCAATATCTTTATTGAATAATGACTATAAAATTTTTACAATGATTTTGGCAGAAAGAATGAAAATAATATTGCAACAATTTATTCAGGAAGATCAAGCGGGGTTTCTACCTAAAAGACAAATTACGTGACAATGTCAGGAATGTTTTGAATGTGTTGGAATACTTAGAACAACGAAATGATAAACAAGCAGCTTTGATCTTTTTAGATGCTGAGAAAGCATTTGACAATTTGAATTGGAAATTTTTGTTTAAGGTCTTGGAACAAATGGATTTTGGAGATAATTTTATAAAATGGATTAGATCTATTTATACATCTCAGAAGGCACAGATAATTGTTAATGGGTTAATGGACTCATGTGAAATACAAAAGGGTACAAGACAGAGATGTCCATTATCTCCTCTTTTATTTATCTTGGTCTTGGAAGTGCTGCTTAGAGATATAAGGCAAGATAAAAGGATCTCGGGAATAAAGATAAAAAAAGAGGAATACAAATTGAGAGCATTTGCTGATGATTTGATAATCGTATTAGAAAACCCTTTGGAAGGAATTAATGTATTGATGGACAAATTAAAAGAATTTGGACCGTTAGCAGGATTTAAGATCAACAATCAAAAAACAAAGATGTTGGTGAAAAAATTATCTTCAAGGGAACAAAAAGAGTTGATGGACAAGACAGATTTTAAAATAGAGGAAAAGTTGAAATATTTAGGTATTATTATGACAAATAAAAATTCAAAGTTGTTTCATAACAATTATGAAAAACTATGGACAGAGATTAAGAAAGACTTGTTAAAATGGGATAAATTACAATTGTCATCAATGGGCAGAATATGCGTGATAAAAATGAATGTACTGCCGAGAATGATGTTTTTGTTTCAAACAATACCTGTAATATCCTCTGATTTACCTTTTAAACAATGGCAAAAAGATATTTCTAAATTTGTTTGGCAGGGAAAAAAACCAAGAGTTAAATTTAAATTATTACAAGATGCCAAAGAAAGAGGAGGACTGGGATTACCAAATTTGAGACTTTATTATGCTGCCTGTTGTTTAGTCTGGATAAAGGAATGGTTTTTATTGAGGAATAAAAGACTATTGGATTTGGAGGGCCATAATCTGAAGTGGGGATGGCATGGATATCTATGGTATGATAAAGTAAAAGTTAATGTGGATTTTAATAATCATTTTATAAGACGTCCTCTGTTGAAAATATGGAATAGATATAAACCAAGGTTTTACTCGAATATACCATTATGTGTCTCAAGTCAAGAAGCATTTTATAGAAGAGAAATGGCTGGAAAAGAGAAATGGTTAACTTATCAAGAACTTTTAGAAAATGTACATGGAGAATATATAATGAAAGAGAGAGAACAACTGATAAAGGAAGGATATAGTTCTCAATGGTTTGCCTATTTACAATTGTTAGAGAGATATAAAATGGATAAGAAAATGTATGGGTTTGAAATAAGTAAATCTGATTTTGAAATAGGTTTGTGTACAAATGATGAAAATATAATTGCGAAAATGTATAAACTCTTGCTGAAAATGGATATGGAAGAAGAACAAGTAAAAGAGTGTATGGTAAAGTGGGCAAAAAACTTTGGTTATAATATACAAATGGATCAATGGGAAAATATGTGGAAAAAAGGCTTGAGATTTACATTATGCTATAATCTTAAAGATAATTTCTATAAAATGATGTATCGTTGGTACATGACTCCAGAAAAGTTGTCAAAAATGTATAGTAATGTTTCTAATGTTTGTTGGAAATGTAAACAACAGGAAGGATCATTTTATCATATGTGGTGGTTGTGTAAACACGCAAAATTATTTTGGGCACAGATAGGTAGGATGATGCAAAAAATTCTAAAGATAAATATTCAGTCAAAACCAGAATTTTTTTTATTGGGTTTTATGGATAAACAAATAGAAAAGAAATATGGAAGAATAATATTATATATGATTACGGCAGCAAGATTATTATATGCACAAAAGTGGAAAATGGAATCAACACCAACAACGGAAGAATGGCTATTGAAATTAATGGACTTAGTAGAGATGGATAAATTGACATGCTTACTTAGAGAAAAATCGACAGATACATTTCTTAAGGAATGGAAGCCTCTCTTAGACTTTTTGTTGAAAGATAAAAATGAAATGATGATAATGGGATTTGACGATTAATTAAGATAGACTATGGAGAAAAGTGATTTTGTATGTATTAAGGGACAGGTTTGATATATATTATATATTTATAGCTGATCTGTGACAAGTCGGAAGTCATTTTTTTTATTTTTATTTTTATTGTGTTATGGTTTTGATTTTGTTTTGTTTGTTTTATGAAAATTTGAATAAAAAAATTATTAAAAAAAAAAACGCAAATTAGGTAGGTTTGTGTTAATCTGAACCAAATCAATTTCTCCTCCATTCCCAACTGCAACTGAGTTACATACCCTGGACTTTTAATGTTAGGACAAGCAAACAAATTCAAGGATGGAGTTTGTTGCAATGCTTTGACCTCTTTGAAAAGCAGCCTTATCTGTTGGAAACTGGTTGCTACAATGCAAAACACACCTATGCTGTTCCTGTGCTGTCTGCTGCTACACCTCGGTGGGCCTTGTAAACCCAGCAGCACCTATGCAAGACTGTGATGATGCCAAGCGCTTCAAGAAGTGTCAGGCTGGAAGAAAAAAAATTGCCTCTTTCTGTGGATCAATCAAAAAGGAAGGGAGGAGGCAACTGGAACTTTTCAAATCAAATCTGCTCCAGGTTTCAGTCCAAACTTTCAAGGAGCTGTCCAAGGTGATTCAGTACCTTGGACAGCTCCTTGAAGGTTCAGGCTGAAACCTGAAGTGGATCCCATTGCCCTGCTGACATGGAGCCAACAGCCGCCGCTGGGGCAATGCCACACCACTGTACTCCAGAGATGTCACTACATGTGGTGTTCTCGCTGCTGCGCCTGTGCAGCTCCAGTCTTGCTGCCACCCTGCTCTGCCCCTACATTATCCCAGTAAGTGGCAGTGATGCTGCTGTGAAGAGGGATAGCCGCTCCTACACCACATACGTTTCTATGTCCATACACATACAGACATATATGCAGGGCCGGTTCTAAAGGGCGGCCAGGTTGGGCACTTGCCCGAGGGCCCTGGAGCTACAGGAGCCCCTGAGGGCCTCACTCCCCTTCCATGATCCGTGCCCCCCCACTTACCTGTCAGCTGGCTTTTTAGCATTGCCCTTAATGAAGATGGCAGCCGCAACTTCCCTAAGGTACTGAAGCCGCTGCCGCCATCTTAGTTGATGGCAGAGATGTGCACGTGTAGCACACACATGTGCCATCAACAAAGATGGCGGTGGAGGCTTCATTCCCCTTAGGGAAACTCTGGCCGCCATCTTCATTAAGGGCAATGGTAAAGACTAGACAGGTAGGGGGGCATGGGGGGCGCAGGGGGGCTGTGTGCGTATGTGTGTGTGTGCGCACACACACACACACACACACACCGGGGGGCCAGGGCAAGCTGATGCCCAAGGGCCCCCACATGCCTGGAGCCAGCCCTGCATATATGCACAGAAATAGATTTTTTTACATTCCAGAAACATCCTTTTCTCACTCCAGGCAGGTGGACTTATTTCTTCAAAGCTTAGAATACAGAGGCAGGTCTATCGTGTAGGAAGAGAATAGACACCATTTTCTGAGTAAAGCAGAAAAAAATTGGGAAAGCCAAAAATGCATCTACTACAGCAATGGATTTGAATGTCCACAAATTTTATTGAACTCGGGTTTGGTGTGCAAAATTCAGTTCTGAGGTCATGAAACGGATGTTCAGGTGCCTTTTTTTGTCACTGAGAGGCAATTCAGGAGAGAATTTGGGAGAGAAGCCAAATGTGCATTGGAATGAATGAATGAATGAAACTTTATTTTTACCCCGCCCTTTTTCCAAACTGGAACTCAGGGCGGCTTACAAATAAAACTACATGTAATTAAAAACATAGAAAAACATACAATTAAAATACCATTAAACTGTGCACAACCTTAAAACCGTAAAAGGCACTTAAAAATCTAAAAACAATTTAAAATAATACAGATAATAATGTAAAACAATAAAACAAGCCTTGTAAAGCCCAATTCTAAACACCTTCTATCCCAAAGGCCTGTCGGAATAAAAAAGTCTTTACTTGCCGACGGAAGGATGGCAAGGAGGGGGCCATTCGTGCCTCCCTAGGAAGGGAGTTCCTGAACCTAGGAGCAGCCACCGAAAAGGCCCTATCTCGCGTCCCCACCAATCGTACTTGTGAGGGTGTTGGGACTGAGAGAAGGGCCTCTCCTGAAGATCTCAGGGCCTGGGCAGGCTCATATAGGGAGATACGGTCTGACAAATAGTCTGGACCTGGGCCATATAGGGCTTTAAAGGTCAAAACCAGCACTTTGAATTGTGACCGGAAACAAACTGGCAGCCAGTGGAGCTGTTGTAACAAGGGAGTTGTATGGTCCCTGTAACCAGCCCCTGTTAATACTCTGGCTGCAGCTCTTTGTACCAGTTTAAGTTTCTGAACAGTCTTCAAAGGCAGCCCCACGTAGAGCACGTTACAGTAGTCTAAACAGGATGTAACTGGAGATCTAATGTGGGCTTTGCATTTGCGATAGTGACTGATTTTACATGTGAGCTGCCACTGGTCCATCCAGCCCAGTGCTGTGTATCCCATCTTGCACTCTTTCTCAGCTTTAGTACCTGGGATCCTTTCACTATGGGTGCTGCAAACAGGGCCTGGGGCTTTCTGTACACTTGTTATATACCATGGAGCCATAGCCAGCCCCCCACTTCCAAAGTCAGGATAAGCCCTGTGTATGAAAATTCCTTTTCAATTTGCTGGCAGGTCTATGTTGCTGTGCTTCTGTAGGTGCATGCTTTCCAATAGTGAGGTAGGCTTTCACGGCACATTGACGAGTGATGCAACTCCTCCTTTTAAGCAATGCCTCCTTGTCAGTGAGATGGATTAGGCTCTAGATATTTTTTCTGAGTTTCAGTGTAATTTTTCTTTTTCTCCATTTCCTCCCAGAGCCCCCATGGGCAGCCATCTAAATAATTCCCCTTCATCCTCAGCATTTATGTTCCTTAAGTATTTGTAGACTAAGTCCCCTCCCCCTTAGTTGCTTTGCCAAGTGATACATTATTAACTCTTAAATCAATCCTTCTAGCCACTAATTATGTTGCCTGCTCTTTGCTGAACTCCCCTTCCATTTGTCAATATGTGTCTGCTGGAACTGAGCACAGAATTCCAAATGCAGACATGCCGCCTTTGCTTGGTACGTGATGTAATGCTGATCTTAGCTTACCGAGATTTTGCTGCCACATCACATTGCCAACTCCTATCACTTTGGGTATCGTGTGTTGAGAAGATTCTGCCTACAAGTTGACTCAAAATAGGAGTTTAGAGCTGTAGTTCCTTCACTGCAATAGTTTTCACTTTTTACAAGCTGAGTATTTTCTTTCAAGCAAAAGAACCCTGGTGATTTCTATCTTGAGAGTACAGATATCTTGAATCAATTTGAGATTATTCTATCCCAGAGCTACCAGATAGTTGCCCAGATGAATGAGGCTTTCTCCATCCAAGGCCCAGATGAATGAGGCTTTCTCCATCCATGACTGGCTTTTTGCTTGTAGTCACACCTAAATACATAACATTTACTTGATCCAGAGACTACAACTGCACAGTTCCCTTGATGTCATCAGCTATACCCACCAGCAAATTACAAACCCATGAACATACCAGCACAGGAGTGCCATGTTGAATCTGATAGAGAGGCAAGATAGACTGCAAGTGCCAAAGTCCTGCTCTTGGATCTATTCAAGAATAAACTAGAAAAAAGTAAACAACCCCACCTCCACCCCAGTATATTTTAAGAAAATGTGTTCTGATTAGTTTTATAATAACTATGAAAATGTCACCAGCATATAGGTCAGCAAAGTCATTCTAGAAAACCTGTGATAACTTTTTGTATAAGCCAGATGACGATGTCTAAAAAGCCTAGCTTAATGAGCTAGAGGGAGCCCCAGCTGACAAAGAATCTCTGACTCAGTAACATAGCATCAAGCAAACAGGCATATTAAACAGCTGAGTGAGTTTGGCAGCAGGACAAGAAGGACAGGAGAAATCCTCCACTGTTTGATCTAACAAGTCGCAAGCAAAACAACTCAATAAATTACAAAAATAGATATGCAGTTAGAAAGCCGGCATGGGTGCTGGAGCTTTCCAGTGTGTTGCTCTGTTTGTCACATGCACAATTACAGTATATGTCTGCTGGACAGAAGTCATGGGTATGTGACTGGCAGAGCTTGGAAAAGTTACTTTTTTGAACTACAACTCCCATCAGCCCAATCCAGTGGCCATGTTGGCTGGGGCTGATGGGAGCTGTAGTTTAAAAAAGTAACTTTTCCAAGCTCTGGTGACTGGTGCAATGAACTCCGGGCTTTCAGGCAATGAGTTCTATTGAGGTGATGGTGGCTGACCTGGAGAAGCTGGATGAGGCCTTCAAGGATGTATGGCAGGATGGCAACTTCCTGCTGTTATGGAGGATATGGATCTCAGGGAAGGAGGGCTCTACTCTGAGGAAATGGAAAATGATCTCTTAGAAGGGTTCTGTACTGTTGGGGATGAGCAGTTATCCTCTCATGCTGGGAATACTGTTCCTGGTAGTGGTGAAGGGATCTTGGTAATGGATGAATAAATCATTAGAAACATAGATAGCTGGATTTGTGGTGGGCATACAGATTGCAGGTGAATTGCCTGCCTGGCATGAAGACATGAATGAAAATGTCATCCATCATCTAGATAGCCTGATAGATACTGCTGGGGACGAGTCAGTGGTTGTGATGCATGTTGGCACCAATGGTAAGGGGGAAATGTAGTTGGGAGGTTCTGGAAGAAAAATGTGTGTTCCTAAGTATGATGTTGAAAGCCAGGACCTTCAAAGTAGCTTTCTCTGAAATGCTACCAGCCACATATGCAGGGCCAGCTAGACAAGTACAGCTGTGTAGTCTCAATGCACTGCTGAGACAATGGTGGTAGGAAGAGGGGCTTGAACTTGTTAGGCACTGGGGAGCCATTTGGGACAAGACAAGACTGTAGAAAAGGGAAGGCTCCAATTGAATCAGGATAGAACCAGACTGCTGGCATTTAAAATGAAAAGGTGGCAGAGCAGCTTTTCAACTGAGTGGGGGAAAGCTGTCAGGAAATGAGGAGCGTCTGGTTCAGAACAAATCTCCCCTCCCCCACAGGATGAAGTTGAAAAAATATATAATCATTTAATGGGGGAAGGGGTAGAACTAGGCACTGAGACTACAGGGATGCACAATAGCAATTCAGAGAGGCCAAAGCACCATATGCTAAAATGCAAGTGTTTTTGAGAAAGAAACTATATTATTGGAGTTTGATATATATAGCAGTGGAGCACAAAGATGAATAGTTTTGTAAGACTGCTGGCTGAAAGAATAAAGAAACATAATGTTTATTACTGCTGTTTTTTCTCCTTCTCTCACAATACTAGAACTTATGGATAAACAATGGGATTTGATCCTACAAGAGATAGTCATGTTGGCCATCAACTTGGATGCCTTTAAAAGGAAAGTAGCCATGATAGTTATGCTCCACCTCCATGGTTGTACTGCCTCTGAATGCCAGTTGCTGGGAATTACAAGTGGGGAGATCCTGCTTGCAAGCTTCTCATAGGCTTCTGGCTACCCACTGTGAAAACAGAATGCTGGACTAGATGGGGCACTGGCTGGTTCCAGCAGGGCTCTTCTTATGTTCTTACTTTAGGAAACTTGTTTACATAGGATCTTACCTTCAGAAAAATTAGCATGAATATGAATTTATCACCCCTCAGATATTTAGGAATACATCAAAAATATTTAATGTGTGTCAAAATGTAATAGGAAAGTGTCCCCACTTCATTTTAGGCACAGAGACCCCCCCCCAGTGCTTAATATTCAGCACTTCCATTTGTGTTCCCACTTATAGGTTGCTGGGCTATAAAAAGGCTGTGATTTTATGAAATCCCTCATATGCTATCCCTGAATGGCAAAATGACCAAACAGCTGAAGATTCTAGTAACTAAAATAAGGCACATTATTGTAATCAGCTGCTTTAAACCTCTCTGGAATATGCAGCAGAAGCCTATTATTTTCATTGCCAAGGAGCTTCTGGAAGGATTATGCTAATTCCAACTACCTTTTCTCATTTAATAGCAAATCTGAAGAGAAGTGTTAAACTGCAGATGCATTGCTCAATGTTCAGAATAAATCTGCGGAAGAGAGGAATTCCATAGGCCTGCCAAATCTATCTCTGGATGGATTTTAGACTACCACTCTAAGGAGCTATTCAGTTTCACTACCACTATTACTATGAAGTAGCTGATTTCTGCTCTTTTGAAACATTCTATTTTAAAAGAAGAAATGGAATGTGTGTCCACCAGAATTAAAGTTATGTGCATATATGAATTCCAGGTCATGAAATGATCAAACACAGTATTCACACCAGAATTGAAAGTCACAAGTGAAAGAGAATCCTTCTCCCCAGAAGTGCCATCACTGAGCTCTTGAATGTAGTGACTGTTTCCTAAGAGAGTGGTTAATGCATGGCACACCCTATTCTAAGGCAAAATAGAGAAGGGTCATGGATCAGTGGCACAGTATTTGCCAGTCAGTGTAGGCAATATGGAGCTAGATGGACCTGTGGTCTAACTCAGTATAAGACAGCTTCCTATGTTCCTATTGCTGCCCCCCACTATGAGTTTGTGTCCACTGTCCTTGCAGAAGCAACAAAACCAAACTTGAAGAATATATAAACCTGGTTTACACTGTGCATGCCTGGTTTCAGCACACAGCATCCACAGCCAGCTGCCAGGGCTCAGGAATCACTGGTGCCCCTTACCTTTTAACATGTTGCCCCTGTGCTCAGATTACTGGATAGCTGAGTCTTGGAGCTCCCACAATGTAGGGCTGCTGGGTGGGGGATAATAGGATGACTCCTATACCCCCTAAAGCTGATGTGCTCACTTGCCATATCCACAACAACTACATATGCAGCATTAATACGAAAGTGCTGTATACACATAGAGATTTTCCTTCCAATTGAGAAACTTGAGCCCATCTAGGCTCTTGACTGTGAGGAAGAGCTCTACATCTCTATAGTTGTATGCAAAATGGGCTCTCCCTGATTAATGGTTGTCACACAGAGGAGGGCCAGGATCTCTTCTCAATCATCCTAGAGCGCAGGCATTGGAATAATGGGCTCAAGCTACAGGAAGCCAGATTTTGGCTGAACATCAGGAAAAACTTCCTAACTATGACAATGGGACAATTACCTAGGGAGATGGTGGGCTCTCCAACACTGGAGGCATTCAAGAGGCAGCAGGACAGCCACCTGATGGGTATGCTTTAAGTTGGATTTCTGCATCAAGCAGGAAGTTGGGGTTGATGGCCTTGTAGGCCCCTTCCAATTCTACTGTTCTATGATTCTATTGTTGCGCGCCACCCCAATCTCCAAGCAGTGAAATTTCCAGGGGTCCCTGCGCTCGCCCTGGGTTTGGTTTCCTTGGGAAGAAGGTCAGCAGAGACTGTGGTGTCTTTATGAAATATGGTTTGTTTATTTACACACATTCCAACCTGAGCTTAGGATGGAGGGGTTCAAGGCATCAGCAGTCCAATATCCAGCTTTTCCATCAGGGTTACAGGAGGCATCCTATAGCCATGATGCAGAGAGCCAGTCTCTCTGCCTGCCTCCAGTTCCCAGCTTTTCTCAGACACAACTCAAAACACAAGCCTCTCTTCGGCCCCAGGAGGTGGGGGAGGCTCTCCTGAAGAGTTTCAATGACAAAAGGGTCTTCCTGGCCTATTCAACAGTTGCTGGGCACCTGATAGACCCATTAACCCACCTGGCCACTCTATTAGCATAACAAAAGAAATTCATCTGACCAGCAGAGCGAGTTTCTCACCCCAAGGCACAGGATTCTAAATCAGAGGCTGGAAGGGGTTTCATAGAAATTATCCATTTCAACCCCCAAACTCACAACACTATGAATAATGAATGCATAGGGATGTGGTCAGGAGATTAAAATTTCTTCCCTCATGCATTTGTTTTATCTGTGAGAGGAATAATTTGAACACTCCTTACAAAGCTAAACAAAGAGAAGGGGAGGGGGTTACCCCTTTTCTCCTGTGGTGTTTTTCAGATATTGATGATTGACTAGTATATCTCGCAAGGATAACAAATACAAATAATAAGAACATAAGAACATAAGAACATAAGAAGAGCCTGCTGGATCAGGCCAGTGGCCCATCTAGTCCAGCATCCTGTTCTCACAGTGGCCAACCTGGTGCCTGGGGGAAGCCCTCAAGCAGGACCCGAGTGCAAGAACACTCTCCCCTCCTGAGGCTTCCCGCAACTGGTTTTCAGAAGCATGCTGCCTCTGACTAGGGTGGCAGAGCACAGCCATCATGGCTAGTAGCCATTGATAGCCCTGTCCTCCATGAATTTGTCTAATCTTCTTTTAAAGCCATCCAAGCTGGTGGCCATTACTGCATCTTGTGGGAGCAAATTCCATAGTTTAACTATGCGCTGAGTAAAGAAGTACTTCCTTTTGTCTGTCCTGAATCTTCCAACATTCAGCTTCTTTGAATGTCCACGAGTTCTAGTATTATGAGAGAGGGAGAAGAACTTTTCTCTATCCACTTTCTCAATGCCATGCATAATTTTATACACTTCTATCATGTCTCCTCTGACCCGCCTTTTCTCTAAACTAAAAAGCCCCAAATGCTGCAACCTTTCCTCGTAAGGGAGTTGCTCCATCCCCTTGATCATTCTGGTTGCCCTCTTCTGAACCTTTTCCAACTCTATAATATCCTTTTTCAGATGAGGCGACCAGAACTGTACACAGTATTCCAAATGCGGACGCACCATAGATTTATACAACGGCATTATGATATCGGCTGTTTTATTTTCAATACCTTTCCTAATTATCGCTAGCATGGAATTTGCCTTTTTCACAGCTGCCGCACACTGGGTCGACATTTTCATCGCGCTGTCCACTACAACCCCGAGGTCTCTCTCCTGGTCGGTCACCGCCAGTTCAGACCCCATGAGCGTATATGTGAAATTAAGATTTTTTGCTCCAATATGCATAATTTTACACTTGTTTATATTGAATTGCATTTGCCATTTTTCTGCCCATTCACAGTTTGGAGAGGTCTTTTTGGAGCTCTTCGCAATCCCTTTTTGTTTTAACAACCCTGAACAATTTAGTGTCATCAGCAAACTTGGCCACTTCACTGCTCACTCCTAATTCTAGGTCATTAATGAACAAGTTGAAAAGTACAGGTCCCAATACCGATCCTTGAGGGACTCCACTTTCTACAGCCCTCCATTGGGAGAACTGTCCGTTTATTCCTACTCTCTGCTTTCTGCTTCTTAACCAATTTCTTATCCACAAGAGGACCTCTCCTCTTATTCCATGACTGCTAAGCTTCCTCAGAAGCCTTTGGTGAGGTACCTTGGCAAACGCTTTTTGAAAGTCTAAGTACACTATGGCCACTGGATCACCTCTATCTATATGCTTGTTGACACTCTCAAAGAATTCTAATAGGTTACTGAGACAGGACTTTCCCTTGCAGAAGCCATGCTGGCTCTGCTTCAGCAAGGCTTGTTCTTCTATGTGCTTAGTTAATCTAGCTTTAATAATACTTTCTACCAGTTTTCCAGGGACAGAAGTTAAGCTAACTGGCCTGTAATTTCCGGGATCCCCTCTGGATCCCTTTTTGAAGATTGGTGTTACATTTGCCACTTTCCAGTCCTCAGGCACGGAGCAGGACCCAAGGGACAAGTTACATATTTTAGTTAGCATATCAGCAATTTCACATTTGAGTTCTTTGAGAACTCTCGGGTGGATGCCATCCGGGCCCGGTGATTTGTCAGTTTTTATATTGTCCATTAAGCTTAGAACTTCCTCTCTCGTTACCACTATTTGTCTCAGTTCCTCAGAATCCCTTCCTGCAAATGTTAGTTCAGGTTCAGGGATCTGCCCTATATCTTCCACTGTGAAGACAGATGCAAACAATTCATTTAGCTTCTCTGCAATCTCCTTATTGTTCTTTAGTACACCTTTGACTCCCTTATCATCCAAGGGTCCAATTGTCTCCCTAGATGGTCTCCTGCTTTGAATGTATTTATAGAATTTTTTTGTTGTTGGTTTTTATGTTCTTAGCAATGTGCTCCTCAAATTCTTTTTTAGCATCCCTAATGTAATAATACAAAATGTAATAATACAAAATGTTGGAGAAATTGCAGTCACTAAGATACATATAAGCATATGTGCTGGTCATGTCCTGTGATATCTGCAGTGATATTTGCAAAAATGGTAAACATTACAAACTACTCATTTAACCATTTCTGAGTAACAATATGAGAAAGTGACATCTAAAATGAACTTGTTGACATTGAATTCTTGGAAGAGTGAGCAGTGGCAAATAACCAAGGTAGAAAAATTGATTTACCAAATAAAATTGGTTAGAAGCAAAGCTAAAATATTGGATTTTTATATAGTGTGGTACAAATCAGGGGCATATCCAACAACGTTTATCAAAGTCTTTCTTAGGATTATGTAAAAGGGATTAAATACAAGTTGTAATATTATGATGAAGTATACAGAAAAGCTCTAAATTGACAATCTTACATCTATGTCTAAATATGTTAAACACATCATCTTCTGCAAGTAACCAAATGAAGTTCTTTTTATTTTGTTGTCTGCTTTTATATTTTGGATTTTTTAATTTAAAAAAATCAACAAAACACAAGATCCACAAAACTTCTATTTCTGGTGTCAAACAGGTATTTATGTTTTTACATCTGGACAAGTAACAACTTTTGTGGGCAGTTTTAATTGGGAAATGGTAAAAGGGTAAGGGTTAAACTTCGCCTTCCCCAAATTGCCCTTCCTTATGGCTGTTTTTAATACTTTTTAAAATGTGGAAGATTCTCGTTGTACTTCATATCTAATTTTGTTTTCAGTGAGACAGCTCAGAAAACAGCAGTCCAGTTACTGGTAAACAGGAGCATTCATTACATTTATTATTTTGCTTCCTACTGTTTCCCCCTGCTCTACCCTGTCAGAATTCATCATGAGAGATTTGAAGGCAAAGTGTGTAACAGCAGAAAAATATCACACCATCTTTTCACAGAGGTATCTATGCTGTGTTCCTCAAATGGCATAGCTTTGGGGAAGGAAGTTTCCAGAATTTATATAGTATGTGCCCTTACTGGGCATATATCACACCTGTGCTAATGGATCTACACTGGCTTCCTGTTAGCCATCAAACCACTTTTAAGGTCTTGTTTCTTACACACAAAGCCGTAAACAACACTGGACGAGTAACCTGAAAACCCAAACTTCCCTTCTATTGCCCAGTAAGGGAATTAAGATCAAAGAACGGAACCCAGTTAGACTTGCCACAACCTACTGATTAGCAGCTTGTGGTGATGTGAAGGGGGCTTTTTCACTGGTGCCATCGCAGAACTTGGAAAAGTTACTTTTTTTGAACTACAACTCCCATCAGCCCCAGCCAGCATGGCCACTGGATTGGGCTGATGGGAGGTGTAGTTCAAAAAAGTAACTTTTCCAAGGTGATATGGAATTCACTCCCTGAAACACAAGAGGCCTCATCTGCACTGGCATTCTGCTGGCCTTTGAAGATGCACCTGTTTACACAGGCATTCCCTTGATCTCTTGACCTAAACTTCCTGTTTGCATTACTATGTTGTTTTCATGGGTTTCATATTTTGATGAGATTGTTTTATTGTGTAATTTATTTATGAATGCTCATATTTTAATGATTCTGTAATTGGTTTTTATACTTGTAAACTGCTTAGAAGCCTATTTTATTATGTTGTGTGTAAAGCAACTCATCATCATCAGATACAACCAGCTTAATCTCAACAGGGATACAAAAGTTACTGTAGGTTCTGAAGGTGATCAGATGTTATCTGTTTTGCCACTTTCATTCTTGGTTTGCCTTGCTCTTGCGTGTTGGCTCCTCTAACTCGACTGTTCTAACCTTGGAAAGCTCTTGGAATACTTTTTAAAAACTTTAGAGAGGTGGGATTCCTTCAGGTAAGCTATATAACTTAAAGCTTATTCAGACCTGCCTCCCTACCAGTTTTTCTTTTTTCCTACATAGGGCAATTCTTGATTATCTCAACATTTGCATAATTACTGCTTCATGTAGCTTTCCAGGAACCATTTTTGTTTGGCAGAATGTTGATAGAAAATACTTAATGGATTGCCTCCTCATTTTCTCTTATTTCATATCACAAACTTTATGATCAATATGGAACACTCATTTTTTTTACATTCAAGGATATACAGAAAGGCATATTCACTGTCTGGTCCGACTCCAAACTTAAAAAGCTTCCCTAGATTTCACCACAATTTTGAGCTGATACACGTTTTGTAAACTTTGCTAGATTATTGGGGTTAAATCAAACAGTTTCTGACTTTAACCTCAGATGTGAAATGGATTCTTTGTCACCATCTAGCATCTAGACTGAGTTGGATTCCATGCATCAGATCCATTTCCCAAATCTGCTGCAGCAGGAAGATGGATTCTCCTTTCCTCTGCTTCAAGAAATTTTGTTAATCTTACCAAAATCCTTTTAACTTGCCTTTCCATACCTATATATGTGGTGACACTAGCAAGAGGGAGTTTGCACATTCACCTCAGATTTCATTTTAGGCAGAATTAGGTGGCAACTTTTGCATCTGGGAATCTTCGCATAGTGTTGGCTACAAGAGAAACTGAGTACTAGTTTAAGATGTAATAAGGGAGTCAGCAACCTTCTTGGGCCCATGAGCACATTTGCAAACCAGATAAACTGTCATGGGCACCACATACCCTGCAGCCAAGCACAAACCACAAATGAGCTCCCCTCCAGATGACCTGTTTATTGATCTGCTTGCATAATCTCTTCTAATTCCCTCTCCCAGTCTCTTTTCACTAAATGTGCACTTTATTCCCCTCCCCAACTGCCATTTTATGTCATCCCTTCCTGGTTCTTTTACATTTGCTTTTTCCTCCCACAACATTCCCCTCTCTTATCCCCTTTCTTTCTATTCCTAGTTTGTTTGTTATCTTGCTTTCTAATTTCTTCAATAGGAACATAAAAAGAGCCTGCTGGATCAGGCCAGTGGCCCACATAATCCAACATCCTGTCCACAAAGTGGCCAACCAGATACCTAAGGAAAGCCTGAAAGCAGGACCTGAGCGCAACATCCCACTTGTGATTCCCATCAATTGGCATCCAGAGAATTACTGCCTCTGACAGCACAGTTAGAACATAGCCCTCGTGGCTAGTAGCCATTGATTGGTTTATCTTCTATGAATTTGTCTAATGCTCTTTTAAAACCACCCACCTCCTCTGTCCGCTTCCCATCAGAAAAGACTTTCCTTCCCTTCTCTCTTCCCCAACCCTGGGTCAAATTTCTCTGTCTCTCAGTCACCTGTACTCAGCATGCAAGGAGTTGCTGGTGCTGGCATCAGTCCATCAAAAAGGCTATGGAATGGCAGGTGAGAAAGGAGGCGCTGGGAAGGCTGTGGCACTGAGGCCCATATTTAAATGGCCCAAGGCCCAGTGGTGGGTCCCAGTCCACTGTTTGAGAAACACTGCTATAGATGGCTTATTTAAACCAATATAAAATATTCATGAAAAATATAATTATTATGTTAATTTGTTTTTAATATAAATAAAATTAGCAGCTTTAAATTAAATACACATAATATAATACAATTACATGTCAAAATGACATGTCTGGGAAGACAAAAGTTTTTAGAAGGCACTGAAAACAATACAGCAAAGGTGCCTGCCTAATATTAATGGGATGGGAGTATTAATAGGAAGAAAGGACCAGGAACCTGCTTGTCACTATATGTAGGGGCAAGGCCTGAATATTAAATGCTACATCTGCTGAAATTATTTTCCTGATTCTCATTCCTGAGACTGCCAGGCTGTTAAAGAACTACATAAGGGTATGAAACAACCATCCCTTCCCTAAGCAATATGGATTTCAGATATTTGTTAAAAGCCACAGTATGTTCTGTGGATTGAATAGTGCCTTTAGCCCTGTTCATAAGAAATGGGTACACAAAGAATCAACACACTAGCAGGGCTCTATCAATTAGCCCTGCCCACAGTGTTGCACACACTAGCGTGGCTTGACTCCTGATGTCTCTATACAAAGCACAACTGTCCGTAGAGAGAAAGCTTTCATGCTTATGGATGTACATGTGATGACTTCTTTCCTGCAGATGTTCATACTGTACACATGAACATCACGGAGGTACAAGCCACTGTGTGTGTAGCATCAAGGGTGGGGCTAGTCAACATGGCCCCAATCTGTTGTTAGTTGTTCAATGCCTGTGAGTGTCTCTTATGAATAAGGACTTTTGACTCGATGTCTCCTGGCACATATAGGATGTGGTACATTGATCAGCTGCACTGGAGATAGTGTATTCCAGTGAATATCTTATTTGACTACCACCCAGGTTCAGACCCTACATCCAACATACTTGCAAATCTGAACCAGTGGAATATGAATTGCTTTTCTAATACAAATTATTTTTCTAAGGTAACGCCCACTTCATCCTGTACACTCACTTTCACTTTTCTCAAAAGCATCACTTTTTTTTTTAAAAAAAAAATTAAGTTAGCACTGGATAGTCTGAGCTAAACTTTTAGAAGTTTGGGGCTTTTAAAAAGCTTATATTTTGATTTATTTCAATGTGTACTATTTTAGTGACCTGCCCTAAAGGATGCTATCCATGTAAATAAGAAAAAATGACTTCAAAAACTTATTACGAATTAAAAATGAACAAACTGAATACTTAAATCAAATTGACCTAAACCAACTATGTCTTCAATGTGGTTGTGGCTATACAAAGATGTGACTGAATATGCCTACCTGCCAGTCAAGGTCAGCACCATCAGCTCCAAAGATGAATGCAGCCAGAAGCATCATACAGTATATTGCAGGGATGGAGGACCTGTTTTGGGCCAAGGGCTGCGTTACCCCAGGGAAGGCCACCCCAGGGTGTATTTCATTCACAAGCAGGGCCTGACCCAAAAGGAGTGGGGCCAGATTTACACACAATCACACAACAGATAATCACAAAGACACACCATCACATAGACACAAACACTATTTCCCATTCCAATTCTTCGTAACCTCACTCAAATTTAACCTTCCATACTATAGACTTATACTATAAACTCCAAACACCTTTATCAGTCCTGACGTTGCAAAACGCAAAAGGAACTGGCAAGCAAGCTAAACTATGAGAAGCCAGCATAATTTACATTGACCTGAATTATGTTGGTGCAATTTACCCCTATTCCAAACTACTTTCAGTAGTGGGGCAACTTGTGACAGCCATCCCCAAGCCTGGCAGAGGGAAACTGAATTGGACTGCCTTCAAGTCGATCTCGACTTATGGTGAACCTATGAATAGGGTTTTCATGGTATACGGTATTCAGAGGTGGTTTACCATTGCCTTCCTCTGAGGGAAAACAAGCCTTTAAAACAGAGTTTGACATACACCACAATTTCAGCCAGTGTAAATTCTGGTAGGTTGCTAGTCCATATGACTGAGCTGAAAGGAGTTTGAAAAAGTCTCCCCTGATCCATCCTGCCATGTTCTACCACATCTCCAGAACGTCTCTCTTTGGGCTTACCCTGGCCACAGCTGAGCCATGATGGAGGACTTACAGATGTATCTCCAACTGAGCCAGCATAGTGAACTTCAGCCAATTGAGCCACAGCTGAGCCCAAGCTCAGCCAGAGATCCACATATTCCAACCCCCCTTCATCCTGGTGGATCTTGGGTTTGCATTGCTCATTTAGTCATTCTAGCAGAAGAATGCAAATAAGATCAGAGCTAAACTGGACTCCAAGCCCTGCCTTTCAGCTATTCAGAACCTCCAACTTCAAAATGCGTTTACATCCCTAAAATTGCATGCATTAAATTGCAAAATACATCCACAATTTTTTGCATATTTGCAAGGAAGACATGACTATCTCTCTACTAAGAAATTTTCCCCTGCTTTGAAGTTCTTGCAGCAGTTTTCTTGCAGGGGAAGGAGCTGAAAACTGCACACTTCACAAATAGCAATGTCTTTTCCCCTCTCAGTGGCTCCCTGCTGATGGGTGGGAGGGGATCCAGAGGGCTAATCAGGCTGCAGGTCAAATCCAGCCCACAGGTTGGGTGTTTCCTGATCCTGGAATATAGCCAGGGATGTAGTTGTCCAGGGTCTTGGAGGGGCTTAGACCCTTTACATTTTGGGGAGCAGGGTCCCAGCAGGGTTCCTAAGTCTCCAGCATCCTGCAAGCCAATCAGCATGGAAGGATGAATCTTTTAAGATGCTTCCTCATCATTTCCTGCTGACTAGAGCCAATCAGAGTTAAAGGAGGCAAGTCAGCTACTGAGAAGACTCTTTTCAGTAGCTAAACTCCTCCCTTTCATGCTCATTGGCTACCAGGGACATATGTTGTTGTGGGAGAAGGCATGAACAAGATCTCATTCTCAACCCAACAGCAAAAAAGGGGGAGGAGGAATGACTGTGACTAACTTTAAGGGACCCTGCACTTCTGAATTTGCCACTACGCTACTGAATATAGCACCTAACTATGGGTATTTTCCAATTCAACAGTGGCAAAAAGCTTAGAAGTACACCATTCATATGCATTGCCTTAGCTTGATTAGGCTGTAAAACTCCTGTTAAAAATATTTAATAACATATTTATTCCAAAGACAATATGTAAATATAGTAGATTCCTCTATTTTCCTGGCCTCCACTATCTTCTCATTAGTTTAATTTCTTATGCTACTCCTGTGCCCTTCTTTATGCAAATATTACTTAACTTGAATGAAACACCTAATTAGCTGAACAGTTGGATGTTTTCCAAGCAGTCCCGATAAGCAAAGTTGTTTTGTTTTGGCTATTATTTTCTTTTTGGTCTCATTGTATTGTTTGGCAGATTTCCCTTTGGGTGCTCCTTTATTAACTGGACACTGTCAAACAGCATTTCTTGGTGATGGAAAGTGTGGACCCTCCTCAAAACAGTGTATGACTAAAAGCAGCAGGGGCTGGGAATCTTTTTACTGGGGCTGCATTCCCTTGGGAATAATCTGTTGGGAGGCACGTGTCAGTGAAGGGCTGGGCTGAAACCAGCAGTGGGTAGGGCCATTCTCTCTTCTTCTCTCTGTATCACTCCCTAATCTCTCACTTTTCTTTCTGCCACCCCCTACCCACATTCTCTTTTTATGCCACCATCTTCTCTCTCTCTCTCTCTCTCTCACACACACACACACACACACACACACACCTGTTTTCTCTCTCTCCTTCCTACTTGTTCCCAGCTGTTTTCATCACAATAGTACTTGAACAGCACTTACTTAAGAAAGTGTGCCACTGCCTCCTCACTGAAAAAATGTCAGTTCTCTGCACATCTGTGGATGGCAGAATAGTTTCTGTGTAAAAGGCCAATAATGATTTTCCGACAACATTAACTCCATACCTCATATTGAGAAATTAAGCCATGCCACATGATACAAGTTTTTGAATGCATGCATTGATTACACTTATGCATCCATTGCTAAAATATAACCCACACACACCCCTTTTAAAGTGTGAGGAATACTAGCCCTGGGCTCCTACTGGGAGGAAGGGTGGGATAATAATAATATAGTAGGGCTGTGATGTTCCTGTAAGTTAGCATCTGTAAATATGGTAAGTGCGGGTCTATTGGGTGATGTATGGTAATTGACTGAGAGAGAAAGGGGGAGTACATGGGTGAGAAGCTGAAGTGAGCTGGATGATGATTGGCTGAGTGGCTGGCTAGCTGAAGGTATAAATTGAGGTTTGTGAGTGATGAAGGGGTCGTCGGTTGGAAGGAGAGAGTTAGAGAGTTGAGAGGGAGGTTGTTGAGTGGGTTGGCAGAGTTCTGAGGGAAGTTTGGATTGGATTTGGCTGATATTTAAAGAGGGTATATATATGAAACCATACACTTGTGAAACATTCTAAAAGTAATCTTGTTATTTCCTGTTATTAGTAAATAAATACTTCTTTGGGTTACCAAAGGCCTGATCCTTGGCTGGGGAATATACAGACCAGAAGGGAGGGCAAGGTAATTACCAAGGCTGAACAGAAGCAGTATCTAATGGTGGCAGCGGTGAAGGGAGGTATTGTAACAAGTCAAGTATCCAGAGCAACCCAGAGTTGTATGCTTTTTATATAAAGATACAAGGGGGTTGGGAACAGCATAAGCACTCAGTCGCAAAAGTAACCAAATAGAGAGAGACTCAGGCAAAGTCTCTGGGAGTATTGGTTACAGAACGTGACTGGCAGTGCTGCCTAGCAGTGGGATCTAGTGAGATCTGTGCTAGAGCGGAGTGAGAAACCATATAAAGGACGGTCCTGACTGGTGGTGTCCCTGGTGGTGCCTAGTGAAAGGCAGTAGCCACAAGCAGGTGGGAACCTCACAGGGAGAGCCAGGGAAGGGCGTCACATGTGGTGGCTGTAGTGGTGGGATACGAACAAAAGAAAATACGAACAAAAAGAGAGGTCGGATATGAACAAGAGAGGATACGAACAAAAGAGGATACGAACAAAAGTCCCTAAACAGTGGTGTGACTGTAAAGGAATAACAAACAAAGATTACTTGTGAGTGTGTGGCAAAGAGTGTGTGGCAAAGAGTGAGTGAGCTCCGAGAAACATTGCTGAGTTCATGAAGATGAAGAGAGAGGAGCTGGTGGAAAAATGTATAATGTTCCAGTTACCTCATGAGGGTAAAGGGGTGGATGAATTGAGAGTGGCATTAATAACATATACGACAATCCAAACCAAAGAACCTGCAAGAGAAGAAACCACAGAGGGGTGTTTAAGTAATCCTGCTTATGTGGAGTATTTAAGAGAGAAGTTAAAACTGGAGAGTGAAAAATTGAGAAAGGAAACTGAGGAAAAAGATAAGGACAGAGAGATTGCAATGGTGAAAATGAGAATGGAGGTGGAGGAAAAGGAAAAGCAGTGAATGTTAGAGACTGAAAGGATGAGAATGGATGCTGAGATACAAGTGGAAAGATTAAAATTGGATAGAGAGAAATTTCACTCTGAGGAGACAAGGAAAGAGAGAGATGGAGCAAAAATAAAAATTACTCCAAAGGACTTTGCTGTCTATGAGCCTGGTCAAGATCCTCAAATTTATCTCACAACGTTTGAAAAGGCAGCTCAGATGTGGGGGCTACCTGAAGATAAATACATGCAGTATTTATCAAATCTGATTAAAGGGGAATTGGCTGAAGTGTATCAGTACTTCCCCTCAGACAGGCCAGTAACATATGCTGAATTCAAAGAAGCAGTGTTTAAAAGATTCAGACTGGAGCCTGATTATTTTAGAAAGCTTTTCAGAAACTGCCAGATACAGACAGGGAGGTCTTTCGTGGAGCTGGGGGCAAAACTGATGGACATATTTGGGAAATGGCTGACAAGTGCAAAAGCTCAGTCTGTGGAGGAGGTGAAAAACCTCATGATATTGGATCAGTTGTACCATCAATTGCCACCTGAAATTAGGTTGCTGGTGAAAGATCGTGCCCCTAAAACTGTAACAGAAGCAGCGGAGCTGGCCGATCATTTTGCCTCAAACAGATCTGGGTGGATGGCAAAACCACTAAGAGATTTTAAAGCTAGACCAAATAACAATGGCAGAAAAGATGTGGCACCACAGAGAGTAAACCCTCAAATAAAACCAGAAGGGCACAAGACACCTCAGTTTGGGTCTGTGTTCCCTAAAACAAAGGAGAAAATCTGTTACTGTGTGGGAAGCCAGGCCATCTGCGTTTTCAATGTGAGAGTGTAAACCCCCTCAGTAATCCTGTTCAAGGAAGGACAGTAAAGAGTGAACTGGGAGAGGGAGAACCAAAAAAGATAGTTTTGTCAAATAAGCTGGTCAAAGGTCCAAGATTTGGACTCAAGCTTGAGAGAAGAAGTTTGTGTGCAAGGGGCAAATTATTGGGCTTTGCTAGATACTGGGGCTGCTCAGACCTTACTGAGGCCAGATTTAATAAAATCTGAAGAAATTTTACCTCAGGAAAAGCTGGTAATCCAAGGGGTAAGAGGCGAACCAAAAGGCATTCCCATGGCCCTAATAAAGCTGAAATGGAGAGGAAAGGAGGAGACATACAAAGTGGGTATCAATGCTCAGCAAGAAGAACCTGTGATTCTGGGCAGAGATATTATGGGGGCAGGTGGAAAAATTTATGTGGTAACTAGACAACAACTTGGCAAAGCAGCAGAAGCCATTTTGTCAGAGACTAAAGAAAATAGGGTGGAATCTGTGATTGGGCCTGAGGTTGCCATAACAACTGTTAGTATGCCTAGAGCAAAAGAAACTTTGTTACAAATGGAGTCTGACACAGAGACACAGCAGTTCAGAGAGGAGCTGAAAAATGATAGCAGTTTGAATGTAATGAAGGAAAAAGCCCTCCAAAACAGAATTCCCTTTACAGAAACTCTGAGGGATCAAATTGTGTGGGAGAATGGTGTGCTGTACAGGCTGTGGTTACCTAATGAAAGGGAGAACCACTGTGAACCAGTGAAACAATTGTTGGTACCTAGCAAATTTAGAGCCAAATTGCTAGAGGTAGCCCATGGTGTCCCATGTTCAGGGCATATTGGAATAAAGAAGACCAAGAAAAGATTGGCTGCACACTATTATTGGCCAAATATTTCTAAAGATGTACAACAATATTGTTTATCTTGCAACATAAGCCAAAAGGTGGGGAAAAGTGGAGTAAAGACAAAAGCACCGTTGAAGCCCCTGCCTATAATAGGACAACCCTTTTATAGAGTGGGAATATATTTGGTGGGTCCTTTTTCCAAACCCACAAGGCATGGCAAGAAATACCTATTGGTGGTGGTGGATTTTGCCACCAGATACCCAGACGCTGAAGCACTAAGATCCGTGGAAGCCCCTGTAGTGGCAGAGGCTTTATTAAAAATCTTGATGAGACTGGGTTTCCCTCATGGAGTGTTGACGGATCAAGGCAGTGTATTCATGGGAGAAGTGATGCAGTGTATGTGGAGGTTGTGATGTTCCTATATTAATGTATATATGGTAAGTGTTGGTTGTTTAGAAGATACATGGTAAGTGGAGTGAAAGAGGGGGAGTGAATGGGCAGTAGAATGCGAGATGATTGGCTGAGTGTTTAAAATGGCTGAATGTATAAAAGGAAGAGTGAGAGTGGAATCTGGGGGGGAGAAGAGAAAGAGTGGATTGCTTGGTGGGTTTCAGAGAGTTCTTTGCCAGGAGAGAGTGGAGAAGGAGAGGGGTGGAGTTCGGATTAGTATTGAGTAAAACCATATGCTTATGTGCCTTAAGAAGAAATCTTGTTAATCTTGTTAGCTTTGTTATCTTTAATAAATACTTAATTTGGTTTACCAAAGGCCTGATCCTTGGCTGGGGTTTCACAGACCAGAAGGGAGGGTAAGGTAATGACCCAGGCTGAAGGGGAACTGTAACAAATGGTGGCAGCGGTGAAGAGAATAACAATACCAGTATTCAGAGTCTCTGGGAATACTAGTATTAGGATGTGACTGGTGGTTGCCTAGCAGGGGGATCTGTTGAGATCTGTGCTAGAGCGGGGAGAGAAACCATAAGAGAGAGCGGTCCGGACTGGTGGAGTCCCTGGTGGTGCCTAGTGACAGGCAGTAACCATGAGCAGGTAGGAACCTGACAGGGAGAGCCAGGGAAGGACGCCTCACATGTGGTGTCAGTAGCGGTGGGATACGAACAACAGACAATCCAGATACGAACCAAAGAGAGTCCCAAAGACACGTGGTGACAAAGGAGACTACGTCACAGGTGTTGGCTGTAGCAGTGAGATACGAATACTAGACAATCCCTAATAGTTGTGTGGCAAACAGAAATAACAAAACAAGATTACTTGTGAGAGTGACTGG
The DNA here is from genome assembly GCF_030035675.1 of Rhineura floridana. NCBI lineage: Eukaryota > Metazoa > Chordata > Lepidosauria > Squamata > Rhineuridae > Rhineura > Rhineura floridana. The sequence goes on along the minus strand of NC_084482.1, from coordinate 171,198,260 downwards.
CAAAGAGTGTGTGGCAAAGAGTGAGTGAACTCAAACACCATGGCTGAATACATAAAAATGAAAAGAGAGGAGCTGGTGGAGAAGTGCATAACATTCAATTTACCTCACGAGGGTAAAGGGGTAGATGAATTGAGGGTAGCACTAATAGGATTTGCAACTGCCCAGCAAAAACAACCTGTCAGGGAAGAGACCCCAGAAGGATACTCAAGCAATCCCGCTTATATAGAGTACTTGAGAGAGAAGTTAAGATGGGAGGCTGAGGAAAAAGACAAGCAGAGAGTCTTTGAAATGGAAGAAAAAGACAAACAGCGGGTCTTTGAGGCTGAGGAAAAAGACAAACAGAGGGAGTTGGAAACTGAGAAGTTGAGAATGGGGTTTGAGGAGAGGGAGAAGCAACGAGCATTGGATGCTGAATTACAAGTAGAAAAGTTAAAATTTGATAGAGAGAAATTTCACTCTGAGGAGACAAGGAAAGACAGAGATGGAGCAAAAATAAAAATTACTCCAAAGGACTTTGCTGTCTATGAGCCTGGTGAAGATCCTCAAATTTACCTCAGCACCTTTGAAAAAGCAGCTCAGATGTGGGGGCTACCTGAAGATAAATACATGCAGTATTTATCAAACCTGATTAAAGGGGAATTGGCTGAGGTATACCAATATTTCCCCTCAGACAGGCCCGTCACCTATGCTGAATTCAAAGAAGCAGTGTTTAAAAGATTCAGACTGGGGCCTGATTATTTTAGAAAGCTTTTCAGAAACTGCCAGATACAGACAGGGAGGTCTTTCGTGGAGCTGGGGACAAAACTGATGGACATATTTGGGAAATGGCTGACAAGTGCAAAAGCTCAGTCTGTGGAGGAGGTGAAAAACCTCATGATATTGGATCAATTATACCATCAGTTACCACCAGAAATAAGGCTCCTGGTCAAAGACCGTTCCCCTACATCGGTGCAGGAGGCCGCAGAGATGGCGGATCACTTTGCCTCCAATAGAACTGGCTGGGTGGGGAAAACATCAAGAGATTTTAAACCCAGATCATATAATGCTGGCAGAAGGGATGTGGTACCACAGCGAGTGAGTCCTCCATTAAAATCTGAAGGGCACAGGACACCCTAGAGTGGATCTGTGTACCCTAAAAGTGAGGAGAAATTATGCTACAAATGTGGTAGACCGGGGCACCTACGTTTTCAATGTGAGGTTGCCAACCCCATTAGTAATCCTACTCAGACAAGGGCAGTGAAAACAGAGCCCAAGGCTTTAGAAACAACGAAAAAGGTTCAGTTCTGCCAGATAAACTGGACAGAAGTAACAGACCTTGATTCAAGTCTGAGAGAGGACGTGAGTGTACAAGGGGCAAATTATTGGGCATTGCTTGATACTGGTGCCGCTCAGACATTACTGAGGCCATATTTAATAAAATCTGAGGTAATATTACCTCAGGAAACTATGACTATCCAAGGAGTGAGAGGTCAACCAGAAAGTTTGCCTGTGGCCCTGGTGGATATGACTTGGAGAGGCCGAGAGGGCCGATATAAAGTAGGCATTAATGCCCAGCAACAAGAACTAGTAATACTGGGAAGGGATGTAATGGGCGCCCAAGGAAAGATCTATGTAGTGACCAGACAGCAAATTGGCAGAGAAAAAGAAGCCATATTAAGAGGGGCTGAAACAAACAGGGTGGAATCTGTTAACCAGCCTCAGGTCACCATAGCAACCACTAGCAGGCCTGCTGTAGAAGACAAACTGTATCAAGTGGTCTCTGGGGAACAAGCAGATCAATTCAGGGAAGAGCTGCAAAAAGATATAAGTTTGAAGCAGATAAAGGAACAAGCTCTGACCCAACAGATTCCTTTCACTGACAAACTGAGGAATCAAGTTGTGTGTGAGAATGGGATTTTATATAGACTGTGGATGCCTGCTGAGGGAAAGGATGAATGTGAACCAGTGAAACAATTGATAGTACCTAGCAAATACAGAACCAGATTGCTAGAGGTAGCCCACGATGTCCCATGTGCAGGACATCTGGGAATAAAAAAGACCAAGAGGAGATTGGCTGCACATTATTATTGGCCAAATATCTCCAAGGATGTAAAACAACATTGTCTATCTTGTGGAATATGCCAAAAGGTGGGAAAGAGTGGAGTAAAGACCAAGGCACCCTTAAAGCCCCTTCCTATAATTGGACAACCCTTTTATAGAGTGGGTATAGATTTGGTGGGCCCTTTTTCCAAACCCACAAGGCATGGCAAGAAATATCTAGTGGTGGTGGTGGATTTTGCCACCAGGTACCCAGACGCAGAAGCACTAAGATCTGTGGAAGCCCCTGTAGTGGCAGAGGCTTTATTAAAAATCTTTATGAGGCTGGGTTTCCCTCATGAAGTGCTGACGGATCAAGGCAGTGTATTCATGGGAGAAGTGATGCAATGTATGTGGAAATGTTGTGGTCTAAAACATCTAAAGACCACTACTTACCACCCCGCCACTAATGGGCTAACTGAGAGATTCCATGGAGTTTTCAAGGGCATGATAAGAAGCTATGTTCAAGATCACCCACAAGACTGGGATGAACGTTTGGGATGCTTCTTATTTGCATACAGAGAAGTCCCTCAGGAGTCAACAGGCTTCTCACCCTTTGAACTAATGTTTACTAGAAAAGTGAGGGGACCTTTGGAACTGCTAAAAAATTCATGGGAAGGAACTCTGGGAGAGTACAAAACTTCTGTAGTAGATTTTGTATTGGAATTCCGCAATAAATTAACATCAATGATGGAGGTGGTGGAAAAGAATTTGAGTCAAGCACAGGAGAAGCAACGTTACTGGTATGACAGAACAGCCAGGGAATGTGTGTATGATGTGGGAGGTATGGTTATGGCATTCATACCCAGGAAACATGACAAATTACAGGCTAACTGGGAAGGACCATATACCATCAGACAAAGGCTTGACACAGTGACGTATGTAATTACCACAGACCAATTAAACAAAAGCAAAGTGGTTCATGTAAATACGTTGAAGCCTTACCATACCAGGGATGCAAAGGTGTTGCAAGTTACCTTATTCCCTGAGGGAAGTGGGCCTGAACTTCCAGATTTGGTACAGGAAAGCAAAGACAAAGGAGGGGTAGATCAAGTGGAATGGTCAGAGGAGGTGAAGGAGGAAGTAAAAGAGGAGATTCTGAGAGTTTTGAAAACCTATAGGAATCTCTTCAGCAACAAACCTGGCCGAACCAGTATAGTTATACATTCCATTGATACTGGAGATCATGCCCCAATCAGATCTGTTCCGTACCGTGTGAATGGGAAAGTTTTGAATGAGATCAAAAAGGAGGTGGAAGAGATGCTGGAATTAGGAGTGATCAGGGAATCCATCAGTCCCTGGGTCTCAAGTATTGTCCTGGTTCCGAAAAAAGATGGAACGACCAGGTTTTGCATTGATTATCGGCTAATCAATAAAATTACTGTCTCAGATGCGTATCATATGCCTAGGGTAGACGCAATGTTAGAGTTATTGGGGGCAGCAACCATTATCTCTACACTAGATCTCTGTAAAGGATTTTGGCAAATGGAACTAGACGAGCAATCCAGAGCCAAAACTGCCTTCAGTACACCAGATGGGTTATATGAGTTTGTGACCTTACCCATGGGACTAAGGAACTCACCAAGTTCATTTCAGAGGCTAATCAATACTGTGTTGCGAGGCATGTCAGATTTTGCAGTGGCCTATATCGATGACGTGGCCATTTTTAGCAAGTCGGTGCCTGAGCATGTCCAACACCTGACAACAGTATTGGAGGCCTTAAGAAAAGCAGGCCTCACAATAAAAGCTAAGAAATGCCAGTTTGGACTAAAGGAAGTAATTTATTTAGGACATAAGGTGGGGAGTGGGAAAATCACCCCCTTATGGAGCAAGGTGGAGGCAATACAAGCATGGCCGATCCCCTTAACCAAAAAACAAGTAAGGGCATTTCTGGGTGTGGCTGGATTTTATAGGAAGTTTGTGAGAAATTTTGGGGAAATAGCAACCCCCTTGCATGAATTAACAAAGAAGTGTTCTGAGCGTGTGGTATGGACGGATGAATGTCAGAAGGCTTTTGATCTACTGAAGCAAGCCTTGTGCCAAGGACCCATATTAATAGCACCAGACTATGAGAAACCATTCATTGTGGCTACAGATGCGTCGGACCTGGCGCTGGGAGTCGTCTTGCTACAGGAGAGAGAAGGCACCAGACATCCAGTGGCGTACCTGAGTCGCAAGCTGACGCCGAGGGAGAAAAACTATTCGTCGGTCCAGAAGGAGTGCCTAGCGGTCGTGTGGGGACTGAACAAGTTGCGCCCATACGTGTGGGGATGAAGATTCACAGTGACTACGGATCATCGGGCCTTGTTATGGTTGCAGACTATGAAAAACCATAACACTATGCTGCAGAGGTGGTCCTGGGCCCTACAGGACTATCAAGTGGACTTCCAGTTCATCAAAGGCAAGGACAATGTACTGGCCGATGGACTTTCCAGGCAAGTGGCTGGGACTGCAGTGACGTGACCAGACGGAGGAACAAAGAAAGACATTTTCCCCATAGAGACTTTTATTTGTTAACGCGACGTATAAATCCTGGAACAGGAATAATACTCTGCTGTTGTTTAAGGGGGGGGGAAATGTGATGTTCCTATATTAATGTATATATGGTAAGTGTTGGTTGTTTAGAAGATACATGGTAAGTGGAGTGAAAGAGGGGGAGTGAATGGGCAGTAGAATGCGAGATGATTGGCTGAGTGTTTCAAACGGCTGAATGTATAAAAGGAAGAGTGAGAGTGGAATCTGGGGGGGAGAAGAGAAAGAGTGGATTGCTTGGTGGGGTTTCAGAGAGTTGTTTGCCAGGAGAGAGTGGAGAAGGAGAGTGGTGGAGTTCGGATTAGTATTGAGTAAAACCATATGCTTATGTGCCTTAAGAAGAAATCTTGTTAATCTTGTTAGCTTTGTTATCTTTAATAAATACTTAATTTGGTTTACCAAAGGCCTGATCCTTGGCTGGGGTTTCACAGACCAGAAGGGAGGGTAAGGTAATGACCCAGGCTGAAGGGGAACTGTAACAAATGGTGGCAGCTGTGAAGAGAATAACAATACCAGTATTCAGAGTCTCTGGGAATACTAGTATTAGGACGTGACTGGTGGTTGCCTAGCAGGGGGATCTGTTGAGATCTGTGCTAGAGCGGGGAGAGAAACCATAAGAGAGAGCGGTCCGGACTGGTGGAGTCCCTGGTGGTGCCTAGTGACAGGCAGTAACCACGAGCAGGTAGGAACCTGACAGGGAGAGCCAGGGAAGGACGTATCACAGAGGTGTTGTGGACTAAAACATTTAAAGACAACTACTTACCATCCAGCAACTAATGGCTTAACTGAGAGATTCAATGGGGTTCTGAAGGGCATGATAAGAAGCTATGTACAAGATCACCCACAAGACTGGGATGAACGTTTGGGGTGCTTCTTATTTGCATACAGAGAAGTCCCCCAAGAGTCAACAGGGTTCTCACCCTTTGAATTGATGTTTGCTAGAAAAGTGAGGGGACCTCTGGAACTGTTAAAAAATCCATGGGAAGGAACCCTGGGAGAGTACAAAACATCTGTGGTCGATTTTGTGTTAGATTTCTGCAACAAATTGGCATCAATGATGGAAGTAGTGCAAAAGAACTTAAGTCAAGCTCAGCAGAAGCAAAGTTACTGGTATGATAGGACAGCCAGAGAGCGTGTGTATGATGTGGGAGATATGGTTATGGCATTCATACCCAGGAAACACGATAAATTACAGGCCAACTGGGAGGGACCATATACCATAAGGGAAAAGCTTGACACAGTGACTTATGTGATAACCACAGACCACTTAAAAAAGCATAAAGTGGTTCATGTAAATATGTTGAAACCTTATCACACCAGGGATGCAAAGGTGTTGCAAGTTACCTTATTCCCTGAAGGAAGTGGGCCTGATTTACCAGATTTGGTTCTGGAAAGTAAAGCAGAAGATGGGTTGGATCAGTTGGAATGGTCGGGGGAAGTCAATGGAAAGGTCCAAGAGGAAATAATGAGTGTGTTGAATGAATACAGGGAACTTTTCAGTAACCGACCTGGAAGAACCAGTGTGGCAAGGCACAGTATTGACACTGGAAATCATCCCCCTATTAGATCTGCCCCTTACAGAGTGAATGGGAAAGTGTTGGATGAGATACGAAAGGAAGTAAGAGAGATGCTAGAGCTGGGGGTGATACGAGAATCAATCAGTCCCTGGGCATCTAGTATAGTATTGGTACCAAAAAAAGATGGGACTATTAGATTCTGCATTGATTTTCGAGCAGTAAATAAGGTCACTGTCCTAGATGCATACCCCATGCCTAGGGTGGACACCGTGTTGGAGTTGTTGGGGCCACCAACAATCATTTCCACCATAGATTTATATAAAGGGTTTTGGCAGATGGAGCTAGAAGAACAATCCAGAGCCAAAACTGCTTTTAATACCCCTGATGGGTTATATGAATTCACTACCTTACCTATGGGGCTTAGGAACTCTCCAAGTTCTTTCCAAAGACTAATAAACACAATTTTGAGGGGCATGTCAGAATTCGCAGTGGCATATATGGATGATATAGCCATTTTTAGCAAGTCGGTGTCTGACCATGTTCGACATTTAACAGCGGTATTGGAAGTAGTTAAAAAGGCTGGTTTAACAATCAAAGTAAAAAAATGCCAGTTTGGATTACGTGAAGTGTCTTATCTAGGGCATAAGGTGGGGAATGGGAAGATAACCCCCTTGTGGAACAAAGTGGAGGCTATCCAATCTTGGCCTGTTCCAGTACGAAAGAAACAAGTGAGAGCATTTTTAGGTATGGCTGGTTTTTACAGAAAGTTTATAAAGGGGTTTGGTGAGATAGCAACCCCACTGCATGAGTTAACGCAGAAAAAGTGTGCTGAGTGTGTGAGATGGGATGAACGGTGCCAAAAGGTTTTCGACCAACTGAAGCAAGCGCTGTGTCAGGGTCCGATATTGATAGCTCCGGACTTTGAACAACCGTTTATAGTGGCAACAGATGCATCTGATTTGGCTCTTGGAGTTGTACTGATGCAAGAGCGAGAGGGCATCAAGCACCCCATTGCCTACTTAAGTCGCAAACTGTTGTCAAGGGAAAGAAACTACTCTTCGGTCCAGAAGGAGTGCCTAGCAGTCATGTGGGGCCTGGGAAAGCTGAGACCCTACGTCCGGGGAAGGAAGTGCATGGTCATCACGGATCATCGCGCATTGCTGTAGCTGGACACTATGAAAAATAGCAACACCATGCTGCAACGGTGGTCTTGGGCACTGCAGGAGTACCAGATAGACTTTGTTTACATCAAGGGAAAGGACAACGTGTTGGCAGACGGACTTTCGAGGCAGATGGCGGATACTACAATCAAGTGAGCAAGATGTAATTTGAAAAGGACCCCCAAAGTGATGGACACTTGTATATAAACGCGACGTATTAATCCTGGGTGCAGGAGAAATACTCTGCTGTTATTTATGTTGGGGTGTGTGCGTTGTTGTGTGAAACAGCATACATTACGTTGGAGTTAAGTTGAGCAAGAAACTTCTTCAGAGCACGTTAAGAGTCTTTATTGAAAGACATTAAGGCCAGAGGCTTAAGAGTAAATACATGTAGAGATTATTCAGTCACCCCCCCTTCTGGTACATCTCTCTCCATAGATAAACACAAAAGACAGCCTCTCATCTCAGAGGCATAATTCAGAAGAAAAAACAACACATAGACTCTGTTAGAACGCTGTTAGTCGCTATCAGATGGCTACCATAGCAACGGCCCTGGCCGTCCGTTCCCAGACAGGGCATAGACATAACTCCCCCTTAACCACAGTTACGTCTTCACACTTGCAGGCTTCATGGAAAATTACTAGAGACAGTAATGCCTACTGGTCACCAGCCCAACAGCTTCCCTTTTTTCCATTAAGACTGCAAAATACACATGAAATACATCTCCATAATACATAGTCATACAGTCATACATTTCAGTACATTGCATTTTCAGTTCAGTACAGTTCAAACTTACATCTCAGTACAGTTCAAAACTTTATTCACTCAAACTTTGGTTCAACACATGTCAAATAAAGTGTCTCAGGATCCATGTCTACAACTTTATTCATTCCAGGACTTGTTATTAATCCCACAGTAAATCTGTCAGGCGGTTTGCCTAAATTTGCTCTCATGGAGCGTCTTAAAGGAACCAGAGCTTCGGCTCTCTCTGCCCCCCCATTTGTGCTTGTGCTTGGCACAACCTGCGCAGGAGCTTCCATTTCCTCAGCTTTTCGTTTCTTTGATCTGCGTTTTCCAGAAATGAGCTCATTCAAAGCATCTCTGAGAGGTATTTGTGTACATTCCACTTTAACGTCAACATCTGGCTGAAATTTCTGTGATTGTGTTCGTGTTTGTGTTTGTGTGTCATTTGTTCCTGTAAGAAGGACTGTCTCCCTTTGATCCCAAGGTTTTTCTGAGACTTTAATGCTTCTGCTCAGAATTAACTGCTGTGTTTCTGGACACCAAACTTTGAAATATGCATTCTCTTGTGCTCTAGGTGCACGTTTGCCACGTCTCTTACCCTGTGGCTTGTAAACTCGGCTGTGATGCACTCTTTCAGGCATCAGCCTAACTGCATTACATGAATACTGTGGCTGTGTGCTTTTAACAGCTGTCTTCTTACAGCTCTGGCGGTCATTCCCTTTCCGCCCCATTAAACTCAAGGCATCAGCACACTTCACACCCATGGACATTTTAAACTGTGAATCATCAAGGCTTCCCTGCATGCACACTTCATCTCCCCTCATTATAAAACATTGGTCTTTGTGGAACAAAATTGAATAATTACAACTTACCAGTTTGCTAACTGATAAAATATTATGAGCCAATTCTGGAACAAACAAACAGTCTGACATTATGCCAAGCTTGTCAAACTTAACCAGACCTTTAGCTTTTACGGATTTTCGTGATCCATCAGCAAGTAAAACAAAGTCCTGCTCATCTGTAGACGTGTAAAACAGACTTCTGTCTTTGATTAATATATGGCTTGCTCCGCTGTCGACAATAAAGTTAATTTGTTCCAAGTCTTTAGACTTCTGTTTACAAACAAAGTTCACACTTCCCTGCTTCAAGCCTCCGTCCCTGGAGTTTCGCTTGATTGCACAATCTTTACGGAGATGCCCACGGGCCCCACAGGCAAAACAAGACTTCAGCCACTGCTGCTCCCGCTTGTTTTCCTGTCTGCTTTCGGCAGCCTGCTCCGGTTCGGCACATTTCTCCTCCTTGCTTCTGACAGCCTCCATCAGCTGGGCTCTCTGCGCCTCCTGCCTCCGCTGCCATTCCTGGGACAAATCCTGCAACGCGTCCCACATCTGTTTAGCTGACGGCTCATCTCTCACACACATCAGTTGAGAATCCGATAGAGCCAAGATTATAAATGCCTGCGCCCTCTGGTCCCGATGCTTCCAGGCTGCGGTCGGTACCGCCGGGGGTTTTTCTTTAATCACGTCCCATAAATCCTCTGTTATCAGCAAAGCCCGCATCCTCGGCTTCCAGCTGCCATAATTCTTTTCATTAAGTCGTTCCATCGGCAAGCCTTCCCCAGACAGGTTTACAGCCATGTTGCTCACCTCCGTCTGGTACAATCAATCAAGCTGCCCTCTCTGGAACTCCGTCTGCAGTTCAGACCAGCAACTTACTCCCGTGTAATGCACTGTGGAGCGTAACCATCCTCTGCTACCACTGTTGGGGTGTGTGCGTTGTTGTGTGAAACAGCATACATTACATTGGAGTTAAGTTGAGCAAGAAACTTCTTCAGAGCACGTTAAGAGTCTTTATTGAAAGACATTAAGGCCAGAGGCTTAAGAGTAAATACATGTAGAGATTATTCAGTCACTCCCCCTTCTGGTACATCTCTCTCCATAGATAAACACAAAAGACAGCCTCTCATCTCAGAGGCATAATTCAGAAGAAAAAACAACACATAGACTCTGTTAGAACTTTCCCAGTCGCTATCAGATGGCTACCATAGCAACGGCCCTGGCCGTCCATTCCCAAACAGGGCATAGACATAACTCCCCCTTAACCACAGTTACGTCTTCACACTTGCAGGCTTCATGGAAAATTACTAGAGACAGTAATGCCTACTGGTCACCAGCCCAACAATTTAAGGGGGGGGAAATGCGATGTTCCTGTAAGTTAGCATCTGTAAATATGGTAAGTGCAGGTCTATTGGGTGATGTATGGTAATTGACTGAGAGAGAAAGGGGGAGTACATGGGTGAGAAGCTGAAGTGTGCTGGATGATGATTGGCTGAGTGGCTGGCTAGCTGAAGGTATAAATTGAGGTTTGTGAGTGATGAAGGGGTCGTCTGTTGGAAGGAGAGAGTTAGAGAGTTGAGAGAGAGAGGTTGTTGAGTGGGTTGGCAGAGTTCTGAGGGAAGTTTGGATTGGATTTGGCTGATATTTAAAGAGGGTATATATATGAAACCATACGCTTGTGAAACATTTTAAAAGTAATCTTGTTATTTCCTGTTATTAGTAAATAAATACTTCTTTGGGTTACCAAAGGCCTGATCCTTGGCTGGGGAATATACAGACCAGAAGGGAGGGCAAGGTAATTACCAAGGCTGAACAGAAACTGTGTCTAATGGTGGCAGCAGTGAAGGGAGAGATTGTAACAAGTCAAGTATCCAGAGCAACCCAGAGTTGTATGCTTTTTATATAAAGATACAAGGGGGTTGGGAACAGCATAAGCACTCAGTCGCAAAAGTAACCAGATAGAGAGAGACTCAGGCAAAGTCTCTGGGAGTATTGGTTACAGAACATGACTGGTGGTGCTGCCTAGCAGTGGGATCTAGTGAGATCTGTGCTAGAGCAGAGTGAGAAACCATATAAAGGACGGTCCTGACTGGTGGTGTCCCTGGTGGTGCCTAGTGAAAGGCAGTAGCCACAAGCAGGTGGGAACCTGACAGGAAGAGCCAGGGAAGGGCGTCACAAGGGCCCCGCTTTTCAGCGGCCCACTTTTCGGCATTCTGCTAATACGGCGGCTTTCAATTAAAGTAAGGCCCCACTCATACAGCTCTTGTTCTGCTTTTACAGCATTTTTTGGGCATTGGGCGCCATTCTATTGAATGAGTTCCATTTTTCGGCGGGTTTCACTTTTCAGCAGGGGGGTCTGGAACGTAACCTGCCGTATGAGTGGGGCCCTACTGTAATAATAATAATAATAATAAATAGCTTCCAGTTGCATTCAGCCCCCCAATCAACTGAATTTTTCATTATCCGAAACACTCTAAATTAAAATAACAAAGTATTCTAACTAATAGACAAAAGAAATGTTTCATTTGAGCCGGGGCATATGAGAACACAGCAGAATAATATTTGCAGTGCATGGCTCAGTAAAAATGTGAAGTAATAATATCTGCTCATGTGCAGAGTACATCACACCAGGCTAATCATAATCAGCCTGTTATTTCTGAGATTAGGAAGAATATCTTCCAGGTTTGGGAAGGATGTGCAGTCATATCCAGACAGGCATAGAACCCAAACTTTTCCTTTTAGAAATAACTAACAAAACTCACAAAGCTAGAAATACTAGAACCAACATTTCCCTCTGTTCCTCTGCACTGAAAATATTCTGAACTTAAAACTATGTCAGAGGCTGTTGGAACTAGATTCACATAACTTTTCTTGAAATACTCTGAAATTGCAAGTGGCTCAAATCAAGCTGCCCTTCCCCACCCAGCTTTTAATGAGTGAATTATTAATACAGAGTTTGTTGCAACACATACACAAGCCATTCACTATTTCTCCTCCCAATTCCCCAATTCACAGAAGTAAATCCAAAATAATTATGCTAAATATATATTTATTATAGCAGGAGACTCTTTGCTTGCTTGCTCTCTCTCTCTCTCTTGCAAGGTCACTCACCAAAAATACTAAACTAAACAAACAAAAAGGTCCTCAAAGTAGAAAACACTCCCTGTTGCTTCTCTGGTTACCAATGAAGAAATGTGGCCTGCAGGGACACAGCTCTGAGCATGTTCAGAATCAATCTATGATACTGATATAGGCTATTGCTACCACAGAGGGCTGTTTTTGAAGCAGGACTGACTCCTCCCTCATCTGCTACACTGGCTGTGAGAGATAAGCCTTGTAACAACAGATGGAGTGGGAGTCTTCCTAATAAGGCTGACAAACAGGCAATCCTTGGAGGGACTTCTTTGCCATAGCTATACTTTTGGATTAGGGTTGGCTGAGTGGTGCAGAGAGCTGACTGGCCAGAGAACAGGAGATTGACTGAAATGCTTTCACAAGCCTCTGTAAATTCAAGAAATAATAAAATTGTGTGTGGGACAGAAAAGAGGGTACAGCTTTGATATTTTGGGGGCGGGGAGGAGGCAAATGTTTTTAAAAATTGTTTGACATTCTCATTGGGAGGGGTGTGTCCCAGTAGCCCTAATGGACCAGCCTCCATTGCTCCTTCCCTTCCCAGTTGGCTGCCAGAGAAGGGACAGATTGCTCTTGCCAGAGGTCTGAACTGATAACTTACAAAGGACTTGCCCCACTTCCTGCCATCTGCTTCCCCCACACTCATTTTTTCCCCCTCTCAACCCTCTTTCTTTCTGTGTGTGTTTTACCGAACCTGCATGAAATTAGGCCAAAGGCACATGCAGCACTTGAGCTACAGGTTGCCCACTCCTGAATTAAAGATAATATACTTTTCCTCATGAACAACTGGATGACTTCATAAAACATTTTTTAAAACAAGTTGTTACACGATAAAAAAAATGCAGACATGTTTTTGCAAATGCAGATTCTATAGTATTGCACTATTTACTTATGCAGTTGTTGACCTGAATCAGCTTTCCTCCTCAGATTTGTGCAGTTCATCAGTCTGAAAGTTATTGGACTGTAAAATAGCTGAAAGATCTAAAATGTACAGAATAGTGGGCAATTTTAAAGCCAATTATCATGGGAGTATCTGAAGTTTTCTAAACTATTAAACCAACAACAGCATTCAAAATGTTAATGATGAGGCCAAGTTTATTTTAATTAAGGTTCTTCTTACTAGTACAGGATGTTCCATTTGTGTAGCACCACAGAGATCTGCTTATATTGGACTTACAAGAACCTGATTTTTGTTGGGATGTAGCTCCAATGCAGACAGTAATGCCAGTGTGGAGAGGCAGAGTCATGGAGCCACCCTTCCAAAACAAGCAGCTCTGCAGCTTATTTGGATGGTATTGGGGTAGAGCAGGACAGGATAACGGCAAGATTGGGACACTAAGGATGTTCAAGAAATCTGACAAAAATGGAAACGAGAGCAGAATTTGCCAATGTTCAATTATTTGTCCCATGTCCAGAACAGAAATCAATTCAGTGGGAATATGATTGGAATTTGCTGTTGTTGTTCTCTTCAGTTCACATGTGTAATTGATTACTTCCCCCTACCCATTTGCTTTGTGTTTCCTGCATTAAAATGAATGGGGTAGAATTAGCTCTGTAGCCAGGATGGGGCAAATGGGTGCATCACCCCCCTCCCAAAGAGCTGTGCTTCCCCTTCCCTTAGGATTTTTTGGGGGGAAATTCTCTTTTTAATTTGCGGCATGGCAGACAATGACAGCCTCCATTTGAAGAATGACAGCTTGTTTTAAGCACAGGATCAATTTAAGAATAGAACCCTCTGAAGAATTTAGTGAATAAGGCAAGGGGACTGCACAATGAAAACCTCATCTGGAAGAGCTGCCAAAGGTCTCCTCACTTAAGACTTTCCCTGACTGACCCTATAATTACTTAAGTGATCCTGAAAAAAACCAGCCAGTATACTAGCATAACCCTTAAAGAGTTCATTATTAGAACTTTATGTTATAGGCTAGAGTTAGACCTCACCCCATGGACTTTCCTTTGCTCTGCTTTTCGGTTTCAGTTTCAGTTGGGTTCTCAACCCAGGCAGCAATAAAGCATGTTTGTTTGCCTGCTATGAAGAAGTGTTTGTTTATTCTGCAGTTATTATAATGAGTAGAGCAGGATTGGGTGCTTATTGGTAAATGCTGAAATAAAGAGATAATTTAAAGTGATCTGAAAAAATGGCTATCCTTTACCCTTTAGTCTTTTAAAGCACTCACTATACACACAATCATAGTTATTTTTTCTTCTTTTTCTTGAGTACATGATGGGAAAGGATGAAAACAGCCCTAGAGGAATAGAAACACTACCGTGCACACTACAGTTAGCTGGCTGGCTGACTACCCTAGGCTGAATGAATGAATGAATGAACGAATGAATTATTTCGGTACATGTCCAGAAAATACAACATAGTTCCATACAGATTATTTAAAATAATATTTAAAAAAAAATAGAACAAGTTAAAACAATAATTATGATGTCATTTAAAACAGTGTAAACCCCTTTAACACTTCCTAACAACAAGGCACTAATTTCCTTCTACGGGCAATAGCAGCTGTACAAAAAGCAGCTACTTTCCCGGTAATCATGTGGTTCTGGTCTGCCAATAGGTACTGTATGATGACGGCCTCGGGGCCCAAATCATATTTGGAGAGAATTGGAGAGATAAAATGATAATGTAGGTCCAAATAGAAAGAACAATGCAGCAGTACATGGCTCACAGACTCAATCTCCCCAGCCCCGCAAGGACATACACGGTCACAAAAGGGAGCAGCCTTATACCTACCCTCCAGAAGTGCTGAAGGGAGGACGTTAAATCTTGCCAGGGCAAACAATATCCTATATTTGGGGATGTGCAAGTTAATCAAATAATTGGCAAGTACACAGGCTTTCGCATTTAAGCAGGGGGGAGAATAGGCCGCGGCCAAACACAGATTAGATTGGAATTCAATGTCTTTAAGGCGTTGAGTAATGGCTAGTTTAGCCCTCGAATAGCCTAAAATTCCAATCTCCTGAAGCGAAAAGCCAAGGGCTTCCAATTTTTTTGTCAATATCAACTTCCATTTGGACTGGAAAGTGTCCACCAGTGTGAGAGGAGCCAGACCAGTGGGAATAAACAGGAGTTTCAGCCAGTAATTAAAACGATATATCCAAGTGCGGGTCTCAATTTGTAAGGTTCCCAATTCGACTCGTACAACTACATTGGGAACACATCTAGCTACCCTAGGCTGTAACTCAGGACTAATTTCTGATTTTCCCAATGTGTGCCATTCAGCATGAAGCCTTTTCAAGATTTCTGGGCAGAAAAATCAACCCAGTAGCCAGTAAAAAACAAATTACAATTGCTTTTCCATGATTAATTTCCAATCGCTTTGTTTAGTAGTTTAAATAGCAAATTGTTAAAAAGGTTTTCTTTTATTATCCAAACAGGAAGGAAAATATAAAGGTCAGGACTAGAAGGAGGGGTCCTCATGGAGAAATTTACACATTTTGGTACCCCTTGTTCACTGCATCCTTAACATCCTTTTTTCTTATGAAACAAAAAATATGCCAGTCATTTAATTTTTGATGTTCATACTAAATTTTGTGTTAAATTGACCTTTATATAGCCCTTTAAGTAAGTTAACACTCTCTCTGCATGGAGTAGAAGTGAGAGGGAAGGTCACTGCCTTTCCCTTCCCCTGGCCTGGCCCTGATGGCCTCTCCACCAGTGAGTGTGTGTGGAGGGGTGGATTGGCTGGCACCATGTGTCTCTGCCCCTCAAATATCCCACCTAAAGGTGTGGCTGCCCCACCTAACAAGGAAGGCTGGCTACACCTATACCCATTTGAGTCATTTAGCACATAGTGATCAAAGGTGCAATTTCAAGTAAGACTTGTTCCCTTGCATGCAATTGCAAGTAAACATATCAAGACTACATTGTGTGAAACAAAATTTAAATTGTGCCTTAGTTCCTAGTAAACCAGAAATCATTTCTGTATCAAAACAAAAGTGGAACACTCCAATGGTCCTCTGGGTAGGACATCCTATTTTGTCCAGAATGCAGAAAATATACTGATATGAACAATGTTGGTTGTTCCTCCTGCTCATCCCCAAAATGAAGAGGGCTTTTAGTATGTTTCATTGGAACAAAATCCCAATTTAGCATTCTGTCTCCCTGTCCCTCCCTTCTGCTTCTCCAAGCCAAAAATATTGGTGAAAGGTTATAACCACTAACAGAAAAAATAATTTCCATCCTTCCTCCTCAATGCCCCCCACAAAACCTAGACCTATAATATCTGGTAATTCTGCAGCAACTTGTGAAACTCTGCTATCAAAGAGGATAAGATACCAGTAGATGCCTACAACTCAGGCTGACAGTAGCTCTCCAAGGTCTCAGACAGAATTATTTCTCATCACAACCTACCTGATGCATTTTTTTTAAAAAAAAGGAGATGGCAGGAATTGAACCTGGGACCTTCTGCACACAACACAAATGCTCTACCAGCATACCATTGCTAGTATAAGGTACTTAGCTTAGTTCTCAGTGACTCAACGCACCTGTACACCATAATTTGAACCACATCCCCCTCCCAAAGGATGGGGAAGGCTGTTAAGGCTGCTGGGTACTGTAACTCTGTGATGAGTAAATTACAGTTCCCAGGATTATTTGGGGGAGAGGGGAATATGCTTTAAATGTTGTATGCTGTGTACGCAGCCAAGAATTGTGTTCAAAACGTATATATAATCAGGTATATAGTTCATGACAATAATATTTAGGAGAGGCTGATGTCTGACTTGCTCAGCATTTTCCTATGTATAATCAATAACATTTTGAATAGAATTCAACTTTTCAAAAAGAAAGCAGTAAATTACTCTTATGTTCACCAATCACCAATTTTGTACTCTTTAGGAGAATAAACTGGGGGTTTATCAAAAAGCTTTTGCAATATGCTCACAGACTAGTTCTGCCTGAAATAATTTCTGTAGTCTTTGGTTGATATGGTAATAGGACTTTTTTGGTGGGGGCAAGGCTTTTGGTTCAGATTTGTATGGCTGAAAGCAGAAAGGTGAATTTAATTGACACTTTCCCAATGCTCAGGTTTGCTGCATCCGCGCAGCTTGCACACAAATTTTCAATTCAATTTCCAGCCTCTAATGGGAGCAGCCACAAATTCAAATACCTTGTTGAAGTGGCACAAAATGAATTATGTGGATAACAATATTTCATCAAGCTCAAAACTAATCTGTGTTATATCCAAAGCAGTAAAGTGGTATAAATGAATTGCTAAATCACAGAAATATTGATGACTTATATTACATCTTTGTCAAAAAGCAGAATGACTGCTGCAGCAGCAAGAAGGAAAAGACAAGACAAGAAGCCTTTCCCACCTTGAATGTTTTTTCTTTCCTTCTTTCTTTGACTGCTAAGATTATAATTTGATTATAGTCAAATTACATATAGATTTCCACCCTGATCTGGTTGCATGCATGGACAGATGTCAGGGCCATGTATAATAGCACTGATCAGATAATTGTCAATAGAATTATCTAGCTGTTTGGGGGAAAGAGGAATTGGGAAGTGACTCTGCCCCCCCTCAGTCTTGAACAGCTTGTTGCTTTAGTGCCAATATTCTGGTTAAGGATGAAGGAATCTCATCCCTTTTTACTTTTGCTTCATGTCACCTTCATATGTTTTTACGCATTATTCTATTTTGTTCAATTTCTGCATTATTCTGTAATTTCTTTTAAAAAAATGTATATAAATTCACCTTGCATAATGTATTTTAATGTGGCATTTCCTTCAAATATAAATTTAATATGAATACAAAATAAATAAATATAAATCTTTAAAATATATATTTCAGTGCATATTTTGATATGTTTAAACTACTGAGAACTGCACCTCAACATTCAAAGTGCAAAATCCAGTGATCAGCTATATTGCAATCTGCACATAAATCCAGGATTTAAGGATTAGATGATTTCAAATTCCTCAAGCATCCCTAATTCTGACTAGCCTACCTGCTGATGACATGGTTTTCATTATCATCCAATTAGGGTTGCATGCTTAGAAGTCTTCTTTCACACTCTGATATCCCTAACAGAGCAATTCTACACATGCCTACTCAGAGGTAAGTCCTGTTGAACAATCACTGATCTAGCTACATACATTTTTCTGAAGAGCAGTCATATTAGCCTGCTTCATCAGAACCAACAGAATTCTGAGTTATCTTAGGGACTACCAAATTTATTTTGGCATATGCCATAGTAAATGTGTTGTGATAAAATATCTCAATCTCTGGCTCTCCATTTTGTCTTACCAGGCAAGTCATGTCTTCTGCTGAATCAATAATTGCCAGGATATGTTCTCTCTGGCAGCAACAGTGAGAAACTTTGTGATAATTAACACTAGTCTACCAGACAAACCTGGCATGACTTGTGACTGGCTGGACACAGCCAGCAGTCAAAACTCTTAAAAGTGGACTGTGGCCATACAGTCTTTGCCCACTTGATTTCCCCCAACTAGCAATGGATGCTTGAAGCTGCCAGCGCCACAGGTGACCAGTCAGAGTCAGTTTTGCAATGTTAGTTTGGACTAGTAGACCAATATACTGGTACACTGTTTTATTTCAGTTTTGATCTGTATACTCACCATTTCTCCTTCATTATTACACACACTCTTTTTCAATAAACTGCTGTGTTTGATTTCTGGGCTGTACTAGATTCTAAACACACTCCAGGGATGGTTATCTTCCCATGTGTCTTAGACATGCTTGGGCTACACTACTGGTTCTTAAAAGTGCCCAGGAGAGCAGGCGGAAAGGCAGATTGAAGTTGCCAAGCAGGAGACCTGGAATTCAGCTGGCTGTATCCAGTCTCCTAAGGAGACCACCATAAATCATCCCTTGCCTTAGGTAACAGATATGCATGTGGTGGCAGCCAAGAGAGGAATAGGATGGGTCCGCCAAGGCTACTAGGCTACCCTATATGGGTGGCACTGAAGTGGAGGCTGCCCTTGCATTGATTATTTTTTTTTTAGGAATGTGAAATTTATCACTCTTTCAGAGCTTGAATTCACATTTTTTCAAACATGTCACATGTTTGCTTCTGAAATTCAAGTTTGAGGGTACTTTTTATAAACTCTTGTTGATGAATTTAAGGCAATAATGTTAAGTACACACTTGAGAAATTAAATACTTTTATTTCTTTCCCCCATCCTCAGAATCAAATAGTATCCATAACTGGGACACTTGCAAAAAACAGGATGCAAACCTGATTTTTTTTTTTTTGCAAGCAAATTTGTGTAAGGAGAATGTCTTTGAAATTTTCTTTACAAATGTGTTTCACCTTTTGTGCATGCATCCAATGCTCCCCAGAATTTCATTTCTAGAAGGTCACTACACTGAACCTCCAGTCTTCTGTTTGAACTCACTTAAGCTCAAAAAGCAGCTGAGGGATTGGGTCTGAGAGTTTTTCCAAGGTAGAGTGAGGAATGGGATATCTTCCAGTTCATGCCTTGATTTTCCTCTGGTTTCCCTTCTGAAAAGCTCTCACACCAAATCTTGGAACAACAAAGACCTCAATTTGTTCGAAATACTTTACTGTCACTGCTTATTGGAAAATAGTTCTCATACATGTTTATTCCTGGAATGTAAAAAAGAAAAGAGGGAGGGTAAAATGAAAGAAAACTGCAGAAAGTTCCAAAGATGGAGACAACTATTAAAAGCAAGAAACTCTTCTTTCTGCATTTGCCTTTTGTTTGCTCCCTCTAATTTCTGGCGGTCACTATAGCAACGAGGACAGAGGAAATAAAGAATTGGAGAGCATACACTTCAGTATGATGAGTCCAATTTGCAGCTAGCTGAGCTATGTAACAAAAATCTATGTCATACTTAATGAGAATCTATACCATGAGTAATTGATCAGCTTGAGTTTGTGTGGACCCTCTATTTTTGCCCATTAATAACAATAGAAAAGGCAGGAGCCTTATAACTCCTACTAGGTCCTGGCCTTAGAAGTCACTGATACCAGAAATTCTGTGTGTTTCAGGGTTATTTTTCTTCTTCTTCCCCACCTTTCCAAGGTTTTCTGACACTTTGTAGGAGTTGCAGTGATCACTGAGCAGGAAGCAAACTTTATGGACGAGCTTTTGTTTACACACAGCGACTTTGTCACTGATCTACCTTTGGATATATTGTTTTGTGCCATGCTTCACCAGCAACAAAGGTGAGACCTCATCAGCATACTGCTTCAGGCGGTCAGTGAAGACCTGACATTTTAAAAAGGACTATGCTTCATTTTTGCTGAATCAGTTTGGTGTTATTGTGCTGCTGGAATTTGTTAAACTGGCTGGTTATTGTTGGTTTATTAATTTGAGTGCATATTAGGCTTTTCTTTTTTTAGGGATTATGCTTGTTTTACTGTTTTTATGACTGCTTGCTAGCTGCCTTGAGGCTCTTTGGAGAAATAGGTGGGATATTAATTTTTTTAAATACGTGAATAGGTAAGTAGTAGTTTGATGCCAGATCATATTTCGGCTGTAGTCCTATCCACACTTACCTGAGAGTAAGTCCTACTGAACTTAATGTGACTTACCTCTGAGTAGATGTGCATATGATTTTTGCTGTAAATCATCTCTAGAAGATCTAACAATAATTTCCAGGATTCAGAGAAAGCAGTTTTAAAAATACAGGCCAGGATCTAAGAACTAATTTAGGATGAACTAAGAGCTTATGTGGCAACTCTGGGGTTTCTTTTCTCTCCCTAGTTGTTCAGTTCCAAAAGTTGCTCTGTGTGTGTGTAGTGGTGGGTGAGGGTACAGGTCAAGTAACAAAAGTCCAAAGCTTCAGTGAATATCTCAAACTATTTGCACAGTTCTTTTGATCTCAGTCACAATAAGGATACAGAACAACTATATGGGTGAAAATGAAATAAATGGGAAGAGTGCTTATTTCAAATATGCAGTATGCTTTCAAATGGCAGTTGTTGAGGAACACAAGTGCAAAAGGGATATTGTGTTCATGTCCTGTGTATAGGGTTCCTATAGGCACCTGGTTGACCCCTGTGACAGTATCCAGAATGTTGGTCTAGATGGGTCTTTGATCTGATTTGGCTGGACTCTTCTAATTTTTTAAAAAATGTCATGCTCTTTGATTCATCCCAAGAGAAGAATGAGATCAACAATTTGATGGAAATCCCTAGCAAACCAGTGATTACTGGTGCAGTGAGGCTTGGAGGTATGCATACAATAGGGTTCCTATTGGGAGAAAGGGCAGATATAAATCAATGAAATAAATAAATAATAAATTAGGCCTGGGATTTTGGAAGCATTTAATTTTTTCTGGATCAGTTTTATGTAATTTTTGTGCTGCTGGAATTTGTTAAGCTGGCTGGTTATTGTTGATTTGTTAATCTGAGTGCATATTGGGTAATTCTTTTTTAGCAATTATGTTCCCATGTGAGAGGGGATGCTATTGATGCCTGAGTTCTCCAAGGCTTTAGGGAAGGGGGGCAGAACTCATGTACTCTAACAAACCTTCTAAATGGATCTTTATCCCAGTTGGCACCTATATTGGATTTGAATTGATTTTATATATGTTCTGTTGTTTTTTAAACTATTTTTAAATAATTTTTTAAAAAAAAACTTTTTATATATGCAATGCTTTAACTATTTTTTAAACAAATGTAACAGTTTATATATGTTTTTATTATACTGTAAATCACTTCAGGTTGTTTCATGGGAAGAGATTAATAAATGAAATAATAATACCAACAATAATAACACCAACAACAACAATGTGTCTGGTTCAGTTCCTGGAATATCCAGCGAAGGGATATTAGGTAGCCAGTACTGGGACAGGCACCACCCTGTGACCTTAGACAGCCACAATCATTAATGCTACTGGGCTGATCAGTATAAAGCAGTTTTATATAGCCCTACAATCTAATAGAATTGAAATAGTTAATGTTTTCATTGCTTTAGAAATAGCAACAGCAACCTAATCTTAAACACAGTTGCCCCAATCCAGGAAGGGCCATGCATGTGCAAAGCCCCATGAAGAACTGTACAAGTACCGTGATTTCTCTATCAGATGATATCCTTACCATGCTTTTTTTAAAAAAAATCAATATTAATCATGAATGGCAGCTTTATGTTTAAATCTTTGACTCTGTTCTTTGGCGTGGGAGTGGAAGTATAGGAAGACTCACCCAATGCTCACACACTACAAAGCCAACCATGCAGCCTGTACAGCTAATGATGACCCTGAAATTGCACTGTCAATTCTGGGGGACAAACAGGAAGCACTGCATCAGAAGCATCTTTGTACATGTGCACAGCAGGTCTTAGAGGTACATTCAGTGCACATCCTACCTCTTTCATCAATGTGGCAACATAATGGGCACATGAATAACCAGATGCATGGGCTTTCAGACAGACGTTTAGATTCCCTCCAGGAGTCACAGAAATTTTACAAAGCCATTATGCCTACAGAAGCAGCTAAGTTGACAAAACATAAACCAGTGGGAGCCTATATAGTCTCTCATAAAAATTGAGAGACAAAACCTTGCCTGCATGAGGAAATATATGCATTCAGATAAACTAGAAGGCATGAATTTAAACTGCATTGCTTAACACAGTTTAAGACCTCCAGAGGACGACTTTACATTCAGTGCTGCGTTTCTTGGTGCAATTCTAATTCAAAAGGGAATAAGGTATGCCATAATAAAGTACTAAATAAAACACTCTTGATTCACATTATCCTGGGTCTTCCATGATTTTTTAAAACTAATTGTCTCATTTTTACAAAGCACATTTAATTAATACAGGTTGGAATGTGATATAAAAACCATCATCTACAGCTATGGCTCATCTTTTGTCAAATAAGGGCCTCTTCAAAATAACGTTTTGTTTCCACAGCATGACTCTTGGAGTGATTTCATATTACTTGCTGATAGAGCCAGTGTAGAGATGGCACCTAGCTTTCCAGGTCTTGGTGCATCTCTATCACCAAGATACTTTGTTTACTGCTTGCTTTGTTGCAGCCCAAGAATTACAGATTTATACCAACTCCTCAGCTGGTAACTGTGGCTAAAGGACTTTCTCTCTTTCCTCAGTAGCCTGGGTGTGGGTTTTGAGGGTTTGGAACACTCAAGTCAAAGCAGAGCAAGCATTAGATGCCCAGAAATCCTTCTCTGGCTTGGATTAAAATCTGACCCAAACATGAATTCCTGGCTTAATAAGTTTGATAAGTCAAACTTATCCCACAATCCCCAGAATATAACAAACCTTCCTAGCTGTAGCTTAGCCAGCATGGTAACAAAAGTCTCCAGTGGCTCTTGGGAAACTTAGTTTCTCCAGGGACGCTGCAATAGGAGGCAAAATAGTCTTGTGGAAGACATTTGCTGTGTCCCATGGCATTTGTGCTTTCATGTACCATACCAGAGCTTGGAAAAGTTACTTTTTTGAACTACAACTCCCATCAGCCCAATCTAGTGGCCATGCTGGCTGGGGCTGATGGGAGCTGTAGTTCAAAAAAGTAATTTTTCCAAGCTCTGCCATAAGCATGCTAACAAAAGGCTCCAGTGGGAAATGTCATTTTCTTAGGGCTACTGCAATGGGGACAAATTTAATTCTTGTGGTACCCAAAAGCACAGATGCCATGGAACACAGCAAATACAGTCCGCCACTATTCTCAGGAACCAATCTGTCATGTAAGAAGAGAATGAGCAGAACACAGTGTTCAAAATTCCCATCCTAGACAAACATTGATGATGATGATGATGATGATTTGATTTATATCCCGCCCTTCCTCCCAGCAGGTGCCCAGGGTGGCAAACAGAAACGCCAAAAAGCACTTTAAAACATCATAAAAAGACCTTAAAATACATTACAACAAAATGTTAAAACATTTTTTAAAAAAGCTTTAAAAATATTTTTTTAAAAAACCCAACAAGTTAAAAACATTATTAAAGAAAACATATTAAAAGTAATTCTAACAGAGACGCAGACTGGGATAGGTCTCAACTTAAATATAAGATACCATGCTCTATGGCAGGGGAAGCCAATGTGGTGCCCTGCAGGTATTGTTGGACTGCAACTTCTATCAACAGCACCTAGCATGTTGCGGCGTAGGGCCGAAATAAGACACAGACAACGACTGCTGGGTTAAAATCATGGGCCATTTTATTAGAACAGAATCCAAATAGAGTAATGAACCTGCAAAGAGGAACTTAAGTGCGGGAACATCCTGATGTCTCAGGCAAAGCCTGCTTGCAGCTATAGGGCAATCAACCCCTGTCGGGGCAAGGGTCTGCCCAAGTACCAAACCCCTGCCCTGGCCACACCGTGAAGGTGTGTAGGGGAGCCAACCCACGTTACCGCCCCTCGGTGCCCTGAAACTCCGAGCGGATGAGGCACTTTGGCTCCAAAGGCGACCCGTATTCTGCCCCCGGGCCATATAGCCCTGAGCTGCAAGCCTCTGGCTCCGCCTATCACCCCCAAAGGTTCCTAAAGGTGTCACCTAGCTGCCCTTCCCATTTTAACCTTCTCTGGCCTTTCTTTGCCTCAGTGACCATTTAAACGTTAAACCAAACAAGCTGAATCAAGCTATTAATGAAAAAAAGCACCCGTGCTAGCCCTTGACACCATCCCCCAACACCACAGTGCAGAGAAGGCAAAAGAAACCTGCCGGCAAAGTGAGGCAGCCAGGCCAAAAATTCCTAGGCCCTGAAGTGACCAAGCTGATCACACTGCAGCAGAGGAAGGGTCGGGCGGGTGATGAGGAATCGAAGGAGGGCTGGGGGAAAGTGGTGCAGGCTTAAATTTGCCTGGCCACCCTGCCCTCCCAGTGGCGTGCTGCATCAGCATGTTCACGCCACACAAGCCCCTTCAAGATGGCAGCCCGTGTTGGCCGTGGCCACAAAGCTCGCCCCGCGACCCTGTAAGTCCCAGGATCCAGAGCGGGATTGGGGATGATAGGAGTTGTAATCCAACAATACCTGGAGGGCACAATGTTGGCTACCCTGTTCTATGGCATTCAGATCTGAAATTAACAGGGTCACACTCATTTTGTTCTTGTCCCATTTAAGGGCATCGATCAGGGAGATCTTCATTACCAAAACTAGACTGGAAGTCAAATTGAAATAGACTCAAGTTATTAATGTCCTCAAAAAGTGACTGTAGGTTGAACACCCACCATCCTCTATGAAAACAGGAGATTTAATCTGTGACCACCTGATAGCTGGAAAAATGTTCTAGGTCCAAGAAGGCTTTATTTACTAATGGCTTAATGGCCATGTCCCTCAAAGTGGTAAGGACCTCTCTTTTTTTAGAAGTATTTATAATCTCACGGATACAGCTAGGTCATCCTCACAAGATGTTGTAAGCCAAGAATTGCAAGGGTAGAGCAAATAGGTAGGAGACTG
Source organism: Rhineura floridana (assembly GCF_030035675.1). Lineage (NCBI taxonomy): Eukaryota > Metazoa > Chordata > Lepidosauria > Squamata > Rhineuridae > Rhineura > Rhineura floridana. Next base: position 171,172,898 of record NC_084482.1, on the reverse strand, counting down.
AACCGCATCCTCCAGCAGTGCAGAGGTGAAAAATGGCTCTCTTTGCTCCATGCAATCATTCATGAAGAAAATGCCCCTTCATATTGTGCTTGTCCAGTACAACAGAGGCCAGGGACTTATATTAAACATAACTAAGGGTGTAATCTAACTAATTGGAGGGTGGTGGAAGCAGAGACAGTGGAAGTGGAACTGGCGGAAGGGGCTGTCACATCCAAACTCTATTCAGGAGCTGCTGGGAGGTGAGGACACTGGCTGTGCCAGCAGGACGTAGTGGAAGAAAATGAAATGCATGTTTCCTTCTGCCACTGCTTTTCCTGGTGTATCGGCTGCTGGGACGAAGGGCCACGGAACCGAGCAGAGTGGAATCAGGATGTGGTAAAAGTCCCCCTCCCCTCAGTTCTGCCCCTGACACAGTCCAGCAATGCCCCTTTTTAAAGCCTTCCACTGGCTCCACTTGCCCTGGTTTCAGCTGAGCCAGCTTGGCCCCGGCAGCACCCAGGTGTCTGTGGAGTTTCTTGGCTGTGCGACTGCACGCAGAGAGGGGACATCACCAGCAGACCCCGGCGCCACCAACACCTTCCCTCTGCTGCAGCTATGCCACATCCTGAAGCCCCTCAGCCTGGCATACCTACCAAGAGGATTGCATTCTAAATTGTCTAGGTCAGGTTTATCTTAAAAACCCACCTTCACTGATAGGAACCCACCTGGGTATTAGGATCAATATCACAGGACTTCCTCTCTGGTCTGTCATTAACAAATCTCTGGTTGATGGGTTTCAAGAAACTCTATCCCTTCTCAATTTTAGAATAGTGTTGAAAACTTTCCAGAAGAAAATTCATAGCATCATAGAATAGAAGAGTTGGAAGGGCCCTATAAGGCCATCAAGTCCAACCACCTGCTGAATGCAGGAATCCAACTTAAAGCATCCCTGGCAGGTGGCTGTCCAGCTGCCTCTTGAATCCCACAGTGTGGAGACCAGAACTGGACAGAGTACTCAAGATGAGACCTGACCAGTGCTGAATAGAAGGGAAACTATACTTTTGTTAATGCAGCCTAAAATCGCATTTGCTTTTTTTGTAGCCACATCATATTCAGCTTGTGATTAACAACAATTCCAAGATCCTTCTTGCTTGTAATATTGCTGGGCCAAGTTTGTTGTTATGTACCTTCAAGCTGATTTTGACTTATGGTGACCTTATGAATTCATGACCTCCAGTAGCATCTGTTGTAAACCACCCTGTTCAGATCTTGCAAGTTCAGGTCTGTGGCTTCCTTCATGGAATCAATCCATCTCTTGTTTGGTCTTCCTCTTTTTCTACTTCCTTCTGGTTTTCCCAGCATTATTATCTTTTCTAGTGAATCATGTCTTCTTATTATGTGTCCAAAATATGATAACCTCAGTTTCATCATTTTTGCTTCTAGTGATAGCTCCGGTTGAATTTGTTCTAACACCCAATTATTTCTCTTTTTCACAGTTCATGGTATCCACAAAGCTCTCCTCCAACACCACATTTCAAATGAGTTGATTTTTCTCTTATCCACTTTTTTCATTGTCCAACTTTCACATCTATGCATAGAACATAAGAACATAAGAAGAGCCTGCTGGATCAGGCCAGTGGCCCATCTAGTCCAGCATCCTGTTCTCACAGTGGCCAACCAGGTGCCTGGGGGAAGCCCGCAAGCAGGACCCGAGTGCAAGAACACTCTCCCCTCCTGAGGCTTCCGGCAACTGGTTTTCAGAAGCATGCTGCCTCTGACTAGGGTGGCACAGCACAGCCATCACGGCTAGTAGAGCAAGAATATCATGGTCTGAATGATCCTGACTTTAATGTTCAGTGATACATCTTTGCATTTCAGGACCTTTTTCTCATTCTCTCATAGCTACCCTCCCCAGTTCTAGCCTTCTTCTGATTTCTAAAATGATGAAACTGAGGTTATCATACTTTGGACACATCATGAGAAGACATGATTCACTAGAAAAGACAATAATGCTGGGGAAACCAGAAGGGAGTAGAAAAAGAAGGCCAAACAAGAGATGGATTGATTCCATAAAGGAAGCCACAGACCTGAACATACAAAATCTGAACAGGGCGGTTCACGACAGATGCTCTTGGAGGTCACTGATTCATAGGGTCTCCATAAGTCATAATCGACTTGAAGGGTTATAACAACAATTAAGCTTTTTGTGAAACCACATTGGTTTCTTCTGCTGTCTTCCACCTTTTTTCCTTGTTGGAATTATTTGCAATTGTGCCTTTAGAATTTCCTTTTTTAGAAACTTCCACCCATCTTGGACTCCTTGTCTCATTAGGGTTGCTTGCCATGGGACCTTACTTATAAGATGGTCACTTTTTCCCAGAGTTCCTATAACTGCCACTAAATCCACTAAGTCATCTCTATTGGTTAGAATCAAATCAAGGATAGCTACTCCTCTATTTCCTTCATCCGCATTGTGTGTGGGAAAGTTACCAGCAATACAAGTTAGGAATTTCCTGGAGAGGCCGTGTTTGAATTTGTCTCCCAACAGATATTAGGGCAATTGAAGTCTTTCATTACTACTACATCATGCCTCCTTGAAACACTGGCAATTTGCTTTTCACAAGTTTCATTCTCATCTTCTCCTTGATTGGGTGGTTGGTAGTAGACTCCAGCCACCATTATTCCTTGCCCCATTTATTTTAATTCAGATATTCTCAGTGGAGCTACCAAGCTCATTCTCCTGTATTTCAGTGCAGGAATATATATTTTTTAACATACAGCATGACTCTGCCTCCCTTTCTATTCCTTCTGTTCTTTTTGAACAAGTTATATCCTTCAATCACTATATTCCAATCATGGGAGTCAAGGGAATTTCAGTTATACCTATCAAGTCATATTTACTCTCCTGTATTAAGAGTTCAAGGTCGTCCTGCTTGTTTCTCATACTCTGGAATTACTATATAGACACTGAAGACCATGTGATTTATGCTCAGGCTTCCTTCCAACATTTTTATGAAGTCTGTTATTGGGCCCCATTAGGGCAGTGCATAAGCCTTCGTCAATCGTTACCTCCAAGTTTATATCTCCCCCCCATAGGATTCTTTTTAAAGCTCTCCTGATGCAGTTCCCTATGCTGTGGCCAAACCTACTTGTATTTTGTGTTTAATAACATAAAAAGAAATCTACATCTAACCATTCATCACAGTGAAGACGTATTGTAGATACATAATTAAATCCAGTGAAATGTGAAATGTAAATATAAACACTGAACTTTTAGGATTTGGCTGATTCAAATGGATTGGAAGTCCTTGGTTCCATGTGATTTTTGTCAAGGTTTCATCAGCATATATTGAATGTACTGAATGCAAACAACCACACAAGATTATTGTAATTCTGATCTTGATTAACTGCTATTATGAGATCATTTCCTATTTCTTCAAGAGAAAATCAAGACACAAACAATCAAGGATTTTTTAAAAAAGACATTAACATTTACAAATAAAGGTTTATCAAAAATCTGAAAATATTGGCATTATTAATAAGCTGAAAAATACTGTTTGTTTCAGTTTCAAATGAAATTTAATGCTGTAGATGTAACCATATTCCCAATTCCCAAGCAGTTATTCATTTCAAGAAACACAATCTTTCTAAGAATCTCATCTTGCATTAATGCCACTATACTCTGGGTGATTTATAAACAACAGCTTTTCCTACATGAAGATCTGTATGCATGTACAGATAAACATCAAATGTAATGTGGTGGCTATGTGATATTTTCCACTTCTGATACATATGTTGGGAAATCAGTATCTTCCTTAGCTGTCTAATGGGACCACAGTATACTCACCAAGCCATGTTACACTGTGTTTTGGTTCAGATATAATAGGAGCCATAGTTTTCTTTAATGTGGTTGAGCCTGCATGAACCAACAACAAACCTTGGCTACAGCTCACAGTAAGTGAGGTTTGGTTTGGATGACATGCTAAGCCAAATCTCTTTTGACAGCCCAGACGTTAGTGTGATCTCAGTGAATAAAATTGATAAAAATAAGACAATGGTTTTGATCCTACAATATGTTTAGCTAAGGAAGTTCACAGAAGGAAAGCTTCCCATTCTCTGCAGCTAACTGCAACTCCCAAAAACCTCTCTAGGGGATGAGGAGCCTCTCATAACCGGAGCTTGGCAAAGTTACTATTTTGAACTACAACTCCCATCAGCCCATTCCAGTGTCCATGCTGGCTGGGGCTGATGGGAGTTGTAGTTCAAAAAAGTAACTTTTCCAAGCTCTGCTCATAACCAATGTGGGATAGGGCATGGTGCACTGATAAGAGAAAGAAGGGACAGGAAATTTCTCTTATATGCATTTCCTTAACCTACAATCCAAGATCAAGTCTGGTTGATTCCTCCTTAGCTAGTAGTCTGCCACACATTGTGTTCTTCCAACCTTCCAGAGGGGCTTTGAGGTGTGTGTGAGTCCACTGGGACAGGAAATGTTTCTTCTTTCAACTTCCACATGTGTAGTTATTTTATAATCCAAGCCAATCTTTATTAAATTAGGACTGGAAGTGTTCTCAAGTAGTATCCCCCAAAACCAATCAAGAGGGAGGTTAGTTCTAACTCTGTTACCAGAGTGTAGACGACAACATCAAGGAAGACATACTGATTTGTTGTACCTGTTTCTCTTATTCTATTCAAGGTCTATTATACTGAAGGAAATGGACTTCTCTCCATGAAACTCCTCTGTGTAGAGGGATTGCACAGATTATTAAACAAAGGCATCCATTGCATTGTGTGGGATTCCCTCATGTGCAATATTTGACACAGTGCAAAAACACAGGACAAAAATATTTCATTTCCAGCTGCTAGATATATATTGTAGGAGGAAATCATATACGTATGGATTTTTTCACATCATATCCCAATATCAATTTTAAAATTTAGTTTAGGATGTTCAATGCCATTTAAAATAACTCAAACACTAAACATGTACATAATTGGCCCTCTTTTAAATCCCTGTCTCATCAAACCTCAAATACTGTAAATATCACCTTCATATGTGTACTAGGTTCATTCAGTATACACCTTCCTGTGGCTCACATCATCTGATGTAATGATTTGACATAGTGATTTCTCTGACATGATCTAATGTAATTTAATGTAATACAATGGATACATAAAAGAAGACCTTTCTCTCAGAAGACAAAAAATATAAAAGAACTTTTCTATTTCCTGGTGAAGAATCTGTTTCAGTAGCCAATAACACAAACCTAATGCTCTGTACCTACAAAGATACAGTAATATAAAGTGCAGATGACAGCACCAACTCCAAATCATCCTCATTGCTTGAGAAGTGAGATTTGCAGCTTGTGTTACACATACACAAGACATGCTGTGAAGGGGGTCCATAAGGAAGTTAATATCAAAAGAGCAGAAGTTATTATTGTACCATTCACATTGTTTGGCTTCTTGTACATTTCATACCTAGCATTTAGTGAATTGAGTAAGGTTCTGGAGCTGCCGACATTAGCAACACACCCACATGTTACAGTCACATTTTCCTGCCAGTGCACTTGCCCTTCTTTGCTGAACGCAATATACTATTATCTAACTTTTCAGGAGTTGAAAAGAAAACAATGGGAGACATGTATGTCATGTCCTTGTCAATTCTGCTTCCCAAGCATTCAAACCATGTAGTTTTTTCTTATGCTTTTTTGTGATGATTTTAGAACCTGATAGCGGTGAAATGCCATCCATATGCATTTGCTCATGTATTATTTTATTTATTTATTTATTATTTGATTTATATCCCGCCCTTCCTCCCAGCAGGAGCCCAGGGCGGCAAACAGAAACTCTAAAAACACATCATAAAAACAGGCCTTAAAATACATTAAAACAAAACATTAAAAACATTTTTTAAGAAAGCTTTAAAAACATCTTTTAAAAAAGGGTTAAAACATTATTAAAATATATTAACAAGCAATTCTAACACAGATGCAGACTGGGATAGGTCTCAACTTAAAAGGCTTGTTGAAAGAGGAAGGTCTTCAAACGGTGCCGGAAAGATAACAGAGATGGCGCCTGTCTAATATTTAGCGGTAGGGAGTTCCACAGGGTAGGTGCCGCCACACTAAAGGCCGTTTCCTATATTGTGCAGAACGAACCTCCTAATAAGATGGTATCTGCAGGAGGCCCTCACCTGCAGAGCACAGTGATCGACTGGGTATATAAGGGGTAATATGAGAAAGAAGAACAGAAAGACCAGTGGCCCATCTAGTCCAGCATCCTGTTCTCACAGTGGCCAACTAGATCCTTATGGGAAGCCAGCAAACAGGATCTGAGCACCAGACCACTCTCCCTTCCTGCGGTTTCCAGCAACTGGTCTCCAGAAGCATACTACCTCTGACAGTGAAGGTAGTGTTTAAAATAATAAACACTATTATTTGAAACATTGGGGAGGGGCTGTATTACAGTGGTAGAGTACATGTTTTCCATGCAATTCCTGGGTAGGGGTGGAAGAGACTCCTGCCTGAGACTCTAGACAGCTGCTGCCAGTCAGTGTGGTAACTAATACTGAGCTAGAAGCTCTCTGACTCAGCATCAGGCAACTTCCTGTGTCCCTTGTTAACTAAGCCATGTTGTGTCAAATCATGGCAGCCATGGTAGGGTGTGCGTGTTGGGGCATTAAAGGTAGAGACAGTTTGTTCTACAGTGCATTGTTTAGGTGGTATAGTATTTTGAATCTTTCAGCATAAAAATGGCCTTAATCCTGGTGGTACACTGAATTTGAGGGACAGGGGGAGAGGAGACAGTTTGTCCTGCCCAGCAATGTTTAGGCCTTAGACCCTTCTGGTGGACTTACACACTTGCTTTCTAGGCTATTTTGGAAAGTGCATTGTGTGCTACATCTGGGCTGCCTGAAAAATATTTCCCAGGAGATTTGCAAAATTCCATCTGCATATAACTTGCAAGTCGTATGCAGCTGGTAGCCGGATGGAAAATATTTTAACTACACCTGGTGTCGAGATTCTGCTCTAAAGGCTCAAGCCAAGAACCCCCTGGAGGCTGCTGAATAGATGAGTGAGATGGTGTCATTTATCCTGCCTGATAATTTCCATGTATGCTATTCTGTATACACCTCCTGACAGATAAAGCATTAGACACCTCTGACAGGTTGAGCGTGGTACCATATGAATAAATCTCTTGTGGTTTTGCATATATTTATGGGAGCAAAATTATTCCTGTGTCAGTTACCACTTGGTATAAACTCTGCACCTGACATTCTGTCCTTCATGGACTTCTGATCTTAGTACACTCATGCACAATAGCTCATACAAGTTCTGTCCTCCATTTCTTTCATCCTCTGGCATAAGTTGTTTCCCTTCTGAGCTCTGATGTGAAATTCTTTCAGGTATGTTTGAGACAGGGACATAAACATCTGCTATTCAGCCACATCTCTTTCCCAGAAGAGTTTGCCTTCATACTGTAGTATTGCATCATGTTCTGTTTTTTAGATACTGACAAGAGTTGTAAGTGAGAAAGACAAAAGAAATGACTATCTCCTGACCCACCAGACATTAATGTCACAGTACAACATTTGAATATGACATATATGTGTAAAGTTCAAATGCATAATGTCCTGAAAAATGTCACTGGTTTCAGTGGAGACTGGTGGCTCCAATGTCAGTGAGGCAGTGAATCTGCCCAAGGTTTTAGTCCAAGCTTTCAAGGAGCTATCCAAGGTGCTGAAATCTATTCACAACATAAGTTCAACACCTTGGACAGCTACTTGAAAATTCAGATTAAAGTCTGGAGCAGATACACTGCCCCACTGACATCAGAGCCACCAGTCTCCACTGACTGATATCCATTAAACAATCCAGAGATCAGCTCTACACACTGCATCAATATGCACTAGTTTTATTGTACTTATGCCTATTTAAATGTTACACCCACATGTGGTTAGTATGTAGCTGCTTCCATAGCAGCAGGGTTCTTGGCTGGGACATCCCATTGACACCTTTTAACACCTCTACTGAGGGAAGTGCACTGGCTGCCAGCATGCCACACACAGTTCAAGGTTTTTCTTTCAGCATTTAAAGCCCTAAACAACTTGAGACCAAGTTACCTAAGAGACCACTTTGCCCTGCAATTGCACTCCTCAGATAGGCACTAAGAGTATCACATGCCCTAGACAAGTGCTTAGTATGGGACTGAAACTGGGCTTTTAGTGTTGCTGCTCCAGCCCTCTGAAATCTGTTACTATGTGAAATCAGACTAGCATTTTGATATTTAGGAGGCCATATTTTGTTTAAGAAGGCTTCCACTGAAGTGAAACTTCATTTCATTTCATTCATTTTATGGAATACTAACTGCATAACTGTAGAAATGGTTTTGTTGTCTTTACTAAGTCTGTAAACTTTTCTCATTTATATTTTACCTTATTTTGATTGTACACCACATTGACAACTTTTTGTTGTGCAGTGGTTTATACATCTGAAACTAATTAACCAACTAACAAACTAATTAAATTAAAAATAGGCATATTCAGTGGGCAGGTTTCATTACTGCAAACTGAATTCTCTAGTACCCATGGTAAGAGGATTAGGGCGATAATAGAACATTTGAACTGAGTCTATTCTAAACAAAGTATAAATAGGTTATTCTTATTATTTATTTATTTATTTATATCCCACCCTTCCTCCCAGCAGGAGCCCAGGGCAGCAAACAAAAGCACTAAAAACACTTTAAAACATCATAAAAACAGACTTTAAAATAAGTTAAAACAAAACATCTTTAAAAACATGTTTAAAAGCTTTCAAGACATCTTTTTTTTTAAAAAGGTTAAAAACATTATTTTTTTAAAAAAAGTTTAAAAACATATTAAGGAGCAATTCCAACACAGACACAGACTGGGATAAGGTCTCAACTTAAAAGGCTTGTTGAAAGAGGAAGGTTTTCAATAGATGCCAAAAAGATAACAGAGATGGCACCTGTCTAATATTTAAGGAGAGGGAATTCTACAAGGGTAGGTGCCGCCAACCTCCTGATAAGAAAGTATCTGCAGGAGGCCCTCACCTGCAGAGCGCAGTAATCGACTGGGTATATAAGGGATAAGATGGTCATTCGGGTATCCTGGTCCCAAGCTGTATAGGGTTTTGTACACCAAGACTACAGCCTTTAACTCAACCCGTAGCAAATGGGCAGTCTGTGCAATTCTTTCAACAGCGGAGTGACATGTTGGTGATACCCTGCCCCAGTGAGCAGTCTCGCAGCTACATTTTGCACCAGCTGCAGCTTCTGGACCAACCTCAAGGGCAGCCTCACATACAGCGCATTACAGTAATCTAGCCTTGAGGTTACCAGTGCTTGGACAACAGTGTTCAGGCTATCCTGCTCCAGAAACGGCTGCAGCTGTCTTACCAGCCAAAACTGGTAAAAGGCACTCCTAGCCACTGAGGTCACCTGGGCCTCTAGTGACAAAGATGGATCCAGGAGCACCCCCAGACTATGGACCTGCTTTTTCAGAGGGAGTAAAATGCCATCTAAAGCAGGCAACTGACCAATTATCTGAACTCGGGAACCACCAATCCACAGTTCCTCCATCTTGCTAGGATTTAGACTCAGTTTATTGGCTCTCAGTTTATTCGCTGTCATCCAGCCCACCACCGAGTCCAGGCAGTGGTCCAGGGCTTGCATGGCCTCTCCCGATTCAGATATTATGGAGAAATAGAGCTGGGTATCATCGGCGTACTGCTGACACCTCACCGCAAATCTTCTAATGACCGCTCCCGAGGGCTTCATATAGATGTTAAACAGCATGCGGGACAAGATGGTACCCTGCAGCACCCCACAGCACAACTGTCAGGGGGCCGAAATACAATCACCCAATGCTATTCTCTGAAAATGACCTTGGAGATAGGATCAGAACCACTGTAAAACAGTGCCTCCAATACCCATCTCACCAAGTCAGCCCAGAAGGATACCATGATCAATGGTATCAAAAGCTGCTGACAGATCAACAGGAGTAACAGGGTTGCACTCCCCCTGTCCTTCTCCTCATAAAGGTCATTCATCAGGGTGACCAAAGCTGATTCAGTCCCATAACCAAGCCTGAACCCAGACTGGAATGGGTCAAGATAATCTGTTTCATCCAAGAGTACTAGCAATTGCTATCCTCTCAATCACCTTCCCTAAGAAGGGATTATTTGCAACCGGTCAGTAATTGTCGCAGACCAATGGGTCCAGGGTGGGCTTTTTCAGGAGTGGTTGGATCACTGCCTCTTTCAGGGTGGCTGGAACCACTCCCTCCCACAATGATGCATTGATCACACCCTGGATCCACTCGGTCAACCCCCCTTGGCAAGCTTTAATAAGCCAAGAAGGTCAAGGGTTGAGAAGACATGTTGCTGGCCGCATCATCACAAGCACCTTGTCTACATCATCAGGCCACTTCAACTGAAACCGTTCCCAAGAAGTTGCAGCGGACATTGTACTGGACACCTCAAAGGGACTACAGCAGATATGGATGGGGCATCAAGACTGCTATGGAGGCTAGCAACTTTACCCTCAAAGTGCCTTGCAAACAATTCACAGTGGGCCTCTGAAGGGTCTAAAACTCCATTTCTTGGAGCTGATGTCAACAAACCCCTGACAATATGGAAAAGCTCCACTGGACAGCTACTTGAGGATGCAATGGAGGCAGAGAAGTGGGCCTTCTTCACCACCCTCACTGCCACACAGTAGGCATGGTTAGAACATTTTACTTGTGCCAATCAGCCTCACAGCACGTCTTTTGCCACTTGCGCTCTAACAGTCATCCAGCCTGTTTCATTGCCCTTAGCTCAGTGGTGTACCAAAGTGCAAACCAGGCTCCACAATGCCAGAGAGGGCACTGAGGTGCAACCATGTCAAGAGCCTGATGTACCTTGCTGTTCCACAGCACAACAAGGGCTTCAACAGGGTCACCTGCTCTATCTCCTGGGAACTTTCCCAAGACATTCAGGAATCCAGTGGATTCCCTTAGTCTCTGGGGGCAGACCATCTTAATCTGTCCACCACCCCTGCAGGAAAAGATCAGAGCCATAAGTCTAAACTATATTAGGAAGTGGTCTGACCATGACAATGGGGTGACATCCACCCCCCTATCTCCAGACCATCCCTTCCTCCAGGGCTGTGGAGTCGGTACGCCTGACTCCGACTCCGACTCCTCTATTTTTCCACTGTCCGACTCCAACTCCGACTCCGACTCCAACTCCTCTATTTTTCTACTATCCGACTCCACCCAAAATTGCTTCTTGTCAATCAAAATTTATTTGGAAGTCAGAGTCGGTACATTTCTACTGACTCCGACTCTGACTCCACCCAAAATTGCTCCCGACTCCAACTCCACGACTCCGACTCCACAGCCCTGCCTTCCTCCATCTGGAGCAAACACCAAGTCAAAGGTGTGCCCTACCCTATGTGTCGGGCCGGTGACAGCTTGAGACAGCCCCATGGTCATCATGGAGTCCATGAAGTCCCGAGCTGGAACACTAGAGGCAGCCTCATCATGGGCATTGAAATCACCCAGGACTATAATTCTGGGCTCCTCCAATACCACAGCCGACATGGCCTCGCCAGCTCAGTCAGAGCATCTGGCAGGCAGCGGGGTGGACTGTACACCAGCAGCAACCCTAGTTTACTGTCTCCTTGGCCCGACACCAGGTGCGTGCCCTTACAGCCAGCTCCAAGACAGAGTGGTCTCCTGGTGACAGAGATGTAAGTTCTATAGACCACAGCAACTCCTCTCCTGTGTCCCTGCAGCCTGTGCTGGTGTTGCACTGAGTATCCAGGTGGGCAAAGCTGGGTTAGATCAACTCCTCCCAGCTCACTCATCCAGGTCTCAGTAATGCACACCAAATTGGCACCTTCATCCACAATCAAATCATGGAATGAGTGTGGTTTTATTGTGTACCGATCTGGCATTAAACAGCAACACACACAGGCCAGTAGGCACAGCAGATGAGCAACGAGGAACCCATCCATGAGAGAAGTGGCAGCAAGGAACAAGACGTAGATAGCCTTGCCCTCGTCTTCTAAGGTTAGTTAATTTGTTTTATTTGCTTAAAGCTATATAGCCACCGCAAAAAAGGTTAAAAAAGATAAAATAAAAGGAGTTAAAATACACAGTACAAAAAACATGATACATGATTTACATGAAATATATACAAAAATACCTTGTTAGGTAAAACACATCTGCCATCCAGTCTTAGGAAATTATATACATGAAAGATATACATCTGTAGAATGTGTCCATGAAGAGGGTAACTCTTTGCATCCTTTAAAAAAATAATTAACTCAGATCGCCTCTGCATTATTTGTAACTTTAGCTCTGATCTTCCTAGCCGCCAATGCAAAGTTAGCTACCCGAGTAGTCACATATTTATCCGTGCCGGCTAATAGGGAGGCAATTTGTTCTAAAACCGGTCTATCCAGCAGGTTAGAAATAATGGGGGCAAGAAATTTATCTCTAGGATCCTTATATAACGGACATCTTAAGAGATAATGACCAATATCCTCTACTTCTCCCATATGGCAAATACACACCCGAGAATTAAAGAGGATCTTATTATAACGGCCCTCTAGAATGGCTGTGGGCATTGTTTGAAAGCGGAGCGCCGTAAATGATATTCTCAACCAAGGGGAGGGGAGGAAAGAAAGATAGGATTCCATATGGAATGTTGTCTTAAACCAAGAATACCAAAGGGACAAGGGTGATAGAAAGGCCAAGTAGAGTGTCCACCTTTGGGCATATAGAAGAATCCTTTCTTTGAGCAGTCTTCTGGCCTTTGGGGAGTAATCAGAAGGTAAGGAGACAATAGAGATCCCATAGACAGCCAGTTTAGATTTGGCTCGATCAATCCAAGAGGAGTGATGGGATGACTGCAACTGTTCCAAAAGACACTTTTTGGGTAAACAGGAGTCATCCATCCCAGCTAGGCGCAACCAATAGGACGCCAAGGCTATGTGGGCGTAAGCCTCCAATGGGTGGGATCGTGTCTCCAACCTTAAAAAGGGGGCAGGGGTACCAGGAGGGGTAGCCAAAATAGACCTAAGAAAGCCGTTCTGGACTTTCTCTAGCTGGGGGGTAAAGCTGAAACCCCAGATCTCTGCCCCATAGAGAAGTTGGGGATGATTTTCTTATTAAAAATTTCCAGAGCAGGAGGGACCAGTCTGCCACCTTTACTATGGAAGAAGCGGCATAATTGGTGGACAGAGCGGGTAGCCTTCAGCCTAGCTGCATTACAGTGGAGATTCCAAGATAGATTTGAGGAAAAATTCATGCCCAGGTAGCAATAACTCCGTTGTTGTTGGATTATTTTATCGTTTAGTCTCCATATGTGTTTGGAACTTTTGTTTCCAAACACAACTACTTTTGTCTTTGTATAATTAATATGAAGACGCTCTTTTGAGCAGAAGAGGCCTAAACTGTGCAACAACCTCCTCATTCCAATTTGGGTCATTGAGATGAGGGCCAGATCATCCGCATATAACAAAACAGATAGTTTGGTTGATAAAATAGACAGAGGAAAGAACATTGGGCCCGATAATTCCTATTCACATAAAAATTGAAAAGAAAAGGTGCTAATAAACATCCCTGTCTAACTCCCTGGGAGGTGTGAATTATCTCAGAGAGAAGACCATTTGCTCCCAATCTCACTCTTAGGGAAGTTTCACGGTGCAGAATTTGTAATAGCATAAATAGTCTTTTATCTATGTTAGTTTCGCCGAGTTTCTGCCAAAGGCGCCCCCTATCAACCCGATCAAAGGTGGCGGAAAAGTCTACAAATGCCACAAACAATTCTTTTCTTTTGTGGAATGCGTATTTTTGAATGAGGTGAAAAAGAACATAGCATTGATCCACTATGGATTTACCTTTGGAGAATCCTGCTTGTTCTGGGGCAATGATGTCATTCTCAGAAGCCCATCTGTTAAGTTTCATCAAAATATACCTAGAATAGAGTTTGGAAGCAACATCCAATAAACTGATCGGTCTAAAGTTGCTAGGATCTGATTTGGCACCATTTTTATAAATTGGCACCACCGTGCTAGTTCGCCAGGCATTGGGGATAGCTCCATGGGCGTTAATAAAGGTAAATAATTTAGCAAGTATAGGAGCCCATCATTCGGGGTTAGACTTAAAAAGCTCTGCCAGAATCATATCCTCACCTGGAGCCTTACTGGTTTTCAACATAAAAATTAAAGAGACAACCTCATCAGACGAGACCGGGTCCCACTCTGGGTAACCGTTTAGGGCACTAACAAACGGTATTGACGTTAATTGAGGATAAGATGAGGGGTCATTATATAACCTGGAAAAAAAGACTTTCCATTGTTCTGATGTTATCTGGTTGTCAATATCATGATGCTCCAGCCTCAGGCCCTTGGAGACCAGGTCCCAGAATTTAGAGGCATTATTCTCTGAAGCGGCGAGACCAAGTTCCCTCCAGTGCTGATGCACATAGCTGGCTTTTTTGTTGTTAAGAAGCTTTTTATAGGACCGTCTATAAAACAAATAAGCCTTTAATTTCGCTGGTGACTCATCCGCCTGAGAGCTCTGATGGCCGTACTTAGACTACGTTTTGCTAATATACAATGATTATCAAACCACCCGGGCTTCTTCTGTGTGACAGGTTTGGTGGTAACCAACAGGGACCTTAACATTAGAACAAGGGAATCATATAATTGGAGAGAAACATTGGTAGTTAAGAAAAGATCTCTCAAGTCCCGCATCCGAGGGGAATTTAAAAAGAGAGTAAGGTATTCATTCAATTTCCCACTCCAGCGGATCCTTCTTTCTCCCTGTGATACAAGGGGACCAGGCCGAAAATAAGTACTAGGTGGGAGGAAAAGTGAGATAGAAAAAAGAGCATATATGGGCATATGGTCACTCTCCGGTCTTGAAATGACCTCAAAAGATTTTATTAGGGGGGTAAGAGAATTGGAGAGGACCATATAATCAATTACACTCCTTCCCCGAGGACCGAGGAAGGTATGTGCAGTTGATTCGGGAAATAAATCAGAACCGTTGCAAATTAGAAACTGAAATTTATATATTAATGTAAAGAAAGAAAGCCCAGCAGAATTTATAACTCTGTCTGAGGAATTCCTGTAAGGGAGAACTGATAAATCGTCCGAAGACAGTCCCAATTTACTACCAATGGTCAGATTATTTGAACCCACCCTTGCATTGAAATCGCCAGTAAGCAGTAAGAGGGGATCCTGGTACTGTTGATATATCAGCAACAACACCTGCTCAAGATCCGACCAGATGGTACTACGGGCCTCATCTGAATGGGCCTTGGAAGACGGGGGAACATATACATTAATCACTATTATTTCAGGTGACTCAGGCCACGAGATTTTCGTAATAAGGATGTTTTTAGACGTGGACATATTAATCTCTGAAGCTGTTGGGTTCCAGTCTACCAAAATCAGAGTGGCCAAACCACCCTGAGGCCTACCCCCCTTAGGGGAGATAATAGCAGGGATAGAAAACACGACATAACCAGGGAGGGAAGGAAAGGGTAGGGAAGAAACCCAGGATTCTTGAATACATACAATCTGAAAGCACCTGCAAAACTCAACAAAATCCCGGTCGGCCAGCTTGGACAGCCAGCCAGCTACATTTCATGAAATGACGGTGAGAGGGGGCGGAGCTTGACTCACTTTGGGAGCCATATGTCAAGGGGAAATAAACCCCTCTTGATGGATTTCCGCCTCACAACTCAAGGTAGAGTTATAAACATTCGGTCCATTCAAGGGTGGGAGAAGGGGAGGAGGCAGTTGGTTAGAGGTGTAATCTTTGGATGGTGAGACTAATTCAAAGTCCTCCAGATATCTAAATGGTGCCCTCCTTCCTTGTAGGTTTTTAAGCAGATTTTGCAGTTTGTTTATAATGTCCCACTGGGCATAATCAGAAAATGTATGAAAGTTGGCTAGTAGCTCCTCCTCGCCTTCACAGGAGAAGAGAAAGGATGCAGACTCTAAATCATCTGTATTCGGCTCATCAGCCGAAGACTTAGGCAGGCTCATGGGCAGCGGTGTAGACGATGAGGTGGAAACAGCACTTATTTCGTCCACGACAATGAATTTGCTACTGCTGGATGAGTCTAAATCGAAGGAGCCTGATTCATTCTGAGACTTAGAAGGAAAAAGTTCAGAAACGTCCATGGAGGTAGTAACTCCAGGGTTCTGGTTTTGAGTTTGTAGAGAATCCTGTGTGAGCCAAGGAATAATAGGGGCCCTCATAGGGCTTCCATCCAATGGCTGGAACTTGTCATTTGGTTGAGCGGCTGTTAAAATAGAAGTTGTTTGGCGTTGGGACATACCCAAGGGATAGGGTTGCACCTGGTTGAAAAAATGTCTTTGAACAGAAATCCCTTGCTTGAGTAACTTGGGCCTACAAGCCAGTAGTAAATTAGCCGTCACTTGGAATCGAAAGATAAGTAACACCGACAATTTTGTAGGTATATTCGGAAGAAATTCAACTTGTATGATGTCCTCCAGTTTAATGAATGTCAAGTTCATGACTTGTAGGACTTTATAGATGTACACTTTCTTGTTAACATTATAACGTTTAATACTATAGTCGGGGAGATTGAGTAGGGCTATTGAATTCCGGTCATATTTTAAAAGCCAATATTTCGCATCCCCAATTGGCGGAGAGGGTTTGGTAGAATAATCTTTAACCACTTGCCTTTCCGAGCATGGTCCTCTCGTAGATGGCCCATAAGATAGCTGCGCAGGGGTCTGAGGAAGATGGAGCAATTCGCTATGTGGTGCAGTCGTAGTAACTTGAGAGGAAACTGTGCAAGAGGGATAATCCTTTATCCGACCATTAGGAGGCAGTGTTTCTAACAATTTAAACAGTTTCCGAAAGTCCATTTTCTTGCCTTTAGGGTGTTTGTACCTCTTGATGTTTTTAGATTTTTTGCCTTTTGGTGCAGCTTTAATTTTCTGTTTACGTTTCTGGTTATTGGCCAGAGCTGAAGAAGATACTGGGTTTGTAGCAACAGAGTTATTAGGCTTCATCATTAGAGCTGTCTTGGCAAATTCCTGAGTCAGGGTTCTTAATAAGCCATTTGTCTCTGAAACAAAGGTTTTGATACAAGTTATTTCGCTTGAGGCAATCGCCAACTGAGTATTCAAACGTAAATAGTCAGGCTGAGATAGAGACTGTCTCACACCATCACCTTCCATAGGGGTAGTCTCTGAGTAAGAAAGGGGGTGGGGTGGGTGAAGGCCTTGACAGCTTAAGAAGCTCAGGGATTCATGTATGTCCGTCCCCAGGGAGGGTAGGGGAATCCTATAAGAACCTCCTTTGATACAGGGTTGAGAGTTTGATTGAAGTTCTGCCTGGGCCAATTCTACCGCCAAGTTTGTATTTTTGCCTGGAGGCTGCTCAGAAATCTTATATGTGTCTCTGAGGTCCAGTGACCAATCTGTCTCGACTCCAGAGGGAGAAGCAAGTAGGCTAGAATTAATAATACAGTCTGGCTCCTTTAATTCAAAGACAGTGTCTGAGCTGCAGGAACGTGACAAACTCTTCTCAGCTTTAGAGGAGAGGAGGAAATGTGTAATTTTAAGTTGTTTAGCCCCTTTCAACTGTTCTCTAGAAGACTCCTCTGGCTGTATGTCGTTATCTCTGTACATTTTTCTTGTGAAAACCATAGTTTCATACAAGGTAACTTATCTGTCTCGAGGCATACGTCTCATTTCCTTGATGCAGAAGGTGAAATACAGTTAGGAGGATGAAACCAGCAGCCGACAGAACCACCGACCTTGGAGCTTGGAAGCTACCCAATGACTCACTGTTATCACTGCCTGGGAACACCCTCATTTAGCTGATTTCTATTTTAATTTCCAATCAGAGAACTTTGTTTTGTTTGAGTGGTACGCTCCAAGCAATTGTCGTCTTCTAAGTTAATTCACCACCTCCCCAACCTTTACTTCAATCTACCCATGATCACCAAAATTGGAGTGGCATCACCCATGTCCCTCCTTCCTAAGACTCCTCCTAAACACCTGATATGGACCCAACACGAGCCTACCAGCAAAACCTACCTGAGCCAATTATCCCAGTAGGCCTCTGTGGGAATTAGGAACAGTAAGACCCACTCAATATTTTTCACACAGGGCACATCTACCCCCGCTCAGTCTCACACCCAGGGATGGCCAGCCTTCTGCCAGTTACAGACTCTCCCTCTGAAGGCATCTGGCAACTTTCTCCTATCATTCAGTTCACTGCACAGGCTCTCACCCTGCACAGGAACTACACATGAGCCACACACCCTCCCCACTACCCAATCTCCTCCAGTTTGGTTAGAAAAACAAAAGAAAAATAGAAGAGGGTAGAGCCCTCACCCTCGGGACACCCTAAGGAGCTCCCCAAAGGCAGCTGGGCTCTTATGCCTCCTGACCCAGCCAGGAGCTGATGCAAGAGGCTGTGCAATTAACTGCAGCCTCTCTCTGGAGCAAGGGTCAGACAGAGGGTCCCAGGCCTTGCAGCACTTACCAGGGCCTTCAGCTATCTCAAAAGACAGCAACCCAGAGGAGCAAGCAGCAAGCACCTAGATGCTCAGAAACTCACTCCCAGGGCAGGTCTTCTTCAGTGCCCCTAGTGCTGCAGCTGTTCCCCTAATAAAATC
The DNA here is from genome assembly GCF_030035675.1 of Rhineura floridana. Classification (NCBI taxonomy): domain Eukaryota; kingdom Metazoa; phylum Chordata; class Lepidosauria; order Squamata; family Rhineuridae; genus Rhineura; species Rhineura floridana. The sequence continues at coordinate 171,154,230 of NC_084482.1, read as the reverse complement.
TATTTTTAATTTAATTTAATTTATTGGATTTCTTAGTCGCCCATCTGGCTGGCCATCCAGCCACTCTGAGCGATGTATAAAATGAACAAAATAACAAAAAATGACACACCAATACAATAACATTAAAATCTAAAAGCGATAATGATAAAATCTAATCCACCCCAAAGGCCTGCCTGAAGAGCCAGGTCTTCACGGCCCGGCGGAAACTCATTGTATTTATTGGATTTGTTACTTGCTTGTTACCCAAAGTCTCCAAGCGACTTACAACCTTTTTAAAAACACAAATAAATATATCATACAAAAACAAAACAACAAAACAACAGCAATAACCCTTATAACAGCCATATGAAGCATACTAATAACAAACAATATCTTAGTCTATCAAAATCCTGGGGAAAAGATCTTTACCTGGTGCCAAACAGATGTCAACAGAAGTGCCAGGCAGACCTCATTGAAGTGCCAGGCAGCCACCCCAGAAGAATACCATGGTTCATAGTATCAAAAGTCACTGAAAGATCAAGGAGGATCAACAGAGTCATACTCCCCTGTCTCCCTCCCAACATAGGTCATTGTTACTGGTATTTTGCTCTGTCTATGCTCCCAACAACAGTTTGATTTTTTTGCATAGGTTAATGGGCAAAATAAAATGCTTTAGTTCTCAATTAGATTATGTCCTATTATCAGAAGATCTGTTTCCAACATTGCAGAAGGCCACCAATGGCAGTATATATATCACAGATTATGCCCCCATGATGCTGGACTAGACTTATTAAGTGCTACTCCTCAAACTAGAACTTGGCATTTTAACATGCTATTACTCATGTCACAGTGTAGTGTGGATAAATTAAGGGAGGCACTGACAAATTATTTTACGGTTAATGATACAACAGAGGTCACAACTATAACAAAATGGAAGGCTTATGAAGCCAGTCCTTAGAGGTACTTGCATTAAGGATCTCAGTGAACTAAAGAAAATTCACTAATAGGCAAAAAACCTTGCGGTTTAAGACTGTACCTATAGCCCACAGATATTTCTACCAAACTTTAAAAAGCAGGGAAATTGGGCAGCTATAGTGAATGCACCAGGGGAGCAGGAGACCTGAACTCCTCTCTGAGATATTGGACTGCCCTACAAATTTGTCAACATGCAAACACAATTTGGGTTGGTCTTTCACAGTCCAATCCACTTGCTGTGGAAGAATTTGGTAACATGTGCCTCTGAGCATATGGTGAGTGGTGGCAACACCTGCCATCTCCAAAGATGGAGAATTATATTTTTGTATGTTTGTTGGTGTTCTTTTTACTTTGCTTCTTTCCTGCGTTACTAATGTTTCTACAGAGAATCTAAACTAGAAAATTTTATTTCCCTCATTATTCATCCTAGAAATCTGTGTCAAGTTTATTTTTATTAATTTCAAAGCCTTTTTATTGGTCAATGTCATATGATGATGAAGATAGCCTTTTTTGTTTCAAACTGGAGGTTATGGTCTATTTCTATTTTGCGTGCATTAACAGTTGGACCTGAAACTGCAGTTTAATGTAAAATCAGACGGATTACAATATGCTGCTACTTTAGCAATGCCTCTAGTTGGAAAAAAGAGGATGCATGTTTTCAGCCTGCTATGTTTAAACCACTTTATTTAAGGCAAGGTGGGAACAGTCAATTAAAAACATAGAGCACACCTAGAATTTTGCTAGAATATATTTCACCTCCCACTGTTTTATCTTGTGCAAATTGAGATACTTCTAAGGTCCACCGGAGACTATTTTGCAGAAGTAAGTGCCATTATTCCACAATTATGTTTGGAGTTTTTTTAGTATAAATTTTGCAAAGTGTTGCTGTACTTCACATATTCATAGAAACAAAAGAAAAAGAAAATGATTTCCTATAGAAAACTTCACTAAAATTGCAAAGTAAATCAGACATATTTAAAGTGACCATCTGAACTATATCAACTGTCTTAATAATGTTGCTTCCTCCGGGCTAAAACAAGATCAGCACATGACATATTTTCTTTCTATTATTTGGGCTGATTACAGGTGTTGCCACCACTCACCATATGCTCAGAGGCACATGTTACCAAATTCTTCCAAGCTACATATATTTTTTATTTTTTTATTTAATTTCATTTATAAACCGCCCATAGCCAATGGCTCCCTGGGCGGTGTACAACATACAATAATACAATAAGTCAGCAAAAATCACTAAATATAAAGTACAAATGCATAATAACACTAAATAATGTTTAAGATAACTAAAGCATTAGAGCATTAAAATACATAAAAGTATATTAAAATGTTTTAAAATGCCTGGGAGAATAGGGAGGTTTTAGCCTGGCGCCGAAAGGATAACAACGTAGGCGCCAGGCATACCTCCTTGGGGAGACTGTTCCACAATTCGGGGGCCATAGGAAGGGGATTGGACTGTGAAAGACCAACCCAAATTGTGTTTGCATTTTGACAACTTTGTAGGGCAGTACAATATCTCAGAGAGGAGGTCAGGTCTCCTGCTCCCCTGGTGCATTCACTATAGCTGCCCAATTTCCCTGCTTTTTAAAGTTTGATAGAAATATCTGTGGGCTATAGGTACATTCTTAAAGCGCAAGGTTTTTTGCCTATTAGTGAATTTCCCTGCTTTTTAATCCAGGAGGTAAGAAATGGGATCCTGTGCAAGTTTGCTGAGAATAGATTCATCATTTGCATGCTTATTGAGTTAAGTGGGATTTACACACACACACCAGGCAATCATGCTTAGGATAGGTGAAACTGACCGCAGGGGATGGGGAAGGGAGGAGGGGGAGGAGGGAGGGGTGAAAAGGCAGAGGGGAGGACTGGGATGGGAGCAGGCAGGAGGGGGAGGGGAGAAAAAGGACAGATGTGGTCGTTTGCATGTTTATTGAGTTCAGTGGGATTTACTCCCATGCAATCATGCTTAGGATAGGTAAAACTGATGGGGGGAGGGGTGGAGGGCTGGAGTGGGCAGGGAAGGTGGAAGAAGGAAGAGGGGAGGAGAAAGGGAGAGGAAAGGGGAAGGAGGGAAAAGGCAGGTCTGATCATTTGTATGATTATTGAGTTGAATTGGATATACTCCTATGCAATCATGATTAGGATAGGTAAAACTGACCAGGCTGGGCCTGCCAACCAAGACTTCTTCTGTATCTTTCACAGTTGGGCAGGGGGAAGGGAGAATTCTACCTTGTGGTTTTTCCCATTACAATGTTGCAAGAACACCAGCACTTGGCTGACTTTCTCTTCTCCTAAAGATACAAGATCAGTCTCAGGACCTGAACCTGGCAACCCTACCTCCCACCCAAATTTAAAACAAAGCTGTCCAGGCCTCTATTACACTTTGGACAATCATTATTTATTTATCTATTTATTTAGTGTATTTATATACCGCCCCATAGCCGAAGCTCTCTGGGCAGTTTACAATAACTAAAAACATTAAAAACAAATATACAAATTTAAAAACACATATTTTAAAAACAATTTAAAAGAATTTATCATGGCTTCTCTCAAAGCCATGGCTCAAAGCCAATCATGGCTTCTCTCAAAGAATCCTGCGAAGTGTAGTTAGTGAAGGGTGCTGAGAGTTGCTAGGAGACGCCCTGTTCCTCTCACAGACCTTCAGTCAGAAGGTTAAACCATTATCTCAGGGGAATAGGAGTCTCCTCTCAGCACCCTTCACAAACTACACTTCCCAGGATTCTTTGAGGGAAGCCATGACTGTCTCAAGTGAAATCAGTTTGGTGTGGGTGTGGCCCTCTTATTAGCCAAGCCCAGCAGCTGTGAGGCTTTTAGAACACTGACAGTTGGTCCTTACTGAGCATGCCCCGCGTTATAATAGGCTTCCAGCCAAAATTTCTTAAATTAATTAAAAATCAACCAGGCATTTTTTTAACTTTTAAACTGCAGTAGATGAAGGTCAGAGTATGGGGCAAGGTCAGTATTAGGATTACAGGTACTCTGTGAACATGTCTGATTTTTAATGAATTTCAACAGATTATGAGAACTCGCAGAAAAAAGTCCAAAAGGGCTCTGAGTTTTCTCTCTCTCTTTTTAGACTTTGAACTCTTGATACTCTCTGACTGTTTTGTGTATCACCATGAAAATTGACAGGGTTGTTAAGCAAGCATTTCTGAATTCAGGACTATAAATTTGGTAAGGGTTTGTTTTGAAATGAGCTTATGGGAAGCATCAGAATGGCATGGGGGTATTTTCCATTTAACATTGCGGAACGTGAAAAATCCCCGCTGACTATAGTATACATAAGTCTTGACTTGGAAAAATTGAAATTGTCTCTTAGAAGATACAATGCTACAGACTCCAAGAGGGTCTTTAAGGGATTAGAAAGGAAGCAAAAGGATTTAGATGTGCTGGAAACAAACAAAACTGTAGTGAAACTACTTTACATGAAGCAACATTATTATGAGTTCAGTAGCAAGTGCTCTTAGCTTCTGGCAAACAGAATCAAACAAGCACAACGAAAGAGGCATATTAAATATTTAGATGCAAGCTCTGGGATGATTCTTTGTGACTCTGAACAGCAATGTTTGCATAATATTTTGAGGACACCCAGTTGATGAAAATTTAATACAAAATTATTTAGATGCAAATCCCCATTTCTAGATATAGATCAAAGAGGCACACTTGCTACAGAAATCACAGAAGAAAAAATAAAATTGGCTCTTAGGCATTTAAAAGCAAGTAAGGAGCAGGCCCAGATGTCTTCATTATAGAATATTATCAAGCTTTAAAAGAGATATTTATTCCCTGAATGAATGTGTTATTTAATGAAATTTTAAAAGGTTCCCCTATTCCAAACACGTGGAAAGAATCTTGAATTGTTGTATTACTTAAACCCTTTTAAAATCCATTGAAATTAGATTTATATCACCCCATTTCCTTTCTAAACCATGTTTATAAAATTTTCACTGCAATACTAGCAAAGAGACTCCATGTATTTCCTTCCAAAATAATCCACAGAGACCAATCAGGCTTTAACCCCAAATGCCAAATAGCTGACCCCATTAGATGAGTTTAAACATAATAACTCATTGTAAATGTTTAAATTCCTTGGTCCTAATATTTATTGATATTTTTAAGCATTTGATAGTGTTGATTGGACCTCTCTCAAATTAATTATATGCAAAATGAAATTTGATAGTGTTTTTAGTAAATTGATTGATTCAGTGTATTCCACCTCAAAGGCAGTCATGCACATAAATGGATTGGACTCCAACTTTATTGTGGTGCAGCATGGCACAAAACAGGTCTGCCCCCTCTCGCCCCTTCTTTTTCTGTTAGTCATAGAACCATTACCTATGTATGTTAGACAGACTGCAGATATAAAGAGAGGAGTAGGGGGTAGGGTAGGGAGGAACATAAACTGAGTCTTTATGCAAATGACCTAGGGTTAAGGATTACAAATCCTCTTCCAGTGGCTTTAGCACTAAATCATGAACTTCAAACATTACACAATGTTGCCAGACTACAGACCAATTTTAAGAAATTGGAAATGTTATGCTTTCATGTGCCCCCGAAGGTACAAAAAGAAGTGTCCAGTGCTTTAGGAGTCACTTTACACCACAGATTAGATATTTGGGACTTATTACCCAGAATGTAAATAAATTCTTAGCAAATAAACCAATATGAACCTCTGTCATCAAATTTCTAAACAAATGGAAGAAGCTTAGTCTATCTCTTCTAGCACAAATAGCTGTAGTAAAGATGACTGTGCTGCCCCAAATGAATTTTTTGTTTCATGTTTTACCAGTCTGAGTTGCTGATAAGCAATTTAAACTTTGGCAGTCAAAACATGAATCCTTCATTTTTCTTGACAAAAAATCTAGAACTGGGAAGCACTTTCTGTATAGATAAACAGGAAAAGGTGGTTGGGGAATACCCTCATATTATGACAGCAACTAACTTGTTGCTTCCTTCTTTCGAGAAGAAAGGGAGACAAGAAGGATGACACTAGAAAATAAGTTGGTTGATGACCTCATAGTTAGTTCATTATTTTACTGGAAAAACAAAAACAAACTATGTGGAAGTGGTAAGAACAACCCCTTTATCTAAGTATTATCACTAGTTTGGCTTCATAGGATAAAATACTTTCCTCCTGGGAATCCCCCTGTCCCCCTCTCACCCTTTATTTCTCAACAAACATTGGAACTTGACTTAACAAATATGGCAGGAAAAAGAACTATATGATGAAACCATCTGTTTGACCTTGGTTTAAAATCTGTTCTGCTATGAAATAGTTAATGGAATGCTAGGAGGTGTTGATGATGTAAGACTGCCAGGTGGGGGGTGAGTGAGAGTTCCAAGTGAATTTTAAATGGTTTGTTTTGTCAGAGACAGGGATGAGATCTTGAAGAGTTAGGATGTGTTTTGGGAGGAATAGGAGGGTGCTGAGGGAGGATTTTGTTAGGATTGAGAGGGGTAAAGTAGGTAGGGTGGATAGGGACTATAACAACTATTTCTAATATTTAACATCTGGTAATTAATAATGTTTATTTTGTTTGTTCAAAATCCTGTGTGTCAGCTTGGTCCAGTACACTACCACAACAGAGTTCAGTTCCATACCATACATATACCTATCTTGCTATCAGTGTACACCAGTGGTCACCTTTTGAGGACAAAGGTGGTGGGCTGAAGCTTGTGGTTCAGAGGGTATATCCCACACAGATGGAGGCAGACATCCCATGGGGAATTTCCTGATCCAAGCATGGGGTATCAGGAGGTAGAACCCTGGACAGGCATGGGGTGGACATCACAGACTATATTGCCTGAAAGATTTTATAATACAGTGCGGGCTACTATCTTAAGGTGAGATGCAAGACAAATTAGGCAGGGTACCATTAACTTGGTTGCAATGACATCAACTGTCTGCCTTTTTCAAAACTGGGAATATATTAAAACAGCAGGGAAACAATTGATGCCATTTGAACACCTGTTCTCAGATGAGGCTATAGGAGACAAAGGGCTGATCTCTACCATTTATACTTTTAGATAAGGACTTAAGATGATCTTTCAAGTGTAAAGAACCTATGGGAACATGATTTGTGGCATGGAAATAGACCCTCAGGACCAGATCAAGGACTAGACCTGATTTCCAGATGCCAGTCACACAAGTTAAAGAACACATGCTTAAGCTCGCCTATCTATGGCATATGGCACCAGTAAACCGGTCTAGGATTTCGATCGCTATGTTGGTGAGGCTGCAAAAACAGGGACACTTTCTTCTACATGTGATGGACCTGCCCAGTGGTTGAGCAATTTTGGGCAGAAGTCTTTGACAAAATTCACAAAATAATTGCTCAACCTCTGGACTGTATAACTCAGTTAGCACTGCTTCATATTTTTATCAACAACAATCGCAACCTAAAAAGTAAAAGGTTGGCTCAACACTTGCTCATAGTAGCCCAACTAATAATTGCTAAACATTGGAAAGACATACACAGGGCTAATTTAACATATGGTATCACAAATTTGGGATATAACAATAGCTGATAAGATTACACAAAAATTGAAAGTTCACCACGGTCAAGCAAAAAAAACAACACGATTTTATTGGGGACTGGTTTGGATTTATTACCTATGTTGGGTAATTCCATAAAAATGTCAACTTACAGGCCCATTTTTCATATAAAGTTAACATGTTCTATATAATTTTAAGGATAATTTCCCAAAGTTTCGTTATCTGGCAACAGTTTTTTCAAAATGGCGTTTTACACATGACTAAAACAACCAGAATTGTGGCATGCAAGACGACTCAGAATTTCTCTATTCCCCCCCCAATCTTTAATTAACAACCTTTCAAAGAAAATAGACAATTAACTAATGACCCTTTATTATATTGATAGTTAAGCTTTCCCATTTGGTAAACTGAGAAGAATTTTTATGTTAGGAACAAAATCAGATGAACTTAGATCAATAAAACATGCTGGTTGAGTGTGTTTTGTTGGTCACAGAAACACATACTTTCTCCTCTTCAACAAATGAAAAGAAAAAACTATGAACTTTAACTTTATTCTCTTCTTCAAGTTTGTAAGCATTAAGAAAATGTGATGAGATGTTAACTGAAATGTGTTTTTACATGCAACAGCTCTTGTGACCAACATAACTCCACAATGTGCAACTTACATAGCATAAATGGGTTGTCATGTGTGTCATTTAAATCCCTTGTTAGGACTGTCATAGTTATTTCCCTGATAATTTAATAATTATTTGGCATATTATTTGTACCATACTATCAATGCACGGCACCTTACAGAGGTTCAACAAAGAGAGATAAGTCTATGCCCTCAAGAAACTTATAGTGAAAGATAAGTCAGACAGGTAAGGAGGCCATATGATACTGGTTTTAGAAAAAAGGCAATATAATTATATGTTAATATATCTAGTAATTAACTAACATTTTAGGTTAATTATCAGTAAACATTAACTTAGGTTTAGTTTACAAAAATGTAGAACTAATATTTCTCTAACACACCCACACCCACTTTCTTGAAGCATGTAGACATTTCTACCAGGTTCCTCTCAGATGTATCAAGGAGGCAAGCCTGTCCCGATTGTCTCTCCCTAGCTATGCTGAATAGGTGGGGTCAGGGAGTGCCAACCTTTCTGAACCAGAGGGCACATTTCAAATTTTGAGAGTACAGTGGGCACTAGTCACAAAATTGTTCTCATAGGGGTGTGGCATATCACAAAATGGCTGCCATGGGACTGTGGCATAAGAGAGTAGTAATGCTGAAGTTTTTCCCATAAATGTATTTCCCTACTAGAAAAAGTTGACCTGTTGAATTTCTGCCTGCCATACAACTGTTAAAGGCACAAAAACCCTGGTTTTCCCCAGGTCAACCCTAATCTTTGCAAAGTTTTCACATTTGCCTATTGGGGGAGGGGGATTCTTTAACATTCACCCATATTTATTGTGTAGTAATATTTGCAGAAAGTACTTTCTAGGCACTATATGATCTCAGACAAACCCAGCACAGAAAAGATGCATTCTGGGTGCTAGGGTAAAAGGAAGGGCAAACTATGGAGATTCTAAGGACTTTTAAAAAAAGACAGAAGCAGGACAACTGTACTAAAAGGGAGGGCAAAACAACACCTCTTTAGGACTCCAGGGATTCCTACTGCCTGGTATCCAAAACACTCAATTATCGATCACAGCTCTGACTTTATTATTTATTTGTTTATTTATTTATATTATTTATATACCTCTTATATTTAAATAAAACAAAGCAGTGTAAAACAAGTCAAAATGTTTTAAAACAGCAGCTACAAAAAACAATCAATAAAATACAATTAACTGAACAAAACATTGCATATAAAAATTAAGTACAAAAATACAAAGAAAAAAATAATAATATACATAATAAACTAAACAGAATATTCCCTAAGTTTCAAGGAAAAAAAACAAGTTAAAATAAGCTTATTTTTAAACATAATAGATTAAACAAATCAGCTCATTTCTTAATCACAGTAAAATAAAAAGCAAAACAATTAAAACAGCAGGCCCTCTTTAAACAGAGTTATGTCTAACTACAGATGAAAAAAAAATGTTTAGTTTACTCAAACACACCCTTACATGTTCAGCACATTTGTATTTAAACAACATTCTAAACCAATGCACTGTCGCTTACCTCAAATCACAAACTTCGGTTTGTGGCCCAGCTATGCCCCTATCTGGACAGGGATAATCTGGCTTCAGTTGTCCATGCTCTGCTAACTTCCAAGCTAGATTACTGAAATGCGCTCTACGTGGGGCTGCCTTTGAAAACGGTTCAGAAGCTGCAAAATGCAGCAGCCAGATTGGTAACAGGGACCAGACAGTTCAAACATATAAAACCGATTTTGGCCCGCTTGCATTGGCTGCCTGTATGTTTCCGAGCTCAATTCAATTCAATGCTGGTTTTAACCTATAAAGCCTTACACAGCTTAGGACCACAATACCTGATGGAACGCCTCTCCCGACATGAACCCACTCGTACACTACACTCAACATCCAAGGCCCTCCTCCAGGTACCGACTCGGAGGGAAGCTGGGAGTCTGGCAGCAAGGGAGAGGGCCTTCTCAGTGGTGCCCCCCAAATTATGGAATGATTTTTCTGATGAGGTGCACCTAGTGCCAACACTGTTATCTTTTCGGTGCCAGGTCAAGACTTTCCTCTTCTCCCAGGCATTTTAGCATGTGTTTTTAAATTGTTTTTTTTTTTAATTAAATTGTTTTTTTGTTTTAAAATTTGTATATTTGTTTTAATTGTTTTTAATTGTTGTAAACCGCCCAGAGAGCTTCGGCTATGGGGCGGTATATAAATGCAATAAATAAATAAATAAATCACACTTTACAGGCACTCACATAATTTAATCTCACATCCTAAAAGCAACATACTCACATGTACATACCATAAGAATCACCATGACAACCACTCAAATCTACATACAACCAAATAATGCACACACATATTCTAAGTACAGCATTCATACCAAACTTTCCCTCTTGTCTCTCACTCAAGGGTCAGAAGCTATGCCCACCAGGCTCTCACCCTGGGGGTATAGAAACCACTTTTCCCCACATAGTAGGCAATGACTCTTCCCTCATCTCTCAACTGAGGAACAGAAACCATTCAAGTCTCAAATATTCACCCTAAAGAAGGGTAGGCTTTCAATCACAACAGCTTGTTGGTTTGCCTTCTCTCTCCAGCACTTGCAGCAATTTTTTTTCTTGGTGGGTGATGGATTCCAGACCCAAGAAGACGCCAAGCATGACGCTAAGTGTGCAGCCCCTCCTCTTTATATACCTGGAGCAGAAGAAGAGAATATGGCAACGTTGTGGGCAAATTGCAATAGGTGCAGCAACACACAGAGTCCTTCCAAACACACACACACACACACACACACACACACACACACACACACACACACTTTACTTATTGGCTTATACTGACAGGCAAGAGCAGCCAGGCTGGCTCATTTCACATAAATCATTTAGAAGGGTACATGCACATTTTGCTCCATACATTCTTACTTTTCAGACTTCCTTTTTTTTAAATGAAAGCTCAGATTCTGGGCTACTGCTGGGCATGCCACTGAAGCCCCTTCTGGGCACCCTGGCACCCATGGACTACAAGTAGGCACCCCTGGGAAGGGTCAACTAGAGGTTCAAAAATTCTCCTCAGGCGCTGAAGGTTCTTTGCCTTGCATCAGAGAACAGTACAACCCTGTAGAAGGTAGAAGGCAGTCTTGACACAATTTTTTCACATAATTTAAAATAATCACCACAAATACAGAATAATGCCCTTATAGGAAATATGCAAGTGCAGAAGCAGAAACATCAGTTGAGGTACTGGTGTAAATTGGCAACGTTGTTATTGTTGAGTTTGAGACAGGGAAATTGAAAAGAAAATTTACTGGCAAAGTTTGTTGTGAAAATTTGTCTGATGATCATTAATATTAAATCCTTAAAAGGGGGATTTCTGTGACATTTGTCTTCTCTGCAAATATGATAAATGTTGGGTTGAAAAGAAACCTGCAACTTGTGAATGCATAGTAAAGTGACATATGAACAGGGTCTTGCTTTTGGAGGCATTTATTTATGGGTGTCTCTCATTGAATTGTCACATGTTATGTTGGTCATGTTGCGTTGGTCACAGGTCATCTGCCAAAAAACCTTTTTTCCACAGTTTCCAATAAACTTTACCATAAGTTTGACACTTACCCATGAAATATTAGCTGTTTATGTATGTTGCTGCCAACATACTTTCATCATTTTAGAGAACACAATTGTCTATGTTATATATAAATTCTTCACATTGCAAAACCATTACGGTTGTTACATCTTTTAAAACACAATAAAAAGGAAACATATAAACTACTTCTGACATACTTTATGATTTACATGTGTAGGGAAGATGAATCCACTTAACAAGCAAATAGTTTAATGTTAATTGAAGTTCAAATAATATTAGCTAAAACACAAAATATTGTGTAAAGAAGCTTACAAATGTTACATTGGTCACTACAGAATTATCCTTTCAATAAGACAGATAATAATGTAAAACCTCTAGATCTGCTTCTTTGTATTTGGAATTCATGACAATTGAATGGTGAATGGCATTGCAAAGACAAGATTATTGCTACCCTCTTGATCTCTTTTCCAGGAAGACTTTGGCCCAATATTACCATGTGGTAGAGATAGTTTCCTTTAAATTCATTCATCTGACAGCACTTTTTTGTAGTTAGGCTGTGTATTACCTGACTTATGCTATATTGTATTTTGTCTTCATGTTACAAGCTTGTAGTCCTTCTTTAAAGGTACTTATTGTTTATGTACTGTACAAATTTTCTTTTGGCAATAAAAACTAAAAAAGAAAAGAAGATTTCCCTGTCTTTTGTGGAAAAAGTTATCCAGGAAATGCAAGAGATTCCTTGCTCCTGACAACAGACTCTTCTTTCTCCTTCCCACATGTCACCATGCTGTTTATCTAGTTATTGACAAAGCACACAAAAATGAGGAAACCAGACACAACCCGGCACACACACACACAAAGGGAAGAACCAGCTTATATGGGTTATTAACATTGCACAACAGAATCTGCACAATCAGTCAAATGGTTTCACCATAAAATCACACGAAGGCTTCCTCTGCTATACCTTGCACTGAAGAGCATCCAAGGGCACTGACCATCAAAACACTGCTGGATTTTGGAGGCATGCTATTATCTATCCCTATGTTGCATCTAGGAATCTGAGCCAAGAAGCAGCTAAATGAGTTGTCCAGGGAGACCGCCAAACAGTAGAGAATTAAATGATAACCTTGAAGTCTCTGGCTAGCTCCATACATCATCCTTGCCCTGGCAGTAAAGTTGTTTGTTTTGTTGTAGGAGAGCAGCACTTTCTGCTGTCCCTCCTAAAGGCACTTTCTGTGTGTATACAGCCCTGTTGTATACAGTGTAGTAAATTCTGATGTGTGCTTTGAGTGATCTCGGTCAGGACCTTGGCATGCAGTGTAAGGGGGCTTTAACCCTTTGCCTTCTAAATCATGCCTGCAATTTGCATCAGGGAAAAAGCTCCTATTTACCCCAGTGGGAGCTTTTCCCCCAGTGCAGATTGCTGGTGTGTGTGTGTGTCCCCAATCTGGACAGTGCATCTTCTTCCATCAGCAATAGTGGGTTACATGCAGTGGTCTGTTAGGGAAAAAAGCACATGAACTCCTGTTTGTAACCAGGGCTTCCAGTCGACTGGGATACCCGCCTAACCAGGCAGCCCAACAATGTACACTTCAGGACTTCAAAGCAGAATGAAACTGAGCACATTTGTGTGTGAGAGAGATCTCTCTACAGAAACCAAGTGCTGACTTTACCAGAGCTTGGAAAAGTTACTTTTTTAAAACTACAACTCCCATCAGCCTCAGCCAGCATGGCCACTGGATTGGGCTGATGGGAGTTGTAATTCAAAAAAGTAACTTTTCCAAGCTCTGCATCTGACATAATGTATGATGTCAGGTGGAGGGTGGGTTGGTGTGGCAGGCCAAATGAGGAAGCCCGGCAGGCAAAGTTTGGCCTATAGGCCAGAGGTTCCCCACCTCTCTGATGTAAAGCTCCTGCTAGTGAGCATGAGCTTGAATGTTGGGCTTATTCTACAGACAGCCACACCCAACCCACAGTAGTTTAAGGAAGAAGACATACTGTCAGGGGCAGTGCCTAATGTGTCGCCGTGCTCAAGCAGCCTGGTAAAGAACTGAGGGTGTGTTCTTTACATATATGATTGTCATCACTTCAGTTATGTATTTATATAAGATGCAAAGGGCCTCTCACTTCCAATCATCCCCTTTGCAAAGTAGGGCCAGATGAGAAGACACCCTTTGTGTAATTCACCAACGAGCAGAGCTTCCACCAGATTAGGTAGCCTAAATCTGGACATACGGAAGTCCAGATTTACAGGATCTCACTGGGGAACAGAAAGAACCGAGTCTGCTCCCTTCTACTAACCACGTAATGCTTAGGCAGAGCAGCCTGTTGTGGATGAAACTGGAATCAAATAGGGCTCATTAATCAATTCCAGGTTTCTAAAAAACAAACACCCTAGTTTATTAAAGTAATCAAGATAAAGGAATGAGATATATCAGAAACTGCATAAAATAAAACAGTAATTTTTAAACGAATCCTTTTTCTAGCATAGTCCCTGCCTTTTTCCTGGGAACTTACAAGACTCAGCATCCTTATTTCATGCATGAGCATGTGCAGGGCTTATTCAGAGGCTAAAGCAAGCAAGCAGCAATCTTTAAGTCAAATAGAGATAATGGCATATACAGCTCCTAGAGGCAGTTTTACAGTCTAGACAATTGTCTTAATGGACTCCTCCTCTTTTGATGCTAAGATGTAATACTGACTTGAAATATAGTAAGTTAGCCCTGCTACATTTGGGGGGGGTCCTCATGCTCATTCTGCTGAGTGGGGCCTTCTGCCTCCAAATCCTGCCATGATGATACAACTTCATGGCACTTCCTGACCTTCAGCTACGTTAGCTGGGAATGATGGGGATTGTAGTTCAACTATATTGCAAGGTTGTGGAAGGATGGCTGACAAGGCCAACTCATTTTAAGTTGTGTGTTAGGAGGGCTTAACCACACACGCTGAATTTATTTATTTATTTATTATTTGATTTATATCCCACCCTTCCTCCCAGCAGGAGCCCAGGGTGGCACTTGAAAATGCTTGGAAGTTGTTTAAAAACACTATATTAGAAGCTCAACTGGAGTGCATACCACAGATCAGAAAAGGTACCGCCAGGGCCAAGAAGATGCCAGCATGGTTAATGAGCAAATTCAAGGAAGCTCTTAGAGGCAAAAAGTCTTCCTTCAGAAAATGGAAGTCTTGTCCGAATGAAGAAAATAAAAAAGAACACAAACTCTGGCAAAAGAAATGCAAGAAGAAAATAAGGGATGCTAAAAAAGAATTTGAGGAGCACATTGCTAAGAACATAAAAACCAACAACAAAAAATTCTATAAATACATTCAAAGCAGGAGACCATCTAGGGAGGCGATTGGACCCTTGGATAATAAGGGAGTCAAAGGTGTACTAAAGAACGATAAGGAGATTGCAGAGAAGCTAAATGAATTCTTTGCATCACAGTGGAAGATATAGGGCAGATCCCTGAACCTGAACTAACATTTGCAGGAAGGGATTCTGAGGAACTGAGACAAATAGTGGTAACGAGAGAGGAAGTTCTAGGCTTAATGGACAATATAAAAACTGACAAATCACCGGGCCCGGATGGCATCCACCCGAGAGTTCTCAAAGAACTCAAATGTTGCTGATCTGCTAACTAAAATATGTAACTTGTCTCTCGGGTCCTCCTCCATGCCTGAGGACTGGAAAGTGGCAAATGTAACGCCAATATTCAAAAAGGGATCCAGGGGGGATCCCAGAAATTACAGGCCAGTTAACTTAACTTCTGTCCCTGGAAAACTGGTAGAAAGCTAGATTAACTAAGCACATAGAAGAACAAGCTTTGCTGAAGCAGAGCCAGCATGGCTTCTGCAAGGGAAAGTCCTGTCTCAGTAACCTATTAGAATTCTTTGAGAGTGTCAACAAGCATATAGATAGAGGTGATCCAGTGGACATAGTGTACTTAGACTTTCAAAAAGCGTTTGACAAGGTACCTCACCAAAGACTTCTGAGGAAGCTTAGCAGTCATGGAATAAGAGGAGAGGTCCTCCTGTGGATAAGGAATTGGTTAAGAAGCAGAAAGCAGAGAGTAGGAATAAACGGACAGTTCTCCCAATGGAGGGCTGTAGAAAGTGGAGTCCCTCAAGGATCAGTATTGGGACCTGTACTTTTCAACTTGTTCATTAATGACCTAGAATTAGGAGTGAGCAGTGAAGTGGCCAAGTTTGCTGACGACACTAAATTGTTCAGGGTTGTTAAAACAAAAAGGGATTGCGAAGAGCTCCAAAAAACCCTCTCCAAACTGAGTGAATGGGCAGAAAAATGGCAAATGCAATTCAATATAAACAAGTGTAAAATTATGCATATTGGAGCAAAAAATCTTAATTTCACATATACGCTCATGGGGTCTGAACTGGCGGTGACCGACCAGGAGAGAGACCTCGGGGTTGTAGTGGACAGCACGATGAAAATGTCGACCCAGTGTGCGGCAGCTGTGAAAAAGGCAAATTCCATGCTAGCGATAATCAGGAAAGGTATTGAAAATAAAACAGCCGATATCATAATGCCGTTGTATAAATCTATGGTGCGGCCGCATTTGGAATACTGTGTACAGTTCTGGTCGCCTCATCTCAAAAAGGATATTATAGAGTTGGAAAAGGTTCAGAAGAGGGCAACCAGAATGATCAAGGGGATGGAGTGACTTCCTTACGAGGAAAGGTTGCAGCATTTGGGGCTTTTTAGTTTAGAGAAAAGGCGGGTCAGAGGAGACATGATAGAAGTGTATAAAATTATGCATGGCATTGAGAAAGTGGATAGAGAAAAGTTCTTCTCCCTCTCTCATAATACTAGAACTCGTGGACATTCAAAGAAGCTGAATGTTGGAAGATTCAGGACAGACAAAAGGAAGTACTTCTTTACTCAGCGCATAGTCAAACTATGGAATTTGCTCCCACAAGATGCAGTAATGGCCACCAGCTTGGATGGCTTTAAAAGAAGATTAGACAAATTCATGGAGGACAGGACTATCAATGGCTACTAGCCGTGATGGCTGTGCTGTGCCACCCTAGTCAGAGGCAGCATGCTTCTGAAAACCAGTTGCCGGAAGCCTCAGGAGGGGAGAGTATTCTTGCACTCGGGTCCTGCTTGCAGGCTTCCCCCAGGCATCTGGTTGGCCACTGTGAGAACAGGATGCTGGACTAGATGGGCCACTGGCCTGATCCAGCAGGCTCTTCTTATGTTCTTATGTTCTTAAACAGAAATGCTAAAAACATTTTAAAACACAGGGTAGGCGCTGCCACACTAAAGGTCCATTTCCTATATTGTGCAGAACAAACCTCCTGATAAGGTGGTATCTGCAGGAGGCCCTCACCTGCAGAGCGCAGTGATCGACTGGGTATATAAGGGGTAAGATGGTCTTTCAGGTATCCTGCTTCCCAGCTGTATAGGGCTTTGTACACCAAAACTAGAACCTTGAACTTGACCCAGTAGCAAATGGGCAGAATTCTAACGAAAAGGGCTCACAGAGATATGTGCAGTTGTACCAGCAAAATAAAAAGACATTGAAATTGTTTTTATGAAGAACAGAGTCGAGCTACATACTGAAGCCTAGTTCTCATCTGCAGCTTCTGAGAATTAGGCCTAAATTGTTTTCCCCCCCATGATCTTTCTGTGACAAGTATAATGCTGATTTATAATAATAATAATAATAAAATTTTATTTGTGAGTCGCCTATCTGGCCGAATAAATGGCCACTCTAGGCGACGTACAATATCATGATAAAATACAATATAACCAGAAATATAATAATTAAAATTAAACAGCACTAAACAACATTAAAAAACTAACCTATCCCCGGAGACCCCATAGGCCTGCCTGAATAGCCAGGTTTTTAAGGCCTGGTGGAAGCCTGTCAGGGAGGAGGTGTGACAAAGATCAAAAGGAAGGGAGTTCCAGAGGGTGGGGGCCACAATCGAAAATGCCCTCTCTCTGGTCCGCACCAGCCTAGCTGTTTTAACTGATGGGACAGAGAGAAAGTCTTGTGTGGCTGATCTTGTCATGCGGCATAATTGGTGATGCTGGAGGCGCTCCTTCAGGTAAACTGGGCCGGAACCGTATAGGGTTTTAAAGGTCAATACCAACACCTTGAATTGGGCCTGGTAAACAACTGGTAACCAGTGTAGATCCACTAACACCGGAGTGATATGATCACGGCGACGGCTGTTCTTAATCAAGCGCGCCGCCGCATTCTGTACCAGCTGTAATTTCCGGACTGTTTTCAAGGGTAACCCCATGTAGAGCGCATTACAGTAGTCTAAGCAAGAGGAGACCAGGGCATGTATCACCCGTGGGAGCAGATGTGCAGGAAGGCAGGGTTGCAGCCTCCGTATCAGATGTAATTGATACCAAGCCGCCCGGCTCACTGCCGAGACCTGAGCCTCCATAGACAGCTGGGAGTCAAGAATGACCCCAAGGCTGCGGACCTGGTCTTTCAGGGGTAATCTTACCCCATTAAACATCAGGTCTATATCCTCCAAGCTTCTCTTGTCCCCCATGAGCAACACCTTGGTCTTGTCGGGGTTCAGTTTCAGCCTATTCCTTCCCATCCATTCACTTACGGAATCCAAGCACTTGGAAATGGTATCCACAGCCAACTCTGGTGAGGACTTAAACGAGAGATAGAGCTGAGTGTCATCTGCATATTGGTGACACTGCAGCCCAAATCTCCTGATGATAGCTCCCAGCGGCTTTACATAGATGTTGAATAGCATGGGGGAGAGGATAGATCCCTGTGGCACTCCACAATTGAGAGGCCAAGGGTCTGAAACCTCATCCCCCAATGCCACCCGTTGATGTCTGTCTGAGAGATAGGAACGGAGCCACTGCAAAACAGTGCCCCCTATTCCCAGTCCCCCCAGGCGATCTAAAAGGATACCGTGGTTGACGGTATCAAAAGCCGCTGAGAGATCCAGGAGGACGAGGAAGGTATATTCTCTTCTATCCAACGCCCTCCTCATATCATCCACCAGAGCGACCAAGGCTGTTTCAGTTCCATGTCCAGTCCTGAAGCCCGATTGGAATGGGTCTAGATAATCTGCCTCATCCAAGTGTGTCTGTAACTGTTTGGCCACCATGCGCTCAATCACCTTGCCCAAGAATGGTAAATTAGAGACTGGGTGAAAGTTATTTAATTCTTGGGGATCCAAGAAGGACTTTTTCAAGATGGGCTTTATTACTGCCTCCTTGAGGGCTGTTGGCATTGTACCCTCTTCCAAAGATGCATTTACCACTGCCCTGATCCCTTCGCTCAGCCTCTCTTTACAGCTCATAATGAGCCATAAGGGGCAAGGGTCCAGCAGACAAGTGGTTGGCTTCACAGTAGAGAGCACCTTGTCCACTTCCTTAGAAGGAAGAGGCTGAAACAGATCCCACCAGACCGGAATGCTACTGACCGCCTCTGGCTCACTTCCTGTGTCCACGGCGCACGGAATCATGCTCTTCAGTCGTTCGATTTTATCGGCAAAGTGTTTAGCAAATCTGTCACAGGAGGCTTTTGAATGCTCCGTGGGTTCCTGAGCAACTGGACCAACCAGGCTACGGACCACTTGGAACAGCCTCCTGGGACAACACTCTGCAGACGCAATAGAGGCAGCAAAGAATTCTTTCTTTGTTGCCTTTGTTGCCACCTGGTAGGCAGCTATTGCTGCTCTAACCAGTGTCCGATTGTCTTCAGAGCAGGATTTCCGCCACCGGCGCTCTTGTCGTCTCACCTCCTGTCTCAGGCTCCGCAACCGTGGCGTATACCAGGGCGCTGTCTGAGCTCTGTTCAGGGGGAGAGGACGTTTCGGGGCCACTCGGACTATTGCCCTGGTGAGCTCCCTATTCCACTCCATCACCAGGGCTTCGACCGGGCGTTCTTCGGCAGGCTCCAAATCTCCCAGTGCATTCAGGAATCCTTCCGGATCCATCAGGCGCCTGGGGCGGACCATCCTAATAGGTCCTTGTCCCCTGCGAAGGGTGTGTGGCATTGAGAGGTCTATATTCACCAGATAGTGATCTGACCATGACACGGGGTTAGACAAAATAGCCCCCATTTTCAGAGCACTTCCCTCCCCAGAAGCAGAGTGGCATTCAAATGGATCAGTGCCCATCTTAGGAAATGATCAGTATAACAAAAGTAATATAAGGATGTAGACAACCACTGTTTATTAGCAGGCTTGCAATCACACCGAGAGTAAACTTTTTAAGAGCTTGGAGATAATCAGAAATGAAGAAATAGGAAATATATTAAAACAGGATTAGTTTGTAAGTCCATCAAGCTCAGAAGCTCAGTGGGTGTTGAAGCTGAAGGCAGCTAATCCCACACATCGCACTGATATTCTCAAATCATCTCCTGACTGCTATGCTACCATCACAAATATAATGTAGGATGTGCTTAACAACTTTTCTTTCAGTCTCAAATGTATTCACTATCTCTGCTGCAGTTGAACACTCCACTCAACATGGAGTGTTCTCACCCCCCACACAAAACGTCAAAAATCTTCCAGTGAAGCATGGAAACCCTCAACCCTCATTTAAAAGAGCTTCTGTTATGGCATGAGCTGTAGTCTGAACCATCAGAGGGAGAGGAAGAATACAAATCTCTGGTCCTTCCCATTGCCAACAAGTGAATAACCTTTATTCCTTGGTTATCTCCACTAAACAGCCAAATTACCTCCGAAATTTATTTACTGGTCCAGCCACCCCTCTGTACATAGTGTGGTAAAAGAATTAGGCATGGAGTGAATAAAAAGGCTTCAGAAAACATTTAAAACAAAAGAAATTTACCCTGCATGAAAGGGGTTTGTAAGACAACAATTTAAACTTATACAGATTATTTTTAAAATCCCTAATTTTAAAAGAGTTTTAACTGCATGTAAATGAAAGTGTTGGAAGTTATGCAACATAGGAAAGTGCATCCAACTGAACTAGTCCAGCCTGATTCCCTACTCAAGCCATAACGTAGCAGAAAAGCAGTTTCCAGTCTCTCAATTCAGCTTTTTCCCTCCTTGGAGCTTGGGACCACAGCAGCTCTCCCAGTCCAGATGCCTTTTTTTCTGAACTACATCTCTAACCAACTCTATTTGCTAGTTTTGTGCACATTATTTCCACTCCCCGTCCCAACTTCTTGGCCATCCACCCCAGTTTTCAGGTTTCATTTCCCCATAAGTGTCTGTTTCCTAAGCTATACTTTTGACCCTCCTCAGCAGAACATCGTCTAAACTAAAAATAACCATCTTACAAGTTACCCTATATCAAAACATAAGATGGTTGAAAGTTTCATTCCTTCACATCTTATTTTTAGGTATTTGTTTCTAGTTGGATTCATTAATATTTCAAGATATTAGAAAGCATATCGCATTAGCTTTTTGTGTAAGTACCTTCACGGTCTGTGAAAGCAGGAACACTGTAACTACCTAAGGAAAAATGTACCAGATGCTAAATGGCCCTTTGAGGTCTAGAAGTAGCAAACTTCTGAATTACCAGTTGGTGGGAAGCAGATCCATATAGGATAGGAGCCAGAAATGAGAATATCAAATATGAGATTCCATGTTTGAATGGCTTAAATGCAGAATAACAGTAAAATACACATTCTATTAAAAAAAGATCATGTGCTACAATGATCCAAACAATGGCATATTATTTTAGACCTCAAAATGTGCACTAGGTCCGTCTGCTGAGTCTTGGCTTCTCCAGTCTCTAGAGATGCAAAAATCTAAGGCCGAATTAGACCTTATGAAATGCATATGAAATGAAATGCAGGCCTGGAAGGTTGTGATCTGAAGCACAAAAGCAACAAAGGGACTTCAAAAAGTCCAGCGCCGCTGTCCGCGAAGCCTGGACGGGCAGCGCTCAGTTACGGCTAGTGGTGAAGCCACAGTTGCCATTGGTAAGAAGGGCAGCTTTGCGCATCACAGGCAATACGCGCGTGCGGCGTGCTGCTTGGAGGGGAGGGGCAACAGACTATTTAAGCACACGTCGCCCCTCCCTCCTCTTTGCCTTTGAGGTGTCATGGGACATAGACAGAGTGGCGGAGCCTGTGAGGGACAAAGAGCGGCGGCCATTGAAGCGGCCGCGTGGATGACACCATTTTCTTTGGTGTGTGTGGTGCGGCGGCGGCTAGAGAAGGCTGCAGTTGTGGACCTGTTAGTTATTGTTGCCACGTGGGCAGCGTGGATTAGCGCTGCTGTGTGGCGGCTGGTGGCCTTGTTGTGAGGATTGGCCAAGTAAAAAGCAAGAACACACACACACATTCCCCCCCCATACAGGGAGGAGGGAGTGAAGCAAAACCAAGAATACACATATTTACATACTAAACAAGTAATAAATAATTAGACAGATAGGTAGATAGATAAATAGATAGACACATCCCTTGGGGTTTGTTGGCTGCTCCCCCCCCATTAAAGGGAGGAGGGAGGGGAAATAAGGGTGCACACTCACTTTAGATCAAATATTATCATTAATTATAATATAGCCAGATAGATATAAGCCCAATGCCTCCTAAAAAGGGGAGAGGGGGCCAAAAGGGAAGAGGAAGGCCCCTTGGCCCCCACCTATGCCCCCCGTGGCAGGATCTTCTGAGGAGGATGAGGCGCCACCTTGGGCGGTTATTCTTGGGCGCCTGGAGGCATTGGAAAAAAGGGGGTGTGATGCCTCGTCTCCCTCATTAACAGAGGGGGCGTCCCCTGCCCCCGGGAGTTCAACAAGGGTAGTAGTATCCAGGAGGGCTAAAAATAGGAAGCAAGGCAGTACTTCCACAGGGCAACAGGTGGATATTAACCAGACTCCGCTTGCTTTAATTCTAGCCCGGCTTGATGCCTTGGAAGCTGGGCCTAGCTCAACCCTAACAACGGCCAGGAGGTTGGAAGATCAGCCAACTCCTCCGGGGACATCTGGAGCAGTGGGACCTGTTGAGGCTCGGATATCTCGATCATCAGCAGAGGCGACGGTTGAGGGGGGCAGGGCCTCTGAAGTACCACGGCCAGTGGCAGGGACAGATGAGTTAGCCAGGCTGGCTCAGGTGAGTGGGTGTCCAGGCTGGGGATGCCCTCATTGGAGACCTTGGGTCTCAGGGCAGGGGGGGCAATTTTTGACCCCATCTAGGCCTGTATCAAGCCCAGCAGTGGCTCAACCTATTCAGGCGGCTTGCCAGCAAGTTTGGCAACACACAGGGGGAGGCGGGGCTTCCACCTTGACTGCTCCCAAGACAGGGGCAACTTTGCCCGCTTTGACAGCAGTGGAGCAACAGGTTGCAGCCCCTGCTGCCACAACAGTTTCTGATCCTTTTGGATCAATGGCTGCTAGCGCTATACCTTTTGGGGAGGCATCTGTTCCTCTGGGATTCCACCTCCTCCCAGCAACCAGAGAAAAGATCTGGTGGGGGGAGTATGTGGACCTATTTACCCTCCTTTATAGAGAGCTTCCTAAAAGAGATAAAGACAAGGAGGGTGAAATGGAATATGAGAAGCCAAAGCGTAAAGCAGTGGACCGGACATGGCACAATTGGCTGCCGGCCTACTTGATTTACGCAGGTGTCATAATGGAAAAGCAGCCACTAAGGGGCCCTGTTTTAATGAAATATTTAGACATGATCTACAGGGCCTATGTTGAATTTTCTGGCTTCACATGCGTGCATTATGATGGGGCTTTTCATTTGCGGGTGGCATTCGATAAGATCCTCCCTTGGGATAAGAAGGAGCCAGAGCTTTGGCTGCAATTCATGGCAGCGGCCCATACCATGGCTGGGGATAGAACCGACAGCGGGCACTTACTCAGCAGGCAGTCGACTGCTACCATGCCCTGCGGGAATGCAGGGCAAGTGGTTCAACAATGGCTGCTGTGCTGGGAATTTAGTTCCCGGGGAGTTTGTGCCCGCAACTCATGCCGTTTCTGGCATGAATGTTCAATATGTGGGGCAGAACACCCCTGCACAAGCTGCCCTATGGGGAGGCCATTTAAAGGGGGGGAAGGGACCAACAGGGAGGCAGGAGACAGCCCCCACCGGGAGCTCCTGAAGGTAAAGGGTCCCTCCCCAGTTAAATTAGCAGTTTTACAGAGCCTGCTGGTGGGTTATCCAGAGGCTGGCGGTGCACACTTTTTGTTCCAAGGTTTTTCTTTAGGCTTCCAGATTCCTTATACTGGCCCACGATCTGCATTCATGTCTTGCAACCTTAAATCTGTGGCAGGCATGGAAGCAATCGTCCAGCAGAAGATCGATAAAGAAGTGCGGGCTGGGCGGGTGATTGGCCCTTTTCAATCACCCCCCATCCCAAATCTTAGGGTGTCTCCTCTTGGCATTGTTCCCAAGAAGACAGCAGGGGAATTTAGATTGATTCACCATTTGTCCTACCCGCCTGGACAGTCAATTAGCGACTTTATCCCAGATAATCTATGTGCAGTTCACTATACGTCCCTCGATGCTGCAGTGCGCATGGTGCACGCTTGTGGTAAAGGGGCACTTATGGGGAAGTGTGACATTCAGTCTGCTTTCCGCCTCCTGCCAGTCCACCAAACAGACTTTGAACTGCTGGGCTTTTCTTTTGCTGGCCAATTCTATATGGACAGAGTGCTTCCAATGGGCTGCTCAATTTCTTGTGCAGTGTTTGAGCGTTTCAGCTCTTCCCTTGAGTGGGCTGTCAGGAGGCAAGCTGGTTTAAATACAGTAGTGCACTAGTTAGATGACTTTCTGTTTGCGGGTGGGGCAAACACTGGTGAATGCCAACATCTCATGCTACAATTTAGTGAGATGACCAGAGAACTGGGGGTTCCCTTGGCCTTGGAGAAAACGGAAGGTCCGGCCCCAGTCCTAACATTTTTGGGCATCAAAATTGATGCGTTGGCCCAGTGTTGTAGGCTGTCCATGGAAAAGCTTAAACGTCTCCACGTTAAGATTAGAGAGGTTGCTGAAGCGAAGAAAGTTTTTCTTTCTACCCTTCAGGAGCTGGCGGGACACCTGAACTTCACGTGCAGGGTCATTGCGCCAGGGCGGGCATTTCTGCGATGCATTTACGATACTATGGTTGGGCTTTCACGGCCACGCCGAAGGTTCAGGGTCACGGCAGCATTACGTGCTGACCTGGCAGTGTGGTCCTCTTTCCTGCAGGATTTCAATGGAATATCCTTTTGGAGGCAGGAAAGGCTCCTGGAGGCAGAGTTGCAAGTCCACTCTGACACTTCAGGGTCTTATGGATTTGGCGTGATATTTGGGTCTTCCTGGTGTAGGGGATGCCGGCCACAAACATGGATTCAAGATAGGCTGGACCTAACCTTTCTTGAATTCTTCCCAATAGTACTGGCAATATATTTTTGGGCAGAGAGGCTGCAGAACTCTACTGTCCATTTTTGGTGTGATAACAGGGTTACGGTCCATGCCAGGGTTATGGGCCTCGTCTGGGCTTTTGTTCTCCAATGCCTACATTTTAATATTCTTTTTCAGGCACGGCATGTTCCTGGCATTGACAATAATGTTGCTGATGCTCTGTCACGGCACCAGATGGAACATTCCCGTCAGCTGGCGCCACTGGCCAGGGCTCAGCCGGAAGCTGTGCCCCCTGCAATTTGGGAGATTGGAGAGCGGAGTCGGAGAGGGCCATAAGCCTATCCATTGCCCCCAGCACGCTCGCCACATATCAAAGAGCAAGTAGGGAGATTCAGGATTTTTGGGCCAGCAAGGGCTACATGCCTGAGTGGCCTATTCCAGTCAGTCATCTGCTTGAATTCCTAGTAATTGGCAGAAGGAGGGGCCTATCTGTCTGAGCGCTGCAGGGTAAGCTAGCTGGACTGTCTTTTATGGCCAAAGCTGGGGGTTTTCCTGATCATTCCAGGGATTTTAGGATTCGTCGTATGTTAATTGGGTAGGCTAGGGAACACCCAGTTACCCCTGACCAGCGACGCCCATTGTCACCAGACCTTTTACTGGGTCTTATGAGACAGTGGTTAAAGCTTTGCTCTTCAAGCCACGAGGTGCACTTATTCCAAGCAGTGTCCCTTACGTTGTTTTTTGGTGCATTTTGGATAGGGGAAGTAGTGGCTGGGTCCAAGCAGGACCATTCCCAGCATGCGCTTCTTCTATCAGACATCAGCTTGAAGGGGGGTCATGCCTGCATTAAGTTAAGAAGGTCTAAAACAGACCAAAGCAGCAGGGGGCGGTCTGTGATTTTAGCCCCTTCTCCAATGCCTGAACTTTGCCCTGTGCGGGCTTTGCAGGTTTTTCTGAGTGCCAGGGGAACTGTGAGGGGGTATTTATTCGTTCACGAAGGTGGTGTACCCCTCACAAAGTATCAGTTTTGGGCACTCATGAAGAAGGCCCTCCAGGGGCTAGGAGTGGACCCTACGGGATTTGGCACCCACTCCTTTAGGATTGGAGCTGCTTCTACAGCAGGGCGGCTTGGGTTTTCACAAACCAGATTACAGGCAGTTGGACGATGGACTTCGGGGCCATATAAGAGCTATATTCGCTCTATGAAGTGGCATGGGAATCCGGAAGCCTAATGTTTGCTTTGTTTTGGCAGGATGCTGGACGGGGATGGAGCGGATGCGCATCCTATTCTGTGGCCACAGCATGATTTTCTGGGTGAGCTGTAGAGCCGCGAAGTTGCGAATGGGCTTGCAGCTGGGGCTCAGTCATTTGCTATGGTGCAGTGGCTTGGCCATCGAGGGATGCGCTGGGACGGGCTCCTACCCGCATTGTTCCAGCAAGGTTTAGTGCGGGCAGTTCTGCAGGTTATGGTCATTCACCTGGGAGGTAATGACCTGGGATTAATGAAGGGCATGGCCCTGACTGTTCGGGCATGTGAAGACAAGCAGTTTATAAGGCAACGTTGGCCTTGGGTGCTTCTGCTGTGGTCAGACATCCTTCCACGCAGGGAGTGGCATGGTGTGTGAGACCCCAGGAGGATAGACTGGGCATGAAAGAGAGTCAACTGGCAAATTTGTTTGGCTCTTCTTGAGGATGGGGGCTTGGTCATTCCCCATCCACGCATACAGCATTTTAGGGTTGACCTCTATAGGGCTGATGGCGTTCACCTGTTGGATACAGGGAACGACATCTTTTTGGAAGACCTGCAGAGGTGTCTGCTGGGAGTGCTTCTTGGCAGTGGGGAAAAGGGGGACTAAATAGAGATTTGTCCCCCTTGTATGGCGGTAAGGTGCGGGAAGGGAATTAGGTAAAGATCAGCTAGGTGGCCCCCTTAGGCACCTTTGGAGGTGACTGGTAGTTCCGGAAGCCTGTTTCTCAGGGTTTTACGGCTCGAGGGCAGGATATGGGCTGCTTCTGGAGCCAACTCACCTCATCCACCCGAGGGTTGTGCGGCCCCGTGGGGTGGTGATGTGGGAAGGCCCCCCTACTCACCTACAAGGTGTGGCCAGGGAAAGGGGTAAGCAAAAAGGGGGGCTTGCCCTTTGCCTTAGCAGGGGCTGGTCACCCAAGAGCTGTGGGGCAAGCTGCTTGCCTAAGGTTTAGTCCCGCACCTAGGTTTACCCTCTGCAGGTCGCTTTAATGGGTTGGTTATAATTTAATAAAGTGGCCCTTTATTTCAACCATAACTGCTGTTGTCTGTGCTTTATTTCACCTATCGGCCGCAACACTGTTCCACTGTCAATCCTGGCCTCCGGAAGGTGCTTTTCACACAAATAGCAGACAATCAAATATTGGGCAGATTTTTAGTTTGGCTCTCATGAAACCAGTAAAAATGGGCTTGCAGATCGAGGGGGGAGTTCTTGATTCTCCCCCCTCCCTGCTGCTGCAGCTGCCATAAACAGTAAATAATAAAGATCTAGGCATATGGAATGTCACAGATATGTGTCTGGGGATGAACTTTAAAACAAATAGCTGCTAGTTACTCATTCAGAAAATGCAGCTGTAATATTTTGGATCCTGTGGTTACATAATTGGCTTTTAGCTACATGGGTTACCAGCATTTAATTATTCCAGAGTCTGCTGTTAAATAATTAGAGCTGTCTTGTTTACTAGCTGATTTTTTGTCCTTTGTACTAGGGTGATTTTTTTGTAATGTATTTTGCTCTGATGATGATCAGTGTCTACTCAGGGGCAAATGCAACAAAAAAATTTGGGTTTGTGTTTATTTCACCTTTAGCAGCTTTGACATGTTTCCAGTCACATGATGTAGACTCAGGCCCTGAGAGTAGAGACAGCAGAGGTGTAGAGAGCCAGAGTGGTGTAGTAGTTAAGGTGCTGAACTATGACCTGGGAGACCAGGGTTCGAATCCCCACACAGCCATGAAGCTCACTGGGTGACCTTGGGCCAGTCACTGCCTCTCAGCCTCAGAGGAAGGCAATGGTAACCCCCTTCTGAATACCGCTTACCATGAAAACCCTATTCATAGGGTCACCATAAGTCAGGATCGACTTGAAGGCAGTCCATTTCCATTTCCAGTTCTTGCTACATCCACTCTCCTTTTCTTTGGCTTCTATTTCCAGCAGAAATTAACTCAGATGCTGCCCACCTACAATCAAGGGCATTTGGAATCTGCATGGTTACTTTATGATTCTTGCTGAGCTGCCAATTCACATACATAACATATGTATTTAGATGCAGACGTGTCTTTCACATAACATTTTGTAGGGTGAAATTGTAGAAAATATTATGAATCCATTCATCCACTAATACATCCTTTCCTAAATCTAGCAGCTCTTTGCTGATGTGGGACCGCTGATGCTACAGGGACTACTTTGATGGAGTACACAGCTCCATGCATACAGTGTAGACAGGGCTACTCTGTGGAGTGAATTGGAAAGCCGATTTGCAAAGTAGATCCAGAAGTTTATTTATCACATGCATAGGGCACTGGACTAACAATAATAATGGCACAAATGGCATGTTGTAATCCATTCTAAAAATTCATAACCTCCAAATATTTTATGTAAGGATAAGATGCATATTTCTTCTTCCAGGTGATCACAACAGGTGATTGGCAAATGAAGCATCTGCAGAACATTTCTTACCATGCAGCTACCTACCATTCGATAGACTTTGGCAACCCTGTAGATAAAATTCATACTTAGAGGGCTGGAACCAAAGAACTCTTTTTCATGCACATACATGCTCTGAACCCTAGATGGACAGATTGGGCATTGCATTGCAATATACAGAGGCAATGAGTTCTGCCTCTTCAGCTGATATATGACTCTTGTCTATAGAAAGGAGCCAGTGGGGTACATGATATATTGGAGAGTGGATGAAACACAGATATGCAGAAAGCTACCAGCTGTGATTTTATTGCCCAAATTCTATGCTTCTCTATAAATTGAGCAACTTTCTCAATTTATGAATACAGGTCCAGTAATGCATCCATTCCATGATTGGCTCTCATACATTTCTTATGAAATGAAAATAGCAAAAGAGGAAAGTGTTCAAATCTAGCTTAGAAATGAATCCTGATCTCCTACTGACAAAAAAGAGCATATTTCCATTACTTTATTCTTTCCATAACTTGTGCACTTGATATCAGAATCATATTCCATATCAACCCAAGCATTTCAGTGTGTAAAACAACTGTCACCAGCCAATTTAGTATACTCCATTCCCTGCCCAGAAAAGAAAATGAAATTCTGTGTCACCAAAAAGAATGCTCATTGTGCATGTAAAGAAAGCTGTGTTTTTTATAACTATTTGTGGGTTGTTATGAGGATAAAATTGAGAGGGGGAGAAACATGTATGCTACCTTGAGCATCTTGGAGGAAAGGTGGGAT
The DNA here is from genome assembly GCF_030035675.1 of Rhineura floridana. Lineage (NCBI taxonomy): Eukaryota > Metazoa > Chordata > Lepidosauria > Squamata > Rhineuridae > Rhineura > Rhineura floridana. Next base: position 171,124,803 of record NC_084482.1, on the reverse strand, counting down.
ATAAATGCAATAAATAAATAAATAAGAAACAGAAAGGAAAGCTACCATAGACTTTTTTCATACCATTCAAAAAACAAAAACCATATCACAATACAAAACAGTATAGTTTTCATAGCTCTTGCACAGCATGACCCTATGCATTTTTATTTGGAAGAAAGGCCCTACTTCATTGGAGTTTACTACTATGCAAGTGTGCATAGGGGGTTATTTATTTATTTATTATTGCATTTATATCCCACCTTTCCTCCAAGTAGCTCAAGGTGGCATACATGGTTCTCCTCCCTCTCCATTTTATTCTCACAACAACCCTGTGAGGTTGGGTTGCAACCTTAATGTACAACATGCTTTATAACTTTTAACGTCTGAGGTGGGCTACCCTTAGGCATCTGTTTGGCCACTCTGAGATCAGGATGCTGGACTAGATGGGCCTTTGGCCTGATCCAGCAGGGCTGGACCCAGTTTGTGGCAGCTGTGGAAAAGGCAAATTCCATGCTAGGGATCATTAGGAAAAGTATTGAAAATAAAACTGCTGATATCATAATGGCATTATACTAATCTATGGTGCAGCCACATTTGGAATAGTGTGTACAGTTCTCGTCACCTCACATCAAAAATGATACAGTAGAGCTGGAAAAGGTTAAAAAAGGCAACCAAGATGATCAAGGGGATGGAGCCACTCTCCTATGAGGAAAGCAGAGCTTGGAAAAGTTACTTTTTTGAAGTACAACTCGCATCACCCCAGTCCAGTGGCCATGCTGGCTGGTGCTGATGGGAGTTGTAGTTTTTAAAAAGTAACTTTTCCAAGCTCTGGAGGAAAGCTTGCAGTGTTTGAGGCTTTTTAGTTTAGAGAAAAGGCAAGTAAGAGGTAAAATGATAGAAGTTTATAAAAGTATGCATGGCATGGAGAGAGTGGATAGTGATAAGTTATTTCTCCCTCTCTCATAATATTAGAACTCATGGACATCTAATGAAGCTGAATGCTGGAAGATTCAGGACAGGCAAAATAGAGTACTTCTTCCCACAGCACATAGTTAATCTATGGAATTTGCTCCCACAGGAAGCAGTGATGGCCACCAACTTGGATGGCTTTAAAAGAGGATTAGATACATTCATGGAAGATAACGGTGTAAAAAGCTACTTGTCACAATGGCTATGCTCTGCCTCACAGTCGGAGGCAGTATGCTACTGAATACCAATTGCTGGAACCGCAGGAAGGGGGAGTGCTCTTGGGCTTGGAGGCTTCCCACGGGCATCTGGTTGGCCACTGTGAGAACAGGATGCTGGACTAGATGGGTCACTGGCCTGATCCAGAAGGCTCTTCTTATGTTTTTGTGTTACCTCCTTATAATTTTGTTTATTTATTTAGCAAGTTATTATTTCTCCCCATTGTTCTAATCACCTTACTTTCTCTCCTACCCATCCAAATAACATTAAATTTGTCACCCTATGTAAACATACAAAGGTATAAATCCTATGAAAATCAGTGAAACTTACTTCAAAGCAAATATGCTTAGGATTGCATTGCAACACACTGAAACTTGTTAGCCTGCCAAATGTGTCCTGGTTTCTTAAACCACTGTTTCCTGTGATGTCCAAAACAGGGTCTGATTTTGCAAATAACCACAAACCCATCCTTGCTTCCAGTTATATCCTGACTTTAAACTTGGGGGGGGGTGTCTTTTGTTTTTGTCAGATTTGTTTGCATTTGGCATATGAACTGCTTGGATGATGCAAAAGGGCTCTTGGAGAAAAGGAGCTTTAAAAACAGCTAGTCTCTTTCTGAGCTGAATTAAATGCATATCAATCTGAAGGACAGGAGGCTAGCTTTTTTATATATAAAAATGTACCACATTCTGTAATTTATGGCAAGTAGAATAGGTTAGCAGCAGACTACTCTGCAATGAAGAAATAACATCTTAGATGGGGAAATTCATAGTGAGACAAAGCTATTTCCAGCTGCAAGAATAGTTATCAATTAATCTTCCTAGCTGAGGGAGGGGGGGAGCTCAATTGTTGTAATAAAAGCCTTAGCGACTATTGAACCAGTTTGCCAACATGCAAGCTGAGCAGCTTGGTCAGCATTAGAATTATTCAGTTCATTGTTCTGGCTTTAATTGTGTGCAAGCATTTAATAGCCTCATACAGTTATGTAAATATCATGTATACAGAAACAAACTCTAATAATCAGAGGCATGTCCACCAGTTATGATCAGGGCATATTTCCAAATAAGTTGCTGAATCACTGGCTCAGGCAGCAACATACAAACTTTCTTGACATAAGAGTTAGGCCTTTCTTTGTAGATCTCCTACTGCATTAAAAAAAACAGCCTCTAGGCTGCCAATTTTAAAAGAACAGTAACATGAAATAACATAAATTCTTATTTATTTATTTATTAGATTTGTTAGACACCCATTTGGCAGAGGTTGATCTGCCACTCTGGGTGACATACAACAAAATACAATACAATCCATGTAAAAACAATTCAAAAAGCAAACAGTATAAAATTTAAAAACTGAATAAACCCCCATGGAACTACCCTCTGCCACCCTAACCCCCTTCCCAAGCCTGGTTAAAGAGCCAGGTTTTCAAGGCCCGACGAAAGCATAACGAGGAAGGGGCCTGACGGAGGTCAGTTGGCAAAGAATTCCAAAGTGAGGGAGCCACTACTGAAAAAACATGTCCTCCCCAATCTCGCTACTTTTGTTGGGGGAATAAGAAGCGAACCATTCAAAGATGATCTTGTAGGACGGCGCCCCTGGTGTGAGTGGAGGCAACTCTGTAGGTAAAGTGGGCCAGCCTCATGGAGAGCCTTGAAAGTTAAAGCCAGGATCTTAAATTTGGCCCTAGCAACCACCGGTAGCCAGTGCAGTTCCTTCAGTACTGGGGTAATATGATCATGGTGGCGGCAGCCCTTAATCAGGCGAGCCGCCGCATTCTGCACTAGCTGCAGCTTACAGACCGTTCTCCAGGGAAGACCCACATATAACGCATTACAATAGTCCAGCTGGGACACAACCAGAGCATGTACCACATTAGGGATCAGGTGGCTTGGGAGGTAAGGGCGTATCCTATGAATGAGATGAAGTTGGTAAAGAGCCGCCTGACTAACAGCTGCTTCCTGTGCCTCCATGGATAGCTGGGAGTCAAGAATGACCCCCAAATAGGGTTGCCAGGTCGGAACCATCCAAAAACCTGAGAAAACGGGGGCAGGCCCTAGTAATGTCACGGGGTGGGCCCTAGTGACATCATGGGGCGGGCCCTGGTGATGTCATGGGGTGGGCTCTAGTGACATCACAGGGTGGGCCCTAGTGATGTCATGGGTGGGCCCTAATTATGTCATTGATTGGAAATTAAAATAGAAATCTTACCTAAAAGAGGGTGTTCCCAGGTCCAGCTGAAGTGACAAGGTCATTCCTTCTCACAAGCTTAGGGAGCATGGATGCAAAATGGAAATGGACTGCCTTCATCGGTCCTGAATAGGGTTTTCATGGTAAGCGGTATTCAGAGGTGGTTTACTATTGCCTTCCTCTGAGGCTGAGAGGCAGTGACTGGTCCAAGGTCACCCAGTCAGCTTCATGGCTGTCTGAGGATTCAAACCCTGGTCTGCCAAGTCATAGTTCAACACTTTTAGGGAACATTTAATCTAGCTTACTTGCTTCTGGCAAGAAGGGTTTACATGCCCTCAGGCCAGGCCATTATAGGAAGAAAGGAGCTCAGTGTTGCAGAGATGTTGGATGGGAGCACAGATGGATGCTGTAGTTTGTCATGGGTGGCGGGAACTCTAACTGCAAGGGGGAAACTACACTTCCAAGGATTCTTTGGGGGAAGTCATGCACTTTAAATGTGAGTTGGATGTGCATTAATTCTTGCTGTGAGCCGCTTTAGTTTCCTCTAGAAGCTAACAAGTAGGGCCCCAATACCAAAACAAAAAAATAAAAATTAACACATGGAAGGAATACACCAGGCATAGGGAACCATAGGACTTCCAGTTATGCCTCTGGTCCTGGGGAGTTGCAATTCAGAGCCATTCAGAAGGTCTAAAAAAAAAAAAACAAGCAAAGCCCCCCCTTTTTTAAAAAAAATTGAAATAAAAGAACATAAGGTTGCCAGTGGTAAACTTACCAGAGCCAAACCCACAACATTTTAAAGGAATTTATACACCTACACACCTGATCATGTGTAAACAATTAAATAGCTGAAGTTAGTTCAAAGCTTGTAACTAAGCTACAATCCAACACACACTTACCTGGGAGTAAGTACCATTGAACCCAATGGAGCTTACTTCTGAGTAGACATGTATTGGTTTGTAGTAAGAAGTGGGGGATGATTATATTGGATGGCAGTGGTGAAAACAACCCTTAATCCTCTGCTGAATTTTCCTCTGAGTAGCTGCTTTTTGTGTTTATTTGTTTAAAACATTTATACCCCACCCTTTAGCCAAAAGGGCTGGGAGACTGTTACTTGCGTCTGCTGTATAATGGCCAAGGGTGTTGCTAGCAGCAATGCAGTGGCAAATTCAGGAGTTCAGGGTCCCTTCATGAAAGTCACAGTCACACCCCTCCCACCTTTCTCTCTTCTGCTGCTGGGTTGAGAATGAGATCCTTGCTAATGCATTCTTCCACAACAGAGGTCCCTAGGAGCCTATAGGCATGAAAGGGGAGTGTATTAGCTACTGAGAAGAGTCTGCTCAGTGACTTACCTCCTTTTACTCTGATTGGCTCCAATCAGCAGGAAAGGACAAGGATGCATGTTAGAAGACTCTTCTAAGTGGCTAACACACTCCCCTGTCATGTTGATTGGCTCATAGAATGCTGGAAACACAGGGATTCTGCTGAGACCCTGCTCCCAAAAAAGTAAGGCATCTAAGACTCCCCGAGACCCTGGACGACTACACCCCTGGTTGCTAAGTTCTTGAAAAACTCTGGGCAACAATCTGCATAAATGTATACAGTGCTTCTGGGCAAATTAAAATAGTGTGTGTACACACAATATATTTAAAGCATGTTTCTCCTTCCCCAAAGAATCCTGGGAACTGTTGTTTGTTAAGGGTGCTTGAAATTTTAGCTGTGAGGGGTAAACTACATTTCCACAATTCTTTGTGGGAAGCCGCACACTTTAAATGTACGGTGTGTATGCAGCCTGGGATCTCACTGGCACTGTAGTTTGCTGCCCTATGAGCAAAATAAAAATAAACATGTGTTTTTAAAAAGTGGGGAGTAGCAGATCTGGGTCTAGCAGAAAAGACCCAGGGCTCAACCTCCCCTGATAATGCCCCTAGCGATTGCAGATTATTATAAATAATAATTAATGCAGTTTATAGCAAGCAAAAAAGACGGGTCTCTGCCCTGAGATATTTAGAACAGAAAAATAAGATGAAGTCTTTCTTCTGGTTGACCCAATTCATTTTAGAGGAAAAGACTCTAAAGCCCATCCCAAGCCTAGTTACTCCAAAGCAATCCTCACGAAATTCAGTGGGCTTTCTCCCACCCAAGCGTGTTTCATCCTGGAGGAAGAACATGCTTTCTTGGAAGTAACTATCATAGGAGGTTCCCAAAGGGGGCACAAGGCTGCAGCAGGTTTTTCTGAGTAAATGAACACTTACAGAGAAAGAAAGAAAGAAAGAAAGAAAGAAAGAAAGAAAGAAAGAAAGAAAGAAAGAAAGAAAGAAAGAAAGAAAGAAAGAAAGAAAGAAAGAAAGAAAGAAAGAAAGAAAGAAAGAAAGAAAGAAAGAAAGAAAGAAAGAAAGAAAGAAAGAAAGGGTGGAGAGCAATTTCTGGTTTCACAAGCCCATGTATCTCCACCCCGAGCAGAGAGTGAGTCTGCTACAGGCTGCTGGTGCTTGGGAGAAAAAGGGTCCCAAGCATGCAAGAGAAGAGGTGAGGGAGCCCTGGGATCAGTGAGGGAAAGAAGCGGAAGGGGGGATAGAGAAGGGGGAGGGAGAGAAATACCAATGTTTCTCACGCAAAATAAAAATAAATAAATAAATAGACAAAGAAATCAAAGGGGGAGGGGAGAAAGGGGAGGGAAGTCAGGGACAGGGAGAGAGGATGCCTCTAAATGCAGGGGGGGAAGGTGGGACGCTATCCTGGGTGAGCTGGAGCTGGAGAAGAGGCAGCGCCCGATGTGTCATCCTCTTATTGCCTGCACTTGGAATGCCACTGCTCCCCGGCCACAGCTGCTCATCAGCTCTAGAGCAGCTAGAACTCCCTAAAACCCTCAAAGCTGGGGCATTTGCCAGCCAGCCAACTCACCTCCTACTTGCTCCAAGCCACGGAAGAAGCCTGGGCTCGGCTCTCATTGGGCCTCAGGGGCAGCCAATGAGAATGAGAGGTGATGTTTGGAAAGGCAAATTGAGTCCTTCCCCTGCGGTGTGCACGTCTGCATGCAAAGGAGAGAGAGAGAGAGAGAGAGAGAGAGAGAGAGGAGGCAAAGCAGATAGAAGAAGCAAGGGGAAAATTGGCGTCTGCATGACTGGCTCCTGGCTCCTGGGAGTCCACAATAGCTGGAGATTAAACAACATGGGGGCAATTCTGGCCGGAGGTGAGAAAAGCAGGGGCGGGGCCGGAGTCTCCGGCTGTTTGCTGGAGACCTGGCATCGCTACCCCCAAACTCCGGTTCTTAGGGGCAGTTGTATCCCATTAAGCACCAAATCCATAATCCCCAGTTTCTTTTTATCACCCACCAACAGAACCTGTTTTATCAGGATTCAGTCTAAGTTTACTCCTGCTCATCCAATCCCTCACAGCCTCCAGACAATTAGATAGCCTTTCTGTTGCCACTGGTGGGGGGGGACTTAAATGAGAGGAAAATCAGGGTATCATCTGCATATTGATGGAATTGCAGTCCAAATCTCCTGATGATATCTCCCAGTGGCCTTACATAGACATTAAGTAATGTCGGGGAGAAGATAGAGCCCTGTGGTACCCCACATGTAAGAGGCCAAGGCTCCAAGACCTCCTCTCTCAGTACCACTCTCTGGTATCTTGCAGAGAGGAAGGAGCGGAACCACCGTAAAACGGTGCCTCCAATCCCCAGAGTCTCAAGGCGATCTAACAAGATATCGTGGTGGACAGTGTCAAAGGCCGCCGAAAGGTCCAGGAGAACAAGGAGGGTATGCTCCCCTCTATCTAGTGCCCTTCTCATGTCGTCTGCAAGGGCTACCAGGGCTGTTTCTGTCCCATGTCTGGGTCGGAATCCCGACTGAAATGGGTCAAGGTAGTTCACTTCATCTAAGTACGCCTGTAATTGGATCGCCACCACCCATTCGACCAATTTACCCAGGAATGGCAGATTTGAAACTGAGTGGAAGTTGTTTAAATCCAAGGGGTCTGAGGAGACCTTTTTCAAAATTGGGGTTATTACTGCCTCTTTAAAGGCAGATGGCAGATGGCCTTCATCAAGAGACGCATTCACCATTGCCTTAATCCACTTGCCAAGTTTGTCTTTACAGCTCATAATAAGCCATGCTGGGCAAGGGTCGAGTATACAAGAAGTTGGTTTAAGCAAGGATAGGGCCCTTGTGATTTCCTCAGAGGAAGGAAACTGGAAACTATCCCAAGACCCTGAGGGTTCGATGGTCATTTCTGGTTCCATTATTGAGGCTGTGGCAGGGGGAATAGAACTCTTGATGTAATCGATTTTGTCTGCAAAATGTTTTGCGAAGTCTTTACAGGAGGCCAAGGCATGTTCTGTCAAACTGGAAGAACAATTCCAATAACTGAAACACTAGAAAGCTGCCTTATACCAAGTCAGATCATTGGCTCATTTACAGAAGCTCTGCAGAATAGCATTCCCAGCAATACCTAGTGATGTCAGTGATAGAGTTGCCAGGTCTCCAGTTGTTGTCCAGAGACTCCAGTTTTTGGGGTACTCTCTGGGTCTCCAGGTGAGTCACCCCAATCTCCACACTATTAGCTTTCATTTTTTAAAAAAGTTAAGTTTCGAGGTGGTCCAGTTCAAAAGATATACACAAAAAGAGCAGCCCCCCTCAACTTCTTTTAGTACCTGCTGCTCTAATCTCCAACCTTTCAGGTTTTCAGCCAATGAGTGAAGTCAGGGGTGTGATTGACAAAGGATTTGTTGACCCCCCAGGCAATAGCTAAACCCTATTTCAAGTTTCCTTTTCCTGCTTATCTCACACCAGCAATTCAATAAGTTAATAGCTTTCAGCAGCACAGAGTACTTTCTCTGTACAGGAGATCTGAATACATTGGGACTTTCTTCTGAGTAAATATGCATAGGATTGCACCAGAACAGAAGATCACAGCAGGATCTTGGTAGGCATACACAAAAAACAATATAACTTATAATTATAATAAAAGTGTACATGCAGGGTTTTTTAATTACTTGCAAAAATGGTATATTGTACATTTTATCTTTCAAATAAGTTTTGAACAGAAATTTAAAAAAGTTTATATGCTGCAGCTTGTGATACCATTCCAATGTGTTATACTTTTCTAATTAAGGAATCAAACAAGTTTAGATTTTACTGGACTGTTGAAGAGGGCAGTTTATTTTTCTTATTCATGACCTGTTTTGAAAACTTTCCCAATATGAAGCTTTTCTGGGAGTAAAGCTGCAATGCCAACCCCACATATCTGGAAGTATACCCCACTGAATTCAATAGGACTTATTTTTGAGTAGACATGGTTAGGATTGTGCTGAAAATCAGTGGGCCTTTTGAGTGAATATAGAAAAAGATTGTATTGTAAATCTTTTTCTCCCTCTTTAATCCTTTTGTTAAAGCACTTAGGCAGAGATTGCTTAGGTGTCACTGCTTTTATTTGGTAGGAAAATAATACTTTAAAAAATGTTCTGCAATGACCACCTGGTTTTGACAATTTATTTTATTTATTTATTTTATTACATTTTTAGATCGCCCTATAGCAATAAGCTCCCAGGGCGGTGTACAGCATAATAAAACAGGTTAAAATACAGGTGGATGTAAATACAATACACAATGAAACATAATTAAAATTTTCAAATTTAAATACAAATTTTTAAATTTTTAAAATGCCTGGGCAAAGAGGTAGGTCTTTACCTGGCGCAGAAAAGATAGCAGAGAAGGCGCCAGGTGTATCTCGTCAGGGAGGGCGTTCCATAGTTCGGGGGCCACCACTGAGAAGGCCCTAGCTCTAGTTATCGTTCTCCGTGCCTCCCTATGTGTTGGGACACGGAGAAGGGCCTTCGACGTCGAGCGCAGCGACCGGGTAGGTACATAGCGGGTGAGGCGTTCCGCCAGGTATTGCGGTCCGATGCCGTTATGTATTTTTACATCTCCAGTGTGTGTATATATGGAATATTTCCAACAACGCTGTGAGGTAGGGTTGGAAACCAAGGCAGCTCACAACAAGAAATAAATTCATTTAAAATCCAATAACCATAAAACAGGTATAATACAGTTGTAAAACAACTTAAAGTGGCATGATTCTGAATGTTGGGTTAGGTGAGAGATGTTCCTTATCACTGAATTGCAGTCCTGTGCACACTTCCCTGTTTGAGTAAGCTCCACTGAATACATTGGGACTTGCTTCTGAGAAAACATGCATAGGATTGCACTATAAATATATTTGCAAGTTGTGTAAATAAAAAATATCTTTGACATTAATGCTTATGTAAATATTTCTTCATACTATGTCTTGATATGTATCTGATTTCATACTATGGTTGTACATTATTATTTCCTCTACATTTTAATTGTGCTTTTCTTCCTTGGGGTGGTCATGGTCCCCTTCTATTGTTTTCACCCTGAAAGGCAGATAAGGTTCAGAGATGATGCATACCCATGGTCACCCAGTAAACTTTGTAACTTATTTCCATTTTAAAATGTAATTAAAATTATTTATACTAGGCAAAGTTTATGAAGTAATGGAGATCCACATAATACATTAAACACACATCCTCCTCACATTTAAAGTACATGACTTCTACCAAAGAATCCTGGGAAGTGTAGTTTCCCCCTCACAGTTATGGTTCCCAACACCCTTAACTACAGTTCCCATGATTCTGCGGTGGGATTCATGTTCTTAAAATGTGTGTTGAATGTGCTTTAAATGCATGGTGTGGATCTGCCCTAGGTATGCTGTGCATTCATTGGTGAATTGAATTTTTTTTTAAAAGATACTTTTGTGAACAAGAGAGGGACTGTAGCTCAGTAGCAGGGCACATGCTTTGCATGCAAAGGCCCAAAATTGTAAAGACTATTGCCTGGAATCCTGGACAGCCAATGCTAGTCCATGTCATCGGTACTGAGCTAGATGGTACCAAATGGCCTGAGTTAGTACAAGGTAGATTCCTTTGTGCCTAAAAGAGGAAACAGACCCAAGGAGCACAGTGACTCCGGAATTTATTTATGTATTTGATTTACAACATTTATATACTGTTTATTGTAAAAGAAAAAACACTCAAAGCAGTTTATAGAAGGAATTAAAGCAATCAAATTATTGGCAAAAACAGTTAAAGACAAATATTTAAAGACATTCAAAACAATAAAACCAACAATGAGTTAAAAACAGATAAAAAACATAATAGCTTTTATATGCCTGGGTACGCTTGCCTAAACAAAAATGTTTTGTAGCAGGTGCCCAAAAGATTACAATGAAGGTGCCTGCCTAATGTCAATATGCAGGGAGTTCCAAAGTGTAGGTACTGCCATATTAAAGGATAATTTCTTACAAGAGCAGAACAAGTACTGTGTGACACCCATAACATGAAAAGCACACCTAGAACTTGGACTGGTAGCAAACTGGCAACCACTACAGATTTCAGAGCAGAGGGGTTATGTGCTAATAAGGTATCACTCATGTCAGAAATCATACTGCAGCATTTTGCAGTAACTGCAGCTCCCGGGTCAGGTTGGGCTGCATGGGGATTTCTGTGACCATGACTGACTGGCTGCCAGAATTTTAAAAAAATTTGGTTAGGAACCCTGACTGGTTGTGGGGTGTTGAGTTTTCCATTTTACTCATAGAAATCTTTTTGTGGTTGGTATGGTAATGCATTTAAGAAATCATCACTGTCTTTTTCTTTTTCTATTTGCATTTCATTTACCTCTGACCTCACTCCCTTGCATCCACAGAAGCAACAACAGTGGTTCCATGTGCTCAGCTCAACCCCCTTAAACCCACTGATGATGCACCTTATTATTTGCATGATGGTTTGTTTCCTGCCCAACAGTAGTAAATGAAAATTCACATACTGGGAAGTGTGACTTCAATTGCTGTTGTTCCAAAGCTACTGCCTGTGAAGATAGACCAAACCATGTGTATCTTCTCTCTGTCAATTATTATTCATTGGAATTGAGTTGGCTGTCAAAATGAGTTTACAGCAGTCCATAGAGTAGGCAAGAAAGAGTAGAAAATCTTCTTACCTCTTACTTATTTCTCAAACCTCTCTCTGCAGTGAAGGGTCAAGTCTGTAAGAAGTTTGGAGCAGCCACATTAAAATGCAGGCAGGGTATTCCAGGCAGGGGGTTGCCAACCCTACTTTGGTATTGATATCATTGCAGAGGATCCCTAGTCAAGTCTTACCAATAGCACAATCCTAATAATATCTACTCAGAAGTAAGTCCTGTTGAGTTGTATATGGCTTAGTCCCTGAGTAAGTGTGTTTAGAATTCATCTTTCCTCCTGAGTGCTCCCATCTAACATCTCCACAACACTAGGGTCCTTTCTTCCTAGAATGACCTTCTGGTGACTGGCATGAGGGCAATTAAATCCTTCTTGCCAGAAGCAAGTAGGCTAGATTAAATGTTCTTTACCCAGGCTTTCTAAGCAGGTGAGAAGAAATGATCCCATCACTTCAGCTGAACTTGGGAACACCCTCATTTAGCTAAGATTTCTATCTCAATTTCCAATTATATATATATATTTTGTTTGAGTGGTATGCTTCAAGCAACTGTGGTTGATGCTTAATGTATCATGCTTAATGATATCACTAGGGCCTGCCCCCGTGACATCATTAAGGCTCACCCCGATGATATCACTAGGGCCCGCCCCATGACATCACCAGGGCCCACACCTGAAATCTCAGGGTTTGGGATGCTTCCTAACTGACAACCCCAGTCAGTGATCAAATCGAGGAGGCTCTATTTGCATGCAGAATATGTGTTCCACCACTAAGCTGCAGCCCCTTGTGATAAACAACTGTTATGCATGCCATGAGGTCCCTGTGTCTCAATATTACTGCTTTGTGGACCTCTTGAGCTCCTGTAATTGCCAGCTGCAGTGGTTGTTTTCCCCAAGCATGATATGGAGCTATAAAGAACAACTTTGTTTGAAAAGCCAGCTTCATTTTTTTTCCTGTTTCCCTACTAGGAATGGGGTACGAAATTAGGTTTGGTGCACATTTTAATGTGAATCTATTTAATTTTCACTTCGCAAAACATGCGAACAAAAACAAAGCTTTTTTTTAAAGTTACCCTTTTCTAAATTTTGTTATGCAGCTCTCCAATCAAAACAGGTGTACAGAAATGCATTATAGAGAATGGTACATAAACATGCATACATAAGTGAAAATAACATGCAATAATTTATTTATTTATTTATTTATTTAAGATATTTATACCCTGCCCTTTCTCCAAAGACTCAGGGCGGCTTACAATTAAAACATAATTAGACTAAAACCAAAACAATTAAAATCAAGCAAGAATACAATTAAACAGTTAAAAATACATTAAATCCAAAATAGATTAAAAATAGATAAACATTGTTAATTAAAAGCCCGTCTAAACAAAACAGTCTTCAACTGGGTACAAAAAGATGATAACGAGGGAGCCGTACGAACCTCATTGGGGAGAGAGTTCCATAATCTAGGGGCAGCCGCTGAAAAGGCCCTACACTGTGTTTGCGCAAGAAAAACTTGCGAAGAAGATGGAATGGAAAGAAGAGTCTCACCAGATGATCTCAAAGGCCGAGCAGGTTCATAAGGGGAGATATGATCTAACAGATAGCCTGGACCTAGGCCATATAATGCATTATAATGCATTATATTAGGGGAAATTAGGCTTGAACATGTACATATTAGGCAAAATTGCTTACAATGTGTATAATTGGAGAAAGGTGCACTAAAATGCTGATAAACTTTCACAGGGACTTCTTTTTTTAATTCAAACTAATGAAAAAATTGGAAAATTGAATTTAAGATTGAAAAACTGAAAAAAAGAGAAACCAAAATTGACAGATTCACCCATTCTTATTCCCTAGTCCTACTCCAACATGTCATGTTGATGGTGAAACAAGAATTGGTTTGCCTCAGCTGAACTGTGTCCTCGATTGCAGCTTGTCAGTTCTGCCCCACAGGCCTTAGTAGGAGCCACTCAATTGTGCGGGAAAGGAGGGAAAACTATGCATCATCCCTGATCCTGGTAGTCTTGGGGTTGTTTCACAGCATTGCTACCTTTACAAATGTTAGCCAAACCATGCTGGCCTTGAACTGGGCAAATTGCTTGTTAGTATGGATGGGTGAGAATTTCAATTCAGTTCGCATTTCAAGTAGAATTTATCAATTTTGCAATTTCTGAAACAATATGAGAACCGAAACACAGCCAACCTTCAAAATTTGCATTTATTACAATTTTAGGATGCAGTTCCTAAACAATATTTACAAATATGCATATATTAGGGGAAAGTGTGTATAAAAATGAATATATGAGTGAAAATGACATGCAAAAAGGCATGATATGATGAGAAATGGCTTGCAAAAATGTGTACCTTTGTCAAAATTGCTTACAAAAATGTGTTTATTTGGAGCAATTAGCACTAAAATGGTAGAGAATTTTCATGAGGATTTTTTTTAAAAAAATTGCAGACTGCTGCAGGAATGTAGAGGACTGAATTTAACAGAAAAGTGAGAAACTGAGAGAACTGAAATTGACAGGTCTTTCCATCCCTACTTGTTAGTGACTCAGAATATGTCCTCAGTAGGAGGTAATGGATGAAGTGTACAGAGATTATCCCTGGAATGTGATAGTCATTTTATGAAGGTGACTTCTCCTCCCCTGCCTTCAACCCCCTCCAAGCTTAAGGCCTGTGTATGTATGAAAGAAACTACAGTTAGGAAGAAACACAGGGAAAGGCAAAGATCTGTGAGCTGTGAAAAAAACAACGTGGGGTACAGGTACAGGTACCTCCTTCTGGCCATCTAATAAGTCTGTAGAACTACTGCCTGCTAGGAACAGGTGTGCTGATTGTCTCCACCTATGCTTTGTTGTTGTTATGTGCCTTCAAGTCGATTACGATTTATGGCGACCTTATGAATCAGTGACCTCCAAGAGCATCTGTCATGAACCACCCTGTTCAGATCTTGTAAGTTCAGATCTGTGGCTTCCTTTGTGGAATCAATCCATCTCTTGTTTGGCCTTCCTCTTTTTCTACTCCCTGCTGTTTTTCCCAGCATTATTGTCTTCTAGTGAACCTATGCTTTACCTGGATATATTTGAAAACAAGTCAAACCATGATATGCACTGCCACTGAAACACCTCACCATGCTGGAAACAGTCTTAACCCTACAGAATGGCTGGAGCAGAATCCATTTGGAACACGAGGCTCGTGAGTTGGGATTACATTGATTGCCCCCATTGAGAATCTTTGTTCACTCAAGCATTCCACGCACCAGAGTTCAAGCCTACTATTTTTTCCCCTTGCTGATGTGAAGGCAGCAAAATGGCTTTCCCCTCATTCCAAATGGCTTGTTCTGAGGGGGCCGCAGCCTCACTTCCCTCCAGTATCTGACAACATACAAGTGCGTTCCAAATAAAAAGGCACATACAGAGACCATAAAAGCCCATAGAGGCAAAAGGGGACTGTGGTCTGTCAGGTGCTGCAAGAAACAGACAGTAGGCCAGACATTCAACCGAGAGAAGCCAGAGAAGGTTCTAAGCTGCCTCAGTCCAGAATACCAAGAACTAATGAGAGATTATTCTTCCCTTAGTTGTCTCTGTGCTCTTGTAACCCTAACCCTAATATAAATGAGCAGGAGTCACTGTTCAGCTTTGTTTTAGCAACAGTGGATGGGGAGGTCAGTAGGCAACTGTAGCACCAAGTGGGAGAGGAGGTCAGGACATATAGGAAGTGGACTTATCTTCAGTCAGCCCACTGATCCATCAAGCTCAGGGTTGCCTCACACTGACTGGCAGCAGCTCTCCAGAGTTTCAGGCAGGGGTCTCCCCAAGGTGTCCCTGGAGATGCCAGACTGAACCTGGGACCAAGGTGTTTTACCACTGAGCTATGGCACAAACCCTATGATACTTATTCAGTTGATAGCCACCTTATAGTGTCAGAGTTTAGAGGAACTGAAAAGCCAACATACCACCACAGCGCATATAGGAAGCTGCCTTATACTGAGTAATGCCACTGGCCTAGTTAATGCAGTATTGCTTATACTGACTGGCAGCGGTTCTCTAGGTATTTTCCCAGCCCTTCCTGGTGATCCCAGGGACTGAAGCCGAGACCTTCCACATACAAAACATGAAAGTTACCATTGAACCATAGCTCTTGCCTTGCCCAGCAATATAAAGTTGTGTGTCCATGCAAATGCAGCATTTTGCCTTCGCGGGTCCTATGGGGCTTAGGTGGAAGAAAACATGCAAATAGTTAAGGTGAACAAATTCTGTTTATCTGGAACCATAACTTTACAAAAAAAATACAGCAATTGCCCCCAAAGACATAAAGACATAATTGTATAAGTAATAGTCCATCTGAGTCCAAAGGAAAAGTGACACAATTCTTACTTGCCATCTTTGTAGTCAGCCGTTCCAAACATTCTTCTGATCTACCAGGTTGCTGGAGTCTTCAGAGTTGCTTCTTTGCAAAAGGCTTTTGTCCCAAAGCAACAGAGGAACCACAGCAGATGACAGACTTACAATGTGCAGTTTGAAGGACATAGCCCTGCAGTTATAACAAATAATATCAGATGGACAAAACAAAATGATTCCCTGTCCTCTTGCAGATACATGGATTCAGTTTTACCTTGTACAAGATGATCAGAGCCCAGAGATATTATTCAGCTCCCAACAAATAAAAGTCAGCTCTATCCTTCTAGCTCTCTACTGAGACACATTCACACCATACATTTAAAGTGCATGACTTCCCCCAGAGAATCCTGGGAACTGTACTTTACCTCTCATGGGACTACAATTCCCAGCACCCTTAACAAACTACAGTTCTCAGGATTCTTTGGGGGAAGCCATTTGCTTGAAATGTATGGTGGGGATGTGATCTAAGTGACTCCGCCTTACTGGGAGAAGTCAACACATTCATGGGGATCACATTGTGTGTATATGCATATGTGCAAACATATGTAAGTGCAACAACACACCCTCTCACACACTCCCTCTGCTGACATCTGCATTCTTCAGCAAGTACAGGGACATGTGGCTGCTGAAATGATGCTGAGGCTCCATTTTTCAACATGCATTTTTTTCAACACAGTGTGTGTCCGACAAGATAACATCAATTTCCAAAGAGATGCAAACAAATTAAACAGAAAGCAGCTTCCAAGGAAAAGCAAACCACTTTGCCTTCCCCACAAAAATACCCCTTTTTTCTTTGTGTGTTCAAATGCATCCTCCTCTCCCTCTTTTCCCCTCTTGAGCACAGCATATGGCACAAATACATATTAAATTGGGCCCACAGATGATTCTTAACAGAAGTTACTCCGCCCCCCGTCTGTTAGAAGCTTTGAACTAATTGCTCTTATGTCCATATCAAAACAGCTGCCAGCCTTGCATTGGGCTAATGATAATGATAAACAACATACTGACACGCGGGAGACAAATCGGTGCCAGTAATCTAAACCATGTCTTTTTATCCAGTCAGCCTCAAATAGGGCGGTGACACAGCGGCTCATTTCCGGCTGGCACACAGCTTCTAAAGCAGATGAAGAAATGACAGATAGAAATAGTACAAGGAAACTGACAAGGCAGTGGGTCAGTGGCACACAGTGTACCGCTGTGTTGCTGCTGATATTCTGACTAACCTTCCAAATGAGGCCTAGTGTTACTTGACAGCGAGAGAAAGGTAGACAATTAAGCATTTAGACTGCAGTCCTGAATACTCTTCCTGGGAGTAAGTGGTGCCATTGGACTCAGTGAAATTTACTTCTGAGTAACAGGAGCTGCTGGAACAGAGAGGGAGGGTTATGCCTTCATCCTCCCAACAGAGACCAGCAGGGAGATCCAAGCTTAGGACTGTGCAGGTACACTGTGATGCCCTTCCCTGGTTCTCCCTGTCAGGTTCCCACCTGCTTGTGGCTACTGCCTTTCACTAGGCACCACCAGGGATACCACCAGTCCAGACCGTCCTTTATATGGTTTCTCACTCCGCTCTAGCACAGATCTCACTAGATCCCACTGCTAGGCAACACCACCAGTCACATCCTGTAACCAATACTCCCAGAGGCTTTGCCTGAGTCTCTCTCTAGCCGGTTACTTTTGTGACTGAGTGCTTATGCTGTTCCCAACCCCCTTGTATCTTTATATAAAAAGCATACAACTCTGGGTTGCTCTGGATACTTGACTTGTTACTACTTCTCCCTTCACCGCTGCCACCATTAGATACTGCTTCTGTTCAGCCTTGGTAATTACCTTGCCCTCCCTTCTGGTCTATATATTCCCCAGCCAAGGATCAGGCCTTTGGTAAACCAAAGAAGTATTTATTTACTAATAACAGGAAATAACAAGATTACTTTAGGAATGTTTCACAAGCGTATGGTTTCATATATGGTTACTCTTTATGTTTCTGTTCATATATATCCTCTTTAAATATCAGCCAAATCCAATCCAAACTTCCCTCAGAACTCTGCCAACCAACTCAACAACGTCTCTCTAACCAACTCTCTCTCTCACCTTCCAACCAACCCCCCTCTCATCACTCACAAACCTCCATTTATACCTTTAGCCAGCCAGCCAGCCAACCACTCAGCCAATCATCATCCAGCACACTTCAGCTTCTCACCCATGTACTCCCCCTTTCTCTCTCAGTCAATTACCATACATCACCTAATAGACCCGCACTTACCATATTTACAGATGCTAACTTACAGGAACATCACACACACCAGCGGAACTAATCCGGCCTATCTGCCAATGTGTGCATGGTGCCCTGATCTTGCAGCTGCTCATCCTCACCTCCATACTGTTCCAGGACGTGGCAGTGGCACTGCTGTCGGGAGGGTGGTGGCATGACACTGCTCCTCCATGCCAGCTGCTCCTGCTGAGTGAATGTGCTTAGGTTTTGCACTGTGAGTGATGGTGAAGAAGGAGATTTTACTGACAAGTCTTTAGGCCAAGGGTGAGGAAGTTGTAGCCCTCCAGATGTTGTTGGACTACAACTCCCATTAGCTCCAGCCATCATGGCCAATGGTCAGGGTGATGGGAACTGTAGTTCAGCAATATCTGGAGGGCCACAGGTTCTACACACTTGCTTTAGAAAGCTGATTCTATTGCTGAACTGTTAGGGAAATAATAATTTGCACTGAAAAAAGGCAATAATGCCGGGAAAAACAGAAGGGAGTAGAAAAAGAAGAAGGCCAAATGAGAGATGGATTGATTCCATAAAGGAAGCCACAGAAATGAACTTACAAGATCTGAACAGGGTGGTTTATAATGGACGCTACTGGAGGTCGCTGATTCATAAGGTCACCATAAGTCATAATCGACTTGAAGGCATATAACAACAACATAGAATGCTAGGGTAGTGGTATACCTAGCCACTTTTTTTGGCTTAGTTTTATGATTTTGTTTTATTATACAGCCTCAAGAGTGGCTGTATACTATAGCCAGCGTGGATTTTTCGCATTCCACGATGTTAAATTGAAAATACCCCCCTTGCCATTCTGATACTTCCCATAAACTCATTTCAAAACAAAACCTTACAAAACTTATAGTCCCGAACTCAGAAACGCTTGCTTAACAATCCTCTACATTTTCATGGTGATACACAAAATAGTCAGAGAGAATCAAGACTTCAAAGTGTAAAAAGAGAGAGAGAAAATCAGACCCCATTTGGACTTTTTTCTGTCAGAGTTCTCATAATTTGTTGAAATTAATTAAAAATCAGCTGTGTTCACAGCGTACCTGTAATCCTATTACTGACCTTTCCCCATACTCTGACCTTCATTTTCTGCAGTTTAAAAGTTTAAAAAATGTCTGGCTGATTTTTAATGAAAGAAATTTTACATTGAACTAAATGATAATGTGGGGCATGCTCAGTAAGAACCAACTGTCAGTGTTCTAAAAGCAGCTGCTTGGCTTGGCTAATCATGGGGCCACAGCCACAGCAGACCTTGATTTCACTTTAGACAGACATGGCTTCCCCCAAAGAATCCTGGGAAGTGTAGTTTGTGAAGGGTGCTGAGAGGAGACTCCTATTCCCCTGACAAAGCTCCAGTGGCCAGAGTGGTTCAACAGTCAGCTGCTCTGACTGAAGTTCTGTGAGTGGAACAGGGCCTCTCCTCGCAACTCTCAGCACCCTTCACTAACTACACTTCCCAGGATTCTTTGATAGAGGACGTGACTTTCTAAAGTGAAATAAAGGCCTGATGTGGATGTGGCCAGGGACAGCTTTGGTTTAAATTTGGGTGGGAGGCTACATGTGTCTGCTGTAGAATAAAGAGGTGGGGGAAATGCTGAAAAAGAATGATACTGTTCATAATGTTTTCCTTTTGGAAAGAAAAGGGGCTTCCCATCTGCCCAGTGCCCACTCACCCAATCTCCACGCCTCCTCCTCCCCTCCCTGCCGTTCCCCCAGGTCAGTTTCACCTATCCTGAACTTGCACGCACAGAAAAAAATCCCATTGAACTCAAAAAGTATGCAAATGATCAAACCCACCCTCCCTTCTCCTTCCTCCTGTCCCCTCCCTCTTGCCCCTTCCTCCCCCTTCCTTTGCTCCTCCCTCCCCTCCCCTCCCCCCTCCTCCTCCCCCTCCTCCTCCCCCTCCCCCCCTCCTCCTCCCCCTCCCCCCCTCCTCCTCCCCATGGTCAGTTTTACCTATCTTAAATATGATTGCACGGGAGTAAATCCCACTGAACTGAATAAGCATGCAAATTATCAATCCATTCTCAACAAACTTGGACAGGATCCCATTTCTTACTTCCCAGATTGAAAAGCAGGGAAATTCACTAATAGGCAAAAAACCTTGTGGTTTAAGAATGTCCCTATAGCCAACAGATATTTCTATCAAACTTTAAACAGCAGGGAAATTGGGCAGCTATAGTTAATGCACCAGGGGAGCAGGAGACCTGACCTCCTCTCTGAGATATTGTACTGCCTTACAAATTGGTCAAAATGCAAACACAATTTGGGTTGGTCTTTCACAGTCCAATCCCCTTCCTATGTAGCTTGGAATAATTTGGTAACATGTGCCTCTGAGCATATGGTGCTCAGCATATTACTGCATCTTGTGGGAGCAAATTCCATAGTTTAACTATGCGCTGAGTAAAGAAGTACTTCCTTTTGTCTGTCCTGAATCTTCCAACATTCAGCTTCTTTGAAAGTCCACGAGTTCTAGTATTGAGAGGGAGAAGAACTTTTCTCTATCCACTTTCTCCATGCCATGCATAATTTTATACACTTCTATCATGTCTCCTCTGACCCGCCTTTTCTCTAAACTAAAAAGCCCCAAATGCTGCAACCTTTCCTCGTAAGGGAGTCGCTCCATCCCCTTGATCATTCTGGTTGCCCTCTTCTGAACCTTTTCCAACTCTATAATATCCTTTTTGAGATGAGGCGACCAGAACTGTACACAGTATTCCAAATGCGGCCGCACCATAGATTTATACAACGGCATTATGATATCGGCTGTTTTATTTTCAATACCTTTCCTAATTATCCCTAGCATGGAATTTGCCTTTTTCACAGCTGCCGCACACTGGGTCGACATTTTCATCGTGCTGTCCACTTTAGTACACCTTTGACTCCCTTATTATCCAAGGGTCCCATCGCCTCCCTAGATGGTCTCCTGCTTTGAATGTATTTATAGAATTTTTTGTTGTTGGTTTTTATGTTCTTAGCAATGTGCTCCTCAAATTCTTTTTTAGCATCCCTTATTGTCTTCTTGCATTTCTTTTGCCAGAGTTTGTGTTCTTTTTTATTTTCTTCATTCGGACAAGACTTCCATTTTCTGAAGGAAGACTTTTTGCCTCTAAGAGCTTCCTTGACTTTGCTTGTTAACCATGCTGGCATCTTCTTGGCCCTGGCGGTACCTTTTCTGATCTGCGGTATACACTCCAGTTGAGCTTCTAATATAGTCTTTTTAAACAACTTCCAAGCATTTTCGAGTGATGTGACCCTCTGGACTTTGTTTTTCAGCTTTCTTTTTACCAATCCCCTCATTTTTGTGAAGTTTCCTCTTTTGAAGTCAAATGTGACCGTGTTGGATTTTCTTGGCAATTGGCCATTTACATGTATGTTTAATTTAATAGCACTGTGGTCACTGCTCCCAATTGGTTCAACAACACTTACATCTCGCACCAGGTCCCGGTCCCCACTGAGGATTAAGTCCAGGGTTGCCGTCCCTCTGGTCGACTAGTATATTGACTAGTACATAGGGACAAAGAAAACTATTACAATAGTTATTGTATAGAAATAGAAAAGGACAACAAAATGGGAAGAACAAGAGCCCTGTTCCAAAAGATTGGAGAAATGAAAGGGAAATTTAAACCACAAATAGGGATGTTGAATAATCAACAGGGGAACACACTGACTGACCGAGATGAAATAAAAGATGGAAGCAATACACTTAAGAACTCTATAAAAGAGATGCAAGGATGACAGATTTATTCATCTTTATTCACCTTGCCATACCCTCACACTCTTCTTTCTTCCAATTCTTTCCCACAAAATCACTCCCCAAACCTCCCTTATTCTCCTGACCTCTCCTTCTCTTTTTATAAAGAAGCAGCTCTGGTCAGCACCCATTTTTCCCTTCACCCCTTCAGACAAATCTTGTTCCCTCATTCATCTAATTCCCACCCACCCCCATTCCTGATTTAAACTCTTCTGAATTTAGGTTGTGAGTACACCAGTCACCCACAGCAAAGAGTTTTCATTGGCCACACCTGGAGGGCCAAGGGTTGATCTGCTGATCAGTTGGGAAAGATCTTTGCTGCCCTGGACTCCTACTTGGAGAAAGAGCACCATATAAATCTAATAAATAAATACATACATTTGAAGCATTTTTTTAAAAAAAAAACTGCACAAGTTAATTCCATCAGGTTTTACACTGAAAAGGGGCAGGGTTTGACTAATGTCATATGTCCCCATTTTCAGAAAAGAGAGGTAGAGATGCATTGGAACATCAGTACAGTAATTATGTCTCTACCTTTAGCCTAGTATAAGCGTGCTGTTTATTGATTTTGTTGATGTTTTTAGTAAATATGCTATTTTCCCTTTTCTTTATTATTATTTGATTTATTTATTTATTATTTGATTTATATCCTGCACTTCCTCCCAGCAGACAATAAGCTAATTTCCTCTTGAGATAATAAATTTACTTGTGCTTTATCTCTGTGCCTATGTTAACTCTTGGGGTGCCAAACTCTGTAGCGCATCAAGATGTCTAAGTCAAAAGATTCCTGGATTTGAGGGTCAAATTGCAGAGTGATTCTGAGAATTGCAGGCTTCTATGCCAGACTACATACTACAACCATCAAGCACAGCAGCTCCCAGGATTGAATGGTGAGTCATGTGTTTTGCCATTGGTTCTGTGGAGTCACAATGTAACTGTATTTTGTGTCTGTTTTCTGAAAGGTTACACACACACACACACACACACAAATATTGCTTTGGCACTGTAATTTTCAATGGGTGTAATCTATATAGAGCGTTGACATAAACACTGAAATAGGTGCATTTTTGTCAAAGAATGACAGAGCTCACAGCCTCTAGGTATTAACAGCAAACAGCAATTTTCAAACATTTTCATTTAGTTCTTCCACTCTTCATTCTACCTTATTTATTCACCCTTTCAAAATGTCAGAAATAGTGCAGCTTCTAAATGAAACTGATTTTCCCTACCAAGCAAGGATTTCACACTGATGACTACAAGCACCAACTCTCGTGGGAGCAAATGAACAGACTCAAACTAGTGCTTGTCATCTGTACCAAGTGGCTCCAACTCTAATTTTTTCACGTTGTGTTAAAATTGTATTTGATCATATTAACTCATGGAAACATTAGAATGTTTTTAAGCAAACATGCTAAACTTCTCCCATTTTGCAGTTTCATTAAATATATGGATGCTCCATTTACTCATGTGTAAACAACCACATGAGGGGAAGTGGCAGTGCACTGCTAAGCCCCATCCCCTGTGGCACAAAGCCTTTATTCAGTTTACTGTCCTCCATGAGTTTGAGGCTAAAGGTCTAAATTCACTAATAGGCAAAAAAACTTGCGGTTTAAGAATGTACCTATACCCCACAGATATCTCTATCAAACTTTAAAAAGCAGGGAAATTGGGCAGCTATAGTGAATGCGCCAGGGGAGCAGGAGACCTGAACTCCTCCCTGAGATAATGGACTGTCCTACAAATTGGTCAAAATGCAAACACAATTTGGGTTGGTCTTTCACAGTCCATTCCACTTGCTGTGTAGCTTGGAAGAATTTGGTAACGTGCCTCTGAGCATATGCTGAGTGGTGGCAACATCTGCCATCTCCAAAGATAGAGAATTATATTTTTGTATGTTTGTTGGTGTTCTTCTTACTTTGCTTTTTTCCTGTGTTACTAATGTTCCCTCATTATTCATCCTAGAAATCTGTGTCCAATTTATTTTTATTAATTTCAAAGCCTTTTTATTGGTCAATGTCATATGATGGTGAAGACAGCCTTTTGTGTTTCAAATTGGAGGTTATGTTCTATTTCTATTTTGGGTGCATTAACAGTTGAATCTGAAACTGCAGTTTAATGTAAAATCAGACGGATTCCAATATGTTGCTACTTTAGCAATGACTCTAGTTGTTGGAAAAAAGAGGATGCATGTTTTCAGCCTAATATGTTTAAACCACTTCATTTAAGGCAAGGTGGGAACAGTCAATTTAAACATAGAGCACATCTAGAATTTTGCTAGAATATATTTCACCTCCCACTGTTTTATCTTGTGTAAATTGAGACACTGCTGAGGTCCACTGGAGACTATTCTGCAGAAGTCAGTGTCATTATTCCACAATTATGTGTGGAGTTTTTTTAGTGTAAATTTTGCAAAGTGTTGCTGTATTTCACATATTCACAGAAATAGAAACAAAAGAAAATGATTTCTTATAGGAAACCTCACTAAAATTGCAAAGTAAATCAGACATATTTAAAGTGACCATTTGAACTATATCAACTGTCTTAATAATGTTGCTTCCTCCCTGCTATAACAAGATCAGCACAGCACATGTCTTCTTTCTATTATTTGGGCTGATGGCGGGTGTTGCCACCACTCACCATATGCTCAGAGGCACATGCTACCAAATTCTTCCAAGTTACACAGGAAGTGGAATGGACTGTGAAAGACCAACCCAAAGTGTGTTTGTATTTTGACACATTTGTAGGGCAGTCCATTATCTCAGAGAGGAGGTCAGGTCTCCTGCTCCCCTGGTGCATTCATTATAACTGCCCAATTTCCTGCTTTTTAAAGTTTGATAGAAATATCTGTTGGCTATAGGGACATTCTTAAATTGCAAGGGTTTTTTTTGCCTATTAGTGAATTCCCCTGCTTTTTAATACTGGAGGGAAGAAATGGGATCCTGTGCAAGTTTGCTGAGAATGGATTGATCATTTGCATGCTTATTGAGTTCAGTGGGATTTACTCCCCTGCAATCATGCTTAGGAAAGGTGAAACTGACCACAGGGGATGAGGAGGGGAGGAGGAGGAGGGAGGGGTGGAAAGGCAGAGGTGAGGACTGGGATGGGAGCAGGCAGGAAGTGGGAGGGAAGGAGGACAGGTTTGATCATTTGCATGTTTATTGAGTTCAGTGCGATTTACTCCCAAGCAATCATGCTTAGGATAGGTAAAACTGACCGGGGGGAGAGAGAGGGAGGGCTGGAGTGAGGAAGAAGGAAGAGGGGGTAGGAGGAAGGGAGAGGAGAGGAAAAGGAGGGGAAAAGAAGGTCTGAGCATGTTTATTAATTTCAATGGTATTTACTCCTATGCAGTCATGGTTAGGATAGGAAAAACCGACCATGGGGGAGGGGGAGGGAGAAAGGGAAGGAGCACATTGGAGAGGGGCAAAGGAAGAGGGAGGGGAGGGCAGGTTTGATCATTTGCATGCCTATACAGTTCAATGGTATTTACTTCCATGCAATCATGCTTATGCAATCATGACCATGGGAAGGAAGAAGGGGAGGGGGGAGGGGGGAGGGGATTGGAAGGGGATGGGGATCGGTAGGGAGAGGCAAAGGAAGGGGGAGGGAAGGGGCAAGAGGGAAGGGATAGGAGGGAGGAGAAAGCAGGGTGGGTTTGATCATTTGTATACTTTTTGAGTTCAATGGGATTTATTTCTGTGCAATCATGTTTGAAAATGGAAATTTATTTATTTATTATTTATTTATTTTATTTGTATCCTGCCCTTCCTCCCAGCAGGAGCCCAGGGTGGCAAACAAAGCACTAAAACACTTTAAAACATCATAAAAACATATCTTAAAATACATTAAAAGAAAACAGCATTAAAAACATTTTAAAAAACAACCTTAAAAAGGGTTAAAACATTATTAAAGACATATTAAACAATTCTGACACAGATGCAGTCTTCAAAAGGCATTGAAAAGGTAGCAGAGATGGCACCTGCCTAATATTCAAAGGGAGGGAATTCCACAAGGTAGGTGCCGCCACACTAAAGATCCGTTTCCTATATTGTGCAGAATGAACCTCCTGATAAGTTGGTATCTACAGGAGGCCCTCACCTGCAAAGCACAGTGCCCGACCGGGCATATAAGGGGTAAGACAGTCCTTCAGGTATCCTGATCCCGAGTTGTATAGGGCTTTGTACGCCAAAACTAGAACCTTGAACTTTGCCTGTTATGAAATGGGCAGCCAGTGGAAAATATATGGAAATGAAAATGGAAATGGACTGTCTTCAAATGGACTTATGGCGACCCTTTGAATAGGGTTTTCATGGTAAATGGTATTCAGAGGCGGTTTTACCATTGCCCTCCTTTGAGGCTGAGAGGCAGTGACTGGCCCAAGGTCACCCAGTGAGCTTCATGGCTGTGTGGGGCTTCAAACCCTGGTCTCCCAGGTCCTAGTCCAACACTGACCTGGGGGATGGGCAGGGAAGGGAAGAGGATGGTGAGAGTGAGGGGAAGACATTGGGTGGGTGGGCACTGGGCAGAAGGGAAAACCCTTTCCTTTCCAAAAAAACACTGTGAACAGTATCATTCCTTTTCAGTGTTTTCCCCACCTTTTTATTTTACAGCAGGCACATGTAGCCTCCCACCCAAATTTAAAGAAAAGCTATCCCTGGCAACATCCACACCAGGCCTTTAGTTCACTTTGGACAGTCATGGCTTCTCTCAAAGAATCCTGGGATGTGTAGTTAGTGAAGGGTGCTGAGAGTTGCTAGGAGATGCCCTGTTCTCCTCACAGACCTTCAATCAGAGTGGCTGACTGTGAAACTATTCTGGCCGCTGGAGCTCTCTCAATGGAACAGGAGTCACCCTTCACAAACTACACTTCCCAGGATTCTCTGAGGGAAGCCATGACTGTCTCAAGTGAAATCAAAGTCTGATGTGGGTATGGCCCCCTGATTAGCCAAGCCCAGCAGCTGTGAGTCCGGCTCTTAGAACACTGACACTTGGTTCTTACTGAGCATGCCCGATGTTATAATTGGGTTCTAGCCAAAATTTCTTAAATTAATTAAAAGTCAACCAGGCATTTTTTTAACTTTAAACTGCAGAAGATGAAGGTCAGAATATGGGGCAAGGTCATTAACAGGATTACAGGTACTCTGTGAACATGGCTTTTTTTAAAAAATGAATTTCAAAAGATTATGAGAACTCAGAGAAAAAAGTCGAAAAGGGCTCTGGATTTTTTTTCACTCTTTTTAGACTTTGAACTCTCGATTCTCTGACTGTTTTATGTATTGCCATGAAAATTGAGAGGGTTGTTAAGCAAGCGTTTATGAGTTTAGGATTATAAGTTTTGTAAGGTTTTGTTTTGAAATGAGCTTATGGGAAGCATCAGAATGGCATGGGGGTATTTTCCATTTAACATTGCGGAATGTGAAATATCCATGCTGGCTATAGTACGCAGCCACTCTCATGGCTGTATAATTAGGGAACCTCTACTCACAGAAGGTTCCCACACAATTTAGAACTCTGCAGTCAGGATTCTTACAAGTATATAAATCCCCCAACAACTTAGGACCAGGATACCTAGTGGACTGTGGCTAGCTTAAAACCCCAAAGAATAATAGGAGCTGTAGCTTGTTATGGATGCTGGGAAGTTGCAGCTCTGTAGGGGAAAATCATAGCTCTCAGAATTCTTTGGAGTAAGTCATGTGCTTTAAATGGGCATTGGGTATACTTTAATTATATAGTGTGGATCTGCCCTCTCCCAGTATAGACCAAGCCGATCTTTAAGATCTCCCAAGTAGATGATACTGGTCATTCCACATCCAGTGGTTTGTCTCTTGGCAACATTGTGGAAGTCGGCTTTCTTTGTGAAGCACACACCCTCTGGAATGCCCTCCCTCAGGTTACTTATTTGTTTATTTGTTTATTTATTTATTTATTTATTGCATTTGTATACCGCCCCATAGCCAAAGCTCTCTGGGCGGTTTAGAGCAATTAGAAACATTAAAAACAAATATACTAACTTATGAGCAGGGACAGCAGTAATGTCACTACAATGGCTCTTCAAAACTTCCATGTTTACTCAAGCTTCCCTGGACTCTTAAATTTTAATTCTCTTTTTTGTACACTCCTCAGTTTTATCTGTAGCACATAATTTCATTTTTTATCTATTTCCCCCCCAAAAAATATTGAATGTTTTTTCATTGTTTTATGTAAACCATTTGGAGTTTTTATTGTAGTAAATGGTATAAAATATACAAACAAATAAATATAAGTGGATGCAGACAATGTGAGGTACAATTGATGTGGAGTAGTATGAGAAATGTAATGTAGTGTTTGATGGCTCCATCTCCTACAGTCGTGTGGGGAGATTGATGCATGGCAGATACTGCTTTTGGGACCAGTGTCTAGATTCTATTGTTATTTTTAAGGCACCTGATTTTACTGGTTGGCGTCCCTGAAAGGGAATTAAGGAATTGTAACTATTCCTTAACGTATGCATGCAAAATAGAAGCAACCCTTTCTTATCCTCACAGACTCCCCAGGTATTACTAAGCTGAAATGAAAGATTTTCATTGATCAAGTGATAAAAAGCATTTGGCTCAGCATTTATAATCCTGCATATGTTTACAGCAAGAAAATCTGTGCAGGTGAGTGACAGGATGATCTT
This sequence comes from Rhineura floridana, assembly GCF_030035675.1. Taxonomy (NCBI): domain Eukaryota; kingdom Metazoa; phylum Chordata; class Lepidosauria; order Squamata; family Rhineuridae; genus Rhineura; species Rhineura floridana. The sequence goes on along the minus strand of NC_084482.1, from coordinate 171,096,364 downwards.
GGTAATGCCTTACATTGAGAAAAACTATTAACTCAATATTTCGAATGCTAAAAAGACATCTAGTTGAAAAGTTGATTCCAATCTACCCAGTGGAAGGAAGCCTGTGGGCAATTTGAAAAACTAGAAGGAGAAGATAAATTAATACAGTAATAAACACATTATATGCTGTACCCATTCACCATAGATGCACAAAACAACAACTTTATTATGAACTGCTCTGTATTTTTGGTGGAGAAAACTCCAGTAGCTATCCTTCCTCCAGTTGCCATTTTTTACATCATCATCATCAATTAGATTGTTACCTGAAGGTCTCCAAGTGACTTACAACTTTGTTAAAAACAAAAATAAATATATCATACCATAAAAAATAAAAATAAAAACACCACACAGCCACAGGAAGCTTTGGTAGCACACTAATAACAAAATATCCTCTCAGTCTATCAAATACCTAGGAAAAAAGATTATCTGGCACCGTCAATGAAGATGCCAGGTGGATCTCACTGGGGACTGAATTTCACAGATGGGGAGCCACAACTGAAAATGCCCTCCCTCAACATCAGCCTCTGACCCGTCCTCAGAGAGGAAACCTAGAGCAGGATCTCAGAAGAAGATCTAAGTGTCCAGGTAGGTTCCAAAATATATTGGGGTCCTTAGTCGTAAAGACCTTTATAGGTCAAAATCAGCACTTTGAATGGGACTCGGAAGCATACAGCTATACATTTTAACAATTATACAGAGTATAATTGGCTCTATGTGTCTCCATGGAGAATCAAAGTAGCATATCTTATTATTTATTTATTTATTAAATTTATTAGTCGCCCATCTGGCTGGATGTCCAGCCACTCTGGGCGACGTACAAGATAAAAACAATACATTAAAACGTTAACATTTAAAACCATAACAATAAAAACCTAACCCACCCCAAAAGCCTGCCTGAAGAGCCAGGTCTTCAAGGCCCGGCGGAAGCTCATCATAGAAGGGGCATGGTGGAGATCATTTGGGAGAGAGTTCCACAGGGTGGGGGCCACTATTGAAAAAGCCCTCTCTCTAGTCCTCACCAGTCTAGCTGTTTTATCCGGTGGGATCGAGAGAAGGTCTTCTGAGGCTGATCTTGTTGAGCGGCATCCCTGACGATGCTGCAGGCGCTCCTTCAGATAGACTGGGCTAAAACCGTATAGGGTTTTAAAGGTCAAAACCAACATCTTGAATTGGGCCCGGTAAACAACCGGTAGCCGGTGCAACTCCTTCAGCACTGGAGTGATGTGATCTTGCTGGCGGCTGCCTTTAATCAGACGAGCCGCCGCATTCTGTACCAGTTGCAGCTTCCAGACCGTTTTCAAGGGTAACCCCACATAGAGCGCATTACAGTAATCTAGGCGAGAGGTGACCAGGGCATGTACTACCGGTGGGAGCAGATGGTTGGGAAGGTAGGGGCGCAGACTCCGCATCAGATGGAGTTGATACAGTGCCGCCCGGCTCACAGCCGAGACTTGAGCTTCCATGGTCAGCTGGGAGTCAAGAATGACCCCCAGGCTGCAGACCTGGTATTTCAGGGGCAATCGTACCCCATTGAGCACCAGGTCCACATCCCCCAGCCTTCCCTTGTCTCCCACAAACAGTACCTCGGTTTTTTCAGGGTTCAGCTTCAGTTTATTCCTTCCCATCCAGCCACTCACCGACTCCAGGCACTTGGACAGGGTTTCTACAGCCAACCTTGGTGCAGATTTAAATGAGAGATAGAGCTGCGTGTCATCCGCATACTGATGACATTGCAGCCCAAATCTCCTGATGATTGCCCCCAGCGGCTTTATATAGATGTTGAACAGCATCAGGGAGAGGATGGAACCCTGTGGCACCCCACAAGTGAGAGGCCAAGGATCCGAAACCTCATCCTTCAATGCCACTCTTTGGTACCTACCAGAGAGGAAGGAATGGAACCACTGCAATACAGTGCCCCCCACACCTAACCTCTCCAGGCGTTCCAAGAGGATAACGTGGTCAACGGTATCGAAAGCCGCAGAGAGATCAAGGAGGACAAGGAAGGTGCATTCGCCCCTATCCCACGCCCACCTCATATCATCTACCAAGGCGACCAGGGCTGTCTCAGTCCCATGTCCAGGCCTGAAGCCCGATTGAAATGGATCCAGATAATCCGCTTCCTCCAAGTGCGCTTGCAACTGTTTTGCCACCACCCGCTGTGGCTTTGACAGTATAAGAACTATTCCTTTGGTAATTTCACAAATGACGCTTTGTGAGATCTTGGTCAAACTCTGAGACTGAGGTTTCCAGTTCTGGTGGAAGAAATTGGAATTAAAAGGGTCAGAGGCAGGTGATGTGGTTAAGGAAGGTTTGGTTGTCAAGTTCCAGATCAAACACCCAAGGAGGGTGAGAAAAAGCAAAGATGTCTGTGTCACCACTCAGTGAGATGAATCACTTACATTGTGGAGCTCACTTGGATATAACGATTTCATAAGGCCTGGTCTGTCTCAGTTGGCTTGTGAGGTTAGTTTCAAATATTCATACTATGAACTCAGATTCTTTTATTCAGGATAGAACTAGAGAGAACCCTAGTTTTGCTATAGATACTGGTGAATAAGGGAGGTAAGGTAGTGGATACTGCATGCTAGAGGCCTTTCTTCAAGGACCTCCCCAACGCCTTACACATTTTCCCCCATTGGTGGAAAGATGATAGCATGGGGAAAGCAACAATTGAAGAGGGCTAACACAGGCTGGTGTCTCTGATGACAGTGGGGCAGTGAATCTGCTCCGGTTTTTAGTCTGAACTTTCAAGGAGCTGTCCAAGGTGGTCCTTGGACAGCTTCTTAAAAGTTCAGACTAACACCCAGAACAGATTCACTGCCCCACTGACATCGGAGACACCGGCCTTCACTACACGTTTCAGTGAAGGAACACATTATGTTGCTAGACTGGGCAGATGCAGTTTGTGTTGCCATGTGTATTTATGGGCAACCATCCATTGTGACCCACATCCATAAAACATGATACAGACGGGAAGCACATTTCAGTCCATGTGGCAATGTAAATAGGAAAACATGTCTCAAGTTGTAACTGGATCAGAGCCATTGACTGTGATACAGTGAAGTATGAGGCTCACATATAAAATGGTTTTCTTTTCAACACTGCAGCCAGCACCCCCCACCCCACCCCACCTCACCCCCACTCCATGCATAACATTGGTAGCAATTTTTGAAATCTGGACTGCTGTGTGAAATAGAAGAAAACCTCACTTGGTGAACACAATGAACCCCTAAATGGGCTCTCTGGATTGTAGGCTCTCTCACCAAACAAACATAAATAGCTCTGGCAGGCTCTTTAGAAGAGCAGAAGTCAATTTTCTCTAGTGCAGGCTCTTGAGTCTTCAATATAGTAAACAGAAGGGGGGAAAGGAATAAAACAGAAATTCACTCAGCACTAACTTGCTGGAAGATGTATTGTACAACACACATTTCCCAGAACATTCATTGGACATTTATTATTATTGTTGTTGTTATTTTTATTATTTGCTTCATTGCAAATTACAACAGTAAAACACACACAATTGTACAATTTATCACAAATACATAATTTAAAAACAATACAACATACACCTACAATAATCAATTAAAGATAGAAAGAAAATACCCTTCCCATGCCACACCTGGAGGAACACAGAAATAGGAAAAAGCTCAAAAGGCACAACACTATTAAACACCTAGGATAATAAAGCCTTTGCCTGGCACCTAAAAGTTGACAATGTTGGCTCCTGGGGAGCATCCACAGGGAAGCATTCCACAGAAAGGACTCACTGAAAAGACCTGCTCTCTCCTTAACATCCTCCAAACTCTCACAAGGGGCATGCAGAGAAAGGCCTCAAATGCTGATCTTAGAGTCTGGTAGGCTCATATGGAGAAAGGTGGCCCAAGGGTTATTTGGGTCCCTAGCTGTGTAAGACTTTATAGGCTAAAACAACCATTTTGAATTGGGGTCAGAAATGAATTGGCAGCTAGTACAGCTAGGCCAGAATTTGTGTTATACATTAGTGTCGCTTGGTACCCATCATCCACATTTTGCACCAACTGCAGTTTTTGGATAATCTTCAAAGGCAACCCAATATAGAATGCATTGCAGTATTCTAACAAAGAGGTTACAGGACAGTAGATCAGTAAAGCCAGGACAACTGTAATCTGGCACCAGGAAGGGATGACTCGGGATTTAACTTTCCTAGAGTTCTTTCCCATTGTAGTGGCTGTATACTTGTGGCCAAAGGTCCTGGCAAATAAAGTGGTACACTTCTGATGTGACAATCAGGCCACAGTCCAAGTAATCAATACCCTAACATCTCGGAATTCCAGGGTTATGGCATTGGTTAGGGCCTTCACGCTGCAGTGCCTGCGGTTCAATATTCTTTTCAGGGCACGACATGTGCCGAGTTTGGATAATGACATAGCTGATGCCTTGTCACGTGGTCAGATGGACAGGTTTCAAAAGTTAGCTTTCTGGGCTCAGGAGCATCCGAACACAATGCCAGCGGAGCTGTGGGAGATTGGAGGAGTGAAGCTGAGAGAGCCATGAGGTTAGCCATTGCACCCAGTTCTCGAGCAGCCTATGACAGGACAGGTAAGGAATTTGCAGAATTTAGAGCAGGTAAGGGGTGGCCGCAGGCACGGCCCATTGAAATGGACCAGTTGATGGAGTACAGTATATGCTTGTGGGCACGAGGGTTATCCGTAGGCACAATAAGAGGCAAGTTGGTACCTCCCCGAAGAGGTACGCCTGGCGCCTACACTTTTATCTTTTCGGCGCCAGGTAAAGACCTTTTTATGCTCCCAGGCATTTTAATTTTCTTAACCATTTTAATCTTTTAATCCGTATTTTTAATTTTTGTCGTATTGTGTTTTTGTAGTGTTTTTTGTTGTTTGTTTGTATATGTTTTTATGATTTTTATTATGATATATTGTATTTTATCTTGTTTGTTCACCGCCCTGAGAGCTATTCTGCTAAGGGCGGTATATAAATTGAAATAATAAATAAAATAAAAAAATAAATAGCTAAGATGAAAGGGGTACAAGATACTTCAGGAGATTTCCACATTAAGAAAATGATGGAGGGGTGGTCAAGGGAGCGCTCCAGGACACAGGATCAGAGAGCACCCATCTCACCAAGTTTACTTAGGGGGATGAGGCAACAGTGGAATAAATTATGCACTACTCCATATAAGGCTGCATTATTCCATGCAGCTGTATTGACAGCCTTTTTTGGAGCATTTAGAATAGGGGAATTGGTAGCAGGTTCGAGAGCTGACCTGTCAGATCAGGTGCTGCAGTTCAAGGACATTTCACTCATAGGCCAGGGGTACAGCTTTGAGTTCGATGGTCCAAGACAGACCAGAAAAGGAGGGGATATGTGGTGCTTTTGGGGCCATCTACAGAAGGAGACATATGTCCTGTAAAGGCGCTGGAAGAATATGGGGCATATTGGGGAGATGCCCTAGGATATCTTTTTCGCCATGAGGATGGCCAGCTGCTGACCAAGTTTCTATTTTGGGCAGTGACTAAGAGGGTCCTGGTGGGCCTGGGTGTGAGTCCCACCGATTTGTGTACCCACTCATTTCGGATTGGGGCAGCTTCAACAGCTGCACAGGCTGTTATGCCAGCACGTGTCATTTAGAGTATCGGCAGATGGAAGTCAGCAGCCTTATAAGGCTTGTGTTCAGCCCATGAAGGGTGGGAAAGCACAGAAGTAATAGGCCCAACATTGACGATATTGTTCCTTCTCTTTCAGGTGGCTGGGATGGAGGTAAACACCTTCAGGTTCTCATCGCTGGCCACAGTATATTCTGGGCCAGTCGTAGGGCATGGTGCTCTAGGCTGGGGACCCAGCTGGGATGCAGCCAGATGGCAGTGGTCCAATGGTTGGGCCAGGTTAACTTGGGATAGGCTTTTGCCTCTTCTCTTTCACCAGGGTGAGGTCAGATTAACGCCACACATACTAATTATACAAGTGGGTGGCAATGACCTCGGTCTGTTGAAAGGAAAGGCCCTCATTCTATAGGCCTTGAGCGATCTGGAATTGATAAGGCAAAGATGGCCTGGGGTGTTTATTTTATGGTCTAATATTTTGCCTGGGTGAGTTTGGAGGGGTGATGGGAATCCTATTTTTATTTATTTATTTATTACACTTTTATACCGCCCCATAGCTGAAACTCTCTGGGCAGTTTACAACATAAAAACAATATACTGTTACATTTGGTACAATTGATAGTAAAAGAAAACGAATATATCACATTTGAAATAAACATAACTGAACAATAAATTGCTAGCAATCCTAGGCCATTAGATAAGCCTGGTCGGAAAGTTACTAGAGAGCTCAGGTTGTTACGCCAAAAGGCTCTTTACATCTGGAGGAAGCTTCAATAATCACCAGATGAGAAACCAGATATAAAACAACACCTTTATTGATTGATTACCAATATCTTTTGCAAAAGAGAGACGAAGTATTCGGCTAACGCCCGAATCCTGGTCTGAAAGCATAGCTACACAGATTACATTGATATATGGCTCCAAATCCTCCTCACACACAGCCCCTCCCTTATTGCTTGTTAGCAACACTTGTCAGTGACTCCATTGTCTCTGCACTTAGAGCGTTCTAATCTTGAGCACTCCCTGTGCTGTTCCTACCTCCCCCAGGCACAGCATATTCTAGTTTAGTCCCTATCTTCTTGGAAGGTGTCCCGTTACATGAGAAGAGCAAACTAGCATTTTAAGTATTTAACAGCAACTGAGCATCTAGCCTTCTCAGGCACTTTTAGTATCCACAGAGGAATTTTGCTTTTCTATTTCTAAGTTAAATCAGGTTAATCCATTTTCTGCTGTGTCATATTAACACTGCACATACTATAGTTCCCAAACTATATATCTCATTTCATATCAATCCTCCCTCAAAAGCATGTGGGGGTTGAAACTTGATTGCTTAGGGCTTGTTTCAACTCCCTAAATGCTTTTTTCCATTAATTTAGTCCATTTCAATCCTTTTAGCCCCTCCTTTGCCAGGGACTCATACAAAACAGCTGCTTTTACTCCAAACTCAGGGATCCATTGTCTGCAAAACCCCACTAGTCCCAAAAAGCTCTCAGTTCTTCTGGAGTTCTGGGGCTTGGCATATTGCTTCCCTTCTTTCAAGGCCCAAGGCCCTTTTTTCCTTTTTCCCACAGACCAGAGTATCATTCCTCCTTCCGGAACTGTTGGATAAGGGGTTGGAGACCTTCTCGAACCTCGCACCTGAGGCAGGCTTATGTTGCATCACCCCCCTCAGGGCCATTTGATATGAAGAGCTACAACATTTAGGAATAGTGACTCTCATCAGGTTCCCTTCAAAGGAAATGAAAGCTTGCAGTTTTGTTAAAATGTTCCTGTCCAGTAAGACAACAGGACAATTTTGGGGATACCAAAAATTCATGCTGTATATGTTCATCTCCAATTTTGACCAACTGAGGCCATGTGAAGTGAAGATTTTGCTTTATCCCATCAATGCCTTCCACCTTAACGTGGGAGCTTATTTAGTCAGGCTGTGCCCCTGGCAAAATCTTCTAAAATCTTCTTCATGCCCCATTCAAGCTGGCGAATTTCCCTGTCTGCTTATGCTGCAATACCACTGCTGCTTTTTGACATGGACGGCCCACAATTTTTTTACCTTTACCAGTCCTCCTGGTATTTGAGTTACATCATACCAAAAAGGATCTGGGCAGTCCAATATCTTTGGGATTGTACGTCCCCAATCCACAAGCTTATGATACACGTATGTATATATCTGCATGTGTGCTTCTAATTGACACTAAAAAAAACTAAGACTCTTTCTAATGAACAATGGGATTCACTGTGGGTGGGAGTGTATACACCAAGGAATGAAATAACATTTATGCAACAGCATTTAACTCTGCCCTTGTTTTCCTTTGCACAAAGCCTCTGGAACGGATCACCAGCCATACCATCAGGTGGGGGTGTGTGAGAGATGGGGTGGGAGTTATAGCTCTTGGCCTTGCACCTCCTAGAGTCCACTTGAACTAACATGGGGTTAGCCAAGCCATATCACTCCCCCCTCTTTGAAATGTAGACGTATACGTCTTTTCACAGTTCTACCCCCAGGCTCCAATGCTGACTTCCAATTGGTATAACTGTGCTATTTGGGATAAAAACACATTCAAGGGTCAATTAGACAAAGATCCGAATTTTCTGGAAAACCAAAACCACCACAATGGGGTGCATTATAAGGTTGAAACTTCCTTGGCGTCCACATCCCAGCCAAACAGGGAATTTTACCATCCATGTGCCTCTATCTGTGAGAGCTTAGCTATGATATGAATGACTGCATGTTAATCATGTATTATCTGACGTGTATCTTGTACTCCTGAACATTGCACTATTCCTAACCATTGTTATGACAGAATGGGAAAGTAAACAAATGGGCCCAAAACTCTACACTGGTGAACTCCAAATCTGAAATAGCCAAATTCTGTAAATCCCGTTATGAAATCACTCAGAGGAATTTGAAAAGCTAAAACATCCTTGGAGCAAAACAGCCATGAAAGGAAAAGAATAGCAATGGTCAATACATCCTTAAAGAACAATGCATAAAACATTACATTCAATATTACAATGGAAATAAAACAAGTGTCAGGGTCTTGAATCATACTGCAGGGTGGCTTGTACAGAGTTCATCCTCTGGAAACCAGCTTGTGACACTGGACTTCATTTGTTTGAATTAAAAATGTATTTTGCTTATTTGTTGCTTAAAGTAAAAAGTGCTGGGCCTGTTTGGAATTGTAGCACAGTAAACTGACAGTTAACTTGTTTGTGTGTTAATCTGCTGACAAGTTAATTTACTTGTGTGTGTGTAAAGAGAAATGCTAATTTGCTGACTGGTATTGTTTGTTTAAAGCTGCGTTTGCAAAAATAAGGTCTCAGGCTTTTGTTACAGTATGCAGCTGTGCTGAAGAAAAGTATCGAACTATGTTTCTAATGTTCAAGGTTGAAATGAGCAAAACAAGTTGTGAATAACAACTCCTAATATGGGACAGGAAGAGAGGGGAAGGTACCAGTGGGCATGGTTAAAGTGATGTATAGAAAATGAAAGTGATGTAGTTATGATGCTAATGATGCTAATGTAATTAACATAACAAAGCTGATAAAAAGGCCAGCAATGCATAGTTTTGCCAGAACTGGCCTGGCCTCTTCTCCACGTGCACGTGTTAGCAATAAAGATACTCCTTCTCCATCATTGTTTCGTCGTTTCTGAGACTCTATTGGGTGAGTACTGGGAGCGAACTCAAGCCACTAGGACCCCTAAAAGGGGCTAGGGCGATTTGTTTATAACAAGCTGGTCATGCTCAGTGTAAGCTGTAACTGAACTGTCCTGGAATGATGAAAAAATAATCACTCCCTTCTCCCCCCGAGTGACTGTAACAAAGTTTGCAAACTTGCACAACACGGGACATCTCGTCAGAAGAAATCAGGTTGATGGCCTAAGTAAACTTGCCAGTTTCCATGGCTGTGGAAGAATTAAGCAGGCCTCTATGCTGTTAGCACATGCTAGAGAATAGCACGCCAGTTGCATAGCTATGTAAAGGCCCAAGGTGCTGGTACCAGCTTCATATGAGGCTCCAATCAAAATGCCTGCAATAAATCTCCTGTGTCTCACACAAAAAGAAAACGTTCCTTTGGGAGAAAATGCTTCAGCGCAGGAAAGAAAATATAAAAATAAAACACACCCATGGCCAGATGAGACTTCTGCTCAAAAGTGGACAAAACCAAAATATTGTGTTGCAACAGACAGACAAACACACAACATGACTACACATTCTAAAGGCCTTCAAGTTTCTCTAGCCTCTGATACAGAGGTTGCTCATGAAAATAGCCACGAAAAGCAGCCTTTAGGAAGAAAAGGGGGGTTACTTTACAGCTTCTGCACAGACTGAAGAAAACAGCTTTAAGAAACTTTCTTAAATTACCAAAATATACTTATACTTTAAATCAGACAATAAAAAAACTTCTTAATTTCTTAACACTATACCAGAGTGACATAAAGAGAGATCCAGGCGATTCTCCTCTATACCTGTATAAAATCAAAACAAACATTATAACACATGCTTGTGCTCCATCCTATAATAAAAAAGGCAAATGAAATAAAAAGGATTAGACTTCTTGATCATATACAAATGCATACAGAAGATATAATAAAATTATATCAGGCTGCATGGAGCTGCTTTGCTCTCTTGGCTGCTTGCCCACCAAGTGGGGGAAAGAAGGAGGGGTTATAGACACACACATACCCAGAGAATGAGCTGCAGTGTTAGAACTAAACCCCATAGTGGATCAAAGGAAAAAAAACTCTAACATTACTCTTTTTTCTTCTCCCTAAAAACAACCCACTAATTTACTCAAGACATTCGTTACCCATCACAAATAGTCACTGACTCTTGAACCTGTTCACTGTTTTTCTATGTATCTCAAAACCTTCTGTCTACATCCTGTATGCCTCAATCTTAACAAACTATCCTTGTTCCTCCATAGGAACTGGAGTTCCTTCCACATATCACCCTTCTCTTCTAACTCAAATCATTCTTTTCCTCTGCCTGAGCCAACTTACTCCTTGACTCCTGACTTTTCTTGCGTTCTTCCTCTAACAAATCTGACAAATCCTGACATGCATTATAAAGTCCCCAAACAGCTGCAGCACTTTTCTTTGGAAGGCCTGCACTCTTTGCAATATCCCGCATAGGCCTTAGTCATGATTTTCATAGGGTCATCTGTCTTAAAACAATCATCATCCCACACACCTTCCTTTCTTAATCAACCATTTCTCTATTTTCAATAGGCACTCTACTGAACTCATAAAGCGTTTTATTCCCTCTATGGCTACCACTTTTGCCATAGCTTAGAAATCTCCAACACCAAAAGCCAAATGCAAAGAATGAAGCAGTGCACACACAAAACAACCAAACCTTGTTTCAAAATAAATTCAGGGATGAGCCACCTTCAAATGCCACATTCCCAAATCAAGTCACTCATGAGTAAAGCTGTTGTCACCAGCTTTTTTCTCCCAGATTGACTCTCAAAAGAGAAAAACCAGAGGGGGGGTATCTCAAGGGACAGGAACTAGTTAAAAGTCTCTGCCAGCCAGAGCACTGAACATTCCCAGTGCAAATCCTGTTTCTACCTTTTCCAAGTACCTAGCCCCACCGGCTCAAAATACTTGCAAGGCTTCGTTCCCCAGGACTTTGCGGAAGGGGAGGGAGACACAAGTGTTATCAAGGGCTTTCAAAATGGATGGGACCCAGTTTAGGGAACCCCCTTAGTAGCTTATGGCCACTAATGGGTTAACCTTCTCTCCAGTATCGACTTTGGCTAATTGCTGTGTCACAATCACAACCACCGTTTGCCAAAGCTTTGTTGCCAAGGACCGAAGGGGAGGGGGATAACAATGTGCCAGGGAATTTCTATACCTTAACCTCTGGATTTACCACAGCATTTAAAGGACATTTCCCCACTCACTTTAAAACAAGAGACAGCAAAACATAGTAAGAAAGAAAAGGAAATTACACTCATTCCAGTTACATTCAGAACTTGGCTACCTGTTTCCCTGGATTGCAGGACTGTTCACATGTTACTTTGTTCCTGCAACCCTTGCTGCCCACTTGATTCTCCACCAGTTTGTTACGACAAGTGCTCTTGGGAACCTGAGTGTGTGCATTTGCCACCCTCATGTCCCATGAAGCACACCTCCTTGAGAGGAGGGGATCTTTTGCTAGGGATAAAACAAGTGCTTTGCCCTGAAATGTGCTTAAATGGTGTATATATTTAACCCAAGAAATGCAGGTCCAAACCAAAATAAAGCAAAGCTTGATTTTATTGAGAGAAAGAGTAGGAAAGCATTACAGAATTACTTGGGTGCGTGGCAGCATTTATCATTAATATCCTAACCCATTCATAACTTTAAAGTTAAGAAATCAAAGGACCCTATTACTATAAGAGGTGGAAGGTAAAAGAGATTACCTATCCTATGCCCCGACTGGGCAGTTGAATACAGCCGAAGCTATGTGGAAGAGCTCTGATCCAAAACCAGGAAGAAATCTCTTGGTCTCAAGGTTTTGCACCAAGACCCAGAGTCTCCCCGGCTCTCTCTCTGCAGTCCTTCATGCATTCATTGAGAGCGTAGTACACATGTGTGTGGGAGCTCTGATGTTCCTCAACCCCCCTTCCTCTATCTCTCTTCAAGCCTCGGTTTTAAAATACTTTTTCTCTCTGGCAAAACTCTCCTGTTCCTTTTCCTCTCTATCTCTCTCTCCCTTGCTTAAACAAACAGCGCAAATCTCTTCATACCAACTTAAAAGATTGCCGAACGCTACTTAAGGAACAAATTAAATTCTTTGAATCCTGTGTCAAACAAGGACATCAAACAGAAATAGTAGCATGGACAGCCGATTCACGCAGCAAGGAAAAACAACAACAACATATTTTAGGAAGTGACAATAAAGGGAAGAAAATTCCCTTCTAACATTCCCACAGACACTCAAAGAAACCTTCACACGTTCACACATATGGCCAACTCACACTTGAGTACTCAATTCACAAACATCCATTTAAACAAAATAATTCCTAATATCACTCTTATCTCCCAGGACAACTCCACAAACTACACACATGGGGGCCTAACAACTGACTCCCTTCCATCCACATCTTGCACTCAGCCACCCCTCAGGCCGTTCATTATTACAAAACCCATTTAGTCATAATACCTACACCATATGCATTTTTAAAATCTTTAAAATTTCTCAAAAAAACCCACATTCCAACGGGTTCTGTAACTTCCTCCCGCGACGCTCCTGTTCCCATTATGGGTTTTTCAACTGCCTGTCATAGGTCAGTTCCCTGGGCTTTTTAAACAGGCTCTCGTCCCACGGGTCTTTCGTGAAGTCACCCCTACTCCCGCTTCTGCAAGCGGACCTTCCCTGGCTTCTCAGTAGGTCTTTTGACTCTCACGACCACCACCACCTACAGCTTCCCGTTACTTCCTAAGGTGTTGGCTCTCTGGTTTCACTTATTGGAGTTCCGATATATACCGTTGTGTCCTCTGCTCTTCGCTCTCTTAGCCCCAAGGCAAGGTTAAAACAACCTGGAGCGCTCTTCCTTGGCCTGCTAGAGGTGACACGGGGAACCAACGGGTTGAACCAGACCTCCTGGCTGGCTGCGCCAAAATTGTTATGCCAAAAGGCTCTTTACATCTGGAGGAAGCTTCAATAATCACCAGATGAGAAACCAGATATAAAACAACACCTTTATTGATTGATTACCAATATCTTTTGCAAAAGAGAGACGAAGTATTCGGCTAACGCCCGAATCCTGGTCTGAAAGCATAGCTACACAGATTACATTGATATATGGCTCCAAATCCTCCTCACACACAGCCCCTCCCTTATTGCTTGTTAGCAACACTTGTCAGTGACTCCATTGTCTCTGCATTTAGAGCGTTCTAATCTTGAGCACTCCCTGTGCTGTTCCTACCTCCCCCAGGCACAGCATATTCTAGTTTAGTCCCTATCTTCTTGGAAGGTGTCCCGTTACATGAGAAGAGCAAACTAGCATTTTAAGTATTTAACAGCAACTGAGCATCTAGCCTTCTCAGGCACTTTTAGTATCCACAGAGGAATTTTGCTTTTCTATTTCTAAGTTAAATCAGGTTAATCCATTTTCTGCTGTGTCATATTAACACTGCACATACTATAGTTCCCAAACTATATATCTCATTTCATATCAAGGTTGGCATTGCTGAAAGAGGGTGATGGAATAATTCCTCAGCCGGAGATCATGCATTATAGGGAAGAGCTCTATAGAGATGATGGGGTTCACCTGTCCGATTTAGGGAATGACATTTTCTTAGAAGACATGCATAGGGAATTGAAAGGGGCCATTTGGGCCAGGTGAGGGAAGAAGGACTAAGTTGAGACTTGTCCTCCTCTTGTGGCAGGTGTGTGTGGGAAAGGGAAGAGGGGAGTACAAGCAATGAGTACCCTGAGGCACTTTTCAGGTGAACAGAGACTTGCGCACAGGGCTTTATTGCTACAGATGAAAATGTTGCCTATAGCCATTCTCACCCACCCCTCATACATGGTTTCAGTTCAAAAAGTCATGACTATGTGAACGGCTTGCCAGAACTCACTCTGTTTTCCATTGTACCATGAATAACATTGGATTTAGATCTAGGGTTTTTTCCCTTCATGATGTTTAGCTTTTGTAGACCCTCAGCCAATGCATCTTTACACCAGAAACCAAGGGTTGTGTCCAGTATAGTGCTAAATTGCAGTCCTGTCAGTGCAAAGATGACTGATACTGCAATGGGATCCCCCATTCTCTTCCCCTCTCTTGTCTTCAGTCTGTTCTAGGGGTTCCCTCAACCCTCTGGAGCAGATCTGGGGAGGGTGTGAGATAGATGTGGGGGAAAGGAGGGGGGAATCCTGTTGTATTAGCAGTAATCCTTGTGCTAATAGGATGCATTTGTTGAATACCGCCCAAAGAAAAATGTCTGTATCTCCATTTGTACAACAATATACAATGGTGTCAGATTAATAAGTCCAGCTCAATGAAGCAATTAATTGCTATACCTATTAGCCACCAGGCTCAGTTTAAGGTTCTAGTTTTGGTGTACAAAGCCCTATGCAGCTTGGGACCAGGATACCTGAAAGACTGTCTTATCCCTTATATACCCAGTCGTTCACTGCACTCTGCAGGTGAGAGCCTCTTGCAGATACCATCTTATCAGAAGGTTCGTTCCGCACAACATAGGAAGTGGACCTTTATTGTAGTGGCACCTACCCTTTGGAATTCCCCTCCCCTTAAATATCAGACAGGTGCAATCTCTGTTATCTTTTCGGCACCTACTGAAGACCTTCCTCTTTCAACAAGCTGTCCTGCCTGAAGTCAAGGAGCAGAGGCTCACTCAATTCTGTGAGTTTTTATCTTTTTATTAAAGTAGCAGTTACATCAAAAGCTTTATGACTCATCCACCTAGCTATGCTGTCTAAGAACTTTGCCCTGACTAACTCTGACTAAGCATGACTCTGCAACACTCCACTGTTGACGCAGCAAAGAGACAGCCCCCTGCGCCTGCTTAAGAAGCCTGGGTTTTTGTGAGAAGTCATTGGCTCCTCCTTAACGACATTTGAATTTCCCTCTTCTGTCGCCAGCACAAATGGGGCAAAGAGGGCTGGCTCTCAGCTTCTCCCTCTGAGAATTGTGGGTGGTCAGCTTGCTCAACCATTGGAACCTGCAGGGTGCCTGGCTGGGAAATGTCAGGTGTAGCAGGTGGCACCTTGACTGTGGGCGGAGGAGTGGGGGGGTGCATGACAGTTCAGTCTCCACAGGGGCAGTCTCCACTAGCCCTTGTTGCGCTTCTGTGGAGGGTGCCAGAAACAGGGGAAGTTGAGGTTTCAGTGTCTAGGATGTGCTTGCTCTGAGAACTCTCCCTGCTGCTTGTCCCCTCACCCTGCTCATCCTCCCAGTCCCCAGTGTCAGAGTCTGGTGCCTCGAAGGCACCCCTTCCACCTGGGTCACTATACAAGCCTTTTAAGTAGAGACCTTATCCCAGTCTGCATCTGTGTTGGAATTGATTTTCAAGATGTTTTTAAAGCTTTTTTTAAACAAAATTGTTTTAAAAGCCTTTTTTTTAAAAAAAAAAAAAGATGTTTTTAAAGATATTTTGTTTTAATATGTTTTAAGCATGTTTTGTTGTAATGTATTTTAAAATCTGCTTTTATGATATTTTAGAGTGTTTTTAGTGTTTTTGTTTGCCACCCTTGGCTCCTACTGGGAGGAAGGGTGAATATAAATCTAATAAATAAATACATAAATATGCTTCAGGATGTTGCTCAGTGGTAGAGCACATGCTTTGCATGCAAAATGTCTCAGGTTCAATCCCCAGTGACTCCAGGTAGCGCTGGGAAAGACCTGTCTGAAACCACTGAGCTAGATGAGCTAATGGTCCACACAGTATACCTCAATGGGCCAGTAGTCTGACTTAGTATAAGGCAGGTTCCCATTTAATCTGCTTATTTTTCTGAGAAAGAAATTACACCTTTGGTGTAACTTTGAAAATAGCATACATCATTTGCATTCGGTTTACCTCCTCATGACACAGCTAGTAGCCTGAGATACATGCCAATGGGGTAGGAGCCTATTGCAGTATGGAAATTATTGCATTTCTATCTGATTGTTTCCCTTCTGTCAGCAGGTCAGGGAAATCTTGAAATTGCAGTGGCTCCCTTGCCTTTTCTCTTGCTTCATGAAGCTATTATGTGTCTCACACAAAAGCAAACAAAGATGGGAATGAAAATAAATATAGTGCAAGCATTTTGGATGTCTGGAACACGATTTTGTTGTATGGGATTCGTATTAGTATTTGCCTCCCTGTTATAAAGAACATGGGAGAAAGTCGGAGGAGAAGATACAATCAAAGAGCATTGTGTTCTTTTTCACACAATGAGATTACATTTGTAAGATAAAATTGTAGCATTAAAAAAGGGAGGGGAGAGATGTTAAGTACTCAGACAAATTGTTCTAATAGGAACTTGTGAAGCATTAGGAATAAGAATCGGAATATACTCCGTTCAGCTCTTCCTTTCTTTTATTTAATTTGTCCTGTAGATATGTGTGTGGTTGACAAAATAAAGCTTTAAAATAAGGACAATCACCAGCTATCAACTCTTAATAGCATTACCTACATTTCAAAAGATATTTTCTTTTTCCAAAATACAATTCTAAATGCTTTATTTGGCAAGTAATTTCAACTGATGCCAGTAGAAGTTATTTCCATGGAACAGGCTGGTGCTTTAGTCCAGCTATGCCAGTACACCAGGGCTTATGCCAATGTTATGTTATGTTATGTTATGTTATGTTATGTTATGTTATGGTTTATTTCTAGGACGCTTTTGGCCAAAAAGGCCCCCAAGGCGGCTTACACACAAATAGAAAAACACAAATTCAAAATACAAATAAAAACAATACAATTTACAAAAAATCAAACTAACAAAATTCTAGCATTTCTAAAAAGCAACAACAGCTAACCAAAAGCATTCACCTTTCTGGTAAAGGACAGTCCCCAGAAAAATGTTACTAAGAGCAGGGGTGAGGGGGCAAAGCAGGTAGAAAAGTGTGCCCCTTGATGGTCCCAGCAGTCTCACCCCTGCAGCAGTACCTCTCAGTCTGCAGCTCCCCCTGATAAGGTCCAGGAAGAGGGGTGGGGCAAGCAGGTGGAAAGGCTTGCCCCTTGATGGTCCCAGCACAGTCTCATCCCTGCAGCAGTACCTGCAGCATAACTGTATCATTTCTTTACTTCCCCAGGAGCCAAGTAAATAGCATAATAATAGCAATAGGGAAGAAAAGAGATGTTTCTTATCCACAAATTTGGATCAACTCTACTCTGAACCAGGGATTTAGATATTGTAGTATTTTTGGAGTATTTTTTTTCTTATCCATGTTTAATTCTATATATTGATAACATCCAAATATTGTTGTTGTTTTTTTGCTACTTTGGGAACGCTGATTGCAAAGCAGATAACATCTGAAAAATCTGAGTTTTGCAGGAATCCCCAGTAGCGGATGGTGGAGTAGGTCAGTGGTGCTCACCTGATCTCCTGACAGCTGAGTTGCTGCTGATCACTGGGAAGGAAAAAGGGAGGGGGAAGGCAGCAGGGAGGTTGGCACTGTGTAAATACACTGGCAACAATGCTGGAGTGGCATAGGAATGGTGGCACAGGAAGGGGATGCATCGAGTAGGCCCACTGCCTTACCTCTCTCCCCTACCTCCCAGTGAGCAGCAGCAACTCAGCTGTTGGGAGGTCAAGTGAGCACTACTGCCCCATTATGCCATCTGCTACTGGGAATACCTTTGGACCAACTTTGGGAGACAAAACCTGCTTTTAGATGGGGGGAGGAGGCTGAAGAGGAGAAGCTGCCCTGATCAGAAGGGGGGAAATGGTTAAAGGTCAGGGAATGAAACAGTGAAAAAAGAGATGGGAGTGATGTAAGGGAAGAATCAGTGGATGTGATTGGCAGGAAAGCCAGGAGGAATAGTTCACTGGAGCAAAAGAAAGAGCTGTTCCATGGACTTGAAAAGGTCAGTAAGGCAGAAAAAGCCCAATAAGACTTTTATCTTATATCAAGAAGGGCAAAATCTAATTAAAAAAATCTTATATGATGACATTTAGCTGAGGGTACCAGAGTCAAATATTCTGGTAGACCTCTTTTCCTCAAGTTTATCACCCCACATTGTAACATAGCTAAGAACCATGTGATCCTAGGCTGAGACTGGGTAGACCTGGGTTCAAATCCCTACTTAGCCATTAAGCTCACTCTCTCTTAGCCTAACCTAATTTACATGATGTTGTGAGGCTAAAATGGGTGGGTGAGCAAACCTTATATCCTCGGAGAAAGAGTGGGATAAAAATAAACAAACAATCCCATCTTCCATGTATCTCAGTTTGTATCCTGTCCTTCCTCCAAAAAGAATATAAGCAGAGGGTGGCTAGCATCCAAAAGAGAATTCAAAAAAGGGGTCAAAGACCAAGATGCTGGAAAATAGGATATTGGCACAGTACAGAAAGCGATTTGCTTGTCTTATAATCTTATAAGCTATTATCCCCTGATGAAGGCCTGTAGATAATAGGCTGAAACACGTTGGGTTTTATCAAAAATTAAAAAGTTCCTTTCTTCCTCCAAAAAGCCCAGGTGAGCATGCATAGGGTTTTCCCCATTTTATCTTCTAAAGAAGCTATGCTGACAGATGCTGACTAGTCCAAGGTCTTCCAGTGATCTGCACGGCCTAACATGGATTAGCCTACTGTGGATGGGAGAACACATTCACATATCAGTCAGGGAGCTTGAATAGCCTACGTATCTTTCCTGGGAGGCAAACTAAGAGGCACTCAGGGAAGGAAAGTCTGGTGACAGTGGACAGGCTTGGAAGATGTCTTGCATAAAGTTTGCCAAAGTTTGTCCACCCACTGGGGGGGGGAAAGTCACAGGATTGTAACTAGTGTTAGTCATACTCCGAGCAGACCCATTGAAATAAACATAATTAATTTCAATGGGTCCATTCTAAGTAGAACTTAGTTGGATACAACTCACCTCTGGCCCCCACCCCTGAGGACATGGATTGCTGCTGGCCACACCTTAGGCATGGCTGTTACAAGGAAAAGCCTATGTGTGTCGACTTCTATGCATGCAGGCTTTCCCCACATTCTAGAACTCTGCATGATGCATGCCTGAATGGGATTTTTGTTCTGTAATGTGGCTTATCTGTCATGCGAGTTTCCTGTTTGAGTATTCATTATGAAAATAGTTGTGGCATTTAACATGTTCTACTGAGTTTACCCTTCATATTGGATGTAGTGATTATAATGTCTTCTTGTGGCAATTTTAGGATTATATTTTATGGGTATCCTCCAACACCGTGTCTTCTGCAAAGACATTTGTCTGATTGTTTTGTTTCTCTTTCCCTCCCCATTACATTTCTGCCCAGATGAATTTCTTGATCCTTTAGGACGGTGCATTCTTATAGGGCTTCTCTGCTGTTGAAATCTTGTAGAGATCAATAAATACTAGGTCTTCCTAAACTATTTTTAGGTTTGGGATGACTGTCTTCCACTTGTAAAACCTTAGTGCAAATTAAGTAAACCATTGCTTTGTTGTGCAACATGGATAGCATCCACAATGATAATTTTTAAAAAATAAATATTTTGGGTTGTGATGACATAAATTTCATTCAATATAAGTTTCTATGTCAATCATATCTAAGACACATTCAGCTGAGCGAGACTAATTTGGCTGAACTTAGGTCAGTGGGACTTAAGTGAAGTTCAGCTAGCTTACAGTGCAATCCTAAGTATGTTTACTCATTTATTTATTTATTTATTACATTTCTACCCCTCCTTTCTTTTTCATGATTGAAACCCAAGGCGGCTTTACATATGGTTTCCAGGCGGTGTCCCATCCAGGCACTGACTAGACCTGACCCTGCTTAGCTTCTAGCAAGGAGCTGGCCACATGTGCCTTCAGACCACAGCCTGGGACCATAAGTAAGTCCCACTGAGTTTAATGGGACTTACTCCCTAGGTATGCTTAAAATTGCAGCATTAGTTTGGATCTAACCAATCTAACTAATACTTGTTGGATTTTGCTAGTAATTTTCATTCTCTTTATACTAGTAGTCAGATAGTGGGATTTTATATTCTAATTACAGATTTGGGTTAGACTGCTTTTGTGACAATACAAAACTCTTGTAATAGTAGTAAAAATAGCAAACCCTGAGCAGCTTAGAAAGATCAATACAAAAACAAAGACACAGCACAAAAGGAAAAGGAATTGGCAGGGAAGAGGAAAAACTCAAACACTAGTTTTTTAGTTACAACATTCTTATAATGACCAGCTGGAATGGAAACAGTTCACAGAGAGGAGGAGCCAAAAATTGCTGGTCTGTCAATACAGCCAATGGAGTGCCCCTGATTCTCATCTGTCCCTCTGCTCAGCCTGATGGAAAGAGTATTGCCAGGACACATGTGAAAGCGGAAGGAGCCTGATGGTGCTGTTTCTTAGCAGAGTTAACTATCCTTATAATAGTACCTATATAAAATAGTAGGTGTACTTTAATTTGATATTGTCATAGGAATAAACACTACTTGAGGAGAACTAGGCAGAAACATGGAACCAGAGCTTGGAAAAGTTATTTTTTTGAACTACAAATCCCATCAGCCCAATCCAGTGGCTTTTCCAAACTCTGTGTGGAACATTTGGTATATGTAACAATACAGGCAGGTGAGTGGCATTTCCCTTTCATCACTGACTGTCAGTATTAGGGGCAGAAACCTGTGACATCATGACATGCATGGAGTAACTCTTACCATACATTAGATTACAGAAGAAAATAATGCAAAACTCACCAGAGAGAACATTTTTACTGGCAGGCACATATTCTACCCACACCTGCAAATATGATGTAAAGTTTTACGAAGTAAAGGAAAGATGTGAAAGCCTTGGGGTTAACACAATTTCAGCATATTCTCAGTCGTGTCAAAGAAAGCCCAGTCCATGTTAGTATTTTCATGAGATGGGTTTTTTAAAAGTGTTTGGATGGGAGAGTGAGACCTCACATATAAAGAAATGTTGCAGGGGTCCTGCTCTCAGCAAAGGAATGCTGAATACATTTTTTGGGTTTGTCTTCACCTTTGTTCTGTCTGTGCAGTGCTGTGTTGGAATCCTCAAAAACTAAAACTCTTCAGAACTTTAATATGACATATTTAAAGAACTCAAAGAGCTGCCAAGTATGAGATCAGGAAGACTATTGCTATTGAAAATAGGAAAATATAAATAAATCATTAGCTGTTTACAGTGTACAGCTTTTGACTCCTTTGACTGATGAGGAGAGAACAACACAACCCACCATTTCAAAGGCTGTGCACAGATGTTTTTGATTAGACACAATGTGAACATGTGTAAGTGTGTGGCTATGGGCTCCTTCTGAGACCTTCAAAAACGTTAACTGTGTTAGCATGAGAATTGGGACATATCCTTTGCAATATAAATAAATAAACACAGAATACTCGGACCATCCACATTACATTTTTCCCCCTCAGCGTTCTTTCAGTTATTTATTTTGGAAGGCTGTCATGCATGGATGGGTTTTATATAATGCTCTGATGACCTTTAGAATTTTTCTGATTAAATGCTGTTCTACTTCATTATGACATTTTTCCACTTGTACTACCAGATTTGATGTGTACAACTTAATAACACAACTAGACATGAATGTTAATACCTTTACAATTCATTGCATGGCTGTTTTTTTTGTTTTTGTTTTTTTGGAGTGCTTATGAAATTTAGAGCAAGTTTTTTTTCTTGCTGCAGGCTTATATGAATCATATAAATTAGATGGTAACAAAAGAACATATTAGCATTTGTTAGCCTGGATGCCCAGATTTTTGTAATGCCATTTTAATATGTGCTGCTATTTTTTCCCACCCTCAAGTTTAATATGTACTACAACTTTTCATCCTCAGGTTTTCAACCAACATCATAATTGAATTGGCTTGCTTCGTGCCCAAGGATAATGATTTTACACTGATGGAATTGTTATAAGATTTGAAGAATTATACTGTTGCAGTCTGTTTAGCCTAGCTGGAATTTTTAAAAATGGCTCATAAAGACATGCATCTGTAAGAGGCATAAGCCTACAGGCCTGCACCCAGTTGCAAATCTATGCGTGTGTCAGGTTGCTGCTCTTTCAGAAGTGCTCTTTCAGCAGAGGAAGGGGCTGCATCCAATGACCCTCCATATTTATCCCGCTGGCCTTTTTGACCTTCAGAAGTCACATCAGCAGGCACAAACTTTCACTAGCCATTGCCTTTAGTAAGGAAGGGTCTCCTGAGCAAAGGAGTATGCTTCACATGTAGCAATTCACATCACTGTTAGTTCTTCATTAATATTAGGTGTTACATGTTTCAGTGGTTAAATGGGTCTCTGTGAACAAATAGTCCATGGAGATCACAATTGCACTATCAAATCTTCAAGAGTTCAGTTACAGCAAGACTTCATTTGAAAATCTGGCTTCAGTTCATGATCATGTTATCTCCCCTGTCATGTATTATGATTATAGCTATAATTATATTTATTTATTTGATTTATAACCCGCCCTTTCTCCCAGTAGGAGCCCAGGGTGGCAATTATTATTGTTGTTAGAATAGTAACAGTGTTGTGTAATGGTTAGAGAGTTGGACTGGGACCTGGGAGACCAGGGTTCAAATCCCCTCTTAGCCATGAAGCTCACTGGATGACCTTGGGCCAGTCACTGCCTCTCAGCCTAACCTAGCTCTCAGGGTTGTTGTGAGGAGGGAAACCATGTACACCACTTTGAGCTCCTAGGAGGAAAGGTGGTATATAAATATAATTAATATTAATATTAATATTAATATTATTAATATTAATAATAATAATAATATTAATATTAATAATAATAATAATAATAATAATAATAATAATAATAATAATAATAATAATAATAATAATAGATTTATTGCCACCATTCCCCCAAAGGTCCCAGAGTGGGTCACAACAGTTTAAAATACAAAATTAAAAACAACCTAAAATCACAATATCACAAAAATGGGGTAGAGGAGTAAAAGTAAGTAATCTGTCTTCCATATATATTTAATTATGGGGCACAGTAAAAACAGACAAGGGGTGGCTGAATGAATGCCCCACTGAAATGAATAAGAGCTGGTGCACTGCAATTTTCATCCTAAAAATCTGTAGGGTGAGGGAGACTGCACAGGGAAGAAGAAGAAGAGGAGGAGGAAGAGGAAGGAGGCAATTATTTCTTCAAGTCACAAATTCCAGAAAGAGGAAAA
Organism: Rhineura floridana; assembly: GCF_030035675.1. Classification (NCBI taxonomy): domain Eukaryota; kingdom Metazoa; phylum Chordata; class Lepidosauria; order Squamata; family Rhineuridae; genus Rhineura; species Rhineura floridana. Next base: position 171,072,918 of record NC_084482.1, on the reverse strand, counting down.
TCCAGGAGGTTTCAACATGGGTGGAGGAAACAGTCAAAGTTCTAGAGTGGTGCAGGGAAGCTTTGGCCCTCCAAATTCTATTGAACTACAACTCTCATCATCCCTAGTCACTGGCCATGCTTGCTGAGGCTGATGGGAGTTGTAGTTCAACAACATCTGGTGGGCCAAGCATTCCCCACCCTTGCTCTAGAGCAGCCTTTCCCAACCAGTGTGCCTCCAGATGTTGTTGGACCACAATTCCCATCGTTCCTGACCATTGGCAATGCCAGCTGAGGCTGATGGGAGTTGTGGCCCAACAACATCTGGAGGCACACTGGTTGGGAAAGGCTGCTCTAGAGAAAAGATGCAAAGTCAAGTTCTGTCAAGGTCACCCAAACTGTTTAGGATAGTCTGAAAAGATTAACCAGGGATTTATTTATTTATTTCATGGAAATGTTCAACAGGAAGCATATATTTTGCACTGATTGTACACCCTAAAGTCACTTCCTGGAGTGCTGGTTCTTATGTAACCAAAATGGCACCACCGATGCACAAGAGGGAGTCATCAGAAGAACTGGGGGGAGCTGGAATGCTGACTGTCTGTTGGGTGGAGAAAGAAACATCCAGGGGGAATGGTTGGAATCCTGTAACATTTTGTAGCAGGTCCAACTTACCTGTCTTTAGCTTCCACAATGTAATGTTCTGAGGCAAGGGATGGATGTTCTTAGAAGGGATTTATATTGCTTATGAATATGTCTCTTTTGAACACCTCACCACTAAAGAAGAATTATGGGAAAGTTAATTGAAAGGTTCCCAATGTTTTCATGACCCATGTATGATGCTAATGCAGTCTTGCTGGGTCTGTGTGGAACCATAATGCTGAAGTCATCAGCCACAATGGCTTTACTACATTTAATAGTTTGTTTTGCTTTGCTTTATTTGCTAATTTTCATTTCCAGTTGTAAACTTGAACTTGTGTAGTTTGTTCAATACAAAAAATCAATCACAGGAATACCCATAGTGTGTTAGAACATATTATCAAGTTTTCATCTGCTTTAATGGCTAGTGAGTTTCAGAAAGCCCCTTTTAACATAGTGGGATTTGAGTGGCTTCTCTGAGTTAAGGTACAAATAAAGCACAGCTTCTAAATACAGCTAATACGACACTATGTTGAATGCATTTCATGTTACATTGTGTTGACACCATTACCTTCTCATTCAGAAATCCAGACCATTCTTAGTGAATAATAAAAAAGAGAGGATGCTGGCTTAAAGCCTTTATTCCTGATGCATCAGCATTTTGTGCTGTCAAGACCAAAATCCTATCAAATGTTTCCCTTACACACTCACTTATTCCATTTGCCATGCTGAATTGTTACAGCTTGCATCGTAAGGAAACAGCATCAAGTGTTCCCAGACACATATAGTCAGAGCAATATGAAGTGGGTGTGAAGGTGGAAAGGAAAGGAACAAAGATATGCTCTGTGTCTCCAATAATCCTGGATGCAGCCTTGGGCAAGTTATTTAATTTTGCCTCCTCTGGCAAAATGGACGTTATATTTACTATTCCAGTTTTAAATATATAAAAAGTAGAGACTTCTCTCGTCTGTAGTGGTGTTCATGTTATTGCCCCTGCTTCTTCTTGCACCTACCTACAACAGCCCTTGCGCACTTGGGGCCCTTCAAATGTTTTGGATTACAAATTCCATCAGTTGACCCAAGGTGATGAGATTTGTAATCCAAAACATCCAGAGAGCACCAGGTTGGTGAAGGCTAAGCTACAACAACCATCCCTATTCTCTTTTAGCCAAATCACTTTCCTCTTTTCCTACTTGTTCCTTCCCAAGACCACCTCTACAGCAAAGTTTTTCTTGAATCATTATAATAGCTATGGGTGCTCAAGGAATTCATAGGTCTGAATTCTGAAGCACATTCCCCTGATCTCCACCTCCCAGACTAATGGGAGCTTCAGAACACTGTTCTCTCTCACAATCTGCACTGCAACAAATTTTACAAGGTGATCTGTGGACTGGTTTAATTTGTTTTTAAGGTAATAACTGCTTCAAGTGATTACAAAGCACAGCTGCAGCAGTATATGTTGAAAATTGAGCCACATATGCTCTGGAGACAATGGGATGTTATGATGCATGGAAAAAAGATGGCAGAGATAGGGAACATTTAACCCACCAGATGTCACTGAACTACAACTTCCATCATCCTTGGCCATTGGCTATGCTTAGTGGATATGATGGGAGTTGCAGTTCAGCAACATCTGGAGGGTCTAAGGTTCCCCATACCTGCTTTTGATGAATCAGCTTTGGAGGTAATGCTTATTTGAACAAGCACTTCAATACATGAGAAACTGACACAAAGCATTTAGTCTGATCCATCCATCCCTAACAACAACATCACTTTCCTGTATCTAATCTGTTGCTTGACTCCTACTCCATCTGTACTAACTTCCATTAGTCCCTGTGCTCTTTCATACTACCCCATTATACATTTGTCTTGCTCATTCAGTGTCGATCATAGCTACATTGCTGCCATTCTGTAAAGAAACCATGCTAAGTTGCACTAGGAGGAATAGGAGTAATGGTGATGATGGTGGAATCCATCTTTTATCCATCTCACCTCTTTTAAAGTCAGGCACACATACTTATGTCCTTTTTCAGTATTCCTAATATTACTGTCTCCCAGTACTGCCCTAAGATAGATGTTCAGCAGCTTCAGCTACTACATTGGTTTTTTGAATATGTGGGGATTTATGCAAGGTAACCCTGTTGGGTTTTGGAAGGTTTTTTTTCTTTGTTACCTTGACAGTTAAGACCTTTTCTTAAGTAGCATTAATTTTACAAGTTATGTTATTATATTTAAGCATTCATGCAAACAGGCAATATATATATATATTATATTTTGAACTCTGTTCTCCCTGGCATTAGTCTTAGATAAATACTCTAGTCACCATAGCATATTGGCTCACTTACATAAGTATGTATATATTGCATTTATGCACTGCCCTTCCTTCAAGAAGCATAGGGTAGTGTACATGGTTCTCCCATTGTTGTCCTTGTAACTCTGTGTGGTAGGTTAAGCTAAGAAATAGTGACTGGTCCAAACTGACCCACTGAGCTTCACAGCTGAGCAGAAATTTGAACCTGAATCTTCCCAGTCCTATTCTGAATAGGAATAAATTTGTTTGCGGCCTACTGCCGAAATAACACACGGACACCATTCATTGGGTTGAATCATGGGCCACTTTATTGATCATAATCCAATTAAAATATGAACCTGCAGAGGGGAGATTAAGTGCGGGTGCACCCCGATGAGCCAGGCAAAGCCTGCTTGCAGCTAAAGGGCAACCAAACCCAGCCTGAGCCCGGGGCTGCCCTTTGCCAAACCCCCAGCTCTGGCCACACCCTGAAGATGTGTAGGGGGTCCAATCTGCATCACCACCCCTCAGAGCCCTGAAACTCCAAGTGGATGAGGCACGTTGGCCCCCAAAGGTGGCCCATATTCTGCCCCCGGGGTATATAGCCCTGAGCTGCAGGCCTCCGGACCACCTATCACCCCCAAAGGTGCCTAAAGGTGTCACCTAGCTGCCCTTCCCCTTTTAATCTTTTCCCGCACTTCTTTGCCACAAAAGGGGACAAGCCTCTGCTTAGTCTCCCTTTACCCCACACCCGAAAACAATCTCGTTTAGATCCCTCTGCAGGTCCGTCAGAAATATGTTGTTGCCCACGTCTGTCAAATGCACACCATCCTGCCGAAACAGCTCCAACCTATCATGCCTTATCTCTGGGTGGTGAATGACAGAACCCCCAAAGTCCCTCAGAGCCTTCTGGATTTGCCTATTCACCTTTTTGCAGGTTCTGTCAATCCCCCGTGGGTCACCAGTGCAATTCCATTTCCTGCACGGCAGGATGTCCGACCATACCAAATGCACCCCTGGCCAGCGATGTGCAATGGCCCGGAGGTCCCTACATGCCTGTTCAATTAGGGCCTTGGTCTTCAACAGACCCAGGTTGTTACCCCCGAGGTGGATCACCAGAAACTGGGGCACTGCCCACTCCACCGCCTGCTGAAACAATGCTGGTAGGAGCCCATCCCAACGCATCCCACGGTGGCCGAGCCCATTGACTGAGCCCCAGCTGCATACCAAACAAAAATTTGCCACCCTGTGGCCTGCCCAGAAAACCAAGCTGTGGCTGCAGAGGAGGATGCACACCTGCCCCGTTCCTTCCCAGCAGCCTGTCAAAACAACAACAACCAATGTCAGGATGCAGGATAGCCATTAGCTGCTGGCCTTGTGCGTCTCAGCCAGTGGTCGAATATAAGTCTTATATGTGTTCGAGGACCATCTGCCCACCACTTGTAGCCTCTCCTTGGGAAAACCCAGGTGGGCAGCAGTGGAGGCCACACCTATCCGGAATAAGTGTGTCCCGAACTTACGCAGGTCCAAACCCAGGTTGTGCAGCGCAGCCTTTCCTACTGTCCAAAACTGATACCTGGTGAGGGGCTGGGCATCCCTATGTATGAACAGGTACCCTGATTGCGGCCCCTGAACCACCACAAAGCGATGCAGGGCTATTACTGGACAAATTTCCTTCCACTTGCAGGGGGCTAGTACAATCAGGCAACCCTTACGACATAGGTCCGTCTTGGACCCCCTGAGTCACAGGAGGGCCCACTCCACATCCTAGCTGAGGTCAGAAAACAAAAGGGCCCGCAGGGACTTCTCTGTCTTAGAACCCACCACCACTTCCCCAATCCGAAAGGCCCCGAAAAATAGGGTGAGAGCAGTTGCTTGATATAGCAGTGCTTCAAAGGGGGAGGAACATAAGCCCTTCCACTGACCCTGCAGAGCAACCAGTAGTTCTGGGGAAAGGGGGAGGTGGGAATCTGGGGGGCATGGGCATTTGCAGGACCAGCCCTCTAGCATATGGTGGACCCTAATGTCGCCAGAGTAGTTCTAAAAGCCCCATGCCTTTGCTAGGAAAGAGACACCCAAGAGCTTACCTCTGATGGTCCTGACCGAGAGGCCCCTCAGTTTGCTCTCCATGCAGAACTCCATAAGATGCTCCACTGGGATGGGCCACTCTTGGGCATAGCCCCTGGCCTCCCTGAAGTTTGACAGCTCCCTACTTGCTCCCTGGTAGCTGGCCATAGTGCTGGGTGCCACGGACAGGCTTATGGCCCTTTCTGATTTGGTCCTCCAATCTCCCATAGAGCTAGGAGGACAACCTCCATATGAGCCCTTGCCCACAGTGCCAGCTGGCAAAACCTCTCCATCTGGTTCCGTGATAGAGCATCAGCGATACTCAGGGCCGGTGCTAAAGGGCGGCCAGGTTGGGCACTGGCCCGACAGCCCCGAAGCTACAGGGGGCCCCTCAGCTGCCCCTCCGCTCCCCTTCTGTGATCTGCATCCCCCCACATCCCCCAACATCTTCCCACTTACCTGTCTGCTGTCTTTTACCGTTGCTCTTAACAAAGATGGAGGCCGTGGTTTCCCTAAGGTACTGAAGCCCCTGCCGCCATCTTAGTTGATGGCAGAGATGTGCACGCTTATCACGCATGTGTGCCATCAACAAAGATGGCGGTGGAGGCTTCATCCCCTTAGGGAAACCACAGCCGCCATCTTGGTTAATGGCAATAGTAAAAGACAGCAGACAGGTAGGTGGGGGTGGGGTGGGCTGCATGCGCGAGTGCAAATGCGTATGCACACATGCCAGGATCCAGGGCCAGCTGATGCCCAAGGGCCCTGGCATTACTGGAACCAGCCCTAGCGATACTGTTGTCAATGCCCAGAACATGGCATGCAAGGAACTGGATATTATAGCGGAGGCATTGGAGCACGAATGCTCACACAAAGCACATAACATTGGGGTTTCTAGAGGACTGGGTGTTGATGACCTGCACCGTAGGTAGGTTGTCGCACCAAAAGTGGACTACAGAATTACGCAACTTGTCGGGTCAGAGGTGTACTGCCACGACAATGGGAAAAAACTCCAGGAAAGTTAGGTCTCAGGTTAGTCCAGCCTGTGCCCAGTCCTGTGGCCAGCTGCCCTGACACCATGAGTCATGGAAAATGACCCCAAAACCAGAGGCATCAGAGTTCACCTGAAGCTCTGCCTCCAACAGGCGGTCCCTTCTCCATAAGGAGACCCCATTAAATTCCCGCAAAAAATTCCCGTGTGCACGCACCCCCCATGATGGCAGCTCCTGCTTCGGCTGTGGCCGCAAATCTGGCCCCTTAGCCTGGTAAGTCCCGGGCACGGAGTGTGGATTCTGTTCACATTTATAGTCAGATTAATCCAATTCACACTTTCTAAAACAATCAGAGAACCAAAACACAGTCAACCTTTGAAATTTGCACTTATCTAAATTTTGTGATGCAGTTCTCCATCCAGACAATGTTTACAAAAGTGCATATATTAGATGCATATATTCGATGCATATACATAAAAATGAATATATTAGTGAAAATAATATATAATATAAACATACATTATATTAGGAGAAATTGCTTGCAAAATGTGCACATTGGTCAAAACTGCATACAAAAATGTTATTAAGGATAAATTCACACTAAAATATTGAAGAATTTTCATGAGAATTTCTTTAAAAAAAAATTGGTGCAGAAATGTGGAGAACTGAATTTAAAATGGAAAAAAAATGAGAAACAGAGAGAACTGAAACTGACAGATCCTTTATTGCTAATTCTGAAAGGTTCTAATTGCTTCATGGTATCTTGCTTGGGCATTGAGAGATCACAAAGAAACTTGGTGTACATGTTTATGACATAACTCTCTGTTTCAAGTTCAGTTTGCAGATCAGTCACCACAATTTTAAGGAGGCCAGAAAACATGCTGTAATGTTATATCTCCCTTGAGTACTGAGAGATCAGACTGAAACTTGGCATATATCTTTGTGACATAATTATTTTAAAGTTTAAACTCCAACCAGTTTTCTCTATGCATGTCCAAGAAGTCTATGTAAAACACAATGCAATGAAGTGTTTCTCCCTTCAGCACTGTGAGATCAAAAAAAAATTTGGTGTGTACCTTGATGATTTAATTCTTCATGTGAAGTTCAAACCCCTGCTTGGCCTTCAGAGTCATTTGAGGGCTGAAGAGAAGGGTTATATCTAAAATGAAGCCTCTTGAATACCATGGTTTACTACTATAGATATTCTAATGCTTGTTCAGTAAGGATTCCTCAAAAGCCAATTCATCCAACACTTGATAGGTATAATCACAATACTCCATGCTCTAGTAACTTCCAGATTGGATGATTGCAATGTGCCCTTGAAGATCATTCGGAAACTTCAACTGATCCAAAAGGCAGCATCCAGATTACTGGCTGGGGTTCACTTTAGAAGTCATATAACTTCTATTTTAAAATAGTTTCATTGGTTGCCAGTTCATTTCTAGGCCCAATTTAAGGTGATCATGCTAGGGTTTAAAGCCCTAGACGACTTGGGTCCCAAATGTCTGAAAAATCTCAGGTTTGAGATCAGCAGAAGGGGCCCTTTTGACCCTGGGCTCCTACTGGGAGGAAGGGTGGGATATAAATCTAATAAATGTGTGTGTGTGTGTGTGTGTGTGTGTGTTCCACCACCCTTGGAAGCTTGGGGTTGGTGGCCCTGGAGAGAACATTCACTGTGGTGGCCCCTAAGTTGTGGAATTCCCTCCCCACCCAGGTGTGTCTGGCAACTTCATTGTACAGTTTTAAGTAAGTAGTGAAGACACACCTCTTTATCCTGTCCTTTGACACCAGAGACGTATATCTTTAGGATTTTGTGATTTTAGGTTGTTTCTAATTGTTTCTAATGCTGTACTTAGAAACACCCTGGGACCTTTGGGTGAAGGGTCGGTAATAAATGATAATAAACAAACAAATACAATAATCAGAGCAGGCTGAGGAAGGGAGATTGGGATGGCACACAGTAACATTTCCACTGCCTCTGTTGGCAGAAAGAAGCATCACTGGTAGAAGGGACTCAGCTATGGCAGAGGCCCCAGCTGTGCCCAAGCAGATGAGTAGGTGGTTGCCAGAGGCAAGCAGTTGGCTGTGAGTGGAAAGTTCCAAAAGGGGCTGTTTCAGGTGGGTACAGGATGCTGGTGATTTTGGATCCAAAGCCCCAGGGATTCATTGAGGGGTCCAATACTTGGACCACTTACATCAGGCTGGAGCTGACATCACATAAATGAGCAAAAATCCACTCTCTAAAGTATCTGACCTGGCCTTTGGTTGCAGCAGAGGATCTGCCACTGGACCCTTGTTTGGATTGTTCTGCTCATGTTGCTGCCTTACCAAAGCTATTACTAACAGAAGAGCGGCTTCAGGGACATTGTTGATTTTGTTTGCTTGTGCTCAAAACAGTGTGCCAAACACTGCAAATATTAATGTTGACAAGAAAATTTGACAATTTGCAAATGAACATTAAGCTGTGATGGTATAATGATTTTTAATATTTTATGCAGATACTTTAAATTATCTGCATTAATCATATTCCCATTGCCTTTGAATTCAAGAGGAAAAACAAGCAATTTTGTTATTTCTTATGGGTGCAGAAATGGCTGCATTTTTAAAAAATAAAACAAACAGAAACATGTATATCATCAGTTAATGAAGAGGAAATAATGATGACTGTGCATTGTAAAATATATTAGAACACTAATTAGACTATAGCAGAATTGCTTATGGAAGTCTTTCAGACACCTGCCTGATAATTTTCACCCCCATGTGTTAGTTCATTTAACAATGCATGCATGATTAGAAGATGGAGTTAAAATTAAATAAGAGAATCCCAGTGCAGCCCAGCATGCCATTTTCTTTCTAGCTCTCCAGATTTGTATGTATTTTGAGAACTATTTTCACTGAATGAATTTTTTTTTTACAAAAGCACAAGCACAGTTCAAAGAAGATTTTGTCTGGGTGTATCAGTGGCTAATGACCATGATGGCTGTGCTAAGCCACCATAGTCAGAGGCAGCATGCTTCTGAAAACCAGTTGCCGGTAGCCATAGGAGGGGAGACCGCTTTTGCACTCAGACCCTGATTGTGGGCTTCCCATGGGCATCAGGTGGGCAGGATGCTGGACTAGATGGGCCACTGGCCTGATCCAGCAGGCTCTTGTGTTCTTTTTAGTATGTCCATGCTAGGAACTTCATAGGAAAGGTTGTAATACTGGGGCAATAAACAAATAAATCACACAACTGATCTATAGGGATTGTCAGCTGAACAGCTCTCTACTCACCATGCGTGGCCATCAATCAGAGCTTATTACTTTTTTTGAACTACAACTCCCATCAGCCCCAGCCAGCATGGCCACTGGATTGGGCTGATGGGAGTTGTAGTTCAAAATAGTAACTTTGCCAAGCTCTGCCATCAATACTGTGCAAAGATTCATAGTGCATCTAGAGGAAGACAGATATGCATCTATCCCATACAGCATATGCATTGGTATCTCCATTGTGTATGTTCCTGCTCAGCTCCATCACAGGCCACAGATAAACATATATATGGCTGATGTGGTGCTATAACAGCAGAGAAAAGTGCACTGCTTTGCTGGCATCCTGCGTCCTTGCTGTCCTGGTTTGTCTGATTCATAGCTTCCTTTTCATCCAGGAAGTCCACATTTGTGACTTGGTCAACAAATGAAGGCACACAGAAAACTAGAGGCTAGATATGCTCCCAATGATTAATGCTTTAAAGAAACATGAACAGTGTGAGAATGAATGCACTCCCAAATCATCGGCATTTATTTTCTCGCACTCTGCTTAGGACCTTCCTGTCCTTATATCCAGCACTGCTGAAATCTAAGGTCATTTCCTATGAATGGTCATATGAAACTGTCTTATTAGACCATTGGTCCTTTTAGATTAGTATTGCTTACTTTGACTGGGAGTAGCTCTGCAAAGTCTCAGATACAGGTCTTTGTCATAATCCATAATCTAATCCTTTTAAATCTGAACCCATACGAACCAGCCCTGGCCTTAAAATTGGCCTTGAGGGCCCTGATTATGTGCCCATCCTCAGACTGGTGGGGTTTAGAGATGGGGAGCTTTTCAGTCTTTTCTCCTTTGAAAACCTTGTCCCCTTACCCCGGTTCTCTGTTTTTATTGTCTTGTTCCACTTTGCCCTAGGCAATCTCTAGCTCTCTTGACCTATGTATTAAGGAACAAAAACAAATGCTTCAGTGAGGATAGAATCAGTGGAAGAGCAAGGTTATCAAAGATAATTTTCAGAAAGATGAGAGACTATATGATAGGAATAAACCGCGTTCTAAGTAGTTGATTTTAAAGCTAGCTCAGGATCAAAGAAAGGAAATTTAAACATGTTTTAAGGTCAAGAGTCTTGTTTTGAAACTAGAAGCAGCTTATTGTTTAAAAATGATGAAAGAAGAAAAGGAAATGCTGATATTTGTTTCTATGCTAGGTTTTTGATATTTATATATTGTATTTATATTTGATGTTTTTGTTTTATATTAATGTACATCATCATCTAGAGACATTGTATGATAAATTTTCCTATTCTATATTTGTGTAAGAATGTCATCACACAGCAGTTCACTTGGCTGTCAATAGATGGCACTGTGAGCTACAGCATGATGATAGCTTTCTGAGAGCTGCTGAGGTAGCAGAGGAGGGAGACAGACGGAGGAAGGCAGGTGTAAAGGGAAGGTTTGAAGTGTGAGTGGGTTAGGTGGAGTTGGTGAGCGAAGCAAGCAGGGGCTCAACCCCTAATAAAATAATAATTGCATTATATGATGATGATGATGATGACTTTCTAGCTGATAATCTCAAACTTAATCTATTGTCAAAAACTGCTATTCAGATTTTTTTTGGGGTTGGTTTTCATTTATTTTAGTATTGTGTTTATATCCCACCTTTCTTCCAAGGAGCTCAAGGTAGTGTACATGTTTCTCCCCCTTTCCATTTTATGCTCACAACAACCCTGTGAGGTAGGTTAGGCTGAGAGGCAGTGATTGGCTCACAGTCACCCAATGAGCTTCATGGCCAAGTGGGGATTTGAACCTGGTTTCCCAGGTCATAGTCCAACACTCTAACAACTGACCTATAGTTCAAGGAGTTTCAAAGTCTAAGATTAGAAAGCAGGTACCTGCTCCTCTATCTTGTCTTCTCCTTCAATGGGAAACTTGAAAAATCTGCTGGGGTAAGATTTTTGACTGAAAGAACATACTCTTTAAAAAATTTAAAAACCTTCTGAGTTGTTAATGGTTTTTTAAAAGCTCTTTGAAACATTTTTGTCACCACTAATCATATTTGTTTCTGTGTTATGCTCTTATATCATGTAAATATTTGCTTTGATTCTTTTGAAAAGTAAGTTAATTTTTGTTGGGGGAAAAACTCTTTTCAAGTTTTTTTTAACTGTTAGCACAACAGCTGTCTGAACCCACAAGGTGAAAGAAGAGGTGTAACAAATGAGCCAGCTTCCTCTCTTCTTTCAGTCCCTTTAAGAAATCCTCTCTCCGCCCAGAAGCTTTCTACACCATATCATGGAGTGAGCAAGTTGCATCTGAAGCATTCCCTCCCTGAGAATTCAGATATGGAAGCTTTTCTCCTGTCCTGCAAGGAGGAAGATGTCTTTTCAAGCACATCTTTTAAAGTTGCTTCCATGAACTAAAGAATATGTTTCACATCACCTATACTTGAGGGATCTAAAAAGTCCAGGGCGCTATCGGATCCCTCACTTGCTTTTCCTTCATGCCAGGTCCCATCCCATTTCCTGGGTCACAATATAAAAATGGCTAAACTTGTTTTTGTCTTTGTTTGAGGAAACTCTGGTTGACTCTTCCCTAGGATGGGACTGACCCAACCCTTTGGCATGAGGAACAGGGCTTTGCTCCTATGTAAACTACTGGAAGCAATTTTAGGATGTTATGGTTTATTTCAGTATCAAGGATCAATATCAAGTGTATGGATTAGTTAGACATTAGTGTTTTTCATTTATTTCAGTGCAATCTAATATTTCTCTCAGGTGCTTTATTCTTGAAACATTTAATAAAAATATCAAATTAGAAACCTGGAGATGATGTGGTGGGACTGTGAACGTATTCAAAGATTCTGGATGGAGGTTTTTGAAGAAATATCCATTATAATGGGAATGAAAGTATTAAAAACACCGGAATTGGCATTACTTAATAAATTTGATGGCCAAAACCAAACCATATGAACCATGTGAACCCTACAGTTCTCACTGAGCCTCCAGATGAGGCGCATTACCAGTTTTCTCATGGAGATGAGGGAGACATGTAAGAATTTTTTTGGTCATACTTCTGCCCATCCTTTGCTGTAACTGCAAATCACAAAGGAAACATCAAAATCAACCACACCTAGAAGAAGGGCACTTTGAAGCCATGATAAAAACTATTGGGATTTCCTTACATTTGGAATTGGTATTGTTCTCAGTTTAGAGGTATTTATTGATAGAACACTTAAATGTTTAAATGTTTTTTTCTTTTCTTTTAATAATGTTATTTGTTATTAAATTTTGAGAATTGCATTATTTTATTGATGTATGTATTGCTATATTCGTGTTTTTGTAAGCCGCCTTGAGGGCCTTTTGGCCATAAGGCGGAGTATAAATTTAATTAATAATAATAATAATAATAATAATAATAATAATAATAATAATAATAATAATAATATCACATAAAAAGCAAATTGAGTATCTCTTAATAGCAGCACGCATGTTGATAGATAAATGCTGGAAAGAGGCAAAAGGATTAAACATTGGAAAGTGGTATAGCATAGTATGGGAAATAGCACTCTCAGAGAAACTTACTCAACGTTTGAGAGTAGCGAGAGGACAAAAGAAAAAAGATAGTTTTGCTACAGAATGGTCGTGTTTTATTACACATACAAACAAAACATCAGCACCAATACAGGTTCAAATTGCCTTTAACAGCTTATGGCTACAATAGTTTCTCTGGAGATCTGGGATCTGTCCTCTTGTTAATTAATTATTATCTAAAACTGCCTAATAACCAATGTTAAGTAATTTGTATTGTATGTGGATAGTGATAGACTGAGTAGTACTTTTATATGTAATGTACTATTCTTTGCGTATATGGTTTCTGTATTATGTGAATATTTAATATTTAATCTTTCTTTATATATTTCAAATAAAAAACATATTAAAAAAAAGAAACCTGGAGAAGAGTGATGAGACTTTACCTGGAGAATCTCACCCATGGTGGCTGTTCTGTCTAACACTGCTTTGTGTTAGAAGGAGAGTTGACTTGCTCTTTCCCCTTTAAAATACTGCAGGTTTGAATTTCTGTGTACTCAAATTAGGAACGGGAGAGAAATTCATTCAGTTTGCATTTTAATGTGAACTTACTGAATTTGAGCATCTCAAGCCAATACACAAACCAAAACACAGCTATTCTTCAAAATGGGCACTCCTCTGAATTTTGCAGTACATTTCTCCAACTCCCCAAATGTGTATATTAGGGAAAAGTAAGCACAAACATGTTAATATTAATAAAATAATACACCCAAAAGGCATTAAAATTATTTTCATTTTATTTATTTGCAGATGTATAAACCAGCTATGGAAAAGTTACTGAAGCGGTGTACAATAAAATAAATTAAGATAAAATATAAAATATATAAACTCAGGAAACTGAAGACTATAAAACTAGTTATAGAATTACACATTTATGCAGTTATTATTAATATATTTTATTAAGGAAAATTACTTTCAAAAATGTGCATATTAGAGAAAAATCTGTACAAACGTGCATATTAAGAGAAATACATTCAAAAATGTGTGAAAATTCTTGTGAGGAGTTAAAATAGAAACCACAATTGCGTGAACCGAATTTAAGATTAGAGAAATGAGGAACTGTTTGAAACTATACTGATAGATTTGCCCATCTCTAACTGAGACTAAGATATTAAAACGTGGTGGTACTATTAGTAGGCAAATTACACAAAAGACATACTTCAGTTGTCCTACCTTGCAAAGAAGGCAGAAGCTAGAGATCACCTAGTTTGTACAGATGCACTTTTTTAATTTTCAGAAAATAAATGAAACAAAAAAAGTGTAGTTTAGGCACAAACACATCCATCCATACAAAGAACTGTAACAATCCACCTGCACCACTGTATTTTATTAATAGGAAATCTTACATGACTGGTTAGTTGAGCGGCTTAAGACCTCTTCAGTTATTGAACACATGAGCAGGGACTAGCAGGCTAGTTTCAACCCCCACCCCTTCATCACCATTCCTGATTATGCAAGGTTCCACGAACACAAAAGGTTCCTCATCTCAAGGGGTGACAGGGCAGATCTAGTATGCTCATGCCTGCTCCCTCCCCTTCCACATACACACTATAACACCTGAAGAGGGACTGCGTGCAGTGATGGCTGGTGGCTCCAAGTCAGTGCTCAGAACCTTGGACAGCTCCTTGAAGGCTCAGACTAAATCCCAGAGTGGATTCCACTGCCCACTGACATGGAGCCATCAACCGTCACTGACTACATGTTGCTCTCACTGCCAGCCTGAATGGAAACTTTTCCATAAGAAGTGAAATATGACAAGCTGAAACTTTTCCTTTTATTTTCATGCCAGAAGCTTCACCTGCAGCATTTTTGCATATAATGCAATAATTTTTGTATATAATAAAATATTATTTTAAATATTTTAAAAAGGGCGGAAATATCTCAACCCTGCATTCATGATAAATTGCTGAGACTTAGCCTGAGGTGACTTGTGATGAGGGATGGAATATAAATCCTGTAAATCAATCCATCAATCAAAATAAAAAGATAACCTCCTATGAAGATTTCCTGATGGCCACCTACCTACCACACACATCTTTTCAGTAGCAGTTTTGCAATTCTCAGAGATCCTTCCTGTGGTGATACATTAGGCACGTGCTCTGACCTCATCTTGCTCTAAGCTGAAAACATTTCTCTTTCCACAGGCTGGTGTATTATATTTTAGATTGCTGCTTTTAAAAAAGTTTATCTATGGTAGAATTTTTAATGTGTGCTTCTGGCTTTGATTTATTTATTATACAGCCACAAGAGTGGCGGTATACTATGGTAAGCATGGATTTTTCACATTCCACAATGTTAACTTGAAAATGACCCCCATGCCATTCTGATCCTTCCCATAAGCTCATTTTGAAACAAAGCTTTACAAAACTTATAGTCCTGAACTCAGAAACACTTTCTTAACTACTCTCTAAATTTTCAGAGCGCTACACAAAACAGTCAGAGAGAATTGAGACTTCAAATTGTAAAAAGAGAGGGGAAAAACAGACCCGTGTTGGACTTTTTTCTGTTAGTGTTCTCATAATTTGTTAAAATTAATTAAAAATCTGTTCACAGAGTACCTGTTATCCTGTTACTGACCTTGCCCCATACTCTGACCTCCACCTTCTGCAGTTTAAACATTTAAAAAAATGCCTGGCCGGTCTTAATTGATTTATCATTGAAGTCAATGTTAAGTCCCCTCCTTCCTCTTCCCTCTCCCCTCCCTTCCTTCTCCTCTCCCCTTCCCCTCCTCCTCCCCCATGGTCAGTTTTACCTATCTTAACCATGAATGCACAGAAGTAAATCCCATTGAACTCAATAAACATGCAAATGATCAGACCTGCCTTTCCTCTCCTTCCCCTCTCCTCTGCCTTCCTCCTCCCCTCTTCCTTTCCTCCCCTCTTCCTTCTTCCTCCTCCCCTGCCCACTCCAGCCCTCCCTCTGTCCCTCCCTCCCCGCTCTCTATAAGCACACAAATTATCAATCCATTCTCAAAAAACTTGCACAGGATCCCATTTCTTATCTCCTGGATTAAAAAATAGGCAAAAAAACCCCTTGTGGTGTAAGAATGTACCTATAGCCAATAGATATTTCTATCAAACTTTAAAAAGCAGGGAAATTGGGCAGCTATAGAAACAGCAGTAACACAGGAAAGAAGCAAAGTAAAAAACAAAACAACATACAAAAATGTAATTCTCCATCTTTGAAGATTGCAGGTGTTGCCACCACTCACCATATGCTCAGAGGCACATGCTACCAAATTCTTCTAACCTACACAGGAAGTGGGTTGGAACTGTGAAATACCAACCCTAGTTGTGTTGGCATTTTTACAAATTTGTAGGGCAGTACAATATCCCAGAGATGAGGTCAGGTCTCCTGCTCCCCTGGTACATTCACTATAGCTGCCCAATTTCCCTGCTTTTTAATGTTTGATAGAAATAGCTGTTGGCTATAGGCACGTTCTTGAACCGCAAGGGTTTTTTGCCTATTAGTGAATAACTTTCTTTCTTTCCTGTGTTACTACTCTTTCTACAGGGAATGTAACCAAGAAAATTGTATTTCTCTCGTTATTCATCCTAGAGATCTGTGTCAAATTTATTTTTATTAATTTCAAAGTCTTTTTATTGGTCAGTGTCATATGATGGTGAAGACAGCCTTTTGTGTTTCAAACTGGAGGTTATGCTCTATTTCTATTTGGGGCGCATTAACAGTTGAATCTGAAACTACGGTTTGGTGTAAAATCAGACGGATTACAATATGTTGCTACTTAAGCAATGACTCTAGCTTTGGAAAAAACAAACTTGGCCTGCCCAAGATGCATGTTTTCAGCCTGCTATGCTTAAAACGCTCCACTTAAGGAAAGGTGGGTATGGTCAATTAAAAACATAGAGCACATCTAGAATTTTGCTAGAATATATTTCATCTCCCATTGTTTTATCTTGTGCAAACTGAGACACTCCTCATGTCCACTGGAGACTATTCTGCAGAATAGTCAGTTACATAATTCCACAATTGTTTTTGGAGTTTTTTTAGTGCTGCAAAGTGTTGCTGTAGTTCACATATTCACAGAAACAGAAGCAAAAGAAAATGATTTACTTTTGGAAACTTCACTAAAATTGCAAAGTAAATCAAACATATTGAAAGTGACTGTCTGAACTATATCAACTGTCTTAATATTGTTGCTTTCTTCCTGCTAAAACAAGATCAGCACAGCACATGTCTTGTTTCTGTTATTTGGGCTGATTGCAGGCTGGGCTGATTCTCCATCTTTGGAGATGGCAGGTGTTGCCACCACTCACCATATGCTCAGAGGCACATGTTACCAAATTCTTCCACGCTACACAGGAAGTGGATTGGACTGTGAAAGACCAACCCAAATTGTGTTTGCATTTTGACAAATTTGTAGGGCAGTACAATATCTCAGAGAGGAGGTCGGACCTCCTTCTCCCCTTGTGTATTTACTATAGCTTGCCAATGTCCCCTGCTTTTTAAAGTTTGATAGAAATATCTGTTGGTACATTTTTAAACTGCACGGTTTTTTGCCTATTAGTGAATATATATATAGATTCTTTTTAAAAAAAAAAATCTTATGCTATAGTTTGTGTGTCCTGAGGATGAACTAAATCTACCATCTTCCAAGAATAAAAACTCTTCTGGATCTCATTTGGCTTTACTGCTTTCTGTTTGCCCCCTGCCTTCTCTACATGTTTTAGAGTTGAACTCTTTCTCAAGAGAATTTGCACGACGCAGTTTTGTTTGCTGCCAGAAATTGGCTCTGACTGAAATAATCCCTTTCTCTAAAGGAGTAGGACACAGTACATAGAATTATTTTTTCAACCAAAGGCTTATAGCAGCCTCAAATAACAGCTGCTGAATATTTTCATTTTTTCTTCCATTGTGTTTCTCTCTGGAAATCCTGCTTTTCTGGGTTGGGCAAAATATGAAAAGTTTTAAGCAGATAATGTACAGTTATTTATTATGTGTAGACATCTTCAAGATGGCTTCTCAATTTGTTTTGTAATGAAATTGGATTCCAATATTTAAATATATTCATTTATGGCCTCGACTCATTTCTGAGTTGAAGGAGAGGTGTGGGGTGGAATTTCCCACTTAGAATCATAGTAGAGTTGGAAGGGTCCTATAAGGCCATCAAATCCAACCCCCTGCTCAATGCAAGAATCCAAATCAAAGCATTCCTGACAGATGGCTGTCCAGCTGCGTCTTGAATGCCTCCAGTGTGGGAGAGCCCACTACCTCTCCAGGTAATTTACATAAAATAGTATCACATATTCTTTTCTGGGTTATTTATTTAGGGCCCAACATTGTCTTATGCCACTGTGTTTTTGTGGGATTCCATTTATTTCAACAGGAACATAGGAAACTACCTTATACTGAGTCAAACCATTGATCCAACTAGCTCACACACTAGTATTGTGTACTCAGTGGCTGCATTCATGCATTTAAAGCACATGGCTTCCCCCAAAGAATCCTGGGGAGTGTGGTTTGTTAAGGGTGCTGGGAATTGTAGCTCTCTGGGGGCTAAACTACAGTTCTTCCCAGAATTCTTTGGGGGAAGCCTTGTGCTTTTAATGTATGATATGTATGCAGCCTGACTTGCAGCAGATCTCCAGAGTTGGGCAGAGTAATCCAAACCCCTATTCTGCTGTGCCAGAAGGGGTTTGGATGAGGCAGAGGTGTATCTCTTCATAGTCCAGTCCTCCCTCTGCTGGCAATGAGCACCCCAATGTGCCTATGCAATAATGAGCAGGGAGAAGCTACCACCTGCAGTAGCCAGTGGAAATCCCCTTAATGGGGCCTTTGGGGAGTGAAGCAGCACAGGACTGATTGGATTCTGAGCTGGCCCTGCTGCCATTACTTGATGGCATTGCAATTGCTCTGGGCCTCTTCACTGTACCAGCCTTGGAGATGGTACAGCAAAGAGACATTTTCCTGCTCTTTCCACTCTGGCCAGTACAAGTGATGGGAATGGCAGTAGTGGTTATGCTCAGAGCTTGGAAGATTATTTTTAAAAAGTAATAAATTACAGTTACAATTACATGACCCCAAAAAGTAGTAATTACCTTTACAATTGGTCCAAAAATAACTGGTTACTTTTTCTCAAAAGTAATCACTACAATTACATTTCAGTTACTTTTTAAAAAAAATGCCTACAAGGTGCTGGCCTTGGCTGCTGCACATCTATGTAGCCTAAAACAACATTAAAAATAAACACACACATACAGAGATAGTAGAATAATTATTTTTATCCATAAGATAGCCATGGTGATCTCTCCGCTGGTAAGGGAGGTGGGGAGGGAGGCAGAGGCCACTACTCAGATCTTTGCACGTTAAATAAAGTGCAACCCCCCCTCCACTCAGCCAGCAAGCATAATCTCTCTCACTTAACCACCTCCCGGACCCTGCCCTGCCTTGCCACCAACTAAGGGACACTCACTCAAGCAAACATTTTCCCCTGAGATGCAAAAAAGTTAAAATACTGCAAATGCAGCACAATAGCCAGAAAGAGTGGTAGAAGCCACTTTGTGTGCCAAGTGCAAACAGAGTCTTCACACACACACACACACACACACACACACACACACACACACACACACACACACACACACACACACACACACACGTTGTCATCTTTCATCTCCACAGTTCTTTATCTCCATTCTGCTGCTGCCTCCTTCTCCTCCTTTATCCATCTTCTTGCCCTCCGGCTCCTTTTTCCCTCCATTCTTCACCATCACCATCCATTTTTTAAAACAATTGTTTTCTCCACTCCACCCCGTCTCATTCTCCACCTCCTCCTTTGTCACCTCTTACCCACCCATAGAGCATGAGGGAAGAGAGACGCTGCACAGAAGCCCAGTTTGAGGCACATGATTTTTATCCACAAGTCAGAGGAGCGGAATGTTTCCCCTGCTTCCCCCTCCCCAAGTAATGCCCCAAAGTAATGCTGGAAACATTACAATTACTCCACAAAAGTAATAAAATTACTCCTAGTTCTATTACAATCAAAATGTAAAGGGATTACCCACTCGTTCCTCAAAAACGTAATGAATTACAAGTAACGAATTACTTCCAAGCTCTGCCCTATCCAAAAGAGCAGACGACAAGTCAAAGTGGCACAGGCGTGCCACGCCGACAATGGGAGAAAAAGCACTAACATCAGCCACTGCCACACTCACTCACAGAGGGAAGCTCTGTGCACCTTTCTTGCATTCAGGATGGATGAGAAAATGGGTGCCTAATCCTGGCATCCAATGAAATGTGGACATGTTTAAAGGGGTGAGTTCTGTGCAGGAGAGGCTGAGGCAGGCAAACAGGAACTGAGCAGGAAGAGCAGTCTTTTTGAGGGAATATTTCCAGAGATTTTCATGGGCACCATAGTAGGTACTGACTGGCACACTGGTACCCATGGGTGCCAAGTTGGCAGCCCTTGCCCTAAATGGCATAGGACCACATTATCTGAAGAGCTGCCTTGTCCCTTATTCACCAGCTAGATCACTGTGATCATCTGGAGAAGCTCTCCTAACTGTTATCTCAGATACATTTAGTTTCTGTGTGAACCAAAGCTATTAGTCCAAAGGCACCAGCAATTTTGAACATTGTTCCTATTGAAATCAGCCAGCCACCTATAATTCTGATATTTCATCACCTGCTGAATATATTTTTGTTCTGTGTTTTATGATTTTATAATTTTATGAGGTTTTATTTATTTTAATTGTATGCTGCCATGTTGTTTTTATGAGTTGGCAGTTTATAAATACTATTATAAATTAAATGAAAATAAAATATCATCAGCTGGCCCTTTCAGTTATAACATATTGATGTTAGTGTGTGCAGTACATTAGAGAGCAGATCCTCTGCCCACTCTGAGCCCTTTTGTTATCTTGCCCTTGACAACTGTGGTGCAAAACACCTTCCCATAAACTATGCTGGCACCAGTCCGTCAGAGAAGGAATGTGTCTGCTGACTCCTCCCCCAGTCAGTGCCAGCCCAAGACATATTGCTGCCTGAAGAGGAATACAAAGGGTACCCTACCCACATTAAGGCCAATTGTTTAAAAAGCCTTCCTGCATCACTCAGATCCCAATTCATACCTCATACATCTATAGTGCTATCTGAAGCGAGATCACTTGGCTCTGCCACATGGCATGGCCAGCCCTGTTGTCAGTAATCTATGTACATACAGAGGTAGCAGTACTCATCAAGGGATCAGGTCAAAGGGTTACTGCTGCTGCTGCATTGCAAACTCAGTTTTATTCATTTGGGTCCAAATGAGGCAATGGTTTCTTATCCTGATAAATTCCTATCCTGTGAATTTACTTAGTTGCTATGATGATAGCAATGAAGATTAAGTATTAATTATTTCGATTTTTTGCCCACCTTTCAGCATGAAGTCCCAGGGTGGGAAATGCTAAAACTGATTGTGTTTTCACCAATTACTGAAGTTAGAACGGGTTACTGAGCTTATTTTACTGTATTTAAGCTCTAATTAAATTGTCACAGACTGTGTTTTTTGCATTTCATTCCCATTTAACTCCCAGCTTCTACATTTCCCCCTTTGCATCTGCGTATGTGTGTATATGTGTATCTGTTTGTGTATATATATACAATATGGGCAGAGCAATCCTACATCAAGAAACCGGCACAGCTTAAGCCATCTGAAGTTACACCAGCTTAAGTATTCCAGACCCTAACTACATCCAGGAGCCCTTGAGAAGGGAGAATGCTAGCTCAGCTGGCAGAGCCCAGTGGAAAGATATTAAAAGCAGCCAAAAAAGAGATATTGTGTGTTTTTACTTAGACCACCCTTTTCCCCAACTTAACTTATCCTGGAATGGGAGGCCACATGACTGAGCTTCACAGATGTAGGGTATGACGTAAGTTCCCTTCCCCTTGGTCCCACCCTTGCCACACCTCTGGAACTCCCCCTTTTGGAGACTTATGCCTGTAATTTATGCTGGTCTTGGCTGAGCCCCGGCTGAGCCAGGAGGGGCAGGGTTTTGCCAGCTGAGCTGTGTTTGAGCTACAGCTAAGCTGGAATGAGGGACTTAACACCAGTGTAGCCTGGTTGAGCTGGGACCCAAACAGCTCAGCAGGAGATCCGCCGTATCCTAAGTCCCCCCAGCCCAGCATGAATACCTATAGGATTGTGCCCTAAGTGAGGATTACGCTTTAAAGCTTTTGCCATAATGAATGGGTTAGGGCACAATCCAACTGGCATATATGGCAGGCTGAGGGGATAGATACAGCATGTGGCGAAGAAGGGAGGGAGAGTGTTGGCACAGCTGAGCTACACTGGCATAAGTCCCCCTCCGGTGCATCCAGGGACCTCTGCCGCCACACAGGTGCACCAGGGGCACATCCAGTTCAGCCATTTGGCCTGATCCTTCGGTACTCAGTCCAGGCAGCCGATACACTGGGAAAAGTGGTGGTGGAAAGAAAAATGGCTTTCTTTTCTTTCTGCAGAGCCCTGCCAGTGCATCCAGCATCCTCCCCTCCCAGTGGCTCTTGTGCCACCTTCCCTTCCGCTGGCTCTGCTTCCACCAGTATCTACCAAGCTGGACTGCTCCCTAAGTCTTTCAGGTGCCACAAGGCTGTGTTTTTTAAATATTATTGCCCAAGATCCAGTGGCAGTGGATTATTTCAGATGTTCCAATATGTCTAAGGTTACCATGTGTGTTTTTAATTAGAGATAATGTATATAAATAATGTTTCCCTTGAATTGTAAGCTAATTTATATTTCAGAGAAAGAGGGATGAAAATCCTACCAAGGGCAAGTAACCAAGGGCAAACAATGAAGGGCTTTGTTCTGATCTTGCACATTAAAACATGTGTATGCTAAATTATGTTGCATATTTCCTACATGGTTCAGAGATAAAACCAGTGCTTTAATATTTAACATTTTTAACCTAGAAAAGTCATTCCAAGACCAGGAAGCAATGTACTTGCATGATTAAATGAACATTGTCAAATAAACTGTAGTAATAATTAGCAGTCAAATTGGGGAAGAATCCTGTGTGTTGCCAGAAAGATTCAGAATTTGTTTATGCTTTTATATAATTTTATAATTTGAATAAACTTTATTTATTTTAACCTTTATTAAAATAATGGTAGGGATAAATTTTTAAGGGAAAATGCTGTGTCTGGCCAGGGAGATTAAGATTTTTAAATTTGTGTATGCTTTTATATAATTTTATTCTGGTTTGTGTAAATTTTATTTTACTTTTACATAAAGGAAGCCACAGACCTGAACTTACAAGATCTGAACAGGGTGGTTTATAACATATGCTATTGGAGGTCGCTGCTTCATAGGGTCACCATAAGTCGTAATCAACCTGATGGCATATAACAACAATGTATATTTAATTTTAAATTTTAAAAAACTTATAAAATATTAATTTTTATTAAATTTTGTTCTTCTTATTATAGGGCTATGTGCTCCCTTTGTAATATTCTTGCTGATGACTAAACACAAACAAACCAATCTGATCTGATCTAGACTTGAGTCACAAAACAAAAGCCTAGAAAAGCAGCAAAGTAATTTTACAGAAGTAAATAAAGATGTGCTATGTATGTCAAAAGTATCTCTTTGGGTTCATTTCAGTCTGCTTGTCCTAAGGGATATGCATTCAGCCTGTTCCAAGGGATATGCAGCGATGTATTACTTCCATCTTTGCCCCTTTGTAGACCATTTGAGACAGGTTGCTGAAAGGCAATTACTAATTACCAGTGTTTCCTTTCTAGGAGACAGTGAGATGCTATCTTTCACATAATTCTGGAAAGCAGGGGAATAAAATGCCCCAAACTGTCATATTACGTCAGGCCCACCTGCAAATTGTGCCTGCCTCACACCTCCTAAGTAAACAGGGATGGCTTTCTTTGAAGCTGATCTCTTTAAGTCTTGTGAATCCCATGGTGCCAGAATGCATTTACTATTCTTTACCAGTTAGGAGCAAAGATGAAGGATAAATGCAGCAACTGACAGCAAGTTGTAGAAAGAAGGAATATACAAAATGATTGTATTTGCAAATATGTTGGAACAGTAAGTGAGACGCATTTTCAGCTCCTTGATTTTCAGTCGAGAGTATTTGTCTTTTGTGGAAGGAGGATGGTAGGGATGGAGGTGAGGCCAGGATAAAGACCATTATTTTATTTATTCATCATATATTTATTATATATTATTATTATTTATTTGATTTATATCCTGCCCTTACTCCCAGTAGGGCACAATTAAAGGTTATATAGCCTCCATTATATAAAGCAGGTGTGGGGGATCTGCTGGTTTGGCCTGCCATTTGATGCTGAATTACAACTCCCATCAGCCCAGCAAGCATGGGCAAGCATGGCCAGGGAAAATGGAAGTTGTAGTTTAGCAATATCTGGAGGGCTAAAGGCTCTCTACTCCTAATATAAAGCATGATGCTGAAGCATGCACAGGTCGGAGGGCTGCCTGTATGTGGAGATTGGCAAAAAGCTTCTCTTTTACGCTACACTAGAAACTGAGACATTGCAAATAACAGTCACATGGCAGACCCTCACCCCAACCCTGCATAACGAAGTCAAGGACTGGTTTAACCACCCAAATATACAGCTACCCCACTTAGGAGGCTTCCTTTGCAAAGTAAATGTAGATGAGATCAGTGATGGTGCAGGATTGTTGAATGATAGCAATCTGAGATAGAGGAGAATAATTCTATGACAGGTTAACAGATAATACTGATGGTGGTGTCGCTCTGTACATTTTGATAAGAGCCAGAGTTACCCCATATTTCTGAGACCATGTGATTGATAGACATAGGCTCGAGGCGAGCAAGACGCGTATACAGTGAAATCTGCCCAGTGACTTCAGTAGTAGCAGAGCACCACATCCTATTCTTTCAGCTTATTTTATATAGCATCCTGTTATTAACCACAAAGTTTGTTCCAGTCTGTTTTAGCCTGCTTTGTCCTAGACAGTGTGCCTGTGTGGTTAGCAAAGTGCTAAGTTCTTATCTATGCAAAGAACTGTCTCCATGGATACCATGTGACGTGTCTATGAGGCAGAGACCACTATGCGAAGTTTATAATATAAAAGGTATAAAAGTGACTTGCCTCTTCTCTTGGGGGCTGCAGTCTCATTTCAGAGACTGGGGTCTTAGTTCTGAACTAATAAACTGCTGCTACTTTACTCCCTATCAAATGGCTGTTATTTGCAGTACCTAGAAAAAGATCCCAAAGGGAATATTTTCTCTTACAACAACATCAAAGAGGGTACTGAGTCCTGCGGGCTAGAAATCCCCAAACAGGCAAACAGAATGATTGTGGGTGCTGATACCAGGCTCCAAGGGTAATTTAGTACTGAGGGTGTGCTATTGTCCCCCTGATTGAAATGTTCAGGAAGAACATAAGATGAAGAATGAAATCAAGGAAGCATCCAAAAGAGGAAATGTGGTAATGGGTGACTTCAACTACCCTCACATAGACTGGTAACATACAGTATGTGTTCCAGTCATGAAAAAGTGGTAAAATTTCTAGTTACTTTAAATGACTGTGCCCTAGAAAAATTGGTCATGGAACTGACCAGAGGGGCAGCGACCCTGGACTTACTTTTAAGTGGTGCCCAAGACCTGGTGTGACAGGTAAGTGCTGTCAAAACAATTGGGAGAAGCGACCATTGTGCTATTAAATTAAATATACATGTAAATGGCCAATTGCCAAGGAAATCCAACACAGTCACATTTGACTTCAAAAGAGGAAACTTCCCCAAAATGGGGGGATTGGTAAAAAGGAAGTTGATAGGGAAAGTCAAGAAGGTAAATAATTCCAAAATGCTTGGGAGTTGTTTAAAAACAGAATATTAGTTCAACTGGAGTGTATATCGCAGATCAGGAAAGATACCACCAGGACCAAGAGGATGCCAGTGAACAAGTAGAATCAAAGGTACTATTAGCAGCAAGAAAGCTTCCTTCAAAAATGGAACTCTTGTCCAAATGAGGAGAACAAAAAGGAACACAAACTCTGGCAAAAGTAGTGCAAGAAGACAATACAGTAAGGGATGCTAAAAAGGAATTTGAGGAGCTCCTTGCTAAAAACATAAAGACCACCACCAACAGCAAATTAAATACATTAGCAGCAGGAGACAGTCTAGGGAGGCAGTTGGACCCTTGGATGACAAGAAAGTCAAAGGTGTGCTAAAGCAGGATAAGGAGATTTCAGAGAAGCTAAACAAATTCACAGTGGAGGATATAGGGCAGATCCCTGTGCCTGAACTAACTTTTGCAGGAAGAGAATCTGAAGAACTGAGGCAGATAGTGATAACAACAGACAATGTTCTAGGCCTAATAATAAAAAGTGATAAACCACTGGGTCTGGATGACATCTACCTGAGAGTTTTCAAACAATTCAAATGAGAAATTGCTGATCTACTAACAAAAATATGTAACTTGTCCCTCAGATCTGCCTCCATACCTAAGGATTGAAAAGTGGCCAAGTAACACCAATTTTTAAAAAGGGATCCAGAGGGGATCCTGGAAATGACAGGCTGGTTAGCTTAAGATCTGTTCTGGGAAAACTGGCAGAAACTATTGTTAAAGGTAAAATATACATATAGAAGCATATAGAAGAAAAAGGCTTGTTGAAGCAGCAGCAGCATGGTTTCTGCAAGGGTAAGTCCTGCCTTATTAACCTATTAAGGATCTTTGAGAATGGGAACAAGCATGTAGATAGAGGTGATCCAGTAGACATAGTGTACTTGGACTTCCAAAAGCTTTCAACAAGGTACCTCACCAAAGACTCCAGAGTAAGTTTAGCTGTCATGGAATAAGAGGAAAAGTCCTCTTGTGGATCAGGAACTGGCTAAGAAACAGGAAGCAGAGAGGAGGAATAAATAGACAGTTCTCCCAATAGAGAGTTATAGAAAGGGGAGTCCCCCAAGAATTGGTATTAGGACCTGTGCCATTTAACTTTTTAACTCATAAACAATCTAGACTTGGTGAGCTGTGAGGTGGCCAAGTTTGCTGATGATACTTGCCAGCCTGGGCTCCTTCAATGAGGAAGGGTAGAATATAAATTTAATAAATAAATACATAAATAAAATACTAAATTATTCAGGGTTGTTAATACAAAAAAGGTTTAATGACTCAGAATGGAAAAATATTAAGTAAGCTGTACAAGATTATTATAAATGTGGGTATGACTAATAACATCTACCAAAGAAACTGGGGAAAAAGATCTGAGGATACAAATCTTAGCAAGTGTTTGGAATTGGATGTGGCAGCATGCACTGCAACAAACGTTCAGTATAAATCTGAAGGAGAACTTTTACAAATTTATTTTCCAATGGTATTTGACACCTGTAAGGCTTAACTATATCTATAGTAATGCTAATAGCTTATGCTGGAGATTAATAATAATAATAATAATAATAATAATAACTTCTATCCCATCCTTCCTACGAGAAGGAGCCTAGGGCTGCAAACAAAGGACAAAACACTAAAAAAAAAATTAAAACATCTCAAAAATAAAATCTCTTAAAAACATTCTTTAAAAAAAAAATTAAAAACTTATTTAAAAGCAATTCCAAAACAGACCAGACTAAGATAAGGTCTCTACTTAAAAGGCTTGTTGAAAGAAGAAGGTCTTCAGCAGGCACCAAAAAGGCTACAGAGATGGTGCCTCTCTAATATTTAAGGGGAGGGAATTCCAAAGGTAGGTCCGCTTCCTATATTGTGCGGAACAGACTTCCTGACAAGATGGAGAAATAGAGCTGGTTATCATCAGCATACTGCTGACATTTTACCCCAGATCTCCTGATGACCACTCCCAAGGGCTTCATCTAGATGTTGAACAGCATGGGGGACAAGATGGAACCCTGCGGCACCCCACAGCACAACTTTCAGGGGGGTGAAAGACAATCACCCAATGTTATTCTCTGAAAATAACCATAGAAGTAGGATTCAAACCACAGTAAAGGTGCCTCCAATACCCATCTCACCAAGTCAGCCCAGACAGATACCGTGGTCAATAGTATTAAAAACCACTGAGAGATCAAGTATGAATAACAGGGTCCCACTCCCCCATTCTTTTCCTGATAAAGGTCATCCATCAAGGTGACCAAGGCCAATTCAGTCCCATAACCAGGCCTGAACCTAGACTGGAATGGGTCAAGATAATCTGTTTCATCCTGGAGTCCTTGCAATTGCTGCACCACAAACAACCCTCTCAATCACCTTCCCCAAAAAGGGAGTGTTTGCGACTGGGTGGTAATCATCACAAACCAACAGGTTCAGTGTTGGCTTTTTCAGGAGCGGTCAGGTCTCAGTAATACACACCAGACTGGTACCTTCATCCATGATCAAGTCATGGATGAGTGTGGTCTTATTGTGTACCAATCTGGCATTAAACCACAGCTCACACAGGCCTGTGGGCACAGCAGAGGAGCAACTAGGAATCCATCTATGGGAGGAGTGGGAGCAAGGAACAAGGTGTAGATAGCCTTGCCCTCATCTTCCATGGTGCTTGTGTGGAATATTTGGGGGTGGGGGTGACATAGGTGGAGTTGGCACACAAACTACACAGGGGCAAAGTCCCTAATATAATAAATCTTCCTACTGTATATTTTTCAAAGTGTCACGCTACCAGGCACATGTGAGCATGAGGTGCCCGGTGGCAGTGGTGGCAGCAAGCAAGGCATAGCAACGAGTGTAAGGCACTCAGCAGTGGCAGTGAACAAGATATGGCATCGAGCACAAGGCACCCAGCAGTGACAATGAGCGAGATGCAGCAGTAAGCGAGAGGTACCTGGCAGCAGTGAGCAAACAAACAGATGGAGTCAGAGGTGAGAGGGCTGAACCATGGGCCTGGGTGTGTGGGAGACCTGTGGGCGGTGCTGGTGACCCATGTGGGGTGGAGGATAGGGAGGAGGGAGGGGAGCACTGGTGACCTGGGGGAGGGAGGAGGAGTGCTACCAATCCTTGTGGGATGGAGGGACTGTGCTGGTGACCTGTGTGCAGGGAGGGAGGGAGAGAGTTGGAAGCACTGGCAACCTGGGAGGAAAGGAGAGAGGGGGAGTGCTCTTGAGGGAGGGGAGCATTAGCAACACATTTGGGAAGGCAGTGAGGGGAGACTTGGCAACCTGCGGGGAAAGGGAGAGGGAGTGCTGGTGACCCATGGGGGGAGTGCTGGCACCAATAGGTGAGGTTGGTGAGAGAAGTGAGCAGGGGCAGAGCCCCTAGTATGAATACAAATGCCTCACTGAAGCCAACTGTAGTGAAGCAACCATGACTACAGTTACAGGTGTAAAAAATAGACCAAGAGAGTGCATTCAGGAAATCTAATTACTGCATGCACAGAACTCTATTTCAATATTTGAAGACCCACTGAGGTTCCATGTGTCCAGATCTATCAAAGAGGAGCATACCCAACACCCATTTTTTTCACAGGGATTTTCCTCTTCCAGCTAGGTATGCAGATGTTGGAAGCCTGCTTCCATATACGTATGATTACGTACAAATCCCCTTACATAGTTGAAGCAAAATATTGCACAGCATTACAGTAATCCAGCCTGAAGGTTACCAGTGCATGGACAACAGTGTTCAGGCTATCCCGGTCCAGAAATGGCCGCAGCTCTCTTACCAGCTGAAGCTGGTAAAAGGCACTCCTAGCCACTGAGGTCACCTGGGCCTCTAGCGACACAGATGGATCTAGGAGCACCCCCAGACTACGGACCTGCTCTTTCTGAGGGAGTATGACCCCATCCACAGTAGGCAACTGACCAATCATCTGAAGTCGGGAACCACCAACCCACAGTGTCTCCATCTTACTAGGATTCTGATTCAATTTATTGGCTCTCATCCAGCCCACCACCAAGTCCAGGTAGCGGTCCACGGCTTGCATGGCCTCTCCCGATTCAGATGTTATAGAGAAATAGATTTGGATATCATCAGCATACTGCTGACACCTCATCCCAAATCTCCTGATGACTGCTCCCAAGGGCTTCATATAGATGTTAAACAGCATGGGGAACAAGACAGTACCCTACGGCATCCTACAGCACAACTGCCAGGGGGCCAAAAGACAATCACCCAATGATATTCTACAAAAACAACCTTGGAGATAGGATCAGAACCACTCTAAGATAGTGCCTCCAATAACCATCTCACCAAGTCGGCCCAGATGGATACCATGGTCAATGGTATCAAAAGCCGCTGAGAGATCAAGTAAGAGTAATAGGGTCACACTCTCCCTGTCCTTCTCCCAATAAAGAACATTCATTAGGGCGACTAAGACCAATTCAGTCCCATCACCAGGCTTGAACCCAGACTGGAATGGGTCAAGATAATCTGTTTCATCCAAGAGTACTTGCAATTTCTGCACCACAACCCTCTCAATCGCCTTCCCTAAGAAGGGGTATTTGCGACCAGGTGGTAGTTGTCGCAAACCAATGCGTCCAGGGTTGGCTTTTTCAGAAGCAATCGGATTGCTGCCTCTTTCAGGGCAGCTGGAACCACTTCCTCCTGCAACGATGCATTGACCACACCCTAGATCCACTCGGTCAACCCCCCTCGTCAAGCTTTAATAAGCCAAGAAGGTCAATGGTTGAGAGGACATGTTGGTGGCCACATCATCGCAAGCACCTTGTCCTCGTCATCAGGCCACATCAACTGAAACTGTTCCCAAGAAATTGCAGCAGATGTTGCACGGGACACCTCACTGGGGACTACAGTAGATGTGGATGGGGCATCAAGACTGCTATGGAGGTGAGCAACTTTACCCTCAATGTGCCTTTCAAACAATTCACAGTGGGCCTCTGAAGAGTCTAAAACTCAGTTTACTGGAGTTGATGTCAACAGACCCCTGACATATGGGAAAGCTCCACCGGACGGCTACGTGAGAGAAGTGGGCCTTCTTCACCGTCCTCACCGCTGCACAGCAGGCACGGTTATGATGTTTTACTCATGCCCAGTCAGCCTCACAGCACATTTTTCACCACTTGTGCTCTAGCTGTCATCCAGCCTGTTTCATTGCCCTTAGCTCACTGAAGTACCAAGGTGCAAACCGGGCTCCACAATACCGGAGAAGGCGCTTGGGGCAACCGTGTCAAGAGCCCAACACACCTTGTTGTTCTACAGTGTGACAAGGGCTTCAACAGGGTCACCTGCTCTATCTACTGGGAACTCCCTCAGGGCATTCAGGAATCCAGTGGATTCCATTAGTCTCAGGAGCAGACCATCTTAATCTGTCCACCACTGCAGGGGAGGATTGGAGCCATAAATCTAAACTTCACCAGGAAGTGGTCTGACCATGACAATGGGGTAGCAGTGGAAAGCAGACAGTGTAGAGGGAGTGAAGACTTTTTAAAAAATAATAATAAATAATTCATTTCTTTACTGTTTGCGGCCTCCTCTGGATTACTTTGTGGGCCCCCTGGGGGTCCTGCCCCCCAGGTTGGGAACCACTAATCTAAATTAAAGAATCTGTTACATAATTAGGGTTGCCATATTCCAGTTCCACAAATCCGGGCAGGTTAATTTGCATATTATGCAAATTATTTGCATATTATTTACATATTATGCAAATTATTTGCATATTAATACTTGGATTGTCCAGTTGTTTTGTTTTTGTGCCTAGGAATTACCACCAAAAACTGGGGAAAGATGTGAGAAATCTTTTTTTAAAAAGCAACATTTTTAGCCTTAAATGCCTAGACTCTAGTTTCCAACACTATGGAGTATTTATTGATTGATTAAGAGAATTTATATCCTGCCCTTTTGCTGTTAAAAACAGAGCTCAGCACAGCTTACAAATATAATAAAAACAATAAAAATACACAATCAATATAAAAACATAATAAAAACACAAAATAGCAACAAACAAAGTAAGTCAGGGCAACAGTACAGTTAACCATATACGATATATTTCAAAGATGTGGTGGGTGGAGAAAAACAAGAAGCCAAAATGTTAGAAAAAGGAGTCTTTCACACCACATGCTCAGTTGTAAATACTGTTGCAGCAAGCTTTACAAGTTCCTCCAGTATTCCACTGGTGCAGGCACTCAGACATTCAAAGTATCTGTATGTTTCTTAGGTTTTATAAAAGCAGAGCTTTGCTTAACTCAAAATTTCTTCTCCCTTTGATCAACCACATCTACACAGGTTCCACCTCCATACTCAAAATGAAACTGGGCCTGGAAGTGTGCAACAACCCCACACATACTTTGCTAATTAGATTACCAATGCGATGTCTGTCTTATGGACTACTCTCCTGCTCCCCCCCCCCGGGCATCATGAAAGACCCAGTCCTGGGCTCAGAAAGAAAATAAATATCTGGTCCTCTTCAAAGTATTGAGAAGCTTCTTGTTTTAATTGAAATAATAATTATAAATTCTTGTTCTTATCACTAATGGGAGTTAATTATCTTGCATATGCTGCTGTTGCTTCTATGGCTGTAACGGAGTGAGGTTAAAGATAAGTGAAATGCAAATAGGAAAAAAACAACACAAAAGGCAGTAATACTTTCCTAAGTGTAATACCATACCAACCACAACAAGATTCCTATGAGTAAGGCAGAAAACTAAGCATCTCACAACCAAAAATATGATAAATGAAGAAATATTTATATAAAAGCATGACTATCAAATATATTTATTATTTACACAAACTGT
This sequence comes from Rhineura floridana, assembly GCF_030035675.1. Classification (NCBI taxonomy): domain Eukaryota; kingdom Metazoa; phylum Chordata; class Lepidosauria; order Squamata; family Rhineuridae; genus Rhineura; species Rhineura floridana. The sequence goes on along the minus strand of NC_084482.1, from coordinate 171,040,489 downwards.
AAAGATATTTATAGTGCAATCCTAGGTTTATTTATTCAGAAGCAAGTCCCAGTGTATTCAGTGGGGCTTACTCAAACAGGGATAGAACTGCAACTTCAAGTGATAAGCAACTTCATTCACACAACCCAAAATTCTGAATCATGCCACTTTACGCTGTTTTGCAACTGTTTATACTTGTTTTTATGGTTATTGGATTTTAAATGGCTTTATTTCTTGTTGTGAGCTGCCTTGGTTTCCAACCCTACCTCACAGGGGTGTCGGAAAGATTCCATACACGCACACGCAGACACTGCAGATGTACAAATACATACAGCCCATATAATAGTTTATTGTCAAACCAGTTGGTCATTGCAGAAAAATCAGTATTAGTTTTTTAAAAATCAATATTACTTTCCTACAGAATAAAAACTGTAATACCTAAGTAAGCCCTGCCTACTTGCTTTAAAATAGGACTGGAGGGCACAAACACAATTCTTTTTTACATTCACTCCAAAGTCCCATTGATTTTCAGCACATTCATAACCATGTCTACTCAAAAGTAAGTCCTATTGAATTGAATGGGATTTACTCGGGGCATATGGGATTAGCATTGCTTTTACAAAAAGCAAGCATTGGGAAAGTTTTCAAAACACTGCCCAAGCTCTGACTCCTGCACACAAGAGGAAAAAAATCTGAAATGTATATACTTACTCAATTTATGAGATTTTCAGATAAACAGGGAGTGAAACCACCATTTTGTTTTCTAGACACTGCCTAAGGTCAATGAAACTGAAACACAATCCCTGATTGGCTGCAATCCTGAACGGGCGGGGTTAAAGCTACGAAGTGCTATACAGTACTGTTTAAAGAAAGATTTAACAGTTGGGGGGGGCGGCTGACGTTTTTATGTATATCTCGAGAACCGGACCACCTAGAAACTTAATTTTTTTAAAAAATTAAAGCTGAGAATCCGGACCACCTAAAAGGCTAGCCGGGCGCCGGGTGGCATGCATAGAATCCGGGTAAAACCCAGCTAACCGGGCAATATGGCAACCCTATACATAATAGCTCCTGGTAGCTGGGCCTAAGCCACCTCAGTTTCCAGGAAACACAAAAATACCCTGCAATTTAGATGAGTCCACAAACCAAAACATTATTATACTGGCAAGTGTTCCACAGTGACTTTCCCTAATCAATATTCATACAGATTAAACCATTACAGCTTCAAAACATTAATTACCTAGTTGACAAGTCTGTGACAGGAATAAAGATAAGTGTCACTCCAATGTGTCTTGAGAGGGAGGGAATTGAACAAACCCTTTCCTGTCTGGATATAGCCCAACATTGTGATTACTCCTACCCCAAATAATGTCAGTGACACAACACAGGATCTACTGCAGAGGTGGGGAGCCTTTTTCAGCCCAAGGACTGCATTCCCTTCTAGGCAATCCTGGGGGGGGGCATATGCAGTGTTGGGTGGGGCCAGAAGCAAACATGAGCAGGGTTACAAATATGACTTTTACTTTTTTACTGTAGGCTAGTTTTTACACATACTCACACACTCCTCTCTACTCTCCTCCAACCAGGAAAGGAAAACATTAGAGTTCAAGGACACATTCCAGCCAGGCAAAATCACTCAAAGGTGCTGCAGACAGGGGTAGTAGGGGTGAAGCCTGGGGAAAGTGCAGAGGACCAGACAGAAAGGCCTAGAGAGCCACATTCCGCTCCCCCCCCCACATTTCCTATCCCTGATCTACAGATAAAATGACTTGGTTTACATGTACCTGAAATATCATCTTACCTCTTATATACCCACTCAATCACTGCTGGGGAAGGGTATTGCTAACATGATACCCTGCTGCTGAAAGAATTTGCACTAGCTGTCCATTAGCTATCATGCCAAGTTGAAGATTCTGGTTTTGGTGTACAAAGCTGTATGCTGTTTGGGTCCAGGATACCTGAAATATTGTCTTATCCCTTATAAACCCAGCCGATCACTGTGCTCTGCAGGTGAGGGCCTCCTGCAGATACCATTGTATCAGGAGGTCCATTCTGCACAACATAGGAAGCAGACCTTTAGTGTTGTGGCATTTACCCTTTGGAATTCCCTCCCCTTAAATATCAGACAGGTGCCATCTCTGTTATCTTTTCAGTGCCTACTGAAAACTTTCCTCTTTCATCAAGCCTTTGAAATAAAGACCTTATCCCAGTCTGCTCCTATGTTGGAATTACTTTTTTAGATGTCTTTAAAGCTGTTTTTCCCCAAAAAATGTTTTCAAGATGTTTGTTTTAATACGTTTTTAAAGATGCTTTGTTTTACTATGTTTTAAGATCTTTTGTTTTTAAGCTGTTTCAGAGTGCTTTTAGTGTTTTTGTTTGCCACCCCTGAGCTCCTTCTGGGAGGAAGGGCGGGATATAAATAAAATAAATAAATAAATAAATGTAATACTAAACCATGGGTTAGAGCTACATGCATGAGCAGAAGGAGCAGTTGTGAGCCTCTGGCTGACCTTTCCTCCAGCCCCCATGTGGCTAGGTAAGCAGAGTTTAATTTTGCTTTCGGAAAACTAGCTTATTAGTTTAAAACTAATGCTGGCTTGTGTAGAAACTGACCAGAGTTTGTTTTAAACCATAATCCCCAGTTTGTATGTAACAGCAAGCCAGGTTTCATGGACAGCAATACTAAACTCTGTCAAAGTTCTCCTCCAGGCTGCATTTTGGGCAAGGGCAGGATGCAAGTCCATGGTGCTTAACCATGGTTTAATATTACTTGCAAACATGCCCAATGAAGTTTGGATCCTTCAGGATGTGTCTTCTGTTGAAAAATTAACAAGATGCCTGGCTGTCTTTATGACAGGGTTAGCCAGCATGGTGCCCTCCAGAAGTGGTGGACTACAACTCCCATCTTTCCTTCCCATTGGCTATGATGGGGATTGTAGTCTACAATATCTGAAGGACACCGGATTGGCTAGGCTTGCTCTGTGGGAACACATCCTCAATATCCTGCAGAGCCTTTAATTACCTTATATATTTAGAGGGGTTAGAGGGATAAAAATGTAGAGTTTCCTCACTGTCATACTTATTTGGAAAATGGAGATTGTAATAATTTAGTATGGTAGCTATTCCAAAGACAAAATGCTATGCACAAGGTATGTGTACAAAGAGCTCTTCAGTTGCCACATATCTTCTACAAATTCTGCAAAATCCATACAGTTGTCACCAGAATGTCTGAAGGGCCCCGCTAACTAATAGCTGACTTGCTGATATTTATTTAAAATGTTTCTATCCCGCCCTTCTACCCTATAATAGGGCACTCAGGGCAGCTTACAAAAATAAAATCAGACATTACATAATAAAATTGTAAACAGAAATCACAAAAGCATTAAAATAAATTAAAATACATAAAATACAATTAAATACATAAAATACAATATATATATATATATATATATATATATATATATATATACACACACACACATATGCACACATATATACATACAATGGAGAATTTTTTATTTTCTCCTGTGGGTCTTTGCTGGGGGTCCTTTAAGTAATAACACAGGCTTAGAGCAAAAAGGTAGGCCTTTATTAACTTACAAGCATATGCAGGGACAGTTCTCCAGAAAGTCTGGAAGGGACTGTAAAGAGGTATGGTGTGCACAGATCTTTATACCTTAAAATTACAGCATGTGACAATCGTTTACCAATCCCCTATGTTCTTTGTAACAGTTCTTCCCTCTTGAAATATTTCCAACAAACCAGATAACTTTATTAAAATGAATACATGTATATTCATAGTTTTACAGACATCTCCCATCTCATTGTTTTTATGTCTTCATAGATTAATGTCAATCTGTCCCCTTGACTGATATTACCCCTATTCTACTGTCATAGATACTGATGATTTTGTACTGTTCTGAGACCCATATGTACCCTACATTCCATTCCCATCATGGCTTCTGATCAGCCAAGCTGGCCTGGAACATCCCTAGGACATAACAGACTGTACTTTAGACAATACCATGATGCAAAGCCAATTTTTAGTTCCTCTTAGAGGAACTATGCTCTGCTATAGAAAAGGATTAGTTTCAAATCACCATAGTATTCAGTGTTTCCCAAACTGTTTTTATTTTTTTGTTGCTGGACTACAACTCCCATCAGCCCCAGCCAGCATGGCCAATGGTCAGGAATTATGGGAACTGTAGTCCAGCAACAAAAAAATAAAAAAAGTTTGGGAAACACTGCCACATAATAAAAAATGATTAGGAAACACAGCAAAGAAAAAGGGGTAAATCTGGGCCAGCCACTTTCTATCAAACACATTATAAAATCAGTAGCAAGCCCAAATTTTATCTCCCCTCCACTGCTATGAAGACTTTTCCCATACAAAACCATGACTCTCTAATAATTTGCTTTCCCAAGATCAAACAGAAAAAGGTATATTAATCAAGAGATTGTGTGCATTGGCTTAACAATATCAAATTAATGATCAGCGGCCACGCATTAGCCATTTCTTGGCACAGAAAAGATGCTCAGATATTTGCAGTGAGGTGAGCTTGACCTTATCTCTGCTTTTCCCTACACACAGGCTTTGCTTTTAATACTTGTTGTGTGTGAATAAAAGGAAAGAAATCCATTTTCCTTCATTAATTTTCAAGGGCCCAAATTGCTTGGGGCCAGAATCCCTTAAGGGGTTCTCCATCACATATATAGACAGATTGGTACTAAAGGGACTACAAAGGTAAAATTTAACGTAGAAGACATAAAATCAGTGTCAGGCTCTATCTTCATTCTCTACCAGAGGCTCTCCGGAACAAGATCGTTTTCAGAAGTCTCCAGAAAACCAACAAGGAGGGAGCAGAGCGAACTTCTTGGGGTAGGGTATTGCAGAGCTTGGGGACCACAGCTGAAAAAGCTCTCTCCTGCGTGCCTGTCAATCTAACATCTTTCACTCCAGGCACGCAGAGGAGACCAGAGGCAATGCACCAGAGATCTGAAGCAATGCACCATATGTTGGCAGAAGGTTTGTGTGGGAGGTCCTTAAGGACCTTATTTCCAGGCTGCATAGAAAAGAGGTCCAAATGGGGACTCTCCCCATGTCACATACCCTCTCCTCACGCCAATCCTCACCAGCCCTACTTAATGTTATTCCTTCATCTTTGGCCTTTGGCCCCGCCCACCATTGGCATGTCAGCCCCAGAAGGGAATATGGCCTGAGGTCTGAACAAAGTTCCCCACCCAGGTAAAAGAGCCATTTCCAGGGCCAATTCCAGGTTTTGGAGGGCACTTGGACAAGATGCTTTTGGTGGGATCTTCCATGAGTATGCCCACCTCTTCACCACTGTTGCCACTGCCCAATTGCTTGCATCTCACTCTGGGCTCACTGGCCATCATATCCTGGAGATGGAGGGAGGGTGAAAGAAAGAAAGACAGAAGACAAGGAGTGTGAAGGTTACTGGTCCTTCTCTTACTGTTAGCTCATTTGGAGAAGGCTGGTGAATAGGTAGCATCAGCAAGGACAAGGAGGAGCTGGGCCAAGAGGCTCCTGGGACTGGCCGTGGGACTCATCAGGTGCCTGGTGATATCAAGACCTTCTGCCAGTCCTGGTACGTTACATGGTGTGTGTGTGTGTGTGTGTGTGTGTGTGTGTGTGTGTGTGGAAGGGGAGAAAGCTTTTTATGGGTTCTGCATGTCAGTTTCCCACTAGAGATGTGTCCTTCTGGTCACAGAAAATTATGAACGCTACTTGTTACATTTTGGTGGCCCATAACATTTCAATGCCATCAAGGATTGCTTCTTTTGATTGAGCTAAGTACAAGGTCTAGAGATTTTCTGTCAAATTCCTAGAAAAAAGATGCCATCTGCGTAAAGACTGAAAATGAGTCCAGAGAAAGAACATTTATATTTTGGGCATCCATTGAGATAAAATGAGAAATATTCACTCTTTTTACACAGAGAATGTGCCGAGCAATGTTTCAGCTATGAAATCAAAATTAAGCCTTTTCAAAAGAAGCAGAAATATAGCAAATAAGAGCAGGCAGCAGATAAAAGACTGAACTGGAAGGCAGAAACTTGCCTCTGACATGAACTCATTCAGCCGCCTCAGACAAGTGCAACTTTCGGCTTCATTCCCACCCCCATTCCCATTTATAGGATTACCTAACTGTATGCACATGATTTTAAACCTGTAAAACTACCGTATAATTTGTTCAGTATTATATTGCATTGTACAATATAATGTATAAGTATAGCATTGATATTGGAAATATCTGCCAAGTAGCAGTAGTCTTGTGTTTAGAGTTGAAATGAGAGTTTATTGCAGGGCAGTGTTGTTGCTTCTACTTCTGAGATCATATAATCCTTATATTTATAACCTACTGAGGTAAGACAGGGCAGAACATTGTCCACAGCACCAGCATTGCACAACACATCCTGCCAGGGCCAGTTCTCTTCAGTATCCACCATTCTTTCTTTCTCTATCATGTCCTGCACATATAAGCCCTATTCACACATTACTGATGTGTGGGGCCTTGTACTGGTGGAGGCACAGGGCCTGGCTTTTAGCCCCATCCCCATTTTGCTACTTTTTTCTGCAACAACCACATGTTGTGCAGATATATGTAATGGCATGCCAGTGTGTGAGCACCTGCTCATGAATAGGGTAGACCAGCCGGTAGACCTCTGGATTCCAGGAAAAAGCAAAGTAAAAGCCCACTAGTTTAAAGGCCACCCACCCTTAGAGTACCAACCATGTTGACTCAACTTGAGCTGCCCAAGATCCAGTCCAAAGATCTTAATATTGTTTTCCGGAGGGATTGGATATAAGACTCCTTTGTTGAAGAAGGGAGTTGCAGCAGACCCAGCTTTTCTTGCAAGGCCAAGGAAAGCAAAACCTGCAGAAATGTCATCTTTCAAACAAGAGAAGTACAGGAGCCCTGTCCTCCTTTGCACATGTTCTCTGTAGAACACAGAACATCTAATATCCTGCTGTCTAATAGGAAGAGCTGTGATAGGCACATGGAGTTTCTTGTGTGTCCTCCCTGTTCTTTCCACAGTCTGCTTTTCTTTTGAAATAGCCTGGGCAGAGGGCAAAAGCCTAGACCGGCCAGAAACCTCCCTTGTCAATAGGGGTTGCCTTCCAGGAGGGATTCAAATACATATTGGAAATTTAGGTTTGCACAATTAAAGTGGGTTAAAGTGCTCTGTCACCCTGGTGCAATCCTGGTGTTGATACTAAAGAGGATGTTTTGTGCAATTAACTGTATTTTATTGATTGTTTTTTGTAGTTGTTGTTTTAAGATATTTTGACTTGTTGTACACCGCTTAGAGTTTTATTTAAATATAAGCGGTATATAAATGGACCAAAATAAATAAATAAATAAATAATCCACTTTAATAAAATAAAAGACAGATTTTTTGCAGTTAGGGAAGTGACCAAGAAAGGCACTGAAAAGTGTAGGATGAACAAATGATTAACCAGAACACATATAAGCACCACACATGCAAATCAGGATGAATGCTCACTACCTCACTCTTGTATAAATGCCCCACAAACACATCAAAACAAGTGCTCAATAAAGGCCTATGGTATAACCTATGGTCTAAGCCAGCTTTTCCCAACTAGTGGGCCATCAGATGTTGTTGGACCACAACTCCCATCTGCCTCAGCCAGCATTGCCAATGGTCAGGAAAGATGGGAGTTGTGGTCCAACAACATCTGGTGGCCCACTAGTTGGGAAAGGCTGGTCTAAGCATTGTGCAGGAAAATCAGGATGAATGCTCAATAAACATATCATCTGGAGGACCCCAGAATCATTTCCAAATATAATTGCAGAAGAATTTTATCCCACAAAAAGCACCACGTAATTGCCATTGGTTATCAACATTTCATTCAGCGATGAAGCAGTATTCCCTAATGAATTTTTCTTTGTCATACCAATAGCGTTAAAATCAAATAAAAACATCCTGGTCTTGTGGGCAACAGATCAGCAGGAGGTTACAGCTGATTCTAAGAAAGTCAGTCCATAGTAATTTTTATTACCTTTTAACCCTTAATGTAAATAACACTGCTGAAATATTGTGTGTAAATGCCCCATCCTGTTTAATGGCACTTGAAGTCCATAAACAAAAACACCAATGTTCAGAGGCATAGCAGGCAGGAAAAAATCTGTGAATGTTGCTGGAGTCTTGCATGGTCAGAAGGAGAATCTTAGGTCATGTTTTTCTAGGTTGAAAGTCCACAGAGATGTCCAAACTGCCCCCAGATTATCCCTGTCACCTAGTTATCAATCTGTATCTTCTGGACATGTTGCAAGGGGATATTTATGCACACCACATACAGTTGTGTGATAGAATGTGCGGTAGAATGTTCTGCTGCTTTCTGGCAAACAGCCTTAATCCGGACACTGCTTTTATTTTCACTAAATCTTTGTTGCAGGCCTACCTTGTGCTTCATCTTTTTATTTATGACTTAATTCTGTATGGGCTCTTTTTAATCCTGGCATCTGCAGGTGGAGTGTGGGGCCCAAAAAAAATCTGTGGTCTGACAGACATAAAGTGAAGCTTTTCTCATAATTATATTTCCATATGAGAAAAGCCATAACCTGCTGAATTTCTGCCTGCTGCACAGCTGTTAAAGGCACAAAAACCCTACTTTCCTTTCAACACCAACCCTAAACAAAAGCCTAGGCTACAATCCTGTAGTCAGTTACCTGGGAGTAAGCCCCATTAATCACAAAATAACTTCTAGGAAGTACCTGATCTCAAACACACCCACCACAGGAAAGATCAGAGCTTGGAAGATTACTTTTTAAAAGTAATAAATTACAGTTTACAATTACTTGGCCCAAAAAAGTAGTAATTACCATTACAATTACAGTTGCTCTGAAAGTAACTGATTACTTTACTTTTTCTCAAAAGTAATCACTACAATTACATTTCAGTTACTTTTTTTAAAAAACTCCTGCAAGGTGCTGGCCTTGGCTGCTGCACATCTAAGAAGCCTAAAACAATATTAAAAATAAACACACACACACAGGGGGTAGTAGAATAAAAAAAATTATCCATAAGATTAACATAATGGCATAACAGAATCTCACATCCCCCCAAGCAATGAAGATACCCCAACTCTTGAAATCAAATTTTACACTTGAAATGTTTTTATAATATGTTTCTGTTATGTCTCAAAAGAACAAGATGCTCAAAGAGCATGTCAGACAAGGAATGTCTTTTTACAGTCATTACGTTGCCACCAGTACTGAACAGGCGTTCTACTGCGGCGCTTGAAGGCATGCCTGTGTTGTGCTGCAAAAAACACTGCAGCACACGTGGAAAGCCATGGAGTGATGACACTTCCTTGCTGGGAGACCTCAGGTACCTCACCAATTCCTCCTCAGCGGTGTCCACTGCTGACTTCTTGCCCTGGGGCAGAAAGTTAAAGAAGTCATCTGCTAAGTCATCTCCTTCCTGGTCTTTATCTGAAGACTGATCACTGTCCTCATTAAGTACACCCATCTTTATTTCAGCTTTCAACAAGGCTTCCATTGTGTATCTAAGAAAGAGAGAGGATACGTTAACACATATATGTTAGGAAACCATCAGCTGCTCTTCATTTCCTGATGCTTGTCATGTCCCCTGGTTCAGGGTCCAGCCTGAGCCTGTGGATGATGACATGGAAGGTAGGAAGGTGACCAAGTCACCACACTCATGGGGCAGCACAGCAGACCCTTAAGGATTACCTGCAGCAACCCAAGGTTGTGATGAGGAGCCCCGGGAAGAAAAGGCCCAGCCCCTGCCTACCACCTTAAGCCCTCTGATGCCTCCCTTGAGACAACATTTCCCTTGGAGTAATCCACCCAAAGGGCTTCCCTAACATTCTTACTTGTTGGTATGGGTGGTGGCCTGACACGATTCCAGCCAATCTAGTTTGAAGCGAGGGTGTAGGCAGGCTGCCAGAAGAAGCCTCTTGTCCTCCCAGATAGCTGCAAACCGCTTTCTTAGGGCTTCGTGCACACCTCTCAGCAGCTGAAAACAGTATGTGTACCTCTCAGGTTTGTTTTCCAGTCCTTCTAACTTGCGGTCCAGATTGCAGAGCGTTGGTAGCAAATACCCCGTGAACATGCCGTTCTCCCGTTGCAGGATATCTAGGGACTGGGCTAGTGGCTCCATAATCTCTGTGTATTCCTGTACCACTTCAATCTCAGCAGCTGTGATCCTGGACAAGGAGCAGCGGTCCATTATGGCATGCATTTTTAGTGGCACAGTTGACAGGAGCTCATGTAGTTGCTTCAACGCATCAAAGGTGGAATTCCACCTGGTCTTATTTGGTACCTTCAGATACACACCACATTGCGCACGGATATACTCAGCAATCTGGGCTGACTGGTTCTGCTTGGACCACAACTTGCTGCACTTTCCCATCAAGGAACGAAACTGTTTCTTGAAAGGACCAAGAAGACTACTTTTGGAGGAGTCAGAAAGTATGGCCTCTATGTCTTGTGTTGCCACAAGGTTGAGGGTGTGGCTAGCACATCTCTGGTGTGGTGGTAAAACAAAATCCTCTCCTGAGTCTGCAGCTTCTTCCTCTGCCTCAGGTCCTGTGTCCAGGATCTCACAGATAGGCACAAACTCCACCTCAGCCTCCTCCTCCTCCTGGTTATCACCATCATCGTCACTGGTGCCTGCAGCTTCCACTGGTTCTTTGGCCATGAAAACTCTGAACGCTTTCACAAAGTTGGAGCCATTGTCTGTAGTAGTGCACATAACTTTGTTGTGGATCCTGTACTGCACATGTACATCATGCAGTGCTTTTGAAAGGACATCGTATGTATGGCGCCCCTTCAGACGCTTACAAGCCAAGGCCCCGACCTCACGTTTCAGGGTAGTTGGGTTGATCCAGTGGGCTGTTACCCCAAAGTAACTCTTCTTGCCATTGGTCCAACAATCTGCAGTGGTTGCTATATATGCCACAGCACCCATTCGGTTTGCAAGAGTTTCTCTCATGTGGCATGCTCTCTTCTCAATTCTGTCTCTCAGAGTCTTGGCACATATGATGGTGAGATCTTTGGGGAGTCCAATGCGAACCAGATTAATGAATGATGGTTTGTCCACAGTCTGAAGTGGTAATGTCTCCTCTACAATGAAATCAATGATTCTCCTGTCGAGATTGCTCTGGGTAACAGGCTCCGTGCCAGATCCCCACCTCTCAAGGGTTGTCTGCTGCTGCTTCAGCATTTTGGGAGGAGGGGTGTCATGCATTGGTTCAGGAAGGCCACGTCTCCTTGCCTTTATTGCTTCTTCAATTGCTCTCAGCTTCTCAGGGTGTGCCCTCTGAGGAAGAAGAACAAAGCATGAATCCAAGAAAAAATGGAAGAGGAACTTCACAATTTAAACATAAATAGACAATGGACACTCTTGGAGGACCAGCATGACAAAGGCTTACCTCAAAATGTTTCTTCACATTGGATGAGGAGGAAACAGCTGATCTCAGATTTTTGATCCTTGGAAGGCAGTAATTACATCGTACAACAACATTTTTCCCACTCTGGCTCACAAATGTACAAGCTTTCTCAAAGCCAAACTATGGTACTTGCTGTTCTGCAGATGTGGCTGTGGGCAACTGGCACTGCTTCATGCCCTCCTCCTCCTCATGCACAGGGCCTCCTTTCTGAACCTCACTTTCTAGTTTTGCCTCCTCAGGATCAACAAGCTGTGACTCAAGTGGCCGCACTAACTGACTGCTGCTCTCAGCAGCAAAACCTGCAACAGGCGTCTCTGTAATAAACAAGAGATAATGCTCCTATATGGGTGAACTTCAGCTGTGATGTGCCCCCATCTCTTCCCCATGCTGCAAGTTCCCCCAGTCAGAGTGGAAGTAAGCAGGTCGATAGCACAATTAAAAGAGATCCTATTTGCATCATTTTTGCTCACTGAATAACCCTGCCTGGGCCAGTCTAACCTACTATCTCACAGGGTTGTTGTGAGAACAAAATGAGACTAGGGTTCAAATCCCCACATAGCCATGAAGCTCACTGGGTGACCTTGGGCCAGTCACTGCCTCTCAGCCTCATGAAAACCCTATTCATAGGGTCACCATAAGTTGGAATCAACTTGAAGGTGGTACATATATTTTTTATTTTGAATATGATGATTATGATAATAAATATGCAGCATTTCAAATTAATTCTGTATGAGAAGCATTCCATGCCAAGCTTGGAAAACCAAGGATGAGGTATAAAATGTAGACAAAAATACTTTTGACAAAATGCCGTTTATCTTTTATATCTATATCTATAATTAGCAATACAGCTGAATGATGTATGTAAAGTATTTTTTCTTTCCCTTTTCTTTTTTAACATTTTAGTACTACTGCTAAAGTTCTGATGAAAGACTAAAGCATTCATTAGCCAAATTCAAATGATTAGAACACATCACATAAATTCCACTGAAGTTGGAGTTTTTGCCATAGAAAATGAAAAAAAACATATAACCTATGATAGCCCAATAGACAATCAGAACTAATATAAAACCCTATTGCTTCTCATTTGCAAATCTTGCAAGATCTAAGGTAACTCTAGATCATGTGAGTTCAGGTGATGCATGTTATGTACATTTGTATAGATATTAGCAGAGATTGTCAACAGTCTATCTCTCTCTGGGACTGGGAATCTCTTTCTTTCTCACAGAACATGAGTTTGAGAGCTGGGGGACTGAGAGGAGGAGCTGCAAGGACCCTACTTCTCACCTCATCTCTACCAAGAACAAAAAAATCAGCCTTAAGCCATTTATTATATGCCTAATGATTTTTTATTTTTATTATTATTATTATTATTATTATTATTACTGAGACAGTTTTTGTCCCACATACAATTCAGTCTTGTGATTAAACAGGACAAAAATACAAATAAAAAGAAAGATGGAGTTCAAATAAATATACAATAGAAAGCTAGCCGGCATTTTAAAAGGCAAGAGTGCTCTGTCTGGATAAATACAGCACACAGCTATGCATGGGAACAAGGGGGAGAGTTCAAAAAGGGGGGGAAGGAAGAGAAGTAGGCCAGAGCTTGGAAAAGTTACTTTTTTGAACTACAGCTCCCATCAGCCTAATCCAGTGGCCATGTTGCCTAGGGCTGATGGGAGTTGTAGTTCAAAAAAGTAACTTTTCCAAGCTCTGATAGGCCGAAGTTTCAGAAGTGCCTTGTGATTGATGGAGGGGGCGGCAACAAGGCAAGGAGAGGCAGTGGGGGGGGCAGAAGGGGCCGCGGGGGGCAAAAATGCCACGGGGGGCGGAAGGGGCTGCAGGGGGGCACACACACACACACACACAAATCATCGTCACTCACCTCCACAGCTCTTTGCCATTCTGCTGCTGCCTTCTCCTCCGTTGTCCTTGCCCTGGCTTTTTCCTCCGGCATCCATTTTTTCCTCTCAGACGCTAGCAGGCCCTGCCTATTCACCTCTTCCCTTGTGCCTCCTAACACAGATCACGAGGGAAGAGACAGTCTGCGCAGAGGTCCAATCAGTGTGAGGCACATGTCTTGTGTTAACCAATCACAGCCAGGAGCTGACTTCCCCTTGTTCCCGCCCCCAAGTAACGTCCAACCTAACGTGGAAACGTTAAAGTTGCACCTGAAAAGTAGGAAAATTACTAGTCATTCCGTTACTTGCCAAATGTAATGGAATTACCCACTCGTTATTTAAAATTGTAACGAATTACAAGTAACTCGTTAAAAATAATGAGTTACTTCCAAGCTCTGGGAAAGATACATCCTGGTTGTTAGGGGGAAAGGAAGGGCAAACTATAGAGATTCCAAGGACTAGAAGGTGAAACAGGAACAGAAAAAGTGCACTAAAATGGAAGGGAAAACAGCAGCTCTTTAAGACCACAGGGATTCCTATTGCCTGGTGTTTAAACAACTTATTTATCAATCACACCTCTGACTTCACTCTTTGGCTAAATTACTGAAAGGCTGGCGCAGCCAGGCTGGCTCAAATTGATTAGAAGGATTATGTGCATATTTTCCTTCATACCCTCCTTTCTAAAAGAGAGCTGGAGCAGAGGTTCCCAAACTGTGGTCTGTGGACCACCAGTTGTCAGCTTCGGAGGGGTGATAGCTGGGATGTAAACTCATTAGCCAGCAGCTAGCTGGGTCGTAAACCTGCCAAGGCTAGGCAGATAACAGGAACGGGATGAGGGAAGATCAGAGGGGCCGTTCCGAGCACACATACCAAAGTCAGTGTCCAAAAGCACAGTCAAGGGGGAAATCTGGGTCCAGTAAACCAAGACTTCAGTCCGAGGGTCTGGGTTCTGGAAGCTGGGTCTCACGTGGGGGTCATGACCGACATTGTAGTCAGCAGCCCTCTGCAGTCACGAGCTGCCTTTAAAATCCCACTCCCTAAGACAGGTGCAGGTAACCAGCCTCCCAGTTTCTAAGAGCTTGCTTGTCTTAAACGGCCAGACCGACAGAACTGTTGCAATACTCGCTGGCTTCTTCGCTCTGTGGGGGGAGGGGAGCCTCCTGTTCATTCTCTGAATCTGACTGAGGGGCTTCAGCCATGTCCTGAACACTCTCCAGCTAAGGGAGAGCTGGAGCTGCGTCCTCCGGGATTCTGCTTGTTCCTTCTCCTGGTTCTGCTGCTGCCACCCCCAAGTCCTCCTTCTCCTCCTCTGAGTCCTCCAAAGGGCCATGACACCAGTCATCCATGAGTTTCATTCAGGTGGTCTGCAGTGTGAGGGTCCATTTTTGGTGGGGGATGACACATCCATCACATTAAATAGTCATATTGTATCTGTATTTCTTCTTTTATTTTTCACATTGTATTTTATTGTACAATCAAATACAATACATAAAAATAAAAGAAGCAATAAAAATACATTTAAAAGCCATACAGTATCTAGTATAGTGCATTACAATTCTTACAACAGGCAAAACATTCCTTGAATGGTCTGCCAATTTCCTTAGCCATTTTCACGTGGTCCGTGGGGGAAAAAAGGTTGAACACCACTGCGCTCAGAGTCTGGGGGGACCTTTTGGCTGATGGGTTCAGTACATCAGTACCCCCTACACCCAACTCTCAGTGGCTCTGCTTGTGCCATCATCCCTCTACACATTGGCCCTCACGTGTCCAGTTCCCAAACAAAGTATTCTCTTCCTAGGTTTCTTGAGACAACTTTCCTTTATAGGGTTTGTTTGCTTGTTTTCTCTTCTAGGCTAAATCCCTTGTATCTCATTTCGAGCTCACTAAAAGCAGTCAGTGTTTCCCCTAAAAGAGGGCATATTTAGGAAAAGGGGGCTGTTCCTATGTCTACATTGCAAATATCAAAATGTATAGTTTAGAATGTACGTTTGATTTAACAGTGTCTTGCTTCCAAACCTAGTGGACACTCAAACATGTGCACAAATTGCACATGCCCACAGGTGAATGAAGTTGTAGTCCTTTACCAGAGGCCCATTTATAATAACTGATGTAGTTCCAACAGCATTACGAGTTCCAAAAACTTCAAGCAGGCTTAGCTATTACCCAAGTGGCTCATTGTTATGTGAGTGCTATATCTTGTAATACAAACATTATTCATTTGTATCCATTGAACTAAAGAACTTGTACCTAACAGTGGAGAAAAGAGAATTTTGAAACAGCAGATAGAGGATGTCACAGAACAGACAAAGAGACACACAGATCTTCATAACATAGCTAGAGACACTCTTCATCACTGAATTCTTAACATCGTTGACAAAGGGATTTGGGGGTTGAGGACAGGGATGGAATGGATTTTTGAGCCTACCCCTGAAATAATGAGACTCATTTGTGAGTATGTGTCTCTGTTCAGATAAATTTTGCTGCTACTTTATATTTTACTGAACTAGAATAGTTGGCAAGTGAAGAAAAGCTGCAGTGAAACTGCAAAACAAGCCTTCACTGGTGCCTCTGTTTCCTTGTTTTCTCCTAATGCCTTTTTTTCTTTTTTGAAATATCTTTTAGATTGTAACCCTGCAGGTAAAGGCTGTCTTGTTTTATTCTAATGTAGGCTGCTCTGTCAGCCTTTTCATTTTTATTCTTTGGCTGGAGTGGGAAATAAATAAATCCTGTTCTCAGTTCTTTTCTAACATTACCAATAAAAGGAGGCATTCAGGCTGCCCTAATAATACTTAAACAAAGGTAACTATGACCTCTGATTTTAACACGTGCCCCTTGTTGCAGTAGCACAGCATTGGCAAAGTTGAAATCAGATAGGTGTGGTCTAGATCCCTTGTCATAAAATCCTCAAAATGTTTCAATTTTACTCACACTTTAGTTGGACTGTGCTCAATGTGCTTATTCCCTGATAAATTTGTCTTAAATGTAAATGTACTGCCTTCAAGTCGATTCCGAGGTATGGCAACCCTATGAATAGGGTTTTCATGAGGCTGAGAGGCAGTGACTGGCTCAAGATCACCCAGTGAGCTTCATGGCTGTGTGAGGATTTGAACCCTGGTCTCCCAGGTCATAGTCCAGCACCTTAAGCACTACACCACACTCTTAGGCTAGCATAAAACCTACTCTTTGGGGAATTTGCTATTTCAGAAGAAAGGGAATAACTTGCAGTGTGCATTCTTCTCCTTTTCCTTCTTCAAATTTATATCCCACTCTTCCTCCCAGAAGGAGCCTAAGGTGTGCATGAGTGAAGGTGACCAATCAACCTTTCTTCTCTTTACAAAGAAAGCTGCTTTATACTGCATCAGACCCAGGGTTGGTGCTATCATTAGGCCAACTAGGCAGCCGCCTAGGGCGCAGACCTCAGAGGGGTGCAGTACTGACCTTTGAGGGGCACAGTTTTATACAGATTAGTTTTTTTAACCCTTGTAAAAATGCAACTGACAATTTATATTTTTTATTTTAAGATAAATACCACAGCAGTGCTATGGAATATAATTAATTATAAAGTCTTATGAAAAATTTCTATATTCTGTTTTTTATTTATCCTTTTTATACTCGAGTGAGTAACAGCGTGTTTGTGCAATTTTAGGAATACTGACCATTTAGAAAACTATCAGACCTGGAGAGAACTTGAATTGCGCTTATCTAAAGGAAAAACAATTGATGATATTAACCAGCAGAAAATTAGGCAAGAAGAACAATATTGGCGACAAATCTTGAAACGCTTGATTGCTTTGGTCATAGTTCTTGACATACAAAACTTGGCATTCCGTGGTACAACTGAAAAGTTGTACAGTGCTAGCAATGGAAATTTTTTGAAGTTTGTAGAATATCTAGCCGTTTTTGATCCTATCATGAATGAACATTTGTGCAGAGTTAAAGATCAAGAAACAATGATTCACTACCTAGGAAAAGATATCCAAAATGAGCTTATACAGCTTCTAGCAGGTGCTATAAAGCAGAAAATTTT
Organism: Rhineura floridana; assembly: GCF_030035675.1. Taxonomy (NCBI): domain Eukaryota; kingdom Metazoa; phylum Chordata; class Lepidosauria; order Squamata; family Rhineuridae; genus Rhineura; species Rhineura floridana. Next base: position 171,023,124 of record NC_084482.1, on the reverse strand, counting down.
AGCACATGCAAACTCAGCCAAATACTACTCAGTTATTCTGGACTGCACACCTGATGTTAGTCATATTGAACAAATGACAATGATTGTACATTATGTTGATGTAATCAAACCATCAGTTAATGAGCTGTCTGAGCCTGAGACATAAGAGAACATTTCTTGGGATTTGTTCCACTAAAGGAGACTACAGTAGGACCCCACTCATATGGCAGGTTCTGTTCCGGACCTCCGCAGTAAAGCGAAATCCACCATTAAGTGGAACGCATTGACTAACATTGTCTAAAATGGCACCCAGCACCTAAAAAATGCCATAAAAGTGGAACAAGTGCCGTAGGAGCGGGGCCTTTCTGCAATTGACAACTGCTGTATCGGTGGAATGCTGCAAAGCGGAGCGCTGCAAAGTGGGGCCCTACTGTACAGGTGCCTTTATGACAGAAACTCTTCTTGGACAGCTTGAGCAAATGGGATTACCAATTGAGAATCTGCGTGGTCAAGGTTATGATAATGGGAGTAACATGAAAGGCAAAGAAAATGGTGTACAAAAGAGAGTCTTGGACATAAACCCACGTGCCTTTTTTGTGCCCTGTAATGCACACTCTTTAAACTTGGTAGTCAATGATGCCTCTAAGTGTTGTTTGGAAGCAACTAGTTTCTTCAGTTTGGTTCAACAGATCTATAATTATTTCTCTGCATCGACTCAGTGTTGGCAAATTCTAACTAGCCATGTATCAGACTTAAGCATAACTGTTAAGCCATTGAGCGAAACAAGATGGGAGAGTCGGAACGATGCTTTGACACCACTGAGATAACATCTTGGTAGTATATATGATGCTTTAATAGAGATGTTTGATGACACAAGCCTAAAAGGTTTATCTGGAAATACTTCCCGAATTGAAGCTAAGGCCCTTGCTGATGCAATTTGTAAGTTCAAGTTTGTGGTATCCCTTGTTACATGGTACAACATCCTTTTTGAAGTCAATCTTACAAGCAAGCTACTTCAAAATAAGGAAGCTGATTTAAATTCAGCTACAAGCCAATTGCAAGTGACAAAAAATTACCTTGTGGGCTGCAGGTGTGATGAGGGTTTTCAACAAGTTTTGATAGATGCTACTGAGATTGCAAAGAAGCTAGAAATACTACCAAACTTTGAGACAGAATAGGTTAGAAAAAGGAGAAAGAAACGGCAGTTTGGGTATGAGGCCCAAGAAGAGGCACCGCAGAAATTCAAAGTAGGTTTCTACTATGCTGTCTTAGACATGGCCATACAATCTGTTGAAGAGAGATTCCAGCAGCTACAACAATATAATTCCCTATTTGGCTTCCTGTATGAGATATACAGTATCAACAAAAAATCTACTCAAGATGCACTTAAGGCCTGCAAGAATTTGGAAAATCATTGATGCACAATGGAAATAAAGATATTGATGCTGAAGATCTGTGCTGTGAACTTATAGAAATAGCTCTAAGACTTCCAAAGTCTACGCCACCACAAGGAGTACTTCTCTTCATACTACAACAAAAATTCCTGGATAGTGTGCCTAATGTTTCTGTTACTCTAAGGATCCTTCTCACACTTCCAGTGTCAGTGGCAAGTGGTGAACGCAGTTTCTCAAAGCTCAAACTTATAAAAACTTACATACGCTCAACAATGTTGCAAAAGAGACTAGTTGGCTTGGCAACTGTATCAACTGAACATGCCCAAGCAACAGCACTTGACCTGAAGGAATTGGTGACAAAATTTGCAAAGGAAAAGGCACGCAAAGTGATATTTTGATGTGCCTGAAATTGAAACTTTTAAGAGACTTAAATTATAACATCACAATTCACAAGATTATTCAAAATGATTTGTGTGCTAAAACATTTTCTTTTGTATTTGAGAAGGATAATCTAAGATTGTTGTATTACTTATTCTTGCAATTTAAAATAAATTTAGCAGTTTCAAGTTTTGTGCTTTTCATTTTTTCTACAAGACATCTGTTTTTGAAAATTGAAGTTAGCAATTTTTTTGGGGGGTGCAGGTAGTTAGCCTTGCCTAGGGTGCAAAATAGTCTGGCACCGGCACTGACAGACCATTGGTTGTTTCTAGCTCAATATTGTCTATAGTGATTGGCAGCAGCTCCCCAGGATTTCAGTCAGGAAATCCCATTGAGATGCCGGGGATTGAACCTGGCACCTTGTGCGCGCAAAGCAGATTCACTACCACTGAGCTACAGCCTTTCCCCAAAGTTCTTTATAGAGGGGAGCTGATGGTCTCCAGATTTTGTTGGACCACAGCTGCCATCATCCCTGACCATTAGCCAATCTGGTTGGGCCTGAGTCCAACAACATCTGGAGGGCCAAAGGTTCCACATTCATATTGTATGCATGTGATAGTTGTATACCATGGAAGCAAAGGAAGTGCAGAAAAGAAAGAGTGGCAATGTATATATAGAAATATGTGCATTCTATATGCCTATTTGTTTTTCAGTCCTGGAGACCATTTGTCAAGGGAGATTCTTTATCCCCTATGTTTCCTTCGTAAGTGTTTTTATTTTTAACCAGCACTTCATAGATATTTATTTCAGTCTGAAATCTGTAAGTTTGATGCATCCCCTCATGCAATGCTGCTAGTTTTATTGCCTGTTGTGAATATATTGCATACAGATGCAATCAGGAGCTGCTCCCTGCTCCTCCTTGTCCTTGTTTAAAAAGACAAACATGTTAATTTCTTATCTTTCTCCAAAGTAAAATGGCACAGTGCTAATTTCCGGAAATTGTGAGGCATAGGATAAGTGCCCCCAGCATGGGATGCACTTAAAAAGTGTAAGGAGGTTTCTTCTGGTGGGAATTCCAATTTGACACTAGGATGTCAAAACTCTTGAAAGTTTTAGGAACTGGCTGCTCAATGAGGTGAAACAACTTGTCCCAAAGGATGTAAAAATGAAGTTATCTGTACTTGAAAAGAAATTATATCGATATTAAAATTGCCTGTGTTCTTTCTGTAGGCTATTTGGCTATAGCAGTCTTCACTAACCTGGTGCCCTCCAGACATTTTGGACTAAAACCAGAAGTGGCTGGCCTGGTGGGGTGAAAGCTCTATGCTTGCTTTCTGCCAGTGGTTTGCTGTTGTTTACCCGAAGGGAGAGGGGGCAGGAACCAGGCGGTGGGAAGAGCAACATGGTGAAAATGTGATGGAGGACCCCTTAAACATCCTGGCCCCAAATAATTTGGGCCCTTGAAAAATGATGAAGGAAAAATGGATTTCTTTCCCTCATTCACACACAACAGGCATTAAAGCAGGCCTGTGTGTAGGAAAAGAGGAAAAGGTCAAGCTCACCTTGATTCAAATTCCTGAGCTCTTTTCTGTGCCAAAATTGGCTAATGCATGATTGCAGATCTTTAATTTGGTATTGTTTTACAATCTCTTAATTAATATAATTTTACTATTTGATCTTGGGAAAGAGGTCTTCTGATCTGGTATACTACAGACCAATGGCCTCAGCTAAGGGAAATCTTCATAGTGGAATCAAGGAGAGCTTGATACTGATTTTTATTACAATGGCACGATGTGTATAATCTTATTTCATAAATATAATAAGTGTGTTCTCGAAGTGAGAGGTATTCTGAGGTGGGCTGCCTCCTTCATCCCTCTGTGTTTGATGAGGAGTTGCTGGCTCAGAGTTACCCCTTTTCCTTTACTGTGTTCCCTAATCATTCTTTATGTTGTGTGATTTTCAGCTATAATACAGTGATTTAAAATTAATCTTTCTCTATAGCAGTGTAATTATAAGTGGAATTTCATATAGAATTTTGAGTCACTCTAAGGAGAACCAAAACTTGGCCTTGCCTCATGGTATCACTCAAAGGAACATGTTGTAATGTCCTAGAGATGTTCCTGATAAGCTTGACTGATCAGGAGCCATGACAGAATGAAATGTATAGTACAAATTCATCAATAACTATGACAGTAGAATACGGGTAATATCAGTCAAGGGGACAGATTGACATCAATCTAAGACGACAACAACACAACGAGATGGGAGGTATCTGTAAAATTATAAATATGCATGTATTCATTAAAATAAAGCTATCTGGTTGGTTGGAAATATTTCAAGAGGAAAGAAATCTTATGTGATTGGTAAACTAATGTCACATGTGTATTCAATAAGGTATAAAGGATCTGTGCATACTGTACCTCATTGCAGTCCACTCCAGACTTTCCGGGGGGACTGACCCTGCATGTGTTTGTAAGAAATAAAGGCCTACCTTTTTGCTTTAAGCCTGTGTCTTTTAATTACTTAAAGGACCCCCCAGCAAAGATCCCACAGGAGAAAATAAAAAAATTCTCCATCAAATGCATCAGGAGGCTATCCAGCTCTCCTGCCAATGTGTCTACACTGTACTAATTTCCCTGCCACCTTACTCCTCCTGTTAAGCAGCAGTGACCCACTGAGCCACTTCTGATGACAATGCAGTCAACCCAAACCAGCATGACCATTCATCTTCCCCTAAACAGGCATTTTTTCCCTCCAAAGACTTGAGGTTTACAACCCCTTACTGGTTAAAGCTCCCTACTGGTTACTTTTTAAAGAGGCAGGGATGGAAGGATCTGTCAATTTTCCAGTCTTAAATTTAGTTATCCACACTTTGTAGCAATTTGCGATCATTGGCATTCAACAGCATTTTAGTGCAAATTTCTCCTAATAATCACATTTTTGTATGCAGTTTTGTCTAATGTACACATTTTGCAAGCAATTTTCTCAAACATAATGCATTTTTGTATGTTATTTGCACTAATATATTCATCTGTAGTCACATTTCCCCCTAATATATGCATTTTTGCAAACATTAATTGGAGAACTGCACTGCAAAATTCAGATGGGTTTGAATTTAGAAGGATAACTGTTTCAGCTCTCATACTGTTTCAGAAAGTGTAGATTTGATAGGTTTGCCTTTAAATGCAGACTAAATCAAATCTCTCCCCCATCCCTATAAAGAGATTAGAAATGGGTGATCTGTCTGTCTCCCACACATATAAAACTGTATATTAATACAAGGTCTAAAATCTCTTTTCAGTTGTTATTCACTTGAAGAAGGAAAACGAATACAAAGGGGCTGTACAGCTCAGCTTTTACTTCCACCCTCTGCCCAGGCTTTTGCCTCTCATGCTAGCTGCTCTTGAATTCAGCTGTAAATTTGGATAGATCTGGGTTCCACATTGCTGGGGGAGGGGGGAGGGGAGAAGTGAACGTCAATGAGCAGAAGATTTTCCCTGCTACAGAAGTTGCAGCTAAATTCATGACCAGTTTGCATGAGCAGGGTAAAGCCTTTTGTACTTGCTTGCCCTATTTACACGAGTACAGGCATACCCCGCTTTAACGTATGCAATGGGACCGGAGAGTGTACTTTAAGTGAAAATGTACTTAAAGTGAAGCAATTATCTTCACTTGTACTGCACACAATCACCACTAGATGGCAGCGGCATCATGCCAATAAAGTGGCCATTGTTGCGAAGCGCGCGTACTTTAAGCAGGGTATGGTGGAGTATGGAGCATGTACTTTATAGCGAGGCTACTTTAAGTGAAGCTACTTTAAGCGGAGTATGCCTGTAATGTGTGAAGAGGGTAATAGAGAATACACATATATCTATATATTGAGGCTGTGCTCCTGCTCCTTCCATTCGCCAGCCCCCCACCACTCCCACACATTAACCCCTAGAGTTTCCCCTTCCCACTCCATACAACGACTAAGCTCTCTTCTCAACTTCCCGACCTCAGTTTCTGAAGCCACTTCTGTTCTGCAGCCCTGCATGTTTCACTCCCATTTCCATGCCTCTTTGTCCATTTGTGCACTTCCCCTTGCACACAGACCACCCTCATGGTGTATCTTCCTCCACTCACATATTGCAACTGCTAAGCACTCTTTTCACCTTCCACCCAATTATAAAGCCATCATCCCCTCCTATTTTGCAGTCCCTTTTGTACCCCACTTTCATCTTAACCCCCATTCCCATGCCTCCTCCTCCCTCTTTTGCAACTCCCTTTGTACCTCCATTTTCATCTTTGCCCCCTTTTTCCTTCCTCCTTCTCCTTTTTCTCAATTCCCCATTGCACACAAACCACCCCATTTCATGCCTCCTCCTCCCTCCTATTCTGCAGCCTCCTTTGCACACCCACCCCATTTTACCTTCACTCCCTTTCCCTACCTCTTCACCTTCTTTTCTCAGCTTCCCATTGCACACACACTACCTCCATTTGCATGCCTCTTTTCCCCTCTTATTGTGCAGCCCTCCTTGCACCCCCCCTCCATGATTATATATGGCACTGTATCTTTAAGATGAGTAGAAGCCTTAGAGTTAGCATGTTCCATTGGAGGTTAAGTTCAGTTGATGGATGATGTACAAATATGGGTGCTTGCTTCTTAATAAAATACCTGTTCTAAATTACAACATTGAATCTGGAACTTCATGTTGAAGACAACACATGGTACTGGGAGTGAAATATTATGTGAAGATACCATGGAATATTTGAGGGCTCCATATCCTTTCTCTCTCTCATGTGAGGCAACTGAGGAATGGAAGAGGGAGAAGTTTGAGCACAGCGAGAAAGGAAGGACATGGAAAGAAAAAAGTGGATGTTTAAAACAATGGCAGAGGTTTGAATAGAGAGAGCAGGGGGTTGAGTACAACAAGAAGGGACTTGGGAAAGGCTCTGTTGTGTGGCTTCTGTGCTCTATCTCTGTCTGCTATTTCTCCTTGTTTGTTTGTTTTTAAAATCACTCCTCAATGTACTTCCCTTCCCAGTCTACTCAGATCTCTCTTGTTGTTTTAAACCACCACTTTTCCCCCGACAGTCCCTCCTTCTCGCTCCTAGGCCATGGCTGCTGCAAGCTGCCTTCTCTTTTGCTCCCCTACCCCACCCTGACTTCATGCAAATCAAGGACTGTGATGAGGCACTACAAATCCTCCAATGGGTGCTGCTTTTATTATGTGTAAGATACAATGCACACATATATACTGTGCTCAATAAGATTTATAAGCTGGAATGCAGGGTGTATATTCAATTTTATAAAATCTACAGTACTTTGAATGTTCGACTTCTCTGATGTATTGTAAAGTGAACACATCACCTTAAGGTTAGAGCACAGTCCCAACCGTCAGTGTATGACCTGAGATTCAATCATTACTGATTATGGGTTTTTTTAAAGGATGTTAGGCTATCCTTTTATTATACAAAAAACAGTTCTTTTTAGTGATACATACAATTTTAAGAAATCAGTAGAAAACTGTTTTGGATGATCTTTTGTATGTATGTATGATGGAGAGTAAAAAATAGGAGCAGCATCAGCAGGACAAAAGAGAGAAAGGAAGACAAACCTTCAAGATTATGGTCAGCAAAACTGACTGTGGTATAATATGGTATGCTAAACGTCATGGCTTTTTGTTGTATGCTGCAGACCTTGTATCATGTTATTGCAGCAGTCCACTTCAGAAATTCAAAAAGAGAGGGTTGGGTGCTCATAGAAATGCAGCAGAGGTAAACGTCCAGCGCTTGAACTCCTGACTGTCGGTATAACTCTTAAAAGATTCAGGAGCTCTGCAGTCAACAGGCATTCCTATTAACAGGAATTTAAACAACTCCCATGTATTTATAACGTCTTTGAACTTTTGGCTTATAGTCCCTTCTGAGAAATAAATAGATTACGCCCTTTACTACATGTACACATCAGGTTAAGATGTTTCACACTGCTAATATAGTATTTTTTAATTTTATTATTACATTGTATAGACTGCTTGATTGTAAAAAGCACCTCTATGTGGTTTAAAAAATACATTGAAATTATCGATAAAAACTCAAAACAAGCAAATAAAAACTTTAAAAAGACAAATTAAAAAGAGCAACAGACAAAAACAAAACAAATCAGCATCTATGCATTTAGACAGGCTTGCCTAAACAACAATGTTTTAAGCAGGCACTGAAAAGTATACAGTGAAGGCGCTTGCCTGATGTCAATAGGCAGGGAGTTCCCAAAAGCTGGTGCTGCCACATTAAAATAATTTCTTACAAGTGCGCAATGGATATTATGTGACACCTGTAACAGTGCCTGTTCCACAGATCAGAGTGATCCAGTGGGCACATATAGAGTAAGATGGTCCTGCAAGTAAATTGGTCCCAAGCTGTTAAGGGCTTTATATATTCACTAATAGGCAAAACCCCTTGCAGTTTAGGAACGTACCTATAGCCAACAGATATTTCTATCAAACTTTAAAAAGCAGGGAAATTGGGCAGCTCTAGTGAATGCACCATGACCTGACCTCTCTGAGATATTGTACTGCCTTACAAATTTGTAAAAATCCAAACATAATTTGGGTTGGTCTTTCCCAATCCAATCCTGTGTAGGCTGGAAGAACACCAACAAACATACAAAAATGTAATTCTCCATCTTCGGAGATGGCAGGTGTTGCCACCACTCATCATATGCTCAGAAGCACGTTACCAAATTCTTCCAAGCTGTTATATGTTTACAGGGTCTCACTATTGTCAGCAAACTGGCTGCAGCATTCTACTCTAACTGCAGGTCAAGTGCAAGGGAAGTCCTACATAGAGTGCATTGCAGTAATCCAGTCTTGGAGTCAAAGCACTTTGAGCCACTTCTAGCCACTGAGACTACCGGATCCTCCAGTGACAGAGCTGGATCCAGAAGCATCCCAGACTGTATACTTGCTCCTTTAAGAGAAATACAACCCCATCCAGGACAGGCAATTGACCACATTCTCAGACATGGGAACCATTTACCCACAGTGCCTCTGTCTTGTCAGGATTCAGACTTGGCTTATTTTCCTTCATTGATCCCATCAATGAGTCCAGGCACTGCTCCAGGGCCCACACCCTATCCTGATTTAGATGTTATGGAGAAGTAGAGCTGAGTGTCATCAGCATATTGTTAATATCTTGTTCCGAAACTCCTAATGATAGTTCCCAGTGGCTTCATATAGATATTAAATAGCACTGGGGATAAGATGGTACTCTGTGGCATCCCATAGCGCAACTGCTAGGGGTAGAAATGCAATTACTCAATGCTACTCTCTGGACTGGGTACAGTAGGTAGGACTGGAGACATCTAGCACAGTGCCCCCAGTAGAGCCTCACTATCACACAGGGAGGGGAACAAAGGATGTGCCTGCTTCTGCATTATAATATAGACTGTGGGCTTCTGCATTATAATATAGACTGTGTTCTGTAAACAGTATTTTACACTGGGGACATCGTCATACCTGTGGTATATCTGAATCTGTGGTTCAGTGAGCCGCATTATAGCGAGGTTCTACTTTACCACACATACCTGCCCTTGAACTACTCTTACTTTGCTTTCTCTTACATTACTCTTAATTTACACTGTCTCTTTGCTGTTTTTGGCACCATCTGAAAGCTTATTTGCTCAGGCCTGTGCTGGTTATTAGTGCTGCAGCTTTATTGCTGGAAGGATGAAGCCCACTCTGCTGTTATAAAGGTTATTGTTTTAACCATGTTTTATTTGCTGTCATTGAATTATGCATTAAATCAGATTGTTGTCTGCTTAAGTTTGTGGTTTCATGGTATGTGTTTTGTCCTGAGACTGAGTGAGGATGAAGAGTGGGCTGGAATAAATAAAATGCACTGAATCCATTATCAGAAGCCCTTTTCTGGGTGCCCCCCATCTGAGGTTAAGCAGGTGCCAACTGATGACAATGGTCCCTTCCTACTGACATTCCATCTATAGAATGCTCTCCCCAAGAAGGCTAATCCGGCACTCACTCTTGTTTTCAGCACTATGAGCAGACATGTTTGTGTCCATAGTCTTGTAATGTCAGCTGCGCTCATTTTATATTTTGTATTTCCTGCTGTTTTAATTATGCTGTTTTAGTTATGTTGGATCTGCTGGGATTTTTATTGTATTGTTTGTTTTTATGATGAAAGCCTTGCTGATTGAGCAGGGTATAATTTTTAAAAATAAGAACGCATATCTCACCAAGACTACTGCTGTCTTCTTCCATGTGGCAAAGCTGTATATAAGCTGCAAAATCCCCTCTAGGATGCACACCTTAATGTGGTGAGGGGGTTTGAGAGTGTTGAAGAAGGTGAGACCAATGTTGTCAGGAGTCTAGACCAAGAGGCTAGACTCCTAGCAGGGGCACCCAAGGCAGAATGGTCAAAGCTGAGAGACCAGACTAAGATGCATCCAAACTCAGAGGAAGGCAATGGTAAAGCACCTCTGAATACCTCTTACCACGAAAACCCTATGAACAGAGTATCCAAAATGCAACAGGAGATAGTGCTGGAAGATGAGACCCCCAGGTCAGAAGGCACTCGCCGAGCTACTGGGGAAGAACCAAGGACAAGTACGAGTAGCGCTGTGTGACTACTGATGCAGTTGGGTCAAAGCCAAAAGGAAGCCCAGAGGCTGATGCACACAGATGTGAAAGGAGAGTCTGAAGTTGTACGATGCACACAATAGGAACATGGAAAGTGAGAAGCATGAACCAGGGAAAGTTAGAAATTGTCAAGCAAGAAATGGAACATTACAAAACTTGGTGTGAGTGAATTAAAATGGATGGGAATGGGACATTTCCAATCAGGCAACTACAAAATATTTTATGCAGGAAATGAGAAATTAAGAAGAAATGGGGTTGCTTTAATAGTGAGAAGTGATGTAGCAAAAGCAGTTAGGAGTTACAACGCAAGGTCTAAGAGAATGATATCAATGAGATTATATGGGAAACCTATTAACATAACCATCATCCAAATCTATGCTCCAACAGCAAACACAGAAGAAGAGGATTTGGAGAGATTTTACGCAGAAGTACAGGAGGAAATTGATCATACATCAAAACAAGATGTACTGATACTCATGCAGGACTGGAATGCAAAAATAGGGAACAGAGAAGAACTAGGAATTGCGGAGAAATGGGTCTGTGGAGACAGGAATGAAGCAGGAGAAAGACTTATTGAATTCTGTGAAGCCAATAATTTGTTTCTTGCAAACACATTTTTTGAGCAACCAAAAAGACGACTGTACAAGGGGACATCACCAAATGGTCCTGCTTGCGGGCTTCCCCCAGGCACCTGGTTGGCTACTGTGAGAACAGGATGCTGGACTAGATGGGCCACTGGCCTGATCCAGCAGGCTCTTCTTATGTTTTTATGTTCTTAATATAGGAATCAAATTGATTATATAATTGGTAGCAGACGATGGAGAAGTTCCATACTTTCTGCAAAAACAAGACCAGGAACAGACCGCGGTACAGATCATGAACTGGTCATATCGAAAAGCAGAGTAAAGCTAAAGAAGAAGAACAAAGCAATCATAATGCCAAAATACAATTTAAATAACATCCCAGAAGAATATAAAGATCAAATAAGGAACAGGTATGAGGCTTTAAATTTAGTTGACAGAGAACCAGAGGAACTATGGATTGAAGTCAGAGACATTATCAGGGAAGAATGCAAAAAGACAAAACCTCTAGTTAAAAAGAAAGACCTCAATGGATGACTGAAGAAACTCTTAAAATGGTTAAAGAGAGAAGGAAAGCAAAAGCAAGAGGAGATAGAAACACGGTCAGAGCCATAAATGCAACAATGCAGCGACTAGTACATAGGGACAAAGAGAACTCTTATGATAGTTATTGTATAGAAATAGAAGAGGACAACAAAAAGGGAAGAACAAGAGCCCTATTCCAAAAGATTAGAGAAATGAAAGGGAAATTTAAACCAAGAGTAGGGATGTTGAATAATCAACAGGGGAACACACTGACTGACCAAGATGAAATAAAAGGAAGATGGAAGCAATACACTGAAGAACTCTATAAAAGAGATGCAAGGATGACAGATTCATTGATGGAGGAACCATACGATGAAGACCCAGAAATTTTAGAATGTGAGGTGAAAGCTGCTCTTAAAATACTTGGAAGAAACAAATCACCAGGAACAGATGGCATACCAAGAGAGTTGCTACATGCTACTGAGACTGAATCTGTCCAAAGTTTGAAAAAAATTGTCAACAAAAATGGAAAATAAAACAATGGCTCACAGACTGGAAGTGTTCGATATACATCCCAATTCCAAAGAAAGGGGATCCCCAGGAATGCAGTAATTATCGTACTATTGCCTTAATATCCCATGCAAGTAAAGTAATGCTCAAGATTCTACAACAAAGGCTCTTACCATATACGGAGTTAGAAGTGCCAGATGTCCAAGATGGATTTAAAAAGGGAAGAGGCACCAGAGATCATATCGTAAACATACTTTGGATAATGGAACGGACCAAGGAATTTCAGAAGAAAATCATCCTGTGTTTTATAGATTACAGCAAAGCCTTTGACTGTGTAGTTTGAAAAACTATGGAATGTTTTAAAAGAAATGAGGGTGCCACAGCATCTGATTGTCCTGATGCGCAACCTATACTCTGGACAAAAGGCTACTGTAAGGACAGAATATGGAGAAACTGATTGGTTTCCAATAGGAAAGGGTGTGAAACAGAGGTGTATTTTATCACCCTATTTATTTAATCTATGTGCAGAATATATCATACGGAAAGTGGAATTGGACCAATATGAAGGAGGTGTAAAAATTGGAGGAATAAATATGAATAATTTAAGATATGTAGACGATACCATACTACTAGCAGAAACCAGTGATGATTTGAAATGCATGCTGATGAAAGTTAAAGAGAAAGCACAAAAGCAGGACTGCAGCTAAACATCAAAAAGACTAATGTAATGACAACAGAAGATTTATGTAACTTTAAAGTCCACAATGCGGACATGGAACTTGTCAAGGATTATCAATACCTCAGCACAGTCAGTAACCAAAATGGAGACAATAGTCAAGAAATAAGAAGAAGGCTAGGACTGGGGAGGGCAGCTGTGAGAGAACTAGAAAAGGTCCTCAAATGCAAAGATGTATCCCTGAATGCTGAAGTCAGGATCATTCAGACCATGGTATTCCCGATGTCTATGTATGGATGTGAAAGTTGGACAGTGGAAAAAGTGGATAAGAGAAAAATCCACTCATTTGAAATGTGGTATTGGAGGAGAGCTTTGTGCATACCATGGACTGCAAAAAAGACAAATAATTGGGTGTTGGAACAAATTGAACCAGAACTATCAGTAGAAGCTAAAATGATGAAACTGAGGTTATCATATTTTGGACACATAATGAGAAGAGTCACCAGAAAAGACAATAATGGTGGGAAAACCAGAAGGGAGTAGAAAAAGAGGAAGGCCAAACAAGAGATGGATTGATTCCATAAAGGCAGCCAGACCTGAACTTACAAGATCTGAACAGGGTGGCTCATGACAGATGCTGTTGGAGGTCGCTGATTCATAGGGTCGCCATAAGCCGTAGTCGACTTGAAGACACATAAAAACAGCAAGCTGCAAGAACAAGCTTGGTTTGAAACTGAGCGCAAAACACTTGGAAGATGTATCCAACTAAATCCTATTCAGATGAAACCCATTGAAAACAATGGCCAGTTTTTATTTCAGTGGGTCTACTCTGAATAGGGCTTGGTTGGATTCAAGCCTTGATTCCTCAACACTGGATGAAATGCAAGTTCTGAACCCTGTAAAACATCAGTTCATGTATTATCACAGCATGACTTGCACATATAATTGAGCCATCACAAATCTAGAAAACACACACACACACACACACACACACACACACAAACACGAGGAAGTATCCACCAGACAAACTGCCAAAAAGAAGGACCACATCTCATGATGATGATGATTTATTAGTAGTCCAACATATTTTAGCCAAAAGTCCTTCTTCAGGGATTTTGTGGAAAGAGACCACAAACTTATTGTTGCACATACCCCAGTCTCTGAGTAGTGCAGGAGTTTCCAGGGTTTGGTTTTAGTGGAATGAAGGGCATTGGAGACTGTAGAGACTCTTTATGATATATGGTTTATTGACGCAAGAGTGGCTGTATACTATAGCCAGCATAGATTCTTTGCATTCTACCATGTTAAATGAAATTACACACACCATCTGGTGCTTTGCATACCCCAATTCTAAACAAAAACTTACAATCCTTATACAATTGGACTCAGAACCACTTGCTCTACAACCTTGAAAGTTTTCATGATGATACACAACTCTCCCCCCAAGAATGCACAAGTTGAAGTGAAAAATGGGAGGAAAAAAGTCAAAAAGCCTCTTAGACTTTTTTCTGCTTAATCTGTTGAAATTAATTAAAAATCAGAGATAATGGTAGAGTATCTCTAATTAATTCCCTGAGCTTGCCCCAAACTCAGAGCTTAATGTTCAGATGTTTAAAAGTAAAAATCTCCATGGTTGATTTTTAATTAATTTATCAAAAACAACATGCAAGTCAATTATAATGCCCCACAAGTGCAGTTGAAACCAAGAGTTTTTTCTCTTCCCCCTCCCACCTCCTTCTGTATTTTAAAAGTCCTGGAGCCATGGAGTGGGGAAGAGGAATAAGGCTAAACTGGAGGTAAGGTCAAGAAACAACAGCCCTGAAGCGGAGCGTCTGTGTGCTGGCAATGAGCGAGTTTGAGGGAAGAAAGTAAAAAAAAAATTCTGCTTGAAAAACACTTGAATTTTAAAAATGTCTACTGAGTTCACTGGGGCTTACTCCAGGTGAGTGAGGTGGAGCTTGAGGGAAGAAGGATGTTAGTCCCATGGAGTACAATAACTCCTAGATAAATGTGTCTAGGTTTGCAACCTTAGTGTAGAATTTATTTATCAGGTGGTCCCAACTGGAAAATCTTAATACAGATACCTGATGTCTTTAATGTACATTCTTAAATATTCACTAAATTAGGGGAGGGAAAACTTAAGGACTGTGAGTCTGGGATCTGCCTGGTGCTTTACTAGAAACCCAAAGCCACCAGCTACACCCAGTTGCAAAAGACATACATTTAGTATGAAAAAAGGTGTGCCTGAGAAGTTGCTGAGCACAGGGGCAGGGCTGGTGCCAGAAGGCAGCCAGGTCAGACCCTGGCCAAGGGCCCCTCCTTAGGGTGCATGGGTAGTGCTCCCTTCCGCGATCTGCAGCAGTGTCAGCTCCCGACCCTGCTGCAGATCGCAGAGACGGAGCTCCCAGGCACCCCCGTACTACCACGCAGGCCTGCAATGTCTGCCAGCATGCCCCACCTACCTCTACCTTGAAGTAAATGCTGGCTGCGCTGCAGGTGCATGCCTGCCATCAACCAAGATGGTGGCCAAGGTTTCTCTAAGGGGCTGATGGCCCTGCTGCCATCTTGGTTGATAGCAGATATTTGCGCGCATAGCATACATGTATGCCATCAACCAAGATGGTGGCAGAGGCATCAGCCCCTTAGGGAAGCCTTGGCCGCCATCTTAGTTGATGGCAGGCATGAACGCACAGCGCAGGCAGCATTAACTTCAAGGGAAAGGTAACTAGATGTGGCTTGTGTGTGGGTGCCGGTGCCTGGGGCAGGCTGGTGCCCAACGGCCTGGGCATGCTTGGTGCCAGCCCTGCACAGGGGTATCAGAACTGAGATGAGCTCACAGTCTTTCCACACATAGATCTATTCCTAGTTTTCACAAGCTCTCTTAATTTCAGTTGTCATATTTCCAGATGCGTGTGTGTCATTTTGCTATTGTTAAACAACTGGAAGTCAGAAACGTTTGCCAATCGACTACAGATCTCTTTGTGGTAAATAGGGTTTCCAGGTCTTTGGTTTCCAGCTGGAGACTCTGGATTTTTGGGGTCCTCTCTGGGTCTCTGCATGAGTCCCCTTAATTTCTGAACTCTCAGCTTCTATTTAAAGAAAAAATATTAAGTTTCTAGGTGGTCTGGTTCGTGAGATATACACCAAAACATCAGCCGCCGCCCCTGCAATTTCTGTTAAATGAGCTTGTAGCTGGCTGCTGTAACCCCACCCTTTCAGGTTTGTAGTCAATAAGTGAAGCCAGGGTTGTGATTGACAAGGGACTTGTTGATCTCCAGGAAGTAGCAAAACCCCATTGCAAGGCCAGAAAATTGTTGTTTTTTCCTGCTTATCTGAAAATGTCATAAACTGAGTAAGTTTAAATTTTCCTGGGCTGCTGAAGAGGGCAGTGTTTTGAAAACCTTCCCACTATGAAGCTTTAATACAATACTCACTTTTCTGGGAGTAAAGCTGCAATGCTAATCCCACATACCTCAAGCAAACCCGATTGAATTCAATAGGACTTATGTTTGAGTAGATATGGCTAGAATTGTGCTGTAAATTAATGGGACTTTTGAGTGAAGATAGCAAAGGACTGAGTTTGTGTTGTAAATCTTTCTCTCCCCCTCCAATCCTATTTTTAAAGCAATTGGGCAGGGCTTACATAGATATCACTGCTTTCATTATGTAGGAAACTAATACTAATTTTTTTAAATGTTCTGCAGTGACCATCTAGTTTTGACAATACACTATTATATGGGGTGTATGTATTCTTACATTTCCAGTGTGTGTGTATATATGGAATCTTTCCAACAACCCTGTGAGCTGGGGTTGCTCACTGGAAACCAAGGCAGCTCCCAATAAGAAATAAATCTCTTTAAAATCCAATAAAGTAATGCTCAAGATTCTACAAAAAAGGCTCTTTCCATATATCGAGCTAGAAATACCAGATGTCCAAGCTGGATTTAGAAAGGGAAGATGCACCAGAGATCATATCGCAAACATACGTTGGATAATGGAACGGACCAAGGAATTTCAGAAGAAAATCACCCTGTGCTTTATAGATTACAGCAAAGCCTTTGACTGTGTAGATCATGAAAAACTATGGAATGCTTTAAAAGAAATGGGGGTCCCACAGCATCTGATTGTCCTGATGCGCAACCTATACTCTGGACAAGAGGCTACTGTAAGGACAGAATATGGAGAAACCGATTGGTTCCCAATCGGAAAGGGTGTGAGACACAGGTGTATTTTATCACCCTATTTATTTAATCTATATGCAGAACATATCATACGGAAAGCGGGATTGGACCAAGATGAAGGAGGTGTGAAAATTGGAGGGAGAAATATAAATAATTTAAGATATGCAGACGATACCATACTACTAGCAGAAACCAGTAATGATTTGAAACGAATGCTGATGAAAGTTAAAGAGGAAAGCACAAAAGCAGAACTATAGCTGAACGTCAATAACACTAAATAATGACAACAGAAAATTTATGTAACTTTAAAGTTGACAATGAGGACATGGAACTTGTCAAGGATTATCAATACCTTGGCACAGTCATTAACCAAAATGGAGACAATAGTAGTGAAGAAATCAGAAAAGGCTAGAACTGGGTAGGGCAGCTGTGAAAGAACTAGAAAAGGTCCTCAAATGCAAAGATGTATCCCTGAACGCTAAAGCCAGGATCTTTCAGACCATGGTATTCCCGATCTCTATGTATGGATGTGACAGTTGGACAGTGAAAAAAGTGGATGAGAGAAAAATCCACTCATTTGAAATGTGGTATTGGAGGAGAGCTTTGCACATACCATGGACTGCAAAAAAGACAAATAATTGGGTGTTAGAACAAATTAAACCAGAACTATCAGTAGAAGCTAAAATGATGAAAGTGAGGTTATCATATTTTGGACACATAATGAGAAGTCAAGATTCACCAGAAAAGACAATAATGGTGGGAAAACCAGAAGGGAGTAGAAAAAGAGGAAGGCCAAATAAGAGATGAATTGATTCCATAAAGGAAGCCACAGACCTGAACTTACAAGATCTGAACAGGGTGGTTCACGACAGATGCTGTTGGAGGTCGCTGATTTATAGGGTCGCCATAAGTCGGAATCGACTTGAAGGCAGGCCATTTCCATTTTTCTATAGGTACAAGAGCCAAAAAGTAAAACAGGAATAGTTTTAAATTTGATCCCCTTCAGAGTTGGAGAAAATCCTGTTAAAAAGACAAGAGTTTCCCATTCTCCCATTCTCTCCCTCCAGGAAGTTTGGGCATACGGCCAAGATAGTAGATTCAAAATAAACAAGTCTGTGTTAAAATGTAAACAATGAAGATAACAGGAAATATCTTAGTAGGATTTTCTGAATGGCTGGCAGTAACCTGGTCAAATTCACCTATGAATTGATATTAATATCTGAGAACTTCTATGTTTATAAGATAGAAATCTATGAGAACCGAAAGGTGTTTGTTTGTAGGATTGTCCCATGAGAATGTCTATGACCAATCTGTGGGAATGAATTCATGAGAAAAGACCATGGAGACACACCTTCCTACAAAAAAGAATTTGTATAAAAAGCCAGCTTTCATAGCACAGGGCCCCCTCAGCTCTCCTAGAATGTGGGGGGGGGCAAAGAAAGCAGGAGAACCATCCATCTATACCATCCATAACATCTGATGTGTGATGTGTCATGACTAGGGTTGCCATGTTCTTGGCTTGAGACTGATCCTGTATCTTTAGGAGAAGAGAAAGTCAGCCAAGTGCAGGTGTTCTTGCAACACTGTAATGGGAAAAACCACAAGGTGGAATTCTCCCTTCTCCCTGCACAACTTTTAAAGATACAGAAGACCTCTTGGTTGCTAGGCCCGGCCTTCAAGAGGTCTTCTGTATCTTTAAAAGTTGTGAAGGGGGGTGGGAGAATTCCACCTTGTGGTTTTTCCCATTACAGAGTTGCAAGAACACCTGCACTTGGCTGACCTTCTCTTTTCCTAAAGATACGGGATCAGTCTCAGGCCATGGACCTGGCAACCCTATGACATGTATTTTTATGTCCTTTGTACTTTGGCTCTGTGATATGACTTAGGGTTTAACTCAGTCCTTCAACTATTGTAACTTGTTTTAATTAAAATGTACCTTCAGAGTTTTGTACTTTGATGTTAAATGGATATCCAGTAATTTCTTTTGTGCAGATATATATATATTTCTATTTTTTCTGTTTTCTGTTTCTGCAGTGATGGCTAAGCCCACCTAGAATGCATTGTATTAGTTGTAGTGTGCAAGAAATGAATAAATAGCATATATTATAAAGACTGTTCTGCTGTCTGAAGTCAGACCCAAACAGAAATTTCTGGTACCTCCCAAGACTCAAGACGTCTTGAGTGAGGTGTCCTCTATTCTATTCTCTGCCTGCACTAGACTACTGTTGTTAATAACCTGTAAGCTTAGGTGACCTAACATTCGAATTACAGGGACTCTGTGTAGATATGGGGTTAGGGAGAAAGCAAGAACCCTTGACCCTATGCATACAGTGGCATGGGGGTAGTCTTGCTGGTAACACAATATTCTGTGCAACCTGATCTAGTGTGTGCCTGTTTGGCAGGAACTACTCCGAAGTACAAAATAGGCTTGTGTAATGCCTGATCCATTTTACAGCATTAGCGAAAAGCTGCTTGTGGTTGACAGATGCAATTCTAGGCCCTTAGACCCTGGTCGAGTTAGGCTGCAATCTGAAACACACTTTCCTAGGAGTAAGTCCCACTGACGTCAATAGGACTTACTTCTGAGTAGACATATCACTAGGTTGGAAGACCATAGAAATGGAAACATTTCAGTTTGTAGTCTCACAGGCTTTATTGTTAATTGTAATTAATGGTGAGATTATTGGTTAATGCAAAATATACATTTTATTGATTAATAATTATTTTCCATAAAATAAAATAATTATTTGTAAATTCAACTGTCTGCCTCTCCTAAATTTGAACAAAATTGGTACCTGACCCGCTCCCTTTTTTCCTTTCTCCCCCCTCCCCCCAGGCTTGACAATTGTTTCCAAGGAAATGTGTGTGAAATCGCAGCTAGACTGCAATCCAATGTGTACAGCATGATCCTATGGACTTGGGAATATTACTTTTGCCTAGGGCCTCTGTAACTCTCCGCCTCTGGTTGGGCTGTTTATATCTTTTGTAGTGCTGTATATATCGGTTGAGTTCTGTGGACTTATTCCCAGGTATGACTATGTCGGATCACAGCCTTCGACACACATCTCTGAATGTGCATCTTAGCTTACCTTAGCTGAATATAATGGTTACATAGGGATAGAAGGTGTGTTCTATTAAACATTGCCACTTTCGTCAGGGAGACCAGGGGAAGTCTCAGTATCAGTGATCTGTAAAGATTTTTATAATTAAAAAAAATAATGAAAAGGAGAATAACAGATGGTGGCTCAACATAGGGAATTACCTTGTCAGGCTATTGGTCCATCTAGCTCAGTACTGCCTGGCAGCTCTCTCTAGACAGCCCTACCTGGAGATGCCGGGGTTTGAACCAGGAGAACCTGCTCCATGCTCTGCCACTGAGCTACAGTCTTTCTCCTTGAAAGTTATGAAAAACTAGCATTTAATGTGCTATAAATTATCAGGAGTAAAGGACTTCTGATTAATTGTGTTCTGTTGTTATAGTCTTTATCCTCTGTGGAACTATAACATAAATGGGTTTAAACTATTTCAGAAAATGATTCAGAAAAGAGCAACCAGAATGATAACGGGGATGGAGCAACTCCCCTATGAGAAAAGGTTGCAGCATTTTGGGCTTTTAGAGAAAAGATGAGTAAGAGGTGACATTAGGCATAAAATATGTAAAATTATGCATCGCAAGGAGAAAGTGGACAGTGAATAGTTTTTCTCCCTCTCTCATAACACTAGAACTTGTAGGCTACATTCACACTATACATTTTTTCTGCTTTCAATAGCCATGGCTTCCTGGAAAGTGTGGTTTGTTAAGCTGCTGACAGTTGTTAGGAGATACCTATTCCCCTCAAGCAGTAACAACTCCTAGAGTGGTATAATAATCAATCCCTCTTCCTAGGGAACTCTGGGAAAGCAACACAGTTCATCACTTATCTGTTGCTTCCACCCCCTTGTCTTCTCAACGTGTGTCATTACTCTGTTTTTTGTTTTTGTTTTTGCAGCTGACAAACTGTCTTCAGGCAGATTGCCTAGTACTCCACAGTTGCCATTGCCCAACCAGCAATCCCTGGAGTCCAGGAAGATTCTGGAGAAGGGAGATTTGGACCTGTTGTTGCGCCCCCCAGCATTGGAACCAGCTGCATCCCATGGGGGGCAGGAGGAAGTCAAACTAGGGCCTACCCTATAATATCACTAGGGCCCAAAATGCTGCAACCTTTCCTCATAGGGGAGTTGCTCCATCCCCATGATCATTCTGGTTGCCCTTTTTGGAATCATTTTCTGAAATAGTTTAAATCTCGGGGTTTGGGATGCTTCTGACCTTGCAACCTTTGGATGAAGGAGGAGGCGGCGGCAGTAGTGGAATGAAGATGAAGTACTGTGGAGGTGAGAGAAAACAATGTATGTGTGTGTGAATACTGTGTTTGCACTTGGCATGTGAAGCAGCCTCTGCTGCCTTCCTTGGCTACTTTGCTGCATTTGCAGTGTTTTCACTTTTTTGCACCCCAGGGTAAAATGTTTGCTTGGGTGGGTGTGCTGTAGTTGGTGGTAGGGTGGGGTCTAGGAAGTGGTTGAGGCAGAGAGACGATGCTTGCTGGCTGAGAGCGAGAGCAAGAGTGTGGTTTTGCACTTGGTTTGGCACACGAACCTCTGAGCGGTGGGATCTGCCTCACTCCCCCCTTCCTTACCAGTGGAGAGACCACTACTGCTAGCTAGCTGTGTTTTTTTTTAATGTTGTTTTAGGCTACTTAGTTTTGCAGCAGCCAAGGCACTCTAGGGTTTTGTAGGCACTCTAGGGTTTTTTTTAAAAGTAACTTAAGTGTAATTGTAGTGATTACTTTTGAGTAACTGTAAAGTAATCAATTGTTTTCAGAACAATTGTGATCGTAATTGTAATTTTTTCCTTTTTGGGGCCATGTAACACTAATAGTAATTTGTCCCTTTTTAAAAGTAATCTTCCAAGCTCTGGGCAGGAAGAAGGTTGGAGGGAACCCAGTATTTGTGTTGACTATTCATTCTGTCTCCTGTACTGCAGGTGGAGATTAAGGGGTTGTGGGGAAGGAAGATGGGTTGACTTTGATTAATGCCAGGGAACAGAGATGCCAATTTCTGCTGCAGAGTTCATTATTGATTGAACAGGACTTTGCACAAAGAAGCTGAGTAATAAAATTTCTGCTTCATATGCACCGAATGCCAAAAATATAATGTCTCTTTTCTTTAAAAGAAATAAAAATAAGGAAAAGTGGAAACCCTAGATCTGAAATTGTCTGTGGTTTCTGCCATATAATACAAAAAACTATCAGATCATTTTCATAATTCCTTGTATTGCAGACCTCAAGAGGTCTTCTGTATCTTTAAAAGTTGTGCAGGAGGAAGAGAGAATTCCACCTTGTGGTTTTTCCCATTACAGTTTTGCAAGAACACCTGCACTTGGCTGACTTTCTCTTCTCCTAAAGATACAGGATCAGTCTCAGGCCCTGAATCTGGCAACCCTACAGATAACAGAAACAAGGCATGTGCTGTGCTAATCTTGTTTTAGCAGGGAGGAAGCAGCAATATTAAGACAGTTGATATAGTTCAGATAGTCATGTTAAATATGTTTGATTTACTTTGCAATTTTAGTGAAGTTTCCTATAGTAAATTCTTTTCTTTTGCTTGTTTCTGTGAATATGTGTACAGCAACACTTCGTATATTTTACATTAAAGCCTCCAAAAACAATTGTGGAATAATATGCAAATTTCTAGGTGTGCTCTATGTTTTTAATGGAAAATGCACACCCTTTCTTAACTGGAGTGGTTTAAGCATAACAGGGTGAATACATAACAGGGTGATAGAAATAGGTGTGGCTATAGCTATGATCTTAAATCTCAAGGTTTTTTTTAGCTATTAGTGAATATACAGCCTCAGCATAAGCTGGAGGGGTTCTCAGCATTAACAGTTCAGCAGATCTTGGTTCCCCATATAATTTCTAGGGGAATCCGCCAAAGCCATAGCTTTGGGATTGAGCACAGAGAGCAGACAAGTTTCTCTGTAACTTTTTCAAGCTTCCACCCAAGCTAACTCTCTCTCTGTCTCTCTCTCTCCCTCTCTCTCTCCTTCCTTGTGGGGGGAGGATCACTCTCCTGAAAGAGTTCCTATAGCAACAGGAGTTCTCTGGACCACGTCTTTCTATATGCAGATTGGTCCATCCAGTGAACAAAGAAATTGGTTTTACTAGTTCAGGTTAATATATACACTAATTATGTAAAAATAGTAGGACATTTTTTCTAGATTTGTGATGTGTGATTTACATGTACACGTCATGACCTGGTGATGCAGTCATCAAATGATGAACATTGTATGTCTCAACCAGCCCTTAGAAGTGGAAATAATAACAATAATACATTTATTTTTGTTGTGCACCTCTCACGGTCCCAATGTGGATTACATAGATTTAAAAATACATAAAAACATGCAGAAATTTAAAAATACAAAAACATACAAAGAACCATACATAAACAAATCCATAAAATCCTTAAAATCTGTAAAAAACATCAGTACAAAGGGGTAAAAATTTAACCATATGTTTGAATAAAAAGATAGGTCTTCAGCAGCATTCTAAAAATGAGAAGGGGGGACTGATCTTACCTCACAGGGGAGAGCATTCCAATGTCTAGGGGCCACAACAAAGAAGGCTCTGTTGCGAGTATTTGCCCATCAGACTTTAAATATAGTAGGCATTTGCAACAGGCCTCATTACAGTGCCTTAAGGCTTTCATCTCAAGACAATATGTACCAAGGGCCTTTTTCTTCATGTTTTGAATCCCAGATAACCTGTTTTCACAGAGGACAAGATACTAAATTCTGAACTGCATGAGTTGAATACATATTTCCTGCTTGCTGGGACATTTTTTTTAGGGCAGAGAAAAACCACCAATCGTAGAATGCGTGTCTGAGTTGGTTTGGATCTAGACATCCTGATTCCCCAGGTTAGTAAATCAATATGAGAGTTTCTCATTCTGAATGTTAGAGGGAACTAGTTTAAAACAAGCTAAGATCTCTGCAATGAGGGAGAAATGTGTGGACTTGTTCCTAGTTTCAAAAACCATGGTTGAAAAAGCCAGTAACATGGCATCTAAACTGGGACTTCTAAGCCCTGTTGCAATGGATGCTAACCATAAATAGACACTTAAGCATAGGATTCTATTATATTCAAAAATTCTCGGTTCAGTCCTTCAGGAAATAACATCCAGAGTGCTGTTAGATTTCCAACCATGCTACCTTGTCAATGAATGTTGAACTTACACTTTGTTTTTCTTCCGGATTAACATCACAGTGCTCATGTAGAGGCCATGCAATCAACGTTCGTTCATAATTGGCTCTTTTATTGAACTACATGCTGGGCTTGGTGGCAACTGGCAGTACATGAAGGATGTGCTTAGTAATGCTGCCCAGTGACTCCCAATCCCATTCTGTAAAAAGGCAGAAAAACCAAGAATTGATTTTGTTTCCTTCATCTTTGGCTTGATAATGTAGGCCTGGTTTCTGTGCATGCACATGTTTTACAACGATTAGACAAACACAGCAACGGAAGGGATCTCAGGTGTTTTAAGTACTTGCAGTATAGGTACAGGGCAATGACAAAGGAGATAATTTGTTTTTGCTTTTCTGTCTTCATCTCCTGAAAATTATTACATTTGTATAGAGAATACTGAAATGGCCTGTTAGTTAGAAATGGCTAGGAAAATAAACTGGGACTCTCTTTCTACTTTGTAATATGTAGCCTTCATATTAAATAAACTAGACTATAAGATGAGTATTCAGAAACAAAATGTATTCTCATATACAGTGCTCTATTTCACAAATTAACCCCCCCGATGCTCAACATTTAAAGGAATTTAGGCAGCAAACCTATAACCATTTACTTGGGAGTAAGCCCCATTGAACTCAAAGTAGGTACCAAGTAGCTTGCTCAAGACGAACAAAACATATTTTTGACATTGAGTTCTCTAATCCACAAATTAGCCCCAGATACTCAACATTTAAAGCAATGTAAATGGGAATCTTATACCCATTTACCTAGGAGTTTACCACTGAACTCAATGGAACTTACTATACATGAGACTGACAGCACAATCTTCTACATGTCTACTCAGAAGTAACAGCCTAATCTGAAAACTGTTTAGATAGACTAATTCCTCAATTTGAGACACTTAGTTTTTGAACCATGTTCCAGAGTTTATAAATCAGTTCATATAGTACCCTTGCCAGGCCTTTTGGGTTTCATCTTGTGTCTCATGTAGGGATGGGATCCTTTGGCTGCTGCTGGTTTGCAAGCATTCTGTTGATCTAACAGGCTAGCATCACTTTGAGTTTGTCCTATATATGTTAGCCGCTGCTTTTACTGATGTGTTTTTTTCTGTTCTGAAAAAATATAGATATTAATATCAATATTTTAAAGGAAATATTGATATTGTGAAGGCAACATCAATATCTCCTTTAAAAATATTGATATTTTGAAGGAAATATCAATATTTTAAAAGGAAATAAAAATGAATTATTCTTACAATCAATGTTTTAGAGGTGGATTTTTTTTAAAACAGTCTGTTTTCAAAAATAGCCATGGCAATTTGTTACATTAAAATCTGATCCTCAGCAATTGAGAATAAGCAATTAATGGAAAATTTGGTACCAAATCCAAATTGGGCTGAATTCTACCACATTCCCAGTCTCATGTCAACTGAATGCTTGATCTATAACATGCCCATAATTCTCATCTGTAGATTGCAGTATTTATTTATTTATCTACTTCTCTGTAACATCTGAATCGGAAGAGACCATGCAAGCCCTGGACCAGTGCCTGGACTCAGTGGTAGGCTGGATGAGGATCAATAAACTGAGTCTGAATCCTAGCAAGATGGAAGTACTGTGGATTGGTGGTTCCTGAGTTCCGATTATTAGTCAATTGCCAGCTTTGGATGGGATCGTACTTCTTCTGAAAGAGCAGGTTCATAGTCTGGGGGTGCACCTGCATCCATCTTTGTTGCTAGAGGCCCAGGTGACCTCAGTGGCTAGGAGTGCATTTTACCAGCTTTGGCTGGTAAGACAGCTGCAGCTGTTTCTGGACCAGGATAGTCTGACCACTGTTGTCCATGTACTGGTAACCTCCAGGTTGGATTACTGTAATAGCTCTATGTGGGGCTGACCTTGATGTTGGTCCGGAAGTTGCAACTGGTGCAAAATGCAGTGGCATGACAGTTCACTGGGGCAGGGTATCGCAATGTTACTCTGCTGCTGAAAGAACTGCACTGGCTGCCCATTAGCTACTGGGCTAAGTTCAAGGTTCTGGTTTTGATGTTCAAAGCCTTATGCAGCTTGGGACCAGGATACCTGAAAGATCATCTTACCCCTTATATACAGTAGCCAGTTGGTCATTGCTCTCTGCAGGTGAGGGCCTCCTGAAGGTACCACCTTATCAGGATATCCATTCTGCACAACATAGAAAGCAGACCTTTAATGTGGCACTGACACTTGCAGGAGAAGATTGCAATCCAAGTATCTAAATCTCAAGCTGTTTAAAGTGTTTTAATGGTAAGAACCAGCACCTTGAACTGTGCATGGCAAACAACCAGTAACCTATTGTTTCAAGTCTGGAAATACATGTTCCATTTGACTGATGACCAGGAATGATGGGCATTCAGGGCTTGTCTCCCAGTACTGATCAGCAAACTGAGAAAATTTCCCTGAAATGCAATTTAAAAACCACTAGCTTAAAACAAAGCACTCCAGCTTAACTCATTCCCCCTCTGAATACTGCTTACCATGAAATCCCTATTCATAGGGTAGCCATAAGTCGGGATCAACTTGCAGGCAGTCCACTTCCAATAAGGGAAGAGTGTCATTTGCAAGGCTATTCTTATGAGCATGAAGAATGCAGCTGTACATGTCTATAATTTTAATATGAAATATCTGTGACTCTATAACATAATGTAACACTAGAATTTTTCAATGTTATAAATATTTTATTAGAATAAAAAAAATACATACAGATAACCATAGGATATACACACGTAGCCAGAAGTTGAAGGAAAATTTATACTTTTCAATATGAAACAAAGTACACATCTCATAGAGATAAAAGAGTTAGAATTTAAATTCAACAAGATGGTAATGAAAATCGCAGTACAGGAACATGATGTATAACTTTCTTATAACAATGACAGATTCACCTCTAATTGAATGAGTATGAATTACACACAAAAAGAGAGTTTGTTCCCACCTATTGGTAAGTGTTTGGAAGCATCAGTAGTTTGCAATGTTGAACAGCAAGTAGCTATTTCTATTCTTTTACTATGTACATTATATACAGATTTTCCCAAGACATTTGGAAAAGGAGTATATTTTAAAGTTCAGGTTGCATGACAATTTAACATTTGAATGCATAATAAAATATAGAACAATATTTGAATTGTTCTGTGGTTGAAACCAGTCAGGTATAAGTGTGAAAAAGATATTTTGAGATGAAAATTGTGTAAACATTGAAACTGTAGTAAATCAAATATATCAAGGATAGATTTTTATATACCCATTGCTGTGAAAACATTGATTTAAAACAGTCCACTTAATAACACTGACAAAAGTCTTTGCTGATAAATAAGAAAATGGCAGTGAATCTATTATCATCCAGGATCATTCTAAATAGTATAGTAGAAAAACTGCAACAGGACCAATATTCAATGAGGGCCCAATGAATGATTTTCCAGAACATTCTAGCACCCCTACACCAGGAAATTTGATTGCTGTACTTCTATAGTGCCAAGCTAAAACTATTGATTCATAAAGGTATAGCTTTCATTCCAAAGAGGATCACTGTGGCCTGCAGTAATACAGACTGGCAGAAGACCATGCAGAAGATAATGGGCCATATTCAACTAAATCATTGCACTTGCAGAAGACAAGCACAAGAATTCCTGCTAGCACAATGGGACTTTCCTCCCTCTCCTTCCCCTGCGCCTCCCCTCCCCAATCTGCTCTGGAGGGTTGGAAGAAACTCCAGAACACTGCACAAGCGGAGGAGAGTAGAGATCATTCTATTGGGTAAGCAGAGGTGAATACAACCCAATGCACCATTTAGTTCTCCGGTGTGAAAACAAATCCTGAGTATCCTTTTGATACTCAAATTGTGATTCCTGTTGCTAGGAATCACTAGTGGGGAGAGTGCTGTTGTGCTCAGAATCTGCTTTCCCATAGGCAGATGGTTGGCCACTGTCAGAACAAGATGCTAGACTAGTTGGGCCACTGGCCTAATCCTTTGGCTCTTTTTATGTGATGCTGTGCAGACATACTTCCTTTAAGAATGAAATTACAGAAACTTCCATCTGAAATAAATTTTCCACTTGAGAGCCAGTGTGGTGTAGTGGTTAAGGTGTTGGACTACGACCTGGGAGACCAGGGTTCGAATCCCCACACAGCCATGAAGTTCACTGGGTGACCTTGGGCCAATCACTGCCTCTCAGCCTCAGAGGAAGGCAATAGTAAACCCCCTCTGAATACCGCTTACCATGAAAACCCTACTCAGAGGGTCAACCTAAGTCGGAATCGACTTGAAGGCAGTCCATCACAATTAAACTAGGATTAGAATTTTACTGTTTAAACTGAATTTTTTAAAACAAAAATAAGCAGAAGCAACTGAACATTCATGTAATTTGGACCAAAAATTGGGGCAAGATGGATTTTAAATAGCAAATGAAGTTTTTTTGGGTGTTTATAACAAAGAAGGACATTAAACAAAAGGCCATCATGACAGCTATCCAAATACTGTTCAACAGTGTGAGGATTTTAGAAAACAAGTTAAGGTTTCCATCAGATACTGCTGAAATGTGGGTTTGTTTTTATCTTCCATCTGTATGTATTCGGATGATTTCGTTGCAATATACATTAAAATAATTCTGTGTTGCTTGGAAAATGGAATTCTCAAAGCTTTTTGCAATATTCATCCTCTTATTTTTGTCACTTCTGAAGCATGTAATGTGTAAACTCCTTTGGTTCATTACATTTTAAGGCATTTTATCTTCCTTTAGAAGGAATTGTTTAATATGTATATGATTTGCTTTATTATTATCCTTGAATGAAGTCATAGAAAGTATTTAAAATCAATGGTAATAGATCCATGCATAACCACCATTTATTGTTGCTATTGTTGTTTTTAAAAACTACTTTCAAAGTAAATTATTCACCTGGCCTTCGGCTATCTGTGAAAATGCATCAGCACATTACTGCTTTAAAAATCAAGAATAGTGTTATTGACATAGAACTTGTTAGACCATTTAAGATTGCTGCACCAGAACCTCTTGCATCCATACCTACAACAAATGGGAAAATGGAAGATTAGTTGGAAAGCAAAGTATACATGTTCTCAATCCTGAAAAATATTCCCCTTCTTTTGGCTCTCAGTAGTGCTTATTGCATTACTTCATAGCAATGTCCCCACCCAACCACCTCCAGAAATGCCTTTCTATACTCCACAGCTTCACACATTTACAGTGCAATCCTTTGTATGTCTATTCAGTAATAAGACCTATGGAGTCCAACGGGCCTTTCTCCCAGGTAAGTGTGTATAAGCCATAGTTCTACTTGCATATTTCCTTACTGTCATTTTCTGCTGCTGCTTCTGCAGTTGTTCTCATACTAGTCTGGGACTATGCCTAATTACAATGAAGGATGTTACTGTATTGCATATTTATTGCATAACACCTTGGAATCTATTGGCTGAAGGATGGTTCAGAAATATTTAAAATAAAATAATAATAAATATTTATGTATAACAAAGAACCACCAAACTCTTTGGAAAATGTATCAATTCAGTGTTTGCAACTGGTGGAAGCAGCCACATGAGCAGAATCCTGTACGTGTTTCTAAGCTGGTTTGGGAGTAACTGCTAAACAAATGTAAAGGAATGTGTAAAACGTGGTCTCTGAGGGTGTAGAGCTAAGTGTTTCATTGGGACCATTCTGGTAACTCTTGTTTGCAGTGGACTAGTTCCAATTGGTTGTTGTAAGGAAAGTATGCCATTAGTTCCCAGGAGCTACTAGCTTTGTATTTTTTTCCTTAATAATGTTATGGTATCCAGCTATTCTAAGAGTCATTATCCTTGATCTTAGATAAACAATGAATAGTGATATATTGTATATATTTTAGAACAACTGGAACAAATTAATATTTGGAATAGTTATTAAGCTATCTCCATTCTGAAAAAGAAAACAGACTGAAAAATTAAAATCTGATTCCCCTACATATACCGCTGTCTAATTTACATGGTAATTTACTAGTTCAGTTGAATGCAATTTGTCATGCATAAGATCATGAAGAATTTTAACTGGGTTCTTTTTCATAACTTTACTATAGTGTGTATGTTTTCTCTCCAACACAACTTTTAATTAATACAGACTCAGTTTTTAAAACAGCACAGAACAACAACTTTTTGCAGAGTCTGGATATCAACATTTGGAGTTCCAAATAAAATAATTGGGGATTTCTAAGTGTGTGGCTCACATATGATCATTGATGTTATTTTATCCCTATTCATGATACACCCAGGTATACACAGGATTCTTTGAGTAATTTGCTGAGTAGGGAGCTGGTCATTTGCTTGATTTTTCTACCACAGAACTTAATTAAATGTTCTAATTAAGCAAGGCCACTGGGATTCACTTGCACCTCACTGCTGGGATATAGCACAGTTTTAAAAAACCAACACTAAAGTCACCTATAAATTTTCCAAAAGGCTCACACTATCCAAGGCCATCAACTTGCTGACAGATCAGTAATGTTCCTATTTTTTCACTAGCCTCAATTTCATCTTCATGAGAAACAGGGTCCCTAGTGCATGCCATTTGCCTCCCTTCAAGATAGTGACTTATCCAACTTACATCCCCCTTCACCTCTAATTCTGAGTTGCTTGTTGAAGATGCTGTTGGGAGATGGGAAAAGCTCTGAAGGCATGGTTGACTAAGAACTGTACGCCAAAGCAGACTTATTGTGGCACTGGCAAAGACATATTTTCTTGGCTACCATTCCACTTGCAAAGTTCAGCAGAGTGATGTTGTTATTACGTTGAATGCCCTAGTGGATATCAACTGTAACTATCTAAAGCTTGGACTAAATGTTTGCCATGTTTTGCAGATGAAATTGCTGACACTGAGTTCAACATTCACTACAGAATCTGAAACACCAGGAGCTTAACTTGTTGATCGGTTCTGCTTGGTAATTCTTAGATGAAGCAGAGGGAGCATTTCAGTGAGTAAGACCAGCCAGTTGCAGTTTGGCCTAACAACAGCCATCCTTGCTACCGAAAACTTGTTGGAAAATGCTGGACTCCTTGCTGGCTGAGGTCATAGTATCCCTTAGTAAGATTATGTTTCCTGTAGTTTTCACATAGCTTGTTCAGCCAGTTACTGTCCTCTCTCCACTTGTGGGTGCCCATCAACCATTCAAGCACACCTTGATCCTGTTAACTTTCTGAAACTAGCCAGCTTCACTTTCAAAAGCAGTATAAGAAGCATCCTTGCATAAAAGTAAGAACTTATTTTAGTGTACAGGTCTAGCACTGTGGAAATCTATAGTACATGGATCAAGGAGATGGAGCAACTCCCTCTAAGGATAGATTACAACATTCGGGTTCTTATCAGTTTAGAGAAAAGGTGAGCAAAAAGAGATATGATAGAAGCATATAAAATTATGCATGGTGTGGAGAAAGTGGACAGAGAAATGTTTGTCTCCTGCTCTCATGACAGTAGTACTTAGACACATCCAATTTTAGGGACTCTATTTTGTGACACTCTATTTTGTGATTTTAGGTGGTTTTTTAATGCTGTATTTTAAGTTTGTTGCAATCCACTCCGGGCCCATTTGTGTGAAGTGTGTGTGTGTGGGGAATAAATGTTACTGTTATTGCTATTATTACTGAATGTTGGAATATTCAGGACAGGCAAAAGACAGTACTTCTTCACACAGCCACAGTTGTGTGTGTGTGTTATGTGCCTTCAAGTCAGTTATGACTTATGGTGACCCTATGAATAAGCAACCTCCAACAGCATCTGTTATAAACCACCCTGTTCAGATCTTGCAAGTTCAGGTCTGTGGCTTCCTTTATGGAATTAATCAATTTCTTTTTTGGTCTTCCTCTTTTTCTACTCCCTTCTGGTTTCCCCACCATTATTGTCTTTTGTAGTGAAACATGTCTTCTCATTATGTGTCCAAAGTATGATAACCTCAGTTTCATCATTTTAGCTTCTAGTGACAGTTCTGGTTTAATTTGTTCTAACACCCAATTATTTGTCTTTTTCAAAGTCCATGGTATCTGCAAAGCGCTGCTCCAGCACCACATTTCAAATGAGTTGATTTTTCTCTTATCAACTTTTTTTACTGTACAACTTTCACATCCCTACATAGAGATCGGGAATACCATGGTCTGAATGATCCTGACTTTAGTGTTCAGTGATAGATCTTTACA
This sequence comes from Rhineura floridana, assembly GCF_030035675.1. NCBI lineage: Eukaryota > Metazoa > Chordata > Lepidosauria > Squamata > Rhineuridae > Rhineura > Rhineura floridana. The sequence continues at coordinate 170,990,788 of NC_084482.1, read as the reverse complement.
TTTGAGGACCTTTTCTAGTTCTCTCATAGCTGACCTCCCCAGTCCTAGCCTCCTTCTAATTTCTTGACTATTGTCTCCATTTTGGTTACTGACTGTGCCAAGGTATTGATAATCCTTGACAAGTTCAATGTCCCCATTGCCAACTGTAAAGTTACATAAATCTTCTGCTATAATTACTTTAGTCTTCTTGACGTTCAGCTGTAGTCCTGCTTTTGTGCTTTCCTCTTTAACTTTGAGAGGAAGGCAATGGTAAACCACCTCTGAATACCGCTTACCATGAAAACACTATTCATAGGGTCACCGTAAGTCAGGATCAACTTGAAGGCAGTCCATTTCTATTTTCCTTTAACTTTCCTCAGCATTCATTTCAAATCATTACTGGTTTCTGCTAGTAGTATGGCATCATCTGCATATCTTAAATTATTGACATTTCTCCCTCCAATTTTCCCACCTCCTTCATCTTGGTCCATTCCCGCTTTCCATATATGTTCCGCATATAGATTGAACAAAAAGGGTGATAAAATACACCCCTGTCTCACCCCCTTTCTGATGGGGAACCATTTGTTTTCTCCATATTCTGTCCTTACAGTAGCCTTTTGTCCAGAGTATAGGTTGTGCAGTAGTGATGGCCAACAATTTAGTTTGCTTTAAAAGAGGATTAGACCAATTCGTGGAGGAAAATCAGTGGCTACTAGGTATGATAGCTGTGCTCTGCCTACATAGTCAGAGGCAGTATGATCCTGAATGTTAGTTACTGAGAATCACAAGTGGAGCAAATGCTATTGCACTTAGGCCCTGCTTTTGGGCTTCCTACAGGCATCTGGTTGGCCACTGTGAGAACAGGATGCTGGACTAGATGGGCCATTGCCTGATCCAGCAGGCTCTTATGTTTTTATTTCTCTAACCCCAACCTGTTTTGCGAACTTAGGCATGATACTTTTCCGCTCTGGGACACTTTCCACCCTTCCTTTTACTTTTTTGTTTGTTTGCCTGTTTGTATTATAAGCATAAGTTCAATATGGATGAACTTACTAATATGCACTACACACTACTTTGGCCCTTAAGGGTTGCTTTGCACTCTAATTGTATTAATACAATCCCTGTCTGATCAATCAGGGATAATGGGATGGAACCAGACTTGTATGCACAGGAGTTCCAGAGGAAGGGGTGATGCAATCATATTTGATGATTCTTCCTTCTCCATGTAACTTATTGTCCCCACAGAAAGCAGTTCTAGAGGGCACGGGAGAAAGGCAAAAGTTGCCACCCCACCCTCTTCTTTCATTGGAAAGCCTCTACTAAATCCAGTTCTCTCTGTGGACAAAAGAATCCCTTCGGTTTATGGAGGTACAAGTCTGATCCAAATCAGTGACTCCAAGGTAAGTGAAGTTATTTATATCTCAGCAAGATCTCTCACCTCTCCACTCTTTCTTGTACAAATTCACCTACTATATTTATCCTCCCCCCCCCAGCTCCATGAGTTATCCAATATTCACATCCTGCCAATTTCTGATACAGATCTTCTCCTGGAAGATCATGAGTGATTGTGCCTCTCAGTTTGTGTTCCTGGAAGTGGCTAAATGTGTGATGCTTTGCCAGAGTGTTTAACTGAACATATAAGCCCACATTTCTAAGATTCTATTATATAATAACATCCTAGAACTATAGCCCAGTGTCTTACTTTGGTGCAATTTCATAACAAAAAGTCAGATTAGTTTCTTCCATTAAATGACATCCATATCTTACATCAACTCTCAGTGTAAAGACAAACCACAATGTCTTACTTATGATGAAACTCAATTCATCAGTGTCCAGTAAACATACTTGCTAGTTTAGGAATTTTAATCTGCTCACTGCTAGTGCCATCTCCACCATCAGTCACAGCTTTTACTTCTATAATGTAGTCATCATTTAAAGGGAGCAGAAGTTCTGCAGATGTTCTGTTTGTGATCAGGACACTGAGCTGGTTTTGACTGCTAGTCCTATATAAAACCTGCAATATAAAAAGAAAAATGATTATTTTAATGATATTATTTCATCCACTATTTCATCCATGATGTATTTAATCTAATTTCTAGGTGGAAGGGGAAAACAGATTCTTAAAGAAGGGGGAAGCAGGGCACATTACAGAATTCTGCCTAATATATTCCAAGGTACTGAAAATATATAACATCAGTCAATTCTCTTTATCACAGCTTTGATCTAGAATGGCAGAATATATAACAACAGCAAATGCATAATATATTCCACTGAGTTTCTTAGTAATGGGGTCCTCTACAATTTTTTGTTTTTGCTTGTCATTACCTGGATCAACAACTCAAAGCAATAAATAGAGTCAGGATACTGGTGTGTTTAAGCACATCAGAAAGTGAAGAATTATGAACTATGGTGAGTGAAAATCTACATGTAGTAAGTCATTATTCTGTCTTGGAATTGAACTGAATATTTCCTGCTGTATTTTAAACTCTTGTAGTCTACAACAACCCACTGAGTTCCACTGTAATAAACCTCACTTCAGGATGCAATTAACCTAGAAGTGATTTTGGCAATAGTCCAAAGGATTTGTAAGACTGGTCATGAGAGACGAACAATAGAAGTTCATATTTTGGTGTGATTTTTTGTAGCGAACAGTGCAGATAAAGCAAAAGCAGAAAACTAAACTAAACCACATGTCCCTGTGATGATCCTGTATTAGTGTAAATATGGTAAGTGCTGTTTGTATAGGAGATACATGGTAAGTGGAATGAAAGAGGAGGGGGAGTGAATGGGCAGTAGAATGCTGGATGATTGGCTGAGTGTTTAAAATGGCTGAGCATATAAAAGGAAGAGTGACAGTGGAATCTGGGTGGATGTGATGTGATGAAAGTGAGTGGGTTGTTTTGGTGGGTTTTAGAGAGTTGTTTGCCAGGAGAGCGTGGAGAAGGAGGGGGGTGGAGTTCGTATTAGTATTAGATAAAACCATATGCTTATGTGCCTTATGAAGAAATCTTGTTATCTTTGTTATCTTTGTTATATTCAATAAATACTTAATTTGGTTTACCAAAGGCCTGATCCTTGGCTGGGGTTTCACAGACCAGAAGGGAGGGTAAGGTAATGACCAAGGCTGAAGGGAAACTGTAACAAATGGTGGCAGCGGTGAAGAGAATAACACCACAAGTATTCTGAGTCTCTGGGAATACTGGTATTAGGACGTGACTGGTGGTGCTGACTAGCAGGGGGATCTGTTGAGATCTGTGCTACAGCGGGGAGAGAAACCATAAAAAAGGACAGTCCGGACTGGTGGAATCCCTGGTGGTGCCTAGAGACAGGCAGTAACCACGAGCAGGTAGGAACCTGACAGGGAGAGCCAGGGAAGGGCGTCACAGTCCCCTCCAATGAATTAATTCTGCATGCTCTAAAATGAGATAATTAGTGTTATTAACAGTCAGACACCTGCACACACTGGCTTTTTCCAGATTGCTTACTCTATTTTCCACTCTGGTAGTAAATCAGAAGTTGGGATGGGGGCAAGTTGGGCCAGAGAGAGAAAGGTATGAAGTAGTATGTGGGTTTTGTACAACGGTTACTGTTCTGGGCTATGCTATTTGCATGTTCCCAATCTGTTGCAGAATGAATTGACATGAATGGCATAAACCCATGTGGCTGCCAGGCATTAAGCATGATAAACTGAGATGTAGTAGTTGAGTCCTGGTGCAAACAGTCTTAGGGATATACTCCATTATGGTCTGTTGATTTAACATACAAGATATACTTTCCTAAACATGGTGTTTTTTAAAATGTAAAGCCCATTTTGCTTTTAGACAGAAAGGTAAGCCTGAGATTTTCTGCACTACATTTGAGTAATATGGCTCTTTTTAAATAAAAATATTTTAAGTGGTTGTTTCCCCTGGTCTAGGCCTAATTCAATAGATAATTAGAGCATTCAAAATTGTGTCTGCCATGAAGATACCAATGAATGTGAACAGTAGCATTTGATACCACTGAAGAATCAGTGTAGTGTAACAGGAAGAATGTTGGATATTAGACTGGGGAGAAGGAAAAAGAAAACCCTGCTTAGCCATGAGACTTACTCTGAGGCCTTAGGCAAGCCACTATTTCTCAGCCTGGCCACCTGTACTGAGCTGAAGAAAGAGCTCCTATCTTGTACTGAACTTAAGGAAGGGTGAAGTATAAATGTGAACATTTAAAAGTAAATATGGTAAAACATAGGAAAATAATACACACATGAGCTGGAAATATTTTTTAGCAACGAGGATCAAAATTACATGTAGCCTTGGGGATAATCTGAGGGCACGTAAGCCACCACATTGCTGAATAGAAGGTATGGGTTTGGTCAATGCCTGGATGGGTGACCATCTGGGAACCACATGTATGGAACCTTGGGTTCCATGAAGGAAGATGGGGCATAAATGTAAGAAAATAAATAAATAAATAGATAAAATAGCCAAATCCTCAGATGTTTCCTCAGAACTAAGTTCACTTTTTTTCAACCTGACATACTAACTGCAGATTCATTCTCCAAATGTCTATCCTTATGTAGCCAAAACAGCACCATCCTTGCAGAAGGAGGAGATATCAGCAGCCTTAGGGGAACCTAAAGGTTAATTAAAGGGGGAAAAAAAACCTAAAGAGAGTGTGGAAACAAAAATGGCCCAATGAAGACTGATTACATTCAGTGGGGACAGCATGCTGACTGACTGTTGGGGGAAGAAAATACAAAAGCTAGTGGAAGGATGAATGGAATGAAACATTCTGAAAGGTTATATGCCTGGCTGGCTGGCTGCACACTGAATAGGGGCACACTCCACTTTGCAACATTTTGTAGAACTGTGTGACAGCCATCACCCAGCCACCGTTGGTCCCTGGACACCTGGGAACGGGAGATCCAGCCACAAGAGAGTTTACCCCTCTTTTGCACCATCCCTTTCTCTATTTGAGGTACTTATCTGGCCACCACCAGATAAGGGATTATATTCTTTCACAAGGCTGTCCCTCATCATACAGCCTCCAAATTTCCCTGGAGTCTGAAGCCTCTTAGGGAAGCGAGGTATAATGAATTTAGGCACAACAGTGTTTAAAACAAGAAGATGCCATACAAGGTTTATAAAACAAAGAGTTTACTAAGACAGAAAAAAGGTGGAGTTTAAGCAAATGTTATAGAGAAAACTACAGTGCCCCAAAATTACAGAAACCCAGATTTTCCTTTTGGAGCAAATACAAATTAAAATCAGTGAAATACAATCCACTTCCCCTAGTCTCTCACTCACCAGACTCTCAGGAGTTTCCTACACTTGAGTAGCAGCCCTTTCATTGCCTATCTCCTGGGTGCCTTTTTATAACACTCGGATCCATCTTAATCTAAAGGCTTTGTTATCTCAGGAGTCCCACACAGGGCCAGCACCGGGCATGACTGGACTCTTGGGCACCAGCCTACCCCGGGCCTGTGGCATCTGTCTGCACATCCCACCTACTTCTCGCATCATTGCATGTGAATGATGTGCACATATAGTGTGCATGCCTGCCATGGTGTCAGCCCCCCAGGGAAGCCACCTCCGCCACCTTGGTTGATGACAGGTATATGTGTAAAGCATGCATGGCATTCAGGGATGGGAGAGGTAGGTGGGGCATGTGTGGGATTTATTAAAGCCCACACTGTTTGTACTGGGGGGTGCCTGGGAGCTCCCTCTCTGTGATCCGTGGGAATACTACCCTCTCACCCTAAGGAGAGGCCCTTAGCCAGGGCCCGACCTGGCCACCCTCTGGGGCTGCCCCTGGTCCCACCTTGAACTAAAAAACTCCATAATGTCTACTGTTTTATTTATTTATTTATTTATTTATTTATTTATTTATTTATTATTATACTTGTATACCGCCCCATAGCCGAAGCTCCCTGGGCGGTTTACAGTAACTAAAAACAAATAAAATTTAAGATACATCTTTTAAAAAACAATTTAAAACACAATTTAAAAAATCAAAACAATATAAAACACATGCTAAAATGCCTGGGAGAAGAGGAAAGTCTTGACCTGGCGCCAAAAAGATAACAGTGTTGGCGCCAGGCGGACCTCGTCAGGGAGATCATTCCATAATTTGGGGGCCACCACTGAGTAGGCCCTCTCCCTTGTGCCATCCTACGAGCTTTCCTCAGAGTAGGCACCCGGAGGAGGGCCTTTGATCTTGAACGTAGTGTATGGGTGGGTTCGTATTGGGAGAGGCATTCCATCAGGTATTGTGGTCCCAAGCCATGTAAGGCTTTATAAGTCAATACCAGCACCTTGAATGTTTGATAAAGACTTTCCTTGTCATTCATCTGTCCCACCCAGCATGACTCAACCAGCAGGAAGTATTGGTGCCCAGGGTACCAGCAGCAAGAAGCAGTAGCGCCTTAAATTTTCCCACCCTTAGACAAGAGATGTGCCATTTCTCACATATGCAATGGAGTTTTCAGTGTCTTGATATTTGAGTCTCAGGATAGGTCACATGACTAGCTAGACCAGATCATTGAGGAGGTTAACCCTATAATCCCCAATGAATAAACAAGTAAAGATATACATCCCCATGCAAGATGTAGCAAGACAAACAAGCAAAACACACATTCCCACAAGCGTCCTGGACAGAAAAGCTCAGAATGCAATCAATTTGCTTTCTTACATAACTTTTTTCATTTGTTCACCACCTATCCAATCACGTTCTGAAGTTGTCAGTTGATGCAGTCTGATGACGTAGACAAGGTGCTTGCAACAATGCAGCCAGCTTTGTGTCCTCTTGACCCCTTGCCCTTCTTTGCTTATTAAAGCTTCCCAAGGGGGTATGGCCAAATGTATCCAGGGTGTGGTCAATCTTTGCAGGAGAGAGTGGTCCCAGTTGCCATGAAAGAGACAGTGATCTCACTGCTCCTGAAAAAGCCCACCCTGGCCCCATTAGATTGTGACTACCTGGTCGCAGATAGGGACGGTAATTGAGAGTGTTGTGGTGCTACAACTACAAGTTCTCTTGGATGAAACAGATTATCTTGGCGCATTCCAATCTGGGTTCAGGCCTGGTTATGGGACTGAATCAGCCTTGGTCGCCCTGATGGATGACCTTTATTGGGGGAAGGACAGGGGGACTGCAACCCTGTTATTCTTACTTGATCTCATAGCAGCTTTTGATACCATTGACCATGGTATCCTTCTGAGCTGACTTGGTGAGATGGGTATCATAGGCAACGTTTTACAGTGGTTCCAATCCTACCTCCAGGGTTGTTTTCAGAGACTAACATTGGGTGGTTGTTTTTTGGCAGTTATGCTGTGGGGTGCCACAAGGCACCATCTTGTCCCTCGTGCTGTTTAACATCTATATGAAACCCTTGGGATCAGTCATCAGAAGATATGCGGTGAGGTGTCAGCAGTATGATGATGATACCCAGCTCTATTTCTCTGTAACATCTGAATTGAAAGAGGCTGTGCAAGCCCTGGACCACAGCCTGGACTCGATGGTGGGCTGGATGAGGACTAATAAACTGAATCTGAATCCTAACAAGACTGAGGCACTGTGGGTTGGTGATTCCTGAGTTCAGATAATTGGTCAGTTGCCTGCTTTGGATGGGGTCGTACTTCTTCTGCAAGAGCAGGTTTGTAGTCTGGGGGTACACCTGGATCGTCCTCTGTCGCTAGAGGCCCAAGTGACCTCAGTGGCTAGAGTGCCTGTTGCCAGCTTTGGCTGGTAAGACAGCTATGGCCATTTCTGGACTGGGATAGCCTGACTACTGTTATCCATGCACTGGTAACCTCCAGGCTGGATTACTGTAATGTGCTCTATGTGGGGGTTCCCTTGAGGTTGGTCCGGGAGCTGCAGCTGGTGCAAAAAGTGGCGGTGTGACTGCTCGCTGGGGCAGGGTATTGTCAACATGTAACCCTGCTGCTGAAAGAATTTGCACTAGCTGTCCATTAGCTATCATGCTGAAGATTCTGGTTTTGGTGTACAAAGCTCTATGCAGTTTCGGACCAGGATACCTGAAATATTGTCTTACTCCTTATAAACCCAGCCAATCACTGCGCTCTGCAGGTGAGAGCCCCCTGCAGATACCATTGTATCAGGAGGTCCGTTCTGCACAACATAGGAAGCAGACCTTTAGTGTTGTGGCATCTACCCTTTGGTTTTCCTTCCCCTTAAATATTAGACAGGCATCATCTCTGTTATCCTGTTGGCGCCTATTGAAGACCTTCCTCTTTCAACAAGCCTTTTAAGTAGAGACCTTATCCCAGTCTGCATCTGTGTTGGAATTAACATTTTTTTAGATGTTTGTAAAGTTTTTTTTAAAAAAGATGTTTTAAAATATACTTTGTTTTTTTTTTAATTAATTTTTATTCAAATCTTCAAAACCAAAACAATACAAAAAGAAAAAACACAAATCAATAACTAATACAATAAAAAAAGAAAAATATATATAAAACTATTGACTTCCGATTTGTCATAGTTCAGCTATAAATCTATAATATATAACAAGCCTGTCTCTTAATAGATTATAAAATCACCTTCCTCCATCTTTGTGGATGTCACGGATGTTCTCCACGTGGGTTGTGTAAAATATACTTTGTTTTAATGCTTTTAAAGATAACTTGTTTTAATATGTTTTTAAGGATGTTTTGTTTAAATATGTTTTAAAGTCTTTTGTTTTTAAGATGTTTTAGAGTGGTTTAGAGTGATTTTGTTTGCTGCCCTGGGCTCTTCTGGAAGGATGGGTGGGATAGAAATGTAATAAATAAATAAATAATGCAAAAGTTCTCTAGGTGGTTTACACAAACATTTAAAACACAATTCACAATAAAATCACTAAAACAAAATAAATCACAAAACCAAAAATCCCAGCAAAAACCCAACACCACTCCCCCACTAAAATCAGCATAAAAGTCAGCTAACACAATTTTCAAAAATTAATACCAGTCTAAAGTCCAGCAACAAAGAACCTGGTGCAAAAACCGAAGTAGCCAATGAATTATACTTAAAAGTACATCTGATCTAGCCAAGTAAATGGTGTATAGTTTCCTTGAACCCTGATGGGTAACTTAACCCTAAGTAAAGAACTCTTCATTCTTGGGTATTAATGAATAACTCCTATAGCCAGTTTCACATTGGCCCTCCATCTGCTGCCCGGGTGTTCCATAAATTGCTGCTTCCTATGAGAATTGTAACCATTTGTTGAAATACATGTGATTATACAAAACATGATGGTTAAAACTAGCAAACGCTATACAGACCAAAGATAAATATGGAAAGTAAAGTAAATGGATGATGTCTTCCAATAAACAGATAAAAAGAGAGGAAAATATTGAAATAAACTGTTAAATGGATTGCTATGTTATGTTTTCAAATGTATTGGCAGTAGCCTGTTATGGTAAAGATGTGTTTTACAAATCAAATTAGCAGTAACGTGTTAAATGAATTACATAGATTTATGCATTTTCAAAACTTGGTAGTTATGAGCTTTCATCACTGCCTGGCAAGTTTTTATAACGTTATTTATTTATTAGATTTATATACTACCCTTCCTTCCAAAGGTAGCCAGGGTAGCAATGAGCTAGTTATACACTGGTTGGCATTAGGCATGGGTGAGAATTTTGATTCAACTTGCATCTCAAGCCAAATCTATCACATTTGCACTTCCCAAAACAAGATGAGAACACAACCATTCTTTGAAATTCACACTTATTCTAATTTTGCGATGCGATCTGATAACCAAACAATGTTTACAAAAATGCATATGTTAGGGGAAAGTGTGCATAAAAATGAATATATGATTGAAAATTATATGATGAAAAAAGCCTTGCAAAAATGTGTTCATTAGTTAAAACTGTCTACAAAAAAAGAACTAAATTGACAGATTTTTCCATTCCTAGTTGACACATTTTGTTTTGCCCTATATTTTATAATATAGATGTTAAAAAAGTCAAGCTATGGCAGTGGTGAAAACTAATATTTCCCAATATATTTATGCAAAATGGCTTTTTTTAGCAAGCATTTTAAACTTTATCATTGCTACCTTGCTGGTACTCACCTTATAGCCAATTACGTCTGACTCATTTTCCATTGCATGCACCTGCTCCCAATTCAGCACTACCCTGGAGTCTGTAACATTCCATACAACATTTCCTGGAGACTGGTTGGGAGCTTGAAATACATAATGAAAACATGATTTTAATTTACTTGGCATTAATGATTGATTATGTGGGAACTGATAGTAGCCCAGGTAAATTGACTGTCATCACATGTTGGATGTAGGAGCACTCTCACTAAATATCATCATTTGTACACTAGATTCATTTCTGAAAATGCAGAGAGATGTGTAAATACTATTTTTTTAAAATGACTTAGGACCTTCCATTAAATATTCACAAAGAAGAGTTTTAGTATAAAATGCTGCAACTGCATTTTTTTGCGCTCTGTCTCTCTGTCTGTGTGTGTGTGTGTGTGTGTGTGTATAGAAAATGAAAATGGACAGCCTTCAAGTCAATCCTGACTTATGGCTACCCTATGAATAGGGTTTTCATGATAAGCGGTATTCAGAGGGGGTTTACCATTGCCTCCCTCTGAGGCTAGTCCTCCCCAGCTGGCTAGGGCCTGCTCAGCTTGCCACAGCTGCACAAGCCAGCCCCTTCCTTGTCTGCAACTGCCAGCTGGGGGGCAACTGGGCTTCTTGGGACTATGCAGCTTGCCCAAGGCTGCACAGGTGGCAGGGTGTGTAACCTCTGAGCCACTCACTGTGGGGCTGATCTTTAGCTGTTCATACCATGGCAGAGCTGGAATATATATATTTCACTTGAGACAGTCATGGCTTCCCTCAGAGAATCCTGGGAAGTACAGTTTGTGAAGGGTGCTGAGAGGAGATGCCTGTTTCACTGTGAGAGCTCCAGTGGCCAGACTGGTTTAACAGTCAGCCACTCTGATTGAAGGTCTGTGAGGGGAACAGGGCGTCTCCTACCAACTCTCAGCACCCTTCATTAACTACACTTCCCAGGATTCTTTGAGAGAGGCCATGACTGCCCAAAGTGAAATAAAGGCCTGGTGTGGGAGGCTACATGTGCCTGCTGTAAAATAAAAAGGTGGGGGCAACGCTGAAAAGCAATGATACTGTTCACAATGTTTTCCTTTTGGGAAGGAAAGGGGCTACCCCTCTGCCCAGTGTCCACCCACCCAATCTCTCCTCCTCCTCCTCCTCCTACCCTCCCCTCCCCTCCCCCGGGTCAGTGTTGGACTACAACCTGGGAGACCAGGATTCGAATCCCCACATAACCATGATGCTGACTGGGTGACCTTGGGCCAGTCACTGCCTCTCAGCCTCAGAGGAAGGCAATGGTAAAACTACCTCTGAATACCGTTTACCATGAAAACCCTATTCAAAGGGTCGCCATAAGTCTGGTGAAGGCAGTCCATTTCCATTTTCAAACATGATTGCACAGAAATAAATCCCATTGAACTCAAAAAGTATACAAATGAACAAACCCACCCTCCCTTCTCCCTCCTATCCCCTCCCTCTTGCCCCTTCCCTTTGCCCTCCCTTCCCATCCCCATCCCTTTCCAATCCCCTCCTTCCCCTTCCCCTTCCTCCTCCCCATGGTCTGTTTTACCTATCTTAAGCATGATTGCAGGGAAGTAAATACCATTGAACTCTATAAGCATGCAAATAAACAAACCTCCCCTCCCCCTTCCTTTGCCCCCTCCAGTACGCTCCTTCCCCCTCCCCCTCCCCCATGGTCAGTTTTTCCTATCCTAACCATGATTGCATAGGAGTAAATCCCATAGAACTCAATAAGCATGCAAATGATCAAACCTGCTTTCCCCCTCCTTCCCCTCTCCTCTCCCTTCCACCTCCCTCCTCTTCATTCTTCCTCCTCCCCTGCCCACTCCAGCCCTCCCTCCCCCCGTTCAGTTTTACCTATCCTAAGCATGATTGCACAGGAGTAAATTGAATTGAACTCAATAAACATGCAAATGATCAAACCTGTCCTTCTCCTCCCCTCCCCCTCCTGCTTGTTCCCATCCCAGTCCTCCACTCTTCCTTTCCTCCCCTCCCTCCTCCTCCTCCCCTCCCCATCCCCTGTGGTCAGTTTCACCTATCCTAAGCATGATTGCAGGGGAGTAAATCCCACTCAACTCAATAAGCATGCAAATGATCAATCCATTCTCA